>NC_134467.1:20079500-21433500 GCF_047948215.1 Lycorma delicatula
TTCTGACACTGTATATTTATCATAATCAAAAAGCTCTTTAGATTCTGCAACAAGTTTTTTCTCATGCTTAGATAATTTACCGCAAAATTTATAATATGATAAATCATCAATTATATTTGTACGCTTCATTTCATCCACCTCCATTTTACAATCATTAAGGAAATCATTATGTTTAGAATACTGCTCCGATTCTTTAATATTTTCTTCTAAAGACATTAAAACTAAATGTCTAATATACGTTTCAAGAGTAAAAGGGTTTATATAGTGATGTGAAGCGTATTCATATGGAGTCAAGCCAGAAGTATTTTTAGCATTAATATCTGCATCACCATATATAATTAATGTATTTATATCATCTACTTCTTCAGCAAAATGAAGAGGCGTATTTAAGTCATGATCTGACCATTTAGGATATGCACCCTTTTCTATCATCGTATCAATTAACGATACGCATGTGTTTTTAACGGCATACATTAATGGTGTCTTACCTTCCCTGTCTACATTATTGATATCGATACCGAATAAATGAATAAGTTTATCCATAAACTCTGCATCCATAGCACTGCCGACGATTTTATTTATCATTTGGGAATCTTTCTTTAAAATGTCAATACGATCACGGAACAAAGTAAGCAATAGTTCTTTGTATTTATAATATCCTAACACAACATCTAAAAATTTGTTTCCCTTTTTATCGACTTCAAAGATATCATCCTTATATCTTAACACTTCTATCACTACTTCAACATTTCTATTTTTACCTACAGCAAGACATAAAGGATCTTTGTCGATACCAAATTTTGCCAGAGCATCGCATAAATCTGCACCGTAATACAAAAGTAAACAAAAAATGTTACCATGTACATTTGCAATATAATTAATCGGTATTCCTGAAATTTTTACGCAATATAATTCTAGTGCCTTTTCCAAAGAAAGTGGTTCATTTGATGATAGCGCATACATTAAAGGACTATAACCTTCTTTATCGGCATCATTTACATTTGCACCATGTTTAATCAGCATTCTAATAATTTCCAAATCAGGGATTAGAAGCTCATCCAAAGAACCAATGGCGACCATTAAAGGTGTCGTACCATGATTATTGCTTAAATTCACATCAGCTCCTAATTCAATAAAATTACGAACCACTTCTTTCCCTCGTGCACGATTAGACCGCAATATACGCATTAAAATTGTATAACCATCTTTGTCTTGTGTATTAATGTTAGCTCCATACTTAACAAGAATTTTTAGGAGTTCTTTACAATCAGTGGAATCAGCCGCATGCCACAATGGAAGTTCACCATCTTTATCTGTTATATTTACATCAGCACCGCTTTCTATAAGTTTAATAATGACTTCTTGATCACATTTATTAATAATAGCGTTAATTAAAGGTGTTCGTCCATGTTCGTCCACCGCATTAACATCAGCACCCTTACAAATCACATCAAAAATAAACTTTTTGTTCATATTTAATCGGACTAAATAATTTAAAAATATTTTCTGGCAAGATACATCATAATTTTCAATTACTTTAGCCGTATATCTATTATTCTTATTATTCTTGATAAGTTCTATAGAAAACAGAACCTCATCATGATGTTTGTTAAGTTTACTTAAATCAGCCCCTTTATTTATTAATAAATTGATTACCTCTTCATCATTAGTAAACATAACTGCATAAAATAAACAAGATCTTCCTTCTTCATCGATTCCATTTACATTTGCTCCTGAATAAATCAGTCTACTGATAATTTCCTTATCATTTATTTTTATTGCATACATTAATGGTGTTAATCCATGATAATCATGTGTATTAATCTGAGCACCCGCACTTATCAATCTATGAATTACATCGACTTTGTAATTATTTTTTATTGCAGACATCAAAGGTGTATATTTACAGGCTAAATCTACTTTCGCCCCATGGTCAATAAGGACTGAAATAATTTCCTTGCTTCTTTTAAATTCCATGGCCACTAAAAGTGGATTTGAATTCTTGTCACGATAATCAACACTAGTGCTATTACGAAGCAATTCAACAACAATATCTATATCATAACTATTTTTTAGTGCTAATAGCAATGGCAACTCTCTGTCAATATTGCATACATTAACATCTGCACCCAAGACAATCAATTTATGAATTAACTCTAGACTTCTACCTTTCTTGCTTAAAGCAATACTTAATATACTATGTACAGAATTAGTGATGTTAGATCCTCTCTTTATAAGTTCAAACCATAAGTCATCACTTGTTGTGGATGAAGATTTTGCCATAGGAATTTCATTCAACGTGTTCAGAGCGTTTACATTTGCACCATAATCTATTAACAATTTTATCCTTTCTAAATCATCATCATCATCTTCACAAAAATTATCAACAGCTAAATGTAAGATTGTATTTTCATAGTCATCGCATATCTCGTTCACATTTGCTCCGATTTCAATAATATATTTTATAAAACTTACACTTCTTTTGCTTATTACAGACTGCAACAAAGGTGAAATACCTCTCATGTCAGTATTTTTAACATTTCCACCTTTATCGATCAATTTTTGTATCATATCAATACCCATTCCATTCATAATAGCGACATTAATAATTGATGTTAAAATATTAGAAATATCAAATATATTTCTACTTTCAAAATAATCTAATAAAACCATAATCATTTCCTTACTTGTTACTTTATGAAATAAATAATAAGATTTAAAGTTAGTCATTTTTGATTTAAGTTCAGTTTCATTCGCCACCAATAATTCAACAACCTTGTCGATATCATTACTAACTATTTGTTTTATAAGGGTATCGTAACACATTTTTCTATTTCCTTATAAATAGCGTTAATGGTATCTTTATAATGGTAACAACAACATAGTATTTAATTTAATTTGTTATAATTATTTTTGATATTAAGGTCACTTTCCCAATTTGAACAATTTTAATCTGAAAAAAAAAATGTTAGTATAATGTTTAAACGTGATAATAGGTAATGTAAATATAAAGAAGTAATACTTTAAATCAAATCAGATAACTCATAAATACAAATATATATTATTCTAGCATCGACAGTCACGGATTCGCCTCATTTTATAAGTTTATTTGCATTTCTCATCGTCTTTTTAATTTTATCTTTTTTAATGAAGTAAAGAGAGGCTGGTGAACCCAGTAGCATCACAGCCCAGTTGCTGATTGAGCAGCTGGGCTGTACACCATCGCATCCCTAAAAAATTGAAATTAAAAAAAAAATGCAAATCTTTTTAGATGTTTATCTGAAGAGTGCAAACCTCAACCTAGTGAATATCTATCTCCTTTGGTATACCAGTCAGAAATTGGGAAAATTTTACATCACTGTTCAATTTTTTTTATTTTTACCTTCCTTCATCCACTTAAAGGTCGAACTTCAAAAAATCTGGAAACTAGTTTTTAAATATTTACATGAAAATTACACTCGCCAAAAATTAATCTGATATCGTCATTTGTTACAGAGAAAATTAATAAATTAGTCGGGTTCCAAAAAAAAATTCAAAATCCAATTAACCCTTTCAATTTGGAATTTAAAAAATCTAGAAATTACATTTTAGATAATGACATAAAGATTGCACCCACCAAAAATATCAACTTGACATTTTCATATGTTACTGAGAAATTAAAAAAAAAAACAGTGAATTTCATTGTTACTCCATTATAACCCTGTAAACTTGGTATTTCAAAAAATCCTTTCTTAGTATGAATTTACATTGTAAGAAAAATGTGTATACAAATTTTTCAATAGTTGTAAGTTTAAATAGTTAAGTATAGTTAATAGTATAGTTTAATTTCAATAGTTGTTGCGGAGTGGATTAATACTTCAAATATTGTTAACAGCACTGGAGGTAGGAATGAAAGAATATGGAATGATACTTAAATAAAGGAAGAATAGAAAAAAAAAGAAATATTTGAGGACTATGGTGATACAAGACAGGCTGAATGCAACAGAAATAAAATGTACGATAGCAATGGAAAAGGAAGCATTCATTTAGAAGAGGAGATTATCATGTAGTAAAAGTCTGGACTAAAGGAAGGGATTACGCAATGCTTTGTATGGAGTGAATTGTATGTAAGTGAAGAATGGACAGTTAAGAAGAGGGGAAGGGACTGGTTTGAGGCTTTTGTTATGAAGATATGGAGAAAGTAAGACATAATTAGGAATGTGTAAGTAATGAACAGGATTGAGGAAAAAGTAGAAAGAGGGCTTATGACGGAAGTATACAAACAAAAATGAAATCATTTAGGTCATACAGTCAAACGAGGTGGAATCTTGACAACTACGTAGGAAGTGTCAGTAGAAATAGAAAAAAAGTGAGGAAGAAGAATGATTAAGTTAATAGA
The DNA here is from genome assembly GCF_047948215.1 of Lycorma delicatula. NCBI lineage: Eukaryota > Metazoa > Arthropoda > Insecta > Hemiptera > Fulgoridae > Lycorma > Lycorma delicatula. The sequence goes on from NC_134467.1 coordinate 20,083,879, forward strand.
TTGGAAACAGCAGGAGGATGTAAAAGGCTACAGCAATAAATGGAGACAGTGGTGGGATGTCACCAGCCAGAACATCAGATGATGATCGTGAAATATGTTTCATATATTGAACTGATACATCTATCGATTTAATTAGTTTTGATCACAAAATTAATCAAACAGTTGTAACTGCTTCAATTAAAGTAAAAGTAAACAGGTTCAATGTTTTTCATCACCAGTGAATCAGTCCAAAGACAAGTCTCAATGGAATCTCTCACATTATTCTTGCACTATTCACATTCTTATAATTTCCTTCTTTCCTAAAATAAATTAAAACCATTTCTTCTACTCTTTTTTTTCTATCTGTTTCCTTCTGTAAATATATCTCTTTACAAAATTAGTGTTGTGCGATATATTTTTTTTAAGATATAAGTGGTTACAATGTTTTTAATCTTTATATTACGTAAGTTTGATTAAGTGGTATGATTTTACATTATGTTATAATATTGTTTAACAAAATACATATAATATACAGAATGAGTCAAAAGGTATGGAAACTCCTAATACTTTAATTATTATTAAAGTACTGCATTATTCAATGATTCCCAAATTATATTTTATGCTGTTTCTCATATTCAATTTTTGTAAATCAACATCTTGGGGCTTAAATGATACTTTTTAAGCGTCCCCCCAGCATATAAAGTAATCCAATGCTGAAAAGTTTGGGTGATCACATTGGCCATTCTATTCAACCCCTTCGGCCCATCCATCTTCCTGGAAAAAAGCATTTAAAATTTCACATACCGAAAACGGAAAAGAGAGTGGGCACAGTCTTGATGAAATCAAACATTTAGAAAGTCGGTGCCAATAACGTTTTGAATGTTTGTAACGATATATTTTAGGAGAAGCAAACTCTCAATAAATGTAGATCCTATCAATTATCCACCAACAATAGCTGCCCATTCATTTACTTTGACTGGATACTGTGTATGAGGCTCATAATAACAGTGTAGATTAATATCAGCCTATTACTGACAATTATGGAGATTTACAGGCTATTAACAAAAATGTGTGATCACTAAAAACTATGTTGTTTAATACGTTAGAATCTGCACAAATATTGTTCAACATAATTTTGCAGAAATCAAATCTTCCATCATAGTCATCTTTATTAAGTTAATGCACTGGACGAATTTTAAAGGGTTTAAAATATTCACTTTGTAGTGTTCAAATCTGTGAACTCCGAATAATGTTATGTTCTTGTGCTGCTGTTTGAGTCGAACAATAATGATTCTCAATAAATTCTTGCAAAACTTCAACGATTTGTTATTATTTGTAGCAGATTTAAGCCTGCTTAGCATTCCCCTGTTATTAATGCGCTCCCTCTTTCTTCAAATCATTTGATGGTTTTTGAGACTGTACCCATCGAAATAGGATTACGATTATTAAATGTTGCATCGAACAATTCACAAGCTTATTGTACAAACTAACTCTATCACCAAATCATTAAAAGTGTGACCCTCTCTAGGTCACTAACTCTTATCACTAAATCAAGTGTGAACCTCTCCAGGTCACTAAGTAACATGTTGTAGCAATGTTAGCAGGTAGGACAAAAAAAACTCATTTTGTAAAAAAAACAATTACAAAAAAGATATAAATAATAGAACCGGCTTACAAATGTGGTTTTTAACACATTTAGCCAACCGATCACAATAATTTCTCTTAAGAAACTAACAACTGTAGTAATGAAACATTCTTAACAAATATTACACAACAATGAAGTAAGCTTCATTTTTGCAACAATGGTAAGAAACCGTCAATGATAATCTGATCTGCACGATTAGATGAATATTTTTATTCATCTACACATTAAAAGTGGAACAAAAAAAATTGTTATAATATTTTACAATTTTGTGGTTTATATACATTGATTGCGTTATCGCCTCATGTTAATAGTAATTATTTAAAGATTCCAAAATAAAAAACCAACTTAACCAGTATACAATTTTATGAAAAAACTATTAATATTGACAAACTTTACGATAAACTTACGTACCTCCTAAAATTACTACCATAATGTATTACTGCGTACGTTAAGACTAAAAGATATAACCTCACAAATACAACACACGTATTTAAACTATCTTATCTTACTATTCAAATTATCGAATAAATTACTTTTCCCCAGCGACAATAAAGATTATTATTAAATTGTTTAATGATAAACAAACGCAAATTTGTACTCTATATAATTTTTTTTATCATTCTCACAGAAAATATATTAATGTTTCTGTCTTGTACAGCAGTTTTATTAACTGCAAACGGGTCGGGAAAACTGAAATTTAGAAACTATCTTTAGTAATGACCAATATTGTAATTTACCAGCGAAACAGGTTTTTTTTTAAATAAAATAAAGAAATATTTGCCGGGTTCTAATTCATATTGTTTGACGTTAATATTTTTTTTACTTTAACTTTTGTAGTGCCATATTCAGTCGAATTGAGTAATAAAAGGGTTCTTCGGGACCGTTTCAACAAGTCATTTCTAATAGCCTATCGTTAAAATTTTTTTTTTATTTTTATTTCTATCAACATTTAATTCTTTGTAAATGTTACTCCAGTTTTAGAACGTCCTTTACGTACAATATTAATTTAATTTAAAAATTTTAACTCTTTATAAAGCCTATTATATCCATTAACCTTAAAATTAATTTGTCTTAAGATCATTTTTTTATTAAAATTATTATATTAATTTTTTTTAAACTTTCATTACGTTACGTATAAAATTTGTTTAAACTTTAGTTTTTTTTAATATTACATGTTATGATATACGTGCATAATTAGTTTGGATCAAAGGATGATGAAGTATACTTACTTAGATCTCTAAATTGAATGTTACTATAAAATTATATTACTGATTACATTGGCTTTTATTTTTTTACAGACAACTTACATATTCTTAGTACTTTGTGTTGCCTGTACTACTAATAAACTGCAGGTATGCCAATAATCCACATTTAAATAAATATCTTAATTAACCAATTAACAAGTAAGTTGATTTATTTTCTAATTAAATTCATAATTCTAAATTGTTTTTATACATTATTGTACAGTAAAAGAAAACTTACTGGTTAGTAAATTAAGATATTTAATTAAATGTAGAATATTGGTACTCGAGACATGTCTCCGTTTATTAATAATATAGATCACACAAAATTCCAAGAATGACAGTTATTTGCTTAAAACAAGCATTTAACATCAAGGCAATTCAGATTAACAAAAATACTACCCTAAATAGTTAGTTCTGTCAGTTTTCCTAAAACATATCAAATGATAGATAATAAAGTTTCAACTAAGTGTATAAACATTCTTACAAAATTAGTGAATTTCCTTATTTTGATTTACATAATTCGTCAATGATGAATTACTGTTAAGAATAATTCATACTGTAATTATGAAATATGTTTAAAATATTCAATTTTTTATCATATTTAGTGGCTTTTTACAAGATAGATTTTCGGTTATTGTAACTGAAATAATTTTACATTAATTCATAATGTCTTTTAGTTATTAGTTACATTTCAATTTACAAGTTACCACTGATACAGGAACCATCATGGGAAGAACCATGAATTTGATTTTTATTACACGCAAGTGATTGTACATAATGCTGATATGATAGAATTATAAAAGAATTAGGGAAAAATGCAAAAACTGAAAATCAAAATAATTTACCAAACTTTGTGTATCGCACAAAATCAATTTGACGGACCGATAGGTGTTGTTAACAAGTTGTAAAAAATGCTTGACTTCTTATTAAGCACGTACACTATATTTTAAGTAGGACAAGTTTATTACCTTACTCTGGAAGATCTTGTTCTCTAAAGATAACAGGTATGAACTACCTCTAAAGAGGAAAATATAGAGTAAGACATACAACAGGATTTCTGAGATCAGTAGCAATAAAAGAACAAATCTGTAAATCATCCTTCGATTAATATTTTAATGTGATCAACTTTTTTTTCTCTGTTTCATTAATGGGTTTTACACCTTAAGACATTAAAAAATGAATGGTAAACGTAGCACAAAATGTTATGAAGTCATACAAGAACTTTTCACATCAAATATTAAATGTGAAAACAGCAAATCTTTCCCTAAAGCCAATTGATAAAGGATAAATTTACATAAAGAAATTAACAGTTACAATATGCAGATAACTGAGATCAAGAGATGCTATGAATGTGTGAGAGGTTTTTGATTTTATGAGAGCAAGCCATTATTAGAGTTGAATTTTTTAACCCCCATGAACCCCACCTCAATTTTTTATTACCACAAAGTACACTTGAACCTGCTGGAAACTGGTACAAATTATGTTAATTTTACATTAACTTAATATAAAAATAATAGAAACATATATTCTGTAGCAATTAAAACAAACCTGCAAATCGAGTTCCTTTAAATATTTTCTTCATACAACCAACGATCGTTTTCAGTTAGATACGTTTAACCGTAGACCTGAAGAATACATGCTATGAATGTAAAACTACAGTAGCGTTAAGAATAATGTTCTGTTTTTTTACAGGACTTTCTCTCTACAGTTCCGTTTACAACCATTTTTATTGTTCATGTGGTTTACAAAATTTCTTAATTAATCTCTTTTTTTAAATTCTTCAAAATATTAAACTAATTGACAACTTTTCAAACACATACTAAATAGTATGACAATGGATAAAGTGAATAAAAAGGAGTTGATGCTACTACTATGGTATTGTCAAGTTGTTCCCACCTTCGGTGTAAATAAAAGTAAGTTACAACTACCCCCTATAGTTAAAACTTTCTTTTTCAGAAACGTAGTTATAACTTTACTTTTGATGTGAATAAAGTGAAGATAGAACTACTTAAGTATAGTTACAACTCCATTATTTCAGAGTCTGCGGCAGGGCACACTCTGCTTTTTCAATTTATGATGACAGCAACTGATGCGTTTTGAGTTTTCTAACTTCAGAATTTATGCCAATTAGTGACAAAACTCAGGGAAAAGCATTACACCCAAGAAATCACATGGAAATATTTTTATGCATTACTGTAAACCCTCAATTTTAGATTGGAGTGGGAGAGGATTTTGGAGTAGATTGATCACCAGTGGGTAAAAGTAATAATGTTATGGGTCTTATTATTGAAATACTCAGAACTGGATGCATTTTTCCAGTACAACACATGAAATGAATAATGCAAAGTTGCTGTGACAAATGCACTATCATTTAAAAACGGTTGGTACATTAGATTGTACCCACATAAAAATAAAAAAACCATCAATATTCATGGACGAATGTATTTATCGCAAAGGTAACAACAGTGTAAATGTTAAGGTGATGTGTGTGATACAGAGGAAAAGTATATGAGCATTAGTGCCAAGTAACTTAGCACTGAGCAAGAATATGGAGTGAAATTCAGGACATAATCTCCCAAAATGACACCATTCTTATGCTTTAGTGGGAGCATTAAATAACTGAAATACACAATTTTTTCTCATACCATTCTAATTTGGAAAATCAAATGAGGATTTCTTCTGACACTTCAAGGCGGTTCAGGTCATATCATTTCACAAATATTCCATGCCTGTCAGAAAATCGAAAACAAAAAAAAATTTGAAGATATCCGATCACTTTGACGCAACTAGCACCCGATTGTTCATCGTTGACATATACTTTGATCAGATATCGAGATGCCCAGTCTTTTTACCAGACATAGAGGCAGCCAATGTCAAACAAAAATCTATTTAATAGTTTGGAAAAAACCACATCATAATATATGAGTCATCTGGTATACTTCAATCAAAGAAAAGATGTTCAAAATTCATTTTTCCGTAATCTATACCAAAATTAAACTCAACATAAATTAATTTAGATAATTGTACAAGGATTTTCACTGGATCAATAAATGCATTCGATTTACCATGTAACTGAGAATCTTCAGTGACAGTGTAATAAGTTAAACAATATTCACAAAAGTCCATGCTTCTATTAATATCATCTTTATGAAAGTGAATGATGTAATATTGGATGGTAATATTTAAACTAGTTTGTTTGGAACATAGATTTTTCAAAAGATTACAAATTTATGAAAGCATAAACTCATTCTCTGTATTTCTAGCCTAACAGAAGCCTTCCTTTTTGAGCATTTTTTATTAATGTCTCTGAAAAAAACAGTCTGCTTACTAAAATTGAATTAGTTACAGTTGAAACTTATCACACAAAATTTCCAGCCAGTTGAAAGAAGAGAAACACAAACTCTTATATACAATTCTTCATGGATGAAAGAATCATCTCCTAACCGCATTAGTTTTCAACAGACACTATTCATCAAAACCAACATCATTATTCAAAGTACAGAAAGGAAAAAAAAGAAACACTGAAACTAGCCACATAAAAATTATAATCTGATATGGGTTACAAAAAAATAAGAATTATTTAGCTAAAAAAAACTACAAACTTAATTATAATGCTGTAAGCTAGAGAATGTCTTAAAACACATCTGTAAAGTATTAAACTAAAATTATAGTGAAACAAGGAATAAATTAATCATGTTCTTACAACTTAAATACTTGGAAATACAATACAAGTTATCGTTACCAAGAGAAACGTTTTCAGAAGTCAGGTATAATGTTTCATCCTTATCACAATTATTCAATACAAAAGATTTATTTACAGTATACGGATCTTCATTTTCACTTGAATAATTACTTTCGATGATTAAATTTTCTAAATTTTTCAATAATTTTCTCTTCATTATATTCCTTTGATATGTGTTTAATTTTATTATAATTATACTGTGATAAATACAAAATTTTGAGATTTTATATTTATTATAATCAAAAAGCTCTTTAGATTCTGCAACAAGTTTTTTCTCATGCTTAGATAATTTACCGCAAAATTTATAATATGATAAATCATTAATTATATTTGTACGCTTCATTTCATCCACCTCCATTTTACAATCATTATGTTTAGAATACTGCTCCGATTCTTTAATATTTTCTTCTAAAGACATTAAAAGTAAATATGTAATATACGTTTCAAGAGTTTCAGGGTATATATAGTGATGTGAAGCGTATTCATATGGAGTCAAGCCAGAAGTATTTTTAGCATTAATATCTGCATCACCATATATAATTAATGTATTTATATCATCTTCTTCTTCAGCAAAATGAAGAGGCGTATTTAAGTCATGATCTGACCATTTAGGATATGCACCCTTTTCTATCATCGTATCAATTAATGATACGCATGTGTTTTTAACGGCATACATTAATGGTGTCTTACCTTCCTTGTCTACATTATTGATATCGATACCGAATAAATGAATCAGTTTATCCATAAACTCTGTATCCATAGCACTGCCGACGATTTTATTTATCATTTGGGAATCTTTCTTTAAAATGTCAATATGATCACGGAACAAAGTAAGCAATAGTTCTTTGTATTTATAATATCCTAACACAACATCTAAAAATTTGTTTCCCTTTTTATCGACTTCAAAGATATCATCCTTATATCTTAACACTTCTATCACTACTTCAACATCATTTCTATTTTCACCTACAGCAAGACATAAAGGATCTTTGTCGATACCAAATTTTGCCAGAGCATCGCATAAATCTGCACCGTAATACAAAAGTAAACGAAAAATGTTATCATTTACATTTGCACAATTTTTAATCGGCATTCCTGAAATATTTCCCAAACATAATTTTAGATCCTTTTTCAAAGAACCACTTTCATTTGATGATAGCGCATACATTAAAGGACTATAACCTTCTTTATCGGCATCATTTACATTTGCACCATGTTTAATCAGCATTCTAATAATTTCCAAATCAGGGATTAGAAGCTCATCCAAAGAACCAATGGAGACCATTAAAGGTGTCGTACCATGATTATTGCTTAAATTCACATCAGCTCCTAATTCAATAAAATTACGAACCACTTCTTTCCCTCGTGCACGATTAGACCGCAATATACGCATTAAAATTGTATAACCATCTTTGTCTTGTATATTAATGTTAGCTCCATACCTAACAAGAATTTTTAGGAGTTCTTTACAATCAGTGGAATCAGCCGCATGCCACAATGGAAGTTCACCATCTTTATCTGTTATATTTACATCAGCACCGCTTTCTATAAGTTTAATAATGACTTCTTGATCACATTTATTAATAATAGCGTTAATTAAAGGTGTTCGTCCATGTTCGTCCACCGCATTAACATCAGCACCCTTACAAATCACATCAAAAATAAACTTTTTGTTCATATTTAATCGGACTAAATAATTTAAAAATATTTTCTGGCAAGATACATCATAATTTTCAATTACTTTAGCCGTATATCTATAATTCTTATTATTCTTTATAAGTTCTATATAAAACAGAACCACATCATCATGTTTGTTAAGTTTAAATCAGCCCCTTTATTGATTAATAAATTGATTACTTCTTCTACATTAGTAAACATAACTGCATAAAATAAACAAGATCTTCCTTCTTCATCGATTCCATTTACATTTTCTCCTGAATAAATCAGTCTACTGATAATTTCCTTATCATTTATTTTTATTGCATACATTAATGGTGTTAATCCATGATAATCATGTGTATTAATCTGAGCACCCTCACTTATCAATCTATGAATTATATTGATTTTGTAATTATTTTTTATTGCGCACATTAAGGGTGTTATTTCATATTTACCACAAAATTTACATTCGCGCGATGGTCAATAAGGACTGAAATAATTTCCTTGCTTCTTTTAAATTCCATGGCCACTAAAAGTGGATTTGAATTCTTGTCACGATAATCAACACTAGTGCTATTACGAAGCAATTCAACAACAATATCTTTATCATAACTATTTTTCAGTGCTAATAGCAATGGGAACTCATGGCCAGAATTGCATATATTAACATTTGCACCCAAGACAATCAATTCATGAATTAACTCTAACAATTAATTCATGACTTCTACCTTTCTTGCTTAAAGCAATACTTAATATACTATGTTCAGAATTAGTGATGTTAGATCCTCTCTTTATAAGTTCAAACCATAAGTCATCACTTGTAGATGAAGATTTTGTCATAGGAATTTCATTCAACCTGTTCAGAGAGTTTACATCTGCACCATAATCTATTAACAATTTTATCCTTTCTAAATCATCATCATCATCTTCACAAAAATTATCAACAGCTAAATATAAGATTGTATTTTCATAGTCATCGCATATCTCGTTCACATTTGCTCCGATTTCAATAATATATTTTATAAAACTTACACTTCTTTTGCTTATTACAGACTGCAACAAAGGTGAAATACCTCTCATGTCAGTATTTTTAACATTTCCACCTTTATCGATCAATTTTTGTATCATATCAATACCCATTCCATTCATAATAGCGACATTAATAATTGATGTTAAAATATTAGAAATATCAAATATATTTCTACTTTCAAAATAATCTAATAAAACCATAATCATTTCTTTACTTACTTACTGTATATGGAAAAAAGTGTCTGCTTACTAAAATTGAATTAGTTACAAATGAAACTTATCACACAACATTTCCTCAACTTCCAGTAAAAAAACTTTATAAATAATTATAATGCTGTAAGCTAGAGAATGTCTTAAAAGACACAAAAAAAGTATTAAAAAAAAATTATAGTGAAACAAGGAATAATTTAACGTTCTTAAAACTTAAATATACAATACAAGTTATCGTAACCAAGAGGAACATTTTCAGAAGTCAGGTATAATGTTACGTGCTTATCATGATTATTCAATACACAGAATTATAGTACATTCAACACAAACAATACAATTAATATTAATTCTGTACTTGAATCAGTTTAATAACCTGCATGATCTGGCTGTAATTAACTTCTAACAAATGCCAATTCTGCCAACACAACAACTAGTTAAAAAATGTTTAACCAACTTCAAAGGAGGAGGTTTTCAATTTGACCTGAATTTATGTTTATATTTTTGCAATGTTCACGGTCAAATTTGAAACAATTAAACATTACCAGAACCGGTTTTTAGTTTTTGAAAGAGAACGCTATCCTGGTAGTCTCTACTAATTTTTTCAAAATTATATCAAATTTTAGCAAAAATATTTGATGTTTAAGGAATAATCAATAATTCACCGACCTGTAGATATCATTACAAGCTATTTCTTTTACAAGTTTATACAACACATTTTGAAATATATCCTTTTAGATAAGGTTATTATTTTTGAACACCATAACTATAACATAGACATATTTTACTATTTGCACAATTTCAAATCAAAAAAAATATACATATAAATGCTAAATTAAATGACTGAATTTTGTTCAACTGCATTCAAATGTAATGTTGCACACTGCCATACATTGCCCTATGGAATGTACATATTAATATAACATTTTACTTTCTAATTTTTATTCATATTCAAAATGTAAAGTATAAGGGAAACTGTTATGAAGAAACAGTTTCTATTTGACAGAAAAATTATTTTCTTAATTAAGAAAATAAACAAACAATTTTTTTTTTATCACAAATTTAGTTTATTAAATTAAATATATGACGTTTTGATCAATCACCTTTTACCATTTTTGAGATAAAATGTACAATAATACTTGATAGAAAGAGTGAATTTTTTTCTCTGTTTAGCCTCCAAGAATCACCAAGTATTACTTCAGAGGATGATATGTATGAGTGTAAGTGAGGTGTAGTCTTGTACAGTCTCAGGGTAACCATTTCTGAGATGTATGGTTAATTGAAACCTAACCACCAAAGAACACCAGCATCCACGATCTAGTGGATCAAAATCTGAATGTTGGAACTCTTAACTTCGAAATCAGATGATTTGCAAAGACGCATTCACCACTAGATCAACCTGGTGGGTTGAAATGTATTAACTGCGTAAACCTTCTAAGTTTCCTAGACTATAAACACTAATAAGTGATTATCACAGAAATCTGCTGTCACCAACATTACATTGTTACAAATCCCTATACACTGCAATAAAAAGTAGTCTTGACAGTAAAAGTTCAGAACATGTATTGTATATAACTTAACTTGTATATATACATGATCTACTTTTAACAGCTCGTAATGATTCATTGGAAAAAGCGTTTGAATTTCATTCCATTTTAACAAAGTCACTGATGGAAATTCAATTCAATAAATGTTTTTTTAAATCACCTTCCACACAAACATCAAGTTTCTTTTTATATCCAGCCTTCTTTAATCAGTTTAACTTGCTTTGTTGTCGATCTTTTAAATAAATAAACTAATATAATCATACATAACTTTTTGAAAAATACGCAAGTGATACATCACTTTCAAAAAACACTTATGTCTTGCCATATCTGATTAATTTTACCACATATCCTAATGTCACTGCCCGGGAGATACGAAGAAACATTTTTGCCTACTCCAACTCCAACTTAAGATTTATACACAGTAATAAATTCTAGCAAATACGTTAATGAAGTTTTTAATACGTTTATAATCAACATTTTTCAAATAACCAGCAAAGAAGGAAAGACATAAGGTTTTTTTTTAAAGAAGCACATATGCAAACAAAAGTTTATGAATTTATTCAAAGTAAAAATGGATTCATGAGTCAACAAGAAAAAGAACTGTTTATTAATAATGTTAACATGAAATTTTGTTCTATGACAATACAAGATGTAGAAGAATTTTGTTATTTGGGAAGTAAAATTACTAAAGATGGACGAAGCAGGAGTGATATAAAATGCCGAATAGCACAAGCTAAACGAGCCTTCAGTAAGAAATATAATTTGTTTACATCAAAAATTAATTTAAATGTCAGGAAAAGATTTTTGAAAGTGTATGTTTGGAGTGTCGCTTTATATGGAAGTGAAACTTGGACAATTGGAGTATCTGAGAAGAAAAGATTAGAAGCTTTTGAAATGCGGTGCTATAGGAGAATGTTAAAAATCAGATGGGTGGATAAAGTGACAAATGAAGAGGTATTGAGGCAAATAGATGAAGAAAGAAGCATTTGGAAAATATAGTTAAAAGAAGAGACAGACTTATAGGCCACATACTAAGGCATCCTGGAATAGTCGCTTTAATATTGGAAGGACAGGTAGAAGGGAAAAATTGTGTAGGCAGGCCACGTTTGGAGTATGTAAAACAAATTGTTGGGGATGTAGGATGTAGAGGGTATACTGAAATGAAACGACTAGCACTAGATAGGGAATCTTGGAGAGCTGCATCAAACCAGTCAAATGACTGAAGACAAAAAAAAAAAAAACAAGATGTAGAAAAACTGCCAAGTTCTCTGGTCTTTCTAAAATTTACAAAAGAAACAAATCAGTATATCTCTATATCTCTTCCGCTCACCGATACAGTACCAAAACGAAAAATAAAAAAAAAATTTTTTGATTAAGAATAGCATTACAACAGAAACAAGGTAGAATCGATTGGTAAAATTCAAACAATATAATTTTACCCCTTAAAACATTATTTTCTTTTGATACTGTCAACTTGTACATACATTTTCCTATCCACAATAAATAAACAAACTTTGTACTTTTTTCTACTACTAAATCCTCTTTGTTGTTTACTTCCATTACTTAAGTTTTTTGTATTCATCTTCATTCCTACCTCCAGTGCTGTTAACAATATCTGAAGTGGCATATATAGGTATCAACTGGAATTACCATAAGTCAGTTAAGTAAAAAAGGGTAAATAATTCTATTGCAGCACTTGTATAGTATAAATCTATTGCAGCACTTGTATAGTATAAATAAAGATTATTTTATTTGCTGTTGATTAGTGGAGTTTTTCTCCAGGTATAAAGTTTGTTTATTTCTTGTGGATAGGAAAATGTATGTACAAGTACATACATTAAGTAGTGGAAATAAATCAAATCAGTTGACTCATAAACACATATATACATTATTCTAGCATCCAAGGTCACGGATTCCCCTGATTTATAAGTTTACTGGCGTTTCTGATCGTCTTTTTAATTTTATCTTTTTTAATGAAGTGACCAGAGACTGTTGCAACCAGTAGCATCACAAATACAGATACAGTAACAGTGGCAGTGCTGATTGAGCAGCTGCGCTGCACTCTACACCATCACATCCCTAAGAAATTGAAATTTAAAAAAAAAATGAGTTTTTAGATGCTTATCTGAGGAGTGCAAGCCTCAACCTAGTGAATATCTCGTTTAGTATACCAGTCAGAAGTGGGAAAAATTTTACATCACTGTTTAATTTTTTTATTTTTACCTTCCTTCATCCATTTCAAGTTTGAACTTCAAAAAATCTGGAAACTAGTTTTTAAATATTTACATGAAAATTACACTCGCCAAAAATTAATCTGATATCTTCATTTGTCAGAGAAAATTCAAAAAATTAGTCGGGTTTCAAAAAAAATTCAAAATCCATTTAACCCTTTCAATTTTGAATTTAAAAAAAAATAGAAATTACATTTTTGACACAAAGATTACACCCACCAAAAATATCAACTTAACATTTTCATTTGTTACTGAGAAATTAAAAAAAATAAGAAGAAAAATAGTAAATTTCATTCTTACTCCATTATAACCCTTCAAACTTGGTATTTCAAAAAATCCTTTCATAGTGAGAATTTACACTGCAAGAAGAATGTGTATACAAATCTTTCATCCATTTAACTTCAATAGTTGTTGCTGGGAGTGGATGAATTGGTCAGTCATGACGCATTCTTTTGTATACATATATATAATTTTTTTTTCCCTTAAATCAATCCTTTCAGGAATCATATTCCTCTGCAGTATACAAATTATATTAAACTGATCAAACAAAGTACAGAATTAATATTAATTCTGTACTTGGATCGGTTTAATATAATATATGTATAAATGGTTAAATTAAATGACCTGCATAATCTGGCTGTCATTAACAACTAATTCCAATTCTGCCTTTAACAGGGTTTCCTCATAGTTCTCAAACTCTTTTGCAGACACTTGCTGTTGATAATTATTCCAATCTATAATCATGCATTTGGAGAAATCTATCTCTCAGTTACACCACTTTACACATTTTCATTCATGTTTCCATAAATAAACTAAAAAAAATCACAAACAAACGTTTATAGTCGCTTAACCGATTCCTGGCATTTATATTTACTTTTATACGGCATACATATCTATTACAGCATTCTACTACCAAATGATTATAGTGAATTTAAAATTATACCATAAAAAATGTTTAACACCTATTTAAAAATTGTTTAACCAACTTCAAAGGAGGAGGTTCAATTCGACCTGAATATATGTTTATATTTTTACAATGTTCACGATCAAATTTGTAACAGCTAAACATTATCTGAACCAGTTTTAAGTTTTTGAAAGAGAATGCCATCCTGGTCGTTCCTGCTAATTTTATCAAAATAGGATCAGATTTTAGCAAAATATATTGAAATATATCCTTTTAAATAAGGTTAATTGTTATTTTTGAATACATAACTATAACATAAGACATCTTTTGTCTTTCAAATCCAAAAAAAAAGAAATATAAATGCTAAATTAAATAATGACTGAATTTTGTTCAATTTCATTCAAGTGTAATGTTGTACACTGAGATACATTGCCCTATGGAATGCACATATTAATATAACATTTTACTTTCTAATTTTTATTAAGTTTTATTCATATTCAAAATGTAAAGTATAAGGGAAACTGTTTCTTCATAACTTAATTAAAAAAATAATCATTTTTTTTTTATCAAAATGTAGTTTATTAAACTAAATATATGCCGTTTTGATCACCTTTTACCATTTTTGAGATAAATGTACAATAATCCTGGAAAGAAAGAGTGAAATTTTTTCCTTGTTTAGCCTCCAGGAATCACTGTCAAGTATTACTTCAGAGGATGAGTGTAAGTGAATGTTAGTCTTGTACAGTCTCAGAGCAACCATTTCTCAGATGTGATGTTAATTGAAACCCAACCACCAATGAACACCGGTATCCAAGATTTAGTATTCAAACCCATATAAAAGTAACTAACTGCCTTTACTAAGATTTGAACGTTGGAACTCTCGACTTTGAAATTGGCTGATTTGCGAAGACGCGTTCACCACTAGACCAACCTGGTGGGCTGAAGCATAGAACTTCTAAGTTTTGTAGACTGTAAACACTGATGAGTGATTTTCACAGGCTTCTTTTATAACCAACACTACATTGTTACAATTCCCTAGATACTGCGAAATTTCAAATAAGCAACAAAGACCACGTAAGGAAAGACTTAAGGTTTTTTTTTTTAAAGAAGCACAAATGCAAACAAAAGTTCATGAATTTATTCAAAGTAAAAATGGAATCATGAGTCAACAAGAAAAAGAGCTGTTTATTATAATCTTATTAACATGAAATTTTATTCTATGACAATACAAGATGTAGAAAAGCTGTCACGTTCTCTGGTCTTTCTAAAATTTACAAAAGAAACAAATCAGTATATCTCTATATCTCTTCTTCTCACTGATACAAAGTACCAAAATGAAAAATATTGAAAAAAAACTTACAACAGAAACAATGCAGAATCGATCGGTAAAATCCAAACAATATGTGGTACTTATGTATTAACGCCACCGCAGCTACAGCTGTTGTTTTGGTTATGTTGACTTTGTGTACTGACAAATCATACATATATCAAAATAACATAACTAAATATAACCTACGCTCGCTAACCTCTTATAATTAACATTAAATATGCATAATATATACAACTTATTAATAATATAACCTTAATATTATAGCACCGAAATCCAATTAATGTTAATCCACCGAAATCCGATTGACTACTTTGTTTTTAAATAAAGCTGTAGCTGTGGTGGCGTTAATACGTAAGAGGTTAGCGAGCATAGGTTATATTTAGTTTGGTTATTTTGATATACGTATGATTTATCAGTACACGAAGTCAACATAACCTAAACAGCAGCTGTGGTGGCATTAATATGTAAGTAGCCAATACGTTTTTTAACCCTTTAAAACATTATTTTAAACTTGTACATAAATTTTCCTACCCACAATGAATAAACCAACTTAATTCAAATAAAATAATATTTATTTATACTATACAAGTACTGCAATAGAATTATTTTCTGTTTTTTAGTTAACTGACTTGTGGTAAATCCAGTTGATACATATAATGCCACTTCAAATATTGTTAACAGCACTGGAGGTAGGAATGAAAGAGTATGGAATGATACTTAAATAATGGAAGTAAACAAGAAAGACGATTTAGTTGTAAAGAAGAAAGTGAAGGAAGAATACAAAAAGTACAAAATAAGAAATATTTGAGGACTATGGTGATACAGGACTGACCGAATGGAACGGAAATAAAATAAACGATAGCAATGGCAAAGGAAGCATTCATTTAGAAGAGGAGATTATTATGTAGTAAAAAGCCTGGACTAAAGGAGTCAAGGCCGAGTTAAGGAAGAAATTAGGCAATGCTAAGTATGGAGTGACTTGTATGTAAGTGAAGAATGCAAAGTTAAGAAGAGGGGACTGGTCCAAGGCTTTTGTAATGAAGATATCGAGAAAGTAAGATATAACGAGGAATGAATAAGTAATGAACAGGATTAAAGAAGGAGAAGGAAGAGGACTTATGTAGGATAGTTACATAATGTTATGGATGTTATCGTTATATTATATAAGTTTGATAAAGTGGTATGAATTTACATTATGTAATAATATTGTTTAACAAAATACACATAATATACAGAACGAGTCAAAAGTATGGAAACTCCTAATACTTAATAATTCCCTAATTATATTTTACGCTGTTTCTCATATTCAATTTTATAAATCAACATCTTAGGGCTTATTATGATAAATGATACTTTTTAAGCGTCCCTCATACAGTACAAATAATGGAGATATTTAATTTATTTACAAGAAACAGATTTATAGAAATTATTTTTAAAATGAAAGAAAGAACATGAAACAAAATTGTTTTGCTTTTCTCATTGTTCAACTGATAAATTTAAAAAGGGATAATTATTCACTAAACAGTAGTAATAACAGAGAAAAATTTTTAATTACAAAAATAGATTATAGATTTTTATGTGGTGAATTATATTGAACTATTTCACTAAAGAGATGGATACCATGCTCTACTACTTTACCTATTCTGTCCCTGTTTTTCTTATGATTGTGGTGTATATAAAGCAACTAAAGTACAGAGTTGCTTTCTCAAAAAGTAATGATGTTCATTAAATAGCCAGCCATTACAGTCAAAAGAATAATGGTATGAATTGCAGAGCTGAAAAACACCTGAATTTCGAAGGGAATGAATGATAACAGATTATTAATGTATTTGGCTCAGTAATTATGGCAATGAGTATGAGGTACCTATGGGGAACCGTAAGCAAAAGTAATGTCGACATCTTAAAGTGATTTCAGAATAAGTTAGTAAGGTGTATAACAGAAGCACCTTGGTTTACAAGTAGCAATGAGATCCAGGATTACAGTCTGTGTAGGAGGAGGTGAAGCGTACAAACTACAATTCAAAGTAAAAAAATTCAGCTTAATTACCACACAAATAACTTCAAAGGAAACCTACTAGTCAAAGGGGATGACACTAAGGTAAAACGCTGCATGTTCTAGACCAAAGGTTCTTAATGCGTCTAAGGTTATGTCTGACGTTGTATTGTGAATTATCTAATCAACTTAATTTCAAATTTATTAAATGCACTTTTTTACTATTGTTTTTTACAGTGGTTTATGACCTTTTCTTTATTCTACTGTTCCAGTAATGTTTATTGTCATTCATAATTGCTAATTGTATGTGCCTAGCGGAAAGGTTTTTTTTTACTTATACGTAATTTTTGAATAGTTTGGTGAGGACTCCTTATCATGTGTTTTAGAATGTGATCCACAGATGTAAGTGTAACAGATATTAAATAAGGTTTGAAAAAGTAAGAAAGAAAACTTAGAAACGAATTATTCAAATATCTGCGCACCAGAATAGAGAAAATAGCTTAACAGACGTAAAAATAAGCTGATTCTCCATCCTCAAAATCAATCCAATTATTGCAAGAGATTGCACAAAATTAAATTATTTGACCATATTTATCATTAACTACCCTCGAATCAAAAATATGACGGAAATCATGTTTTGTTACCAAAATATAAAAAAAATCATCACTACTATACTGCACAGTGGTTTATATATGTATACATTAATTGCGTTATCCTCTCACGTTAATAGTAATTATTTATTGATTTCAAAATAATAAACAAAATTAACCACAAACTTTACGATAAACTTACGTACCTGCTATAATTACTACCATAACGTGTTACTGCATATGTGTAAGACTAAAAGTTATAACCTCACAAATACAACACACGTATTTAAACAATTCAAACTATCGAATAAATTATTTTTCTCGATCGAGAAATAAAGGTTATTATTAATTTGTTTAATGGTAAACAAATGCAAATTTGTACTTTATAAAAAGTACAGATATATATATTTATTTTTTCTATCATTCTCACAGATGAAATATTAATGTTACTGTCTTGTATAGCAGTTTTATTAACTGCAAACGGGTCGGGAAAACTCAAATTTAGGAACAATCTTTTTTAATGACCAAGAATGTAATTTACCAGCGAAACAGGTTTTTTTTTAATAAAATAAAGAAATTATATTTGCTGGGTTCTAATTCATATGGTTTGACGTTAATATTTTTATACTTTAACTTTTGTAGTAACATATTCAGACGAATTGAGTAATAAAAGGGGGGTTCTTTGGGATCGTTTCAACGAGTCATTTATAACATTTAATTCTTTGTAAATGTTCTTTTACTTCAGTTTTAGAATGTCTTTTACCTACAATATTAATTTAATTTAAAACGTTTAACTCGATTTTATTCTTATATCGACTAACGTTATAATTAATTTGTCTGATTTTTTTTAAAATTAAAATTATATAATCTTTTTTTAACTTTCATTACACTTTATATCTAAATGTATATTCAAATTTTTTAAACGTTTAGTTTTTTTACTATTACATGTTCTGATATATGTGATAATCAGAACGTCATTTGATATATGTGCATAATTAGTTTGGATCAAAGGATGATTGTTAAGTATACTTATTTAGATCTCTAGATTATATTAATGATTACATTGGCTTTTATTTTTTTACAACTTTCATATTCTTGGAATTTTGTGTTACCTGTATTACTAATAAATTGAAGGCATGCCAATAATACACATTTAAATATTAATTAATTAATTAATTAATCAATAAGTAAGTTGTTTTTTTTTTTTGTAATTTAATAATTCTAAATTGTTTTTATACATTATTGTACAGTAAAAGAAAACTTATTGGTTAGTAAATTAAGATATTTAATTAAATGTAGAATATTGGTACTTAAGACATGTCTCCATTTATTAATAATATAGATCACATAATGATCGTATTACATATAGATTGTACATAATGCTGATATGATAGAATTATAAAAGATAAATCCACTGAATGTAAGTGTACGATTGTTGATGTAACGACAAACAAATTTAGTACAGAATATAAGTAGGGAAAACAAGTTAAATTTACAGAAAAGAAAAAAGTTGGTTTGTGATTATTTGTGAGAAAAGATTCAAATGTAGATATTATTTAAAGAAAAAGATTAACTTCTTTACTAAATAAAAAAGTATGATTGTAACTTTCACCAAAAGTATTTTATGATTTAAAAATGCACTGATTATGCTTAACAAAGACAAAAATTATACTTGTAACTTGTGAGAAATAATTTAATCACAATTTTAATTTGAATCGATACTAATATAAATAAAAACGAGAAAAAATATATATGTATCTTTTGCCAGAAGTCTTCAAGAAAAATTATCTGTTTAATGTTTGTCAAAGGAGTTTTACATCTAGTACTAATTTAATTAAGGGTTCAACTTAATACACATAGAAAATAAAACAAGTAAATGTCAAAGGTCTTTTAATCATTCTAATTTAAAGGTACGTACTTATTTCCACACTAAAGAGAAAAATTATACAGCAATTTTTGTCAAAAGTCTTTTAATTCTACTTATGACTGCAGTTATTCACAACGTTCAGTTGTAATTCATAGTAGACGCTAAATCTTTCGCCCTACTTAAAAGCAACTGCATCAATATAAACTACTAAGTTATAAGCTACTAAAAATTGTATAATATATATTTTTTAAAGTAGATGACAGTACCATTCACTATAATTCTCTCAGAAACATCATCCTGAGCGTCTTTAAAATTTTCCATTGAATAAATTTGAAAAAAAAAATTGGAGATAAAACTGTGAAAGTTATAAGCTATATATATATATATAAGCTATATATATAATAACGTAATGGAAAAATCTATTGTATATTGTCTCCCAGCTATCCAACCATAGATGGATTCTTATTAACAACACATCCTGCCTTGGTGATCAAATTTTTATGCTTCAAATACATGAACAAGATAAAACAACTGCCTAAAAATAAAACCAGAAAAAGCTAGACACTTTTATAGTAATATATTTTCTGTATAAGAAAATTTTTTTTTAATAACCAAATCATAAAATCCTTCAATATGCTTCCAAGTAATATGTCTTGTAATGCAAACATAATTTTGCATTCTGGATTCATAGATTCAGTTATTTTTAACAAATAAATAATGATTGTGACACATCTTTCTTGGCCAGCCAATGAAGATGTGCACATTCTGTTCAGCCTTTTTAATTTTAATAGAAAAGCAGCAATACAAGAATTGTGGAAGAAATTTTAGAACGTAATTACTTTCAAAAGGATGACATATTTCTTTTGTGTCAGAAATATAAATTGTTACAAGAAATTTTTAAGGCATGGATTTATTACTAGGAAAAAATCAATTTGTTGTAACTCACGTATAACTCAAATATTACTGGGGGGATAGAAAGGAATTAAAAATTAAGTTATGTAATCATAACATACCAGAAGCTGCAAAATATAAGTACTATGATTATTATATTAAAATGAATGAATTACGATAAAAAAATGGTAAATAAATCTGTTTTTCTGATCAAAACATAGAAAAACATTATATAGATCACAAATTATCAATAATAATAATAATCAAATTATTATTTGATTATTAAATCAATTTGATTGTCCCACTAGAAATTATGCAGTAAAACCATTAATATAAATTCTATTCATGCAATCAGCAATGCTACGTTTACCTGGTAAATACAATGCAATGGTTTTATCTGTATTTAAAGTTGGATGAATATAATTAACCCTATGAATATTTTTTATCAGAATTTTCAATAACTTTTAAATAATTATCCTCAGATATTGGTACAGTTATGTAGTCTGTGAAAAGGGTTACAAAGAATGGCTTTAGATTTTAAGGCATCATTAATAACAAATATAAAACAAGGGATCGATAACACTTCTCTGAAGCACAATGCAGTGTATAAATAAAAATAGATCTACTTACCAACAATTGTGAGTAATAATTATCCAGGCAAATTTGGATTATTCCTCCATCATCAGGGATTACGGATTAATTACGAAATTTACAGCTGTGCATATAAATTTTAAAGAAAAATTAAAATGAAAATAAAACTTAAAATTATTATGTTCATAACAGTTGGCTGTCAATAATTAAAACAATTCGGTAAAAAAAAACGTCTTGTCAGTAAGATGTTTACAGCTGCTATGCACCAGTTAATTTTAATTTCTACTTATAAAAATTTATCTACACAACTATAAAATTCATAATTAATCAGTAATCCCTAATGATGGAGGAATAATCCGAAAGCGCTCGTATAATTAATACTCAGAATTGTTGGTAAGTAGATAATCTGTTTTTATATAAATTATATTATACCAATGATGCAAATTGTTAAGAAAATTAAACCTGTTTATTTATGGTCGGTATGAAAAGTCTAAGCGATCGTAAACAGCTTTATATTTCTTTCTTTTCCTGTTTAGCCTTCGGTAACTACCGTTCAGATAATACTTCAGAGGATGATATGTATGAGTGTAAATGAAGTGTAGTCTTGTACATTCTCAGTTCGACCATTCCTGAGATGTGTGGTTAATTGAAACCCAACCACCAAAGAACACCGGTATCCACGATCTAGTATTCAAATCCGTGTAAAAATATCTGGCTTTACTAGGACTTGAACGCTGGAACTCTCGACTTCCAAATCAGCTGATTTGGGAAGACGCGTTCACCACCAGACCAACCCGGTAGGTTAATGACTTTATATTTAATTAAACTGTACTTTTAGAGAACAAGTTTTAACTCCTTTCAGGAAGTTAAGGATAGATTGCAGAGGAATCTCGTCTGAAGGGGAGGGTAACTGCACAGTACACTGTAATAATCTAGGAGAACTTTCATGCACAAATAAGATGTCTGCTAATAGAAAAAAGGTTTATAAAATTCAGAATTTAATTTTGATCGGTATTTGTGTAATGTACTATACATAACTGTAATGAAACATAGGTTATAGTAAAACCAAACGGGTAGACAGAGGCTCCCCTTTTATGATAAGTTATTGAAATTCAAAGGTGGTTTAAGGAAGTAGACAGTTGTGGTAAAATCTTGTAAAATTTAAACCAAATTGATCGACCACTTATTACTATAAATAGATTTAATTAATTTGGTAATGGAAAGATATCGTCAGGATAAAAGCTGTAGACAAATATATAAAACAAATAAATGTGAACTTAAAATCGGTCATTATTGGAAAATAAACACTATAACTTCATTACAAACAGTACAAGAAATTTTATAATTCAAAAATTAATAAACATTATATATAAAATGTAACTAAAAAAGGTATAATTATAATGAGTAGAATAAAAACAATAAAACTATAAAAAAACAAGCGCAGTATATAGTAAATAAGTACATAAATAAAGTGAAATCATGGATGACCCATAGGGTTAACACATTATCACATAATTATTTGCAAGATGTGTGGCAAACAGTGAACTACATCAACACTATACTTCTACGTGCCAGTTCAGCTAGTACAAAGTATGGCCGTGCCCACATACCAGTCCCTCTAAATGACAATGTTAAAATTCCAAAACAAATTTTTGATAAAAACATCGCTAACCCAAAACCAAACAAAAATTATGAACTGTTTTTTAAACATGTAACAAAAATCATAATACTGCAAACTACTTTAGGAAGTACCAACCCAAATTTTTATTTTTGGTTTTTGGGAATCTTTTGCTGTTCTGATTTGAACTGGTATCTAAATGGAAATTATGCTACAAAAAATCATATCCATTTCTGATTTATAAACTCCTAAAATTGTGGGTGGGGGTAAAAATAAACATGATTTATGAGAAACACTTTACCTCAGATATGATTTATGCTAGTAACTTAATTCTTTAAACAAAATAAACAGAAAATTTTGCTCTATGTTGTGTAGAGACGGTTTTTGTTTGCCAGTTTTCTCTCAGCCAGAAAAATTAACAAAAATAATGTTTCCTTGTTATTTTATTTTTTTTAATTTAATGTGAATTATTTTATGATAACATTTCTACACATAACAGATCAAGAATTTGTCCTATTTAAAAAAAAAATCATCAAAATCATGCATATAAGTTAATTAATGTTTCTAGAGTTTTAAAATTCTGGAAAATGTAATAAACATTTTTAGTACTTAATAAATTCTGATCTTTGATAATTAGATATCCATATACTAACATTTTCCATATATCTATATAAATAAAAATGTAAATGCTCGTTCATTCAAAATCTTAAATCTCTTAAAGTTCTTCACAGATTGCTTTGAAACTTTGACACAATGCATACAAATACCACACGTGTTTTTATATACCTAAGATGTCACACCTGTTACAGGTAAAAACAGTCTTTTTTTAAAAAAACAGCGTTTTCTATTGGATGTAAAAGTAATAGATGCTACACTAAATATTTTATGATTCCACTTCAATGTTTCTGATATGTGTCCACTATAGACTAAAAAACTTTGCACCAATTTACGCACATAAAAAGGGAGAAACGGAAAAATTGAAAAAGGGAAAAAAGAAAAAGTGGAAAAGAAAAAATAGGAAAAGGAAATGGGGAAAAAAGGGGAGAAAGAGGAAGAGGGAAAAGGAAACAAGGGAAAGAGAAATGGGGAAAGGAAAAAGGCTAAATTTTATGAAATTCCGTAATGTTCATATTGTTAACGTTTTATCAAACTTTCAATTGTGTTCATTTAATATATATATATATATATATATACAGTCAAATCTAGCAATAGCGAAGCACTGCTGGGTCTGCTAATTGACAAATAAATTCTTTCAACTGTATCGTTTACATTGACTGTTAATGGACAGATAATTGTGTAAAACAAATAACAATCAGTCAGATGACGAGGCAACAACCTGTCATCACAATAGTTATAAATACTTGAGAAAATCACAATTGTTCAATATATGACAATAACTTGCTAATAAAATGTGGTTTCTTTATAAATTTGAGTTAAGCTTGAATTTTACTTTATACATTAAGCGATTACCACATTATATTTAGCAAATGCAAGTAAACTGCAGCGAATGAAAATATTCAAAGTTCAAAAATAACATTTCCTTAATAATGGTTGGTTAGTAGAATGAGTGAAGTCATCTTTTGTTAATAACTGGAACAAGTAATCAGTTCCTAGTGATTTGGGTCAGATTTTGTAACAAATTTTTATTCAGACTAGAAATTACATAAAAACTAAGTTCTGTTTAGTTTTCACAGCAATTTTAATCTGAAATATCTAAACAGATGTGTTACCCTTCACTGAAACAAGAAATAGTTTAATAATTTGCATACAACTTAAATACTTAGAAACACAATGCAAGTTATCGAAACCAAGAGAAATGTATTCAGACGTAAAGTGTGAAGTTCCATCATCACAGTTATTCAATATATGTAATCTATCTTCATTATATGGGTCTTCATTTTCCTTCTCACAAATACTGTCAATGATTAAATTTTCTAAATTTTTCAATAATTTTCTTTTTATGATATTCATTTTATACATTTTTATTTTCATAATGATTATACTGCGATAACAACAAAATTTTTCAATTTCATTCTTGTTATAATTATAAAGAGCTTCAGATTCTGAAATAAGTTTTTTCTCATGCTTAGATAATTTACCACAAAATCTGTAATATGATAAATCATTAATTATATTTGTACGCTTCATTTCATCCAAATTGGTTTTACATTCATTAATATGATAATTGTATTTAGAGTACTCCTTTGATTCTTTGATACTTTCTTCTGAAGATATTAAAACTAAATGTTTAATAAATGCCTTAAGAGTTTGCACAGAAGTATAGTGATGTGAAGCGTATTCATATGGAGTCTCATAAAAAGCATTTTTAGCGTTAATATCTGCATTACCACATATAATTAATGTATCTATAACATCTTCTGAATTAGCAAAATGAAGGGGTGTATTTAAATCATGATCTGACCAGTTAGGATGTGCCCCTTTTTCTATCATCATATTAATTAATGTTCCACCTCTGTTTTTAATAACGGCATACATTAATGGCGTCTTTCCTTCTCTGTCTACATTATTGATATCGATGCTAAACAAATTAATAAGTTTATCCATAAACTCTGCATCCACAGCATTGCTTACGATTTTATTTATAATCTTTGAATCTTTCTTTAAAACGTCAATATGATCACGCAACATGGTAAGGGCAAGTTCTTTATATTTATAAAATTTTACTAAATCTTCTAAAAATATGTTTCCACATCTATCGACTTCAAAGATATCTTCCTTATACCTTAACACTTCAATTACTTTCTCAACATTTCTATTCCTACCTATAGCACGACTTAATGGAACTTTGCTGTTACCAAAATTTTCTAGATAATTACCCAAATCCGCACCACAATCCAAAAGTATACGAAAAATGTTATCGTTACCACGACATTTATTTAACAATGCGTGTATTAAAGGACAATAACCTTCGTTATCAGTATCATTTACATTGGCACCATTTTTAATCAGCAAGGTAATAATCCCCAAATCAGGGATAAAATACTCAAATAAAGAATAAATGGCAACCATTAAAGGTGTCTCACCATGATTATTCCTTAAATTCACATCAGCTCCTAATTCAATAACATTACTAACCAACTCTTTTCCCCAATTAAACCGCAATAAATACATTAAAACTGTTTCCCCTTCATTATTCTGTATATTAATGTTAGCACCGTAATGAACTAGAATTTTCATGAGTTCTTTATAGTCAGAGGAAAAAGCTGCATACCTTAATACTGGTACACCATCTTTATCTTTTACGTTCACATCAGCTCCGCTTTCTATAAGTTTAATAATGACTTCACGATCACATTTATTAATAACAGCGTTAATTAAAGGTGAATCTCCGTCTTCATCTACTGCATTAACATCAGCACCTCTACAAATAGCATCAAAAATAATTTTTTTATTCATATTTAATCTGACTAAATAATTTAAAAATATTTTCTGGCGAGATACTTCGCAATTTTCTATTATTTTAAATGTATAACTATTATTATAACTACGCTTCATAAGATTTATAGAAAACAGTAACTCATCATGATGATTGTTTAGTTTACTTAAATCGGCACCTTTATCGATTAATAAATTAATTACTTCTACATCATTAGTATACATAACCGCATATAATAAACAAGATCGTCCTTCGCTATCGATTTCATTTACATTTGCTCTTGAATAAATCAGTCTTCTGATAATTTCCTTATAGTTTATTTTCATCGCATACATTAATGGTGTTAATCCACAACAATCATGCGTATTAATCTTAGCACCCTCACTTATCAATCTATGAATTATATCGACTTTGTAATTATTTTTTATTGCGCACATTAAAGGTGTTATTTCATTTCTACCGACCCAATTTACATCTGCCTGATAGTCAATAAGGGCTGAGATAATTTCCTTGCTTCTTTTAAGTTCCATAGCCATTAAAAGGGGATTAGAATTCAGATCTGAATTAATCGCGTCATAAGTAACATAAGTTTCATTAACACATGCACCATTACGAATCAATTCAACAATAAAATCTGTATCATAATTTGTAAGATTGTATTTTTATCGTCATCGCATATCTCGTTCACATTTGCTCCGATTTCAATAATATATTTTATAAAGCTTACACTTCTTTTGCTTACTACAGACTGTAACAAAGGTGAAATACCTCTCATGTCAGTATTATTAACATTTCCACCTTTATCGATCAATTGTTGTATCATATCTATACCCATTCCGTTCATAATTGCAACATTAATAATCGATGTTAAAATATTGGAAATATCAAATATATTTCTACGTTCAAAATAATCTAATAAAACCGTAATCATTTCTTTACTTTTTACTTTATAAAATAAATAATATGATTTAAAATTTGTTACTTTTGATTTAATTTCAGTTTCATTCGCAATCAATAATTCAACAACCTTGTCAATATCATTACTAACTATTTGTTTTATAAGCTTATCGTAACACATTGTCAAATATATCCTTTTAAATAGGTTTAATTATTTTTTTTCTATAGGGCAATAACATAAGACTATCTTCCAATCAGCACATTTTCAAATCTGAAAAAAAAGAAAATTGTTAATACAATGATTAAACGAGACGATATGTAATTAAAGTATGAATAATGTAATACACAAGTCAAATGAGATCCTAAATAGTTGTCAGTAAATGGAATAAGTAAAATACAATTTTACAAAAAACACATGTCAATACACAGTAGATTTCGTGCCTATCTGAACTGTAGCATGTGACCTCAGTAAATGTTGTATTTTTAAAAGTAATGTATATGACTTTTTTCATATGATTGAAAGTTTTTGTTTGATAATTTTTTTGAGGTATTGATTTTGCGAAATTTTATATTATTTTTTTAGCAATTTCTATATACATAAAAGTACAGAGTACAGTAAAAGTTATGAACTATATTTTGGCTTAAAGTTTGATATCAAAATATATACTGGTTATCACATCTGCTGTTCAACCTGCGTCAAACATCTGATATACTTGACCATAAGTAAATGTAAGTTTTGCCATACCGATAGTGTAGTGTGAAGCACAGCACTATCTGTCGAATTGTTATTTCTGTATTAAAAAGTAAAATGAAGAAGTAGTAAATGCAAACACAAGTACAGTACCCAAATGTACCATCTGGTATAAGGCCGATGGCCTTATGGTGAGGGTGAGGACTCATTTGTACCAAAATTCCAATATCTTACATTAGAAATTGAATCGAAGTATGAAGTTCAACATAAAGGTACTATCTTGGAAACAGAATCCTCTTCCTGTGATAACTCAAGGTGAATTAATGACCTTGTTCAGGACTTGAATTCGTCAAAGAAACAATTTGAGTTTCTGGGATCTAGGCTGAAATGCCATACTAAAGAACTTGGGTCTTGTATAGTTCCTTGTATTTTCTTTTGAAAAAGAACTCTGCTCGTGCCCGTGAGATGCTAACAATTAGAGATGCCCGTGCAAGTGGTGCTTACAATTTCTGTACCAAGGAATGCTTGAACACACTTCTTGCCACATATGCTCAATTGTCTGTGTATGAGCTCCCATGTCCGGATGTATGAAATTATATTTGTGGTTCACCGCTAAATGTTGGTAACCCTCATGTTGCAAACCATTATATGTCAGAAAAAATATACTTTTATATGGTATGCAATAAGACGTGGTGTGTCCATGTGTTGCAACAGTAACCAATAATACTACTGCTTTTGTTTCTTGCTCAATACAACCAAAAACCCATCTCTTCCTTATTAAAAAATATAATAGATGAAGAACTGTTAAACTGTTAACTATTATATTTTTTCTTTCCTAATTTCGCTTTGTCGATTTTGTTGGGTCCTCCTATTGGTACTATATATATATATATATATATATATATTTTTTTTTTCCTGTTTAGCCTCCGGAAACTACCGTTTAGATAATACCTCAGAGGATGATATGTATGAGTGTAAATGAAGTATAGTCTTGTACATTCTCAGTTCGACCATTCCTGAGATGTGTGGTTAATTGAAACCCAACCACCAAAGAACAACGGTATCCACGATCTAGTTTTCAAATCCGTGTAAAAATAGCTGGCTTTACTAGGACTTGAACACTGGAACTCTCGACTTCCAAATCAGCTGATTTGGGAAGACGCGTTCACCACTAGACCAACCCGGTGGGTCCTCCTATTGGTACTGGATTTGAACAAAACAAGTGAAAAAACTATATGGAAATAGTGGCCTAACCTAACCCTTTTTTTTAACCTCTGGACCACCGTTAGGTATTACTTCACAGGATGAGATAAATGACAAGTTTTGTTGCGTGTGAAAATGCCACGACTAACCGGGATTCGAACCCGGGACCTCCGAATGAAAGGCCGAGACACTACCACTCGCGCCACGGACGCCGGCAAACTAAACTAACCTTTCCAAAGACTACTATATGTTTTTCTGTTTTGTACCAGTTCGATTGTCCATCATATTCCAATATATGAGATATTTAAGCTGAGGTAGTTCAAGCTCACAATTATCAACATTTTTTCAATGTAAGTTGTGAAATCACATTAGTTTAGTTAGTGCCAAACATCGCCGCTAGTACTGGCATACCCGAGCGAATTAATTACGGTATGCGCGCGCGCTTTAGTTAGTTAGAATCACTGAATTAAATAAACGAAAAAATATTACATTTAAATAAAATGATATATATTTTATATTAAGTTGTGTGTGTAAGCTGTCCATCAGAAACAACCCACAGTTCAAGCACTTTCCCTACCCGCGTGATGGCAAAGTGCTACAATTTTGTTATCAGCTTTTTATCTTCACAGTACATAAATTTCTTTTTATTAAAAAAAAAACAACAAAAATATGAATTCTTTTTTACACATTTAATTTTTTTCAAAAATTTTACGACTTTCAAAAACTAAATTAAATTATTTTCATACTTAAATTTAATTATTTTCATACTTAAATTTAATTATTGTAAATTATCTTTTTAATTTGTTTAGTTTGAGGTTTGAATTTAATAAGCGTAAGAGAAAAATATTTTAAATTTTATTTCATAGAATCAAATTTTAGGGCAAGTCAAAGAAATCTATACAGTTTTTGGAAATTTTTTGCAACTTTTTTTTTTTTTTATATAATTTTTAAATTTTAAAACTAAATTGGTTTAAAAACTTCAAAATAATCTAAAATAATGCTGTATTTTAAGATCGTAAAATTGTTGGTTTTAAGTTATGTATCAAGGCTTACAGGTAGTTTTAAAATGGAATGTTTACATGATACCTCAGGCCTATGTTATTAATGACTTGGAAAAATGAAATTATCAAATCATCAATGGAGAATGGTTGATCAATGAATAAAATTTCTTGTTAACAGTTGAAGCTGGAACAGCAGCATATACTGCTTTGTAGCTGGGGAAAGTAAATGACAGGTCAGTAGTGTTAGGTCATGTCAAAGTTTGCAAATAATAATGAATTTATAAACGTTGTTCATTCTTTATTTTGTTGAGAATTTTTATTATATCTTATATCCATTGTATTCAAAGACTACATTTTTTAAACAAAGATTTTTTGAGAAACAAATGTTTAATTGTAATTTTGAAAAAATCACAAATTAGTGATATTTTTACATGTTTAACAGTAACAGTAATTTTTTGTGAAAAATTCTGTTCTGGAATGTTTCTTCCATCTATCTTCACAAATTTTGCGGTTATTGTAATGCAAAGTTACAATTACCCAACTTCCGGCTGGCATATGATGAGTATAATTCTTTTGCAACTACTAATTTCTCTTTTATTATTAATTTTGAGGAAACATCATTATTTCAAGTTTCACTTAAATTGGAGGGGAAGCCAACACAACCTCAGTTATCATTTTATCTACATTCAATAAAATGTAATTCTACACATTCTAATATGTACAGGTTAAGAAACACAAACAGAAAAATAAAAGCTGGCTATTTCTTAGAATTAAGACATTTAACAGGCCTTGGAAAAGGTTGGGCACCCTGGTCTTTTTTCAAATTAAAGGTGAGCCTTCCTCAAACATATTACCTTATTTTATGTGGCTACCTAGAAGGATGCTTCTTTCAGGTGAAACATGACCAGGAGTTGTCCAGGTTGTTCAAAATTAAGTCAGAAAATCCTCAGGGTTCTGTCTTGGAGTCTGTGTTATACTCCACTCTTCCTTCAGACCTTCCGACTACAGACCTTCCAAGCAACAGTTCAGAATACTGTTGCTTGCTTTGCGGATGAAATAGCTGTCCTCACAAGTGTTGCCGGCCCAACAATAACATCAAACAGCCTACAACTTCAGTTGGATTTCATCAACAGATAGTCGAGTACAAGGAGAATATACATTAACCAAGCAAAATGAAACGACGCAACATTCATGATGAGAAGAGAGAACTGCCCACGAGCAGTCACAGGTTCACCTTGATGGCATTGTAATTCCACAAATTGAGTGTGTTACTTGGGTCTTGATCTCCAATAATGTGGAGAGAAGAGAAGGCAACTTAAGATAAAGTTCAAGGAAACATTCTAATTGTTAGGCAGACCTTTTCGTCTTTTGTCTAATAAGCTGATTATATTCAACAATTCAAAAATCTATCTGGACCTATGGGGCACCATAAGCAAAAGTAATCTCAACATCTTACAGCGGTTTCAGAATAAGATGGCAAGGTGTATAATAGAAGCACCTTGGTTTACAAAAAACAAAGAGATCTAAGATTATTTAGGATTAGTCTATGTGGGAGGAGCTACAATATTTAAGTTCAAAGTAAAAAACTTCGGCTTAACTACAACACAAATCACTTCACAGTAAACCTAATAGACAAGGGGGATGACATTAAAAGGTAAAACTGACAGTACATTCAGGATTAACGTGCCCCTATGGGATCTTAATGCGTCTAAAGTTATACTGGATGCGAGTATTGTGCATTACCTATTTGACTCAATTTCAAATTTGATATATATACTTTTCTACTTTTTTTTTTACAATGGTTCATCACCTGTTTTTTTATTCTATTGTTCTAGTAGTGATGACTGTCCTTCACAATTGCTAACTGTATGTGCTTGGTGAAAAAGATTTTATTATAGCATGTGTAATTTTTGTTTCCTTATTATAAGGAAAATGTGACATATAAATAAATATGTAAATGTGACATATTAAATAAGCTTTGAAACAATAAAAAAAAAACTGTTTGCACCAGGACAAGCAAAAAATAGCTTAAGAAATGACATAAAAATAAGCTGATTCTCCATCCTTATAATCAATCTAATTATTGCACGAGATTACACAAAAAATTAAATTATTTGACCACGATCATCATTAACTAACCTCCAATCAACAAATACGGCTGAAATCAAGTTTTTACCAAAATATAAAAAAATCATAAACGATCACGGTCTTTACTACTATACTGCACAGTGGTTTGTATATGTATACAGTGATTGCGTTATCGCCTCATGTTAATAGCATTTATTTATTGTTTCCACAAAGAACCAACTTAACCAATATACATTTTATGAAAAAACTATTAATATTGACAAACTTTACGATAAACTTACGTACCTGCTAAAATTACTACCATAAGTTATTATTACTGCACACGTGTAAGACTAAAAGTTATAACCTCACAAATACAACACATTTATTTAAACATTTTGATTATTGAAATATCGAATTACATCGAGTGTTCTTTCTGCAATCAAACTATCGAATGAATTATTTCCCTCGATCGAGAAATAAAGGTTATTATTAATTTGTTTATTTTTTTTTTTAATAATAAACGCAAATTTGTACTTTTTGTATTATCTTTTCTATCATTCTCACAGATATAAATAAATATTAGTGTTATCTTGTACGGCAATTTTATTAACTGAATAATAGTCGGTAAAACTCAAATTTAGGAACGATCTTTTGTAACGACCAAGAATATAATTTATCAGCGATTCAAGTTTTTTTGTATAAAATAAAGAAATTATATTTGCCCAGTTCTAATTCATGTCGCTTGACGTTAATATACTTAAACCTTTATAACGTCATATTCAATCGAATTGAGTATTAAAAATATGTTCTTTGGGACCTTTCTCAGCAAGTCATTCCTAAGAGCCTAACGATTTAAATTCAGTTTTTTTTTTATATTTCTAATAACATTTAATTCTTAGTAAATGTTATTTTACACCAGTTTTAGAACGTCTTTTATCTACAATATTTGTTTCATTTAAATCTTTTATTTAACTCAATTTTATTAAACCTGTTACATCCACTAAAGTTGAAATTATTTCACCTACAATTAATCTATTAAAATTATCATGTTTTTTTACACTTTCATTACGTTTCGTAAATGTTTATTAAACATCTTTAAAAGTTAGTCTTTTTAATATTACATGTTCTGAGTTTGTTCGTCATTTGATATATATAAATAATTTGTTTAGATCAAAGGATGATTATTTAGGATTTTTTTAAGAGCTCAAGTTGATTGTTGTTATATCACTGATTAGGTTGGCTTTTATTTATTAACAGACAACGATCATGCTTGGAATTTTGTATTATCTACATTAATACACTGAAGGCATGCCGATAATCGACATTTAAATAAATATCTTAATTAATTAACTAACCAGTAAGTTGATTTATTTTCTAATTTATAAATTACTTTATACATTATTGGACAATAAAAGAAAACTTTTGAGATATTTAATTAAATGTCGAGTATCGATTAAGACATCCCTCCATTTATTAATATCATACCACACAAAATTCCAAGAATATGATAGTTATTAGTTAAATATGTGTTAAATCATTGTTAACGAGATTAATACAGAAGTACCCTAAACAGTTGGTTCTGTCGGTTTTCCTAAAACATACCAACTGATAATAAAGTTTCAACTAAGTGTATAAGCTTACTTGCAAAATTAGTGGAGTTCCTTATTTTGATTTAGATAACTCGTCAATGATTAATTACAGTTCAGAATAATTCATATGTTGATTATAAATTCTATGTTTAAAATATTCTATTTTTTATACATATCTAGCGGTTTTTTACAAGATAACCAAAACAATAAAACTGTTAAGGTTTCGGCGAGAGTTTGCCGTTAATCGAAAATATAAAAAATCGAAAATCAACAATTTATTTATTTATTTATAATTCTTCAAAAATACATTATCCGAATCTAAAAGGTACAGATATATAGGAAAGGCGAGATAATAATTGTTATATATTTTTCATATTTCATTTTCTCAAACACGAAAATATACACCGTTAAACATTTTCTTCCTGCGCTACTAATATATTGTAACTAAATGATAGAACTTTTTTAATATATAAAAAAAAAAAAAAAACAAAACAAAATTATCAATAAATAATTGGATAAACATTTTTTTATATATACTTAATAAGACAATCATATAATAAAAAATTTCTCAAATATGTTGATTGAAAATGCAAAAACTTTTGCCGGCCCAATTTTATATTTTAAACTTCATAAATCCTAATAATTCATGATTCATAAGCGAGTGTTCTACTTCTTGACTTGATTTTGAAAGACGAAAATTCACGATGCAAATCATATGAGTGATCATTCTCTAGTTAATTAATCACTGAAAATAATT
Organism: Lycorma delicatula; assembly: GCF_047948215.1. Taxonomy (NCBI): domain Eukaryota; kingdom Metazoa; phylum Arthropoda; class Insecta; order Hemiptera; family Fulgoridae; genus Lycorma; species Lycorma delicatula. Next base: position 20,118,551 of record NC_134467.1, read on the forward strand.
AATTAATTAATTAGCTGAAAAAATATTAACGGTTCGTAATTTTCTTTGTTTAAAAAATTAATTCAATTGTATAAAAAATGTTTTACAATTTCAAAATAACAAACAAAACGTAAATTCGTTCACAAAATTTAAAAATGTTTTTATTCAACAAATTAATTTTTTTCCAAGCTAATTAATACACAATTAAGAGGCAGCACGTAGTTATGATACTAGAGTGAATTGACATTAGAAATGATTCCATTGAATAAATATTTGAAAAAAGATTGGAGATAAAACTGTGCAAGTTATAAGCTCAGTGTAATAACCTAATGGAAAAATGTATTGTATATTTTCTCCCAGTTATCCAACTGTAGATGGATTCTTATTAATCACACGTCCTGTCTTGGCGATCAAATACATGAAGAAATACAAACAACTGCCTAAACATAACACCAAAAACGCTAGACACTTTTATAGAAATTTTTTTTATAAAATAACTTATTTTCAATCATAAAGTCTTTCAAATATGGTGAAGTAATATGTCGTGCAACGCAAACATAATTTTGCATTCCAGATTCATATATGCAGATGTTATTTTTTACAAATAAAGAATGATTGTGACATGTTTCTTGGCTAACCAATGAAGATGGGCACATTCTATTCAGATTTTTATTTTTACTAGAAAAGAAGCAATATAAAAATTGTGAAATTACTTTCAAAAGAATATGAGAAAACACATTTCTTTTGTCAAAAATGTAAATTGTTATAAGACATTTTTAAGGTATTGATTTATTACTAGGAAAGAAATCAATTTGAAAATAAAGTAACTCAAAAGCACAAGTCAAACATTACTGGAGTGATTGAGTAACTTAAATATTAAGTTATGGAATCAAGATACTAGAAGCTGCAAAAAATTTGTTGTAAATGAATGAATTACGATACAAAAATGGTAAATAATTCAATTTTTCTGATCAGAACATAAAAAATACATTATATAGATCATGGCAACGTAAGATAAATTATAAATATAAGAACAAATTACAAAAAAAAAAAAAAAAAAAAAATAGATAAATTAAATTGCTGAAAAAATTTTTCAAATGGTTCAGCAGTTTATTAAAAAACAGAAACTGAAGCATATGAGAAGATCCTTCTCAAAACAGTTCTGTTGAATTATTTGATAGAGGTGGATATTATTATTTTTTGAAAATAAGTAGTTGCATAACGAAATTTAATTTTTTAAATGTAGGTCCATACACATCCATACTTATGGGATCCAGATAATGATTTAATAACCCATCTTTGTATCTTAGAAACTTGTTCTGATTTTTTGAGGGAGTCTCAAAACTTAAACATTATAATTTTATTTGAGAATATATGAAGGCATAATAAATAATTAATAATGATGACAACTTAAAAATTTTATTAAGGCGCTTCAGAGCAAATTACAATACAAATTACCTGATACATACAATGCAATGGTTTTATTCATAGTTAAAATTAAATCAGAATTTTAAAGTTTTATCAGAATTTTCAATAACTTTAGATGTAATTACCAATAAAAAATAAGGGATTGATAACACTTCCCTGAAGCACACTGCAATGTTCTACATCAAGTGAAAACCTAAAATTTTTATGTAACTTTATATTTAAATTTCCTTCTTTAAACTGTACTTTATATTTAAAGTAAAACTGCCTTAAGAAGTTAAGGGTAGATTGCAGAGGAATCTTGACTATAAGGGAAGGTAACTGCACATTAGACTATAATAAGAGAACTTTCATACACGCACAAAATGACTGCTAATACCAAAAGTGTTTGTAAGATTCAGAATTAAATTCTTATCACTATTTGTGTAATGTACTATACTTCTGTAATGAAACATAGGGGATAGTAAAAATAGAAAGGAGTAGACAGAGGCTTCTCTTTTATGGTAGGTTGTTTGAAATTCAAAGAAAGATTTAAGGAGGTATACATTTGCGGTAAAATCTTGTAAATATTTAAACCAGATTGATCGGCCATATATTAGATTTAATTAATTGGGTAATAGAAAGATATCATCAGGATAAAAGCTTAAAATGCGATCAGAACAAATGCGATCTTAAAATCACTGATTATTACAACAAAAACACAGAAACATAAAAGTTTTTTTTAATTGTAAAAATAATGTAGCTTCATTACAAACAGTATAAGAAATTCTATATTTCAAACTTTAATAACCATTACACATAAAATGTAAGTAACTAAAAAAAGTTTAAATATTATAATGAATAGAATAAAAACAAATGTATGTCGCATACAAGTTCATACAGTTTCAAGTAAATTATTTTATTTCCTGTCCTTCTCTGTAAATGTCTTTTCCTCCCAAAATTAATGTTTTATGTAAATTTATGGAATTACAGTCCATTTAATTGTATAAAAAAAAATTTTACATGATTATTATGATAAACACTTTATAAAAAGGGCACAAAACAAACAACTATATGACTCAAAAGTGTAGTGCTACTATCAGATGGACAAAAATTACACTAAAAGAACACAAAGTAAGCTCTAAGTGAGTCCTAAATGAAATGAAATTGTAGATAAAAATCTACAAACTTTTTGTTTAAACAGACAAAATTTCACCTATGACTTATAATTTTTTTTTATATCTAGAGTAAAGATATAGAAAAAATTATATTGGAAAGCAGATTTTAAAAATCAATATATGAAAAAATATATATACGGTGTTTCACGAGGAATCTGCAATACTTTACAGGCATATTCCAATTATCAAAACAATAAAATATGTTCATATACACATAGGTCTGGAAACGCTTCATTAGCGAGTTATGGCTAGCAAAAGATATCACCTGCTATAGATCCCGAAACTGTATCTTAGTTTATAAGATACCTGAGTTTTAAGAAAGTTATAAGATAACTTTCTTTTTTCTGATTTGAAAATGTGCTAATTGGAAAGACAGTCTTATATTATTATGATAATAATAATTAAACCTAAGTAATAATTAAACCTATTTAAAAGGATATATTTGACAATGTGTTACGATAAGCTTATAAAAGAAATAGTAATGACAAGGTTATTGAATTATTGGTTGTGAATGAAACAAATTAAATCGAAAATGTTAAATTTTAAATTATATTATTTATTCTAAAAGTAAAATGTAAAGATTGAATACGGTTTTATTAGATTATTTTGAAAGTAGAAATGTATTTGATATTTTAATCAGAGGTATTTTTCACCTTTATTACAGTCGACAATAAGCAAAAGAAATGTAAGTTTTATAAAATATATTATAGCAATCGGAGTGAACGTAAACAAGATATGCGATGACGATAAACACAACATTACCTTAGCTGTTAGAAATTTTGTGAAGATGATTTGGAAAGGATAAAATTGTTAATACATTATGGTGTGGATGTAAATGCTCTTAACTGGTCTAATGAAATTCCTACGATCTTCATGGTTTGAATTTATACCTTTCTGCCTTTATAACTCCAGATTTCTGCCTTTCTTGTTTTAAACAAAGAAAGGTAAGAAGGGTAAGCTAAGTTAATTCGTAAATTGATATTCGAGAGCGCAGATGTTAATCAGTCAATACGGAATCCATGAAACCATTGGCATTAGCGCTGAAAAAGAATTACGGTACAGATTTTATTGTTGAATTGATTGGTAATGGTGCATGTGTTAATGAAACTTATGATGCGATTAATTTAGATCTGAATTCAAATCCTCTTTTAAGGGCTATGGAACTTAAAAGAAGTAAGGAAATTATCTCAACCCTTATTGACCATCAAGCGAATGTAGATTGGGTCAGTAAAATTTAATACCTTTAATATGGTCAATAAAAAATAATTCATAGATTGGTAAGTGAGGGTGCTAAGATTAATATGCATTATTATTATGAATTAACACCATTAATATAAGCAATGAAAATAAACAATAAGGAAATTATCAGAAAACTGATTTATTCGAGAGCAAATTTAAATGAAATTGATAACAAAGGAAGGTCTTTTTTATTATGAGAGGTTATGTATACTAATGATAAATAAAAGTAATCAATTTATTAATCGATAAAGGTGCTGATTTAAGTAAACTAAACAAACGTCATGATAAGTTACTGTTTTCTATAGAACTTATGAAGAATAGTAATAGATATTTGGATAAATTAATAGAAAATTGTGAAGTGTCTTGGCAGAAAATATATAAAAATTATTTAGTCAGATTAAATTTGAATAAAAAATTCAAATATCAAAATAGATATTTGTAAAGGTGGATGTTAATGCACGTTTAATAACACTGTTATTAATAAATGTGACCAATAAATCATTATTAAACTTACAGAAAGCAGAGCTGATGTGAATTTAGAAAATAAGGATGGTGTACCCTCCATTAACGCATGCTGCTTTTTCCTCCGTACATAAACAACTCGTAAATAAGTACGGAGCTAACATTAACATACAGAATAAAGTTGGGGAAACAATTTTAATGCATATATTGCGGTTTAATAGCGGGAAATATTTGGTTAGTAATGTTATTGAAGTAGAAGCTGATTGAATTTAAGGAATAATCATGGTGATAAACCTTTACACCATTTGTTCTTTCAAATACAAATGTTAGTTTGAGTATTTAATCCCAGATTTGGTCATTATTACCTTGCCGATTAAAAATGGGGCAATGTAAATAATACTGATAATGAAGGTTAAAGTCATTTAATGTACGCAGTGTTAAATAACGAATTGTACTGCAGATTTATCTATCTGGAAAATTATAGGGAAACATAACTATTAGTAAAATTGTATAAATATAAAGAACTTACCCTGTTGCGTGATCGTATTTATATTTTCAAGAAAAATTCACAGAGAAAGAACAGTAATGCAGTGATATAAAAAGGGAGCACGTCCCCCATCACGATTTTTAATACGCCCCTTCATTTTGTTAATTCAGATTTTATAGAAGGTAACGCAGAGATTAAAATTATTATACTTATTTTACGAACTCCATACCGCAGCACAAAATTAAACATTTGTACAACAATGTGTAAAAACATAACCGATAACTTTTGCAGTAGAACGTACAGTATATGTCTCCTATGTACATGATCAGCACTCGTAGTAGCACACTAAAAAGTATTGTTTTCCAACCACAATTACAGTTTTGCCAGCTGGTGTGTTAGGTTATGTTTGGTTTTCATTAAAAATTGGATTCTCAAGTTTTAAGAGTTTATTATTTAGATTTTGGATTTTATGTCATATCTTAAAAACGATAAAGAGATAAGGAGATACAGTTGTGGGACCTATTTTATTGAATTTTTCTGTTCAAAAACCATAAAAAACTATTAGTTTCGCCTTAACACTGGGGGAGTTACGATCCAGATAAAATCTTTCGCTAGCCGTAACTAGCTAAGGACGCGTTTCCAGACCTATATGTTCATGAACATTTTTCATTGTTTTGATAAGCAAAACCTGTGAAGTATTGCTGATTCTTTTAATAACCATACTCCTCTATACCAATACAAATTTATATTTAATAGATTAACCCTAAGTACAGAATAATTTAAATAAGTACACAAGCGCGTTCGCGAACTTTATTCGCATCATCAGCTGCATACTTTATTTTTAAAAGTTCTTTAATTCTTTTATTTGTTTGTGTAATGAATTAAGGTGTCATCCTATTTCAATTATTCTGTACTTTAGTCAAAATTTGGGTATAAATATGTTACACACACACACATACCAGTTTCTGACCACATTACCAAAATTACTGACAAATTACCAAATAAGATTTCTGTTAAATTTTTGAAAAGCATATCAAAGACAGTAGAGTCTAAAAAGGTTTGAAAAGGTTGTTTAAATTTCAACCAACCATTAAAAGTGACAGTAGAAAATTTTGTTCTTCATAACATATATCTTCATTATACAGTTACAATTACCCAACATTTACTAGTACTTTTAGTTTATCCGCAAAATTTTTATTTTCTTGTATATATCAAAATACTGACATTTTTTTGCTAATTTTTAATTTCTTAATTAACAACAGACTGTCAATCTGGAGTTTTTGTTTATTTGCCAGCAGACAAGCAGTACTAATTAATAATTTTCTTTTAGTAAATCTATGACCATTTATTTAGCAGTAAAACCATTAATATTTCCAATGGTACAAGAGAAAACAAAGTCAGAAAGTGATGCAAAGAATTATATTTTAATTCTTTTAAATCTGAAAAATAAGTGATTATACACTAGATTATTTGGTAAATATCATATGTAAGTATAAAGAGCTATATTATGTGCCACAGAACAGAAATTCAACATTCTTTATGCTGTATTTGAGAAAAAAATAGAAGGAAAAGATATGTGGGTACCAGGAAATTTAGTACACTTACATAATTCATTATAAAATATGTTCGTGTAGTTTTATAGTAAATTTTGAACAGTACTTCTACTAATTTAGAATCATTTACTACAGCTTATAAACAAGGACGTATAGTCGAAGGATGACATTATAAAAAGATAATTTGAACTAACTAAAAATTACATTTTGAGATAATTTTACTTGAAAATGGGAAAATAAATACATTACACAAAAAAGTGTGATGTAATTCAGAATTTCTTAATATAGTTCCACAGATTGGAAGAATTATCTCTGAAGTTTGCATTCCTCACTAACAGGAAGACCTATAAAAATTTTCCAAATCAGGGTAAACTATGGTAATCAACAAAAGTTGATTCTGTGACGAAAATGCAAGAAATATGCGAGAGAACATGAAATATTGTTGAGAGAAAAGAGTTTACATAAAACAATTACAAACTGTATGTTAAATAGTATAAAAATAATTTTTGATTGAATGTGCAATAAATATATGAAACCATGGTGAATCATTCAGTTCATTTCATTGATCCAGACATGGGTCCGTATATCTAAACCATTGAATTAATGTGAAATCACATAAAACAACAAAATAAATATGTGCTGGTACATGTAGACATTTTCTAGATTCCTACATGTGCAATATATGTGGAGATGATGTCACTTGGGGAAAGATTTGAATGTCAACATATAAAATATTCTGACTATATGAGTAAATCAATACATGAAATTGGAGTAGAAAATGTGATTCTATACAATATTCTAATTTGTTTATAATTATAATATTTATAAACAATGTTACACGAAATAAGCAGTGTGAGTCTGGGTATTTACTGAATTGCTGAATGAAAAAGGATGTATAAAGAAAATAAAGCTCCCTGTTGCAATATATGTGGTGAAGCATAAAAGAAGAAAATTGCAACAGAAATTAATAAGGGTTAACAATAAAAAAAAACGAAACCAATGTATATGAAAAAAGAATGAAAAATTCGAAAAAAAGCGAACGTATAACTTTTTGAGAAATCTACAGGAAAAAACATTAATTTATTAAAATTAATATGGAAACAGATAAAAAAGAAGCCTTTTACACCGGACAAATTCTTGTATCTGAAGTAAATGAATTGACGTTTGCAATTTCCAGAAAATTCTAAAATAAATTCTTTCAATTGTACTATTTGCAATGATTGTTAATGGATGAATAATGACAATAATTAATAAGATGTATACATCTTAAAACAAATTACAATCGGCGAGACAAAAAGGCAACAAGCTATCATCATAATAGGAATAAATATTTAAGAAAATCACAATTGTTCAATATATGATAATATCTTGCAAATAAAATGTGGTTTCTTTATAAATCTGAGTTAGGTTTGAGTCTTACTTTATACATTGTGTAATTACACAACATTACGAGGTGCGACAATAAAGTAATGAGACTGATTTTTTTTTTTTGCAAGATGTGGCAACCCTGCAGCTTGCGTAGGCACACCATCTTTGACCTTGGTCTATAAGCTACTTCTAGTCCAAGCGGCACATTGATGCAACTGCTCAGTCGTGAGTTGTGCTGTAATAAGTGAACACTTGTTTGTGTCCCTCGTCACAGCTTTTTGGACATCTTGTGTTGTTTGAAAATGGTGTCCCTTGACCGCCATTTTGACTCTTGGAAAAAGAAAAAAGTCGCACGGAGCGATATCTGGTGAATAAGATAAGAAACAAATTTCAGTACTACCACAGCCATCTTATTCGCCAGATATCGCTCCGTGCGACTTTTTTCTTTTTCCAAGAGTCAAAATGGCGGTCAAGGGACACCATTTTCAAACAACACAAGATGTCTAAAAAGCTGTGACGAGGGACACAAACAAGTGTTCACTTATTACAGCACAACTCACGACTGAGCAGTTGCATCAATGTGCCGCTTTCACTAGAAGTAGCTTATAGACCAAGGTCAAAGATAGTGTGCCTATGCAAGCTGCAGGGTTGCCACATCTTGCAAAGAAAAATCAGTCTCATTACTTTATTGTCGCACCTCGTATACTCAAATCTAGCAATAGCGAAGCATTGTCGGGTCTGCTAATTTTCTATATATATGAAGCTAACTAAAAAATATTTATCCATAAATTGTAAAAAACAAATTGCTTGCTATTCTTTTTCACATTGTTTGTTATTTTATATTTTTATTTCAGTACTATTATATTATTTTTAAATTCTTTTTCATGAAATTTTCCTTCAGTCATAGAAAACTTATTGTTTTATACGTCATTTATTTATTGTTTATAGGTAATTTTAGAAGAGAATTTTTGTTTGTATTAATACCAATTCATATTTTTAATTTTTTTTTTAATATACAGCTCAGTTCATTGCTTACAGGAAAAAGAGATAACTCAACTTATCTTGCGTTGTATTTCTCCAGTCAACGATAGAAATCACCTGAGAAAAAGTTGAAACCCTGAACCTGGAGTTTTTATAGAAAATTAGATAATTGGTTCACTGAAATAAATAATAAAAAATTTAATAACAATAAAAAAAATATACGTGAAAAAATATCAGAAGTTATTAATGAAATAACATTTTATGTACTTTTCATTTAAAAAAATGAAAATGTATATAATTTTATAGACGTACAAGTCATGTGGTTTTACATCAGATTTTTATTTGTATATAAAACTTTAATCAGTTACATACTCAAGACGCCGGGTTGGTCTAATAGCGAACGCGTCTGCGAAAAACAGCTGATTTCGAAGTCTAGAGTTTCATCGTTCAAATCCCTACTAGTTTATTTTCTTTTTTTTGTATTATTCTATTCTATTTTATAAATTTTTAAATATTTATTTAATTGCAAGAAATTTTTTTGCCAGGCCTTAGATTAATTTTATAAATTATAAAAGGGAAAATTTTAAGATTACAGGGAAATTTAAAATTATTACGCAACTAAAAGGGTTATGTAATTGGAGTGAATTCAACGCGTCCACTCACATTCCATAATGCAAAATAAAATTGTAAAAAGAAAAATTTTAAGATTACATAGAAATTTAATTTAAAATTCATTATGCAACCGAAATGGACTGGACTTTACTAAGCCCAATCAAGTCCACCCCATTACATTCCATAATACAGTTATTAAAACTCTCATTTTCATGAAATAATTAATAATTTGCTTTTTTTTTGTCTTAGATCAAAATCTTTTAGGATATATTTTGTATTTAAAATCACATAATTTACATTTCTCTGTAGAATGACAAAGTTGTGAATGTACAGAGAATGCACTGTAATCCTCTTGTCAATTTTCGTAGTATAATACTGTTTACCGAATTTCTTGTAAAATTTTTACGTCGATAGTTTTTTCGTTACCAAGAACCACTTTCCTAAGTGGTTACTTAGTAACCACTTTCATTCATGGATGAATTTCATCCATGTAAATTTTTGTTTTATTCAAAACCAAAAAGTATTACTGTAAATTTCTTTTCAATTCCTAATTGTTGTAAATTTTAAACGAAAATAATGTTGTGATTTCATTATTTTATCTGTTATCCATTTACATAGCAACAACAGGCTTACGTTCCCCTGTAGTTACTACGTAATGATAAATGATTTTGAATGATTAAATGTCCAAATATTTTAATAGATAATTTTAACTGTGTTAAATTCAAGATGTATTATTTGTTATCGAACAGAAAAATCGCGTATTTGTTAAACGGAGAGTCATTTAAAATGTGTTCTATATGCTGAATGTTATATTGTTATTATCACCTGATTGAAAATATACTATTTCTTCTTTTTGCGCTGTGCTGTATTAAAACAACATTGCAATTTTATTTTTATTTATTGAAATAGTAATTTTATATGTTTTTTCAGCTATTTTTTTTATAATATATTTAAAATTTGACGAGAGTATCAATGTGCGTTCCCGGTACATTCACAATGCAATCCTTTTTCATTCTACAGAAAAATGTAAATTATGTGATTATAAATACAAAATATTTCCTAGAAACATTTGGTCTAAGACACAAAAAAATCAAATTATTTCTTATTTCATGAAAATATTCTGTTTTAATAACTGTATTATGGAATGTAATGGGCTGGACTTGATTGGGGTTAGTCAAGTCCAGTCCATTTCGGTTGCATAATGAATTTTAAATTAAATTTTTATATAATCTTAAAATTTTTCTTTGTATAATTTTATTTTGCATTATGAAATGCAAAATAAAATGTGAGTCCAGTCCAGTTACATTACCCTTTTGATTGCGTAAATACAAATTGCCATTGCAATTGAATTTAATAATCTAATTCTGTCCATTTACATTAAGATCGCGAAAAATTTCAGCTTTCAGATTTCAACGAAAATTTCCATTTTCCCTGAATCCATTTTGGCGTGACATCTGTACGTATACGAATGTGTCTCGCATATCTGAAAAACGATTAGCCGTAGGATATTGAAATTATGGACTTAGGTTGTTTTAATATAAAGTTGTTCACCACCCATTTTAATTGCAATCGACCGCATCAAAAAAGCCCAAAATCCTCAAAAAAATTGAATTTTGGACTTTTCTTAACCGCAGTAATAAGCCCTCATTGAGAGATTTTCAACGTTATATATAATAAGTGGTAACAATTTTCATTGGTTCCAGAGTTATAGCAAAATAAAATTTTAATTAATGAAAAAATATTTGGATCTTACACCGGTTCGAATCCGACTTTATACCTTTTTCTGTTTTTTAATTTAAATATATTGATTTATTAATTATTTGTAACCTCTGATTTAAAAAAAAATTCAATAAATAATAAAAAAATTAATAATATAAAATAAATATAAGAAAAAATATCAGAAGTTATTAATGAAATAAAATTTTATGTACTTTTCATTTAAAAAAATGTGTATGTAATATAATAAGCTACAAGTCATATGGTTTTACATCAGATTTTTATTTTTATATAAAACTTTCATCACTAAATTGAGGAATCCGTCGGGTTAGTCTAGTGGTGAACGCGTCTTCACCAATACACCTGATTTCAGAGTCGAAAGTTTTAACGTTCAAATCCTCCCCATATTTCATTAATTTTTTTTTTTTACTATTCTATAAATTATTAAATATTTATTTACTTACAAGAAATTTTTTAAATTAATTTTAAATAAAAAGAAACATTTTTAGATTACGGAGAAATTTAATTTAAAATTATTACCCAACCAAAAGGGTAATATAACTGGACTTGGACTCACGCCGAGTCATAAGCCCAGTCCAGTTAACTTTCCAAAATACAGTTATTAAAACTTAATATTTTCATGAAATAAGAAATAATTTGCTTTTTTATATTTTATATCACATAATTTACATTTCTCTATAGAATGACAAAGGATTTCATTGTGAATGCATAGGGAAGTGCATTCCCTATTCGAAAATTGAGAAGAGGATCACAGTGCATGTGATCCTCTTTTAATTTTCGTAGTATAATACTGTTTACCAGAATTTCTTGTAAAATAGCTCTTACGTCGCTAGTTTTTTTTTCAGTACTAAGAACCACTTTCATCTAAATGAAAGTGGTTCTTAGTAACCACTTTCATTCATGGATGAATTTCATCCGTGTAAATTTTTGTTTTATGCAAAATCAAAAAGTAAGTATTACTGTAAATTTCCTTACAATTCCTAATTTTGTAAATTTTAAACGTAAATAATGTTGTGATTTCATTATTTTATCTGTTATCCATTTACATAGCAACAACAGGCTTACGTTCCCCTGTAGTTAATACGTAATGATAAATGATTTTGAATGATTAAATGTCCAAATATTTTAATAGATAATTTTTCCTGTGTTAAACTCAAGATGTATTATTTGTTATCAAACAGAAAAATCGCGTATTTCTTAAACGGAGTCATTTAAAATGTGTTCTATATGCCGAATGTTATATTGTTATTATCACCTGGTTGAAAATATACTATTTCTTCTTTTTGCGCTGTGCTGTATTAAAACAACATTGCAATTTTATTTTTATTTATTGAAATAGTAATTTTATATGTTTTATCAGCAATTTTTTTTTTTTTAACTTAGTAACTGATTTTCACATTAATAAACTGGAAGATAAAATAATTAAAATCAAATAGAAAGACTATAATTATGTTATAAGCTTTTCCGACTGGAAAAAAGAAAGGTTTTTTTTTACGTAAAAACAGCTGTTAATGTATATTTAAGATACTAGGATAATATTTTTACTTCCTTGTTCGAAGTAAATAATGTATTTTAAAATAAACTTTAAAATTGTGACCACAATATTTGTGGTCACAATTTTAAAGTTTATTTTACTTATCTCATAATTTAAAACAGAGGTTCCCAAACTTATTTTTCTCATAGACCACTTTCAAAATTTTGCTGGTTCCGGTGGATCCCCTGCAGCTACATTTCTACCATATTTCCAGTCGACAGAAAATGTAAAGATTAGATATAACTATGAAAATTTGCGTTACGGCTGAGTTCCACGAACTAACAGCTTCCGAAAAAAAAGTGAGAATTGATCGGTTAATTTTTGATCGACTGTGCTGTAAGTGGATGTCAAAAAATTAAAGTTGGCCGATCAAAAAAAAATGCTTCCATCCAACTTTACATTTTTGACATCTACTCCCAGCACAAGAAAGCAATCGATTCTCACTTATTTTATTTAGAAAACTTCCCGTTCAGAGTGGTAAAAAGCAAAAGAAAAATAGTATATTTTTTTGTTTCGCATTTATTCAAATATGTAATCGTTACGCTATTAATTATTATTGTTATCATATCACGATGTTATATAATAAATATGTCGTAATATAATTAAAATTAAACATTAATAACGTAATGTAACTTCTACAATGACAATCACAAAATAGTTACAACATTATCTGCCTAGATTGATACGCAAAGTCAAGCCAACATTTTAGTTCTTCACTATCGAAACCAGATGAATTTTCGTGGACCCCCGCTTACGAATTGTGAACCGCCAATTTTTTTGTCACGCCAACGTAGACCCCCGTCGAGTCTCCCGTGGCCCCTGGGGGTCCACCTGGACCGCTTTGCGAATCAATGATTTAAAACAATGCTCCAATCTGCTAAGTTTTGTGTTAGATAAATGATCTAAAGCCTGGTAGTGAACTTAAAGCTACAGTCTGAATAATTATTCTGGATCTGTTCCTCCCTACTTTAGATTCTGTTGTAGGTCAGATCCCTTTTTGGTCAAAGGAAGTGAAAACCTGTAAATTTAGTGCGATCTGGTATTAAGTTCAGTTACCATGTAAATTTCTGGTGTAATATGGGGACTCATTTCTTCCCAGAGACTTCCAATCGTATGAACCCTACTGTAATGTGATACAGTTATATTAAGCAGAAGAAAATAATGATAAAGAAACTATATTCATGCTGGATAGAATTGGACTTTAAAGAATTTATCTTTACAAGAATGATAAATGTCGTAGTGATTCCCAAACTATGCGCCACGGCCTCTTTACAGGAGTGCCATGAAATATTGTAAAAGTTTCAAAATTAATTGAACCGAAAATATTATAATTATTAATTTATTGTTAATAAAGTAAAAAAATAATGAAGATACACGAGTTTTATTTATCTTATCTATTATTTTTGAGTAGTCACACTTTTACTTAGAGTAGGGCACCATGAAAAAGTTTTAAATGAAAAAGGACGTTGTGAATTAAAAAATTTGGAACTACTGCACTAATGAATTTAAAATAGTGTTTTTATACAACATTTATACACTCGTATATATTTTGTCTGTATTTTTTTCTTCTAGTAAACTGGATTTTCTTTTAGTAAATTGGACTATAATGATGAAGCATGTTAATTATTTTCCATCTAGATAGCACTATAACTCTAGAAAGGAAAGTATTGTAATTGATCCAATTTGGGCAAATGCGGATTTCACCGGATCTTGAAGTTTTGACACGTAACGGACCCAAAAAAACCAGATGGAAATTTTCCAGATGTTAATGTACGTGTGTGTTTGTTATTGGCCTCTAAATCACCTTATATCTCTAGAACTACTGGACCGATTTTGACCAAAATAGGTCAAATTACTTCTACAGGTTGTCCCATATAAACGCAACCCATGAATCACACATCCATGAAATTTCAAAAGTCAAGCTTACTCCCCTACTCGTTACTGAAATGGACTCGTCCAACATCTGAACATCGCGGCGACGCAGTAGAACACTACCGATAGTAACAACAATGCAATCATAACGTTCAGTGTATTGCTAGAGACAAGATGGTGTTTTCGCTAGATGAACGTGTTTTCATTGTCGAGTCGTACTTCAGTACGAAATCAGCGGTTGCAGTGCATGATTTGTTTCGCCATAAGTACCCAGATAAACCGGCTCCTAACAAAACATCAGTATTAAGGTTTGTCGCAAAATTTAGAGAGACCGGTTCTGTTGCTCTCAGTTCTTGCTCTGACAAGGAAGATCTGCGTCAGTGTTGAATACAGATATAGTCGCTGAAATCAAAGACCGATTACTCGCCTCGCCAAATAAATCGATCAGACGTTTGTCTGCTGAAATTAATTTGTCTAAATCAACTGTTCATCAGGCGACCATACGATCAATTACGACCTTATCGCATTCAAACGGTTCATCGACTTCTTGCGCCCGACAAAGAAAAACGGCTAAAATATTGTCAACGGTTCCGTGACGGAATTACCGTTACGGATTCGTTATTTTTCACAGATGAAGCACGGTTTCATTTGGATGGATACGTAAACAGCCAAAACAGTAGACTTTGGAGCGCTGAAAATCCCCACGTTTATCACGAAAAACAATTACACCCGCAGAAGTCGGGCGTGTGGTACGCGATATCGCGGAAGAAAATAATCGGTCCTATTTTTTTCGAGTACACCATTATTGCAGAACGATATCAGGATATTTTATTTCGGTTCATCGCACTCTTGGAAGAGGAAGACAGACACTGCCGGCTACAACATGACGGTGCGACATCGCACTACGCAGGTTCAACTTCTGATCTCGTCGAGGAATTCTTTGGTAATCGTGTTATCGGTCGAGGCTTGTGGCCACCAAGATCTCCAGATTTGACTGCGGCGGATTTTTTCTATGGGGATTACCTCGAAGAAAAAGCCTACAACAACAAACCACGAACACTTGAACGATTGAAAGTCAATATTGAACAAGCTGTATTAAATATCCAGCCACAAACTTTGAAAAAAGTTGCAAGAAACGCTGTAAAAATTATTGAAGCTTGTATTCAAGAAGATGGCGGCCACTTCCAACATTTACTCTTAATGTAAGGGTAATGGATGGTAATAATAAAAACTACATTTACATTTACACATGCCTTTTTATTATTTCAATACCTACCAATATAAGGTTGGGTTGCGTTTTATATGGGACATTCTGTATATATAGGGCATTAATGCCAAATAAATTTTCGAATGGGTTAGCCTATACAACAAGGTCGCCCTCAGTACTTCAAGATTTCGTCTAATTGAGGTTATATTTTTCTTAGAAAAATTTGTTAATAATTAAGAAATAATAATTTTTCAAACTGTTAAAGATTTAATTGTTGATCCGTATTTGGATATAATTAAAAAAAAAAACAAACAAACAAAAAACTCGGATTTACGTACGAGAAATGCAATTAAGAAAAGTATAATTATTTAATGTTATCTTAATATGTTTTATATATTTTAACAAATATGCGATAATTTATTTATTGATTTTTTGTTAAAGATAAAGTTAAATTTTATTATATAACGTCATTTACTTTATTATTTTTATCAACAAATAATGTATATATACTTTTTTATCATGTTTCTAATAGATATCAGCAATGGATAAAATTAGTGAGTAATTAAAACGCTTATGCAATCAATTCATTAAAAAAATATTCAGTTATTTCATTAATTTGGATTTTATCAGTTTTTTCTAGATTAGATTAGATTAATTATAATGCATACAAATATTTATGTATATATATTAAAAAATAATAAATAAATTAAAAAGTTACGACAATTGCTAGAAGCAATCTATATAAACAAAAATGTAAATATTCGTTTTCTCCGAAAGTTCTTCACAAATTGTTTTGAAATTTTGACACAGGTGTTACATTCGAATACGCGCTTGCTTTGATATACCTACTATTTATATTACTTTGATATCACACCTGTGACAGGTAATAATATTAAAAAAAAAAAAAAACAGCGCATCTGTTGGACGTAAATGCAACATACGCTATAATAAATATTTTACAATTCAATTTCAATGTTTCCGATATGTTTGTCCGTAAACAGTATTATACTACGAAAATTTGACGAGAGTATTACAGTGCGTTCCCGGTACATTCACAATGCAATCCTTTCTCATTCTACAGAAAAATGTAAATTATGTGATTATAAATACAAAATATTTCCTAGAAACGTTTGGTCTAAGACACAAAAAAATCAAATTATTTCTTATTTCATGAAAATATTGTCTTTTAATATCTGTATTATGGAATGTAATGGGCTGGACTTGATTGGGGTTAGTCAAGTCCAGTCCATTTCGGTTGCATAATGAATTTTAAATTAAATTTTTATATAATCTTAAAATTTTTCTTTGTATAATTTTATTTTGCATTATGAAATGCAAAATAAAATGTGAGTCCAGTCCAGTTACATTACCCTTTTGATTGCGTAAATACAAATTGCCATTGCAATTGAATTTAATAATCTAATTCTGTCCATTTACATTGAGATCGCGAAAAATTTCAGCTTTCAGATTTCAACGAAAATTTCCATTTTCCCTGAATCCATTTTGGCGTGACATCTGTACGTATACGAATGTGTCTCGCATATCTGAAAAACGATTAGCCGTAGGATATTGAAATTATGGACTTAGGTTGTTTTAATATAAAGTTGTTCACCTCCCATTTTAATTGCAATCGACCGCATCAAAAAAGCCCGAAATCCTCAAAAAATTGAATTTTGGACTTTTCTTAACCGCAGTAATAAGCCCTCATTGAGAGATTTTCAACGTTATATATAATAAGTGGTAACAATTTTCATTGGTTCCAGAGTTATAGCCAAATAAAATTTTAATTAATGAAAAAATATTTGGATCTTACAAGGGCATCTTACACCGGTTCGAATCCGACTTTATTCCTTTTTCTGTTTTTTTTAATTTAAATATATTGATTTATTAATTATTTTTAACCTCTGATTTAAAAAAAAATTCAATAAATAATAAAAAAATATCAGAAGTTATTAATGAAATAAAATTTTATGTACTTTTCATTTTAAAAAATGTGTATGTAATATAATAAGCTACAAGTAATATGGTTTTACATCAGATTTTTATTTTTATATAAAACTTTCATCACTAAATTGAGGAATCCGTCGGGTTAGTCTAGTGGTGAACGCGTCTTCACCAATACACCTGATTTCAGAGTCGAAAGTTTTAACGTTCAAATCCTCCCCATATTTCATTAATTTTTTTTTTTTACTATTCTATAAATTATTAAATATTTATTTACTTACAAGAAATTTTTTTAATTAATTTTTTAAATAAAAAGAAACATATTTAGATTACGGAGAAATTTAATTTAAAATTATTACCCAACCAAAAGGGTAATATAACTGGACTTGGACTCACGCCGAGTCATAAGCCCAGTCCAGTTAACTTTCCAAAATACAGTTATTAAAACTTAATATTTTCATGAAATAAGAAATAATTTGCTTTTTTATATTTTATATCACATAATTTACATTTCTCTATAGAATGACAAAGGATTTCATTGTGAATGTATAGGGAAGTGCATTCCCTATTCGAAAATTGAGAAGAGGATCACAGTGCATGTGATCCTCTTTTAATTTTCGTAGTATAATACTGTTTACCAGAATTTCTTGTAAAATAGCTCTTACGTCGCTAGTTTTTTTTTTAGGTACTAAGAACCACTTTCATCTAAATGAAAGTGGTTCTTAGTAACCACTTTCATTCATGGATGAATTTCATCCGTGTAAATTTTTGTTTTATGCAAAATCAAAAAGTAAGTATTACTGTAAATTTCTTTTCAATTCCTAATTTTGTAAATTTTAAACGAAAATAATGTTGTGATTTCATTATTTTATCTGTTATCCATTTACATAGCAACAACAGGCTTACGTTCCCCTGTAGTTACTACGTAATGATAAATGATTTTGAATGATTAAATGTCCAAATATATTAATAGATAATTTTTCCTGTGTTAAATTAAAGATGTATTATTTGTTATCGAACAGAAAAATCGCGTATTTCTTAAACGGAGAGTCATTTAAAATGTGTTCTATATGCTGAATGTTATATTGTTATTATCACCTGGTTGAAAATATACTATTTCTTCTTTTTGCGCTGTGCTGTATTAAAACAACATTGCAATTTTATTTTTATTTATTGAAATAGTAATTTTATATGTTTTATCAGCTATTTTTTTTTTTTAACTTAGTAACTGATTTTCACATTAATAAACTGGAAGATAAAATAATTAAAATCAAATAGAAAGACTATAATTATGTTATAAGCTTTTCCGACTGGAAAAAAAGGTTTTTTTTTTACATAAAAACAGCTGTTAATGTATATTTAAGATACTAAGATAATATTTTTACTTCCTTGTTCGAAGTAATTAATGTATTGTGATCACAGATTTATTTTACTTATCTCATCATTTAAAGCAGAGGTTCCCAAACTTATTTTTCTCATAGACCACTTTCAAAATTTTGCTGGTTCCGGTGGATCCCCTGGAGCTACATTTTTACCATATTTCCAGTCGACAGAAAATGTAAAGATTAGATATAACTATGAAAATTTGCGTTACGGCTGAGTTCCACGAACTAACAGCTTCCGAAAAAAAAGTGAGAATTGATCGGTTAATTTTTGATCGACTGTGCTGTAAGTGGATGTCAAAAAATTAAAGTTGGCCGATCAAAAAAAATGCTTCCATCCAACTTTACATTTTTGACATCTACTCCCAGCACAAGAAAGCAATCGATTCTCACTTATTTTATTTAGAAAACTTCCCGTTCAGAGTGGTAAAAAGCAAAAGAAAAATAGTATATTTTTTTGTTTCGCATTTATTCAAATATGTAATCGTTACACGCTATTAATTATTATTGTTATCATATCGCGATGTAATATAATAAATTTGTCGTAATATAATTAAAATTAAACAATAATAACGTAATGTAACTTCTACAATGAAAATCACAAAATAGTTACAACATTATCTGCCTAGATTGATACTCAAAGTCAAGCCAACATTTTAGTTCTTCACTATCGAAACCAGATGAATTTTCGTGGACCCCCGCTTACGAATTGTGAACCCCCAATTTTTTTGTCACGCCAACGTAGACCCCCGTCGAGTCTCCCGTGGCCCCTGGGGGTCCACCTGGACCGCTTTGCGAATCAATGATTTAAAACAATGCTCCAATCTGCTAAGTTTTGTGTTAGATAAATGATCTAAAGCCTGGTAGTGAACTTAAAGCTACAGTCTGAATAATTATTCTGGATCTGTTCCTCCCTACTTTAGATTCTGTTGTAGGTCAGATCCCTTTTTGGTCAAAGGAAGTGAAAACCTGTAAATTTAGTGCGATCTGGTATTAAGTTGAGTTACCATGTAAATTTCTGGTGTAATATGGGGACTCATTTCTTCCCAGAGACTTCCAATCGTATGAACCCTACTGTAATGTGATGCAGTTATATTAAGCAGAAGAAAATAATGATAAAGAAACTATATTCATGCTGGATAGAATTGGACTTTAAAGAATTTATCTTTACAAGAATGACAAATGTCGTAGTGATTCCCAAACAATGCGCCACGGCCTCTTTACAGGAGTGCCATGAAATATTGTAAAAGTTTCACAATTAATTGAACCGAAAATATTATAATTATTAATTTATTGTTAATAAAGTAAAAAAATAATGAAGATACACAAGTTTTATTTATCTTATCTATTATTTTTGAGTAGTCACACTTTTACTTAGAGTAGGGCACCATGAAAAAGTTTTAAATGAAAAAGGACGTTGGTAATTAAAAAATTTGGAACTACTGCACTAATGAATTTAAAATAGTGTTTTTATACAACATTTATACACTCGTATATATTTTGTCTGTATTTTTTTCTTCTAGTAAACTGGATTTTCTTTTAGTAAATTGGACTATAATGATGAAGCATGTTAATTATTTTCCATCTAGATAGCACTATAACTCTAGAAAGGAAAGTATTGTAATTGATCCAATTTGAGCAAATGCGGATTTCATCGGATCTTGAAGTTTTGACACGTAACGGACCCAAAAACACCAGATGGAAATTTTCCAGATGTTAATGTACGCGTGTGTTTGTTATTGACCTCTAAATCACCTTATATCTCTAGAACTACTGGACCGATTTTGACCAAAATTGGTCAAATTACTTCTACAGGTTGTCCCATATAAACGCAACCCATGAATCACACATCCATGAAATTTCAAAAGTCAAGCTTACTCCCCTACTCGTTACTGAAATGGACTCGTCCACATCTGAACATCGCGGCGACGCAGTAGAACACTACCGATAGTAACAACAATGCAATCATAACGTTCAGTGTATTGCTAGAGACAATATGGTGTTTTCGCTAGATGAACGTGTTTTCATTGTCGAGTCGTACTTCAGTACGAAATCAGCGGTTGCAGTGCATGATTTGTTTCGCCATAAGTACCCAGATAAACCGGCTCCTAACAAAACATCAGTATTAAGGTTTGTCGCAAAATTTAGAGAGACCGGTTCCGTTGCTCTCAGTTCTTGCTCTGACAAGGAAGATCTGCGTCAGTGTTGAATACAGATATAGTCGCTGAAATCAAAGACCGATTACTCGCCTCGCCAAATAAATCAATCAGACGTCTGTCTGCTGAAATTAATTTGTCTAAATCAACTGTTCATCAGGCAACCATACGATCAGTTACGACCTTATCGCATTCAAACGGTTCATCGACTTCTTGCGCCCGACAAAGAAAAACGGCTAAAATAATGTCAACGGTTCCGTGACGGAATTACCGTTACGGATTCGTTATTTTTCACAGATGAAGCACGGTTTCATTCGGATGGCTACGTAAACAGCCAAAACAGTAGACTTTGGAGCGCTGAAAATCCCCACGTTTATCACGAAAAACAATTACACCCGCAGAAGTCGTGTGGTACGCGATATCGCGGAAGAAAATAATCGGTCCTATTTTTTTCGAGTACACCATTATTGCAGAACGATATCAGGATATTTTATTTCGGTTCATCGCACTCTTGGAAGAGGAAGACAGACACTGCCGGCTACAACATGACGGTGCGACATCGCACTACGCAGGTTCAACTTCTGATCTCGTCGAGGAATTCTTTGGTAATCGTGTTATCGGTCGAGGCTTGTGGCCACCAAGATCTCCAGATTTGACTGCGGCGGATTTTTTCTATGGGGATTACCTCGAAGAAAAAGCCTACAACAACAAACCACGAACACTTGAACGATTGAAAGTCAATATTGAACAAGCTGTATTAAATATCCAGCCACAAACTTTGAAAAAAGTTGCAAGAAACGCTGTAAAAATAATTGAAGCTTGTATTCAAGAAGATGGCGGCCACTTCCAACATTTACTCTTAATGTAAGGGTAATGGATGGTAATAATAAAAATTACATTTACATTTACACATGCCTTTTTATTATTTCAATACCTACCAATATAAGGTTGGGTTGCGTTTTATATGGGACATTCTGTATATATAGGGCATTAATGCCAAATAAATTTTCGAATGGGTTAGCCTATACAACAAGGTCGCCCTCAGTACTTCAAGATTCCGTCTAATTGAGGTTATATTTTTCTTAGAAAAATTTGTTAATAATTAAGAAATAATAATTTTTCAAACTGTTAAAGATTTAATTGTTGATCCGTATTTGGATATAATTAAAAAAAAAAACAAACAAACAAAAAACTCGGATTTACGTACGAGAAATGCAATTAAGAAAAGTATAATTATTTAATGTTATCTTAATATGTTTTATATATTTTAACAAATATGCGATAATTTATTTAATGATTTTTTTTTTTAAAGATAAAGTTAAATTTTATTATATAACGTCATTTACTTTATTATTTTTATCAACAAATAATGTATATATACTTTTTTATCATGTTTCTAATAGATATCAGCAATGGATAAAATTAGTGAGTAATTAAAACGCTTATGCAATCAATTCATTAAAAAAATATTCAGTTATTTCATTAATTTGGATTTTATCAGTTTTTTCTAGATTAGATTAGATTAATTATAATGCATACAAATATTTATGTATATATATTAAAAAATAATAAATAAATTAAAAAGTTACGACAATTGCTAGAAGCAATCTATATAAACAAAAATGTAAATATTCGTTTTCTCCGAAAGTTCTTCACAAATTGTTTTGAAATTTTGACACAGGTGTTACATTCGAATACGCGCTTGCTTTGATATACCTACTATTTATATTACTTTGATATGACACCTGTGACAGGTAGAAATATTAAAAAAAAAAACACAGTGCATCTGTTGGACGTAAATGCAACATACGCTATAATAAATATTTTACAAATCAATTTCAATGTTTCCGATATGTTTGTCCGTAAAGAGTATTATACTAAGAAAACTTGACGAGAGTATCACACTGCGTTCCCGGTACATTCACAATGCAATCCTTTCTCATTCTACAGAAAAATGTAAATTATGTGATTATAAATACAAAATATTTCCTAGAAACGTTTGGTCTAAGACACAAAAAAATCAAATTATTTCTTATTTCATGAAAATATTGTGTTTTAATATCTGTATTATGGAATGTAATGGGCTGGACTTGATTGGGGTTAGTCAAGTCCAGTCCATTTCGGTTGCATAATGAATTTTAAATTAAATTTTTATATAATCTTAAAATTTTTCTTTGTATAATTTTATTTTGCATTATGAAATGTTACATTACCCTTTTGATTGCGTAAATACAAATTGCCATTGCAATTGAATTTAATAATCTAATTCTGTCCATTTACATTAAGATCGCGAAAAATTTCAGCTTTCAGATTTCAACGAAAATTTCCATTTTCCCTGAATCCATTTTGGCGTGACATCTGTACGTATACGAATGTGTCTCGCATATCTGAAAAAACGATTAGCCGTAGGATATTGAAATTATGGACTTAGGTTGTTTTAATATAAAGTTGTTCACCTCCCATTTTAATTGCAATCGACCGCATCAAAAAAGCCCGAAATCCTCAAAAAATTGAATTTTGGACTTTTCTTAACCGCAGTAATAAGCCCTCATTGAGAGATTTTCAACGTTATATATAATAAGTGGTAACAATTTTCATTGGTTCCAGAGTTATAGCCAAATAAAATTTTAATTAATGAAAAAATATTTGGATCTTACAAGGGCATCTTACACCGGTTCGAATCCGACTTTATTCCTTTTTCTGTTTTTTAATTTAAATATATTGATTTATTAATTATTTTTAACCTCTGATTTAAAAAAAAATTCAATAAATAATAAAAAAATTAATAATATAAAATAAATATATGAAAAAATATCAGAAGTTATTAATGAAATAAAATTTTATGTACTTTTCATTTAAAAAAATGTGTATGTAATATAATAAGCTACAAGTCATATGGTTTTACATCAGATTTTTATTTTTATATAAAACTTTCATCACTAAATTGAGGAATCCGTCGGGTTAGTCTAGTGGTGAACGCGTCTTCACCAATACACCTGATTTCAGAGTCGAAAGTTTTAACGTTCAAATCCTCCCCATATTTCATTAATTTTTTTTTTTTTTTTAGTATTCTATAAATTATTAAATATTTATTTACTTACAAGAAATTTTTTTAATTAATTTTTTAAATAAAAAGAAACATTTCTAGATTACGGAGAAATTTAATTTAAAATTATTACCCAACCAAAAGGGTAATATAACAGGACTTGGACTCACGCCGAGTCATAAGCCCAGTCCAGTTAACTTTCCAAAATACAGTTATTAAAACTTAATATTTTCATGAAATAAGTAATAATTTGCTTTTTTATATTTTATATCACATAATTTACATTTCTCTATAGAATGACAAAGGATTTCATTGTGAATGTATAGGGAAGTGCATTCCCTATTCGAAAATTGAGAAGAGGATCACAGTGCATGTGATCCTCTTTTAATTTTCGTAGTATAATACTGTTTACCAGAATTTCTTGTAAAATAGCTCTTACGTCGCTAGTTTTTTTTTTAGGTACTAAGAACCACTTTCATCTAAATGAAAGTGGTTCTTAGTAACCACTTTCATTCATGGATGAATTTCATCCGTGTAAATTTTTGTTTTATGCAAAATCAAAAAAAAAAGTATTACTGCAAATTTCTTTTCAATTCCTAATTTTGTAAATTTTAAACGTAAATAATGTTGTGATTTCATTATTTTATCTGTTATCCATTTACATAGCAACAACAGGCTTACGTTCCCCTGTAGTTACTACGTAATGATAAATGATTTTGAATGATTAAATGTCCAAATATTTTAAAAGATAATTTTTCCTGTGTTAAATTCAAGATGTATTATTTGTTATCGAACAGAAAAATCGCGTATTTCTTAAACGGAGAGTCATTTAAAATGTGTTCTATATGCTGAATGTTATATTGTTATTATCACCTGGTTGAAAATATACTATTTCTTCTTTTTGCGCTGTGCTGTATTAAAACAACATTGCAATTTTATTTTTATTTATTGAAATAGTAATTTTATATGTTTTATCAGCTATTTTTTTTAGCTTAGTAACTGATTTTCACATTGATAAACTGGAAGAAAAATAATTAAAATCAAATCGAAAGACTATAATTTTGTTATAAGCTTTTCCGACTGGAAAAAAAGGTTTTTTTTTTACATAAAAACAGCTGTTAATGTATATTTAAGATACTAAGATAATATTTTTACTTCCTTGTTCGAAGTAATTAATGTATTGTGATCACAGATTTATTTTACTTATCTCATCATTTAAAGCAGAGGTTCCCAAACTTATTTTTCTCATAGACCACTTTCAAAATTTTGCTGGTTCCGGTGGATCCCCTGGAGCTACATTTTTACCATATTTCCAGTCGACAGAAAATGTAAAGATTAGATATAACTATGAAAATTTGCGTTACGGCTGAGTTCCACGAACTAACAGCTTCCGAAAAAAAAGTGAGAATTGATCGGTTAATTTTTGATCGACTGTGCTGTAAGTGGATGTCAAAAAATTAAAGTTGGCCGATCAAAAAAAATGCTTCCATCCAACTTTACATTTTTGACATCTACTCCCAGCACAAGAAAGCAATCGATTCTCACTTATTTTATTTAGAAAACTTCCCGTTCAGAGTGGTAAAAAGCAAAAGAAAAATAGTATATTTTTTTGTTTCGCATTTATTCAAATATGTAATCGTTACACGCTATTAATTATTATTGTTATCATATCGCGATGTAATATAATAAATTTGTCGTAATATAATTAAAATTAAACAATAATAACGTAATGTAACTTCTACAATGAAAATCACAAAATAGTTACAACATTATCTGCCTAGATTGATACTCAAAGTCAAGCCAACATTTTAGTTCTTCACTATCGAAACCAGATGAATTTTCGTGGACCCCCGCTTACGAATTGTGAACCCCCAATTTTTTTGTCACGCCAACGTAGACCCCCGTCGAGTCTCCCGTGGCCCCTGGGGGTCCACCTGGACCGCTTTGCGAATCAATGATTTAAAACAATGCTCCAATCTGCTAAGTTTTGTGTTAGATAAATGATCTAAAGCCTGGTAGTGAACTTAAAGCTACAGTCTGAATAGTTATTCTGGATCTGTTCCTCCCTACTTTAGATTCTGTTGTAGGTCAGATCCCTTTTTGGTCAAAGGAAGTGAAAACCTGTAAATTTAGTGCGATCTGGTATTAAGTTCAGATACCATGTAAATTTCTGGTGTAATATGGGGACTCATTTCTTCCCAGAGACTTCCAATCGTATGAACCCTACTGTAATGTGATGCAGTTATATTAAGCAGAAGAAAATAATGATAAAGAAACTATATTCATGCTGGATAGAATTGGACTTTAAAGAATTTATCTTTACAAGAATAATAAATGTCGTAGTGATTCCCAAACTATGCGCCACGGCCTCTTTACAGGAGTGCCATGAAATATTGTAAAAGTTTCACAATTAATTGAACCGAAAATATTATAATTATTAATTTATTGTTAATAAAGTAAAAAAATAATGAAGATACACGAGTTTTATTTATCTTATCTATTATTTATGAGTAGTCACACTTTTACTTAGAGTAGGGCACCATGAAAAAGTTTTAAATGAAAAAGGACGTTGTGAATTAAAAAATTTGGAACTACTGCACCAATGAATTTAAAATAGTGTTTTTATACAACATTTATACACTCGTATATATTTTGTCTGTATTTTTTTCTTCTAGTAAACTGGATTTTCTTTTAGTAAATTGGACTATAATGATGAAGCATGTTAATTATTTTCCATCTAGATAGCACTATAACTCTAGAAAGGAAAGTATTGTAATTGATCCAATTTGGGCAAATGCGGATTTCACCGGATCTTGAAGTTTTGACACGTAACGGACCCAAAAAAACCAGATGGAAATTTTCCAGATGTTAATGTACGTGTGTGTTTGTTATTGGCCTCTAAATCACCTTATATCTCTAGAACTACTGGACCGATTTTGACCAAAATTGGTCAAATTACTTCTACAGGTTGTCCCATATAAACGCAACCCATGAATCACACATCCATGAAATTTCAAAAGTCAAGCTTACTCCCCTACTCGTTACTGAAATGGACTCGTCCAACATCTGAACATCGCGGCGACGCAGTAGAACACTACCGATAGTAACAACAATGCAATCATAACGTTCAGTGTATTGCTAGAGACAATATGGTGTTTTCGCTAGATGAACGTGTTTTCATTGTCGAGTCGTACTTCAGTACGAAATCAGCGGTTGCAGTGCATGATTTGTTTCGCCATAAGTACCCAGATAAACCGGCTCCTAACAAAACATCAGTATTAAGGTTTGTCGCAAAATTTAGAGAGACCGGTTCTGTTAATAATCTGCGTCAGTGTTGAATACAGATACAGTCGCTGAAATCAAAGACCGATTACTCGCCACGCCAAATAAATCGATCAGACGTTTGTCTGCTGAAATTAATTTGTCTACATCAACCGTTCATCGGGTGACCAAACGATTAATTACGACCTTATCGCATTCAAACGGATCATCGACTTCTTGCGCCCGGCAAAGAAAAACGGCTAAAATATTGTCAACGGTTCCGTGACGGAATTAACGTTACGGATTCGTTATTTTTCACAGATGAAGCACGGTTTCATTCGGATGGCTACGTAAACAGCCAAAACAGTAGACTTTGGAGCGCTGAAAATCCCCACGTTTATCACGAAAAACAATTACACCCGCAGAAGTCGGGCGTGTGGTACGCGATATCGCGGAAGAAAATAATCGGTCCTATTTTTTTCGAGTACTCCATTATTGCAGAACGATATCAGGATATTTTATTTCGGTTCATCGCACTCTTGGAAGAGGAAGACAGACCCTGCCGGCTACAACATGACGGTGCGACATCGCACTACGCAGGTTCAACTTCTGATCTCGTCGAAGAATTCTTTGGTAATCGTGTTATCGGTCGAGGCTTGTGGCCACCAAGATCTCCAGATTTGACTGCGGCGGATTTTTTCTATAGGGATTACCTCGAAGAAAAAGCCTACAACAACAAACCACGAACACTTGAACGATTGAAAGTCAATATTGAACAAGCTGTATTAAATATTCAGCCACAAACTTTGAAAAAAGTTGCAAGAAACGCTGTAAAAATAATTGAAGCTTGTATTCAAGAAGATGGCGGCCACTTCCAACATTTACTCTAAATGTAAGGGTAATGGATGGTAATAATAAAAATTACATTTACATTTACACATGCCTTTTTATTATTTCAATACCTACCAATATAAGGTTGGGTTGCGTTTTATATGGAACATTCTGTATATATAGGGCATTAATGCCAAATAAATTTTCGAATGGGTTAGCCCATACAACAAGGTCGCCCTCAGTACTTCAAGATTTCGTCTAATTGAGGTTATATTTTTCTTAGAAAAATTTGTTAATAATTAAGAAATAATAATTTTTCAAACTGTTAAAGATTTAATTGTTGATCCGTATTTGGATATAATTAAAAAAAAAAAAACAAACAAACAAAAAACTCGGATTTACGTACGAGAAATGCAATTAAGAAAAGTATAATTATTTAATGTTATCTTAATATGTTTTATATATTTTAACAAATATGCGATAATTTATTTAATGATTTTTTTTTAAAGATAAAGTTAAATTTTATTATATAACGTCATTTACTTTATTATTTTTATCAACAAATAATGTATATATACTTTTTTATCATGTTTCTAATAGATATCAGCAATGGATAAAATTAGTGAGTAATTAAAACGCTTATGCAATCAATTCATTAAAAAAATATTCAGTTATTTCATTAATTTGGATTTTATCAGTTTTTTCTAGATTAGATTAGATTAATTATAATGCATACAAATATTTATGTATATATATTAAAAAATAATAAATAAATTAAAAAGTTACGACAATTGCTAGAAGCAATCTATATAAACAAAAATGTAAATATTCGTTTTCTCCGAAAGTTCTTCACAAATTGTTTTGAAATTTTGACACAGGTGTTACATTCGAATACGCGCTTGCTTTGATATACCTACTATTTATATTACTTTGATATCACACCTGTGACAGGTAATAATATTAAAAAAAAAAAAAAACAGCGCATCTGTTGGACGTAAATGCAACATACGCTATAATAAATATTTTACAAATCAATTTCAATGTTTCCGATATGTTTGTCCGTAAAGAGTATTATACTAAGAAAACTTGACGAGAGTATCACACTGCGTTCCCGGTACATTCACAATGCAATCCTTTCTCATTCTACAGAAAAATGTAAATTATGTGATTATAAATACAAAATATTTCCTAGAAACGTTTGGTCTAAGACACAAAAAAATCAAATTATTTCTTATTTCATGAAAATATTGTGTTTTAATATCTGTATTATGGAATGTAATGGGCTGGACTTGATTGGGGTTAGTCAAGTCCAGTCCATTTCGGTTGCATAATGAATTTTAAATTAAATTTTTATATAATCTTAAAATTTTTCTTTGTATAATTTTATTTTGCATTATGAAAAGTTACATTACCCTTTTGATTGCGTAAATACAAATTGCCATAGCAATTGAATTTAATAATCTAATTCTGTCCATTTACATTAAGATCGCGAAAAATTTCAGCTTTCAGATTTCAACGGAAATTTCCATTTTCCCTGAATCCATTTTGGCGTGACATCTGTACGTATACGAATGTGTCTCGCATATCTGAAAAAACGATTAGCCGTAGGATATTGAAATTATGGACTTAGGTTGTTTTAATATAAAGTTGTTCACCACCCATTTTAATTGCAATCGACCGCATCAAAAAAGCCCAAAATCCTCAAAAAAATTGAATTTTGGACTTTTCTTAACCGCAGTAATAAGCCCTCATTGAGAGATTTTCAACGTTATATATAATAAGTGGTAACAATTTTCATTGGTTCCAGAGTTATAGCCAAATAAAATTTTAATTAATGAAAAAATATTTGGATCTTACAAGGGCATCTTACACCGGTTCGAATCCGACTTTATTCCTTTTTCTGTTTTTTTTAATTTAAATATATTGATTTATTAATTATTTTTAACCTCTGATTTAAAAAAAAATTCAATAAATAATAAAAAAATTAATAATATGAAATAAATATATGAAAAAATATCAGAAGTTATTAATGAAATAAAATTTTATGTACTTTTCATTTAAAAAAATGTGTATGTAATATAATAAGCTACAAGTCATATGGTTTTACATCAGATTTTTATTTTTATGTAAAACTTTCATCACTAAATTGAGGAATCCGTCGGGTTAGTCTAGTGGTGAACGCGTCTTCACCAATACACCTGATTTCAGAGTCGAAAGTTTTAACGTTCAAATCCTCCCCATATTTCATTAATTTTTTTTTTTTACTATTCTATAAATTATTAAATATTTATTTACTTACAAGAAATTTTTTTAATTAATTTTTTAAATAAAAAGAAACATTTTTAGATTACGGAGAAATTTAATTTAAAATTATTACCCAACCAAAAGGGTAATATAACTGGACTTGGACTCACGCCGAGTCATAAGCCCAGTCCAGTTAACTTTCCAAAATACAGTTATTAAAACTTAATATTTTCATGAAATAAGAAATAATTTGCTTTTTTATATTTTATATCACATAATTTACATTTCTCTATAGAATGACAAAGGATTTCATTGTGAATGTATAGGGAAGTGCATTCCCTATTCGAAAATTGAGAAGAGGATCACAGTGCATGTGATCCTCTTTTAATTTTCGTAGTATAATACTGTTTACCAGAATTTCTTGTAAAATAGCTCTTACGTCGCTAGTTTTTTTTTTAGGTACTAAGAACCACTTTCATCTAAATGAAAGTGGTTCTTAGTAACCACTTTCATTCATGGATGAATTTCATCCGTGTAAATTTTTGTTTTATGCAAAATCAAAAAAAAAAGTATTACTGCAAATTTCTTTTCAATTCCTAATTTT
Source organism: Lycorma delicatula (assembly GCF_047948215.1). Taxonomy (NCBI): domain Eukaryota; kingdom Metazoa; phylum Arthropoda; class Insecta; order Hemiptera; family Fulgoridae; genus Lycorma; species Lycorma delicatula. The sequence goes on from NC_134467.1 coordinate 20,149,632, forward strand.
GTAAATTTTAAACGTAAATAATGTTGTGATTTCATTATTTTATCTGTTATCCATTTACATAGCAACACAACATGCTTACGTTCCCCTGTAGTTACTACGTAATGATAAATGATTTTGAATGATTAAATGTCCAAATATATTAATAGATAATTTTTCCTGTGTTAAATTAAAGATGTATTATTTGTTATCGAACAGAAAAATCGCGTATTTCTTAAACGGAGAGTCATTTAAAATGTGTTCTATATGCTGAATGTTATATTGTTATTATCACCTGGTTGAAAATATACTATTTCTTCTTTTTGCGCTGTGCTGTATTAAAACAACATTGCAATTTTATTTTTATTTATTGAAATAGTAATTTTATATGTTTTATCAGCTATTTTTTTTAGCTTAGTAACTGATTTTCACATTGATAAACTGGAAGAAAAATAATTAAAATCAAATCGAAAGACTATAATTTTGTTATAAGCTTTTCCGACTGGAAAAAAAGGTTTTTTTTTTTACATAAAAACAGCTGTTAATGTATATTTAAGATACTAAGATAATATTTTTACTTCCTTGTTCGAAGTAAATAATGTATTTTAAAATACAATTGTGGTCACAATTTTAAAGTTTATTTTACTTATCTCATAATTTAAAACAGAGGTTCCCAAACTTATTTTTCTCATAGACCACTTTCAAAATTTTGCTGGTTCCGGTGGATCCCCTGGAGCTACATTTTTACCATATTTCCAGTCGACAGAAAATGTAAAGATTAGATATAACTATGAAAATTTGCGTTACGGCTGAGTTCCACGAACTAACAGCTTCCGAAAAAAAAGTGAGAATTGATCGGTTAATTTTTGATCGACTGTGCTGTAAGTGGATGTCAAAAAATTAAAGTTGGCCGATCAAAAAAAATGCTTCCATCCAACTTTACATTTTTGACATCTACTCCCAGCACAAGAAAGCAATCGATTCTCACTTATTTTATTTAGAAAACTTCCCGTTCAGAGTGGTAAAAAGCAAAAGAAAAATAGTATATGTTTTTGTTTCGCATTTATTCAAATATGTAATCGTTACGCTATTAATTATTATTGTTATCATATCGCGATGTTATATAATAAATATGTCGTAATATAATTAAAATTAAACATTAATAACGTAATGTAACTTCTACAATGACAATCACAAAATAGTTACAACATTATCTGCCTAGATTGATACGCAAAGTCAAGCCAACATTTTAGTTCTTCACTATCGAAACCAGATGAATTTTCGTGGACCCCCGCTTACGAATTGTGAACCGCCAATTTTTTTGTCACGCCAACGTAGACCCCCGTCGAGTCTCCCGTGGCCCCTGGGGGTCCACCTGGACCGCTTTGCGAATCAATGATTTAAAACAATGCTCCAATCTGCTAAGTTTTGTGTTAGATAAATGATCTAAAGCCTGGTAGTGAACTTAAAGCTACAGTCTGAATAATATTATTCTGGATCTGTTCCTCCCTACTTTAGATTCTGTTGTAGGTCAGATCCCTTTTTGGTCAAAGGAAGTGAAAACCTGTAAATTTAGTGCGATCTGGTATTAAGTTGAGTTACCATGTAAATTTCTGGTGTAATATGGGGACTCATTTCTTCCCAGATACTTCCAATCGTATGAACGCTACTGTAATGTGATGCAGTTATATTAAGCAGAAGAAAATAATGATAAAGAAACTATATTCATGCTGGATAGAATTGGACTTTAAAGAATTTATCTTTACAAGAATGATAAATGTCGTAGTGATTCCCAAACTATGCGCCACGGCCTCTTTACAGGAGTGCCATGAAATATTGTAAAAGTTTCACAATTAATTGAACCGAAAATATTATAATTATTAATTTATTGTTAATAAAGCAAAAAAATAATGAAGATACACGAGTTTTATTTATTCTTATCTATTATTTATGAGTAGTCACACTTTTACTTAGAGTAGGGCACCTTGAAAAAGTTTTAATTGAAAAAGAACGGAATGAATTAAAAAATTTGGAACTACTGCACTAATGAATTTAAAATAGTGTTTTTATACAACATTTATACACTCGTATATATTTTGTCTGTATTTTTTTCTTCTAGTAAACTGGATTTTCTTTTAGTAAATTGGACTATAATGATGAAGCATGTTAATTATTTTCCATCTAGATAGCACTATAACTCTAGAAAGGAAAGTATTGTAATTGATCCAATTTGGGCAAATGCGGATTTCATCGGATCTTGAAGTTTTGACACGTAACGGACCCAAAAACACCAGATGGAAATTTTCCAGATGTTAATGTACGCGTGTGTTTGTTATTGACCTCTAAATCACCTTATATCTCTAGAACTACTGGACCGATTTTGACCAAAATTGGTCAAATTACTTCTACAGGTTGTCCCATATAAACGCAACCCATGAATCACACATCCATGAAATTTCAAAAGTCAAGCTTACTCCCCTACTCGTTACTGAAATGGACTCGTCCACATCTGAACATCGCGGCGACGCAGTAGAACACTACCGATAGTAACAACAATGCAATCATAACGTTCAGTGTATTGCTAGAGACAATATGGTGTTTTCGCTAGATGAACGTGTTTTCATTGTCGAGTCGTACTTCAGTACGAAATCAGCGGTTGCAGTGCATGATTTGTTTCGCCATAAGTACCCAGATAAACCGGCTCCTAACAAAACATCAGTATTAAGGTTTGTCGCAAAATTTAGAGAGACCGGTTCCGTTGCTCTCAGTTCTTGCTCTGACAAGGAAGATCTGCGTCAGTGTTGAATACAGATATAGTCGCTGAAATCAAAGACCGATTACTCGCCTCGCCAAATAAATCAATCAGACGTCTGTCTGCTGAAATTAATTTGTCTAAATCAACTGTTCATCAGGCAACCATACGATCAGTTACGACCTTATCGCATTCAAACGGTTCATCGACTTCTTGCGCCCGACAAAGAAAAACGGCTAAAATAATGTCAACGGTTCCGTGACGGAATTACCGTTACGGATTCGTTATTTTTCACAGATGAAGCACGGTTTCATTCGGATGGCTACGTAAACAGCCAAAACAGTAGACTTTGGAGCGCTGAAAATCCCCACGTTTATCACGAAAAACAATTACACCCGCAGAAGTCGGGCGTGTGGTACGCGATATCGCGGAAGAAAATAATCGGTCCTATTTTTTTCGAGTACACCATTATTGCAGAACGATATCAGGATATTTTATTTCGGTTCATCGCACTCTTGGAAGAGGAAGACAGACACTGCCGGCTACAACATGACGGTGCGACATCGCACTACGCAGGTTCAACTTCTGATCTCGTCGAGGAATTCTTTGGTAATCGTGTTATCGGTCGAGGCTTGTGGCCACCAAGATCTCCAGATTTGACTGCGGCGGATTTTTTCTATGGGGATTACCTCGAAGAAAAAGCCTACAACAACAAACCACGAACACTTGAACGATTGAAAGTCAATATTGAACAAGCTGTATTAAATATCCAGCCACAAACTTTGAAAAAAGTTGCAAGAAACGCTGTAAAAATAATTGAAGCTTGTATTCAAGAAGATGGCGGCCACTTCCAACATTTACTCTTAATGTAAGGGTAATGGATGGTAATAATAAAAATTACATTTACATTTACACATGCCTTTTTATTATTTCAATACCTACCAATATAAGGTTGGGTTGCGTTTTATATGGGACATTCTGTATATATAGGGCATTAATGCCAAATAAATTTTCGAATGGGTTAGCCTATACAACAAGGTCGCCCTCAGTACTTCAAGATTCCGTCTAATTGAGGTTATATTTTTCTTAGAAAAATTTGTTAATAATTAAGAAATAATAATTTTTCAAACTGTTAAAGATTTAATTGTTGATCCGTATTTGGATATAATTAAAAAAAAAAAACAAACAAACAAAAAACTCGGATTTACGTACGAGAAATGCAATTAAGAAAAGTATAATTATTTAATGTTATCTTAATATGTTTTATATATTTTAACAAATATGCGATAATTTATTTAATGATTTTTTTTTTTAAAGATAAAGTTAAATTTTATTATATAACGTCATTTACTTTATTATTTTTATCAACAAATAATGTATATATACTTTTTTATCATGTTTCTAATAGATATCAGCAATGGATAAAATTAGTGAGTAATTAAAACGCTTATGCAATCAATTCATTAAAAAAATATTCAGTTATTTCATTAATTTGGATTTTATCAGTTTTTTCTAGATTAGATTAGATTAATTATAATGCATACAAATATTTATGTATATATATTAAAAAATAATAAATAAATTAAAAAGTTACGACAATTGCTAGAAGCAATCTATGTAAACAAAAATGTAAATATTCGTTTTCTCCGAAAGTTCTTCACAAATTGTTTTGAAATTTTGACACAGGTGTTACATTCGAATACGCGCTTGCTTTGATATACCTACTATTTATATTACTTTGATATGACACCTGTGACAGGTAGAAATATTAAAAAAAAAAACACAGTGCATCTGTTGGACGTAAATGCAACATACGCTATAATAAATATTTTACAATTCAATTTCAATGTTTCCGATATGTTTGTCCGTAAACAGTATTATACTACGAAAATTTGACGAGAGTATCACAGTGCGTTCCCGGTACATTCACAATGCAATCCTTTCTCATTCTACAGAAAAATGTAAATTATGTGATTATAAATACAAAATATTTCCTAGAAACGTTTGGTCTAAGACACAAAAAAATCAAATTATTTCTTATTTCATGAAAATATTGTGTTTTAATAACTGTATTATGGAATGTAATGGGCTGGACTTGATTGGGGTTAGTCAAGTCCAGTCCATTTCGGTTGCATAATGAATTTTAAATTAAATTTTTATATAATCTTAAAATTTTTCTTTGTATAATTTTATTTTGCATTATGAAATGTAACTGGACTGGACTCGCGTGAGTCTAGTCCAGTTACATTACCCTTTTGATTGCGTAAATACAAATTGCCATAGCAATTGAATTTAATAATCTAATTCTGTCCATTTACATTGAGATCGCGAAAAATTTCAGCTTTCAGATTTCAACGAAAATTTCCATTTTCCCTGAATCCATTTTCGCGTGACATCTGTACGTATACGAATGTGTCTCGCATATCTGAAAAACGATTAGCCGTAGGATATTGAAATTATGGACTTAGGTTGTTTTAATATAAAGTTGTTCACCACCCATTTTAATTGCAATCGACCGCATCAAAAAAGCCCAAAATCCTCAAAAAATTGAATTTTGGACTTTTCTTAACCGCAGTAATAAGCCCTCATTGAGAGATTTTCAACGTTATATATAATAAGTGGTAACAATTTTCATTGGTTCCAGAGTTATAGCAAAATAAAATTTTAATTAATGAAAAAATATTTGGATCTTACAAGGGCATCTTACACCGGTTCGAATCCGACTTTATACCTTTTTCTGTTTTTTTTAATTTAAATATATTGATTTATTAATTATTTTTAACCTCTGATTTAAAAAAAAATTCAATAAATAATAAAAAAATTAATAATATAAAATAAATATATGAAAAAATATCAGAAGTTATTAATGAAATAAAATTTTATGTACTTTTCATTTTAAAAAATGTGTATGTAATATAATAAGCTACAAGTCATATGGTTTTACATCAGATTTTTATTTTTATGTAAAACTTTCATCACTAAATTGAGGAATCCGTCGGGTTAGTCTAGTGGTGAACGCGTCTTCACCAATACACCTGATTTCTGAGTCGAAAGTTTTAACGTTCAAATCCTCCCCATATTTCATTAATTTTTTTTTTTTACTATTCTATAAATTATTAAATATTTATTTACTTACAAGAAATTTTTTAAATTAATTTTTAAATAAAAAGAAACATTTTTAGATTACGGAGAAATTTAATTTAAAATTATTACCTAACCAAAAGGGTAATATAACTGGACTTGGACTCACGCCGAGTCATAAGCCCAGTCCAGTTAACTTTCCAAAATACAGTTATTAAAACTTAATATTTTCATGAAATAAGAAATAATTTGCTTTTTTATATTTTATATCACATAATTTACATTTCTCTATAGAATGACAAAGGATTTCATTGTGAATGTATAGGGAAGTGCATTCCCTATTCGAAAATTGAGAAGAGGATCACAGTGCGTGTGATCCTCTTTTAATTTTCGTAGTATAATACTGTTTACCAGAATTTCTTGTAAAATAGCTCTTACGTCGCTAGTTTTTTTTTTAGGTACTAAGAACCACTTTCATCTAAATGAAAGTGGTTCTTAGTAACCACTTTCATTCATGGATGAATTTCATCCGTGTAAATTTTTGTTTTATGCAAAATCAAAAAAAAAAGTATTACTGCAAATTTCTTTTCAATTCCTAATTTTGTAAATTTTAAACGAAAATGATGTTGTGATTTCATTATTTTATCTGTTATCCATTTACATAGCAACAACAGGCTTACGTTCCCCTGTAGTTACTACGTAATGATAAATGATTTTGAATGCTTAAATGTCCAAATATTTTAAAAGATAATTTTTCCTGTGTTAAATTCAAGATGTATTATTTGTTATCGAACAGAAAAATCGCGTATTTCTTAAACGGAGAGTCATTTAAAATGTGTTCTATATGCTGAATGTTATATTGTTATTATCACCTGGTTGAAAATATACTATTTCTTCTTTTTGCGCTGTGCTGTATTAAAACAACATTGCAATTTTATTTTTATTTATTGAAATAGTAATTTTATATGTTTTATCAGCTATTTTTTTTTTTTAACTTAGTAACTGATTTTCACATTAATAAACTGGAAGATAAAATAATTAAAATCAAATAGAAAGACTATAATTATGTTATAAGCTTTTCCGACTGGAAAAAAGAAAGGTTTTTTTTTTACGTAAAAACAGCTGTTAATGTATATTTAAGATACTAAGATAATATTTTTACTTCCTTTTTCGAAGTAATTAATGTATTGTGATCACAGATTTATTTTACTTATCTCATCATTTAAAGCAGAGGTTCCCAAACTTATTTTTCTCATAGACCACTTTCAAAATTTTGCTGGTTCCGGTGGATCCCCTGGAGCTACATTTCTACCATATTTCCAGTCGACAGAAAATGTAAAGATTAGATATAACTATGAAAATTTGCGTTACGGCTGAGTTCCACGAACTAACAGCTTCCGAAAAAAAAGTGAGAATTGATCGGTTAATTTTTGATCGACTGTGCTGTAAGTGGATGTCAAAAAATTAAAGTTGGCCGATCAAAAAAAATGCTTCCATCCAACTTTACATTTTTGACATCTACTCCCAGCACAAGAAAGCAATCGATTCTCACTTATTTTATTTAGAAAACTTCCCGTTCAGAGTGGTAAAAAGCAAAAGAAAAATAGTATATTTTTTTGTTTCGCATTTATTCAAATATGTAATCGTTACACGCTATTAATTATTATTGTTATCATATCGCGATGTAATATAATAAATTTGTCGTAATATAATTAAAATTAAACAATAATAACGTAATGTAACTTCTACAATGAAAATCACAAAATAGTTACAACATTATCTGCCTAGATTGATACTCAAAGTCAAGCCAACATTTTAGTTCTTCACTATCGAAACCAGATGAATTTTCGTGGACCCCCGCTTACGAATTGTGAACCCCCAATTTTTTTGTCACGCCAACGTAGACCCCCGTCGAGTCTCCCGTGGCCCCTGGGGGTCCACCTGGACCGCTTTGCGAATCAATGATTTAAAACAATGCTCCAATCTGCTAAGTTTTGTGTTAGATAAATGATCTAAAGCCTGGTAGTGAACTTAAAGCTACAGTCTGAATAATTATTCTGGATCTGTTCCTCCCTACTTTAGATTCTGTTGTAGGTCAGATCCCTTTTTGGTCAAAGGAAGTGAAAACCTGTAAATTTAGTGCGATCTGGTATTAAGTTGAGTTACCATGTAAATTTCTGGTGTAATATGGGGACTCATTTCTTCCCAGAGACTTCCAATCGTATGAACCCTACTGTAATGTGATGCAGTTATATTAAGCAGAAGAAAATAATGATAAAGAAACTATATTCATGCTGGATAGAATTGGACTTTAAAGAATTTATCTTTACAAGAATGACAAATGTCGTAGTGATTCCCAAACAATGCGCCACGGCCTCTTTACAGGAGTGCCATGAAATATTGTAAAAGTTTCACAATTAATTGAACCGAAAATATTATAATTATTAATTTATTGTTAATAAAGTAAAAAAATAATGAAGATACACGAGTTTTATTTATCTTATCTATTATTTTTGAGTAGTCACACTTTTACTTAGAGTAGGGCACCATGAAAAAGTTTTAAATGAAAAAGGACGTTGGTAATTAAAAAATTTGGAACTACTGCACTAATGAATTTAAAATAGTGTTTTTATACAACATTTATACACTCGTATATATTTTGTCTGTATTTTTTTCTTCTAGTAAACTGGATTTTCTTTTAGTAAATTGGACTATAATGATGAAGCATGTTAATTATTTTCCATCTAGATAGCACTATAACTCTAGAAAGGAAAGTATTGTAATTGATCCAATTTGGGCAAATGCGGATTTCATCGGATCTTGAAGTTTTGACACGTAACGGACCCAAAAACACCAGATGGAAATTTTCCAGATGTTAATGTACGCGTGTGTTTGTTATTGACCTCTAAATCACCTTATATCTCTAGAACTACTGGACCGATTTTGACCAAAATTGGTCAAATTACTTCTACAGGTTGTCCCATATAAACGCAACCCATGAATCACACATCCATGAAATTTCAAAAGTCAAGCTTACTCCCCTACTCGTTACTGAAATGGACTCGTCCACATCTGAACATCGCGGCGACGCAGTAGAACACTACCGATAGTAACAACAATGCAATCATAACGTTCAGTGTATTGCTAGAGACAATATGGTGTTTTCGCTAGATGAACGTGTTTTCATTGTCGAGTCGTACTTCAGTACGAAATCAGCGGTTGCAGTGCATGATTTGTTTCGCCATAAGTACCCAGATAAACCGGCTCCTAACAAAACATCAGTATTAAGGTTTGTCGCAAAATTTAGAGAGACCGGTTCCGTTGCTCTCAGTTCTTGCTCTGACAAGGAAGATCTGCGTCAGTGTTGAATACAGATATAGTCGCTGAAATCAAAGACCGATTACTCGCCTCGCCAAATAAATCAATCAGACGTCTGTCTGCTGAAATTAATTTGTCTAAATCAACTGTTCATCAGGCAACCATACGATCAGTTACGACCTTATCGCATTCAAACGGTTCATCGACTTCTTGCGCCCGACAAAGAAAAACGGCTAAAATAATGTCAACGGTTCCGTGACGGAATTACCGTTACGGATTCGTTATTTTTCACAGATGAAGCACGGTTTCATTCGGATGGCTACGTAAACAGCCAAAACAGTAGACTTTGGAGCGCTGAAAATCCCCACGTTTATCACGAAAAACAATTACACCCGCAGAAGTCGGGCGTGTGGTACGCGATATCGCGGAAGAAAATAATCGGTCCTATTTTTTTCGAGTACACCATTATTGCAGAACGATATCAGGATATTTTATTTCGGTTCATCGCACTCTTGGAAGAGGAAGACAGACACTGCCGGCTACAACATGACGGTGCGACATCGCACTACGCAGGTTCAACTTCTGATCTCGTCGAGGAATTCTTTGGTAATCGTGTTATCGGTCGAGGCTTGTGGCCACCAAGATCTCCAGATTTGACTGCGGCGGATTTTTTCTATGGGGATTACCTCGAAGAAAAAGCCTACAACAACAAACCACGAACACTTGAACGATTGAAAGTCAATATTGAACAAGCTGTATTAAATATCCAGCCACAAACTTTGAAAAAAGTTGCAAGAAACGCTGTAAAAATAATTGAAGCTTGTATTCAAGAAGATGGCGGCCACTTCCAACATTTACTCTTAATGTAAGGGTAATGGATGGTAATAATAAAAATTACATTTACATTTACACATGCCTTTTTATTATTTCAATACCTACCAATATAAGGTTGGGTTGCGTTTTATATGGGACATTCTGTATATATAGGGCATTAATGCCAAATAAATTTTCGAATGGGTTAGCCTATACAACAAGGTCGCCCTCAGTACTTCAAGATTCCGTCTAATTGAGGTTATATTTTTCTTAGAAAAATTTGTTAATAATTAAGAAATAATAATTTTTCAAACTGTTAAAGATTTAATTGTTGATCCGTATTTGGATATAATTAAAAAAAAAAAAACAAACAAACAAAAAACTCGGATTTACGTACGAGAAATGCAATTAAGAAAAGTATAATTATTTAATGTTATCTTAATATGTTTTATATATTTTAACAAATATGCGATAATTTATTTAATGATTTTTTTTTTTAAAGATAAAGTTAAATTTTATTATATAACGTCATTTACTTTATTATTTTTATCAACAAATAATGTATATATACTTTTTTATCATGTTTCTAATAGATATCAGCAATGGATAAAATTAGTGAGTAATTAAAACGCTTATGCAATCAATTCATTAAAAAAATATTCAGTTATTTCATTAATTTGGATTTTATCAGTTTTTTCTAGATTAGATTAGATTAATTATAATGCATACAAACATTTATGTATATATATTAAAAATAATAAATAAATTAAAAAGTTACGACAATTGCTAGAAGCAATCTATATAAACAAAAATGTAAATATTCGTTTTCTCCGAAAGTTCTTCACAAATTGTTTTGAAATTTTGACACAGGTGTTACATTCGAATACGCGCTTGCTTTGATATACCTACTATTTATATTACTTTGATATCACACCTGTGACAGGTAATAATATTAAAAAAAAAAAAAAAACAGCGCATCTGTTGGACGTAAATGCAACATACGCTATAATAAATATTTTACAATTCAATTTCAATGTTTCCGATATGTTTGTCCGTAAAGAGTATTATACTACGAAAATTTGACGAGACGAACGCACTATCACGCACTGTGATAGTGCGTTCCCGGTACATTCACAATGCAATCCTTTCTCATTCTACAGAAAAATGTAAATTATGTGATTATAAATACAAAATATTTCCTAGAAACGTTTGGTCTAAGACACAATAAAATCAAATTATTTCTTATTTCATGAAAATATTCTGTTATAACTGTATTATGGAATGTAATGGGCTGGACTTGATTGGGGTTAGTCAAGTCCAGTTCATTTCGGTTGCATAATGAATTTTAAATTACATTTTTATATAATCTTAAAATTTTTCTTTGTATAATTTTATTTTGCATTATGAAATGTTACATTACCCTTTTGATTGCGTAAATACAAATTGCCATAGCAATTGAATTTAATAATCTAATTCTGTCCATTTACATTAAGATCGCGAAAAATTTCAGCTTTCAGATTTCAACGAAAATTTCCATTTTCCCTGAATCCATTTTGGCGTGACATCTGTACGTATACGAATGTGTCTCGCATATCTGAAAAACGATTAGCCGTAGGATATTGAAATTATGGACTTAGGTTGTTTTAATATAAAGTTGTTCACCACCCATTTTAATTGCAATCGACCGCATCAAAAAAGCCCAAAATCCTCAAAAAATTGAATTTTGGACTTTTCTTAACCGCAGTAATAAGCCCTCATTGAGAGATTTTCAACGTTATATATAATAAGTGGTAACAATTTTCATTGGTTCCAGAGTTATAGCAAAATAAAATTTTAATTAATGAAAAAATATTTGGATCTTACAAGGGCATCTTACACCGGTTCGAATCCGACTTTATTCCTTTTTCTGTTTTTTTTAATTTAAATATATTGATTTATTAATTATTTTTAACCTCTGATTTAAAAAAAATTCAATAAATAATAAAAAAATTAATAATATGAAATAAATATATGAAAAAATATCAGAAGTTATTAATGAAATAAAATTTTATGTACTTTTCATTTAAAAAAATGTGTATGTAATATAATAAGCTACAAGTCATATGGTTTTACATCAGATTTTTATTTTTATATAAAACTTTCATCACTAAATTGAGGAATCCGTCGGGTTAGTCTAGTGGTGAACGCGTCTTCACCAATACACCTGATTTCAGAGTCGAAAGTTTTAACGTTCAAATCCTCCCCATATTTCATTAATTTTTTTTTTTTTACTATTCTATAAATTATTAAATATTTATTTACTTACAAGAAATTTTTTAAATTAATTTTAAATAAAAAGAAACATTTTTAGATTACGGAGAAATTTAATTTAAAATTATTACCCAACCAAAAGGGTAATATAACTGGACTTGGACTCACGCCGAGTCATAAGCCCAGTCCAGTTAACTTTCCAAAATACAGTTATTAAAACTTAATATTTTCATGAAATAAGAAATAATTTGCTTTTTTATATTTTATATCACATAATTTACATTTCTCTATAGAATGACAAAGGATTTCATTGTGAATGTATAGGGAAGTGCATTCCCTATTCGAAAATTGAGAAGAGGATCACAGTGCGTGTGATCCTCTTTTAATTTTCGTAGTATAATACTGTTTACCAGAATTTCTTGTAAAATAGCTCTTACGTCGCTAGTTTTTTTTTTAGGTACTAAGAACCACTTTCATCTAAATGAAAGTGGTTCTTAGTAACCACTTTCATTCATGGATGAATTTCATCCGTGTAAATTTTTGTTTTATGCAAAATCAAAAAAAAAAGTATTACTGCAAATTTCTTTTCAATTCCTAATTTTGTAAATTTTAAACGTAAATAATGTTGTGATTTCATTATTTTATCTGTTATCCATTTACATAGCAACAACAGGCTTACGTTCCCCTGTAGTTACTACGTAATGATAAATGATTTTGAATGATTAAATGTCCAAATATTTTAAAAGATAATTTTTCCTGTGTTAAACTCAAGATGTATTATTTGTTATCGAACAGAAAAATCGCGTATTTCTTAAACGGAGAGTCATTTAAAATGTGTTCTATATGCTGAATGTTATATTGTTATTATCACCTGGTTGAAAATATACTATTTCTTCTTTTTGCGCTGTGCTGTATTAAAACAACATTGCAATTTTATTTTTATTTATTGAAATAGTAATTTTATATGTTTTATCAGCTATTTTTTTTAGCTTAGTAACTGATTTTCACATTGATAAACTGGAAGAAAAATAATTAAAATCAAATCGAAAGACTATAATTTTGTTATAAGCTTTTCCGACTGGAAAAAAAGGTTTTTTTTTACATAAAAACAGCTGTTAATGTATATTTAAGATACTAAGATAATATTTTTACTTCCTTGTTCGAAGTAAATAATGTATTGTGATCGCGAAAAATTTCGGTTTTAGATTTTAACTGAAAACATCCATTTTGGCCATCTCTGAATCCATTTTTACTAGTTTCGGCTGTACGTACGTACGTATGTATCTCACATAACTCAAAATCGGTTTGCAATATAATGTTGAAATTTTGTATTCAGGACTGTTGTAACATCTAGTAGTTGTGCACCTCCCCTTTTGATTGCAGTAGACTGGATCAAAAGTGTCCAAAGAAGTCTAAATACCAAAAAAAAATTGAATTTTGGATTTTTTCTTAACTCTCTCAATAAGTCCTTTAGTGAAGTGAATAAACTATACTTTTTACTTTAAAGTAAATACTGGTCAAGTAATGTAAACCCTTGAGACTAAGTGAATAACCTTTTACTAATACTTGTAAGTAAACACTTGTAACATTTGTAGTTGTCAAAGTATTTGCCAGTAGTTTTCCCATTTTGCTTTTACTTATCCAGTATTCTCTTTACTTATCAAGTAAACACTTATATGATTCATATCCTGTACATCATCATGTTCAGACACGTTTGTCAATACATCAAACTTTTCTTTTGTTTTAATCTTTTCCCATCACAATGATCCGCGGTTGATTGGTATCCGCGAAAATATGTTGGTATCTGATTGCCTCAAAAATTACGATAATTTAATTGAAGAATTATTTTGCGCATTTCTACCGCGTTTTTTATTAGCGAATTTTTTTTTTTTTGCTTTCTGTTATGAAACATAGTTTGCTGATTTTAAAAATAATACTTTCAAAAGCAAATCGGTTGAAAATGGGCAAAATATGATGAAAAACCCGTGTCATAAATCACAGATTAGTAACATATGTTAGTATAAGTGAACTTAGATTCAGAAAACTACGTTTTATAAAAATTCCCACCACTCAAAAGGCTATTCATATTGTCAAAAAACCATTTTTACTGTAAACTCTTATTCATTACGAATCGTTATGTGTTACATGTTTACCGATATCATTTGTCAGAAAAGATATTTATAGACCTCAAATAAAGTGACGTATTTATGACCACAAATTCCTTCTTTTTTTTGTGTGCCGTATATCATAATTTATTATGTATTTCAATACATCGATATGTTGCTAGTAAGATAAGCTATACATTTCTGAGAAAAAAATGGTCATATTCTTTCTAGTCTAAATAAAACATTTTACAACGTATAAACAAAATAAGCGACTTAGATGCCATATAAAATGAGTTCGTAACAAAGTTTTAAAACTGTCTCCCAAAAGGCATACCGTACCTTAAATTTAGCCATGGTTTGGCAAACACTGCTCCGTTTCCAAATGCGACTGTCATCGGTGCTACCCGGCCAAGAAGCATCAACGCTAGTGATTTTTTCAGTGGAATCACATGTTACCTGAACGTTGATGCTGGGATACTTCTTACGGTTTACGTAATAGTCTCCGTAACGTGCCGGTTTATTTATTTCTAAGTGCGTGCAATCCACAGCACCTATTACGCTCGGCATTTTAAAGCGAGAACTCCATTTTCTCTTTGCTTCATTTAACTCATGAGCATTCTGTGGAAAGTGAATCCACTCAGATGCCTTTTCGTCTATTTTATTCACAACGTAATCGAAAGTTTTGCATACTGTAGAACGGTGAATCCCGAAGTCTTTACTGACACCGTTTTGAAATCCAAGGTCTGATAAGTACCGCAAAAATACTTCCATCTTCTGTTGCGATGACAGAGCACCTCCTTGCTTTTCATTACTTTCTTCCAAAAAAGCGTTGGTCAAAAATTCAACTGATTCTTTTGTAAAACGAATTAGTTCTTCATATCTTCTTGGACTCAATACTCGCCTTTCTTTGTAAGTTTTTGGTTGACGAATGTTGACAAAGGCAGCCATACCAAGTATAAAAATTAAATGAAAGTTTGATAAGGTTACTAAATAGCTACCTTGAAATTCTACCAGTAAATACTTGAATACTCTTCCGAACTTAGGATTTTATTCACTCGTTTTAAGTAAAGTCTGACCGGAATCAGTAATTGCGTGTAGTTACAAGTAAACGCTTGATAAGTAAAGCTTATTCACTTCCCTATTTTACAAGTAAAGAGAATACTTGTCAAGTATTTGGTTTACCGTTGTTTATTCACAGAGCTGGCAAGTAAACACTTGTATAATTGCAAGTAAAAGTAAATACTGGTTTTTATTCACTTCACTACTTATTGAGAGAATTTCATCGATATATAAGTGATACTTATTTTCATTGTTTCCAAAGTTGTAGCTAAATTAAATTTTAATTAATGAAATATTTGGATCTTAGAAGCGAAGGTACATCGGTTCGAAGCCGTTTTTTTTTTTGTAGCTCATATTTTTTTTACGTTTTTAAATTTAAACATATTGAGTTATTAATAATTATTAACCTCAGATTGTAAAAAAAAAACTTTACGATAAATAATAATTCAGAAAAAAGAATAAAATAAGAAAGTTATTATGGAAATAAAATTTTACGTATTTTTCTTTTTAAAAAAATGTGTATATGTAATTTAATAGGCGTACAAGGAACTAACGTAGTGTAAAAATAAAGATAAAAAAACCTGCTTTTTTTAATAGGAAAGTGTAATCAGGCATCGATTGTCAGTATTAATACGATTAATCGATTATCGAATTCAGTAATAATAAGAATCGAGTTAAACTTTAAAAACTGTTAAAATTTACTTTAAAATAGTAAACACAAAAAAATTAGCACATAAATCTTGCTAAATTTTATAAATTAAAAAGTCATAATAAAATATGTAATAAAGAAAAAGATTGTTTCGTTTTAATAAAAGAAGCTGATTTAAAAAAGGTTAAAAATTACTTTAATTTTTTTTAAATTACTGCGGATGTATTAGATATATGCCAGTTATTCTAGTTTAAAAAGGTAAAAAAATAATATTTTGGTACTTCACTGTGCAAATTAAATGGGACAAAGAAATAAAAACACTCTTTTTTAAACAACTATGCTTTTATTCGTTCTATGTACACTGATAAATATATGCATTATGAAGAATGTTCTCCTTTAGCAGAAATGACCTCTTAAAGACATTTTAACATCGACTCCACTAGATTAATGGACGTATTCTTGACTTCATCATCGTGGAACCATACTTTTGTAGTATTAGTTGTCATGCATTCTTTGGTCGTATAATCCATTTTGCCTAAATATCTCTTTAAAATATTCCACAAGTTCTCAATTGGATTTAGGTCTCGTGAATTTCTGGGCTGATCAAGTGCATTAATTTGATTTCCCAACATGAAAGTCTGAATTATGACAAGGGGCCAAGTCACACTGAACTGTCCCGTCAGAAGTTTGCATGAATGGAAAAATCCTACTTCATATCTCGTTCATCATATCTTGAACAGGAATTTAACTTCCAGTCCCAATTATCAAAAAAAAAACCCAAAAATCTGTTTTAGAGGATGTTTTACAGTTTGTTGGAGACACTCACATCTCAAAGGTTCACTGTCACCTTGCCTCAGACATTTGCTTTGTACTGCTGCACAAATAGTGTTTCATCACCAAAAATTATCTTCTTCCGATCATCAGCAGTCTATGATTTATATTTTTGGGCCTATGCTAAATATTTTTTCTTCATTTAGATGTTAAAAATTGTTTTTTCATTGGTCTTCCTGCCTTCTGGCCGGCTTTCAGAAGCCTACAGCATGCAGTTGAACTACTATTATCAAAACCAGTTGTCCATAAATCTCTTTTAAGGTTTGAGCTTTATTCCTTGGATTAGTTTTACCATTTCTTATTACAATTTTGTCAGTTCTTGGAATAGTTTTCCGTTTGCACCCACATTTTCCTTTCCTTTTTGGAGACGATGATCCAAATTCTTTGAATGTTGTTAGAATTCTTCATAAAATTGATTTGCCTACACCATCTGCTGTAGAAATGTGACCTTTAAGATCAATCATTTTTGCAGGCTTTCTTGGAGTAATATCTATTTTTAAACAGATGAAAGTAACAAGTTTACACACTAAGGTAAAGTGACTACTTCCACTTTAAAAACAGTCAAATAACTTTCTTACTGTCAAGGTTGAACAATCACACCACCTGAAGGCAGATATAATTAGATTAAGGTGGTTTCAGACATAACTGGCAATCAATTAACAATTTGGAGAAAAAAATAGCTTGTCCCAATTAATTTGTACAGTGTAGTAATAATAAACAAAGATACAAGAGAATAAAACAACTATTTTATTTTTCTTTTGAAAAAAAATTAATATTTACATTTAATTCTTATAATAATTACTTAATATCTATAATAAAACTCATATATATATGCATGATGCAATGAATCCTTAAACATATTGTACTTTTTACACTTACTGTATTTATTAACTAATAAGTAATATAATGGATATATGTGTATCCAGATGGAACAATAAAATTCAGTAAATGTTACTATTTTAAGATTATTCTAAATGCCATCAAAAAATAAAAAGGAAACCTTTATCGATTTTCTAATCTCTTATATAAAAGAGAATGTCCTGACTCGTAATCAATGTACAACCAAAACTATTATAGGTAGAGACTTGAAATTTTCAGGGTACCTTTGTGTCTTTAAGTAGACGTGCACTAAGAAAGGATTTTGTGAAATTTTGATTTTAAGGGGTTCAAATCTATAAAAAACTAAATTTTATGTTTTTTTTTTTTAATAACAGTGCTATCTGTTGGATGTAAAAGCAACATACGCCATACTAAATATTTTATGATTCCATTGCAATGTTTCTGATATGTGTGTCTGCTATACACTAAAAAACTACTGGACCAATTTATGCGCAGGGAAGAAGGAAGAAAGGGAAAAATCAGAAAAGGGAAATAGGGAAAAATCAAAAAAAGGTAAAAGGGAAGAGGGTAAAAAGGGGGAAAACGGGGAAAAGGAAATGGAAAAGAGAAAAAATAAAAGAAGAAAGAGGACGCGGAAAAGGGAAATGAGAAATGGTAAAGGGAAAGAGAAACGGGAAGGGAGAGCGAAGCAAGCCATGACCCTCTGATCGTGACGGGAAGCGCAAGTAACCATAGAGCATGGACAAAGCCTCGATGGGGATGCTAGATTTGGGATTGTAATAAATTTTTTGTTTATCTTACTGCACTTTATTATTGAAATATTTTATTTCATTCATAAAATGTATTGGTCAAACAAATATTGTTCAATTTTCTTATCTTCCTTTTTTGTTTTCCTTTATTTAAGTTTTGGGCAACAATTCATTGTTTATCATATATTCCTTCAGTATTTTTCATAAAAATTTTTATTTACCGTTTTATCAGGATTTAATGAAAATCTAAATATTACATATTTTTTATTTATAAAAGAATAAGTTTGCTATTCAAAAAGAATTGCGAGTGAAGCTACATCTATATTGTGGGCAAAGTCACGACGGGGTACGCTAGTATTATATATATATTATATAAATATTAAAAAAAACTTAAAGAAAATGAAGCAGAAATGTATTCAATTTTCA
This sequence comes from Lycorma delicatula, assembly GCF_047948215.1. Classification (NCBI taxonomy): domain Eukaryota; kingdom Metazoa; phylum Arthropoda; class Insecta; order Hemiptera; family Fulgoridae; genus Lycorma; species Lycorma delicatula. The sequence goes on from NC_134467.1 coordinate 20,168,481, forward strand.
TAGAGTTAAATAAAAAAGTGTTATCAAGAATGAAGGAAGAAATGTATATAAAAAAGAATTAAAGTGGAGAAAAAATAAACAGATGAGGTTTTTTGTAAGAAAAAATGATATTAGAGAAGACTAATTTTGATACAGTTTTTATAAACTTAAAACAAAAATAAATCTGTAATGATAGACTGTGTACAAACAGAATTACTGTCTTATTTTTTTAGATTGGAAAATTGTCCAAAACCTTTTCTAAATGTGTACTTGTTATAACAAAAAAAAGTAGACACTGGAACTGTGAAAATTATTACACTATTGCGCTGACATCTTGTGTATTGAAAAGACTCATCACACCAGAATAGTTTATATGTGAATAGAATATATATGGAAAGCATACTATTTAACAATCAGTTTGATTACAGAGAGAGAGTAGATAAAAAGAGAGGAACAAAACAGAATGCAAATGTGTTAGAGGATGCTTTATTATATAACTTTTCACACAACCTGACCAATTATCCTTTACTGTTAGGTCTTATAAATTAGATGGAGGGTAATTTATTTTTAGTGATTGGTGTAGATTATGTTTATTTGGATGGTATTATCTTTTTTTTTTAGATTGTGAGTCTTTTTAAATTACTGTGATTATTCCTTGAGAGAGTTACAAAATTATACCTGCCTTCTCTCAGCAGGATTGCCCTTCAGCACGATATTACTACCTTTTTGTCATAATACACTCCCTTTGTAAAAAGACTTGCATATGGTGGTTGCCTGCCTCTAAGTGACAGGCAAAGAATCTCTGGATATTGGAGATTATTCTTTTTCTGGTGTTCCAGACTGAACTTTCTCTGCTTTCGTAGGATGGTCTATAGTCTTTGCTTCTTCTTTCTACCTGACTTTCCAAGTTTTGGTTATTATTATTTACAAAGGGAGGTAATTTACAGAAGTGTATGAACATAAAAGAGCAATTTATAAACCTGAACAAGGCATTTCAAAATGTAGAATGAGAAAAATGTTGAACATATTTAGGAAAACTGGAATGAAGTACATTGAAAGAAGACATATTTAGAAGAATTTGGTAATATTTATAACAGTAAATGAGGAAAGGGGAATTTGTGATTAGAAAACAGAAAGTCAAGGATATAATCCATCCCAATTGTTTTCTTTTGGATTTATGTATAGAAGACGCCAAATGAAATTAACAACATTTTGATAGTGGAAACAATCCAAAAAGAAAAAAGAGCATTAAGTTTCAAAACAATATTTTTTTTATTAGAAATCAAAAATGACCTAAAAGGAACATAAGCTAGAAAAAGGCCTTTGAAATGTCATGTCACAAGATGTTAACAATCAAGTGGGTCGATAAAATTTAAATAAACAGTTTTCAAGATGTATGGGAAAGAAGAGGCATTTATGAATATAATCTTTGCTAAAAACAAGTCACTTATTCTTAGAAAAAAAATTATAATATCCACTTCTATCAAACCAGACAACAAAACAGTACTTTATAACTAAACACAATACTTCACAGCTTATACAAAAAAAATCTTAAACTTCCATTACCATTTTTAACAAGTAGCCATTTGAAAAATTTCCCACAATTTAATTAAAATATTTTCTTTTAGAGGAAAATTATTACTGTTGATGAATTTTTAAATAATACTAATAAAAAGTTTTAAAAAAAATTTCCACATCCTATTCAACACGTACATAAATTGCACTCAAATAATTTTCATTAATGTCTTCTGAATTATTTTTACATATAGTACCTTCATGTATTTTACCTTAACAATATTTTAAATAATTATATAGAGTTTAATCATATCTACTGAAGAATTAATTCATTACAGAAGATTGAAAAGTTGGTACATGGAAATGAACATTTTGTAAACCTAACTGAAATTTGAACCCAGGACCTCCAAATAAAAGGCCAAGTCATTACCATTTTGCCACAGAGATCAAGTAATAGTTTATTTTATAATTATATATTTTGTGATGCCATTCTGATTAAAGTTTTACCACGGTTTCCTTGATCCAGCTAGGTAAATTCTCAAGCAGTTTCTCTTTTTATCTGTAGAGAAACATATCTACCTATTCCTGAGATGGTCTATAAAATGTACCAACCAGAATTAGAGATTTATTTATTTATAATAGAATCCTGCAATAAAAAATGTTGTGCCATATATTAAGATATCTAAATTTAATTAATTTGATAATAGAAGGTTTTATTAATGGTAAAAGCTATAACGAAGTTAAAAAAAGGATTAAGTGCAATATATAAAATAAATAAAAATAAAACATGAATATATGCATGTGGGTCCATATTTCTTTTCTTAATATTACTCATAGGTTATACTTTTTACTTTTTCTAAATTTTTTTTTTATAAAGCCAACATAAACCATTATGTTTTTTAAAATTATTTTTAACTTAAAAAAGCTATTTTTTTCAGTTGTAAGGTTTTTGTAAAATAGCTGCATATTATACTGTTAATTAATTTATCACAGGAATTTAGAAAATTATAATCTTTTTTGTTAAATGAAAAACCTTTTTATTTTTAGTTCAATCCTTTCATTAAACATTTTTGGAAAAAATTGAGTTTATTATACGACTGCCCAAAAAGGAGTGTAATGTATTTATGTTTGTTCCACTGTACCAACTCAACGGATGAACCGATTTACTGGTTGAAACACAAACTTTAATGAAATGTGAGGCTCTAATACTGTGTGAGCTGAGTTTGAACTGAATGATTCAAATGAATAATATTACAAAAATAATAGAACTAAATTTACCTTAAATAAAATAAAATTAAATAAATTTAAAATATTTCTGTTTAAGAAAAAATTTTTCTTCCTTCTCATGGGGACTGCATGTGAGGCTAGAATGGTGGTGATGTGGGCACCTCGTGCAAGACTAAACCAATTATCACCAATAAACGGGGTGCCCCGTTTATTAATTAATAAAAAAAGAAACAAGCTTTATAATAATTAAACTTTTGAATTGAAGAGAATTGAGGGTTCTGTTTGTTTTTTTTTTGTATGATATCTTATGTTTCTATGAATAGACAGAATATTAAGTATAACTATGAATTAATAAATAATGGTATCCCACAAAAATATTATACATTTCAGTTACTGCTTTTTTTTATTTTTGGTATTATGTATAAATTAAGTGAGCTGGATATTATTGGTTTTTTGCAAGTTTATAGAATGTATTTGTTTTATAAAATCTCTGAAAAAACATCGACACAAAATGTTGCTTTCATTGTCTCTACATCAATTGGATTTAAATCCAATTAAATGGTATGGGCTAAAGTAAAATAATGTAATTACACAAAATTAGTATGAAAGTAAATTTTTTAAAATAAATTAATTACACTGGACATGTTATGAAAAAATGAAGAAAATAGAAAAAATTTACATCCAACAAAAATTGATATTTGATATAAAAAATGGGATTTTTTTACACGACTGCTCAAAAAGGAGTGTAATGTATTTAGCATGTATGTATGTTTTTTGTTCCTCCATAGCAGCTTAATTGGCCAAACCAATTTAGACATATGACTCTGGATTGGAATCCTTACATTACCAGGAGTGTCATAGGTCAGTGGTTCCCAAACTTTTCCGATTCATGGTGCCCTTTTTCAATTAAAACTTTTCTATGGTACCCTACCCTCAGTAAAAGTACGACTACTCGTAAGGAAGAGATAAAAATAAATAAAACTTGTATATCTTCATTATTTTTTTTATTTTATTAACATTAAATTAATAATTATAAATGTCTTGGTTCAATTAATTATGAAGCTTTTACAATATTTAGGAGCACCCCTATGAAGAGGCTGGGCTTCCCTGGGTACAGTGACACACATTTTGGGAATCACTGTCATAGGCTATATAAATATGTATATCTATATATATGTGGTAGTAAAGAATTTACTGGTTGAAGCACAAACTTTAATGGATTAAATTTTAATTAATGAACTGTAAACGTCTATCACTGTGTTAGTTGGATTTCTACTGAATGATTCAAATTAGTGAAATGAATAATATCACAAAAATAATAAATTAAAAAAAATAAAATATATTTAAAAAATTCTGTTTAATAACAATGGGTTTCCTGTGTGAACTGCGTGTGAGGCTAGAACGGTGAGTTGGTGCAAGCACCTTGTTTGAGGCTAGACCAATCAACATCAACTGGTAACAAACGGCATGCCCTGTTAAGCCATTTGTATACCCAACAATTAATTTACAAAACATACCTAATAATTCTCAGATTAATTGTATAAATATTAAAATTAAACTTTATTTAATAAAGTAATAAAAACAATTATAAAAATTAAAAAACATGACTGTCAAAAAATAAAAAGAATTAAAAAAATGACAATAAATTAAACTAGAAGGAAAATAAGATATGTAAATAAAGAACTAAACACCACATAATTATGCAGTATTTAATTAAGTAAAATAATGGGTGATCAATCAACTTTCAGTTTTAATTTAATTATATTTTTCATATTGTAGAAATAGCAGGCATTTAAGGTTGTTTATTGATTACGTTCTCATCAGGTTTTACATTGATAAGAAAATTTTGTCTTTCAATGAAAATATTTAAATGCTGTCAGGGGGCTCTTTAATAAAAAATAATTAATAGAGCTCTTTAATATAGGGCAATTACTATTCAGATCTCCCCCCCCCCCCAATGGCATTTAAATATTTTCGTTGAAGGACAAAATTTTCTTATCATTGAAAGAAGACTTTGTGAGAACTTAAATCATTAAAAAATCTTAAATGTCTGCTATTTCTACATGAAAAAAAAATTTAATAAAATAAAATTTATAAGTCTGTCTGAAAGTTGGTTGGTCATCCATTATTTTATTTACTTAAATACTGTATAACGATGTTTAATCCTTTATTTTCATTCTTTTAATTCAACTTATTGTCGTTTTTTTAGTTCAATTTATTTTTTTTTTATATTTTGGCAGTCGTGTTTTTTAAAAAATGATCTCTGTAAGATAACAATGATTTTAGAAACTAAGAATTAAATGTTCTGCTGTTGTATTATGTATGGCTTCAGTGAAAGCTAAGACTCATAATTTACTGCTGTAAATGTCTTCCACGGCATTTGGATCAGTGACGTCTCCCTGAGGGCAAAAAGATGACCTCTGGTAAAGCCAAACATGGCTAGGAACGGAAGGGATGGTGTGGCAACTGGAATACCACAAGGCGGGTTGTCTTCCTTTTATTTTAATCCTTGTCTCTTTTAAAAAAAAAAAATCATCATTTGTGATTAAATCTGGATCTTCCAGTATGATCTTGTGACAAAATGAATCGATTACTGAAAATGTTATTATTACCAAAAATGGAAAAAAGCTCATAAAAGCAAACCCAAATTCAAAGCCTCACTGTGTTTTTTTGATATCAAGGGTATAATTTTGGAAGAATGGGTTCCAAAAGGCATAACAATTATAAGGAAGTTTTGATTATAACAAAAAGATTTTTAAAAATTACCTTACTGTGGAAGAATAATTTCATTCTTCATTAGAATAATGCATCTACTCACACATAACTTTTGGCTGAAAAACGCATTACAACGATGGAATATCCTTCATAATTCCCAGATTTGGTACCATGTGACATTTTACTTTATCCTAAGATCTCATCTGCTCTACACCTTTGAAGAAAGTGTGATTAGATCTACACTGAAAATGACAATCATTAGAATTATATATATATATTCTTATTATTATATATATAATAATATATCTATATATAGATAATATATCTTATTATTATATATAATAAATATATATATATATATATATGAGATCTGTAAATAAAGTAGACTAGTGTTTTTTTTTGGCAGCCAAAGTGGCAACACTGTAAAGTTACTAATAAACAAATGATTATATGAACAGCTGATTTATATTAGGTATTAATATTTTTAGTATTTTGTTGCCATGTGAGATGTAAACGAACTTTTCGTGAAATGAGTTTTTGTTGTGCATTACAAAAGTGAGTGATACTAATTATGGGCAACGTTGTGCAATCAAGTTTTGTGTTAAACTCGGTGAGAATGCTACTAAAACCTTTTCAAAATTGAAAAGGGCATATGGAGATGATGCTCTGTCATGAACCAAGTTTTTAGGTGGTTTAAGACATTTTCAGATGGCCGGGAATCAGTTGCAGACGACCCACGCTCTGGAAGACTGTTGACAAAACGTGACAACATTGAGCAATCAGAGACTTGATACAGTACGACCAGCGATTAATTGTCAGAATGATTGCAGAACAATTAAATTTTAATCATACCACAGTCCATCAAATTTTAACCAATGAATTGGACATGAAAAAATTTGTCTAAAATTAGTCCCAAAAAAACATCACTGTTGAACAGAAAAACAACAAGGTGGAAGAGTGCCACGATCTTCTAGAGCTAATTGAAACAGATCCTGATTTTCTAAAAAAATGTTATTACTAGTGATGAAGCTTGGATATTTGAGTATGACCCAGAAATCAAAATGCCAGACTAAAGAGTGGCACACTTCAAACCCACCATGTCCCAAAAAACAAAAATGAGCAAATCAAAACTATGCTAATTTGTTTCTTCAATAAACCATAAGTACAAGTACATTGTCCATAAGTAGTTTTTGCCTATAGGACAGACTGTAAATCAATATTTTTATCGAGAAATTCTTGAAAGACTGCGGAAAAGAGTTGCCTTCGTAAGACCAACCATCAAAGACAACTAATGCTGCATCATTACAAAGCACCTTGTCACACTGCACTCTCAATGAATTTTTGGCAAAGAAAAACATTGCTGTAGTTCCTCAACCATCTTATTCACCTTATTTGAACTGCCTACAATTTTTTCTTTTTCCCGACTTTAGAAAACAAAAAAATATGTAACTAACCATCTGAAGGATATTCCGGTTTCTGAGTTCCAACACTGCTATGAAGAGTGGGAAAACCGTTTGAAGCATTGCATGGCTTTCAAAGGTGATAGAGTCCATGTATAATTGGATTGAAAATAAAAAGTTTTTCTGCACTAGTCTCATTACTTTACTTACAGACCTCATGTATAATATATATATATAAAGGTAAGTTATATCAGTCTGATTATTTAATAGTCGCATCCTGTGTACAGTATTTGAAGAAAATTTTTTGCATCCTTTAATAATTTCTTTTTTTGTTGAAAATTAAATCTCAATGTTCCCTTGTAACAATAGAGATTTGTTGAATATCTACAATTGAGTTGAAAGAGAGGAAATCCAGCAGAAATTAAATACTCTATATTCCACTTTATTTTGACTGACACTTCAATTGATGATAATGAAATGAATCTGTTGTAGCGTGTGAAAACATGCCATGTCTGTCCAAGATTTAAACCCAGAACCTCCAGATGAAAGGCTGAGGTATTACTACTCCATCACGGAGATCAGCAATTTAATAATTAAAAAGGATTTAATTCTTTCATGAAATTAAAAATAAATATAAAGTAAAATATTAGAATATATAAACTGTTATTAATACCATGTATATGAGTAACTGAAAATAAAACTTGTATAAAAGGATAAATTTATGTCAAAACAAGTTTATGATCTGAATGAGTGAACCTATTGGACTAATGAGATTGGAGCAGATTCAATTAATGTCGAAACAAACTTCAAAATTTATATCAATGGCTATGTATCAGTCTGTACCATCTATATCTGTAATATTATATAAAGAGGAAGAGGGTTTTTGTTTGAGAAAAACAAAAAACTACTCAATCAATCGCAACCAAATTTTTATCCATGTTTCTTGGGATAACTTAGAAGGTTTTTAGATATATTTCATTTCAAAAATCTCAAATTTGTGGTTGAAGCATGAACTTTAATGAACTGTGAGTCTTTTATCACTGTATGAGGTGGTTTTGTACTGAAGGATTCAAATCAATCGAATGAATATTACAAAAATAATAGAATTAAATTTACATTAATAAATTTAAAAATGTCTGTTTAACAATAATGGGCTTTCTGTGAGGACTGGATGTGAGGTAAGCGAGCACCTTGTGGGAGGCTAGATCGACAATCATCAACATTAAAACCGGTAACAAACAGGATGCTATTTCAGGAGATACAATGGGGTACTCTTATAATACATCTGCAAACAATTATTCTATTCTCAAAATTCAAACGGGATATTTGTTAGTAGGTTGAAGGCTAACTTTTGCATGTATCAGGTACACTCAATCTAACAGATCACAGTTATTCGAAAATATATATATATATATACATAAAATTTTTCTGTTTGTTTGTCATTGCATTATGCAAGAACCAATCAAATGATTACTTTCAAATTTGCAGGATACATTAGTGTTATCTCAGGGAAGGTTTTAAGCTGTCGACCAAGGCCCTAGCACCCTAGAAGGTTAAGATATTAAAAATATTATTTCTTCGCCCCAAGGAGGGTGAAGTTGTGAATTAAAGATATTCTTTAAGGAAAAAATAGATTGATCCTTTTACTTAATTATTATATTTCTGCCACCATACCAAAGAAAAAATTATGAATTTCTCGCCATCAAAGGTGTGTGTTATTTTAGTTACCATATTATTCCACCTTCTGTAATTTAGTTTCTTTTTCAGGTTTCTATAAAACCTGAATACTATATTTATTATTTATCAGTATTATTCTCACAACTGTAAGGATAATGTATAGTACAGGGGACCAGAGCCCTCTGGTGGATGGGAATGGTGACCGAAGCAAGCTCTCTGGGTATCCAGGGTGCCAGTTCTCCTGACAAATCAGGAATGGCGAGCAAAGCAAGCTCTGTGGCCATGGGATAGGCCTCTTCACCCTGAGTTGGCTTCAGGATTTGTCTGAGCTCACCTGAGCCCCAAGGGTCCAGGTTCTGGCTAGACGGGCAGGCTAGTTGATGTGTAAGTTAAATCTCTTGTTAAAATGTAGATAAAAATCAACTATTATTTTTTCCCGCACTCCTTACATAATATAAGATCTAAAATATAGTTTTATAAACATTTTTTATGTGATGACACTTAAGTAATCTAAGAATAGTGGCAATTACTGAAATTTTCTCTATGACTCATATACATAAACATTTAATGATTTAGAACTATGGTAATTGATTATTTTAATATACAATATTACAAAATATTATAACAAAAATATCTATATTACAATATATAATTAAAAGCAATAATATAATTAATTAATTGATAAAAAAATAATAATAATGCTATTTTTATGAGATTTTATTTTATTAATAATAAAATTATGAAAAAATCAGGCACAATAATATTTCACTTGCTCTTTCTCTCTTTCATACACACACACTCAATATCTAGTCCAGTAGATTTGAGATTTGGACCCAGAATTAAATTTGGCTAAAGAAATGTATAGTAGTACAGCTCAAATAAGATCACGTAAAAAAAATTATAATTATATATCAACAAATTCTCCGAAGAAATTACAGCCATGTCAGATTATTTTCTTTAAACCGTGCTTTATTAGGGATATAATTATTTTTTATTTTTTGTAATAAAAATGCACTAGAAAGGAAAAATGAATAATCCTATTAAATTTTTTTAAAATTCCATCTTTTTGAGATTGGTCGCCAAATTAGAAACAAAATTGTATATAGATTTAAGGAGTTTAAACTTCAAATTAATTATTTAACAGTATTTAAATTTCCATTTTTTACTTTTTAAAAATAAATATGGCCTCATAACTAGTCACATAAGATCAATACGTTGCCATTTTGACAAATTTTTGTTGCTCAAAAATTACGGATTTTTCCAAAAATTATTTGATAATGCTTGGTTTCAACAAGATAGATTGATGTTAACAGCATGAATATTGATGGCTATTTTATACCAGTTGTTTGGTAACTGTAATTTAAAGAAATGGTGATATTCCATGGTCTATCAGGTTTCCTTATTTATCTGTCTTTCCTCAAAAGCAAAGTGTATAGTAGTCGACCATCTACGACATTAGACAAGATCCAATCAACAATTGCTGAAATTTCTGTTGAAATGTTACGTTGAAACATGCAGTTTTATTATGAAACTGTAAAAATGTTTATGCAGACACATAAAAGATAAAAATGTTTATGTAGATGACTTACAAGATGTGATCATCAAAAAATAAATTTTGCGTATGCATTCAAAAATGGCTTGTATTTTTGTATTTAAATGTTATAAACAAATTTATTTAAAAGAATATTTTTATAAGCATATTTAATTCTCAAAATTTCGGATTTTCCTTAATCATCCTCTACAATGTATTATAAACAAAATTTACTAGGAAAAAACTCTTTTAGTACAAGATCTGGCAGCTGATTTCTGCAGTTATGTTTTTTTTAAAATTAAACTCAATTTAAATGAATGATTAATGATAACTTAATATATTACTGCCGAGCTGCCAAGCAAAAATTAGCCGCAATTACCTTTAATTAAATATATTGTAACTAATTTATTTAACAAATTGCAGCTATATTTTTTAAGTGAATTAAAATAAACAATTTGTAGAATGTAAAAAAAAATTGCCAGCTCTCAGTTTGTCACAAACTGTCAGGTGTAAACAGGTATGTTATTGTTAATTATTTACACTCATCGTGTTTTTAAAAAAAAAAATATATACTAAATTGAAGTTTATTTTTTTCTGTACACGACAACACATGGTTACCTGTAAAAAAAAATGGCCGCAAGTAGTGGTTACCATTATTTGAACTAATTACTTTCAGTCTGGATGAGTGTGAACAAGAGAGAAGGAATGTGTGCACTGCTTCATGTTGTAAACAAGAACACAGCGCGACTATCGTGAACAGAAAAAAATTAAACTTCACCTGATTACACCTGGCAATATGGAGGTTGTGGCTGACTGAGAGCTGACAACCATTTTTTTTTACATTCTTCACATCATTTTCTTTCAAATGACATTTAAATTCACTTAAAAAAAATGTAGCTGCAATTTGTTAAAATAAATTAATTACAATATATTTAATTAAAGGTAATGATGGCTAATTTTTGCTATGCAACCCGGCAGTAATGTATTAAATTTTCATTAATCACCCATTTAAATTGAGCTTCATTAAAAAAAACAAATACCTGCAGAAATCAGCTGCTGGATCTCTGGTAATTGTTTATTATTAGGGCACAAATTTATATTTTTCTAATGTTTAAAGAATTTATTTGTAGAAGGACAAAATAACATTGTTCCTGCACTTTGACTGCATAACATTATCTTATCCATATAGATTATTATATAGAGTACAGTGCTCGACACAACTTTTAAATTGTGGATAGTATAATAATTAATTAAGGCTTCAAGTACTAATTAGTCATGCTTATGCAAACACACTTTTTAATTCAATGCAAACTATTTTTAATTCTAAAAAACGTGGAATAAATTTTTTAAACAACATACTCTTATTTTTCTGTTTAGCCTCTGGAACCACCATAAGGCATTAATAGTCTTATACACTCTCAGGTTGATCAATCCTGAGATGTGCGGTTAATTGAAACCCAACATCGAAGAACACTGGTATCCATGATCTAGTATTCAATTACCTGTAAAAGTAACTGCCTTTACTAGGATTACAGAACATACTGATCACACATAAATGACTGTAGTGCACAGCTAAATAAGCCCTAAATATGAGCTATTATAATATACGTATAACTCAGTCCTGAACAATAAACATAAAAAACAAAACGCTGTGGTATTTAAGTTTTGCAATTCCAGGGTAAGTAATTTGACTCATAATCTGTCAAATAAACAATTAATTTCATGGAATTTTGGAGGCTGTTATATTCACCATGGCATGATTTCATCTGTAAAGAGCTTAAAACTTCTAGCTGAATCTCCATCGACTGGTCTTCTTAAATTCTGAATGTGTTTTTGTCATGTGATGTTTTATCACTCAGCAAAACAGTTTAAGGCTAGAAGGCATGTTAAGATAGCTGAGATAGACAAAAACAAAATTCAAATGGTGAAAATATAATGAACATTTTGAATAAATTTTACTTAAAAAATTTTTTTTTTGTATTTTTACTTAATTTTATTTTTTTTAAATAAATAAAAAAATGCTTCACAAGTATTCTGTGACATCACATAATTACTGACAATTGTCTAATAAACATTGATCAAATATGATATGAAATGTCATATAATATTTACTTTAAAAAAGACTACCTTCACACTTATAAATGTTCAAAATTATCAATATTTTGTTTCTATGACTTATTTTATTATTAAAAAGACAGTTGAGAAATATTCATAATCCTTGACTCTATTATTCATAAGACTCAATATTGAAAAGGGTTAAACCCAGATCCATGAATATCTAAAAAAAAATACCACACAAACATTCTCTTAGTTTAACAGTTTATGTGCTTACAAATACAACACATTAATTATATATATATTTTTTGAAATACAATATGTTATATAAAGGTAGTTTAATTATTCCTTTTCTTATATAAATCTAACTTGCCCACCAGGCTGATCTTGTAGTAAACATGTCATCACAAAATCACTTGTTTAACAACTGATTTTCAAAGTCGAAGGTTCTGAGTTTTAAATCTCAGTAAAAGTTAAGTTACTTTTATATAGATTTGAATATTAAACAGTGGATACCAGTGTACTTTGGTAGTTGGGTTTAATTAATACACATTACGGTAATGGTCGGCCTGATTATATACAAGACAACACTTTATTTATGTCACACTTATATCTTAACATCCTAATCTCACTGAGTGATTTTAGGATCACTCAGATGAAACCGGAGGGGGATTTACTTCATCTACATTTTCTACATCAATAAGCCATTATAAAATTTCTTTCTCATCCCATTCCTGGTCTATGGCAGCGTTTCTAAACATGGAATCATGGTGATATGAAAGGGGGTCAGAAAATTACCCTATAACTTTACATGTAGACAATAATTAAATCATTTTATAAGAAAAAAAATCATTTATTATAAACATTTTACTTGTACACATGTAAAGAAAAAAATTAATGAGTTGGTTGCATTTATTTTTTACTTAAATTTTCTCCATACATGGATCTATGTTAACACACAAAAGCAAATTTTTTTCAAGTGATAAAAGACTATTCCTATACTTAGTTTTTAGTGCAACCATAGATGAAAAACCCTTTTCACAGAGATGTGGTGAAAGAGATTAATATTTTTAATGCCATTGTGACTAAATTTCCATCTATTCACTTTGACGAGCAAGCCAAAATGTAAATTTTAATGTGAATTATAGCTGTAACGTTTTATCAGCAGATATTTCTGATGAGCTAGTCATGAATCTCAACTGGTAACTTAGCAACTGTAATGTTTTCACTAAATGGATTTAGCACCAGTCTCTTCAAAAAGTAATTTTTATCTTCCGGGAAATACTCCGCCAAGTGAATTTTTAGTTCACGCAAATGCATCTTCATGCTATCCAAACTTTGGTGATAAGAGTGTCTTCATCCAAGTGTTTTTCAATATAATCAGAAATGCGAGGAAATATATAAAAATTTTTGTTTTGAAGATGAATAATCCAGACATCAAGCTTCTTAATGAAAGCATGAACTTCATCATTAATAAAATTTTATCACATCCTTGTAAATTCACATTCAAGTTGTTTTAATTTGTGAAAAATCAGCTAAATAAGCCAACAGTAACATATACTCATTATGCTATAAAAACAATGAGAATCACATTTGCTTATCCTGGAAAAGTATTATTAATTCATCTTGCAATTCCAATAACTGGGTTAACACTTTCCCCTGTGGAACCATCTGACTACTGTATGGAAAAGAAGAGATTTTTTCTTTTTTTTTCATTTTATCACATAGTTTAGCAAACACCTATTCTGTAATGACTGACTTTTAATAAAATTAACCATTTTTACACCTTTACAAAGAATTTGTTTGAGATTTTCCAGCATAAGAGCATGCCTATGAAAGAAGCAGTGCATCCATTCCACCCTTGATTTAAGACAATCTCTTAATTTTTTTGGAAATCCACTATTCTTTGCTGTTATCACCTTTTCACTATCACTACATACTGCAATAAATTTTGTCCAATCTATGTTATAGTTCTCAAAGTGGGTGACAACACCCCTTGTGGCTGCTGAAGGCCTTCTGGGGTCAGTAGAAAGCCCACAGAAAATTGGGGGCGTTCAGTCTAGGAAGGTGATGGCCGATTACAAAAAAGGCAAAAATTGTTTTCCTGATATTTCAAATTAAAATTAAATACCTACTAAAACTAGTACAAAAAATTAAAGGGACACCTATATTTTATGATAAAAAATTAATTTATTCAAACTACTTTAACTTTGCAACTAAGAAGGTTGAGAGACAAATATAACTTGAATACTCTACTTTTTGACAGTACATTTCAGATTTCAAAAATCATCAAATTAAAAAAAAAATCAGCGAGAAGAAAAGTTAAAAAATTTGAAATTTTTCTTCGTGTTTGATCAAGTGTATTGGGGAAACAAATTTTTTTCAGTAAACTGCATTAAAATCATTTAAAAGCTTAGGATTTTAGTCTTCATTTCTTTTTTTGTATGTCCCTCTATGATTTTTCTGAACCGAAATATTCCACTTGGAAGGGGAAAGGCCACTTTTGTCTTTAATCTCCCGATCTAAGCAACATATTGATACAAATAAATATGGAAAGTAAAGGGTTTTGATCTAGCTTTAATGAACAAATTCGTTAAAACACATCATCCTTCACATTAATGTAAGTGTAATTTTTCAATTGAAAGCTTTGTTTTAATTATTGTATAGTTAATATTGAATATACTATCACTATTATTGTTACATAACTATACAGATACAATTGTAATTTTTTTGAAAGCAATTTTAATAAAAATACTTCCAAGTATAATTAAATATGTTTTAATTGCTCTCATTTAAAATGTAAGTTTCAACACAGAAATAGGATGACACATCTAAAAATAATAATTGTAATTGCTGTTTTTAAGAGTGCATCTTTAAAACAGCAACTGCAATTATTATTTTTCACAGTAGGTAAGTTTAGAAATTTTGGGGAGCGCTAGAAAATGTTGGATTCTGTGGGTGGTGGGTGAAAAAGTTTGAAAATCAATGTTATAGTTTTTAGTAGCTTCATAAAAAACATCAAAAAAACATTGTCCTGTTGTGTAACCAGGTATTGATTTGCAAAACAATTTTATTTGATTGGTCTGTTTCCTATCGCATTTATATCTCACAAAACATGACAATTGAGAAATGAATGTTTTCCATATCTATTGATTCATCAAACTGAATACTAAAAAATTCACTTTAACTCACTTGCTCAATTATCTGATCATGAACATCGGCAGCAATGTAATCGATTCTCTTTGATACTATATCATTAGAAAGCAGAACTTTTTTATTTCTTCCACATCTATTAAAACACTGACCATATCAATTGCAGCATTCAATATGAGTTTTTCTGCAATTATATGGGATTTGGACATCTTAGCTACTCTTAATGTGATAAGATAAGATGCTTCAAGAGTACTTTTATCAGTATGGCTTGATTTACAAATAGAAGCTGTTGATTTCTCAAAGTATGTAATCTTCTTTCAAAAAATTCCAAGGGTTTGCCGATGTTTACTTTCCAGGTATCAAATTAATTTTGATGTATTCATGCTTTTATCGGAAAGGACTTGAAAGCAATGGCTTTCCATCAAACAGGATAAAATTATAATTTAAAAAACCGTCATCGTACAATCTTGTCATATTACCAATTTATTCACCAGATGTGGATGTAGAAGCTCAATTTTGTTTTTTCACAAATTTATCTATTTTGCATAAAAATCTAATTGAAAATAAAATACAGTTACATTCTTTGCCACACAATAAAAACCCAAGACCTTAATTATTATTTTCAATAAAACTATGCTTTTAAAAACTTAAATAAAGGCAACCGACAAGCACTTTGCATTCGAGACTTAACTGACATTCTGCAATCCCTCACGCCTCTTTTATACTGCTGAGGGCATGTCGTGTTCAAACATATCATATACATTTTTGAAAATGATGCTCTCACAGTAAATATTATGCAACCAAACCAACTTACAAGGAGCACATACACATCAAGTTAGAACTTGTAAATTGCTTATGTTTGTACAGTTCAAACATGCATGTTTATACTCACTGCTATCAATGGAGCCTAAATAGTTTTAACTAGGTTTCATTGAGATGGGGTTGTGAGGGGGGGGGTCGCAAAATATTCATTATATATATATTTTTTTCACTTTTTGGAAACCATGGACCTAAAAAGGTAGAAAATCACTAGTCTATGGTATCAAAAAATATTTTTATAATTAAAAAAAATTTGTTTAATTATATTTCAAATTTTAATCCATCTCGTAAGTTATCTATTGCATTTAAAATGTTAGAACCTTAATTTTTTGACAGTCCTTAATCTTTAGCATTTATTGAAAAAAATTAAAAAATTATCACCTTCTTCATAAAAAATTATTACTTTATTTATTTAGAATTAGGACTATATCTGCATATTTTTTAACAATTAAAAAAAATTTTTAATTTATTGTCAATACAACTTTCCAGGAAAGTTATGCAATTTATAGCTAGTTTTTTTTTCATTATACTTCTTTCATTAATGCAGAAAAAATCTATTAGTTTAATTATGTTACATATAATAAAGGAATTCTATAATTTATGTTTACAATTTACATAAGTAAAATATTAAAAATATAAAACATAGCGTCACCCAATAGGAAAGTATGGAAAATACTTTCCTATTGGTTGGAATTTTATTCCAACCAATAAATAAATTTGGATTGGTTGGTTAATAAAATTCAAAATGAAAGGGGTCAAGACCAACTGAACAACAGACAAGTCTGGCAAAATCTTGTAAAATGAAAGAATTGTAGCATTACTTAGTAAGAGGTAATCTCCAGAACTGATCTGTCATTATAATATTATCTTACTCTGTTTGTTTATATGCACACATAGATTTTATTTATATTTGAGATGGCTGATATTCATGAGCAGTTTTTTGTTAAGAGCAGCATCAACAGCTATGGTCATTAATCTGATAAAAATTGGCAGAATAAGAAAAGATGCCATATCTAAATAGAATTTAAACCTGAATTTTCTGCACAAAATGCCGAGTTGCTATCTACCCAATTCATGATCAATGAATAAACATTGTTTAATAACACATTTTTTAACGGATAAGTTCTGTTTGTAACCTAGAGAGTTTACAGAACTCTTAAAATGATGAAAAGTTCATACTGACCACTGACTGAGTCTTATGTATTTTTATGAATGTTTCAAGTTCACATTAAAATATTGCAATTAGTTTGTAAGGAGATATGTACTGAATGAACTGTAAACAGAGTTCAGAGTTATTTAATTAAACATTTTTATCAATGTAAACATTTAAAACCAACAAAAATTAAGATTGCCATCAAAATCTACTGACAATAATAATGCAGCAGAAGTCATATTATTATCACAAAAAATCACAGACTGGGTAACTGATCCATTATTTGATGACCACTGATTTGAATAAAAAAAATAATAAACAAGCATTATATTGAATTTTAAAAAATTATTAAAATTGATAAAAGGGAAAAAACAAAAATGCTTTATAAGAAGTTGTAAGAAAGGGATGCTAAAGAAGTGGGCAAGCAAAATTTATGACCAAAGAAAAATACATTTAGAAAAATTTAATAAAAAAAACACAACAAATATATTGTTCTTCAACCACTGTTATTCTCCCAAATACATTCCATGGACTTATTAGACTATAAAAGTCAGTGTAAAAAGCAAACATAAAAACAGAAGTTTATTAATTTTACTGTAATAGGTTGATGATTCTTCAAAATAATAAATATCTATATGCTTCATATACTGGGAAAAATTTTACAAATATACATTTAAGTCTGCAAGATTACTGTCTACACAGTAGAAATCACTTGGCAAAAGAGAGCTAAAGGTAACAATTTTTTAGTTTTAACAGCTCAATATGAAAAATTATTTTTTGTACATAAAAATCTAAAAACAAAAATCAGGGTAAGCGTTAAAATTTTATTAAATATATATTCATATATATATATATATATATATATATTTAGCACAAGCTAAACAAGCCTTCAGTAAGAAATATAATTTGTTTACATCAAAAATTAATTTAAATGACAGGAAAAGATTTTTGAAAGTGTATGTTTGGAGTGTCGCTTTATATGGAAGTGAAACTTGGACAATCGAAGTATCTGAGAAGAAAAGATTAGAAGCTTTTGAAATGCGGTGCTATAGGAGAATGTTACAAATCAGATGGGTGGATAAAGTGACAAATGAATAGGTATTGCGGCAAATAGATGAAGAAAGAAGCATTTGGAAAAATATGGTTAAAAGAAGAGACAGACTTATAGGCCACATACTAAGGCATCCTGGAATAGTCGCTTTAATATTGGAAGGACAGGTAGAAGGAAAAACTTGTGTAGGCAGGCCACGTTTGGAATATGTAAAACAAATTGTTAGGGATGTAGGATGTAGAGGGTATACTGAAATGAAACGACTAGCACTAGATAGGGAATCTTGGAGAGCTGCATCAAACCAGTCAAATGACTGAAGACAAAAAAAAAAATATATTCATAAAATTAAAATAACAACTAAGACATTTAGCTTTGACCCATGTTTTTTATTTTATAGTAAAGCTATTTTTTCTTCGTAACTATAAAATAAAATAGTTTTATAAATTGAATAACTGCTTAAAAACAATAAAAGGTACAAATCTGAAATTTTAGTGGTAATAAGTTTATAAAATGAGCTGTCTTGTGTAAAAATTTGAGTAGAATTGCTGGAGTAGTATTTTTAATGGTAAACGATCAAATTTAAACTACATGCTAGAAAACAAAAACGTCTACTTTTTGTTCTACAGTAAAAACATCTTTAAAAATGATTAAAAAATACAAATTCAACATCAACGAATGCAGAATAAAATTATGTAAATTTTGATATTATTTTTGTTTTTTTTTATAAATCATGAAAATAGTTTTATTTTTCTTTATAAAACTTCACATTCGAGTGCATATAACTTTTGCAGTTACAGTAGAAAACTACTCTGAGGCTAATGTGCTATTTTATGAACAGAATTTCAAGAAGTGTTTTTTCAATGGAAAAAACCACAGGAGATTAATTGAAAGTACAAGAGAAATAAATCTTTGAAAATAATTAAAGAAATAAATGAATTACCTTTAAAACTGTTTTTACCGATTAATATTTTATTTTAAATTAAAATTAACCTTACTTGTTGATTATTTGTGAATTGAAAAAAAAAAATTGATTTATATGCAAGAACCTGAAGTGAACAAAAGCAACATTCAGCCTGTACTGTTCACCAACAAACCAAAAAAGTCCCCCTTGCCTCCTATTACATAGCCTTGTTTTAAAGAGGGCAGACTACCTAATAAAACTAAACGATATTATGCTAAGCAGTACGAACTCATTTTAAAAAATTTTAGAAAAAAGTTATACAATTTTCTTTTACTTTTGAGTAAAATTGAAATAAATTACTAACTGATTGAGAAATAAGATTACAAATTATAATTAAAAAGGAAGAAAACTTTTACATAAATTAATGAAAATGTTAAACAATAAAAAACATTTCATCAGGAAAAACTTCAACATTTTATTAAAAATAAGAAAACATTATATGATTTCGTCAAAATGTAGCATTAAAAAATAAAAATTCCTTAAGTCTAATTTTGTTAATGTTAAGACAGAGCATAACATTACCAATCCTGCAATGCCTTGGCTCATAATACGGTTTCATAAATTTCTTACTACTTGAGGTTAAAATCCATTATGAAATTTCATGCCTGATTATCCAATAACTTTATATAGTAGACTCACATCCACAATGACAAAACAGTTGCTGGAGAGTGATCATAAATCAGGGATCGTAAATTAAGCCCTTAAATATTACAAATGCATATGTAGGAAAATCCAATCTTATTTTATTTTTATTAAAATTGAATAATTGGATTCCATACTACTCAATGCAACCAGTTTTTGCTTTTCAACTAGATATTTATTTCCTGTTTTGATTGTTTACATCTACAATGTCATACGTTTCTAATAAAAACCTCTTCACTGAATGTTAAGTATTCATCTTCTTCTGCATATGTTAACATATAACACAGTGACTATTGGAAATGTACCTGCTACATTTTCTTGAATATTTTAATGTCATATTATCTGATTCGTCTATTAAATCAACGAAACCTTTGCTTTAACCTCAAATACTGATAATTTCTTTGTAAAAATAGTTACCTTAAAAAGTCTTAAAATTTATTTGGTACATCTACAATTCTTACATCTTTCAAATATATGTAAGACATTTTTAATTGATTAATTTAACTTTAAAATTTTGTGTTATGTTAAACAAAGACTTTTCTGGAATTTAAAAAAAATTGTCAAATTTGTATTTTCTGTTATTATACTATCAGAAACATACAGTTATGAAAGTATTCCAATTATCCTAATTGTGGCAAAGATTTGTTGAACGCAAGATTAAAATTTTGATAAAATATAATGTAATAAAAAGATATAACAACATACTTTAAAAGACAATCACAATGCAGAGATAACAACGATCTTTTAACTGCAATGTTGGTGACAAATAACATGGAATAGACTTAAGTGAGTTCAGAAAAATAAAAATAAAAATTAATATTTTAAAAACTGAACTGCATTATAAAACCAGATTCATGTTAAATTTACCAACTTCAATAGTTAAAGCAATGATGGAATGCCTATTTTATGTTCCAACATTGGCTATCAGATGTTCATTTTTAATGTATTTTGTTCCCAAATACAATATTTTTTTCCGTATAGAAGAGTAAGGGAAATAATAAAATAAATATGATACATATTTATGCAAGGACACATAAATTAACTGAAATAAAAATGTTTTTAGTTAATGAAACCCATCGATCATTTATTTTTAGTAAATTAAAAGGACCAGTGTAAGATTCTAATCACAGCAAATGATCATAAACTGGAGATCTACTATATACAACATAATAATTTCAAATTGATCATAGAAAAACATTTGGAAATTTCAATAATATTTGAAGATATTTAATTAATAATTATAGTAAAAGTATTTAAAAATATATAATGCTTCCCAGAATAATAAACCTGAAGGAAAATAAGACCTTTGTAATGAACATACCCATCATATAACAAGAAAATGAAACCTTATCATATAATTTGCAAACATTCATTTTGAAATAAATATATACATTTTTTTATATTAAAATAATAACAAACCATATGAAACACCACAATGTCTAAAATAATAAAATATACCTTAATCCCATATAATAAGATTCTGTTAAATAAACAGGTACACATTTCAGTAATGGAAATAACTGTACATTATTACTTAAAACATATACTATACTGTGTAAATTAATTGGGACAAGCCATTTTCTCTCTAAATTGTTATGCGATTGCCAGTTATCTCTGAAAACACCTTAAACAGGTTTTATCAGCCCAGTTTGATTGGTTTTCAAGTGAAAGCAGTCACCTTAGCTTCAGTTGTGAGCCTTTGAGTGCGGCAAGTGTAATAAGTGTTGCTTTTGTGTGTTTAAAAATGTATATTACTCCACCAAGGAAGCGTGCAAAAATTATTGCTCTTAAAGAACAACTTCAATGACAGTGAGAGATATCACTTCTGCAGTAAGTGTAAGCAAATCATGTGTATCAAGAATTCTAATAACATTCGAAGAATTTGGATCATTGTCTCTAAAAATGTGACCACAAATGGAAACTTACTCTAAGAACTGATAAAGTTCTAATAAGAAATAGTAAAATTAATCCAAAGAAAACAAGCTCAGACCATAAAACAGATTTATTGGTAACTGGTTTTGATGTTAGCAGTTCAACTGTACGCCATAGGCTTCTGGAAGCCAACCGGAAGGCAAGAAGACCAACAAAAAACAATTTTTAACTCCTAAAATAAAGAAAAAACTTTTTGCATCGGTCCAAAAATATAAATCTTGGACTACTGATGACCGGAAGGAGGTAATTCTTAGTGATGAAACTCATTCATTTGTGCAGGATTACAAAGCAAATGTTGTGAGATGAACTGAGCCTTTTAAGACCTAAGCATGACCAAAAAATTGTAAAATACCCTCTAAAACACAGGTGTTTTTTATAAATGGCACTGGAAATTATTTCCTGTTCAAGGTACGATGAATTCAAACTAGTATATAGAAATGTTACAACGTAGAATTGTTCCATTCATGCAAACGGAACATTTCAACATGACTTGGCCCTCTGTCATAATTCAAAATCGTTCAAGACTTTCATGCTGGAAAATCAAATTAATGCGGTCAATCTGGAAATTCACCAGACTTAAATCTAATTGAGAACTTGTGAAATATTTTGAAGATACGTTTAGGTAAGATGGACTGTATAATAAAAGAATGCATGATAACTTATGATATAAAAGTGTGGTTCCATGATGATGAAGTCAAGAAAATATGCACTAATGTAGTGTAGTCAATGCCAAAACGTCTTCAAAGTATATTTCTGCTAAAGGAATACATACTTCATACTAATACATGTTTATCAATGTATACAGAGGCATATAATGAATAAAAGCATAGTTTTTTGAAAAAGTGTTTTTTTTATTTTGTCCCAATTAATTTTTACAGTAGAGTTGATAAAAACACATTTATAAATCTAATTAACGTAACATTTTAAGCTCAAACTCTGATTTGATCTACAAAGAGGATTATGGCAATGATGCTACCAACTGATAATCTTTTTTTATATATGTATACTGAAGATATCAACAAAAATTCTTTACAAGATGAAATAATCTGTGTAGGAAGAAGGAGCATAAATGGTATTTGCAGATGATTTTTTTTTGGAGGGGGAGAAATGAAAACAGGCTATTCAACAAATGATTTCAAAATTAGAATAAGAGTATGACATGAAAATGAACGTTAGTAAAATAAAAATAATCATCATATAAGAAAAAACGCATGAATATCTGTACAAATGAAGGAACAATTGAATGAATAAAATAGTAAACAATTTAAGTACTATGTTAACAGGAATATAAAAATGAAAATAAGATTAGCCCAGTTATGGAAGCATTTAAAAGAAAAGAAAAAAAAACAATTATGTGATAAAATGTTTTTATGACTTGATAAAGTATCTTGTGAAGTGTGATGATTGATGTACATTTTAATAGGATGTGAAATATGGGCACTTCGTAAAATAAAAAAAAAGAGAGACCAAAGGTATATGAATGTGAGCATGAAGGAGATTAATGAGGAAGAATAGAAACTTAATCAGAACGATTCCAGAATAGGAATGCTAGCTAATTAGACTACAGCATTAAAATATAAAAGATCGGTTGATTAAAACAGTATAAAGAAGAACCAATAGAAAGTGCCAAAGGTGTAAAAATTAAAGATGATCTTAAAGAAATGGAGTTATTAAGATCTTAAAATTTTAGCTAGAGATGGAGAACTGATTAAAGATGTGGTAGAACAGACCTGTCTCAGGGCTGACAATCAAAATGATAAAAAAATTTGATTTATAATATAATCGACTTATAGTTTTTAACCACAGTAACAACATATTTATAGAATTACATTATAATATATTTTTTAAACACCATTTTTTAGGACTTTTTTGTTATAAAATATGACTTTTGATTTAATTAAATCAAAAAAAACTTTCAATTAACTGACTATTTTCTGTTCTTTAAACAATTTAATTGTTGTTTTTGTACTATGAATACATAATTGTCCGATGAAAAATTAATTGTTGCTTAACAACAATTTCATTTTCATCATTATTTGATATACTGGTTCTATATTGTCAAAATCCAGTTACCTATCTACAACGACAAAATTGGTTTGTACTAAATCTTGTTACCAAGTATATCTTTCGATTGAAACGCTGATAACTAGGCTGTTCTAATAACCAGACATCGATCATTCTTCACTTTCTGTTTACATATTTCTTTTACTATCACACAAAATTTTAAAAAGTTCTTTAGATTTTAAATTAATCGTTAAAAAATATTTTCTAACAATTTCAAACTACAAAAAAAAATTTTAAATAACTTTTCAAGTCAAAGATTAGGAGAAATAAATTTAGCTGCAATATACTTAAGTTCACATTATAACTGGGAAGCACTATATAATCAACTTCTTTTATATAGGATGATTACAAAATGAAATAATTTTAATGGTTTATACAAAATTTTATTTAAACGGTTTAAAGTTAATACAACTGCTTTTGTTGACATCAATATTTATTATTATTGTCACACAACTGCTGGTCTGACGAGATAACCATTACTCCCGTGGAGAAAGCTTATTGTATACTCAAATTAGTTAAACAAGATTTCTTAGTATAATGCACGAATATTTCAAAACAAAATACGGTAAAAGACCATTAAACTCCATTGACAAATAGAAAAGGCAATTAGAAAACCTAGTGTATTATATAAAAAGAAACACTCTGGAAGACATATGTCAAAAGAACAACTTTTATCTAGAGTAGTCCAGAATGGAGTAAATTCATAATTATAAACTCCATAACCAACCACATGAAGGATTTTTTTGGAAAATTTTGTAAATGACATCTTATAAATTTCAGTCAGTACAAAATTTAAGTGAAGACAATAAAGTCTTACATTAAGATTTCTAAACAACCACGCAGGAATGTGTTGACGAAGATGTTTTCTTTTAATGCTTAATTTTTAGTGACAAGTGTATATTTCACATTCGTATAAAGATCAAACAGACATAATACACAAATATAGCGAACAGAAAACCCTAGAGAAACTGTACAACATACGAGTATATAAGACTTGGCTAAAGTGAATGTGTTTTGTGCTATTTCCCATAAAAAAGTGTACGAGTTATAATTTTTTTTTACAACACACTAACTGGAGAAATTTATTTTGAAATGTTAAATGAATGGCTAACGACTAAACTTGAAAAAAAAAACAACTTAATTCTCATAAAAGAAAGATCTTTGCAGTACATACAGGTTTCAAATTATCTGGATTATCATTTTCAAAGATGAACTTTATAAAAACATGGTACTGATAAATTTGCCATCATTAAGTTCAGATATAACACCTTACAATTATTTTTTCTGGGGGTTTTATAAAAGACAAGCATTTTGTCCCTTGTATATGTAAAGGATTTAAAATGATGTACCACAAATGCTATTACTAGTTTTGCGCGAGATATGTTTCATGTATTTGGAATTAATTGGACTACTTTACTGATATGTCATGTGGTTAATGATGCACTCATAAAAACATTTGTAGAAACAAATTAAAAATTTTTTCTACTATAGAAGCCCCTGAATAATCTGAACCTTAGATAATCCACAATGCCAAGTAATCTGAACTTAAAATGAGAAAATGCAAAAAAACTAATTTTACATTTGATATTTTATGCAATAAGCCATAAGTTTGCCATATCTTTATCACGTCCCTCTCTACAATGATTTTTTTTACTACATTTTTTGTTGTTGATATGACTTGTGTTTATTTATAGCACAGTACAGTAACAAACTACTCCCTCTCTAGAAGAATCTGGGATGCATTCCATACCGTAGCAGATAAAAATGTTTATCTTATTCTAATGTGATTTCAGTAGCTGATGCGTTGTGTTTTTTTTTATCTTCTGTTAATCAGTTTTATGTGAGATTGTTTTTCATATGATTTGAGTATTTTATTTTAATACAATTTAATATTGTTATTGTCCAGTAGATACCAAAATTGCATGACTTCACTTACAACTAAAATAAATCAGACAAATGTAAGAACGTAGTTATGTTTTGTATTGTACTTTTTAATTAGCACTTAACTGCTACCGTGGGGTGTATTTTGACCAGAGGGGTATATTTTTGTTTGTTATGTGCAATGACTGTTGCTACCTCAGGCCAGCTATAGTGCCACGTGCATTGAAAGCTTACTGGTTCAACTTTTACGAGTGTTCCAGGTCTCCATCAACTCAACGATAGTAGTAACATTACTTTTTTTATATCAAGCATTTGTTATTTTATAATAAAATCAGTCACTGTATTTTTTGTGTTTTTAAAAAATTATGAGTTTATCGAGTCCAAGTACCTCTTGTGAAAGTAGTAAAAGTTAGAGTGAAAATGAAATTATAAATTATTTTAATGAACTGGATAATGAGAGTTATTGAGAGTTACTGTTTACTGATGAAATATTATATTAGAACATACAAATGACAAAATCACTGAATTATCTCTAAATTACTGCTCCACAACTTTAAAGCCAGCAATAGCTAGTTGCAAGGATTTAAAAAAAGATACGCTGTCTACCACCAATTATGGGAGAAAAACTTTCTTCCAATTCTAATGTTATTGGGTCATTTCAAAATAAATTTCTAAAAAAAAATGGAACAAACTTCCAATTCTAATGTTATTGGGTCATTTCAAAATAAATTTCTAAAAAAAAATGGAACAAAAGAACAAATTTACAACACTTATAAAAGTGGTTTGCTGTGGCAAGTCCTGGCTCATAAAACATTCGCTCTAGAGCTGAAGCTTCTGTCCAAGTTGAAAAATATCAAAAGAGCATATTATATTTTTGGTAATCGTAATTACAAGCTAAATATCCATGGGCGTTTAAACATTTTTTATCGCCAGTCAAATACAGCAATCAGGTAAATGCTTAGATGAATGCTGACATATTTTACAAATGGTTTCACAGCATTTTTGTACAATCTGTGAAAAATTACTTGAAATCCATAGCTTTGGAAGAGAAAGCTCAGTTGTTAATTGATAGGTGTCCAGGACATCCAGATGTAAAAGTTGACTAGTGAAGATTGAAAAATAACAATTACATTCTTGCCACCAAACTGCACAGCCATTTTACAACCAACAGACCAAAATATGATCCAGTCAATGAAAATTAAATTCAGAGAAAACCTTCTTTCAAAGTCATTTCTCAAAATGATTACATAGTAGAGTGCTTAAAAAAATTAATCTTAAAAATGTCGTGATTTCTGTTGCTGTTGCTTGGGATTCCATCGACAACGCTTTAATTTGAACATCATGGAAAAAACTTTTGCCTTCTATGATTAAAGATAATAAAAATGTAGGCATTAGTCTAAGTAAACAAATAGAAAGTGTGGTAGAAGAGACTAGAACTGGAAATATCAAAAGAAGATATTACAAACTGAATTAACGTAGACGCAAAACAGTGTTTCCGAATTAAATCCGATGATGACATTATTGAAGCAGTATGATAAGGACTAGATGAAAATGTTGAAAATGATGATGAAATTGAAATAGGAGCAAAGTGCGTAAAGCATGCAGAAGCAGCAAAATGTTTACACTAATATTGAGTGAGCAACTGAGAACAACAATTCACCGTTTAACAATTTTTTTATCTCAGATACGAAAAGCACAATAGAAAAATTACTTACTTCAATAAAACACATAAAAATCACCATTTTTTTTACAGAAACAATAATAAAATTCGTTTTTAGAATATAAATACCAATACAGTAATAAAAATGTTGTTTGTACAGTAAAAGAGTTTCAGCACTTATTTCAACTTCCAAAACTCACCTTGATATTCAATCCTGTACCTTTAAGTTGAACCCTCGATAATCAAAATTTTTCATAATCAGATTTTTATTAGTTCGAATTATCCAGGAGCTTTCCGTACCATGTAAGTAATAATCTTTATATTTGAACAATAAATTTTTTATAAACCACCAAAAGCAACTGTTTCATTTGTATTTACCCTATATATTTTCTCTGGTAACAAAGATTATATAAATATCATACCTCTGATACACCTATAATATTTAATGTTCTTATGGGTCACCTTTTTTTTCTACCAGACATATATCATCATCTTAACAAATATCTCTCACAAAACTCATACAAATGTTCATCCATTTATTTTTACATATATTATTATTTATTTACATACATACATATCTTTTTTACCATTTTATTATACACCGATGTCATTAAAATACTTTTAATTTTTAATTACTATAACTTCATATACCATATTAAAATGACTGAGCAGTTTTATACATTTAAATATAATTAATTACAAAATAATATCAGTTTTTATTTTTATTATAATTATTTATTTATAACATATAATAAAATATTATTTTTTAAGAATTAAAATTATATATACATATAAATGATAATTTGTTTTCTACTAAACTGGTGCAAATTTACATAATGAACATATCTTTATTATTATAATTACTATTATTATTATTAGTATACAATAATATTACCATTATTTATAATAATATATTTTGTTGTTCCATCTTTTTCTCATTTATTTATATAAATTCTTCTTTGCTATGATATACTCATTCATATTATCTACCTCACTCATTCATTCTATGAATATAAATGTATGTGTGTGTAGTATGTATACATATATATTTATAATACAATTAAAGAGTAAAAAATTGTAATTTTTTTTTAATGAAAACGAAAAAAAATGTTAGTCTGCTAAACATTTTGTTAAAAATGTTAATGAAATAAGCTTAACGTAAAATCAAATTTTCTTGATATTATAAAATCTTAATTTTATTTTAAATAAAGTGGTCCAAACTGCATGCATTTTCACCATAATATTATCAAACTAGATAATTCCTGTTAACTAACCATTGAAAAATTAAATTATAATGAGTGTACCGAATTTAATCTTGTTATTTTTTCCTCCCTCAAATTAACTAATTCTCATCAACTTTATATCGAATTATATTTAATCAAGAATAAGGTTATTAGGTAATGGTTACTTATTATTCAGTATAATATGAGATTAAGGCAGCTTAGGTGAATGCTAGCTGCTTGTGATTGAACTGAACGTTTACATATCTCATGAATTGCTCTTAGTAGAATACACAAATCTTATGAGTAAAAAGTCAATGGCATTAATTTTTGAAGTTAAACTAAATATTTAACATCTCTTGGTCCACAAATACTTGTAAATATTAACTACGAGTGATTAATCCAACATACATACAACAGCATATCACCTGATTAATTTAATTTTACAGTAAAATAACCTAAATGAAAAAAAAAATTGTTAATTGAATTTCCCAAACATCTCTGTAATATAACTGTTAAATATAATCAAGTGGTTTCTTTTTTGTTATTAATTACAAACTTCATAAAAACAATGAAGAAAATTGACTTCACAATCCATGTTCCATGCTACACTGCTGCTACTAATTACCAAACGTCAAATAACTTGCACTCTTATACAATTATAATGTCTCTACTCTAAACCATTATTCCTCACCTTTCTTTCCAGAAACAATAAAATTCAACATGATCATCGAGATGACAATATACCTTGTTTCCTTTAGATAAAAAATTATGTTATATGTAAGGTGAGAAATGACATCATTATAGAGACATGAAATTTAAGAGCTTATAGCCGTTTTAGCTAAACAGAAAAAAAAAATTCTTATAAACACAAAATCATTGAATTGATAATGCCAAGAAATTTACAATAAATCATTTTGAACAGTAAATTTTAAAGAATTAGAAATGTGAAAAATAACAAAATGTCACTTAAGCAAGTGTACAATGCAAGCAGTCTACAGTACTATTATTAACCTGTAATCTGGCAACACTGTGCAGCTCCAAAAACTATTGCCAAAACATGCTATAGAATAAAAAGTGGAAATCAATTTTTTTTTTAAATTCAGAAAAATTGCACCCATTATATTCAGATATATAACAGTTAAAAAATGGTTAATAAAACACAACTGGACATCCATATTCTGTTCATAAAAAAGGAATTCATTGTCAAAGGTTCTGGGCATGACAGTAACTACTCTGATCTGAAATAGTCAGTAAGATGACTTCAAAGGAGTGCTGTAGGAGATGTTTACCTGCAGCCCTGGTTACTTCATTAGCATCATGTTGGCATTTTTTTAATAGCAAGCAAGGAAGCTACTTCTTTACTGAAGTTCAGTAGAATGGGAACACCGTGCCCGTGAAATTATTATAGTGTTTCACATCATTATGAAAAATAGTTTTACTCTTGGGATATTTTAAACATGGAATCCTCTCAAAAAGATGACATTAACAAAGCGTGGAATAAAATTTTAAAATCGATGTCCAGCAAGACAGATGAAACATAATGTTAAGATGTAAAAAAATGTAAGGAAGTTCGCAGAAGAAATGCCATGCTGTACAGACATCGAGAGTATTAATGTGTGGATCATTAGTGATGACAACAACCCAGGGTATCATATTTTAAAGCGATGATGAGATCTTAGAGGAGATAAAAAAAGGATGATTAGCAAACTACTGAAGATGACTTGCATCCACCACCATAGTGAAAAAGGTCATGAATGTTTGTCTACTGATATGGGTTGGCTGGAGTGACAAAAAGAATGCATTACTTAACACGTGACGATGGTCAATAAGTTTTATTCTATTAAATGTACTATATATGTAATTATTTCAGTAACTTAACTTAATTTCTCATCAATACGTTTTTTTTACAAATAATTTTTGTAAATTATGATTCTTTGTTAGCTAATTTATACTCATTGGATTTTTTGTAATGTATCTATTTTTTATTGCACTTTATGTATGTTTACTTGTACATATCATTTTAATTTTACTGAAATACAACCATTTTTTCACATTTTCATCTTTTTGTTACGTGTGATACCAACTAAACATTAGAATGATATATCCAATATGTATGAAAAAACTTTTTAATTATCTTTGCCAAGGATTTGGCCTTGCAAAAGTCAATCCAGATATTCAGTGTTCTGATTATTTAAAAAAAAATTATGTTCTACTGAGTCGCAATTTGGTAAAAAAAAAAAATGGTTAAATTAATATATGTTAACTTAACTAAATATTTTATTTCGTTTTAATAGCAGCATCTAAAGGCCAAAATAACATCTTTTAAATTCATTTTTCCATAACAATGAAACCAAATTAACTTATTTCACATTGTACTCTTTTGAGAAAAATGTCTTAATTAGTATACTTTTGATTCATAAGTATACTTTCATAATGAATTAACTTCATAAATAAAAAAAAAAGTAAAGGAAATATAAATAAATAATAGAAAAACATTTATGTGCCCTATGTTTGACCAACAAACAGACAAAATTAAAATACCATCGAAATGCACCACTTCAGCCGTTGACAAACACGCTGTAAAGATTTATAACAAATAAAATGAGACAGAAATTATAAACATTAGATAAAACAATATAGGGTAGAAGAAAATAAAGATAATGCTAACATCAAGAACCTCCTTATACGCAGAAAACATCATACAAAAAAAATCAAATATTTAACATATATATACACACACATACATACATACACAATCTGCACTGTAAATTCTTTGGCTAAATATAAAATTTTGGTTGCTTTGATTTTTTTTTTTACAAAGTAAAATTTTTAGTAATATATTATCTGAAAGGTTGATTATTCCTTTTAACAAAACCCAATTTATGTTCCATGTCGCATTAAACACCTGATTTATAATTTCTTAGTTTATGATAGCTTTATAATTAACTATATACATTGGAAACTGGTTTGCTGAATATACAATGGCAAATAGTACTCATAAACTACTTTCTCGAGACGTAGAAAAATAATAATGATAATCTTTGAGAAAACCCAATTTGTTTTTTTTTAAATTGTTGGATGTGAATATTAACATTTCATAATACCATAATTTGGATCTATGCTACTCAGACACACCAGATTTTTTCACGTTTCTTAATTCCCAACAAAAACTTGAAAAGTATTTTAATCCTAGACTTCAAAAAATTTAAACATATATTTGGGATTTTTTCACGACTTATGAGTAAAAAAAAAAGATCACTTTAACTTTCCGTAAAGTCATAAACTTTGATAAAAAAAACATGAGGAAAGATAGATTCATGAAAGTTGAATTGTTTGACAATATGAAACACACCATCCAACACAGCAACAGTGATTGAATTGTGATGAACTGTAATTCATTTCTTCCACGTACAGAACGTGGTGTAATTATTTAAAAAACCAAACAAGATTAATTCAACTCTATGGAAGACCATGTTCAATCACAACTCTGATCTCATTAGCATCCATACACAGGAAAATAAAAAGGTATTCTGTTAAAATGAATAAAGTTTGAGGAAAGAGGTTTCCACAAGTATAACACCAACCTCGTTATGTTAATAAACCGAAAAATAGAAATTTTTTTTATAACTTTTTTTTATAATCAGTAAGGCCATAAATATATAAATGTTACACTATAAACGAGATCAGTTTATTCTGTTGGGCATTGTCTTTTTCAAACACACTATTTAATGTCTACCAATAATTTTCACGTATCATTTTTCAGCATCATTAAAGCATTGATAAAGAAAAGGATTTATTCGTATAAGAATTTTTGCAAAATTTGAACAGTAAAAGCTTGGACTTGCATAAAAATATAAGTTGACAAAACTTAAGCTTGCTAAAAAGTAAATTTAAAAACCTAACACGAAAAATATGAGGGATATCTCTAAAGTAAATACTGCGGGAAATTTCTCTCCTTTAAGTTGGCGAACCTGTGTCATTCATGGCCCGCTAGTAATGCACACACTGCATTGTTGTCTGTAAGTTGTTGCATTGTAATATCTTTGATTACATGTGAGTTATTACATTACAAAATGAATAG
The DNA here is from genome assembly GCF_047948215.1 of Lycorma delicatula. Lineage (NCBI taxonomy): Eukaryota > Metazoa > Arthropoda > Insecta > Hemiptera > Fulgoridae > Lycorma > Lycorma delicatula. The sequence goes on from NC_134467.1 coordinate 20,201,200, forward strand.
GAAAATCGATGTTGCCACAGACTGTGAAATATGTGGTGTCATCCATTTTTTAAAATATCAAAACGTGAAGCCAGATGAAATTCATAAGCAGTTGGTTATTGTGTAAGGTGATAAAAGTAATGAATGAAAGAAACGTCTGAAAATTGTGTGAAAGATTTAGAAATAACAGAATTAACGTGCATGATGAAGAATGTTCAGAGGCCCTCGATAATCACCAAGGACTTGTTGAAACATGTCTATGATGAAATCAGAAAAGATCATCACTCAACAATTTCGATCTGGCCCTTCTTCTTTCTGATGTTTCAAAAGCTATTATTGGTTACATTGTTCATGACCATTTAGGCTTCAGAAAGGTTTCTGCATATTGGGTCCTGCACATCTTAATGAAATATCACAAAAAATCCAGATGGGATCTGATTTGGAATTTTTGATGTGCTACAAAGAAAAAGGTGATTAGTTCCTTAATTCGACTGTTACCGGCGACAAATCCTCATATAAAGGCGTCATTCAAAATCACTGACCAGACCAAAAAAGGTTAAGACACAGCCATTTGAATCGGTTTGATATACTGCCGATTGATTTCATGCCTCATGGAATGACTATAAATGCAGAACCCTACTGGGAAAACTCTACGTAAGTTACTGCGTGCCATTCAAAATCGGCAACATAGACGGCTGACCAATGACGTCGTCCTGCTGCACGATAATGCATGTCCACATGTTGTGGGTCCGACATGTGATTTACTCAGAACATTTAGATGGGAAATTTACAATCACTCACCATACAGTCCAGGCATAGCTCCTTCTGATTACCATTTGTTTTGGGAAATAGAAAGAGTTTTTGAGTGGTAAGCAATTCATGGGTGACGATGAACTTAAAAATGTTGTTAATCAGTGGCTAAATGGACTGGCGCCAGAAGAATACGATGAGGGTATATTGAAGCTGGTATCTGTAACTGTTAGCTGTATTGCTACAATAAATGCCTTAATTCAAGTGGCGATTATATAGAGAAGTAGTATAAGGTATGTAGTTTAAGAGAAATAAAAAATATTTATAAAGTTTCCAGAATAAATCTTTTTAGAATGAAACTTTAGAGATAAACTCTCGTAGATTTCTTAATATAATTAAATTCATTTAACATTTTAGAAAGAACATTTTGAGTTATCTGAGAATGTAAAATAGACATTTTAGAGCAACAATGACAGATTTAAGACAAAATATAATTTGTTCCCTCCACATACAGAATGCAGTGGTGGTAACTGAGGAGGAGCTCTTTTTGAGCCATAGGATATGTGAAGATACATGCTGATATAAATTCATCATTTCCTTGTCACCGCAACCAGAAACCTTTTCTTTTAATTGATAAGTTGACAAACTGTAGAAAAAGAGACCCTGAAACTATTAATCACCATTTAGTTTTTTACTTTTCTTGAGGCAGAACATTTTTGAAAAAGATATTCCAGTACTTCTACTTTTACCAGAATAAATTGAAAGGTTTACAGGAGTTTGAACAGTTACTAAATCTATGATTATTCATTCCTAGATCTAAAAATTTAAATTGAACAGCTTTCTCACTAAATTTATTTATAACCGTTGCAATCATGAAGGTAACACCAAAAGGAGTGAAATTATGAATTTTAAATTAATCATTAATAATGAAAAAAAATTGGGAAATTATAGGTTGTTAATTATTGGGAAATTATAGGAAATTATAGGTAATTTCTATAAACATAAATCACATTTGACAAGAGTAACTATTTAAACAATGTACAAATTTTTCAGATTAGTTCATGAAATAACCCCAGGTAAAAATGCTCTGCAACTTTAAGTAATAGTGAGATAATCAAAATTTATCATTATTTTTCAATGCAGTGCCAAATATTCTTGATCTTTTATCAAAGATAATATAGAAATCCAAACTTTATAGAATATGAAAAATGACATGCCTGACCAGGATTCGAACCTGAGACCTTTTGGATGAATGGCTGAGAAGCTACTACCGACTCTCCACTGTAGAGGTCGGTTTACATATTTTAGAAATACAAGATCCATAATCAAAATTCAGCTAAAATTTTCAAAATATTTACACACAAAATGAACAACAATCCTTTTTTTTATAACAGCTATCGTTAAGTAAATTACAGTAAAATAAAAAATGTCATTAGAAGTAATACTTTTATAATTATATATAAATATTGAGATCTGACTTTTTTTTAATGAATAATAAATAAGTTCATTTTTTATATAAATAAAGCTAATTTTTTTTAATTACATCAATTATATGAAAACAGAATTGGCGGTGTTTTTGTTATACATAGCAAAAATTCAGTGCCTGAAACATGCTAAGCTATCGGTCTAAAATTAAAAAATTTCATTTACACAGATACAGTAGTTCTACTATGTATTTTTAATACACATAGAACATTTTATGAAACTGTCAGTTATTACCATTCCACCCTGTATACGAGCAACATTCACTTCATATACCACATATATACATGCATTCACGCTTAATTATATTTTTAAAATAAAAATTAAATCATTAAAATCACTATGAAGATGATGTAGATGAAGGTGATCCAGATGAAACGGCTGCAGTACTCGCAGCAATCATATCAGTCGATAAAGCGCTAGATGTAGCTGACGAAAGATGTGTCGGACTACTAACCGATTTTTGCTCCTGTTGCTGATGGCTTCCTTCTTCATGTAACTGCTGCGATTGCAAAGAAGCCGTTATGTTTTGCAACGGTAAAAATGCTGAACCTAAGCTCGGTTTTAATTGAAATGTAACATTCGGTTTTAATGGGCAATAATCAAATAAACTTAAATCTCTTCCTCTAACGCCACTGAAAAAATAAAACAAAATTTAAAATCTATAAAATTTAATAGCAAAGTATACTTTTATTTTGTTACACACAAAGTATCAATACATTATCGCTTCTCTAAGTATGAATCACTAATTGATATTACTAAAGCCAAATCAGAAAATTTATATACATGTATTTTATTTTCATTTCCTGCTTTTAAATCGAAATCAGATTTTATTATTCTATTCATTTAACAAAAATTGACTAAGTTCAGTAGAAATAATAGATACACTATATAATAGACTTGTTCATTACATAAAGTGATGTGTGTACAGCATGATGTGCACAGTTAACAAATGTGGCAGGAGATCTAACACAGCAAACTAATGGTGTGATTCTTGCAATTAAAATGCATTAATATAGAATGAAGGATGTCAGGGGATATTTTATATCCCCTTACACACTTAAGAGCCTAGCCATCAGTCTCATACTGATGGATTTATGTATTTATCAGTATGAGTGGGTATTTTATTTTTAATGGCAGTTATAAATTTATTTTTAGTTTAAGATGGACAGAGTTTGGTACTGTGTTCTGATCCTTGGTAGATTGTATTTGTAAAATATTTTACTCTGATTATTTCTACGGAAATTAGCAAGGCATTTGCATCTTTCTCCCAAAGTGATTCCCCTTCCGTTCATCCAATAAAGACCTTTAGTGCTGTCTTTCAATCTAGCAGGAATATGCCTGAATGGGCCTAAGTTTTGTGGGGGATCTAATGAATTCTCTTCATGGAGGATGTCGTTTGGGTACTTGACTGTCTTCACTAGTAATTGTAGATGAAGGAAGGAAATGTACTCTGCTGCAATTTTTTTTATATTGTTTTCTAAAAGAGTGTTTTTCTGTGAGAAGAGTTATCAAACCAGGGTAAGAATTTCATGGGAAAATTAAGGGCAGATTATCATTCTCACGCTTTGAGCTGGATCCAGTACTGCTGGTAGAGGATACGAGTATGAATACTTCAGGGAAGACCAGTTAACGGTCAGTCTGCAAGAGAGTGCTACGATGAGTTCTGCAACAGAGTTCTAAGTGAGGAGTTATTATGCAAGTTTGAAGTGAGAGTATTCTACAATGAGGTCAGTGAAGGATCGCGTTGAACATGTACACTAGTGTGTACATGTTTGACACGATTAAGGTGACGTCACAAGTAATTCCAGTGTGACAGTATATGAAAACAAGAATGGTTCAGCAAATTACTGTTAAACTATAAGTGAAAGAGATAATGTAATGAATTTCATTCATAAATTGTTAGCATAGTTTTACTTGTGAACACAGTGAACTTTATACCTGTCTTATATTATTGTACTAGAGATGTTAATACAAGACTTGTTAAAAATGTTAAGATTAGCTGTCATGCTAATGTCTTTTGTCAATGGGACTGAATTCTGGTTTTCAATATTTAACTACCTGTAAATAAATCCTGACGATTAATTTAAATTCTGTTTTGTACGTAATCACAGTTTATTATTATTGTTGTTATGATTACTATGATATTATTTACTTATTATTAACATATATTATTATTATTATCTGCTGCTGTCATTATTGTTATTATCCTGATTATTACTGAGAGTTGTTTATATTGACATTTATTATTTATTGTCATCATCAACATGATAATTATTATTATTATTATTATTACTGATTTGTCTTGTTTTACTTATGTTTTTAAATTATAAACTAATAAATTGTAATTATATAAAGATTTTAAACTCTCAATATCTCAATTTCCTGATCGAGTCATGAACATGTGACAATGTATTTATTTTTTTTATTGTATAAAAAAAATACAAAAATTCTAATTACTTTAAAAGAATTAAATCCTACCTAACAAGACAACTAGTTCCAGTATATAATTATAAATATCTATGTATGTACCTGTACAGTTGAATATATTATAAAAATAAATACTCAGCTGGAATCATAGTATTACTAGATTAGATACCAGACATCTATACACCCATTAGTAGTTTACTAATATTTTGTTTACTCTAAGGCAAGTATTTTTACAAGGCAAAGGTGAATTATTTAACTGACACGATTATACATCGTATCTTTATATTTTATACTGGTGTGTCTTGTGTATAAGGTCTAACATTCTAGAAAAATAGAATTCTCAAACCTATAATTTATACTGTGAATTTATTAGAAATCATCTAAAATTAGCTTACAATGTTTCTACCTTGTTAAAACTTTCACTGGAAGTTAACACTTTCCACAGTAGTACTGAGAAAATATTCATCCTGATTTTTTTGATGTACTTTTACATGCTACTAGTTATGTAAAGAAACATTTCTGCCTAAAATAATCTATAAAATGTGGTTGTCATAGCATATTTGACAGTGGCATGTAATGTAATATTACTGCCATTTCTACATGTCATGTTGTAGAGAGTATTCTATGGCTCCTTAATTTTAATTATTCTTCTTTTCCTTAATCATATATATATATATATATATATATGTATATGAATTTCACTATTTTAGCAAATAAATATTCTTATAACTACATTAAACAATTTGAAATATGTTTTTAATTTTAATAATAATAATGCACAACACATAGAAGTACGCCTATACAAAAAAATTTGTATACAGAGCAATTCAGAGAAATGGGAAATTTTTGTTTGTAGCCCGAGTGAATACCTTATAGAAGCCACTTTGCCATTTAGTTATCACAGATTCTTGGATTGCTGCCACACAGTGCTTTTGCCATCAAAGCTTTTTATAAAAATAGTAACATCGTGGAGGCTGAGCATTGAGATTTACCACCAATTTAATTTAGAATGCCATGATCATGTTCCATCAGCACAAGAAATTAATATGATCGATACTAATTTTGAGGAAATTGATTTAGCAATGAAAAAGAAACCTCTAGGCAGTGTTTTTTAAACAGACAATATTGAGACTGTTCGAGCCACTATCGTAAGAAGCCCATACTGTCAATTCATTGTCAAACAGGGACTTTACTGATTCATAGCACAAGTGTCCAAGAATACTGCTGCAGGACTTACTTTACCATCCTTAGAAGTCGCACAACATTTGGGAACTAAAAACTAAATGATTATTTATAATATGGCATTTATTCTGTGAACGACCAGTTGTAAAATAAACAAGGACAACTTTATTAACAAACTGTGGATGTCGGATGAAGCCTGTTTCCACCTTAATAATGTGTTAATAAACAAAATTTTCTGTTTTGGGCACAAGAGAATCCTACACAAATACATCAGCGCCTGCTACACACCAATAAGTTTACTATGTGGTGGGCTGAATTATCATACGGCATAATAAAGCCTTACATTTTTTAAAACGGCCTCACTTTTTTTTTGAGGATAGCTTCATGACTACAGTCACATCAGATCGATGCATCACCATTCTGAAAAACTTTGATGCCCAAAAACTGCAGGCATTTCCACTAACCATTGACAATTCTTGGTTTCAACAAGATGGATCAACATCAACACTGCAGAAATATCCATGGCTGCTGTACGCCAATTTTTTGGCAACTGTATAATTTTGAGAAGTAGTGATATTCCGTGACCTTCAAGGTCTCCTGATTTGTCAGTTGGTGATTAAACAGCAATTGCTCAACACAGTAAAATTTTTTTTCTGATCATTAATACCAAAAACATTTTATTATATGTACAAAAATTTTTTTCACTATCTTCACAAACAGAATAAATCCCAAAATGATTTTTATTTCTTCACAATACACCTGCATATATATCTTCAACCAACTATGCTAGAATATGTATGAAAATCTTTTATCTATCAATTTTTAATACTGTTTATAAGTAACTAACTACTAACCTTGCATCTTCAGTAAATTTCATACTGACACGTTCACATCCATCAGGTGGTTCTCTAGCTAAAAATCTGTTAATTCGTGGAGATGTACCAAGCTGTCCCGTATTAGATTCTTGATCTGGTGATGAATCACTGCTACCACCTGTACCGACTAAAGTTTACCAAAAGGTTAATAATTACACATATAAACAAAAAAAAAGGTGACAAGACAGTTATTTCTGGTGCATGGCACACACATACATACATACATACATACACAACTTAATTTAAAATATTCATCATTTTATTTTATTATTTTTTGTTTATTTAATTCCATGATTCTAACCTAAGTGCGTGCACATACCGTATTTAATTCACGTAGGTGTAGCAGTACTAGTGACGATAGTAGGCACTAACTAATGTAACTTCATAACTTACATAGAACAATTTTTGCTTGTACGGTTGGCAGACTGATGTAGCTATGAAGCTCAATGCACCAGTACCAACCAATACATCAACCACGTGATGGAGTTCAAGACCTGGCCAGACAGAGTCACTTTTTTACACTTTAAATATTATTCATTATTTAATTATTTTTAATCATTAACAGATGTGCCTAAGAAAAATATAACCTTAATTAAACAAAATCTCGAGATATTGAGGGTGACCTTCCTCTGCAGCCTCACCTCCTTGACCTTTTAAGTTGAAAATTTATTGGCAACAATGCCCAAATATAAGATGATTTAGAAGCCAATATCAAACACACACACATGCACATTAACATCCAGAAAATTTCCATCCAGTTTTTTGGGTTTCTTAGGAATAAAAAATTCCAGATCTGGTGAAAACAGCATATGCCCAAATTGGACCAATTACAATACCTTTCCTTTTGGAGTTACAGCACTATCTAGATGGGAAAGTAAAACATTGCAGTATCTTCTTACATTATGATGGTACCTTTTATAATCATTAATTCCGGGTAATGATAAAACCAAAGCGTTCTTTGCCCACAAAAAAAAATAATAATATCTGAATCCTTACAAATAATAAAGAATTCACATGATTATACGAAAATAATGTAACAATGACACAGGTGTAACAATAATGTAACAATACACAAATAATGACACAGGTGTTAACAGACCAAGAGAAATTCACATCAGTGATAAGGAAATATGAGAATTATTGATTATATACGTTATATTGGGATCACATGAAGGTACTCGTCACACCACTTTGGTATGCTCTTAAGAGAAGAATATTACATTTGAATATATTCACTGGAGAGCACGTGCAGCTGGTGGAAATTTTCATTCATAGGGAAAAATTCAAAATTTAATGTGATTTGAGATATTAAGTACTAAAAGAAGCCGGCATATACTTTATCTGATTTTTGCTGTAAAATTCTTCAGATTTATAATTAAGTTTAGCAACAAATGACAAGATTTATTTCATAATTATGATTATCAAGATCTAATGAATTTGCTGTCTACTTTTTATTGTTACAAGTACAAATATACGTAATCCTGTTTATGTCTTTACTGGATCTATTACTGTTCTTTCTTCATTGCATAAATGAATTTCAAATGTGAACTTAAGTATCAAGGGATCTCAATGGTGCTAAATTCTCACAAGTCTATAAATAAACAATATGGCTACCCAAAACAAATTTAATAAGATTAAACTCTGTTTTCCCAACACAGTATAATAATAAATTTAAAAAATCATAATAAAAAATTTGCTCAACACTACATAACTTTATCATTTAAATTATAATGCTAAATTAATAATAAATTCAATATAATGCAACCCAAGTCTATATACAGTTGGAGAGATATCAAATCTTTATAAAATGCATAAATTGTCACGATCTGAAATGTAGTAAATCCATTAATGGCAGATCTGCTGCAAATAATGATTTAAAATCAGAAGAAAAAAATGTTATGGATTTTGCAAATTATTATCAGCCTTGTTCTACCTGTTACTTTTAATGTATTTGAATTCTAGATCATGGATACTGGTGTTCTTTGGTTGTTGGGTTTCAATTAACTACGCATCTCCAGAATGGTCAATCTGAGACTGTACACATCATTTACATGATGTCTTTTGCATACATGTCATCCTCATTCATCCTCTGAACCTTATGCTGGTTTCGGAGGCTAAACAGAAAAAGTAAAAAAAAATCCCTTTCAGCATGCCAGAAGACAGAGGTAAATTTCACTGATGTTAACTAGGGGATAAAAAAAATTTCTTAAAGTTCTTCAAGAGATCTTAAAGTTAAGAAAAACTTCAAACTTCAAAATAGACCAAAATATTGTCAGAATTGACTGCTAGAAACTGTTTAAACTCTTCAGAGAACTAAATTTGCTTTCCAGAGTCTGTGGGCAATAATAACTTTTGAACCGCTTCCACCTTATATGGTTAAAGACTAAGCGTCTTACAAATTCCCCTGTATGTGATTACAACATCGATATTTTTTTGGCAGAAAGACCTTTACATAGACCTGTTGGGGCTACATCACATACAACTGTTATGTTTTTCTCTATCAAGTACTGATGGTCTACCGCTATACCGATACTTCTTTATAGATCCTTAAATTTCTTGATTAATATTCTTACAATATGTTGATAAGGAACCAGTGTATCTGGAAATCTAATTTTTCACCGTTTATACATACTCACTGTGCCTACCGAAGGCATATTCAAAAAATTACTCACTGTATTAAGGTTACCACTGTTCTGAGCGCACACGATCTCAATCGTTCAAAGTTGAACGCACAATGAACAACAAAGAACCAGATACGCACTCTTGTCTCAAAATTACCAGCCTAATGCTCAAAAAGAAAAATTCACCTGATGCAGAATTATCCATCTTTGAAGAAAATATTACTTGCAATACATGAAATGCAATCCCTCAACATAAAATCATTACTTTTTCTTCTCAAACACAATGTATAATAATAATAATCATACAATATATAACAATAATAATCAATACTTAATATTATTGTAATTTAATACGTTTAACCCTGAAACCTATAACTATAGACAAGTTTCCTATAGATGCAATGCCATTTGAAAATACAATTGTTGAAAAATTTGTACTTGCTTATTTCTATCTCTATTTTTAGAATTTCTGAATCATACTGACAGATGTTACGAACATATCCTTTGTTATTGTTAATCTTGAATGAACACACTTTTATTGGTACATCTGTAACTAGAAATGATGTTAAATGAAACAGCTGTGAAAGGTAAAAACTAACTTTAATTCTGCATAAGGAGTTTTCCTCATGCGTAAATTGTAAAAAATTATATATTTTTTTATCTTCGTCTTCATTGCTTATTATGCCATCAACTGATTCCATATTTAAAATTAATCTTTTATTCAATCTTTCCAAACTTACCTTGCCACACTTCAAAAATATGGAATAAGGAATCATTAAAAGAAAGCGGCAACATTGCATTTATATAACAAAAATCTAACTAAAATGAAACTAATTATTTGGATTCTCTGAGCATTAACAAAGACAGCAAAGATTCAAATTATGAATTGAATATCACTTCTGAACAAATTTCAGGTTATTTAACAAGCAACAGTAAGAATTAACAAGGTTATAACAGCAAATATGCTGAAAACTGTACGTATGGAACAAAGTAATATTACCAAGTAATAGAAAAACGTACATTTTTAAACAATGAATATTGTCCTACTAAGCTGAAATACAAATTTTTCATATTATAAAACTAGGATTTATTTTTTACATACCCAATTACTCCAAAATGTTAGGTTAACTACAAAAATATTCTCTATATAATGTACAAATGCTAATTATAAATTTGTTTTTAAACAATTTTTTCTACTTGTTATTTTTTATGTTTTAATTACAATTCTCATAGGATGATAAACAGTGATAAATTATATATTATGTAAAAACTCAAAATTAATTTTAAATTATGTGATAATGCAAGGGTCATTCAATAAAGACACAAACTGCTCTGGTACTAAAATGGTTTATTTAATCAATGTAACATTTTTTCACTTTTCAACAAAATCTTCGGCAATATTAATACACTTGTCCCATCTCTGATTTAGCTATGCCTGCATCAAAGAATTCATGACCTTTTTGCATATTTTCTTTGTCTTTGTCATCAAAGACATTAAACTTCTTTCAGAGTAGCAGCTTCTTCAATGGATCAAACAAGTGGAGTTCCATTTGTTTGGGCCAAGTCAGGACTGTATGGGGAATGAGGTAATACTTTGCAATGCAATTTAAGAGATAATTTCTCAAGTTACCCAAGCTGTATAAAGCTGGGCGTTAGAAGCCTTTGTAGTAAGATCCAGTGTATTTTTTCAACACTGCTAACTTCATTTCATTGATAAGAATGTCATAGTAGTATACACCACTTGTTGGTTGCTACTTCTAGAAAATCAAGTCTATGCAAGTGTCAAACACTGGAGTTGAAGACTTCAATAAGATGTCCAAAAGGTACTCGTCAGTTACTGAAGTTCGACCGTAAAATAAGATTTTGAGGTTATTAACAATTTTACTCAAACAATCATCAAAAGTTATTACAGGTTTACCGACTTACTGTTCTGAAAATACCATAATCTTCTTACTAACTGTTTTCCCTCTACAGCTATTTGTGTTGATTATTGAATGACCTTTGCAATAACTAATGTTTATATTCAAAATAAACCATATACGGTAGGATAGTTCCTTAGAAAAATTCAATAAATATGCTTCCCAGCACCAAAAATTTACTGCTCATACTATGGTTAAATTAAAGGATTGACGTTCTCAAAATAAAAAAAATAAAACAATCTATTTAAATCTAAATATTTCTATCTATTTATACCTATAGAAATTTTTGGCAGAAAATAATCAATTAGTTCATTCCACATATGCTCACATGCACGCATGCACACACACACACTCTCACTCCAACTCTCTCTCTCACTCACACACACACATACTCATTCACATTTGTATAAGTTTTCTAAACTGATAACTGACCTCCAAGTTGAACTTCACTTGAAGGTCTAGAATTATCCATACTTCCTGCAACTAATGGTGAACCAGAATCCCTCGATGATGCTTCTAAATGAAAAATTAAAAAAAAATTATTTTAGAAAGAAAAAATTTTTAGAAAGTATCAGTAAATTAAAATTAATGATTTTTTTTATAATAAATCATACCAGACGATTGTGAACTGCTATAAGCTGGCGTTTGAGTATTAACTGATCTGGTTGAACGTGAGAATAGATCAGCTAATGGTGCCCTATGCCCCTCAGGTGTTGTTTGTACTAACTGAAATAAAAAAAATATATTTATAATAAATACTATTTAAGAAATACATATAAATAAATCTACCATGTATGTACAGACAAACTAACTATATATATATAAGAAATAACTTGATCCACCATGTACAGAATAAAATTAAATTAGGTGGGATGACACTTACCTTACATCATTATATATACATAACAGTACTTTCACGCATTTTCCCGCATCTTCAGTTGATACAATCCTTTAATTTTTCACGTAAAATTACATATTATAAATATACATCATTAATAAAATAAATTCTTTATAAATGGAATAAAATGGAATTTGCTAAAACTCTAGATATAAACTTGAAAATCAAAATTAAAGTTACAAATTCCATATATAAAAATATCTCATCAAATAATAAAAATATAAATTAAAAGTTAAGATGATAAACACGTTAAAAAAAAATAAATCTGAATAGCCAATAGCCAATATTTTATTCTAAGAAATCATCTTCTGCCACTTGCTAACGAAACATTTCCAAACCTATGTTTATAAGAACTTTATTTTTGGAAGTATAACAAAGTTTGTTACATTCTTTGTGAATCAATCTGTATAAATTGTTCGGAAGTGGGGGGGGGGAGGCTCTTCACCCTATCTTTTTCTAATTTAAATCAACATACTTTGTAATATTTTATTTTGAACACTACATTTTGTAATTTTTTCCTAAAATATGACCTTGTCTAGCATAATTGTTTACGAATCTACAAAGTTTTACATAAAATCAGGTAACCATTAACTTTCACAAAGGGCTTTTATGGATAATTATGAAAAATCCATCAAGTTGATAGCTATTAGCAACATCCTTTATAATGTTTAAATCTAATGATGGAAAAATTAAATATCAATAAGTTATAAGCAAAAAGTTTTCATGACACTGAAAATATTTTTTTTCTTTTTTTTTTACTGTATGTATCTTCGGTGAGGAACATAATTAATTTAACTGGTTCTTATCTCTTCTATCGCTGCTTTATTCATACCATTGTATTTTATTGATCCCCTACATATCTGAAAACAGACACCACTTTTAAGACTTTCATATTCTGCGCTAATTTTCTTTTTGGGATAGTTTTTGATGTTGGATTTATTTCAGATTTTTCAAAAGATGTATACAAGCCTGCTCTCTCAGCCACCTGTTTTAGATTTTCTAAGAATCTATGGAAGAAGAATACAGGTATATTCTTCTTCCTCTATTTCTGCTAGCAAAGTCATATCACCCACAAAGACCAGACATGTGATTCAGGTTCTGCTGTTTTTTTTTCCTATACTTATTCCTTTTTAATCCTTTTCCCAGAAAGTCTCTAGTATTTTGTCTAGATTGAAGTTGAAAAGCAACGAAAATAGTCTGTCTCCTTGTCTTAATCCGGTTTTAACTTCAAAGGGAGCACTTAGATGTCCTATGAATTTAACTTTTGATATTGTCTTTATGAAGGTTAATTCTATGAGTTTGATTGTTTTGTTATCTATCCCGTATTATTTCAACAATTTATAGTTAAATAAAATAATAACAAAAAATTTATAAAATCTGATTGTTACACATACCTTTTCTTCTTCTCTTTCAGTGCTTAAAGAAGACATCGCTTTTAAAACTAATCTCTCAATTTCTTGATTTAAACCTTCAATAGAACTTCTCATTGGTTGCTTTTGCTTAGATGGTATAGGTAATGGATTTGTTTGGGATGCATGTTCTACTTGCGTTACTTGAATACCACCTCTGTTACCAGAAGGTAGAACAACTGTTGACCTTTGTAGCAAACTAAAATAGACAAAAAATGTATTAAAAAATAATAATAAAAACTAATAATGGGTCAATCCATTTGAAGTGACCCAAAGGTGATATAAAATCAATCTGTGGTATCAATCATTGTGGTAATTGTAATATTAAAGTGGTGAGAAGACAAGAAACCCCATTGGAGCACTTATTTAGCGAGTCAAAATGGTACCGCTTTTAACAGGTTTTTCATGATTTTTGAGACGTTATAACTTTTTTATTAGTACAATACACAAAAAAACTTTTTATCTGCCATAAACATCTACAAAAACACTGTGTTGTGGAAATTTGAGATTTTTATCACCAGCCCCTTCACAGTTATTTGAAGCCAAAATTTGAATCTTTTTTTAAAAATTACTTTTCAAAAATTCATAAAACTTTATGGGCAAGTATATCACCATTAATATTATTTATGGCAAACCTACTAACATATACCTACATGTAAAAAAAATAATTCAAACTATATATGCCATCCCTGCCTCTTGGAAAAAATTACCAAACGTGAAACTTCACTGTTTTTTATGTTCAACTTTATTGGTAATTTTCTCATAGAGTGAAGAGATAGGTAAATAAACCACTGGACCAATCTTTTACCTTGAGAAAATGTGAATAAATTGCTTTTTGTTTCATCCTACCAGGACAAATAGTTTTTTAGTTATGACTTTTTTCATAAACCCTTACAATCATAAAAATAGGTGTGCACACTGTAACAAAAATGGCTGCCACAAGTAAACTGCTTCAATAAAAAATTTAAAAAAATAGTTTTAAGGTCGTGAAACATTTAGGAAACAAGTGGGTAAGTTTCAATTTTTTTGGAATTGGTCGAATAACCAACTTATGTTTTTTTGGGACACTTCAAATGGACTGACCCTAGTATTAGTTTGAATAAATAAATAAATAAATATATATATATATATATATATATAAATGGGATTTATATATATATATATATATAAATGGGATTTATTTCAAAAGCAGACACATTTCCTGAATTGCTATTATAATATTAAAAAATAAAATATTACATTCACTGCTCTGAAGACCAAAACAAAAAGTCAGCCAGCAAAGTCTGATCGAATGAGTTGATATTATGTTGGCGCCAAGTGAATTCCTGTAACCCAGGTTGGTCTAATGGTGAACTCATTTTATTGCCTATCAGCTGATTTTGAAGTCAAGAGTTCTAAAGTTTAAATCCTAGTAAAAGCAGTTACTTTTATATGGATTTGAATCCTAGATCATGAATATCGATGTTCTTTGGTAGTTGGGTTTTTCAATTAACCATACATCTTAGGAATGATCGACCTGAGACTGTACAAGACTACACTTTGTTTACAGTCATACATATCATCCCCATTCATCCACTTATGTAATACGCTACCTTACGGTAGTTTCAGAGGCTGAAAAGAAAAAAGTGAAATCACATAATAAGAGTCTAGAGTAGATCTCGAGGTATCATACTTCTCTTGATTCCATCCTTTTGCTGCTACCCATAAACTTTCCACCGTGAACCTATGAGCCCCCAGTAACTGGATCTCAAAAGTTAACTGAGTGATTAACAGTTTGATGTGTAAAACTGTAACCTTGTAGATAAGTTATAGTTTTGTAACTTTGCCAACTATCATAAATTATGTTCATCCTAGGTGTAATATACTCCTTTACAACACTCAGTAATGTCTCTTTCCCTTTCATTCAATCAGGGACTGTATACACGAAACATTCTTTTGTTTCTCTGTAAATTCCCACAAACACACACTACTAAGAGTGAACCTCATTGAATATGGTTCATATTCCTTAGCAGTAGATAGGTTGTCCCCATATTGTACTAGTTTACTATAGCATATTTTAATTATTTATTATAATAATATTATTGGTGCATGATAATGACACTTTGTTTTGCACTCAGTTAAAAACATTACATTTCTGCCTTGAAAAAAGTCAATTTCCACTTTCAGACTATTCCTGCCTATTATTACTGAGTTACGGAGTAACATGTTCGCACACAGTTCCCTCACAAAAATTTTCTAATCAGTATGGGTAGCAGCACTACCCATACCAAATTCTTTGCTACAAAACTTAAAAAAACTAGTTAGTATTCCTACTCAATGCAAACAGAAAATAAAAAACTTCTAATTTCAGTTTATTAATTTACAGAAATGTACTGCTCCTTAAAATGAGCAGAATTGCAGCAACATAACTTTGCATGCAATTTATCTTCCCGTTGCTTAACAAAAGAGACATTTCATGACTCCATTTTTTACAAACTAAATGGATTTTACATAATACTAGGTTTTCCATACAGAGTCGGTATGGAAAACCTAGTATTATGTAAAATCCATTTAGTTTGTAAAAAATGAACAGAATGTTATTTATCTAGCAACTCTAAGATTAAGTCAAGAAATCCCATGTTGAATCAAAATAATAAACAGTGATGACAAACACACCAAAAACACATGCAATACGTGACTGAAATAATTGTTTGCACAACTTGTATACAGCCAGCAATATAACTACACGATAAGACAAGTTGAAAAATAAACTATGACTGATAAGATACACTTTTTTTTTTTTTTTTTTTTTGTCTTCAGTCATTTGACTGGTTTGATGCAGCTCTCCAAGATTCCCTACCTAGTGCTAGTCGTTTCATTTCAGTATACCCTCTACATCCTACATCCCCAACAATTTGTTTTACATACTCCAAACGTGGCCTGCCTACACAATCTTTCCCTTCTACCTGTCCTTCCAATATTAAAGCGATTATTCCAGGATGCCTTAGTATGTGGCCTATAAGTCTGTTTCTTCTTTTAACTATATTTTTCCAAATGCTTCTTTCTTCATCTATTTGCCGCAATACCTCTTCATTTGTCACTTTATCCACCCATCTGATTTTTAACATTCTCCTATAGCACCGCATTTCAAAAGCTTCTAATCTTTTCTTCTCAGATACTCCGATCGTCCAAGTTTCACTTCCATATAAAGCGACACTCCAAACATACACTTTCAAAAATCTTTTCCTGACATTTAAATTAATTTTTGATGTAAACAAATTATATTTCTTACTGAAGGCTCGTTTAGCTTGTGCTATTTGGCATTTTATATCGCTCCTGCTTCGTCCATCTTTAGTAATTTTACTTCCCAAATAACAAAATTCTTCTACCTCCATAATCTTTTCTCCTCCTATTTTCACATTCAGCGGTCCATCTTTGTTATTTCTACTACATTTCATTACTTTTGTTTTGTTCTTGTTTATTTTCATGCGATAGTTCTTGCGTAGGACTTCATCTATGCCGTTCATTGTTTCTTCTAAATCCTTTTTACTCTCGGCTAGAATTACTATATCATCAGCAAATCGTAGCATCTTTATCTTTTCACCTTGTACTGTTACTCCGAATCTAAATTGTTCTTTAACATAATTAACTGCTAGTTCCATGTAAAGATTAAAAAGTAACGGAGATAGGGAACATCCTTGTCGGACTCCCTTTCTTATTAGGGCTTCTTTCTTATGTTCTTCAATTGTTATTGTTGCTGTTTGGTTCCTGTAGATGTTAGCAATTGTTCTTCTATCTCTGTATTTGAACCCTAATTTTTTTAAAATGCTGAACATTTTATTCCAGTCTACATTATCGAAAGCCTTTTCTAGGTCTATAAACGCCAAGTACGTTGGTTTGTTTTTCTTTAATCTTCCTTCTACTATTAATCTGAGGCCTAAAATTGCTTCCCTTGTCCCTATACTTTTCCTGAAACCAAATTGGTCTTCTCCTAACACTTCTTCCACTCTCCTCTCAATTCTTCTGTATAAAATTCTAGTTAAGATTTTTGATGCATGACTAGTTAAACTAATTGTTCTGTATTCTTCACATTTATCTGCCCCTGCTTTCTTCGGTATCATAACTATAACACTTTTTTTTAAGTCTGATGGAAATTCCCCATTTTCATAAATATTACACACCAGTTTGTATAATCTATCAATCGCTTCCTCACCTGCACTGCGCAGTAATTCTACAGGTATTCCGTCTATTCCAGGAGCCTTTCTGCCATTTAAATCTTTTAATGCTCTCTTAAATTCAGATCTCAGTATTGTTTCTCCCATTTCATCCTCCTCAACTTCCTCTTCTTCCTCTATAACACCATTTTCTAATTCATTTCCTCCGTATAACTCTTCAATATATTCCACCCATCTATCGATTTTACCTTTCGTATTATATATTGGTGTACCATCTTTGTTTAACACATTATTAGATTTTAATTTATGTACCCCAAAATTTTCCTTAACTTTCCTGTATGCTCCGTCTATTTTACCAATGTTCATTTCTCTTTCCACTTCTGAACACTTTTCTTTAATCCACTCTAAGATACACGTTAGTGATTAAATATTGTATATTATTACTTAAATCATAAATAATTTAAATAAAACTATTAGAAATTCAAAATATGAATATTAAGAAATGTGTCCACTTTCAAAATAAAACCCCAAAAATGTGTTTCTATTAATTTAAAGCATTATCAAAATTTACTGCCTATTACTTTTTAATATATTCTGTCTCAGTTACAGCGCACAGATGTTTAATCCTTTGAATACAGGTAATCTTAAGCCACATTAACCACGGTCTACTTAATTGTAATAAGGTAAAATCAAAACCTAAACCAACAACGATTGTTAATGTCTATATGCCTATAAGCGCCCATGATGATGATGAGGTAGAGTGTATACGAAGAGATTGATGAAGCAATTAAACACGTAAAAGGAGATGAAAATTTAATAATAGTTGGAGATTGGAATGCAAGCATTGGAAAAGGCAAGGAAGGAAATATAGTGGGTGAATATGGGCTGGGCAAAAGGAATGAAAGAGGGGACCGACTTATAGAGTTTTGTACGAAGTATAATTTAGTAATTGTCAACACCCAATTTAAAAATCATAATAGAAGAATATACACTTGGAAAAAGCCAGACGATACTGCAAGGTATAAGATAGATTATATCATGGTTAAGCAAAGATTTAGAAATCAACTCGTTGACTGCAAAACTTAACCTGGAGCAGACATTGATAGCGACCATAATTTGGTGATAATGAAATGTAGATTGGGGTTTAAAAACCTGAAGAAAAGGTGTCAGATGAATCAGTGGAATTTAGAGAAGCTTGAGGAAGAGGAGGTAAAGAAGATTTTTGAGAAGGACATCGTAAGAGGTCTGAGTAAAAAAGATAAGGTAGAAAATGTAGAAGAAGAATGGGAGAATGTTAAAAAGGAAATTCTTAAATCAGCAGAAGCAAACTTGGAATAAAGAGAACTGGTAGAAAACCTTGGGTTTCAGACGATATATTGCAGCTGATGGATGAACGTAGAAAATATAAGAATTATAGTGATGAAGAAAGTAAAAGGAACTATCGGCAATTAAGAAATGCTATAAAGGAAGTGCAAACTGGCGAAAGAAGAGTGGATTAAAGAAAAGTGTTCAGAAGTGGAAAGAGAAATAAACATTGGTAAAATAGACGGAGCATACAGGAAAGTTAAGGAAAATTTTGGGGTACATAAATTAAAATCTAATAATGTGTTAAACAAAGATGGTACACCAATATATAATACGAAAGGTAAAGTCGATAGATGGGTGGAATATATTGAAGAGTTATACGGAGGAAATGAATTAGAAAATGGTGTTATAGAGGAAGAAGAGGAAGTTAAGGAGGATGAAATGGGAGAAACAATAATGAGATCTGAATTTAAGAGAGCATTAAAAGATTTAAATGGCAGAAAGGCTCCTGGAATAGACGGAATACCTGTAGAATTACTGCGCAGTGCAGGTGAGGAAGCGATTGATAGATTATACAAACTGGTGTGTAATATTTATGATAAAGGGGAATTTCCGCCAGACTTCAAAAAAAGTGTTTAGTCATGATACCAAAGAAAGCAGGGGCAGATAAATGTGAAGAATACAGAACAATTAGTTTAACTAGTCATGCATCAAAAATCTTAACTAGAATTCTATACAGAAGAATTGAGAGGAGAGTGGAAGAAGTGTTAGGAGAAGACCAATTTGGTTTCAGGAAAAGTATAGGGACAAGGGAAGCAATTTTAAAGCAAAATCCAGGTGGATTTTGCACTTTATCCAGGTGGATAAAATGACAAATGAAGAGGTAAATAGATGAAGAAAGAAGCATTTGGAAAAATATAGTTAAAAGAAGAGACAGACTTATAGGCCACATACTAAGGCATCCTGGAATAGTCGCTTTGATATTGGAAGGACAGATAGAAGGAAAAAATTGTGTAGGCAGGCCACGTTTGGAATATGTAAAACAAATTGTTAGGGATGTACGATGTAGAGGGTATACTGAAATGAAATGACTAGCACTGGATAGGGAATCTTGGAGAGCTGCATCAAACCAGTCAAATGACTGAAGACAAAAAAAACAAAAACTTAATCGTTACAACATTACTTTATTCCCACTGCCTGTATCCCACCACATTCAATCAATATTTTAAAAATTACATCAATCTTATACAAAATCTTTTTTAAAAGGGCAAACACAATTTTATAAAATACACTTCAAATTTTATATAACATAATGTTTAAAAATTTATGTCCACAAGAATGGTTTTAAATTGTATAAGATCAAAAAATAAACATAATTTTTTAATTACATATGCGCTATGTTTTCTGCTATCGAACGAGTTCATGAGATTTCCAAGCAATGGTAGCACTCACTGTCTATAATGTACATCAATAATTTTAGCCATTTACTTTATTACAAATAGCAATTAATTTTGTTTGAAAATGACAGAACAAAAGATCTGCATAAAATTTTTCGTTATGAGTGGAATAAAGAGCAGTGAAGTGATGAAAGTACTAGAGCAGGCTTTTGGCGAGGATATTATGTAGATACCAGGAGTTTATGAGCAATATAAATGGTTTCAAGAAGAATGTGAGATAAGAAAAAGATTGGATATCCTAACATATAAAAAATTATGTAAATATCAACAAACCAAAGAACATTATGACCAACAATCACTGAATCAGATTTAATACAAGAGGTAACAGAAAAAACTGGCTTCCTCTTTTGAAACAAATTATATGTTCACTTTTATCTTTTAAAATAATGCAAAATATATATATATATATATATATGCGGCAACGTTCTTGTTCTTTGAGAAAGGAAGGAGAGAGTATCCTCTGTAAACAGAAAAAAAAACTGACATTTTCCCAGGTTAAAATGTGGTTTTTACTTTTAGTGGTGGAAGTAAAAGTACGATGTCACCACCACATGCTCTTCCTCACAAGTTCCACATCCTTCCTCTTTTGATTCTTTAGTGACATAATTCATCCATGTTATTTTTTTTATAAGAGGTCATTAAAGAAATTTTTAATCCTTGACTGTTTTACATCATTACAGAAGTACTGTGACAGCAACCAGGCTTCTTCAGTAAAAAAACTGACTTACCAGTCACTTTGCTAAAATTGAAGTAATCTTTTTTTCTCTACAATCCCAAAAGTTTTCCTAACATTTCTTTAATACATGAAAGTTTTCTGAAATAGATAACTTTGGTCTGTTAGTCTTATAGATGGAAAGTTATTGATTGATATGCATTCAGTTAATTTTTAAATCATAAGGCCCACTCTGATTTACCCCTAAACTGATTTATAAATCTCATATAAATCTGAAATCGTTTGATCCCTTTGTCAAAATGAAGTAATAATTTAACATTTAATTACTTATGGATTAAAACTGACAAGTAAGAGAGATAGAGTAATCAGCACTACTAATGATAATTATTGTTATGGAAGTATTTCACCGATGAATCATGTTTACTTATGCTCATATTAAGAACAAAACATAACTATTTCAATTTAGATTTGATAAATGTTTATTTTCCCCTTTGATTTAGGCCATCTACAGAGCAAGTGAAAAACTTTACATATGATTTTTAATAATTTTTATTCCAGTAATTATTCTTTTACTTTTTTGTGAATACAGCTGTTTTCTCTCCTCAAGACCACACTAAGTTGTTGACTTGTTATTTGTTTTGTTAGTTCTTGAAATTACAGAAATTCTTGATTTTGTCTCGAAATGTGTTCCAGTCACATGTTTCTTCATTAGTGATTACATCATCGTTGATCTCAATCTGTTGTTCTTTTCAGTTCTGATCTACACGAGGATACGTTTCGTGATTCATGTCATTCATTGAAGAAATGTATTGAATTTTATCTTGCGTTTTCAAATTATATTGGTGAATTTTTCACACTGTGCAGAATTCCCTGTCAGTTCAGAGTTGTCAATGGTTTTCTTGGGCCTAGGATTTTACTGAGGAAATTTCTTTCTTTGCATTTAAGTACGTGGGTGTCACATTTTACTAGTGGTCCCAGGTATTTTGTGTTTGATGATGGTCTATTAAAACAATTTATGAAATTCAAACATTTTTTAAAAATTATTTGTAATTTCAGAAAATTCTGAGAGAAAACAACAACAATACTTATAAGATACACTGAAAATATTGCATGAACATTGTATGACACAACGTTAAACATAAAACGGTTACACATATACATAAAAATCACTGGTATTGTTATATATATAGAAACTGTATAAATTTATTCAGTACTTACCGATGCCTAATCATTTTTTCTAATTTATCTTCACTTAAACATGTATCAGAAATTTTATGTGATTTTCTAGCATCTGAATCATCAGTCTAAAAAAGAAAAGATTATTAATCAGAATATATATATAATAACTTATAGTTATTAAACATATACATAAATATTATTCAAAAGGATAGTTTACATGTTGAATATATAACAATAAAGGCTAGACATTATTTAAGAAATAAATACAGTCGCCGCCAAGTAACCGCGAGCTTGGAGTGATGATTATACCCAATGTATCACACATCATGTTTATGCTACCACGAGATGACTAATCATGATGTGCCAATGTTTAGAATACAATAGTATAGCAGTAACATGCAGGCTGATCATCTAAGCTCGCCATTACTGTAAGTATTAGTATATATTTGAATTTAATTCAAAAAAATTGAGATTTTGTCTATAAATTCCTGAAATTATTATTCAGATTACTTTTCCATAAATTTGTGTCAAAAATACAGGATTATTTTAGTAGATTAAGTAATTCAATATTTTGTACTTAGATACACATAAATCAAATGATGAACTTAGAAAAAATGTGTAATCGATATTAATATAAAAAAGAATACATAGTAGTTGACCTAAAAGCATAACAATAAAATTAAAAATTTTAAAAACCCCACAAAGCTGTTTTGAAGAAACATATCTACTGGAGCGTCCCCCCATGACTCATCACTGTAAAAATAACCTAACAACCAGCTCTGAGGCGATATCTATGTAATGCAAAAAACCGCATCAAGATTGGCCCAACCGTTTTAGAGAAACACATCTACTGCAGCACCCCTTCGTGGCCTATAACTGTAAAACATGTCTAAGAACCTGCTCTGAAGTAACACCTATGTAATACAAAAAAACCACATCGAAATCGGTCCAGTAGTTTTTGAGAAAAATGGTAACAGACATGCAAACACACACACAACCTCTTCCCCCAAACGCATATACCAACTTCATACTCTTGTAACAAACAAGAAAATTATAAAAATTGGTGAAGTAGTCGCAATAGCTTAGATGATATTGATATCTTAAAAATAGGGAGGGTAATACCAAACACTACACACCACTCTGCTCACATTATTGTTTGAAATGAAAACAAATCTTTGAAAAAAAGATTCACCTTTTTGTTAGGTTCATGCAACAAAATACACATATGATTAAGAAATCTGAACATTATTATCAATCATTCAAAGTGAAACAAATAATACAGTCAATTATAGTATTTCAAATATCATTTTATGTAAGATCATTATGAAAAAGACAGTATTGGACTGTTCAAGAACATCAATTAGTGTTGTATGAACAGTTACAGAGAATACATGATAGATTGAATGTCGAGTGAAGCAAGGGAATGAATTCTACTTATGTAGAAAACATGGAATACAGATAAAAAGACAGATCAATGATATAATCTTAGCAAAAGATAATCTTATAAAAATGTTTTCATCAAAGGAATTTAATGTTTTGGTAGGTAGTAAATAGTTTTCGATATAACTACACTACAGTTAAAGAAATAACAAACAATTTTTTTTTCTACATCAAATTACGTAAAGACAACTTTGTTAAATCCTTGAGCAACTGGGAAAAATTATCTGGTTTCTTGTATTTTTCTCTCCAACTAACATTCACAACACGAGTCAATAAGAATAATATCACTTCCACACACATCCACGACTCACACAATTTCATAAATTTTAAAGAATGTTACTGCTGTTTCAGTATTAAAACTCTACATTTCATTGTCATCTGATTTACTTTAAACAATCCCATTATACGGCACAATAAAAGATTTTAATTAAAATTCCACAATATTAAAAATACCAGACAGTTTAAATCAACAAAATAGTTAAATCTATTTGCATAAAGACTATCGTTTACAATGAAAATTTATAATACTATTCAAACATGGCAGCTGTAAACAGCAAAAACAGATTCTTACTATATCAATTTTTACAGGGTAGGGAAATTTAATCGATATTGATACACTACTGATTACCATAATTTACTAACAATTTTATTGTTAACAATTATGAATGTAAGTGTCATTAATAATTAAAAAAAAGAGACAAATGGCAACAACAGAAAACTTATTTAATAGAATAAAGTGACAATATGTTTATGTAAATTAGGCACACCCGACATAGAAAATATCAGCTGTTTGATAAGAATTTCCACTATTACATTCTCTTTTGTGGGCTTCAAAATGTCCATATGGTACTTGAAACAAGAAAAAATAGAAAAATAGGTTACTATGATAAGATTTTTATCTTCCGAACGAGTAAAACCAGAAAAAATTAACATGAGGATGTTAAAACAGTATGGTAAAAAGTGTATTAACTGTACAAAGTTTTATAAATGGATAGAACAATTTAAACCAAGCAGAACAAGTCTCATACTTTCAATGTAGTGGAAGACCGCTTTTCAAAACTCTACCAATTATTTTGCTTGTGAGGACAGATTAAGATTCCAGAAACTGCTGAAATTTCCACTAAGAGTATGGGATGGTCCATTCCATTATCTGTGACAAACAAAATTACTGGAAAATATGTCTTAGATGAGTTCTGAGATGGTCGAATCAAAATCACAAAATACCCAAATTCACATTTGTATGGAAATTAAACAAGACATTTTAGCAGAAGGCAATGTTTTTTTAAATCACACAACTCGTGTTGAGCATAGTTTTGATCCAGAATCCAAATGTCACGAGTAAAATGGGAAACATCTGGGTACTACCACCAGGAAAAACTTCAAAATCTACACAGCAGCTGGTAAAGAGATGCTAACAGTGTTTTAGGAGTATAAATGCCCAATTTAATGCATTTATTTGGAAGAACAATGTACAATTAACTGCACATATTATTTTGATTCATTAATAAATAAAGTGAAACCCCCAATAAGGAGAACATGTACTGGTACTAACTCAAAGAAGAAAACTCTTCAGCATGATAACATCCCATGCCGCTCTAAAGACACATAAAGCTATTAAATGCTTATATCCCAAGCTTATAAATGCCAGGTTGGGAAGTATTGCTACATCTACCTTTTAGTCCTTTTAAAAGTTACAACTTTTTGTAATTTCTTTATATTTTATGCAAAAAAATAAATAAAATTGCACTTTGCAGTAAGTAAAAAAAAGATAATACAAATTGCTATCAAACCAAATTTTAAATATCTTATTAATCCTTAATTTTTAACCAAATTCGGAGTTAAAATTTTGAATTGTTGGACAATAGAAAAAATGCAAATGTTATATAAAACCAAGTTTCATATTTTATACAGTTCACAACATTTATTAAAAACAATATGTAAGAAAACTATAAAAAATGAAAGAGCAGCACCAGTTTGCATAACCATCTGTTAACAATTACATACATACTCTTATGAACGTATGCTCCCCCTCTCACATTCTCTCTCTCTCTCTCTGTATATATTATGTGTATGTGTGTCTGTGCATACACATGTGCATCAATTAACAACAAATAATACATATGTACTCCATTAGTATAAATTATAATGAAAAAAAAAAACTATTTTGCTGGTGATAGAAACAGTGTGAATAATTTACACATTCTTCTTCTTCATAGAAAACTGTATGTATTAATTTGTTGTTTTACACTAATTATACCAATCTTTCTTTTGAGTCTAATACATATAAGTCAAATTAAGTATAAATCAGGGTACTAATCAGAACTGTTTTCATAAAGTAATGATGATAATTATACATAGGCCACCAACTATGGGAAAATGTCACCACTAGGGGAAAGAAAACAAAAAAATCATTCCAGAAAAGGTACGGAAAAGCCCAGGTAACTATATACAATTAAGAATTCACCACAGATTTTGATGAAATTTATAATACCCCGTATTTGAAATCCAAGTTATTTATTACAATTGAAATTAATCGTCAGAAACACCTTTCACCCGAGTTACATCCCTTATAAGTTACATAGTACAGTAATCAAAACTTTTGTAATTCAGCACTGTACAAGTGTAATATACATTATTTTCAGAAAAATAAATGGTTATTATATATAATTATGAGTACAGCCTAACAATAGGCCAATTTAATATTCAAAGTTAATTAAATGAGATTAGTGAGTGAAGCGAGTGTTAGGTTATGTGATCATATGAATTTCAGCACACAGAATCATTACCTAACCTAACCTTAACCTTGATCTAAACCTAACTAAACTCAATTAAATTTAACTAAAACCAAGTTATTTAAATTAAGTAAATAATGTATATCATTTAACTTAACCTAACTTGCATTTAAATTTAACCTAACTTAATTCAATCATAAGTGAATCGAATCTCATTCTTAACTTAATTAACAAACTAATTATTTTTTTGAAAATGTATGTTACACTTTTACAGCGTTGAATTATAAAACTTTTGGTGAGAGTATTCTGTAACTTACAAGTAATGTAACTCAAGTGAAAGGAGTTTCCGACAAATAATTTCAATTGTAACGACTAACTTAGGTTATAAATAAGGTACATCCCAAATTTCATCAAAATCAGAGGCGAGTCTCTAATTGTATATAAAATATAAAATTTAAAAAAAATAAAATTAATAAAAATGAGAACTTAAAAATTTTAAATATAACAAAAAGTTATTAAAAATAGACACACCTTTAAACAAAAGCTATGATTAACTGAAGGGTTTCCAAGAACAAAGGATAAAGAAATCCAAAAAAAGGAATGGTCGGAAGAACGCAAAGAACAAACAGAGAGAATGAAGAAGTACTTTTAAGAAAACAATTAAGAAAGAAATGAAGAAGGTTGGAATGTGGATTTAATTGACCAAAAGTGAAAAGAAAAAAAATGACAACTTACCTGTGTTGATTTGTCAACTTGTAATAATGATGTATGATGTATATCTCTTGGCCACTGTCCGGTAAGGTATATTGTATCTAATGAAGCAGTACGACGAATACAAGTAGCACTATTTAGATAATGCTGATGAAAATCAATGTTAGTTGAATATAAAGTTCGACATTTACCTGAAATAAAAGAAAAGAAATTAGTTGAATAGATAATAATATAGCTAGAATTCACCATTAAAAGTGGCAGTTATCATCAAATGTGTTGATGTTATTCCTAAATTGATTCTACCAACTTCAGAGAAATGATTTTTGCTCTTATCAGTTATCTGCCTGCCACGTACTTTTCTGTCCCAACAGGTTCAAACAGTAAGTATTAATCAATTTACACGTTAGCTAAATATTATTTACTTAAATGTCATATTTTAAAATTAATGAAACAATTATTACGATTTCATAATTGTTATCTCTATTGACAGCAGAGCTTATCATTCAACTGACATCTTTTGAATACCTCTTGTTTTTATTCTAGTTAGTATTTCACTTCAATTAGACTGGTTTCAAAGTTTTGTGCTTCTAATTTACATTGTACAAAATGAACATTAGGCAATTATCAAATAAGGAACAGAACGCCACGCAATTCTTTATTGAGGCCGGGATTCTAACAAAACATCACCTTGTCCCTATGTTCAAAAGGTCATAACATGACATTATCTGTAAGCACTAGAGCTGGATGGCGTTGCAACCATTGTGAATGTCAGTTAGGTGAAAAAATTGATTTAAACAACAATTGTATATGGCAGGCAGATAACTGATAAGTACCTTTTGTTTTATTTTGGCCAGCTAAAGAACTGCTCACCAATTTTCATTCAGCTTTCTTTTTTTTTTTGCTTAATTTTACCTTTTTTTATTCTTTCTGTTCTTTCTTGTGTCCATTCTGCTCCTATTTTTTCAGGAGGGGATTTGTTCTGAAATTCTTTCATCTGTTTGACCATTTCTCTAAATTTTTCTTTGTTTTTAATATATTTTACTGTTGTTTTTATTTTAAATCTTTAGAGGTCTGTGCAAACCATTTTAGTTCAACTTTTTTATTTGCAAAGTGATCAATATTTTGTTTACTAATATATTATTATTCATTTTATAAAGGTGGCCGTAAAATTGGGAGTATTTTAATTTTAATTATATTAGAGAAATGGTTTTTCACTGGGTTGTACTTTCCAGCTTATTTTTTTTTAATTACAGTGGAATACCAATTATCCAGAATGTCCTTTTCAAACCTGAATCTGGACAATCATAAAGCTCGATAATTGGAAGATTAAAAAAAACATTTATCATATGTACTGGATAAATTATTTTAATATTTAATGGGTATCAACATGGTTAGTAAAAAGACAAAAATATTTAAAAAATTAATATTTTAGTAAAATTAAAATGGTACTCAGAACAAATGTATAATGTAATTAAAAACAAAATACATTACAAACATATAATCCAATGAGTTGAAATACGAGAGGAAGTTGAAAAGTTCCTGGCTTTGATGCCTTGTAGTTCAAATAAAAAAAAATCTTTGGGCTCATTTGAAAGTTTGATATCTTAGTATGTAAGTGTGCAAATAGCGGGAGTCCAGCATTCATACAATTTTTTTCTGTTGCAGGTGAAAACTGAGATGGCAGAGTCAAAAGCAAGTTTGTTGTCAGTGGAGTTACAGGTCATCATGAAGTTTTTGTTTCTCCAGGGAAAGTCAGCAAAGGACATTCACATTTAAATGTCACAAACACTGGCAGAAAAGTGCGATTCCTACAGCACTATGAAAACTTGGATACCTCGTTTCAAGACTGGTTATCATTTCGCTGTTGAAGATGAGCCCTCAGTGGGTGCCCTCAAATTGCAACTGACACTGCAACATGCAATACTGTCCATGAGCTCATTCTTGAGGACCGGTGCCAAAAAGATAGCCCAGGTACTGGACATCTCCAGTGACCGAGTCGCTTTCATTATTACCACAATCCTAAACATGCGCAAGCTTTCAGCGAAGTCGGTGCCCAAATGTTTGAACTATGATCAGCAGAAGGAATGAGTTGAGACATCCAATGCCATTTTGAAGCCCTGGAGGCCTTTTTGGCTAGGTTAGTGACTGAGATAAAACTTGGCTTCACCTTGATGATCCTGAAACCAAGAAACTGTAAAAAGAATGGCGCCACAGTGGTTCTCTGCAGCCAAAGAAGTTCTGTACACAGAAATCGGCAAAAAGTGATGGCATCCGTTTTGTGGGACAGAGACAGCATTGTCTCTGGTGGACTATTTACCTCAGAGATCAAGTAAAACCGGACAATATTATGGCTAACCTGCTGGAGAAAGCAATTTAGAAAGAAACGTTGAGCAAAGTTGGCCAAAGGGATCCTTCTGTTGCATGACAATGCACTTGCACACATGTCCATAGTTGTGGCTGCTAAATTGACAACCCAGGGCTTCCAACTGTCAACCATCCCCACTACTCACCAGACCTAGTCCCTTTGAACTATTATCTGAACTAAAAGAAGCACCTGAAGGGTATTCATTTTGAGGAGATTGAAGATGTCAAAGAGGCTGCTGAGAGCTGGTTTCGTGCCCAATCAAGGACTTTTATTTGCATGGACAAGAAAAGTAGTAACAATAATATACCATGTGTATCAGTCTCAGGGTAGAATATATTGAATAAATGGATAATTACATAACAATGGCTCCATTCTTTTTAGACAAAGCCAGGAACTTTTCAGCACTCCCTAGGTATGCTAATAAAACAATAAAAAATTTGATAATAGAAAAAAAATCAGAACTTACAAAAATTATCTGAAAGAAATTAAAATTGACTACCATACTGTTTTATAAAAATTGTCATTTAAAAAACGTAGAAAAAACTTACAAAAAAGTACTGAAGAAAATTTGAGTTAAGTTACTGTAATATACAAAAAAAAAAAACTGAAAAAATTACAGTAAGTTAATAGAATAAAATGTAGCAACAATCAATGATCAAAACATACCTTTAAAAACAATATTTCTTCTTTAAAAAAATCTGTAATCTGTGCTTGCTTTAATGTTAAGCTTCATTTATGAGCTACAAGATTATGTCTAATCATTTTAAACATAGAATCGATTTGAGAAGAATTAAAGAATCACATCCTTTTTGTAGCTCAAACCAGTCCATAGCATACACAAACATTCATGAGCTTTTTGGTGTGATAGTTTGTAAACAGCCAGATCCAAGTTGTCAACCAACTGGGTTGGTCTAGTGGTGAATGCGTCTTCCCAAATCAACCGATTTGGAATTCGAGAGTTCCAGCGTTCAAGTCCTAGTAAAGTCAGTTATTTTTACACGGATTTGAATACTAGATCGAGGATACCGGTGTTCTTTGGTGGTTCGGTTTCAATTAACCAGGCATCTCTGGAATTGTTGAACTGAGACTGTACGCATGCATATCATCCTCATTCATACTCTGAAGTATTATCTGAACGGTAATTACCGGAGGCTAAACAGGAAAAAAGAAAAGAAAAAATCCAAGTTGTCGCGTTCTTCTTCTTCAACTGTCAGCTAATCATCTTTTCGTACTTCTACAATCTTGTCGTTGTACAAAATTTGGTACCCTGGATCATTGTCATTGCTGATGACAGGGGACATATCATCAAAATCAAATACAATGGAAATTTGGATGTTACAACATTTTTCAGTATAGACTGTGTACTTTATGGTTTCCAAAAGCAGGTATTAAAGGTGTATATATGTAAATTAAAACCACAGGAAATCTTATGCGACCATTTTTAAGCAAAGTTTTTCGCAAAAGTTATCAACTGGCTACCTATTCAATTTGTTGGTAGCTATTACTTTTTAAAGGAATAAAGTTCATAAAAATCAAACTCATCACTTTGCAAAACCAAAAAAAAAATTATAAATATTTTGTATAAATTATCGATTATTAAATTGGAAATTTAATGTTTTGAACTTTTTTACTTCCTAGAACGAAGTAAAGAAAGTATTGTGATCGCAAAAAATTTTGGTATTTAGATTTCAACGGAAATATCCACTTTGACCATCCCTGAATCCATAAGTGTCCAAAAAAGCCCAAAATCCATACAAATTGGACTTTTTCTTAACTGCAATAATAAGCCCTCATTGAGATCTTTTCAGCAATATAAGTGGTACTTATTTTCATTGGTTCCAGAGTTATAGCCAAATAAAATTTTAATTAATTAAATATTTGGATCTTAGGGAAAGACAATCGGTTCAAATCGAACTTAATCAACTTTTTTATTTTATTTAAATAAGTAGATTTATTAACCTCTCATTGTAACAAAAATGTTTACAATGAATAATAATTCAATAATTAAAAAAAAAAAATGAAAAAACATCATAAGTTTTTAATGAAATAAAATTTTATGTACTTTTCATTAAAAAAAAAAAATGTGTAAATAATTTAATAGGCGTACAAGGAAGTCATGTGTTGTCCACATCAGTTTTTTTTTCATAAAAATTGGTTTAAGTAGTTTTCAAGAAAATTTGGATATAGACCAATGTTATTTTTCAAACATTACATTTTATTTCAAAAATCCTTCTTTACGCGACCTTCTTAAAAAATTTGAAAAAATGTAGTCACTTCACAAATTATTAAGACTTTTAATAAAATAATAAATTGTTTAATACAGAAGGGCAAAGAGCCTTTTTACAATGTTTTTTTAAAATAGTTAAATGTAAAATAAATAGTGGTTTGAATGAAGAAGATGTATATTACATCATCAGGAGATAAATTTTCCACAGCCTTGTTGAGCACAAACTGACAACAAAACATTAAGGTTTTGTTTCAGTAATGCAGAATTTTAAGATGAATCACAACTAGTTATAAACTAAACTAGGTTATTCCCAATCTTTAATGTGATATTCAAATGCAGCCCTGATAGAAAATCTGCTTTGAATTACTTTCATATACTTCAAATAAATATTGTAACAAATCTAGAAGGCTATTTTATTGCACTCAAACTTATTTAAATATGAAAAACTGCTTATAAATAAATACAGAATATCAACTTTCAATGAAAAAGTAATATTACAAAATGAAATAAACAGAAATTTTCCATTACTCTTTTAGTTTTAAAATATCACTATAGAACAATATAAACAATTATTCCATCTCTAATGGATGTTATAACCTGTAAATGTTTATAAAGCAAAACAAGAAAATGCTTAAAACTTTACCACAGTGTTTAGAAATGTATGCTAATTCTGTGGTAGAGTAGTACTGACTCGGCCTTTCATCAGGGTTTGAATCTCAGTCAAGCATGGCATTTTTATATGCAAAAAAATTCCATTTCCGTACTTCCACGGGTAAGCTTCAAAGATTCTGAGGTGAATTAATTCATCATGCAAAAAGAAAAAAATTTGATAAGGTTCAAGCACAAAAGATACTGATTTCAGGACCCTTGAGTTTTGAAATTTGCTAATTATAAATAAATTTAAAACATTAAATTGTTGACTAGAATGCTATAAAAAAATGATCAAGCATAAAAAATCAAGTTTGTAAAGGGGCATTGATGTTAATGCAATGATAGCAGCAACAGCAGAATGGAAGAAAACTGTTGACAATGATGGAAGTTATAATTAAAGGCATATAATAGCAATTAAAGTTATTTTTTACGTTGTTATCAAAATTATAGGCCAAACCTAATGATAATTATATTAGATAACTAAATAATCTAATTAATGTATTTCTTGAAATCTATATTGTAGGATATTTCATTACAATATTCTATCTTAATTTTACTACATAATTTCTGCTAATTAACTGATTTAGTAACATATATCTTTATTTACTTTATATTATATCTTAAATACAACACAATTCTTCTTTAAAGAGAAACTTGTCAAGGATGAATTGTTTTCTTATACACCACCGATTTACATTTTAGAAAAGCTTTATTATATACCAAAATTCTCATGAGTACTATTATGCATTAACAAAATCTATAAGATCTCTCTTTTACTTGCAATTTTGGTATCATGCAAATACCATCAGTACCCACTGGTTTATTGTAAAGCAGGAAGAAATTAATTAACACACAAGTAATATTACCAAAGAGAAGAATAACAAATAAATAAATCTTAGTAGTTTCACAGTAATCAGTATATTGCTTTTAATTCTATCATATCAGTTTTATAATGCACATTCAATTTGATATTATGATTCTTTATTGGTAAAGCAAAAACATAAAATGCAGTTAGAAAAAATATCAATACATTACTGTTAAAAAAAATATATTATTTTTCCTACGCAAAACCTTTTACTCAATCTGATTAATTTTAATAGGTATTGTATTTAGATTTAATTATTTAAATAGTTTATTTTCTTTCATAGTAAAAAAAATATTGGTTTACTTACTGTAATGCTATTATTATTTTAGCTTTAACAAAATGCAACTTACTTGTACATAAATGTAAGCAAGTTATTTCTTTTTAATGGGGGCTTAACGAATCCTTTTTTAATTTATTTACACCACTAAAAAAATTGTTAATTAATTACAATCTTGGATAATTTTGTTGCAAAACGTCTTCTACCTAACTTATGGAAAAGCGATTATTTTTTATACATAAAGCTTTCAACATTTATATAAAAAAGAAACAATTTTTTAATAAATCTATTTAATCCTAATAAGTGTAAAATAGATTAATAAGGTTAACAGTTAAAATATAAAGTACTTAAAATTTTTGTTCTAAAAATACCTACAGATAGAACCTAACATTAATTATTTAAAGAA
Organism: Lycorma delicatula; assembly: GCF_047948215.1. Classification (NCBI taxonomy): domain Eukaryota; kingdom Metazoa; phylum Arthropoda; class Insecta; order Hemiptera; family Fulgoridae; genus Lycorma; species Lycorma delicatula. Next base: position 20,235,187 of record NC_134467.1, read on the forward strand.
CCAAACGTTAATACATAACTACAATTATAACAGATATCAAATAAAAGGTACCAAAAATATTAGTTTTATATTAAAACAACGAAGGCCACTATTAATTTTTGTGAAACGAAAACTTTTTTCTAAAGGTTTCTTTGTTATCAGTGAACGACGTACCGGTACCGAAACTTTCAATACAGATATATATCAATCAATACGGAAATAACATTAATTCATTACCTTCAATTAATAAGAACACTGTATTCTTCTGGATTATAAAAATAAACACTATTCTGATAATTTACAATTAATCTAGACACATTTATCTACGAACGTTATCTTTAAGACCACCGATAAAATAATGGATAACGCAAACAAGGAAATCTAAAGAAACAAAGGACCTGTCAAATATGTTAACATCTGGTATGATGGACCGGAAAAGTTTTAATACCAGTATACTTCAAACAGAAATACATATAATACTGAGATATTCAATTTAATGCACTTACCTTTACAATTGAACGCACCAGGACTCCGTACTCTAGTTGGCGTTGTATCAGGAGACGTTCTAGTTTTCCATAAAGAATTCGGTGACAATATAGGACTATTACTTTTACTTTTCTTTAAATCTTTACTGTTTTGTCTAGTTAATGAAGACATAGGTAGAGTCGCTTTCATTGGACCCTGTTTTGATGATGGAGAAGATTTTTTCACCCATCCTTGATTGCTATTACCGGACATTTTGACAATTGCACTATAACCAATTTTACCTTTTATTAAAAAAATTACATATAATTATTACTTGATTATCGTTTATATACATTATAAATCCTATAATCTACATATTAAACAAATAATAATAAATTATTTTATAAAAATACATGAAAAAATAATAAATATTTCGAGACATCACCATTTTTTGTTGACAATACCACTTGACATAAAGTAACTGGCAGAATTTGTTGGCATCTGTAGATGGCACTAGTAGTCTCTACATGTGTCGTGTACTAGCGGTGAATTTAAAATCCTGATCATGAATGAATGTTTAAAAAATCTTTTTAGAAAATAAGTTATTTTAATAAAATGCAAATTATTACCATTTTTATAGAAAAGTATTATTCATAAAATTAATTTATAATTTTATATACAGTATTTGTTAAGAAAAGACAACAATATTACTTTAAATTATTACAGAAATATGAATTATTTAAGTGTATATTGCAGAAAGAAAACCAAATTATTTCTTTCAGATCATATTAATCTAAAAAATGATTGTTAAGAATTCTGCCACCAAGTCTTAATATTGGAGTCATCAAGACCAGCATTTTTCATTACAGATTCTGCAAATAGATTAAAAATTAAAGGGATAAGATGTAGAATTTTCTAGTACCTTGATCTTATACCAATCAGTGTCACTATATGGCAGTGGTATATGGCTACTTGGGTAACGTATAGAGACTTGATTAAGCATACAAGATGTTCTGACATACCCATTGCCCAAGGACAGTTGCATAATATGTTTTGGCCGTCAAATGCCTTGGAATAATCAACAAAGCATATAAATATGTTTTTTTTTTTAATTCTCTGGATTTCTTCGTTACCCATAGAATGTTTGCAATGTCTTTCTTTTGCCCATCCCCTTCTGAAACTGACCTGGGCTTCGGGTAGTTCTATGTTAATGGTCACACCAAGACATTGTTGAATGGTTTTCAGTAAAATTTTATTAGTGTGGAGTTTCAGTATGATATTAAGTAGTTTGAATAATCTTTGGAGTTGCCTTTTTTTTGGATAAATACTGATTTTTTTTTCCATTCTTGTGATAAGATAAATGTATTCCATATGTCCAGGCAAAGAAGGATCATTGATGCAATGGATATTGGTGAGAGTAGTTTCACCTTGATATACCATCAATATTTGGAAATTTCTGTTTGGATAGCTGTTTCATTACCCGTGCAACTTCTTCTGTAATATCTGGTTCCATTTATGTTAGCTCATTTTCTTCTGACGAAAAATTTTTACGACCCAGTTTATTCAACAATTTTTTTAAATTCCTTGATAAATCCCTATCTCCATTCTATAGGAAAGAACAGTGAAAACATAGCATCTTGCTAAATAAATTTTCAAACTAGTTTTAGTAATAGTGAAACTATTACTTTCATACCAAATTTATTTACGTTTTTAGAAAATGTTTATTTAACATTTTTAAATATAAATTTTGAATAATTTAAATTATGTATATTTATTTTCATTATCCAGTCATCAAATTAAAATTTTGTTTAATAATTATATTTTCATCACAGCTTTTTATTGAGTATTTTTTTTCAAAAATAAGAAGTTGACATAAGATTTCAAATATAAGAGATTTTTTTTTTAATTTGCTACTGTTAAATAAATGTTTTAAAAATAAATCTTTTATTAATATATTATATAAATCACAACAGGAATGGATAGATTATGCAATTTCCATATTTAAAAAAAGGGACTTTCCTATCTTTTAACTGGATAAATCAAGAAAAACTATGATAAAATCTTGATGACAAAAATCTTGATCACAATCTTGATCTTGATAAAATCTTGATCACAAAATATGTAATTAAATATAAAACAAAAATGTAAGATTCAATTAAAGTCTATATTAATTTTTTTAAATATAAACACATGAAATAATACTGATCTATACACGAAGATAATAAATATAAAAAATGACTACTGAATAAATTACCATTCCATAAGGCATTAATGAAAATTATTTGAGTACATATTTATGTATACATTGAACAGATTCAGAAAATGAAACATTAATTTAATTTTTTTAATTAATGTTTATTTAACTAAGTAACATTGTTTCTATAAAATAAGATCTTTTAATCACATTTTAATTAAATTGGTGGGAAGATTTATTAATCATTTTGGTAATTTATTAAAAAAGCCAATGAAAGTAGAATATGATCATTTCTTTTAAGCTGAAGGATTGTAAATTTTTAACAAAGACTACATTCATAAATACAAACACATGGATATTTATTTCTAATACTGATATTTTCTCATTTTTTTTAAACATGTATTTATTCTTTTTTCTTTAGTATTATCAGCATAATTAGATTTTTTATTGTATTTAAGTGTTTATAAATTTCTTGAAAGCATACTTTTTAATTTTTTATTCATCCTTTCTACAAGCATGTAAAAGATGACTACAAAATAAATTACAATTCACAAGGCGCTAATGAAAATTATTTGAGTACATATTTATATATTTGTTGAAAAGATGCAGAAAATGTATTTACACTTTTATTTTCTGCGTTTATTTTTATAAAAACATTTATTATTATACATTCAGAGTCATCGAAAATGGTTGCAACAATTTAAAAAAAATTGTATCTCAAACTATTAGTGGTAATCAAACAATGTTGTACATCCCTCTTTTTTTCACAGTAGATAATGTTTTTAATGTATCCCTACAGAAAAAAGTCTAGGGGGTGTTAAACCTGGACTTCTCAAGAGCCCAAAGCACACGACTAGCCCTACCGATCCAACAACTGGAGAATCTTTCATTGAGAGCACATCAAACACCACGCTCTTCTGATGTTTCAGTAGCTCTCAATTGTGGTTTGTTTTATGAATATCCAGTTTTGGCCGCTTAACTTCTTTCTCTTCATTTGCTTTCTTTTCTTGGTATTTTTAATTTGTTTTCTCTAACTGTATCTTTCACTCTGCTGCTGTCTATTTCTTCATCATTGTAGAATTTTGTTTGTTTCCTTTTCTACATGCTTGCTGAGATTTGGTATCTTTCAATATTTCTTTTTTAAAAATAAATTATTATATTATTACAGTTATCATATTATTACATTTTTAATATCCCATCTAAATCCTCTCCCTAATGGACCAGACCGAAGTCTATAATTTAACCTAAGTCTGGGGTTTGAATTAAGTTTTCAGTAAGGGAATTCAGGACTAAAGTTTGTTGTGATCAACATCTTTGGTGGAATGTTGTGTTTAATTTGCCTGGAATTACGAGACATTTACAAAATTGGCTAGGTGCGGGGTTCGTACTTCTGGAAGCTCAGTTACCTAGTTCATTGGGATATGATGTAGGACATTCAAGATGTCCGAACGAGGCCTACAGCGAAGGCAAAAGCTGAGTTAATAAATCACCAATGCAAATGTCTACCGAGGCATTTACATTGGTGGCATCCCAACGAGGCCAGGCTTATTACTGTGAGATGTAAAAAGTCAGAGGGCGATAGACGACTCCTGTTAAAGCCCAACAGGGCCAGGAATGGGTGGGGTGGTGTGGTGACCAGAATGTCACTAGGCAAGTGTCTTCCCCTATGAGGTTGGGATGTCCTTCTAAATAGCACTATAGCAAAGCTATAGCTCTTAAGGGAAAGTATTGTAATTGGTCCAATTTGGGCATGTATAATTTTCATCAGTTCTTGACGTTTTGACACCTAAGGAACCAAATATACTAGAGGGAAATTTTCTGGATGTTAATATTCATATGTACGTGCGCGCGTATAAATGTGTGTGTTTGGTGTTGGGCTATAAATCACCCTTCTATTTTTAGGACTGTATGGAGCATTGATGCCATTCAATTTTCAACTTAAAAGGTCAAGGAGGTGAGGCTGTGGAGCAAGGTCACTCTCAGTATCTCAAGATTTCGCTTAATTAAGGTTATATTTCTCTTCGGCATGTCTGTTAATGATTAAAAATAACATTTGTAAAATTTGTTTTTCAAAATCGCATCCCATTCCAAATAATACTGTTGTAATCGTCTGTTATGTTGTGACTTTACAGATGACAGGTAGAATTAAATAAATGAATAATATTTAAAGTGTAAAAATTTAACTCGGTCTGGCTCGGTCTCTAACTCGATCGCCCGGTCAACTCGTATCTGGTGCGTTAAGACTCGCGGCTACACCACTCTGCCGACTGTACAAGTGAAATTTGTTCTATGTAAGTTGTGAGATTACATTAGTTTAGTCACAGCCGACCGTCACCGTTAGTACCGAATCACCCGCGCGAATTAATTACGGTATGCACGCGAGCTTTATTTAGAAACATTTAACTAAATTAACGAAAACATATTACATTTAATTAAAATAATAAATATTTTTAATTAAGTTGTGAGTAAGCCGTGTATCAGAAATAACCCACTTTGAGTTTCCCGGAACGCGGCTTTAGACGCATTCCGGGAAACTCCGGTATCTTCCGGTATAATATAACTTTGTTGTCAGCTTTTTATTTCCCCCACAGAACGGAATTGTTTGAAGTAATTAAATTCTCTTAAGTTACAAAATCTCTTCGTAAACTAAGTAAGTTTTTATTTTTAGTGATTTTAATTCTTTTACACTGAAGCAAACAAAAAAAGCAGTTTTATTCTATGACCTGGAGAATTAGTTTCCATTATTATAAACTAGCATCCCAGTCCCGGCTTCGCCTGCACTATATGGTTATTTGCGTCTCCCATCGTTATAAGGGGATATTTAGCCGGTCATGTCTCGTTTCGCTCGCTCATCCCGTCTAACCAGAGAGCTCTGCCCCTTGGATCTTGGTGTGTTCATTAAACTCATACTTTTGAGAATCATAATGATAAATAAAAATTAAAGACTCTTCAATTTATAAAAAATATCTGTGTATTGTAATTTCCTTGTAGTTTGATCAATACAGGACCAGAAATTGAGTGATCTAAGAATGCGGGTTTCAAAACAGTCGGCCTCCATCTTAAAAATATTAGTTATAACTGGTTACCCGTACTTCGTACGGGTAAAAATATATTTTGCCCGGTTCTTAGCGTTACCCGACCAACACTACTAGGTGTATACGTAGGCATACTTCGTTTCTCGTTCTTTTATTTGATTTTTAATTATTTTTATTATACGACTGCCCAAAGAACAGTGTAATGTTTTACGCTGAAAAAAATTATTCTGTATAAAAATAATATATGTAAAATTCTCACCCGCACTCTTTAATTGTCCTACAGTAGTAATTAAGCAATGTTTTTTTTTTGGCAGTCGTGTCTTTTAATTTTTATCTCTTGCTTTATGTTTTTTAGTCAAGCACAGCCAGTCGCTTGGCACGAACAATAACAGTGGCTGTGATTGTTGAGCTGCCGCGCCGTACACCATTGCACTCCTTAAAATTGTTAAAATTAAAAAAAAAACCGAAAATGGTTGTTAAGATATTTATATGAAGAGTTCTTGTAAGCTCCAATTTAGTGAATAACTCGTTTAGAATAGTCGTAAACGGAGGAAATTTGTAATCATAGTTCAATTTTTTTTACCTTTCTTCACTCCTTTCAGGAAATTAGAAAAATTATAAATTTCATTGTTACTTCATTTTAACCTTTTAAATTCGGAATTTCGAAAAAATCCTTTCTTGGTGTGTAGTTACACCGTAAGAAGAACATTAAAAAAATTTGATCAACTTATGATGTTTTTGCTGGTCGTTAATGAATCAGTCAGGACAAATTGCTTTATAGGTATAGATGATACCATTTATTTACAATTAATCAGTTTATTTGTGTTCATAAATTTTAGACGGTAAATTTACACTATATTAAAATCCGCTTTAACAGCCACATGATCTACTCATGCTGAATCGACAGTCAAAATCTATCAGATCGATTGATCTACATCTCGATTCAGCTTCTTTCCTTAAGATTTTCTCTTTTATTTCGGACAACTGATATAAATGTGTTCTATATACGAAATTAACAATGGAGTATTGTATTTCTACCCAAATTAACGTCGCTGTGTAAAATTTCACAATTTTATGATATCAGGATATGAAATCTTGCATTTGAGGGCACGGTTGAACCGTTGTAAGTTAAAGAAAAGCACGTGCTATTCAACGTTTACATTTTCTAACGTTTTACATAATAACATCCATTTGAAAAAATCGGTCAATCATGTTTGCTTGGAGTATTTTAATTGTAAAATCTTTGGTATACATTATTTAATCACTTAGCATGTGTAATCATAAATACTATTTTTAACTTCGACAAATATTTTTAATTGTAATGCTTATAGAAAATTTTAGAAAATAGTAAAACTGGATACTGTTCAATTTGATTTCTTCGTCACGTTATTCAATATTGTTTTCAACAGCTGATTTGCGTTATATGCATTGCAACAATGAAAAATGATGTCATAGTTATGAAAAACAGTTTAACATACTCCTTTCTATTATGAAACAGATCATTGTTTACACTTACCAAACGTAGGAAATGGGTTGGTTGTAACAAACAAGTATTATGATACTCTCGTTGAATCATTATTGTTGTGTCCACCATGACTGTATTTAGTAAAAGATACAGAACTTGGTTTGGTAGAACTTTAAAGAAGATTATATTTTACTTATTATTGCCGAAGATGAATGGTGTGCATTTTTTATGACCGCACAATTTTATTTCGACAGTGACTATATACACAGTACCATAATTTTTGGATGTATATTTTTACAATTTTTCTTTTTTTTAAAGAGGAAATTTTAAAATTTATCATTTTAAAGAGGAAATCTTAGAAGATATCTGAATGTTTATACAGTTGTTACTAAACTTGAAGCTGTTGCATGGCACCAATTCATTAGACTGTAAGTGAGAGTATTTGTACTTCAAAAAAGTTTTAATGGACTGAATTTTTATTTGTTATATAATCTATGCAAGAGCTTAAAATTTGCGGTAATGTTTTTTTTTTCCCATAGTTTATGTATTAACATTTCTTACTTATATATATTTAGAATGGTTTAACAGTTTTTAAAATATAAAAAATGGGGCAGTCAGTCATTACTGACGATTCTTTAGGTTCATTTACGGTAAGACATTTTTAGACATTGAAAAATTAATTGCACTAAAAAGTAATCAAAATGTTAAATATTTTAATTTCTAAATTTAGGTAGTATTAAGGTATCATTTATTTTACAATAAAATCTATGATAGAAATGTGATAAATGTTCTGAAACTGATTTTCTGAAAACTAGTTAGTTTGTGTGGAAGAAATTTAAAGATCAATTCTGTTTGCTCATTTGTGTAGTTTTTGAATTTTGATTTTAGTCTAGTCCTATATCTCTTGTGAAAATTGCAATATAGTCTATGAAAGCCAGAATATTTGTTATGAATGTAGTTTTAGAGCCCATTTTCATGTTTCTTGTACATTTAACTTAAGTTCTTTCTCCTATTCTCTTGTAATGTTTTCAAGGGCACACTTAAATGGAGACATTCCATTTCCTTGCCTTACTACAGTTTTAATATTGAATGGTTCTGAAAGTTCCCCAAAGAATTTCACTTTTGATTTTGGTGTTTAATGGCTAATAATATTTGTCTTTGTAAATTATTAAAGGATTTAAGTTGAAATTCCCTGTGGAAAATCAATAAAAATTGTAACTAATTATGGGTTTTTAATTTTTATATAGTAAAATTTTAGTTTAAAAGATTTGCTCCATACAACTTCTTCAAGGTCTAAATCCACCTTGATATTTTCAGATTTCTTTTTCTATTGTTGGTTATATTTTACTTAATATTTTGGACAAAATTTTGTATGGGACTGACAACAGTGAAATTCCTCTAATTAATGTTTTATTACCTTTTCTGTGGAGGGGATGTATTAAAAAAGTTTTTTTAGTTGAAAAAAGATTTTAATATTGTATATTATTTTTTATAGTTTCTAATATTTGATAGAATCTATTTATTTTAGTTTGAAAAATAATAAATTAAGGTTTTGTTACAGTAAGGGGCAACCCGCAATCTGGTTTTAATAACGTGCTGTTGCCACTAATTTTATTATTTCTTTTATTATCTTTTTTTTTTTTAGGGAGAAAATATACATAGCTCCATGTGGCGTCAAGAAAAAAAGGATTAAACCAAATGATTTGCTTGTAAAAGATATTTATGGAAATAATTTACAGATTCCTGAACCAGAGAAGAAACTGAATGTACACCATTATTTATGTGTGCGTATACAGGTAATTAGAATTACATATTTTTTAAAAATTATTTAATAAATATTAGAATTTTAAAAGTATAGTAAAATCCTGATTGTTACTAGTATCATTTTTTGTTGTAATCTTGTGTGCGCATTTGGGTTGTGTGTGTGTGTGTGTGTGTGTGTGTGTGTGTGTGTGTGTGTGTTTGTGTGTGTGTGTGTGTGTGTGTGTGTGTGTGTGTGTGTGTGTGTGTGTGTGTGTGTGTGTGTGTGTGTGTGTGTGTGTGTGTGTGTGTGTGATTTTATTACTTTTGGGGGATGAACTACTCAAATAGAAACTTTAACAAAGAAAAAAAATTAAAAACAGCAAGAGATAAAATATCTGAGTGTTCAGGTGTTAAAACATAACAGATTAATTAGATAGAGGAAAGAAAGAGATAAAGATTTTAGTCAGATTTAAAACAGAAAAAAGTGTGTGCATGTATATTACAAAGAAAATAATTATCTTTGCATTACTTATATTTTTTACATTTTGTTTACTTTTTACAAGTTGCTACATCAAGATCCTTTTTTTAACTGAAACAATTTAAATTAACATTTTTAATTTAAATTTAATTTTTTAACTGAAACATAATTTCCAAAATGGTATTATAGCAAATTCAATAGTGTATCATTTTACGTACTTAACATTATTCTTTTCTCACTAAATGGTAAGGAAACTCTCACTAAATGGTTTCTTATCCTGCAGCTGTACAAAAAACATAACCTGGAATTAAGGTGTTCATCAATAAAGGCATGTGTGTCTGTTTCTCCCTGACGTGCACATGCATGCTTGCATGGGAACGTGCATGTGCACATGCGCACACTTTCATTTTTGTTTTGCTTTATAATACTTGAGGTGATGTAATTGCCAAGTCTGGAAAATTCATGACAACCAGCCCCACTAGTGGTAAAAATTCATTTTCACAACTTTTGGCTTTGGTGCGCGTCAAAAAAATAGAATTACAGTACATAAAAACCTTTAAATTTTATATTTTAGTTTCATCCTTATGAAGTAAACGCTGGCAACATTACTTCAAAATGCAGGATTTTTGCAAAATTGTTTCTTTTTTAAGTGTTTTATTATGTAAGGTCAATGAACATTAGTTTAGATTTCAGTTATAATTTTTTTAGTGGAATATGAAAACATTGAAAACGTAACTTGAAAGAGTTGAAAGCATTATGAAAGTTTTTAGATTTTGTATTTTATTTAATCTTCACTTAAATCCTAAAGTGTATTTAGATCAGCAACAAACTGAGGTTCATTCTCCACACTCTCCAGAATCAATAATTGAGAATTTGTATGTAAGAACAATAATAAGAGAATTTGTGTAGAACTTTGTATAGAAGAACTGAGAAGAGTGGAAGAAGTGTTAAAGACCAATTTAGTTTCCAGAAAAAGTATAGGGGTAAGGGAAATAATTTTAGTGCTGAAATTAATAGCAGAAGGAAGATTAAAGAAAAACAAACCAATATACATGATATTTATAGAAGAAAAGTCATTTGATAATGTAGAGTGGAATAAAATGTTCAGCATTTTATTCAAAAAGTTTAGAGAATAATTGAAGAGCATATGAAAGAAGCAGTAATAAAAAGGGATACTTTTTTAATCTATATGTAGAACTAGCAGTTCATAATGTTAAAAAACAATTTAGATCCGGAGTAACAGTACAAGGTGAAAAGATAAAAGATTCTAAGATTTATTGATGATATAGTAATTCTAGCAGAGTAAAACAGTTTTAGAAAAAATAATGAATGGCATGGAGGAAGTCCTTTGCAAGAACTACCTCATGAAAATAAACAAGAACAAAAGTAAGAAATGTAGTAGAAATAAAGTAGATGGACCACTGAATATAAAAATTGTATGAGTAAAGACTATGGAGGTAGAGTTTTGTTAGGAGTGATATAAAATGCAGAATACCACAGGCAAAATGAGCTTTGTCAGAAATATAATTTGCTTGCATTAAAAATTAATTTAAACATCAGGAAAGTATTTTTGAAAGCATATGTTTGGAGTGTAGCTTTACATGGTAGTGAAATTTGAACCTGAGAAAAGATTAGCTTTTGAAATGTGGTTTCATAAATAGTTAGTGGATACAGTGACATTGAAGGTATTGCGGCAAACTGATGAAGAATGCATTATAAAAAATATAACTAAAAGAAGACATACTTATAGGCCACATCTTAAGGCATCCTGGAATAGTTGTTTTGTATTGGAGGGACAGGTAGATGGGAAAAATTGTGCAGGCAGGCAGTGTTTGGAATTTGTAAAGCAAATTAAGGGATGTAGGCTGTAAGGGGTACACTAAAATGAAACGACTGGCACTAGATAGGGAATCTTGGGTTTGGTTTTTTAAAAAAAAAATGTAATTAGGTTAAATACAATGATTTTAGATATAACTGGTATTTAATTACAATGACTTTAGATATAACTGGCATTAAATTCTATGGTCATTAGTTCAAACATTAAGCGTGAAACTGTGCATAATATTAAACTTTGTGATCTATGGAGCCAGTTTAATTTCAAACTGGCTAATTTCATACGGGTGGGGGTGTATACATATATATATATATATATATATATATATATAGGATGCTAAAATAAAATAACCAGTTGAGATGTAATAAAACAACATTTTTATGTTATGTCTGCAGATATGTTTTTCTACTAAAGGAGCAGCCATATCTTGGGATACAAGGAAACATGAAAACTGTTGCAATATCTTCATGTGAAGCCAAATAAATTATTCTAATCAAGGTATGCAAACAGGCCAAATGGCTATGTGGACTCCTCAGCTAAGTGAATCCATCAAGAGTGAGTAATAGAAATGCAATCTATAAGTGAGTCAATCATAAATATGCCATGTATAAGTGATATTTTAAAATAAGTGAGTAATATTATAGATCTACTAATCATTGCATTCTTTGTAAATACAAGCTTCTCTCTCATCATCAATTTCCCGTTTAACATATGCTTTAAAATATAAAAGCTATGTTTTTCAAAAGTAAGTCAAAAAAGAAATTAACTTAAGAACTTAAATAGAATTTTTATTAATTTTACAGATTATATGTAATTAACATATTATAATATAACATTACTCTGATATATATTTATCAGCTACATAAGTGGAAAAAACTGCTGATTTTTCTGTAAAAATTGGAATGTGATTCTTGATAATAGGTAAACAACGTCGTCTTGCTCATTTTATATAATAATAATTGTTAGATGTAATTAATGATTCTATGTATTTTTTGTTTAAAATAACTGATTTTATGTGTAAAATTTTTTTTTACTTTAACATTTTATTTATTATATATTGATTATTCTACAAAATTGTAAGTGTCAAAATGTTAAAAATCTATTTAATTTAAATTACTTAAAATACAGAATAAAGGAATTAGTTATGGAGGTACCTCTTAACCCTTTTTTGTTAAGATTGATTTGATTAAAATTAAATATGATATGTAAATGTTATTTAAATTTATGAACCTTTCATTGTGAAGAATGGTTTTTGAAGGTTCCTCCATCATTTCTTTAATTTTTTTAAATAATTATAAATTTAATTACGTAAGTCCGATGTAAACTAAAAATGTAAATGTCAATGATTATATGAAAAGATTTAGTGTATTGTTACAAGCAATACACTAAAACAATTTAGTTATGATAAAAACAAAGATACATGAGATCTATTAAAATCAATTAAATCTAATGTAAATCTATTAAAGCAGGTAGAGAGTATGAACTAAATCAAGAGGATTAAACTTGTAGAATATTGTATCAAATATACTAATGACTGTGAACACCTTTTTCTAAAAAAATATAAACAGTTACAAATGAATAAGACTAGGAGAAAGAGGAAGGCATCATTTACATTATAATGGTTAGGTAGAAATTTTGGAACCAAATTATGGAGTCGAAAACATACCTAGCAGAAGTATAAGTATAGAAGTAATGATGAAGTTAAATTAATGAGAATAAAAATAAGTAGAAAGAGATGGGATACAGACTAAATTAAATGAAATTGATTAAAAGTTAAAATTTGAAAAATATCTTAAAAAGCATGGAAAATTTTCATGTGAAAAACGCACATTTTTCAAGTGTGTTAGTATAATAGTAGGTAGAATACAAAAAAGGATAGTTGTCTAGCAAAGTCTCACAATATCAAATATAAATCTTTAAAAAAATCTTAAATTATCAAATTTATATTTGATAAAATTTATAAGAAAGTTATGACCACGTAAGATCACTTTAGTCAGTCCATTGTCGAAGTCTCTTCGATAAGATTGCCTTGGGCCTTGTGGTTCTCCCACTACTTTGTGCCCTTTCTAATGTTGAGTTTAAAAATGCTCCTGTTGAGTTTTGTCTTGTGTGTGAAGAGAATTTTTTCTTGTTTAATTTGATCTTATCTGTGGTGTAAGGCCAATTTCCTTCAGATCCTCCCTTAATTTCTCTGATCCATCTGCATCCTGTTTCTGTTTTATGAATTGAGACCAATTTTTTCACTTTTCTGTTGTCTGTCTTTGATTGTTCTGGTGGAAGTGTTTCTGCTGCATAACGTTTTATTACAGTGTTGTAAGTCTTTTTGCTTTTCAATCCTAGAATATTTCATGGAAGATCAATGATTGCAATTATTTGTGTTTTAAGAATTTGTCCATTTTATTGACTTGAATTAATAATACTGTGTGATTATAGTTGTTAATTATGAACGCACTTAAGATTTTATTTTTGATTGATTAATAGCTCTTACGAAAGTGTACCTGGTTATCTTTAGAGCTGTAGGTAGTTTTTCTTATTTTATTTATATTCTATAAATATTTATAGTAATAATTATGGTAGTGAAACATGGATGACTGGAAAAACAAAAGGGAAAGAGTGTATAGTTCTTTGAATTGTGGTGTTATAGAAGGAAGTTTTAATAAGTTTAAATAAAATTTAAACTTTTTTAACAGAATTAAATAGATTAACTAGGCTAGTAGACTGTATAATAAGTGACACAGGTTTAGTTAATTTGGTGGTATAGTATTTTTTTGTATTAACCTAATGTGTACATTGCAATCTGTTGAACTAGTGAACAATGAAACCCCCTCTCTTCCACGGCCAAATGAGATTAGGATATGATGTATGACATGTAAATGATCGTGTTGTACAAACTGACTGACCTGACCGTTCCTGAGACATGTGGTTTACTGAGCCCCAACCACCAAAGTACACTAATATCCACTGCTTAGTATTCAGATCTGTATTAAAAGCAACTAACTTTTATTAGGATTTGAACCTCAGAACCTTCAACTTCGAAAATCAGCTGTTAATTTTTTAACCTTTGGATCCACCGTTAAGCATTCTTCAGAGGATGAGATGAATGATTTGTAGAGTTTGTGAAAATGCTATGCCTGACTAGTATTCAAACCTGAGACCTCCGGTTGAAAGGCCAAGACGGTACCACTTATGCCATGGAGGCTGGCAGCTGTTAAAACAGTTTATTAACCACTAGACCAGACTGAATGGGCTTGGTGGTAGAGTGAGTTGACAGAATGTTGGAAATATTTACTATTTTTTTATTCATATTTTTACTCAAATTTTGTTGATCAAAAGATATGTTATTTGATTTTCACAAAATTTTACAACAGCCGTTTCGATAAGACAGTGTGTTACACAGAAAACTAAATACTAAACCAAAAGAGGTAAAATACATAAAGATGTATTTTACCTCTTTATGGTAATAAAGATTACCATAAAGAGGTAATCTTTATGGTACCTTTATGTACCATAAAGGTACCATTATGTACTTGTGTATCAGTAATTTATAAATTTAACAGTAAATAAGCAGGTTCCAAATTATGCTTGTCATTTAATAAAGATCATGTTTTTTTAATGGCATTTTCAAAGTACTTCATTTTGAGAACAAAGATTTGTCCACTGCCACTGCCCATTCTCAAACTTTCAATTGCTGTTTTTAAGATGCGCTTTTAAAAACAGCAATTGCAGTTAGTGTTTTTAAACATGGCATTTCCTATTTCTGAATTGAAACTACATTTTAAAATTGCTTTCAAAAAAAATTAAAATTGTATTTATATACTTATAAGCGATAGTATATTCAATATAACAATACAATAATAAAAACAAAGCTTTCAATTGAAATAGATACAAAAAAAGAAATTAAAGCTATAAAGTCTTAAGCTTTCAAACGACTTTAATGTAGTTAACTGGAAAAAGAATTTTATTTTCCTCATGCGCTTGGTCAGACATGAAGAGAAGGAACTTTTTTTAAAACTTTTCTTCAGATTTTTTAAATGTGAAGTAAATTTATTTACTGTAAAATTTTGGTTTTTGCATTTACCTCTGAGTGATTTTTAAAATAAATTTTGTAAAAATATGATGGATTTTCAAGTTACTGCTACATCTAACAATTCTTTTTCAAATAACTCTCAGTATCAGAGTGGTGATATATGAGTATATGGCTGTTAATTATTTATAATTTACAAACCACCAGGTACACACGTATACCTTACCTTCAAGTCAAGTGTTAATAAAATACTTTCTCAATAAATTAAGGCCTTTTCGGATCTCTCGGATCCTTTTCCTTTTTCCTGTTTAGCCTCCGGTAACTACCGTTTAGATAATTCTTCAGAGGATGAATGAGGATGAGATATGTATGAGTGTAAATGAAGTGTAGTCTTGTACATTCTCAGTTCGACTGTTCCTGAGATGTGTGGTTAATTGAAACCCAACCACCAAAGAACACCGGTATCCACGATCTCTCGGATCCATTATCTGTTATTAAGACACTACAATCAACAAAACATTGAGGTACTTGTCACCAAGGTTAGGACTAATTAAAATTGTTAATCAGATGTTAAAAAATCAAACTTTATTTGATGGTTCACTAAATTGAAATTTTTATATTTATAAATGCAATATTTTTCCAAATGTTTCAGTTTGTTCTTAACAAAATTACAACATTTTGAGATCATTCACTAAATCCACCATATTTAGAAAATATTTATTATTCTTAATTGTATATGCATAATTAGCATTATGCCGCTTAATGTGTTACACATTGGTTTATATATAATTTTCGTTTATATAACTGTATAAAATATATCATAATTTTCAGACTGATTCATTGGAATAATTATATATATATATAATAAGACTGATATTATATAAGGGTCCTTATTATATATCTTATTTAAATATTGCCTGTAAATAGTGTCAATAAAACATTTATTGTAGCCATTTTGTAAAGCCACAATTTTTTTATATACAGTTCATTATTCAGTACCGCCTTATTATGTAAATAAATTACATATCAGGCTAATGATCATCACTGAGTTTGACTAAAGTCTCAGCAAAACTGATAGTTTTACATCCACTGAATTGCTGCATCCAAAATTCAGGCTACAGTGATAAATCACTAAATGGAGAAAATACCAGAGGAAATCATGAAACTTAGTGATGATCATTAGGTCTTTATTGGGAGATTTTCCTTGCATAATACATGCAAACTTGAGTATTTTATTCCTTTAATTTGTCTATATTTTCCATTTCTAAATATTAAAACTAGCTGCTCTTTTTGTTTCTTTTTGTTGGATATAATCAATCCATAATATCCTTATGGTAAATCCACATTTCATATGCCTCCCAACTTTCATCTGTAGTTTGTCTTGTATCCCTGTCTGTATACATTGCATTATATTTTAGAAAATATTATTGTAATGGAATCTCAGGTGTACTCTCGTTAATCAAAACTACTTACACCTGAGATTCCGAGGTGTCTTCAGGAAGGTGACTGGCTCCTTCATATCACTCATATTTCTAAATACTAACAGCTGTATTTTCCATTATTAGTTACAACAGGCTTATATATACTAGATTATAAATGAATTTTGTAGCGTATGAAAAATGACATGCCCACCAGGATTTGAACCTGGGACCTCCAGATGAAAGGCTGAGAAGCTATCACTCTTGTCACAATTCAGCATTAAGCAATGACGAGGACTAGCCAATACATAAATTTGAAAATATCTTTTAATTTATCTATATTTTCAAGTAATTACGAGGGTTTTTCAAGGTCCGATTGGTCACGAAATTAAAACCACAGTGAAAATAAAAAAAAATTTTTTTGTAACAAGTATTTACATAGTTATGCTATTTCTCTACATAGTCGCCACTCCATGTCTGTACCAAAATGGTGTCCTCCTAGCCAGCGTTTCATGTGAGCAAAGAGGTGAAAATCGGATGGAGCCAAGTCTGGGCTGTATGGTGGGTGATCAAACACTTTCCAACGAAAACACTACAGGAGCTTCATTGTTACAGCTGCAGTGTGCGGCCAAGCATTGTATGGAGAAAGATAATGCTTGATGACAACATTCCTCTCTGCTTATTCTGAATTGCCCTTCGTAGACGTTTAAGAGTCATGCAGTATGAGGCTGCAGTGATGGTCGTGCCATGTTCCATGAATTCCACCAAGAGAACTCCATTCTGGTCCCAGAACACAGTAGCCATACACTTTCTGTTGAAGGTTCGCTTGAACTTCTTTGGCTTACTGGGAGAATGACAATGCATCCACTGTTTGGATTGTTCTTTGTTTCTTCAGTTTTGAAATGGACCCATGTCTCGTCCCTTGTGACAATTTTGTTCAAAAAATCTTCTTCATTGTGGTAGCGCTGGAGAAACGTTAGGTAGGTGTCCATTCTCATTGTTTTGTGATGGTCGGACAGCATCTTGGGAACCCATCTCGCACACAGTTTGCGGTACTGAAATCTCTCACAGTGGTGTAGAGAGCTGACCTTGAAATTTCAGGAAACTAATCACTCAATACAAAAATTGTGAACAGACTTTTCTCGAATTGCATCATCCACACTCTCAACGAGATCATCTGTTGACACTCGCTTCCTTCCCTGACCGCCTGCATCATGAACATCTGTACTTGCTTTAAAGTTCCAGCACCATTATTGCACTTTGCTGTCACTCATTGAAGTTTCACCATACACATATTACATATTCGCTATTATTGTCTTGCCATGTTTTTTTTTGTAATTTTTCTATGTCTCGAGATAACTCTATCTTTACACTGTAAAATATTTATATTGTATGTGTTAGTTGTGCATTTGCATAATAGTTTTTGCATGCTAATATTAACAAAAAAAATTTAGTTTTTAGTTAATTTGATAATGATTATCATATGCAAGTTGTCTGAATGTGCATGTATTTAAAACTGTATCTGCATGTAGATTAGTTATTTAAAAAATAACTTTTGTAATGACAACTTTTGTAAACTACAAAAAGTTCTAAAAAAGTTTTCTTTTGTAAGTGATCACTTACTCAGTCCATTATCAAAGTCTCTTCAAAGGGACTGTTAGGGCCAAGCAGTCCTCCCAGTACTTTTCCATATGTACTTTCTCTCAGTACTTTTTTCTGTCGGTATTCTTTTTCTCAGTCAAAGTACTGGCAAAGTACTTTTTCTCAGTCAAAGTACTTGGAAAATGTTCATGTTGTATCTTTCTTGTGTTGTATCTTTCTTTTTTATGGTATTATGAAATATAACTATGCAAGTAATATATTTTTTGTAAATTTGTTAAATCTGTTCTAATATGTATTATAAAAATGCTACCACTCTTAGAATGAATACCTCTGAATAAAGGTATATTAATTGATTGTAACTGTATTTGATAAATTTTTGTATTTAAACTAACTTCTTGATTAGATTAAATCTGTCAGTTTATTAATTATTGTAATTTACATTCAATAATGCACAAGTCTTCCTTGACTTGTGCAATCCGATCCAATGATAAAACATTGTGAAAATTCATTTCAAGCTTCATCTAAGGCGTGACTTAGGATCATATGCATCAACAAATGTGCCAATTCTTTTTATAGAGGCCTTTACTGACCCTCTTTGCCTTAATTGCTTCTTATCCATATAAATAAATAAAAATATTATAATATGGATTGTTGCTAACCCAAGTCGTTACTTCCTTTATCGTATCAATAATAAAGTATTGAATCTTTGAGTCCTTTTGGTCTTCCTTCAGAGGACCAAAAATGTCAAATATCTGCCGTGGTATTATACGGTAGTACCTTGGTTAGGAGTAATTATTCTTGCAAATAAATTGCTGGTTCAGTGCTAAAAAATTGGGACATTTATCACTTTACATTTATCTACATTACCAATGTAATGTAGATGTCATGTTGACTGCATGAACAATGAATAAAGACTAAACAGTACAATTAAAAAATAGCAATTTTCTAAAGTAATTAGGAGGAAATTATAGAGAGTCTGAATATTGTCAAGAGCAACCACTACCCCTGATGAGGCCTACACCAAACTATAATAGTGCACTTCAACGTGGAACTGATGCAGGGCTGGCCCTATCCCTGTGGTACCTAACTTTCCTATAACAGCGTAGGTAAATTGGGTACCCCAATCAAAC
The DNA here is from genome assembly GCF_047948215.1 of Lycorma delicatula. Classification (NCBI taxonomy): domain Eukaryota; kingdom Metazoa; phylum Arthropoda; class Insecta; order Hemiptera; family Fulgoridae; genus Lycorma; species Lycorma delicatula. The sequence continues at coordinate 20,254,554 of NC_134467.1, forward strand.
TCCTCTACCATCGCCACTTATATGCCATCAAACTATGTTAATTAATGATTAATGATTAATTCCCATAATCTGTTCTTGCACAAGTAAAGCATGCAAGTAAACAGGGCAGTCCTTGCTGATCACCTGTTTTTTCTTGCAAAACTTGCTAATATATGAGACTCATTACCGTAATCCTTAAATTAAACTTCAGTCAATATAAATTTTATCCCAGATCCTCAGCCAGTTTCTTACCACCATGGAACATTCAACAACCCAGTGTTTTTCCTTATCCATGTCATCTCATTAATAAATAATCTTGAAACCATCAATAAATAATTCCTTTGATGCTCTAGCTTCTGTATTCTGGCTGAAAATATAGTCCATGATTTTGTCTTTAGAAAGATCTTCAGGAATATCATAAATCATTACCTTCTGTTTAATGGACCAAGGTACACTAGGTGTTAACCTCTTATTTCTGAGGGCCTTTTAAGATCTTTGACTGTCAGCCATTTCAAGGACTCCTCCTCCTTCCCTCAGTCTTCACAAGTTTCTAACCTGAACAAAGATTTCACCTGTAAACCATGTGTGAAATTGTTTATTTTTGCATTACACTGTATTCATTGCTGTAACTTGATTGCCTAGATGTAAGCTCCCCTGTGTGAAATTGTTTATTCTTGTAATCTCAAACTTTTCTTAGGTTTAACTACCTCCTGAATCTTCCTAGTACTTTGCTCAGCAGAAAGTTCTCCTTTATCGTCTTTACTTGGGTCCATAATCACTACATTGCTCTGGCTAGGGTACATATTAACTTCTGCTAATATGGTTATATTTATCTCTGGATTTTGCCTAATTCCTCTTATCGACTGGAGTTCCTCATGACCATGTACCATGTACTTTTCCCAAAAGATAAACTTGTCACAGCCTGCAACAATCTATACTACCCTGTAGCGACTTAAATAATCCTTCCAAATCACTAGGCCTCTAGTCCCGCAAGCTCATCAGGATACTCCTTTTCAACTTAGAAGGAGCTAGCACCTGCTACCTTCTACCTGCTATCTGCTATACTACCTTCTACCCGCTATCTGCTATACTACCTTCTACCAGCTACCTGCTATACTACCTTCTACCCGCTACCTGCTATACTACCTTCTACCCGCTACCTGCTATACTACCTTCTACCCGCTACCTGCTATACTACTACCTTCTACCCGCTACCTGCTATACTACTACCTTCTACCCGCTACCTGCTATACTACTACCTTCTACACCCGCTACCTGCTATACTACTACCTTCTACCCGCTACCTGCTATACTACTACCTTCTACCCGCTACCTGCTATACTACTACCTTCTACCCGCTACCTGCTATACTACTACCTTCTACCCGCTACCTGCTATACTACTACCTTCTACCCGCTACCTGCTATACTACTACCTTCTACCCCCCGCTACCTGCTACTACCTTCTACCACCCGCTACCTGCTACCTGCTTACTACCTTCTACCTGCTACCCGCTTACTACCTTCTACCTGCTACCCGCTTACTACCTTCTACCTGCTACCCGCTTACTACCTTCTACCTGCTACCCGCTTACTACCTTCTACCTGCTACCCGCTTACTACCTTCTACCTGCTACCCGCTACTACCTTCTACCTGCTACCCGCTACTACCTTCTACCTGCTACCTGCTACCCGCTACCTGATACTACCTTCTACCCGCTACCTGATACTACCTTCTACCCGCTACCTGATACTACCTTCTACCCGCTACCTGCTACCACCGATACCTGCTACCTTCTTCTACCAGCTACCTGCTACCTTCTTCTACCAGCTACCTGCTACCTTCTTCTACCAGCTACCTGCTACCTTCTTCTACCAGCTACCTGCTATACTACCTACTACCTACTACTTTCTACCAAGCTACCTGCTACTACTACCTTCTACCAAGCTACTTGCTACTACCTTCTACCAAGCTACTTGCTACTACCTTCTACCAAGCTACTTGCTACTACCTTCTACCAAGCTACTTGCTACTACCTTCTACCAAGCTACCTTCTACTTGCTACACTACCTTCTACCAAGCTACCTTCTACTTGCTACACTAACTTCTACCAAGCTACCTGCTACTTGCTACACTAACTTCTACCAAGCTACCTGCTACTTGCTGCACTAACTTCTACCAGCTACCTGCTACTTGCTACTACCTTCTACCAGCTACCTGCTACTTGCTACTACCTTCTACCAGCTACCTGCTACTTGCTACTACCTTCTACCAGCTACCTGCTACTTGCCTACTACCTTCTACCAGCTACCTGCTACTACCTACTACCTACTACTTTCTACCTGCTACCTGCTATTACCTTCTACCAGCTACCTGCTTATTACCTTCTACCAGCTACCAGCTATTACCTTCTACCAGCTACCAGCTACCTGCTATGCTACCTGCTACCAGCTACCTGCTATGCTACCTGCTACCAGCTACCTGCTATGCTACCTGCTACCAGCTACCTGCTACCTGCTATACTACCTTCTTGGATTTAACACTTATTTGACTTCACCTTTTTACTCCACCTTCCTTTTTGAATAGTGTCTTGCCTTTCTTGCGCATTTCCCCCTGCGAAATAGTTTTTGCATCATTCCTGTCTTGGAAGCCATAAAAACCAATTAAAACACTATGAATGAAAATCTCAAAATATATAAATGCAAACAACAATTTACAAATAATAAACAAACTTTGTGAACAAAGCCTAAATAGCCCTTTTTTAAGTTTAAATAAAGTTTGTGTTTTGATGTTCTAATGTGTTTTAAATTCGTCAATGTTGTTTGGTAGCAGTACCAAGTTATCGGTGAAATCAATGCTGTTTGTTTTGATTTTTTGGCTTATTTTTGTCTTTGGGGGCATTTTTTGTGTTGATCTCAAATTGTTTCAGAGTTCTCCTCTGAATTTCACTTTTGATGCAGTGTTTGTGAGGGTAAGTAAGTTTTATCAGGTTTATTAATTTTGGATTTAGTCTGAGATGTCTCACAATTTTTAGTAGATTCTCTGTGAATGCATTCTTGGTCTGCAAATGTTATCACCATGTCTCTGCTTCTTTTTCTGTTTTCCTAGCTTGAGACTGTTGATCTGGTCTGAAACACCTCCCTGGTATTCTCTAGTTCTTTCTCAAGCTGTAAGCTGATCCTGTTGAGGATGATTCTTGAAAGAATTTTGTATGTTGTGTTTAGTTGTCATCCAGTGTTTTGTGTGGGCAGTTTTTGCTGGTTTTCCTGCATATTTCTAGGTCTTTAGAAATGTCTAATTTTTTCCTGTCACTTTGTAATTCTTTAGATTGTTTAGAAATCTTTATAATTGTTTAGAAGTTTGTTTTAAATACATAATTTTCATCTTCAATCAAGGACAAATCCACATGTGTATTGCATGCTCAAAAATACCTTGCAGTATAGGTATATTAGTTTTTATACGTAGTTGCAATACTGCAATATCATATAAACTATCAAATCCTGCATTATTAATTATTGAAAAAAGTAATGGGAGGTTTTGCTGTTGAATTATCATTGACATTTACTTATCCACTTAATTTAGTTTATTATTCTCATATCCTCAATATATATTGAGGATATATATATATATATATATATATATATATATATATATATTACTGAAATTAATCTAAAGTACAGATTCATATTATTCTGCTGTACTGTTAAATTTATTTTAAACTCCATCAAATAAACCACCTAGTACAGAATATAGAGACATATCTTACCTTGAATTTTTCATTCATGGGATCCTACATCATCAATTTTAAAATAATGAAATATTTTACATGATGTTGCTATTTGTTGCAAATTTTATGAGAATGTCTCCTTTAGACTGTCTGATGGTTTATAAGTTGAAATTTTCTAATGTTTAATTTTGTGATATTTATTCATTTCTAATATTTGTAAATTGTAGTAATATCAAAAATAGCATTTATTGTTTATTGTAGATCATAATAGATTATTGTAGATCATATATATAGATAAATCTACAATTTATTTTTGTAATTTTTCAAGAAAAATCTAGTTATATTTGTTTTTCTTGTATCAATACAATCACAATCATTCTATTTAATCTTATTTTATCTTAATTCCATACAGATTGTTTATTTTATTCATTATTGTAAATTAAATATTTATTACATGGCTAATAGTTGTAAGGTAGTTGTAAGGTTATTGTTTTTTTGTAAATACTGTTAAAGTAGTATCATATCCATTTTCGACCACTTTGATGTTTATTTCATTATTTAATTTTCCATTTTTAGTGTGTGTAATTTGATTGCTTTATTATTTTTTGTAAGTTTTAATTTTATAAGACCAATGGTGATTCGATTTGATTTTTTATGAATTATTAGATTAGATTTTCTATGTACTGAAGTTTGTTTGGTTGTCAAATTATTTCAATATATACATCTAAATAATTTAATATTCTGTTATGTATTTCAAATGTGAATTTAAAATTTTCATTATAAGAAATTAATTTATTAGATGTTCATTATATTTGACATAATTACCGATAGTGAAAATCCCATAGGTAAGATTTTTTTTTGTGTTTATCATAACTAATCAGTCTAGTATCTTTATTTACGTTTAATTTATTTAAAACAATTTTTTATATTAAATAACTAACCAGTCTAGTATCTTTATTTACATTTGTTATTTAATTTATTTAAAACAATTTTTTACATTAAATTTTATTTATCTATTTCTAAGAATTTTATCTATTACTTTGGATATAGCAGGGGGCAGATTTAAATTAATCAAAGGTTGCATTAATTAATGCATTTTTGGTAGTCCAGTTAATCCTAGGGGCTGTACAAACAACAGAAGTGATAATAAACAGCATGCTAAATTGTAAATATGAAAAAAACACATATGAGATTGACCATACTGCATGCAAAAATTAAAATGATTTTTGTAATAAATGAAAATATGGGTAAATTAAATATTTAATATTTGTGGGGTAAATTTAAAAAAAATTAAACATAGCTCGTTTGCCAAAAAGTATTTGACTTTATCACACAAAATAAACAGAATATAGGCTAACAAGAATAAAATCTACAATTTAACAAAGCCTGAAAACAAAAGAACTTAAATCACCTTTTTCGCAATCATATTCTTAGTATAACTGGAAAACTGTTACATTATTGACATATTCTGTAATAATAAAAATTAGCAATGAACAAATTTCATTAACTTAGAAAAATAAACTACAATAATTCTTATCATTTGCGCTGCTCATCTAAATTTCATCTAGTTAATATTATTCTACATGTTTTAAAATTAAGCAGACAAAATAGAAAATTACAGTGAAGTTGACACTACGAGAAGACCTTGAATTTATTGGCTTAAAGCTACTTTACGCATTGGCATAAACATACTGGGGGGTGAGCGAGCAAAGTCAAGCAGAGAAGACCAGAGGTTGAATATTATTCACAGGACGAGTGACAAAACCAGAAGTAAGTTTGATATGAACACTACAAATACCATCTTTACCAGGAAATGTTTCAGAGATAACACCAATGGGCTAATGAAGAGGAAGAGTACTCACCAACAGCAAGGTTGGGTTGGGATTTGTTCCATTTTGAACGAGAAGTGAGCTCATGCAGATATTCTTTGGACCATCGAATCCAGAAATGTTGAATTTTTTGCTGTAGAAGAGTCCAGCGAACACAGTGAGATTGGAATCAATTGATTTTTCGGGAAGTCCAATGATTGGACACCCAATGAAAAAGTGTCCAAGTGAAAGGGTGCAGGATTCCTCAGCAGGATCTAGGGAAAGAAGTGAGCGGCCGACTATTCAATATTGCCTCAATATGAGCAAAGATCGTGGAAAATTCTTCAAAGGTAAACTGGGTATCACCAAAGGTTCGAAGCAGTAAAGTCTTAGCTGACTTAACAGCGGCTTCCCTCAAACCTCCGAAGTGGGGAGCATATGACGGATTAAAGTGCCAAGTGATGCCTTGAGATGATAAACTGGTGAAAATTTCATCTTGGGAGTTAAGTAGTCGAAAATTCCTTTAACTGTCTCGAAGCGCCGACAAAATTTGTTCCATTGTCAGAGTACATCGTATGAGGAAGGCCTCGACGTGACGTAAAGCGTTGAAGTGCAGCAAGAAAGGCTTGAGCAGATACATCAGATATGAATTCCAAGTGTGCTGCGTTTGTGGACAAACAGATAAAAATATATAAATATCCCTTTTGGATTTTGCTGTTTAAGTTGGGAAGATTTATAAAGAAAAGTCAGTGCCTACAGCAAAGAAGGCTTGTTGAGGAACGACCCGATCAGCAGGAAGATCAGCCATGATTGGTTGAATTGAGTAAGGTGTAAAACGTTGACAAGTTACACAATTTTTAATGTTTTGACGAATTACTGTGCGTGCAGAGATGATCCAAAATCGTTGAGCGACGAGCGCTTGTGTGGCGAGGACCACAGTGCATGCCATCAAGATGATGTTTTGAGAAAGCCTAATGAGAAGCCTAGATAAATTTGAATTTTTAGGCAATGTTTTGAGTCAAGTGACGATTTGAGTCAACGCCAATTAGGCGATTGTTGTCGAGAAAAAGCGAAAGAGTTACAAGAGAAGAGAGCATGCTGTTCTTGTCAAGATCTTGAATTTGTGCAGAGAAATGCGCTTGCTGAACTACGTGCACACAAAAAATAAGAGCAAAATTAAGCGTTTTCGCAGAAGGTGATACGCGGCATGAATTCTGAAGCGAGTTCAAAAGTTAAGCAATGATAGGATGGGGAAAGGTCTTTTTGTAAATTTTGGAAAGAAATTTGAAAATATGAACGATGACATTTAACAGATGAGGTAAGGATAAAAATTTATCAAGAGAAAACATGGATTTCGATTCAGCAGGAGAACTAGACAATAAGGAGATGGGAGAGGAGTGATTTATGTCAAAAGGAGAGTTTTCCAGGGCTGAAGATGCGGAGTTGAAAGAATAGATCTGAGGAATAGTTTTCTTAGACTTGGAAAGAGGTATGTGAAGGATAGGAACGTGGAAGTCTGATGGTCCATTCCACCAGTATTCGCAAAAAGAAAGCTGTGAGGCAGATGTGCCTCGAGACGCGATGTCAGAAGCGTTACTTGAAGATTTTACATGATGCCAGGAATAGGATGAAGTAATTTCCAAAATTTGACTGACACGGTTAGCCTGGTAGGTTTGAGATGGGAGAGGAGTGATTTATGTCAAAAGGAGAGTTTTCCAGGGCTGAAGATGCGGAGTTGAAAGAATAGATCTGAGGAATAGTTTTCTTAGACTTGGAAAGAGGTATGTGAAGGATAGGAACGTGGAAGTCTGATGGTCCATTCCACCAGTATTCGCAAAAAGAAAGCTGTGAGGCAGATGTGCCTCGAGACGCGATGTCAGAAGCGTTACTTGAAGATTTTACATGATGCCAAGAATGGGATGAAGTAATTTCCAAAATTTGACTGACACGGTTAGCCTGGTAGGTTTGAGATGGGAGAGGAGTGATTTATGTCAAAAGGAGAGTTTTCCAGGGCTGAAGATGCGGAGTTGAAAGAATAGATCTGAGGAATAGTTTTCTTAGACTTGGAAAGAGGTATGTGAAGGATAGGAACGTGGAAGTCTGATGGTCCATTCCACCAGTATTCGCAAAAAGAAAGCTGTGAGGCAGATGTGCCTCGAGACGCGATGTCAGAAGCGTTACTTGAAGATTTTACATGATGCCAAGAATGGGATGAAGTAATTTCCAAAATTTGACTGACACGGTTAGCCTGGTAAGTTTGTAACTTGTATGTAGGAGTTGAAATCCATGATAAAACAATTTCAGAATCTGAGAATAAATAGTTGAACGAGGAAAGAAAATGTTTTAATAACAGCGAGAACAGCAGAGTTAAGCTCAAGAGGAATGGTGATTTTCTTGAGGGGCTAAACGTGATTTGGTGGCAACAAGCTGAAGAGAAATAAACTTTTCTGGAGGAGACGTGTACAGATACAAAACTGCGGCAATATCCCTTTGATGAAGCATCACAAAATCAGAGTATTACTTGCTTGAAGCTGCCTTGAGGAAAGGCACGAGCTATTTTGACATTATTCAAATCAGAGCTGCCGCAGGTGATTTGCGACCATTGTAGAGTGAGTTCTTCAGAAAGAGGTTCGTCCCAGTCGAGGTTTGCAAGCAAAATCTGTTGCATAAATAATTTAAGAGAAAACGTCACAGACGTGAGCCATCCAAGAAGATCGAAGATTCTTGCTATGTATGCATAGCAAGAGAACGTTTCGTGATTTTATCTTTGAAAGGGGTGATCTGAAATTGAAAAATGGAGTAATTTTCCAAGAAAGTCTGAAGGAAAATTTTCTAAGAGTGATGGCTGATTGGAGTTCCATTTTCTCAACTCAAAGCCACCAAGTGATAATAATTTTACCGGTTCGTCTATGAGTTTTGCAGTGTCAATATCGGCAGAGCCAGTAACTAAGTCATCAACATAGGTGTGATTTGATGAGCATGAGCAGCGAGAGGAAATTTGGATTCCTAATCAGTAATTAGTTGTTGAAGTACACGTTGGGCAAGATAGGCTGAAGGTTTCAAACCGTATGTTACGGTGTTTAATTCGAATTCTTTGACACGAGAAGTAGAATCAGGACGCCAAAAAATATGTGAGCTTTCTGTCCTGAGGTCGGACAAGGATTTGCCGGTACATTTGGCGGCAGTCAGCAGTGATGACAATTTTATGCAAACGAAATGAAGTAATGATCAATGCAATGTCATTTTGTAATTTCAGTCCAGAGAGGAGCCGATCACTTAGTCAATCCAATTGAATCAGGTGCGCTGGCGTTCTAAAACCAGGATCGGTGTTTTTGAACACACAGTGATGCGGAATAATGTAATCCGAACTACTCTTTGATGGAAACATGTGCGCAGATCTGAGGTAATCTTGCATGAATTCGAGATATTTTTCTGAAACTTTCAAGTTTCAAAAAATTCAAAACCTCTTGAATTTTTTGAAATTCTATTTTCTAAGGCCAGGTAGGATCTGGATGATCTGTTACGGTTGCTAGCCACATCTGTTGCATCTGAAGCAAGTTGTAGAGGGACAACGTATAATCCTTAGGGAGTTCTAGTGGTTGTAGTGAAATAAATCCTCTCACACCGTTGATCATCAGATTGGGAGGCTGGGCATACGCAACTTCCTCGGTCTTCTTGAGAAAACAAGTTGTTAAAAAAGGAAGTAGATCCTTCAAACGGCGAATCGAACAATTCCGACGTGTTTCCGATAATTATCCATCCAAAAACAGTGTTGAGCGCTGAAGGAAATCCGGCCGGATTCCTGAATGTTGCCGGAAGGCGCCAAAACATGGCAAAACAGGTCACTACCAATAAGGTCAGTAGGAGAGGATAAACAAAATGTTGGGTCAGCGAGATGGAGATGTTGAAATTTGTAGGCGACTGAAGGGGATAAGGAATGAGAAGGAAGGTTATCAGATATTAGAAAGAACAAGGGCCTTTGATTGAAGGGTCTTTTTGAATTGCGGTAGAGTGAATTTTAATATTGGCGGTACCCAGGATAGAAGCATGGGTTAGAGGAAATACCGGAAAGACGTATTTGAGAATTTTCCAAAGGAAGAGCAAGACTGGAAAGACCAATTTTTGGTAATTAAGGTACGTTGTGAACCAGAGTCCAAAACGGCATGGACAGTATGTAGTTTTTTAAGGGATCAACGGCAGTACCAAGGAGCACAACAGAAGACTGTTCACAAGCAGAATGACTGGAAAAACACGTTGTGGTGGGATCCGACTGCGGTGAAATTGGAGTAGAGCTGATATGAGTGGAACGGGTTACGGGTGGATTGAGAGAGAATTTTGGGAGCTAGAGTGACGGAAGGTGTCGTGGGAGTAAGCGTGGTGACAGAGGGTGAGGGGCAAGCGCTATGAGCAGGATAAAAGAATAGAGCAGGAGTAGGTGAGCATAGAGAAGAGTGATGGGGAGAAAATTATTGGAAAAGATTTTGCGGGGAAAAGGTAGGGGATGGAGGAATGGTACGATGGCCTGACGTAAAACATTTCAAAGCGCTGTCATTTGAAGTTCCAAAGAAAGCGATATTACTCTTTTGACACAATAAGGTATGATGCGAGGAATTATTTTTGCAGTTAAATTGTGACGTACAAATTTTCCGCGAATGAGAGCCCAAACAGCGGAAGCAATGATTCTTTTTTCGCAACCAGGTGATGAGGCAAAGTTCATGAGGCAAAGTTTGAAATTGTTTGAATCTGGAGTTTGATTTTGAGCAAAAAAGGATTTTATTGGTTTGGGAGTTTTGATTTTGAGAGTTTCTCAGAAATTTTTTCTTCAACAGTGAGGAATTCAGTCAAGTCTTCCTTCATATGTGGGTACATTTGACGATGCGATTCAGTTTTCGAAACGCGTTCGAACATTTGCGGGGAGTTTTTCTAAACCGAGCTGCAAAAGAAGAAAATTTTATAAATTTATTATGTTGAGGCTTTTTAACGATAAAGAAATGCACGTTGCCTTAAAATCAGAGGTAATTGACTGTAAAAGCTATTTAAAAGAGAGCGTTATTGTCATACCTAGAAATTAAAATATCATAAGCAACTTGATAATTTTCTGCGGAAATCGGAAGAGATTCAATTAATAAAAGCGCATTACCAGATAAATGTGCTCTTAAAATTTGCAGTTTTTGTTCAGGAGATAACTGGGAATTTTCATGGACGGAACCTTTAAACAAATTGTGGAAATTTACCCAGTCGTTGAAATTGCTGGAAAAAATTGGAATTTTAAGTTTCGGAGTCTGTAATAAGGATTGAAAAACTGGTTTAATATTCGGTTTGAAATCGGGAGTTTCTGATTTGACAAGTTTAATCTGACAAAACAATGAGGTTTGTGCTGATTGAATTTATATCACAAATTTCGGACTGCTCTTTTATTTCAGAGTTATTTATAAGAATTTGATCGATGATATTGTCAAACTGTTGAGTGCTTTGATAGCATCAAATTGTTCAATAGATACAGAAACCCCGTGAGAACTGACCATTTCATTTAGTCGGCTAACGCGGAGCTGCGCTTTAGCTAACAGCACAGCGTTAGCGGAAATAATGTTAGCCTGAGCACGATAATTTAAATTTACAATATTTGAGCAATCCGGTTCGGAGGACCAAAAACGAGCTATGTTGAGTAAATTAAAAATAAAATTAAACAGAATATAGGTAACAAGAATAAAATCTGCAATTTAACAAAGCCTGAAAACAAAAGAACTTAAATCACCTTTTTCACAATCATATACTTATAAACATAACATCAATAAATATAGTATAACTGGAAAACTGTTGCATTATTGACATAATTTGTTCATTGCTAATTTTTATTATTACAGAAATTTTTTATCATTAACTTTTTTAACATCTTCATACTTATCAATAAATAAAATTATACATTCCAGTATAAAAAAGAAAGTTAATTACAATATAATCAATTACATCTAAATTTCATGCAGTTAATATTATTCTACATGTTTTATTACCTTGAGCAGACAAAATAGAAAATTACGGTGAATTTGACTTGATTGAATTTATTGGATTAAAGCTACTTTATGCATTGGCGTAAACATATATAATATAATGATAATAAAGATAATGCAAGTGCTACCATACTATCAGTATATGGTAAACATCCAAAGTAATACTTGTAATAATTTATCTTAATACAGATCAGTTTGGTTCAGAGAGCTTTGGTACAAGGGAAGCAGTTTTAATTCTTAGAAATTACATTTATAACAGTGATTAAAGAATAGTGAGTTAAGGAAGTTGTTTATTCTTTTGGGTCTTTAAAATAGATTTAGAGGTTAAAAAGGATAAGAGTTACTGTACCAGTCTCTATTTTTTCACATTATTCTGTAATTACATTTAAATTCTATTAAATAAACGCTTAGAATATTGATGCAAGACATATCTTACCTTAATTTTTCATGCAAGTGCTTTTGCAGGATCCTGCATCCTTAATCATGATTGAAATAATTCCATTATTGCCTAATAAAAATTTAAAAAAAATAAAAAATAAAAATTAAATATTAATCTAGCAACAGATAGTAGCACTTCTGTAAATTAATATGCAATTTTTATTATTTTAATATTTTTATTACGCAATAACTAAATTATTTCATTAACATTAACATTAAGAAGAATAGTGTGTATCAGTCTGGAAAACCCAGCAGAGTCAAACATTTGAAACAGATTTTATTATTATTATTTTATTATTTTATTTTATTTTTTTATTTTACCTAATAAGGTGTAAAAGATTATATAAATTACCTTAAATGGTGGTAAAGGTCTAGAAAGTCCTTTAGGTGGAATTGAATGGAATGCAAAGTTGGCAGGAGTCTATTACTCCCTACTTTATCGCAGAACCTGGACAGAGTCCCTTGCTGCTGGATCATTCTAATCGGGCTTGTTTTTTAAAAGGTTATTTTTTTTTTTTTAATCTCGGATCTAATTTTTCAAGTTTTGTCTATTATTATTTTAGTGAATTTAAGACTGATTTAATTGCATTCCAATCCGTTGTTAAACCAGCGTTATCGAACCCATTTCATGGGCCGACCGCGGAAGGCTAGGCTTATAAAGCCTGTCCTCCCGACGTAATTCCCCTTCAGACCGTGCACTGAAGTTCTTTCGGTGCTAACTCTTTAATAGGCTAGCAGGAATACGCCACAACGGGACACTAGCTATAAGGAGGGAGCAATGCGTCCCCTTTTCCGGAGGAGTCGCTATTGCTGGGTTATTTTGTCTTATTGTAAGTTTTGAAATAGGAGAGGTTGTGTAGAAGCTCTTCATCCGCTTCTGGTATGGCTGCCCTTCAGGACGCATCTCTGCTGGGCTCTGTTCCGGACTCCAGTCCGTGATGTTGAGACGAGTGGCTGGTCTTCCTTCTTCTTCTCCCTCTTCTTCTTCTGAAGACCTCTTCGTTCTTCTTTGGCCTGCACTTTCCAAGAATTGGTAGTAACCGAAGTTACATACCATTAACCTTGAAATTCCCGAGGCCCCGAAGGGCTGAACGGGGGAAAGTGCAGGTTTCTTCGTTCTTCTGTGCTGTCAGTGGCTGCTGGGCAGATGACTGCTGGGCAGGTGGCTGCTGGGCTTGTGACTGCTGGGCTGATGGCTGCTGGGCTCGTTCCCTCTTTCTTCTTTCTTGAAAGGAAAGGAAGGTAATAGGGAACTTACAAATGGTGATACCTATTCGCGATCGCGGTTTTGGGGCGGCGATTTTGTGGAAAGAAGCAAACAGTAATTATTCACTCCACGTAATTATTAACCGTCAGACACACGTGTGTCTGAGAAGGGGTTGGGGGGACCGCGTGGCCGCAGTGAAGAAACCATTTGTTTTTGTGGTGGCTGTTGGTATCTGCAACAAAAGAAGCAGAACACACACGAAGAAAAAAAAAAAAAAAAAAATTAAATTTTTACTTTCTTTCGACTGGCAGGATGAGACGTCGAGTCGTTCCACATCCACGCTTCTCCCGTTTCTGAAACAAGAGAAACAGAACAAAACACACGCGAAAAGAAAAAAAAAAAAAATTTTAAATTTAGACCGCGTTTTTGTTTTATGCGCGACTTACCGTATTTGAAGTCTTCAAACTATATAACTCGCGAAAAACTATTCACTCGCGACCCCGGAAACGCGTCTGACGCACTATTCCGTTTATGGCTCATGCGATATGGAGGCCCCTAAGCCTGGATTGTCGATTTTCGGCTACCGCACCGCACCATCACGGTGGCTCGTCCAGTACGGCGTGAGGCCGCTTCCTTACCACTGTCGGAGTTGGGTCCTCTCGGCAGATGTCCCGAAGATGACTGTGTTCGGACACAGCCGCTCTCCCGAACAGTCTGCGCGCCTGCGCCACCCCCACCTGGACACGGATTGAAATCACGCATCAGATCGGAGAGTGGCGTTCCTGACGAACCACGGAGCTCCAAAGATCGTCCGCAACGCGATGTTTTGGACGGCCTCGATCTTCTTTTGAAGCGAGGAGCTCAACACTGCCCCCCATACCGGGTAAGCATATGTTAGAATCGGCAGTACGTACAGCCGAAAAATGAGGAGCTTAGTTGCCAGTGGGTACGGGCTGGCACTGTTCAGCACTGGGTATAGCGAGGCTCTGGCGGCCTTAGCCCTCCGGGTCGCATAATTTACATGTTCGCCGAAGGTAAGCCGCCTGTCCAACACCACCCCCAGGTACTTAACTGTTTTCTCAAAAGAGATTTTCTCCCCTGAGATTTCCAGCTCTCTGGTCGGTTTACGTGTCTTGCATGTAAACATCACGGCCACCGATTTTTCACCGTTGACCCTGATTCTCCACATGTCTCCTTTAGGTATATTCTGTTTTTTTTCAATTTTTTTTTTTCCAACTCTTTCATCAGGATAATAGTTCAAGCCAAAATCCTCTTTCTCTGCTGCTGGACATCCTGTTTGAGGTGCATAGACACTGATATTCCAAATTTCCCCATCTATCACAAACTTAATGCTCATCAGGCGGTCACTGACTTTTTCAATATCGACGATGTTGTTTTTTAGCTCTTGACAAAGTATGATGCCAACTCCATTTCGATGATTCTCGAGGCCGTGATAGTGTAGTTTAAATTTCGTTGTGTTCGTATCCAACAAAAGGGTCTTGTTTGCTTGGTTACACCACTTTGTTTCTTGGACACACAGTCGCACGTTGCATGATCCACACTGACGCCAATCATCCTAAACTAGGAGTAGCTTCCCAATACACAATACCGCATTGACTAAGTCGCCCCAAAGTCGAACAGACGTCAAGGCAACTGTCTCACATCCAATCCTCATCACATCCTCCAGTTGGTAGCTCTTTCCGTTCATGCTACCCATATTCCATGAGCCAATGCGCAAAATCCTGGGTCATCGGATGCTTCACTTTGAAACGTCTCTAGCTGTGATACGTCCACTAGTGGACGTACTGGGATCACGAACCCGAACGCTAGTGTCCGGCGGGGTAGTGTTATTTATTTCAACCATCATTTCCATAAAGCATGAATCCATTCTTTTGAACCTGTCTGGATTTAAAAGGTTTTGTTTGACGTCTTCATATTTTGCCTCATGATACTGTTGGGATCAGTGCTTAAGATGTTAATGACGTCGCAGCCTCATCTTATGGTGTTCACTTAGCATTTGATTCAAAAAGGTCATTTAACATGACCCCCCACCCTTCTCTGTCTGCCGCACCACCTGGTAGGTCTTGCGTTGCCCGGATCACACCACGGGGAGGTAGGGAATCGGGTTGACCGGTCTGGAGCTATGTCGTTTTCCTAATAAATGATGTTGGGTACTTAGCCCTGTGCTCAATTTCAACTGGCCCATTTTGTGACCCAATTCACGTAATAATGCATCAAATTATAATTAAACCATTTGAATGTAGCTTTTTTAACAGAATAAAGACTATACTGGCATGAAGCATTGTAATAATTAATTGCAGTCTGAACACAGAGAAATATTATAGTTCATATTTAAAATTTAGAAAGAAGACAATTTGACGTGGTTAAAAATGAAAAACTAATACAAAACTCAATTTGGGGTATTCCATTTCAATTCACCAAATTCTCAAAAATTTTATTATCATTATTTTTAATTTTGATGATATTTGGTATATAACTACCCACCTTTTAGTGGCCAAAAAATATTTTTTTATATTTAAAATATCTTTTTCTTGAGTAGTAGACTATTTCCTAACTTGCCATCAGGTAAAAACAGCCATTTACATAACTTTTTCCATGAGCTGTAGCATTCTTATTTTACATCATACAGAGACTCTTTTCAATACCCCTAAAATACAACCATTTGACTTAAGTACCTACAGATGCCACAGTAAACCTTCAATTCACATCAAAGAAAAAAACATTAGTATAAATTTAAATACGTTACCTTATTCACAAGGACAACAGAATCCTGATATATATGTAATCCTTTAATATATGTAATTGTTTTTAATTTGTTGGACCATTTTATTCCCTAAATAAATCACTGCTTCATAAACTGTAGTTCCTGTTAACTAATTGGCAGTTACAGCCCAGCTGTATATATATTAATATCCTAATATCCTATATTAATATCTGTAGTACGGTATGTAAAGTGCAAACTATATTACTCAGGTTTTCACATATTTCATTTAGTTCACATGCTTCAGATGCTAGACCCTCAAATATCTTTCTTTCTTCAAAAATAATCATTTTCAGTACTTGACTGGATTTAAGTATCTTCTCTGTTGTAGTTATGGATTGGCCAAATATAACTGTTTGTTCTTTCTAAAAAAATTAATTTGGAAACACTTCTTCCATATATTTATAATTTAATATTTTAAGATCTTAAAATATCTTTAATATCTTTAAATGTGTATTTAAATACAAGGTTAGAAAATAGAAAATTTTGTTTTTTAATCTTTATCATTATTTTACAGATTATTTGGTTCTTGTCCCTTTCAAAATACTCCCCTTAATCTATTCAATACATTTCCTGGAGGTGTTTTCACTTTTTGAAGTAGTCCTGGATAGCTTAATTGTTACAAATTTGCTTAATCTCGATCAATGGTCTCAAAGGTGTGTCTTTTCATCACAAAGAGGCCAGGTCTGGCAAGTAGGGAGGCTGAAGGTATATTCATCTGATTTTTGGCACAAAACTGATGAATTGACATAGCTGAGTGTGAGGACACATTATCGTGAGGAAGGAACCATGAGTTGTCTTGCCACAACTTTTGTGGATATTTTCACGTAACTGTTGTAAAACGCCTTTGTAGTTGACTGACTGTTCACTGTTTCACCTTGAGGCAAGAATTCAAAACGTGTATTCCATTATATAAATATTTATAAAACATTAGAAGTATACATATTAACTTTTTTGATTTTTTTTTTTTTTTTTTTTTTTTTACAAAAACAATTTACAGGGCATTAATTGTTAGGGCATCAAAATATAGAAATAATGTTAGTTCAGAATTTGAAGCATATGCTGCTGCCTGGTTCAATAATATTTTCAATAAATACCTTCTTAGTGTGAATTAATAATTGATTATAGAAATATAATTATATATTTATATTTAAATTTTTAATTTGGTTAAAGATGCAAAGGAAATCAGTCCTTAAAGTGTTAAAATTAAATATATTTATATTAATTTTATTAAACACAATATATTAATACTTTATTTAAAGAAAAAATATAACATCTGTTGATCAACTTTTAACCTGTTGGTCTACCATTAGGTATTGCTTCAGAGGATGAGATGAATGATTTTTAGCATGTATGAAATGCCATACCCAACTGGGATTCAAATCCAGGTCCTCTGGATGAAAGGCTGAGAGGCTATCACTGCGCCATGGAGGCTGGTGTTGAACTCAGCTTAGGTTAACATGCTTGCATGTTAAGTGTTATATAGTTTAACAATAAGGACATGAGACTGAACATAATTGCCCATCAAAAATCCTGAGGATTTTTCCTTTATATAGTTTTTATAAAACTTATCTTGAAATTATTTTAAATATAAATTATACAATATATCAATAGTTTCAACTTAATTGTTAATCAGTAATTGTTCTAGTAAACAGGGTAACTTAACCTGCTTAATGTACGAACATATTGTCTTAGTGTACACACCATGCATGTTGTCTGCTGGCAAGTTGTCCAGGGGCGTGCGCATGCGTGTGTGTGAGCCGATGAAGATGCAAGTTGGACCCTCAGTGATATTGAAAATGAATTACTCCATAATAGAAAAAGCATTATCTGCTGTAGTTTGGGCAAAAAAATATTTTCATTTATATTTTTATGTAAGAAAATAAAATCATAACCTCTACAATTGCTATTTTCTATTAAGGAACCAATTTTTTCAAATTAAAAACCAATCTGAAGAAGGTAAAGTTGAGGACGAATGACAAGATTGGTATTTTCACTACTGTGTTGACCAGTCAGTTTTGAAAAAAAAACAAATGCTAAAATTAAAGTTAACCCGCATGAGGTAAATTAAGCAAGTTAAAACATTAGTTATAAATTTTGTTAATTTATAATTTTATAAAGAATATTTGTATTTTTATAAAATATTTTCTATTTAGAAAATTGTAAGATTTGCAACAGTTTTAACTGAATAATTAAGAGTTTATTATAGTTTATTTATATACTAACATGTACAAATAACATTGCAAGAAATAATAAATAAGGTGGTAAAATTAATTTCTTGTGTATTCCCAAATTGTATAAGTAAAAAAGATTTTGATACTGTCATAAGTTAGATAAATTATTTCAAATTTATTAATCAAATGTAAATAAAGTTTCTTAAGTTTAAAGTTAAATTTAAATTGTTAAATTCTTAACTGTTAACAAGATTGTATTTAAGTTACATTAATGAACAAAATTTAATAAAACGATTTGTATAATATTAAAGACATTTTAAGGAATTAAGTTCAAGATATTGATAATTCATTCGACATTTTGTAAATTAGGAATGCTGCACCCCAGCAGAGAATTATTAAATAATTCTCTGATAATTATACAGATTATAATTTATATAAATTGATTTCTGACAAAAAAAAAAATTCAGAATATATTAAAATACAAAAAGTATTAATTGTTAAAACAATTAGAAATTTGAAAAATCAAAAATTGTAGGCTAACATAGTAATTGTGTACTCTGACTTATGTTCATCTGAAATATATCACATCAAGAAAAGTGAAAGTCTTTAGAGGTTAATGAAAATTGAATTAAATGGATACCAGATTCAATATTACAATTTTTTGGATATGGTTCAATATAAAAAAATTTTAATTTTCTGTAACTTAGATAAAATTAATTTAATTAATTTGTCACCTGTTAGAAAACAATTGTTACTAATCAAATAGCTATTTTGATTTTATTGTTGTATTTAATTTTGGTAGTTATTATAAAATGTATTGGTAAGATGTTTCATTTGGGGAAGGAGAAATAAAAAAGCCTTTATTTTAAACTCTCTTTGCTAAAATGCACATGTAATATTGTTTGTAAGTCTTATTATTAATATAGAAAGAATACCTATATCAAAATTTTGTGAAATTATATGTATAATAAAGTAAATTAAAAAAAAAAAAAAATGTATAACTTAATTTACATATGTATATAAATGACTGGGTGTAAGGAAAAAGAAAAAGTAGATGAACTGTGTTGTTACCCAAAAACAAATCTAGTATCACAGGTTATACTTCTCATGTTAAGAGTATATCATAGTAAAAAATATCATGATGTGGAAAGTAGTTTCCTTTTTTGGGGTGGGGAATATATTTTATACAAGGTGGTGGGGGGGGGGGTGATGTTTTATAGTAAAATTATCATTGTATGTTGATTATTTTACCAGCTAACATTTCTTTTTTGTTGGTGGAGGGGAGTGAACTATGAAAGTTTAAATAAGTTTATAGACTCCCCCACCCACAAAGTACTTTAAATTTTTTAACTTTTTCAATTTTTGGGAAAGGAGGAAATCTTAGTGCAAATTTTGTAAATTGTAAGATATTAAGCTTGAACATGAATGAACATGATATCCCTCTACATTTTTTTTTTGGGTCCTTGGTTCATGAAATGTCAAAAAATGAAGAAAACTGTAACCCATATTTTGACTACTAACAACCATACTTTTCTTCTTGCAGCACACCGCTAGAGCTATAATACTAGGGAAGTAAAAAATGGACTGGAAATAAGTCTGTACTAACATATTAACGCCACCGCAGCTACAGCTTTATTTAAAATTGAGTATTTATTTAATACAGTAATTATTGCAATTATTTATTATTTAAATAACAATAGTAAGGTAGGTAAATAACAATAGTAAATAACAACGTAAAGTTAACTTTGGTTAAATTATATTAAAATTAATAAGACTGTTTTGAATCTGTTAAACATCGGCCCATTTTCCACCGAAATCCGATTGACTACTATCAGTCCCCTGATCGTTAATCTGGCATATTCCTCTGTTCTGAGCATTATGAAGAAACACTTCTAAGTCTTTGATATCTGATCCAATCCAATCCTTAATTTAAGTATTAATTAGTCAAGGTTAGCGAGCGAAGCGAGCATAGGTTAAGTTAAAATTATTAAAATTAATAAGACTCAATAAATACTCAATTTTAAAGCTGTAGCTGCGGTGGCGTTAATACGTAAGTACAAATAAGTCTTTTGGGTTTTTCTGTTATGAATTTGTCATGTCATATCTAATTTCTCAGTTGCAGTTGCAAATTAATTTGTTAGCAAAATCTGATGCTCTACTTAAAAAATTGAGAAATAATTATTAAACTTTAGTAACAAATCCATCAACATTAGATGTTGATTGATATTTGTGTATTATTATTTTTGTTAGTGTCGTATCAGTTTCCCTGATTGTTAATCTGGCATATTCCTCTGTTCTGAGCATTATGAAGAAACACTTCTAAGTCTTTGATAACTGATCCAATCCAATCCTTAATATTGTCCAACCATGAGTTCTCCTGTATGTTCCTCAATCTTTACCTGAAAACCTATTTGACTAAAGCCTAAAAATTGGTATTGACTCATCCTGCACCTCTACTCATGTGTCCATGGGATGCAAAACATTCTTCTATGGAGCCACATTTCAAACGCATCCACTTGCTTAATAGTTGCTGCTTTCAATGCCCAGACTTCACATCCATACATCAACATAAAACATTTTAGCATTCTCGCTTCAAATTGTAATACACCACTAGTTTATGTAATTAATTTCCTAGTTTGTCTGTTTAACATCACATTTATTGATAGCTAGTATCCTTCCCCCATCATAGTTTGTCAATAATCTGTAGCAAAAGTTATGCCTCCCATTAACTTCATAATATGATCCGAAGTCTCTTGAGACAGCCAATCATTTCAACATGAGCTTGATGAATCACAGTGCATTCATCCCATACAATATGTTTTATATCTTTGAATAATTTACAAAGAGTACCATTTTTACATATAGAACAAACTAACTCTTGTCCACATGTACATTTAATGGTAGAAGTTAATGAGCAGTCCTATAACTAAACAGGAGTGTTGCAACAATGCCTGATGACACTACACTGAGGACGAAACTATCTGTTAATCGAACATATGCAAGAAGTAAATGAAAAAGGTTTTTAAGTGCCTCAAGGAGCATCTAAAAAAAAATGGCTTCTTCTGTCTCTATGGATAGTGATGGAATCATATGCTTGAGGCTGATATGGGTAACCTTTCTAATATAACCTTTCTAATATTAAGACAGAAAATATTAACCTTTCTAATTTAGAAAGGTTACTATTTTCTGTCTTCATATATTAATTCAATATATAGATTAAATTAATACGTGTCAAGACCTCTATAGAAATAATTTTTCATCTTAATATAGCCTATGACATTTTGGATTAAATAGTGAAATAAACTAATAATGCGATTAGTTAGCGGTTCTTGAGATTTTTGATAACATACAAATGCTTCCTCTAAATAATCTGTTATGTGAAACAATACATAATGAGCGTTTGGAAAATATTACTGAGCTTTGTGAAATTTGTGCATTACTTTGAATTTCCATATTAAGTTAATTTTCCCACAGATTTTTCAATGCAATAAGAATGGAACAAATATTTGTAATGAACATGGTCTCTCAATTCATAATGGGAATAACGTTAAACTTTTACTTTAATCATTTCAGTTGAAAATTCAAATAAGGCAGTAGATTAGAAAAAAGAGTAAATGCTTAGTGCAATTTACATTTTATGGACCAGACTCAATTGTTTTACAATGAAATAACCTATCTTCTGTTACTAAAGAGCAGAAAAAAGAGGAAAAGTTGTTCTAAAATCAAACTACCAGTCTTTTGGAAACTTAAATATTTTAAACATAATACTATTGCAACCTAGATGAAAAAAAATCAAGTAGTAACACATGAAGTAACATATTTTTATTTATTTTTAAATACAAAATATGTATTCTTTGACAATATTTAAACAAAATAAAAAAAAAAAATTATTTTAACTTAGTAAATTTGTACAACTATGATTTTTTGTTGTCATCTCTCATTATTCACCAAAATGGACATTTATTTTTTGGATTCATTGGTGAATTAACTGGGCAATTAAATGCTTTAGCAAATTCCAGTGAATTTTTAACTGTGCCGATCACTCTAAATTTATTTGGACTGTGTACGTTGCTGAGGACTTCATGTAATAACGATTCATTAGTCTGCGATTCACACCAATTCTGCGGTATAAAAAATAAACATATTAAAATAGAAATATAGAAAACAAAACAAGAAATTATATTAAAATACAATTGCTACAAATAATATTTTTGTGGCCAACAATTGTAGGTAGTTTGTTGTGGTTTTGGCTGGCCAAGGATATAGTCTTTTTATCGCAGCCAACATTTGTTGGATTTGAATCTGTTATGTAAGATACAGTATCAAGAGATGTAATGAATACTTAAAAACGTTCTACATCAACGTTTGTCGTTAACTATCAACTATAAGCATAATTGCACTTAATGTTACAAACTATTATATTCTTCTGTACATACACAAGAAAACCAAATCTTTAATGGAATTGAATATTAATGAAATATAAAATATATACAATTGACCCCTTTTTGGCGGTTATGTAGAATAATTTGTTTTAGAGATAGTTGGTAAGTGTTGATGAAAAGGCTTTAAAAATAATAATAATAATATTTTTATTTATAATCGCATCAATAATTACAACCATTAGCAACCCATCAAGATCTGTTGAATGTACTGGTAAATGTGTAATCTTGAACAGACAGGCCAACTATTCCTGGAGATGTGTGATTAATTGAAACCCAACCACCAAAGAACACTAGTATCCACAATCCATACTACCTTCGTTAGGATTTGAACCTTAGAATTGTTGACTATGAAATCAAAGGGTTTTAAAGTTAATTATATTTTGTTAGAAACTTATTCTATTAGTGACATTTTTAACACAACATTTTTAACATTGGCTGATAGTAAGAGAACAAAAATATCTGTCAATGAGGATGGTCACAAAGATAACTGAAAATGAAACTGGTTTGAACATTTTATTACAAAGTCTGATTTGATTTGTTGTTACAAAACTTTGTTTATATTTTAACATTAATATCATTACCAACCAACATAGACAAAACAAATATTTTTTCAAAGGCTTCCATTGTGATTTTTGTTAAAATTTATACGGCTAATAAATATAAATATAAATATAACATGTTTCTGAGTATTTACTGTTAAAGGAATATTATTTATTTGTGGTAACTTTTCAAGCGGCCAATTTCTCATCTACAAAAAATTTCATTATCTTTATTTTCTCTTGCTTTATAATTATCTAGTCATAAACAAATAGGAAAACAGTGAATGATTTACTTACCTCCTTTTTATGCCCATGATTAACAATGTGATTAACAATAAGAGATTTACAATGTATAGCAAATTGTTTTTGCTGTAACAATAATCTCCTAGATAGCAAAAATAAATGTTTAACTAAATCAAACAGAGATAAACTACTACAATGGCAATAAAATAGGCAAAAATATTATATCGCCAAATAATCAATTCTGTTCCAACATTCAGATCTTTTCAAAGGACTTAACAGTATGGACATAGTCTTTAAATTTAATACATTCAAAAAGAATCAAGTAGAGTCACATGATAGTTGTAAGCCTGCACACCAGATTATGTAGAGAAGTGTAACGTTTTGTTTGAATGGGATTTTGGTTATTGAACTGCTGTTTACTATTGTAAAGTACTTCATATAATGGAAAATTTCTAATTTACGAGTTACTTTTAACTTTCCTAACTTGTAAATCCTAAATCTTTAACTTTTTACTTTCCAACTGGCTAAAATTTTGGACCGTGGTTTTTGAAATGTAGTTTCAAGATATGAGGGCTGTTTTTTCAACCTCAGATCATTCATCTAAGTAAACAAGAAATAGGCAGATCTGCATGTCATGCAATTGCACCGTCCCCCTGCCTTAACCTCTGCCTATGGGCAATTGAACATGGCCATTATGATCAATACTCCTGCCAAGTGTGAACGTTTTCGGCAGGCAGAAAGATGTAGCCCTGCTGAAATCCATTGCAGAATGAGCCTAGTATATGGTGAAAACTTTGAGTGATGGTAGTCTAAGGGAATGTAGGAAATTTAAAGAAGGCCAAATGGATATCCATGACAGTTGGACAAAGATGCAGGTCTGCTTTTACACCTGGTTAAGTGTGTTGATAATTTTGTCTGTGACAAATGGATGTTTACGATAAGTGAACATTCTGCAGAAATTTCAAGGTCACATTTGTATGTCGCACAGTTTCCAGACCTAGGATACTGGAAACTGTGTGCATGTTGGGTCCCAAAAATGTTGAATGATGATCACAAAATCCAGTGAATGGTGTCAGCCATTAACATTCCTCATGTGTCATGATAGTGAGGGAGAAGAAATTTTAAAGTCTGTCGTTACTGATGATGAGACTTGGATCCAGTATGACAATTCAGAAACTAAAGAACAGTTTAAGCAGTGAATGCGCACACTTACAAGCTGATAAAGTTCAAACAGACGCTGAGCAACAGGAAATAAATGGGTATTTTTTTGGGACCATAAAGGAGTCTTGTTGGTGGTTTTTATGGAGGAGAGGACAAGAAAAACAAAGGAAGTTTATTGTGAAACTTTGTCACCTCCGCAGAGCAATCCAGAACAAACGAAGAGTCATGCTCTCGTCTAGCGTGGTTTTGATAAACAGTGGCTGTGTTGTTTGAACTGCTACAAAATGTACAACATTGCATCCCCTTAAAAAATCAAAATTCTAAAACCCAAGAATAAGTTTTAGAAATTTATTTGAAAAGTATTTGCATAAGAGCAAGTACTCAGAAATACACCACTTCCTTAGCAAGTGCTACAATTTTGATTTCATCAACTGATATTATCTCATATTATAAACATCTATGTTCTATTAAAATAATAAATTAGTGTTCAGAGATAATTTTTTTTTATTTTTAACAAAAGTAAAA
Source organism: Lycorma delicatula (assembly GCF_047948215.1). Lineage (NCBI taxonomy): Eukaryota > Metazoa > Arthropoda > Insecta > Hemiptera > Fulgoridae > Lycorma > Lycorma delicatula. The sequence continues at coordinate 20,279,587 of NC_134467.1, forward strand.
ATATTATTTGCGTAACATATCAAATTTATTTTAATATCCCCAAAATATAACTAATAATCTGATTGTTAATCAAGCAAAAAAATAATGAGCTCATAGAAGAAAGTATGTTTACATTTTTTAGAATTGTAATTGACCCATTGAATTGAACATAAATGAAAGAAAATTTATTTTTTAAAGAAATTAATATAAAAATAAATTATTTTAAAAATAACTGAATTTATCAAGTATTCGTAATTACCGATGCAAATCCAAGAAAGAAAAGTTGATCACTAGAAAATTCTTCTAAGCCAGGTAAAATTTTATCAGACGCATAATTTGGTTGTATTATCTGATAGGTATAATAACCATCAGATTGTATATATGTTCTATACCCAAGAAAAAGACTCTGCTTATATGCTTTATATGCTTGATATAAACCTCCATTATCAGCCATGTTTTCACCAAGTGTTAACAATCCATTTATCTGAAAAAAAAATTATATTACAGAAATATATATATAATTTTATAATTATGTAATGATAATGTTATTTTTTTGGCGATTATTTATATCTTTTATAAGAAAATGCATATTACATAAAAAATTTTAATTTTATTATTGTTTTAAATAAAAACATTAAAATATACAATGCATTAATTCATTACAAGTTTAATAGTACAGTTATTTTATTTGTATGTCAGATTTATTCTAAAATGTTCAGAAATTTACATAAAAACTAATTTTCATGTCATTAAAAACTCAGATGAAATCAGATGGAAATAAATTGTAAATTGAAAAATAACTGATAAAAAATTTGAAGTAAAATCCACAAAAATAGATATTTCTTTTTTTCATAAAATGAAGTAAATTATTTTTATCTAATTAAAAAACTAGAAAGTCAGTTAACATAAATTGCCAGCATGAACGAGTAAGAAGTTTACTAATTGCTCAACAACGCACAAGTGAGTGTTCAGTACATATAGTATAAATCTCATGCTTTTTCATCTCCCCCACACACACACACCATGAGTATGAGTGCATGTTTTTCAAATGTTTTTATTCCAAGACATTTATATAAATGTTGATAACTAGTGTGTACTTAAGTGAAATAAAAACAAAGAAATATTTTAACAAGGAGAGTTAATTTACTGTTGAAACGTCAGCAGTGAATGTGTTATCTTTTTAAAATTCATATTATTCCTTTGTATTGTTAAATTATATTTTTAATTCTATTAATATAAACTACCAAAAGTACTTTCATGGTAAAATTAAGGTGAGATATGTCTAATCTCAATATTCTGTAAATGAAAAAAATAAAATTTCTAAAAAAAAAGTAGTTTTTATTTTTGTCTTTTGAAACTGTTTGAGAAAAACATTTTCATGAAAAGGAAGGCATGTCTATTAAGTTTTTATCTTTTCTATGATTAATTTTCCACACAAGCTTGACGCTTGTTTCGTGAGATTGTAGTGTGTGAAAAATGCCATGCCTGACTGGAATTCAAACAAGAGACCTCCGAATGAAAAACTGAGACAAATTCAAAATTATAGGATGTAAAATAATGTTATATTATAGGATGTATATAAATATAATAGATGATATTTTGTACCTCCATTGAAGAATGATTGCTAACAATATATTCTGAACGTTCCTATTATATTATTGGAAGACACTTGAATGCGTCAGATTTACTTTTTAATTTTCTTTAAATCTTTATTATTATTCTTATTGTGCACATTGCAATCTGTCCAACTAGTGAAAAATAAGCAAATCTCCCCCCTATAGTCCAACGAGATGAGGATGATATGTATGACATGTAAATGAAGTGTATTCTTGTACAGATTCAGGTCAACCATTCCTGAGAAATATGGTTGATTGATCCCCTACCACCAAAGTACACTGGTATCCTCTGCTTACTATTAGAATCTGTGTAAAAGTAATTAGCTTTTACTAGGATTTGAATCATTCAGTTTCCTTTAAATGAAACCAAAAATTTTTAATTTCAGTAAAAATTAGGTTATGGATTAAAATAAACATTTATTAAATTTTATTGTTTTTTTTTTTAAGAAGGAAAAGCTAGTATAATATAAATAATACAATACCTTAACAGTTTCGAGAAGTAAATTACTTAATTCAGGTACAACAAAATTGCTGTATTGTTCAATAAAGCACTTACTCCTATTATAATGACTAGCAATAGTTTTTTCTGTCCACCATTGAGCTAAATTACCAAATTTGTCATACTGCCTTCCTGCAAAAAAAATTAAAATACAATTTTTTCATGATAATAAATTAGAGATACAATACTATTGTCACTTGGAGGTTCACAATTAAACTTTCTACAGTACAAACATTGAACTGTATTTATAGAATCCACATTTAGCAAACTGTAGACCAGAAGGCTTCTGTTCAGGAGTCTTATTCTTTGCTAGTGGCAGTTTCAAGTGGAAAGGTACGGAATCAATCTACAGCCATGCACCAATTCCAATTAAAACTGTCCTGTTAGCTCTTTGATTCTAGTCTTAAATCAACACTAAGTTCCTAAACCGAGAGATATTATAACAAATTAAAATCCCGTTACAGAAAACAATAACTGCTACAGCATTTGCCTGAAAGAATCAAAGGAAACGATAAAAAATTTTGATCAGTACAGAATTACAATGTACAAAAGTAACAAGTAAATTATAGAAGTACTTTATAAAAGTAATAATTATAAGAAATAGTTATTGGAAAATGAAATCATTAACCACTTTATAAAAAAAAAATTCTAAATATTCATCAGAATATTTACAAATGGACATTCTTATTAATATTATGTAGGAGGAACATTTAAACAGAATTTTATCACAAACCAAATTTGATTTCAGCTAATCATGAGACTTTCTTTGTAAAACAATTCATCTATTATTTGTAAATTGAGTTTATATTACGTTTATACTTGTTATTAAAAACAAATTACTGTACCTGAAACAGAACCTTGGGAAAGGTCTTGTAATAATAACTGCCTAACTAAAATCACTTGTAAAAGAGAAATTAGCTCAAAAAATTATTTTTAAGCTAAAAATAACGTTTCAAATTTCACAAGATAAAAAAGTACTAATAGCTTTGGATTTTAAACTGATAATATTTTTATTATATTAAATACTAAAATAAGAAACAATTAAAATAAAAAACCGTGTGATTTAAGTTAACATACCAAGATCATCAAATCCATGAGTAATTTCATGTCCAATCACAACACCAATTCCTCCATAGTTTAATGCACTAAAAATATAATTAATAATAGATTTTTCTTTAATTTTTATGACTATTACATATTTTATTCAAAATAAATTTTATAATAAACACAAAAAATAAAAAATTAAAAACAATAAAATACATAAAGTACTAAAAACATTACTTTAGAAACAAACCTCTTTGAAAAGGCATTTGTTTAAACTTAATTGAACTGCTTTTAAGGGAGATTATTTTGAGAAATGACCAAGTTAAATTCATGTTTAACAAATAATAACAGTTTCTTTAATTACTGATATCTTAAGATATAGGAAGTTAAGAATAGGTGGAAATCTCTTTTGCTGTTCCACAACAAAGGTTTCAAGCATGGCTACGTAACGAGCTGACGTCACTGTAATCGCAAGACCGTTGTCATCCTCAAAAATAACACTGTAAGATGACATAGCACACCACACGGTCACTTTCTGGATGTGCAACGGAAGTTGGTGTAGCTGCGTAGGATTTTCTTGTGCCCAGTATCTGAAATTTTGCTTGTTAACAAATCCACTGAGGTGGAAATGCGCTTCGTCTGACATCCACAGTTCGTGAACAAACTCTTCGTTATCATTTATCTTCTGAAGCGTTACATTACAGAATTGTGCTCGCACAACTGCATCATTCGGTTTCAGTTCCTGGACGATCTGCAACTTGTACGAATGGAATTGCAAGTCCTTCACTAACATTCTTCGAACACTTGAACAATGCAATTGTAAAGATGCTGAGAGACGACGGATTGACCGATGTGGACTTCGTGTGACAGCATCTTGTAAAGCTTGAACATTCTGTGGTGTACGGACGGTTCGCTCACGGCCTGGAGGTTTCTTTTTCATTACCGAACCGTTTTCCTCAAAATTAGATATCCGTGTTTTAATTGCATGTGCTGATGGAACACGGTCGTGCCGTCCCAAATTAAAATGACGGTGAAATTCTCTATGCGCTCCCTCCACACTGTCATTGTTTTTGTAAAATGCTTTGATAGCAAATGCACATTGCGCACCACTCCAAGGATCCATGACAACTAAATGGCAGGTTAGGTTAGAGAGGTTGGTGCCACTTATCAAGTGGTACCAATCGCCCACGGCTACCAACACAACTTTCAAAATTTCCAATTTCTTTGAATCACCTGTATTTAAATAAAATGATAAATATTTTTAATTAAATTTTATGTGTAAGCTGTGCATCAGTAACAACCCACAACTGATCAACAATATTTAGTTTGATATTTTTTTTTTTGATTTTGATGAATCAGGCTGTAAAACGTAAAGATTTGTAAAAACCAAACACCCCATTTTTGACAAGATCATCACCCACACTTTCCCTTTAATTTGCTAGGAAAGCACCAAATTCAATTGAATATTGTACAGCATAATCAATTTGTCTCAAGAAATCATTTATTAAAATCGTAGTATTTAAAAAAAAATTTAATGATCTTTTAGAACTAACATAATGATGGTAGTGCATGTTGTTAATCTTTGAATCTCTCAGCTATACTGCATTTTCAATGAATCAGAATGAAGTGGTAACATTATGGGACATTCCAAAGCAAAAGATATGAAAAAAGTTTTAAAAAAGTAAAACAACATTTTATCTCTATAAATTGTGTGTATAACATTACAATATTAAACTTTACAGATCCATGTTCTTTCTAATTGAAAACAGAAATGTAATCTGAGTATGACTGTTATTAATAAACCTTTTCAAATTGTTACTCTGGTGAATTTTTATTAAAAAAGAGTAGCTATTGATCATAAAAGTACTTCAGCATGAGGATATTATAATTAGTTACAACATATGAAAATACATTGAGAGCGAAAAGTAATGCGACACTGAATTCAGTAATCCATTTAAGTGGGAAATTTACTTTTGCGTTGGCACTAGTAGATAGATTGTTAATCCACGTAAAATATTTTGAAATAACAAGCGATCACTGCGTATAACTTCATTTGTAATTGTTTAATGGAAGATACTATTTGAAGACTGTAAAAACATTATTTCAAATGTTTTTAAAAACTATCCTTACAGTATGTTTGATTGTTTAAAAAATACATATATAAAAATAAAAAATGATTGATTAATAATATTAACTTACGCTGGTCGGTCTTTACTGAAAAATGGTGGTTGTAAGACTGCAGCTGGAAAAACTGAAATTAAAAAAAAAGAAACATTAATGCAAGAATTATTTATATATATTTTTTTTTTACACCAAAATTTCCCAGTTTTTTTAGGATCTGGCAGCTAGCATTAATTGTATGATTTTTAAAGGGTGAATACTCTTTCTGACACCATTCTACTAGAAGGAATTTTTGTAATGAAAAAATGTGATTATTGACTAGGATTAAAAAAATGGAACCACTTTGATGAAACAAGAAGAAGACTGTGTAAAAAATGTCATGATCCATGACTTTTTAAGTCATGGGTCATGAATTTTATTTTTTTTTTTAAATTGTTACTTAAAAAAATGCAAAAAGTAAGTACACTACAAAAATATAAAAGTAAGACAAAAATGTTGTAAGTTATAAAAAAAATCAAACAATATTCATTAATCTATGAGTATTTCATTGAATTTATCAAAGACTACGTCTTCGATTGTAATATTCACAGCATTCTTAGATCTCCAATATACCTGAAAAAATTTATTTTGTTGTTTACTAAAATAATAAAAGGATCTTGTAAGAAACAATAAACTACCTCGATTTATCCTGATAGATAAAATTATCTTTTTTTTTTTACCATACACTCATTTTTCTTACCCATGATCTTTCTTTCCTCAATATCAATTCTGTGGGATACTCAAAGTATGATTAGAAAGTTTTAAGATTGCGCTCTTAATTTCAAAATGGCAGAACTTACAAGCTGCTGTGATGGATCACCTTCAAAGTAGTCCTTTCTGACTGTACAAACAGACTCCAATGGTGTTTCCACTTTTGGGAATTTTCTTTCTTAAGGGTGTTAAGAGCCTTTCCATTAGTATTTCTATAAGCCACAGCCAATTTTCAAAGAATTTCTGTCAGTTTAAAATAATTTATACATATGTTATCAGAACAAAGTAGTGTAGAATACACATCTTGCTGTAAGATTCTTCATGATTTAAATTTGAAAACATATTGTGTAACAATTAGTGCAAACAGAAAAGACAAAATGTTTTAATTAATGCTCCGGCTTTTCAAAAGAATTGTCAATGGGCAGATACATCCCAATACTATATATCATGTCAGATGAAGCACAGTTTTATATATCTTTGCATGTTAATTCACACACCATCATATATCAGATGACTGAAGATCCATACCAGATGTTTGTCTCACTTTTTTTTTCATAATGAAAAAATCCAATATTTTTTGACCAGGCTGTCAATTCAGAAGTGTTATTAAACATTCTTTTTTAAAAAGGTTACAGTTATTTCCTTTGGTCGACTTGGTAGGTAACTGAATCAACCTTTTTTTCACTATTTATAAATGTTTCATTAAACATTTTACTAACATAAAAATTCTTTATATAGCATATTTAATCGGTAAAATAAAAAAAAAAATAATAATAATTTCCAGGAGAAGAGCAAAACATTATTAGAAATTTAACATCTATCAGCATTAAAGTTTTCCTTGAATTTATAATTTTCGTTTTAAATATCCCTAGCATTAACATTATTTTAAATAAAGAATCAAAAAACTTATTAACATACTTACTAATAGCATTAAGAAAAGGACTGTAGAAAGCATTGACAGTAACTGGAGCTTCATTCTGCGGCCACCTAATAAAGCAAGAAATTAAAATAAGAAATATTTAAAAAAATATAACTAATTTATTTAAAAAATCATTACTAAAAAGCCGGCAGTGAATTCCATAACTTTCCCGGTTAAGCCAGTCAAATTATCCAATTCATTTTTCAATTAAACCACTTAAAGCTCTATTTTTTTAGCTTTAAAAAATACAAAGATACAGCCTTAATTCTAAATAAACAAAATTGTGATTTTCTAGGAAGGAGATAAACATTTTTGGCTGATTTTTTTCCCCAAGAAATACTAAAGAATAAGGGCATAGAAAAATTAAGATTTTTACATTTTAAATTCAATGGGTAACTTGCGAGATGGATTTAAATTTACAAAATATTAAAAAATATGTTTTTAATTTAAAAAATCTTTTTGTTACAACAAACCATTAAAGTGGGATGGGGAAAATTTTTTATAATTGCTTGAAAGCCTATTGATATAGAAAATATAGATGCAAAGAACTCTCTTTAAGTCTTTTCCTGAAGTTGGATATAGATTTAAAAAAATGTATACTCATTTTTTGGAGATGGGGTGAATATTAAATAAATTTTTTTTTTGTTACTTGAGATCTTGTTAAAAAAACTTGTCTAAGTAAAATTTTTTACTAAAGCACCAGTAAAATTTTTTATTATTATTTCGCCCAAAATACCCCGACTTCTTTTTCAAACTTTTGTAATTTAATACATTCTCCCGGAACATAGTACCTGTCTATCAAGTTTGAAAAAATCAGTCTAAACTCTTATAAGACCAAATATAGGCCAAAATACATATGTATATAAATATCCACAAACACCTGTCACACTTGTTTGACAAAAATTAAAAATAAATTTTTTGTTCCAATTCTCCCAAGAGAATTGTAACAAACGTTTTTTTCACAGATTTTTAACACTTTATTTAAATCTATTTACTCTGTTATCCCTTTAAGCCACAAAACTTTAAAAAGACAAATTATTTTCTATGTTTTTTTGACCGATCTATATACTTTCTCATTATTGCTATAGTTGCTACACCAGCAACTACTTTACTTTCTCTACAGCTGAGAAAGTAAAAATTATAAAAATATCTCATCAATTCATCAATAAATTTATACATTTAGAAGCCAACTAAATTAGTGTTAAATTATAAACAATTATCAAGAACTAACTTACTGTTAAATTAATTCAAACATGTCTACATATAATTAAAAAGACAAATGACAACAGAGGAAAACTATTCAACAGAATAATCTAATGTTCATATTTGGCACTTCTGATATAGAAAAATATCAGTTGTTTAAAAAGAATTTCCATCATTTTGTTTATTTCAAAATGTCAGCATACATATAATAAGGAAGTTTGAGCTTCTTTCCATAGGGTTAAGTTTTACAATTCTATCTACATCATATTAAAAAAAAAAGAAAATAAACGAATAAAAACAACAAAATAAATCATATACTCACTCATCTCTGTCAACTGGGATACGAAGTTTATTTAAATTTAATAAATTATGATGCTTTCTAACTTCTTTCATATTAATAAAATTATCCTCACTCATTTGTAACTGAAAAGAAAGAAAAAATTATGTATTAAAATGTAAGATTAATTTATACACTTAAGTTCAATAAAAAAAAAAGAATTATTAATGAACATGGTCTAGGTTTTGTTGTAATAAAATGTGTGTTTAGTAATAGCAACACGATCCATGTACAGTGTGGACGAAAAGTAATTTTACATGTTAATAGCATAGTACAGTTAGATATGTAGATAAACACTGTTATGAATACAAAAAACAGTATATTTTTTTATCTGTACAGTATATACAGTATATTTTTTTTTATCTGGTTAACATTAATATTTATTGTGAATAATATTGTTACAAAGGTTTACGGTTCATTTATCAGCAACGTCAGTGTGTACTCCTCTATGTTCGATGCAAAGGTTGATGTGTATGTTCTTGTGTGCATCTGCTGCAGCATATGAGGGGGTGATCCTTTCAAATGCCGTGCAAACTCTGTTTTTCAGTTGATTGTCGTTCACGTATTGTCATTTACAAATGTCTTCTTTTAATATCATCTATAGTGCATTGTCTGGACTTCATGGAGACCTTGGCAACAGTGCTGGAAGGTTTCGTGATCCACATCCAATCCAGTGGTTTGGAAACAGTTCATTTAGCCATGTGCAGACAGTCACAGCAAAATGTAATGGAGCTCCATCTTGCTGAAGTGTAACAATGTCAGCTATTTCTCTTGCCATTAATATTGGAAGCAACCACCAGTTAATCATGTGAAGAATGCTGTACTGGTTCACAGAACCATCAATAAAATATGGTCCAAGCAGATGGTCTGTCGTTAACCTTGCCCAAGTCATAACATGAGGCGGAATGCACTTGATTTCCTCATAAAAGTGCGGATTGTCTTTTGCCTAAAAAAAGGTTACAATTTCATGACCTACGATAAATTACACACTCATCAGAGAACATAATGTTTTTTTTAATCATTTGTATGTGGGAAGCGGGCAAGCAGCATTACACATGCGTGCACACATTGTACCGAGTCATGATCACTCAACTCATTCATTGAAGATGGCGGAAAACATGAAACATTCAAGTCTTTGTGTATGTGGTCTCGCATAGTCGATCACAGGATGCTTAATTCTGTAGACCACTTATACGTTCACTTCATCGGTGACCATTCAATTGATTCCGCCACAGCAAAACAAATTCTGGTGCGAGTCGTAGACCTTCCGCTATGCGATGCATCAAGAACACTTCCTGTTGCAAAGGTTTTCTTCTCCCATGCGAATAATGCTGGTCGTGATGGCAGTGGTTTTCCAAACTGCACAGTGAAGTCCCTCAAAATGTCTATCATTGTCTTCTTTGTGTTCTGATGTTTGTGAACCTATACAGAACCCACCAAGCATTCCTCAACAGTGAAACACTTGTATCCACATGGTTTAACTCAACACTGCCATATCCTTCCCACACTAACTGAAGTGACATGCGCAGGACTCAACTTACGGCGGGAAATAAAGACTCAATCTGCTAAACAGAAAAATACAAATAATAAAATAAAATACAAAAAATATACAGTTATTTGTATTGTTTTGTATTCATAACAATGTTTATTTACATGTCTAACTGTACTATTAACATGTGAAGGGACTTTTCGCCCACAGTGTAGAATATGTTTTAAAATCTTAGTTTTTAATATCTTACGTTTTATATCTTCTTTTTTTACTCACATTTTTAGTGGAAATTTCATAAGTTACAGTTAGAATATATATGATAATTCCATAATAACCTGTTTTTATTTCACTTGACAAAGTTAAAAATATAATTTACAAATTCTTTCACTTTATTTAGTTAAATTAGAAGCTTGAAATTATCATTAATTTTTTGTCATCATAATAAAAGATGCTTCAGCTATGTATATTACAATTTCTTCTTCAGTTAAATTTTTAATCAGCGTCTGACCAAAAAAATTGTAAAACGAGCAGAATAATTAATTTTTTTGAGGTAGTAAATTAATAATTCACAGTTTTAATATTTTAAATTACGCTCTTAATCATTTAAAAAATAATAAAACTGATGAACAAGCAGAACATTCTATGTAAACACTTAACAAAAAAGTAAGAAGTATAAAAATTAAAATGAAAACAAATAAGAATAATGATTAGAAATTGATACGACTTGAGAATAAATCAGTTTAATATAAGAATTAAAAATAAACAAGTCTTACCCCTGAATAATATTTATTAAGCATTGTTATGTTATTAGTATACCATGATGGAAAACCAATAAATTTTTTCATATATTGAATTTTTTCTTTTGCAGCTAGTTTCGTTCTTTGATCCATCCAAGAAACTTCATCCATTTGATTATAGAATGATGAATGCAAGGTGTTAACCATGTTCAATGCCTATTAAAATATTAAAAAAATAACTAAAAAAAATACTCTATTATAAAAACTTAAAACTAGCTAATAATTTGTTAATTTATTTACATTTATACTACAGTTTAAGGCAGTAGCATTGGAAAATGAAGCACAAAAATCACAATCTATGAAATTATTATACCAGGTGATTCAAAAAGGACTTCACGACTTCAAAAGCGAATAAAAATTTGTTTAGATAACTTACAGATTTGGTTGAGATCTCATTTCATAGCAAAGCACATCAAGTTTTCATTCACGTAGTTCATTAGTATCGAATTCGACCACCAGTGTTGTTAAAAATGGACATATTTACTGGTGTGAATGTGCTAGCTAAGTGTATTGGTTTCACTATTTGCAGTCAGCAACTGCAGTTCAAAGTAATTTTTATAGAAAGTACAGTAGGAAGCCTCCTAGTAGGCATTCTAGCAGTACTAAGGTAGTAGTAGTAGGCGTTCTCTTAGCACCAAACCTTCATCAAGAGAGCGCTTGTTCTGTTAAACAAACAAAATCACTAAGACACCCAAGCATCCCTGAAGCTTCTGTGAAACAACTTAGGAAACGTAGTCTGAAGAAATCAACTCAATGTGCATCATGTGAGATTGGCATTTCACAAATGACTGATGAGTATTACTTAAATGATTGCATTTGAATCAATACAAATTAACCGTGGTTCAACACATTACCGATGATGACAATTTCGCTGCAGTTTTGTGTGGAAATGATAGATAGAATTGCAGACAATGGTATAATTTTAGTGATCAGTCGACATTTCACATCAGCAGCAAGGTGAATACCTGTAGCTGCCAAATATAGGGTAGCAAAACTCTAATGAAACTTTACAGCAAATTCATGATAGCCCTAAGGTGAATGTTTTTTTTTTTTGTTTTTTTTTGTGGCCTAAGCAAACAAAGACAGTAAGGCCTGTTCTTCCAGGGGAGACAACTGTAAATGGTATCGGTTTTCTGGACATGATTCAAAATTTTCTAATTCCTCAATTAGAAGATGATAACTAAAATCGACATCATTACTATTAGGAAGATGGAGCACCACCTCACTATCTCCAAGAAGTTTGAGATTTTCTTGATACTTGATTCCCAGGTCAGTGGATCGGTCGTAAAGGTCCAATCGCATGACCATCTCGCGTTCCAGATTTGACTTTGCTAGATTTTTTACTGTAGGGTTTCATTAAAGGTTGGATTTATGTACCATCTTTGCCTAATGATCTTCTTGAGCTAAGTCTTCGAATTGATACCTAAACTGCAGATGTAATTCCCAACTTTCTGGAATGAAAACAATTTCAGGTGGGTTATATGTCACATTACAAATGGAAGCACCATATTGAATGTTGTGTGACAAACTTGATGTGTTTTTTTTTATGAAATCAGACCTCAACCAAATCTATAAGTTGTTTCAACAAATGTTTGAATGCTTTTAAAGTTGTGAAGTCCTTTTTGAATCGCATAGTATTACAAACACCTTTTAAAGATGAAATGTATTTGTGATACCTTTTATCTTTCTTTGATAATACAATAACATAAACTTCTAAACATCTAGTTAAAATTAATTTAAATCGACACATAATTGATTGCCTTACAGGATTCTGTATATAACTTTCTTAATAAACAGTTAATGTTATTTTTATTTTATGAAGAACAGATAAAAATATTCTATCAAACTTGTTCAAAGAATTCTTGATCTGACACAGAGATGACACAAATACTACCGCAAATGATTATGATCCTTTAGATGCTATAATGAAAAGTTTCAGATACGTGAGTTTAGTTGCTTGTTTAAAGAGATCAAGTAAATCAAACAAATTTTAACATTCTCTGAAAAGTGGATAAAATTGAAATAAGAGCTATTATAAAGTACTTTATTTAAAAAATTTTAACCCTTAAGTACATACAAAAAAGTAACATTCTACTTTAAAGAATTCTGTCCCTTAGTTATCAACAATAAAAAAAGGGAGCTACTGAATTTAAATGTCGTTGGCAGTCATAAAAACAATCAAGATGATGAATGCTCAGGTTGCCCAAAAATAGTACAACCAATGAAATTGTCACAAAAATCCACAATCCCATATTAAATTATTGCTGACTGAAAATACGTGAGTTTGCTGACATTGCAAACATCTCGGTAAACCTTGCCCACTATATTTTATAGAATCTTTTGGTATGAAAAATCTTTTTGCTCAATGAGTGCCACATTGGTTACAATCAACCAAAAACTTAATCAACTGAACACTTCCCAAGTTAGATTTAAACATAACTTTGCTGACTTTCTTCAATGTTTTATAATAGTAGATGAAATATGGATTCACTATTACATGCCAGGGACAAACAGTGGATGTTTTAGGTAAAAGTGCGCCAGAGAAAACCAAAATGGTTTCATCTGCAGAAAAATTCACACCCCTGTTATTTTTTGAATTCTCATAGTGTAGTGCTCAAAGATTACCTGAAAAAAGAAGGAACATTGCCGGGATGTATGTGTTTCAAACTGCACCGATAGAAGAGTGTTAATCAAGCAAAACATCTGGCAAAAAGAAAGTAAAGTGCTCTTTTATGACTATAATGCCCACTATAAATCTCTTCTCTTCAATACAGAAGTCAGTTGGTTATCGGGGGGCGGGGGGGAAGTTACCTGGTTATTGGAACTGCGAGATGAATTAATAATAATTTTCCAGGATAAACAAATGCCATTCTCAAAGTTTTTACAGAATAATGAGTATGTGTTGCTGTTGGCTAGCTAAACAAAGTTTTGCAATATTAAGAGGAACATAAAAACTTTACTCACTATCAGAAAAATAAGCAACTGTAGTCATCTGAACAAAACTTTTGTGTTGATTTCAGATATATTAACAAAATTTATTTGTGACTCATACATTTGCAGCTGAAAAAAGATAACTGTAGGCATGTTACAACAAAAACTGCTTGCGAATGTAATAAGTAATAGTAATAGTCTTTAATTAGAAACTGAATTTATATTAAATTAGTATTTACAACTTGAGTGCTAATACATTAAACAACTGATTTTTAATAAAAAGGTTATTATTTTTACAGATTAATATTAAAAATTATTTTGTTTTGCATCAGTGGTGCTTTTGAGGTGAAGATACAAAGTTGTATTTTCTTCTTGTACCTGAATCTCAGCAGTTGCTACTGATGTCTCTGTAATTTCAATAAGAGTAGGAGACCTAGGATCAGGGCATAATTTATCTCTGCACTTCATCACAATACTGACAAAATTTATCAAAGAGAATATTTTTTCTTTTATAAGATAATCCTGTTGAGGGAACTACTCCAGGGAAGTCTGCTTGAGGCTCAGTCACACTTGTCACACAGTATGTTTTACATGAGAAGATTCTACTAACTTTGTAGAAACTAATCCTTCGTTTTAATAAGAAAAACAGAAATGACCGAACTGTGTGATATTTTTTAATAATTTTCCATTCTTTATTTCTAAAATATGTAATCTAGTCATAAACAAAAATGTCTCTGCTTTCACTTCCTGTGATTACAGGTTGATTTAAACCAGACAGGGTAGAATTTAATGCAATTTCTGCTAGCTGTGCCAGTGAACTAGCTTTTCCTTTACGATCTTATCTGCACCTGTGTAAATCATATGAGTGAAGTTAAGGTCCCTTTTGTGTCTGGTGTAAGGGTACACAAAAGTAACACTTTACGCTACCTAGCATTGTAATATATGGAATAAATGAGATTATAGTTGTTCAGAATTAATGTAGGGGTACTTACGTATTAACGCCACCGCAGCTACAGCTTTATTTTTAAAAAAAGTAGTCAATCGGATTTCGGTGGAAAATGGGCCGATATAGAGTTTAACATAGATTCAAAACAGTCTCTTTATTAATTTTAATAAATGGTTATTTATATTTATTTATTTTATAAATATAATTTACACAAACTTAACCTACGCTCGCTTCGCTCGCTAACCTTGACTAATTAACAGGAGTGTTTTAATTATTTAAATAATAAATAATTGCAATAATAACTGAATTTGTTATATAAATATTCAAAAAATTTCATTTCATGAGGGTCAACAAAATTTCATTTGTATGAGCAATACATGGTAAAAAAATATAGACAATATAAATAACAGCCTTTGGCATATAGTGACACAGGAGGATGCTGAATATTCAGTAGGTTGATAAAATGCAAAGTGTCACTAACCACTATATATGAGTCATTGAACAGTTTATAATAGACACTAAGCCCCAATAAGAATGCAGTGCAGCTATACTTCAAGATGGAGTCATTTAAAGTAAGTATGATGTTACTGTAGAACCAAAATGGGATGGATATGATTCCTAAAGAATTGTCCAAGGAATAAGTAACAAAGGAAATGGAAGAGGAGAGAACAGATATGAGATAATGAACTAGTTTTACAAAAACATGGCTATTTTGTAGTGTTAAAGAAATTTTTACATTTTTTCTTTTGTATTGATTAAAAATGTTTTTATAACTAATTTATAAAATTTTATACTAATAATTAACAACTGAACTGACCGATTTTTCTGATTTATCATCAAAATGAAGTTGTGTAAATTTATAACCCAATGCTAAACCATAAGCCAACTGTGTACTTTTAATGCACTCTTTCCATCTGAAAATTATAAAAAAATATATTTTTTACAAAAAATTATATAAATCCTATTTTATATGTGTGTATATACAAAGTGCCAAAATAGCTTCGTAAACTTTAAAATGGAGGAAAGTTTTTGTTCTGTTGACAGCACTAATGTCATGTTATAGCCATTGCATGATTTCTGTTTCACATACAATACCAAAGCTGTTTGTTACAGTGAAAAATGTCAACAGTAAAACAGCGCATAAATATAAAATTTTGCATTTTACTTAAAAAAATTACCATCAGAGAAAGTATAACATTGTTGTTTGACCAAGTATATAAAGAATCAGTAAATAAAAAAAAAAAAACAAATAAAAAACAGCACTTTACAATCAGCGTTATTTTATGACAGTCATGTTTTGTTGAAGGTGACATTTGTATTGAGCACCGGTCTTCCTAGACGACCAAAGAAAATATAAAACATACTGAAAATGTTATTAAAAGTGATTGAAGAAAAACTGTCAAGGAAGTAGCATCAATGATTGGGATAACCATCCCAACTACTGACATCAGCTGCCATCATATTCTTCATAATGATCCGAACATGTATCATATTTGTCAATAAATCATTCCAAAACTGTTGTTTAGAGATCAAAAAGAAACTCAAATGATACTGTTAAGAAACCTAACATAATAAAAGATAATCCAGGGTATTTATTTTTATTTTTTACATAATCCACAGACAAAACATCAGTCATTAGGATTGAAATCAATGTCACTTCCGTAGTCGTAAAAATTTTATTTGAGGAAAGGAAAAGTTATGTCAAAAGTTTTTTTTTTGATCCGCAGAGTGTTTTATGAATTTATTCCTCATGGACAGACATTGAATAAGAAAATATACGTCAGTATCCTTCATTGTTTATCGGTTGTAGTAAGAAAGAAGCATCCTGAAACAAATTAGTGGATTCTTGTGCATGATAATGTACATTGAACCATGCTCGTCAAAGGGTACCTTATATGACATAATGTAACAACGTTGTAACATCCATCACACTCTCCTGACTTGGCGTAGCTTGTTTCACTTGTTTCCTTATTTAAAAAATGCTTTTAAAGAAAAAGATGCAAGAATGCCAATGAAGTGATGGCTAATACAAGAAAACAACTCAAGATGGTATCTCAAAATGGGTTCTAGGAGTGTTATCAGCAACTTTATAAATGTTTGTATGCTACTTTGAAGGAAACATACTAATTTTTTGGTTTTAAATAAACAGTTTCTGTAATAAACCTAATTCCAGGAACCTTTTGAAACTACCTTGTGTGTTACACACACACACACATGTGCGCACGCGCGCGTGGTGTGGTGCAAAAAATAAGGGCCAATGAATTATAAATAGCAATTTTTAACACTGATTAGTTCGCACATGCATAGTAGCTTTAAGTGATCTGTTGGACATGTAACCAACACATTGCCATCAATTTAGGGTTTGCCTTTATGAGACAGTGTGTTAAAATGAGTGTGGTAATAACAAATCCTGCCTGTTGTGAAATTTGGAACAGTGATTAGACTTATAAACACAAGAGAACATAATACTGCTGAAATTCACTGTCAATTGTGTGAAACATATGGGCTTACTGCAATGAGTGAAGGAAAAGTGAGGCAATAGTGTTGTGAGTTTAAGGAAGGGCGTTCATAGTTCATGATGAACAGAGAAGTCGCAGGCCTAGTATCCAGACTGAGAGTCTCATTGAACATGTGAATGGAAAAATGAGAAAAATCATCATTTTATGATAGCAATATTTCTCTACAATTTCCAGAAATTTAAAAGACAACATTATTGAGTTCATGATTCACAATCTAGGCTGTTGTAAACTGTGTGCATGATGAGTGCAAAAATGTTGGCAAGTACTCACAAAGATCATAGAATGATATCTGCACGTGCTTTTTTTGACTGCTTTAACCACAAGGAAGACAAATTTTTTTCCCATACTATCACTGGTGGCAAAACCAGGATTTTGTACGTCAATGCTGAGAGGATACAACAATCCATACAAAAACTAAACAAAAAAAATTCAAACAAGTCCAGCTTCAAAGGAAAATCATGGCAACTGTATTCTGGTATCAAAAGGATAATGTGCTTTTGGTTGATTTTATGGTACCTGGAACATCCTCCACTTGCACATATGTTGTGAAACACTTTCTATACTGCATCTTGCCATTCAAAATTGATAACTGGGAATGCTGAGATCAGAAATTGTTCTTTATTACAACAAACATGTCCACACACAGCTGCATACACAACAGAAACAATTCAAAAATTCGGATGAAACATTTTTTATCATCTCATCTCTTGCCAATTAAATACAGTTTCCTCCTACGTTTTAAAAACTGACTTGCATCTCGACAAATCAAGAAAAGTTAAAAATTGAAAATCTCGGTGCAAAAGTGGCTACAATCCCAGATGGTGAAGTTTAATTCAGTTGGTTTGAAGAAACTTGTTTCATGACATCAGAAGTGTTTGGAACAATATGGTGATTATGTAGAAAAATAAAGCAAATATATAAGTATTTGAAACCATTAAAAAATTTTTATTTTTTCAACTGTTTTTATTCTGTTACTGATTGGCCTTTACTTTTAAACAGAACCTTGTATATTGCAAAACAAAAACACATTAACATTTTTAACATAAAATATCAAATTTCTGAAACCAATAAAGGATATATAAATGGTATTATACATATGCTTATAATTTTAACTTGCATAAATAAAGTATACTATTATTTATTAAATAACAAAACCATTGTTATTGCAAAGAAAACAACAATATGAATTTAGAAAACATCATTATCATAAGATACATCTTCAATGATTTCATGATTATTGCCTAAACACCTTTCACACTTCACACTATGATCTGAAAATATCTTACCAATCAACCAAATAAACATTTCGTATTTCTAAGCTGTAGTTATGTTTTTTTTTCTCTGCATATACATATATATATATCACTTGATAAAACCTCACATTTTATGCAAAACGTGTTATTGTTCTGTATTTTGTTTTATTTTAAGTAATAATATTTTTATATTGTAAAATGGTTGTTTTTACCTGAAGAATTAAGAAATATTTGTGATCTAAATTTGCATATTTATATTTATTTCTATTATTTTTGTAATGGCTTATTTGGATCAGAATATATATATACATGCAAACTACACAAAGTCTTCCTCTTAGTTAAACTACTGCAAATAACTCAAATCAATAAGTATTAGATATTAAAAATATTTTAATCAATTCTGAAAGAGAGATCAAAACAAAAAAAAAACTTTCATACTAATGTTTTCAAAAAATATATAGAAATAAAAACGGTTCGCATGTTCTGTACATCAATATATACTGTTACATTGATATTTCATCAGAGAGCATACTATCAATCTACTAGAGAAATTTTGTTTACAAAATAACAAAAAAATCATAAATATGTACGCATCTGGTCATAGTAAGACCTAAATATCTATTTTTAAAATGTGCAATGAAACTACTAAACTTTTAATTTTACAATGAAACTACTCAGTGTTGTTTATGTGAATTGGCTTATTGAACATGGTTTCTGATATTGGCATACTTATTTCCAATTTACACTTTTTTACTTACAGGATACTAATTCCCTAATTCCCTAAAATATTATCTAATAACAAGACACATTTACAAGGGATGCAGTTTATCATTTTGCTTATTTAGATTCTATTCGTCTAGATTAGACTCAACTTATAATCTAACTAAAGATCATCTATGGAGGAAGTACATCCTTGGTGTAATCTGGTAAGGACGAGCAATTTGTAAGATTCTAGTTCCTGTTCTATTTCACCCCATTAAGCCTAATTACTGAGGTAAAAAGAGACAGATGTTCTAATTTCTCTCAATGAAATAAAATTTAGAATACTTAAAGCAAATGACGAATCTCAACTGAAAATTAATTGCATTGTTCTATTTTAGCAAATATGTGTAAAAACATATAAATGGATATAATATAAATCAATTAATATCTAATTTTTTTCAGTTCATGAACAATATTTTCAACAGTCCATGAACAATATTTTTTTTGTTTTGACTATTACAACATTACTTCTCATATGTAACCATTTTGAATCCCTACAGGTGCTTGTTACATTAAAGTAAAACATTTGTGAAAGGTTTCTGACAGTAGAAGGATTAGAAGCAGCGTATTGCTGAACAAGGGGACTAATTTAAAGTTTGGTAACCAAATCTAAATCAGAGACATTTGTCTTAAATAGGTCTAGTCTCCAAATTTTTATGGTACCTCATTTTTAAATAAGAATAAATGTTAAATAATATAATTTAATAACATGTCAACTGAAAAATGAAATTACAAATTTATTTTAACTTTTTTAATTAAAAAATAAAATCTACTTACCGAGGATTTTCTTTGGCAGTTCCAGTAAATTTTTTACGAAATTCAAAATTTAATTTTTTCAACCCTGTTGATAATTCATTACCAAACTCTTCAATGATTCTCCAGATTAAATAATTTGCTGTAAAAATAAAGAAATACGTATACCATTTAAAAGAAATAGCAGCGTGCTTAAATTATATATCTAAAGATTCAGTGTAACTGTTTACTGTTTAGTGAAAATACTACAAAAAAAAATTCGAAAGTTTCACTTGGCAATTAATTTTTCATAACCTGCAAGTGAATAAAACATTTTGCAGTTAATTTAAACAATTTTTTCATCACTATTTTATACAACAAAAAAGAAGTTATAAACGAGGTGTGATCAAATAGTATCCGATCTTGGTTTATAAAAAAAAATATACTTAGCCTATTTAGTTCAATGATTTGTCCCCTTCAAATTAGGCCCCCCTTTCTGGGGGGTCACACTTATCCCAGTGATGTTTCCATTGTTGGGAGAACTTTTCAAAGTCATTTTTAGTGAATATCATAAGTCTTGGGAGAACAAGAAAAGAAACCAGAAAAAATTATATTTGCATATTCCACAGTTGACCTAACCACAAAAAAAAACTGTACACTGAAACACAACAGAAATCTTTAACAAAAATTCTAAGATAAATGTTATAAAAGACAATTTATTTGGAAGATGCATGGTTTAAATTTTGCAAGGTATACAATGAAAGATTATAAAAATAAAAACCAATATTTTTCTCTTTGAATCAACATCTAATTATTTTAAATAAACAAATGAGTCATGCATATTGATCCACAACTATGTCAGGGCTGGTTACAGTTCCAAACAGGTGTGTCTACAAATTTTATTAATGTTTAAAAACTAATAGAGAAATGAAAATAAAATACATACCAATTGTTTTTATAGGTGTTTTGTTTAATAATTTTGCAAGATTCATAACATATTCTATTTCACGAACAACAATAATTTCATTTCCATTAATACGAATATTAGTATGCTTAAAAGTACTTCTCATTAATTTTAACCAATCAATCTGTAACATAAAAAACAAACATACAAATATTTCTTCAACTAACATATTAGTAATTTTATGTAAATGGAAAACAATACCATACATAATAAATTCAACAATGATTCTACCCATGATGGTAACAATAACTAGTGACTAACAATATTTAGTATTTAGTTGATTTTTAACCTTCTTTATACGATCAGGTAATAATACAGAGTGAACATTAATTATTCAGTAAATTTTAGGAGTTAATCAAGAATGAATAATGCACTGTATCATGTGTTGATTTTTTAAACATTATTGTGGGTACTAGAATTACTGAAAACCTTGAATGAACCTTGAATTACTGAAAAAACGTTGGCTCAATGTAATGACAGAGGGGGATCGTCAGTTACGCGATGGTTACCATGCACAAGAAATGCACACAGCAATGTGTGTACTACGGTTTCACGAAAGCAGATCTGTTATTACTGTCCATAGGCATCTTTGTTTAGAGTACAGCCATGATCCTCCTAATAAAGACTATTAAATGTTGGTATCAGCAGTTAAAGGACACAGGAAGTGTAGAACATAAAAGTGGTGCTGACAGACCTCCTATCACCAAAGAAGTTGTGGATTGAGTAATATGACTTTTCAGAGAAGCACAGGCAAATTGACTTCTGCGAGTTTAGAACTGGGAATACTGCAATTGACAATCGTGAAGGTTCTACACAAGCGCCTAAAACTACATGCATACTACAAAATTCAGTCGGTGAATACAATTGAAGACAATGATAAACCATGCCTTTACAAATTTGCTATAGACTTTCTTGAGAAAGTAAACAAAGATAATGCGTTTCTATGAAAAATAATCTTCTCCGATGCTGAAACTACCTTCTAAATCTCTGGCCATAATAAATATCATAACTGTCAGATTTGGGGTAGATCCCTCATGCCATTGGTCAAACATGTGATAGATTGGTGCATACTGACTGCTTATGACGTAATTGGATTATTCTTCTTCGCCGAGACGATTACTAGCAATAGTTATCTACACATGTTACAATAGCACTCAGTGCCACAAACTGAACATCAGCGACTTGACGTTTACTTTCAACAAAATGTGCATCACCACACTGAGATTTACATGTTAGGGACTACCTACATGAAAAAATTACTCGACATTGGATAAAATGATGAATCTGTCACGTCATTCCCCTGACGTTTACGCTGCTCAATTTCTTTCTTCAGAAATTTTTCAAAGACAGGGTGTACACAATGAAGGGTGCTATCAACATCAATGAACTAAAAAGAAGAATAAAAGGTGAATCAATGAAATAACCCCAGATATTCTTCATAAGTGTGGTGTGATATTGAATATCATCAAGACAATTTACACGCCACAAAAAGTACTCATATGAAGTTTGTTTGAAGTTAAAAGTGTTGTAAACAAAACTGTTTGAAATTCCCTGTTCAATAATAAAAAACGTATGTAAGTACATTGCTTTGTTATTTTTTTATTAACACAAAAAATGTGCTGAATAATTTATGATGACTTGTATATAATATATTAATATAAAAAACCATCAGCAAAGGAATATACATTGCATGTATAAGAGATTTCATAACCATTAGTTTTGTAAATGACGTGATTGTACATATCAAAATCACAACTCAAATACCACCATGATTAATTGGGTATATTTATTGTTGTTTAATTAAAAAAAAAAAAAATAAGTTAGGAAAGTTATTATTTTCTCATGTAAAAATTGTTATAAGGCCATATGACAATGGTGGGCAGTCAATATATAAATAAAAAAATATTTTAATTTTTCGAATTTACTTAATGAATCCGAAAAATTAAAATTTGTTATTAAAGATCCGAATACTAACTTTAAAGTAAGAACTTTTAATTATACAAAAAGGGTTTATTCAGAAGAGGATCGTAAAGCAAGATCATTAAGAATGACTAAATTATTGGGAGAAAGTAAAAGCTAAGATCGGCAAAAAAGACTTGAATAATTATTCTGACTAAAGTGGTCCTTTGCGGCCTTAAAAGTAAAAAAAAAAAAGAAATGTAATACTTACACGATGCTGTTTGATACCAGAGTAAGGCATTGCAAGATCAAGCCTTGACTGCAACTCTAGAAGAGTCATCTTATTGTACATGCGATTCATATCTCTACGTTTCTCTGATGGTGACATTATCTATTGTAGAACAAAAAAAATTTATATTAAAATTAAAAAAAAAAATAAGTCACTCAGAACGTTCTCGGCCAACACAGAGATGGTGCCAAGTATGATGAAATTACTATGATATTTATTTATGACATGACATGATTTATGATATTTATTTAAATGGCATGTTGCAAAGTTTTAGAGGCTTGAGTTTAGTTGCTTGTTTGTGGTGATTGAGTAAACAATTTTGAAATTTTCTGAAAAATAAATAAAATTTAAATTCGAACTGCTGAATTTTGTTTTAAAAGGTTTAACCTTGATAGACATACAAAAAAAAGAGTTAGATTAATTTTTGACAGTAAAAAAGTGGGCTGTTAAATTTAAACATGGTCATACATTCAATGAAGATGAATGCTTGGGAACGCCCAAAAACCTCTCTTTTTTCTGCTTAGCCTCTAGAATCACCACAAGGTATCACTTCAGAGGTTGATGGTATGAATGTAAATGAAGTCTAGTTTTGTACAGTCTCAGGTTGACTATTCCTGAGATATGTGGTTAACTGAAACCCAACCACCAAAGAACACCGGTATACACAATCTAATATTCAGATCCATATAAAAGTAACTGCCTTTACTAGGATTTGAACCTTAAACTCTTGATTTCAAAATGAGCTGATTTGTGATGACAAGTTAACCATTAGACCAGCCCAAACAAACGAAAAACCCACTATGACTGACAAAATCTTCACAATCTTCCTATAGAAGATTATAGTGGAGTTAACCACTAGACCAGCCCGGTGGGCAAAACACCCAAAAATCAAAATTGATATCAAAATCTCCTTAATCTTCCTATATCAAGTACAATTCATGTAGCTTTTGTTTTACAGTATTAGACTATACACCATAGTAAAAAAATATTTGGTATTTTGTCTGATTTTAGACACACTAAATTCTTTAGACAGGAAAGCAATTTTTACGTAATACTAGAAAAAAGGTGAGCCTACAGCCCACCACAAAAATGTTACATGGTTGATGTTTATTACATTTACTTTTGTTAAATGTTTTATCCAATTGAATAATAATTATATAAATAATTAATTTTTAAATATTATTAACAATTGTTAATCTTCGATTTAAATTTAATAATAAATTATAAATAAATAATAATTACCTATTAAATTCTAAATCATACAGTATAAATAAAATAATAAATTATTATAAATAAAATAATAATAATAATTCGGGGAGAGTAAATAAAACCGTAGTCCTTGTGGGGGGGGTCTCTCTGGGGTTCCTTACTAGAGGTACGGTGTAAAGACTGGTGGGGGGTTCCCTTCAAGGTCCCCTCATTTGAGGCATGGTGATTAATCAAAAGACCAGGTCCTGGCTATCTGAGTGGGACCTTGAGTTCTGCCGAGGTAGTTTGAGGTGATGGCATCCCCCAGAGCTGTATTTATGCTTAATTGTGGGTTCAGCTATGGGATGATGGGGAAACAAAAAGTAAAAAAAAAAATAATAATACACAGCAAATAATAATAAATAAATAAAAATAATCTAAATTAAAGATTATACTACTACTATAAATAAAATATTATAATAATAACAAAGTAAATTTATATCTCTATAATACCAATCAATAGTAATTAAATAATATTAATAGTTAAATAAAACTAAATTAAAATTTAAACCTACGCTTAGAAATTAAATTTAAAAATCTGTAAATTAATTAATAACGGACTGCTTCTAGCCCGTAAAATGTAGCTGTTTCTTGAGTTGTGATTTTTCATCACATGAAGCTCTTCATTCAAACTAAAAATATGAGCACATTCAACAAACAAACCAACGCACCATACGTTTTTACTAGAAAAAAGGCAGGCCTAAGGCCTGCCGCGAAAATGTTGAATGGTTTGTGTTTCATTACAAATTTTTTGCCAATTGCAACTAACATTCATAAATTTAGTGAACAACAAAAGCTTTAGAATGAAAAACTTCAAAATCCTGAACATTTTTAGCTGTTTTAATTGTGATTTTTTAACAACACTCTAACCCCAATATTTTCCTTTTTTATCTCCAAAACACAAATATAATTTTAAATAAACTGTTCGTATCAAGAAATATAAATTGTTCAAACGAGAGAATCGTTCGAGAAGAATCAATCATTTGAACAAATGAATTGTTCATGCGCTGCGCGCCACCACCCGGTGCACCACCATTTTGTTCTGATCTGCGCCATTATCAGCTTAAATAAAAATGTGAACACATACAACAGACATAGAAACCCAAGCACCATCCTTTTTTATAGGAAAAAATATTGGAGAGAGATTTTGGTTTCCCATTAAGTTCCAGCATGGATTACATTTTGACCACCTTTTAATCGACAAATAAGCTTATAACAATTAAAAATAAAAACCATTCATAAAAATATATTGGAAAATTCATATCATAAAAAAAATATAATCATGAAACACAACTACTATTGCAATTCAAATCATCCAGAACTGCTGTAATCTTTTTCTAAAAGCCATTAATTTATCCATTATATATGACTACATATATAGTTATTGCATTATTATTTAATTATTCTGCACATTTCACCAAATGCACCAGCCTACTTCACTATAAATATTTAAAAACAGACATCCCTACTGTACAAAATATTCTTATTAAATACTAGAAAAAAACAACTTCAATATGGCTACAGGCAACCTAATAATGTACGGTTTAAAGAGTTCTCTTTGTTTAAGAGTCACAATTCTCCAAAGCTTACATGTTGCCTTGTACTTTATACATTCATGAAGATCATGATGGAATAACTTATAAGAATCTTCTTTATAATCATATCACTCTCCTGACAAGTGATCTTCCTTAAATAATTCAAAGTATTGAATAATATATTCCCCGAGTTATCAAACAATATGCCAATGTTTTATGTACTTTGTCAACATTATTTGATAACGTTACAACTTAGTACAACTGCAAGACTACTTTAACAAATTAAAAATGATGACAACCTAAAAGAAACAGTTCTAGATTCCTTCTAATATTTCTTTTATTGGAAGTCTATCTTTATCTGATAAATATTTCATCTTTTGGGTTACTAAGTACTGTATAGGAGTATACTGGAATAGACTGGAATACTTTACTCATTTATTGATATGATTAACAACAATATAATAATAATAAATTATTACCTTAGCAATTTCAATTTCAAATTGAATGATATCATCAACCTCCCGACTAATACGACTATCTGTTTCATAATCAATATAACTCGGTCTGTTTTCACCATTATCAACATACGGTAAGAATAATTTAGCAATTTCTTTAACAAATGATTTGTAAGCATTCACTTGAGAACTATAGGTTTCTGGTGATACTAACATTTGTCTGAGTATCACTAATGAAGGTTGATCAATCTAGAACACAGAATTATTATCACAGGTAAAATAATAATAATAATAGTAATACTAATTACAATGTAAAAAAAAAATAATTTTTAGTAAAATTAAATTAAAATTTTTTTCTTAAATTTTATACATCCAACTTCTAACAACTTTGAAATATAAAAGACAATTTACAAAATTGTTAAACTTTCTTCTTCTAGTGTATTTATAATTCATTACAAAACTATTCACAGTAAAACCCCATCACTACAATAGAGACACCTAAAAATTACATTTTTTTCATCAGTATAATGTTTGATAATAACCTCCCCGTGGTGCAATGAAACTCTATAATGATTGATTAAGCAGCCTTATAGTCTCATAGAGGAAGAAGAGGAAGTTGAAGAGGATGAAATGAGAGAAACAATACTGAGATCTGAATTTAAGAGAGTGTTAAAAGATTTGAATGGCAGAAAGGCTCCTGGAATAGACGAAATACCTGTAGAATTACAGCTCAGTGCAGGTGAGGAAGCGATTGATAGATTATACAAACTGCTGTATAATATTTATGAAAAAGGGGAAGTTCCGTCAAGACTTAAAAAAAAGTGTTATAGTCATGATACCAAAGAAAGAAGGAGCAGATAAATGTGAAGAATACAGAACAATTAGTTTAACTAGTCATGCATCAAAAATCTTAACTAGAATTCTATACAGAAGAATTGAGAGGAGAGTGGAAGAAGTGTTAGGATAAGACCAATTAGGTTTCAGGAAAAGTATAGGGACAAGGGAAGCAATTTTAGGTCTCAGATTAATAGTGGAAGGGAGATTAAAGAAAAACAAACCAACATACTTTCTAGATCTATAGACCTAGAAAAGGCATTCGATAACGTAGACTGGAATAAAATGTTCAGCATTTAAAAAAAAAATTAGAGTTCAAATACAGAGATAGAAGAACAATTGCTAACGTTTACAGGAACCAAACAGAACAGTAATAATTGAAGAACATAAGAAAGAAGCTGTAATAAGAAAAGGAGTCCGACAAGAATGTTCCCTATCTCCGTTACGTTTTAGTCTTTACATAGAACTAGCAGTAAATGATGTTAAAGAACAATTTAGATTCGGAGTAACAGTACAAGGTGAAAAGATAAAGATGCTACGATTTTCTGATGATATAGTAATTCTAGCCGAGAGTAAAAAGGATTTAGAAGAAGCAATGAACGGCATAGATGAAGTCCTACGCAAGAACTATCGCATGAAAATAAACAAGAACAAAAAAAGTAATGAAATGTAGTAGAAATAATGAAGATTGACTACTGAATGTGAAAATAGGAGGAGAAAAGATTATGGAGGTAGAGGAATTTTGTTATTTGAGAAGTAGAATTACTAAAGATGGACGAAGCAGGAGTGATATAAAATGCCAAATAACACAGGTGAAACGAGCCTTCAGTCAGAATATAATTTGTTTACATAAAAAATTAACTTAAATGTCAGGAAAAGATTTTTGAAAGTATATGTTTGGAGCATTGCTTTATATGGAAGTGAAACTTGGACGATTGGAGTACCTGAGAAGAAAAGATTAGAAGCTTTTGAAATGTGGTGCTGTAGGAGAATGTTAAAAATCAGATAGGTGGATAAAGTGACAAATGAAGAGGTGTTGCGGCAAATAGATGAAGAAAGAAGCATTTGGAAAAATATAGTTAAAAGAAGGGACAGACTTATAGGCCACATATTAAGGCATCCTGGAATAGTCGCTTTAATATTACAGGGACAGGTAAAAGGAAAAAATTGTGTATGCAGGCAACGTTTGGAATATGTAAAACAAATTGTTAGGGGTGTAGGATGTAGGGGTACCAAAATGAAACGAGTAGCACTAAATAGGGAATCTTGGAGAGCTGCATCAAACCATTCAAATGACTGAAGACAAAAAAAAAATAGCCTTATGGTCTGGTATGACATTTTTCATACACTACACAATTTTCATCTCATATTCCCATGCACAAACTTCCACCTTATATTGTGAATTAATCATAAAAACAAACATTTTTATTCATATCAATAGTTAATTTTCTTAAGAGATCACAATAGCATACATACAAATATTAGGACTGATAACAGGCTATTTATATCTTAAGAATTGGAAAAAATATTACCTATTCCAAATAAGTAATTTCAAATAAATTTAAGTATTCCAAATAACTTATCTTTTCGTGTAGTATTTTCTACCTATCAGCCACTATATTTTACTCACCAATAACTTGTCTTTAATTTATCCAATTTCATTACTGAAATTGTCTTCAAACCAAACTGAAAAAACTAACGAAACGTACCCATTTTTGACTAGTTAACCTAACTCTATTATACAGAACACTTCAAAATATGTAAAAAACTTTTAGGAAACGTTCTACTGGTGAAAATAAAGAAAGTTCATATAAATACAGGTTCAGAAACACTTCTTAGTGAGTGCAGCCGGCAAAAGATTTCACCCTGATTTCAGTGCCTTTGATAAAATTAATCCAGACTGTAATTCCTGGGGCCCAAATTAAGGGATAAATTTAGTAGTTTTCTATGAAATATGAACTGAAAAACTGAAAAAAAAATAGGTCCCAGAATTGTATTTTAAAATATAGCTTATCCTATTAAAAACTTTATTCTCTTGCTTCTCTGTTCCCAACGTATCCAAGAGACCAAGATTTTCAAGAAATTCTGATCGTGTTTCATTATTTCTTGATCGATTTATTAAATATAATGTACTGTAGTTTAAAATCAACAAAGTTAACGATTAATGCTTTGTTATATTTTAAAAGTATTATTTCTAAAATAATTGTTCCACTTTTCATAAAATTAATTTTTTCATTTACTATCTCCATTGAGTACTTACATACATTAAAACTCACATTACATTAATAAAGTAATGTACTTACATTAGAATTGCAATAAATCTCGCTACAATATGTTAACAACCCATGTTACAAGTTAAAGGTTGATCTGTATTTAAAATGACAATTAATTAAAAGAGCTAAATAAATTATTAAAAAAAAAATAATAATTTTTATAAATGTTATACTTACGTAAAGAACTCGTTTACTAGAATTTTTAAAATCTGTACTGACATCAATATGTAAAATCGCAGGATAATACAGCATATAATTCAATTCTGTCATCACAGTTGGAAAATCAAAATAATTAGATTTCCAATATTTTTTCAACATCGGCCATCCACCATACAATTCAATTAGATCAATGAGTGGCTTTAAACCATTTAATTCAATCCTTCCTAATTATTTATAAAAAAAATAATAAATAAATAAAAACAAGAATAAAATGTTTAAAAATAGAATCAAGATATCTAACAAATTTTTATTTTGTTCAGTAGTAGTGATCTGAGATGAATTCAGATATTCAAGATTGGTGAATCAACATTAAATTTTGCTTAAAATTAGGGTAACATTAATAAACTTATAAAGCAAACTTATGATGATAAATTCATTAACTGTCCAGATTATTAAGAATGATTTAAATAATTTAACTGTCATTTCTGTTATTCATTGCTAAAATTGACAATATAATTGAGTTAGAAGGAAAGATGAGA
The DNA here is from genome assembly GCF_047948215.1 of Lycorma delicatula. Lineage (NCBI taxonomy): Eukaryota > Metazoa > Arthropoda > Insecta > Hemiptera > Fulgoridae > Lycorma > Lycorma delicatula. Next base: position 20,309,679 of record NC_134467.1, read on the forward strand.
GGAAGAGATGGGAAATATTCGAGGGCCATTCAAATATAAATCAAACTTTTGTCTTCAAAGCACATGTATAGAAACATGACTGGGCTGGGTATAGAGGTATATTTACAGTGAAGATGTGGGAAGGAAATAAGCGGTCCAGCTACTTTGGTATGCGTATCTCTGGTCACTAGCGATATGTCAGAGCAAGAGGTTAATCAATTTATGAAAATAAGGCCTCACACAATCGTTACAAATCGGGATAAAATTTGTTAGATATCATAGAACATCCCCTGTATAGTCCGTACTTATCCTCTTGTGATTTCTTTTGTTTGGGCATTAAAGGAAAGCCAGTGGAAAGAAATTAATTCCAGAGCACCAATGAAATAAAGTAGAGGACTACATGTGCAGTTGGTTTGTGACAAGTCCTCAAATGTTTTATGAAGAAGAATCCAAAGCTCCCCACACATTAGGAAAAATGTACACCACTCCACTTTAAGGAGGCTATGTACAAAAGCAACAAATATATTTTACACTTTTATTCTATACTAATAAAAAAAAAAAAAAAAAAAAAAAAACACTAAGTCAACCCTCTCTGAGACCAAAGAAATGCATTACATGCAATCAAAAGTGAAGCAAATGATTTTTGCTTACGATAGAGAGGGAATTATTGTTACAGACAGTCCCAAATGGTATCAGTGTAATTGTTACTTAAAAAACAGAACTTCAATCATAAAGTTTTGCAACCAAAAGTTTGAAAACTGTGTCCAGAAAAAATTGACTGCGGTATCAATTTTGCATGACAATGTGCACCTAGATATTATGAATTCTGACACTGATATTTTCATCAGTTATGCTTGGTAAACACTTTCCCATCCTATAAGCAGTCTTGATCTGAGTCTGATAGATTTTGAATTCTTTCCAAAGCTGAAAGAACCACTCCAAGGAACTCATTTTAGCAATTTGAAAATGCTATCAGCTACTGTTATCCAGAAAAATCGATAGCTTAACAAAGATCATCACCTGACAGGAATCCAAAAGCTACCGGACTGAGAAGTCAGATGTTTTCCATTGCTGTTGTTACTGGAGTTCTAGTATCGAAGTTAAGGTGTTTTGTCAGTTCTTTGCAATATATTAGTTTTTTGAAATATTTTGCTAGGACTTCTGCATTGTCTTTATTGTTATGGGTCAGATTATGGTTTTCATCCTTCATTAGTAGGTTGGGGGTTTGTATTTTTGGAGATGTTTTTTTGAAGGTTTTGTGATAGTCTCTCGACTGTAATTTATTGAATTCTTCTTGTATTGGTTTCTGATTGATTTCTTGGTCTCAAAAAAAAAAAATTATATAATCTCTAAATAAAATTATTTAATATGAAAATTGCACCAATGTGAAAATCAAAGCATACTTTATGCATAATTTACCACAATTCCTAGAATTAAAAACTTTTTTTTATGATTGAAACTCAAAAAAAAAGAATAAAAATGATTTAATATTTTAATAATACATTTTCCATCAGATGTTTATGAGACATAAATTTTCAACACAAGCTTTTTATTTTTACAATACAATACTGTAATTTATACACATAAAGATAAATAAATAAATAAATTAGAAATACCTTTATCCATACAAGCTGTATACATCATCTTTGCTGATTGTAATGGCAAAGGATCATTAGACGTTATTCCATTATCAGATTCCAAAAACTCTATATTAAAAGCAAATTATAAATACACAATATGTAGATTAAAAAGCATATAAAAAAAATTACTTTGACTTGTGTATTTTATGATTGTATTGGGATATGTAAATTTCTTTCTGGTAATAAATAAATTATTGTTAATATATTTAATTAATTTATTATTTCAAGTATATGCCGGTGTTATATTAATTTTTTGTAAAATTTTTATTTGACTTCAGGGCATGTATTCATTTTTTAATATATTTTTTCAGTTTTTTTCTGGTAATAATTTAATATTGCTTATTGTATTAATTTTATTATAAATTATATGAACAATGCCATGGTTTAGCGATGGGGGTCACCAATCATCTCAGCCTGCTTAACAAACCTAACTATGGAATATGTAGAAAATAAATTATTAGGAAAATTAAACATTAGTCTCATTCAAAGATGATAACGTAGATGACATTTTAGTGTGTGCATATGAACAGAATATTGAATTAATATTAAAAGAATTTAACCTATTTAATAAACATATACAATTTACAACTTTCTTCAGTGTTGGATATTCTCAGTTTAAGAGTGTAACCAGAAATAAAAATATACCACTACCTAAAATGAATAGAGTTGTAAGTAACAAAAATAGCCGTATTGTTGCTATAAAAGCGCTTAATGATATGCTGAAGATTTCAGGGAACTAATGAATGGGAAATCCACTGTTAAAAGAAAACTCAGAGAATGTGTAATAAAGTAAATTGCATCGAAGGAGACTAATTAAAACTTGTAAATAGGCGTTGCAAAATGGATTTGATGAAAATTCGATTCGTGAAAATATATTACGTAATCCACACAGTATAGGATATAATCAGCAAAAATATATTACTCTGTTGAATTCCATACAATAATTTATTTTAGTAATAAGTTCTACTAATATTATATTACAACCGGCTCCTATGTACAGGTAACTTGCTTATCTCTATAGAATTCACAAATGTAAATGTATTGGTAAATAAAGATAGGTATAAAACTTCCATAATTTGAAGTTATTGATATTTCAATTTGATTTTTATTGTTTGAAGTTTGAATAATCAAAGTTATAATGAAATACAATTAACATTACAATTTATAACAATCACCTGGCTAAGATGACATCATATTATAACACACAAACAATAGTCTTAAGGAGTTGCAAACTGTCAATAATCAGACAATAAATAATAAAATTTTTCTTCCAGATAAATAAATAAATATTTTATTCAGTCAGTACATAAATAATAAATTGCACAGATAATGATAGAAATTGGGTGGATATGTTACTCAATGAGAACAAAAGGAAACATTCCCTTTAATTGGATAAATTAAGGGAGATCATTATAAACCCTAATCATACCATACTCAAAAAATACACACTCAACACTTGAAAGTCCATATTAACAAATAAAAATAATCATATATTCTCACAATGTAAGAATATTCAATAAATAATTTCAATAAAAATTCAAATTTTGGAATTAATATTATTTGTACATGTTAAATTAAAATGCAGTATATTTTTTCATTCAGTTAGAATTATTTAAAAACTCACAATCAAGACAATATTGGTTCTAAAAAAAAATTATATATACAAAGTGATTCCAAATTGCATGGCAATCTCTCAGTAGCTGATTCTATAACCAAAAATAAGAAATAAAAATGTTGAATACACGCATAACTTAATTAAAAATATTTATCATTTTATTTAAATATAATATTTTTTGTTTATTTAATTCAATGATTCAAACTAAAGTGCACATGCATACCATATTTCATTTGCACGGGTGTGGCGGTACTAGCAGTTACTTTAAAAACTTTTTTACACTTTAAATATTATTCATTTATTTAATTCTACTGTTTACCTGTGACAACATAGCAGACGACTACAACAGCTGTACATCAGTGCTACACTAGCACTGCTTGTGATGAGAGAGGGTACTATTGACACACTATATTCACTTAGCCGTTAGTTTATTATATCATTTTTGGGGTGGGGGCGTGTTTAGAAAAAATTTTTTTTTGCAAATTATTTTTTTATGATTAACAAATGTGCCAAAGTAAAATAAGACCTTACTTAGGCAAAATCTTGAAATACTGAGGGAGGTTACCTTGCTGTACAGCCTCATCCCCTTGATCTTTTTAAGTTGAAAATTTAATGGCATCAATGCCCGATATATAGAAGTAATCTGATCAAGTTTGGTTAGATTACAGAACCTCTAGATGCAATATTTGACAATGACACTACACACATATTGAATGTCGTACAGAATTGCTGCTGCCAGAGCGTGAAGACAACAATACAACCAGTGCTACTACCACAAGATATTAATATATCCCTTTAAATTTAAGAACATAGCAAGGGTGTAACTTATTTTTTGATCCACCTCTTGTACACGAATATAAATTTACTGGTTGTGTGGTCTGGTTTAATAATGGTAAATATAGCTTTTTTTTTTCTTGAATAACTGACTAATTTATTAAAGATTGTATATTAAAAAACATAAATAAACAGAAAAGTTAAATTTTTTTAATTTATCAAATATTATCTCTACGATCCATATTAAGAGGCATCAAATATATAATCTGTCAGCCTGTATTTATATACTAAAAATCAGTTTTGATTTTTTAGTTTCCTCAAGAAAAAATATAAGTCATTAGTATATATGTGTATGCATAATAAATATTAAACAATGAAGAGAAGCTTAGATTTGAAGTATAATTCCACAGCAATTTTATTTTATAACAGATTAAATTAATTTGAATGTCTTATGAACATTCATCATTGAACAACGTTACCCAGACATTTTGGTAACATAAAGAGTATTACTAACATTAACAGGGATACAAAGCATGAAAAAATGATTTTAATTCACATTTAAAGTATGACAATTACACAATGCATCCAAAGAATACTTTTGTGGACTGCTAATGTAGCATTTACTAATTTAAAAAAAAAATTTTATCTTCAGATATAATTACATAAATATCATTTACAAACAGAATAATAATGAATATTTTAAATAAGATTATTAATAAAGTAATAAAATAACATAAGATCAAGGACATTTCCATGTGGTATTTCCATTCTATATTTCAATTTTCGATGGATGAAGTCTTTTATTTGATAAAAAGCTAACATTTTCACACAATTTATTTTAAAAAATGACCACTATTTCGGTAAATAGTTACTCCCATGTTACATACAGAATACATATAAAAGCTTAAAAGATATTTTTTGTCTTAAGTTTCAATTGTAGTACATGATTATTTGTTGATGATTTATAGTGGGTAATATTTAGCAGAAAATATCAAAGTAATCAATGCTACAAAATGTCTGATTAATAAACTGATCCACTCCACCAATCTCCATGGTGGATTGGTAGCATCTTGGTCTTTCATTTGGAGATCCTGGGTTTGAATACCAATCAGGGTGGTATTTTTCATATGCTAAAAATGTTTATTTCCATATTACCACATAAAAGCTTCTGTGGTCAAATTAATTCATTTTTTAATAATCTGTAAACAAACTGTCTTAGTCTGTCGTAGTCATACAATAAACCTAATTATTAAACAATACAAAAAAAAATAATTTTTAGACTTGAATACGGTTAGACTTGGAATAGGGTGCTGTTCAATCCCAAAAATAAAAATAAAGAGTTACAAGACAAGCTTTGAGGTAGAGATACCATTATCAAAAGTTTTACTTACAATAAAAATCCTGCTAACCCAAACAGAATAGATCAATTTCTTTATTTACACCAATCATTGAAAAATGATCTCAGACAACAAAACAAAGGATAGAATCAACCTTACAAAAGGTCACAAACCATACGAGTATAAGTATAATTTATCATCAAAAATTCAAAACCCTACTTTTAAATTTTTTTAAATTAATCACTCCTCATATTTTTCCATACGGTCAGCCAAATGAAGGTGGTTGTTGTTATTATGCTAACTTCTACATCATTTGATTTCAGGTTAGAGTCCAGCAGTTTTTTACTTATTTTTTCATTCATCTCATCTTTGTCATTAAAATACGTGCAAAAACCATGAACGAGGTTATATAATAAAAAATAAAATTTACATTATGTAAAATAAAATGAAATTTTTTTTTACCTTTAACTGCTGCATAAACACGATTTGTTGCAATAATAAACGAATTCCATGAATGTTCCGTTTGTGGTCTTATATGACTTTTTCTCCAACCACCACATGCATATTCATAAAAATCATCACAAGGATTAACATTTTTATTTAAACTGGATGCTATTTCTTTTGCTATAAAATAGAAAAAAAACTATTTATTTAAATAATCTGATAAGCACATTTCAAAGGCTGAAATTGCAAGCAAATGCCAACATAAATTTTAATTAATGTTTTAGAATTATAACAATAATAATTCAGTGTTCATAAAAGTTTTACAAACATTTAACATCATCAAATTAAAAACAGATAATACAAATAATAATAAATATTATTAAGTATACTCTTTAGCTGATGGCCAGTTTGGTTGAAACAGATATTGTGCGACATAGGGCTCTGTAAACTTGGATAGCAAGTAATATTATGCATAATGTCATTGAGTAACACCTTCAGTGAGTACTACTGAATTTGTGAAAACATGTTAGTTACTATATATTTGTAGTTTATAGTATTTATTTTAAGTGTTGTAATGCATGTTAACAGGTGCTTTTAACTACAGAGTGATTTTTTAGTCCTGTTACCCAATTTTAAATGTAATTTAAGAAAGGGAAATTTAGGTGGAATAAAAAAATGTATTTGTTACTTACAAAAGAGATTTAATAAAAAGCTATTACTTGCATAATTGTTAAAGAATATGCTCAAAATGCCCACCCCTTGCGGTTATACATGCACGGACTCTTTTCAGCATATTAGCAGAAATCTTTTTAAGAGTTACATTGGAAATATTCGTGATTAGGTCTGTAATATTGACTTTAAGTTCATCGATAGTGTGAGGATTGTTTTTGAAGGCCTCGGACTTAATATAGCCCCACAAAAAGCAGTCAGCAGATGTGAGGTCTGGGAACCTTGGAGGCCATAAGCCCTTGCTTATTATTCGAGCGTCAAAGAACTCTTGCAGAAAATTCACGGTTTTTCGACACGTGTGGCGTGTAGCGCTGTCTTGCTGAAACCAGCAATACCGTTCTTGAGTTTCCAGGAGGGACACAAATTGGCGCACAATATTCTTGTATACTTCACCGTTTACTGTCTGTTCGAAGAATATGGGTCCGACTATAGGATGACGAGATATCGTACACCACACAACAATTTTTTCAGGATGCAAAGATTTGTCTTGTACAGCGTTGGGATTTTCAACCGCCCAAATTCGACAGTTTTGACCGTTCACATAATCATCGAGATGGATCCAGCTTCATCGCTGAAGAACACTGTGTTTAAAAATTTGATTCCGTTATCGTTTATGATAGACCTAAACCGACGGTGATATTGCAATCGCTTGTTTAAATCTGGAGGCTGAAGCTCTTGGACTAATCGTACGCGATATGGATACGATTTAAATTTTTTAGCGGCTTTACTGAACACTCGAATATGACAAACCGACTTGCGTGGAAAGTTTTCATAAACTTTTCCGTGGAGAATTGAGCAATCTTGTTTTCAGATTCTCTAAAACGTCATTTGTCAAGCGAGTCGGTCGACCACTACGTTTTCTGTCGCAAACACTACTTGTCTCTCGAAATAGGTTTGCTAGCCTACAAATTGACTTTTTTCTAGCGGAGGAACACCAACAAATTTAATTAAAAATGATTCTTTTACACTCGTGTACGATTTTGTAGCAAAATATTGTTCAAGAATGAAAACTCGTTCTATGATAAAAGACATTCTGTTCGTAAAACGACTGGAAACGGCACAAAATTTTACATAGCTCAAGGAGAATCAACTCACACTGCCGTATCTATACCGGTTGAGTAGCGCTACCAACTTTGTGTCACAAAGCAAAATTTCCCTTTCTTAGAAAAAAATTACCAGACATTAACAATTGGGTAACAGGACTAAAAAATCACCCTGTAGTATAGTAGATATAATGTAGTAATTGCCATTCTCACCCGACACTCTCAATCAACACTGTCAACAGATTCACAGAGCTGATTGTCAGACAATACTACGTGTTTTCCTATCCTGTTACAAACTGTTTCATGATATTTATCTATTATTCTCCCTCTTCTGTAAACATTCCATTTTTTTTACTATTACTCAATTTGCTAATTTATCCTTATCTTTGTCTTAAAATGAAAACCAATTTATGGTTTAAGTTAAACATTATAATATATGAAACAATTTTAGTACTCACATGAATTTTAGAAAGCAGTTTGAAAAAAAACAACAAAGTTAAATACACAACATTTGTAGACCTTGGAATATTGTATTATAAAATAGAAAATTAAAAAAAAATTAACATTAAAATACATTAAAAAAAAGAATTAAATAATAATTTGTACCATAATCAGATAGCTATGTAATAAAAGTTGAAAATGAGGAAAGCAATTTTTGTAGTACACAAGTTGAATGAGAAGAATGCAGGTTGTTTTCTTTACTTTTCAATTTATTGATACAAGAACTGACAAAAGAATAAATTAAAAAAATTCAAAGGAGAATTTAGAGTCCAAATAAAAATATTTTATATACTAAAAAAACTGGGGTGAAAACTTATTTCCAGTTCATCTGGACATTCTACTGGATGGATTAAGCTGATTTTTTTTATTCTACTCAAAATAACCGATGACATCAATGTTATCAAGCGTAATCAGACACCAAACTTGAGTCCTCTGAGAAATCTTTAAAAAAAACTCAATTATTCTTTAATTGAGAAACTTTTCAAGTTATAACTCATAGGAAAATCACTTTAAAGGTCTGCCAATGCTTGATCTGTGAGCCACTCTGAGCAGAATAAAAAAAAAATCATCAACTCTGTCCAGTAGAATGTCTGGATGGACTGGGAATACGTTTTGAGCATGCATTTTACCTGCTGATAGAAAAGGAAATGCAAATGGAAAAGGTTTTTAGCAGATTTAAAAAAATATATATAACATTACTTTGTAATAACACTGCAGCAAGAGGCCCCTAGCAAGTATGTAAAAGATTAATTTTTTTTTTTTTTGATAATTTTAAATTATTTCTAGGAATGAGTTAGAATAAGAATAGTATATATTAACTGCTGGGGAAGAAATTATATTTAAAAGTAAACAATAGCAAAACAATATGCATGATGTGAAGAAATAAAAGAAGACACAATATTATACCAGAATAGCGAAGAAGAAATGAAAATATCAAAAGCAAACGTATAATTACAAAAATAAAATCTCCTGACATCAAACTCAGATTTAGAAATTTTAAAACTTAAAAATATTTATTACTGAGAATAATTCTTGTGATTGTAAATCACGAGCGGCAAAAGGAAAGAGAGAAATGTGAAGAATGAAGACTATTTAACGGTAGTGTTATAAAAGAAAACTGAGAGTAAGAATTATGATGAATTGAAGAGAGAAGTTTGTGACTGATCTTTTACAAAGAAAAATAAACCTTGTAGTTTACATAAAGGGTTGAGGAAAAGGTTTCTTCATAGATTAATGAAAAAGTAAAACAAAGTTTTTTTTTTATGTTTCAAATGAAGTTTACTAAACCAAATATATATAGTTCTAATTGACCAACTTTTGCCATTTCTGACATAAAATCATAAACCTGTAACTACAGAACTTCTGTATTTTCTGGATGAAAAACTGTGATAAGTGAATTTTACAGACCTTTTTTGAAGGAAATTTTATAAGGTTCTGTAAAAAATGAAAAAATTTGGTAGTCTGATAGTTCAAGATCAGTACTGTACAATGGATGCGTTAAAACTTCCTGGTCAAGCTCTCTCAATTTTCAATGGGTTACCAAAGATATGTAATCTGATGTAATGATGAAACATGACACCATTCCTATTAATCAATTCTAGTTGCTTCATCTTGAATGTTTTTGGTGTAATCTTTTGGTTTTTGGTGTAAGATGACAGCGGAGGTTAGAATCAATTGTTTGACTCAGCAGCAGCAGTTCATAATGAAAAATTCTTTTCTGATGCCACAACACAAATAGTATCACTTTTCTTGACATCAATTTTAGTTTTGCCATCATTTAAAGAGCTTCAGTTTACTTTGACCATGATCTTTTCTACGCATTATTGATGTACATAATCCATTTTTCATCACCCGGAATGAGCTGTTTCAAAAATGGTTCCATAATAGCTATAATTAAAGATGGAAATTTAATCCATTAAATTTTTCATCGTTAAATCATGTGGTGGGTACCCAAAATTGAGTTTTTTTTTTAAATATCCAACTTTCTTCAACCTGTTTAAAACTTCTATTTTCATCATCACCGATATCACAATTGCTAATGTGCTGGTCTTGCTCACATTTTTCTGCAATTTCAATGGCTTTTTCAGTCATTGGCTGAGCAGAACGAGATACATCCTTGACATTACAATCTCCAGACTGAAAATACTTGAACCAACTTTGTACCAGACATATAGAAACTGTACCATGTTCATAAACATCACACATTTTTTTAGCATTCATCACATTTTTTTTTGTAATAAAATTTCAGTGTATCAAATTTATTTTTTATTTTTATTCATTTTCAAGATGCAAAAACTTTTAAATAAATTAATATAATAATCATAATTCTTCTATAAATACTCTTTGATAAGTCACCTTTAAAAAGTAGACAAGTTTTCGTATATTTGATTAATAGTATCAGAGTTATATGATCCTAAAACCATCTACTGGAAAAATAAGAATAATTTTTTCTCCAAACCTAATATTAAGATATCCAGTGATGAAGAATTCAGTTTCTAGATGAGACATGCATAGTAAAACATCAGCAAATTGAAAAGTAGTGAAAAGAATACCAAAAGTATGCTTATTACCACAACATACAAGTTGTTTGGAATGTGGAATATACATTTTTTTAACCTTCAAGTTTTCCAGCACATTTTTTATTTAAAGTTAGTGTGAAAATAATCTAAATAACAGACTTCAAACAAATATGATTACAAATATAAAGCTATGTTAAAAACAAAATAATAAAATTTTCTTGAAATCATGTACAAACACAATGAATTTTTACCTAAAAAATCTTCTATTCAAACTGTTTTGAATAACCTTACAACACAATCACTACAAGAACTTCAATTTGATAAGTAAAAATGTGTGGCTGGCAGTAAAGTATATCCATGGAGGAAGACCCTTAAACAGTACAAAAAATCTCACATGATATTTCAAAGTCCCCTCTTGTAGTAGGTGCCTGTCCCATCCACAGATGGTGATATCTACCCAGGATAAATCCAGCATACTCTCAGATGAACCACTACATATTGACCAGTATATATATATATATATATATATAAAAGGCCGAATAGCACAAGCTAAACTAGCCTTCAGTAAGAAATATAATTTGTTTACATCAAAAATTAATTTAAATGTCAGGAAAAGATTTTTGAAAGCGTATGTCTGGAGTGTCGCTTTATATGGAAGTGAAACTTCGACAATCGGAGTATCTGAGAAGAAAAGATTAGGAGCTTTTGAAATGTGGTGCTGTAGGAGAATGTTAAAAATCAGATGGGTGGATAAAGTGACAAATGAAGAGGTATTGCGGCAAATAGATGAAGAAAGAAGCATTTGGAAAAATATAGTTAAAAGAAGAGACAGACTTATAGGCCACATACTAAGGCATCCTGGAATAGTCGCTTTAATATTGGAAGGACAGGTAGAAGGGAAAAATTGTGTAGGCAGGCCACGTTTGGAATATGTAAAACAAATTGTTAGGGATGTAGGATGTAGAGGGTATACTAAAATGAAACGACTAGCACTAGATAGGGAATCTTGGAGAGCTGCATCAAACCAGTCAAATGACTGAAGACAAAAAAAAATAAAAAAATTTAACTTACCAGCAATAACACAATCTTCTGTTTCACAGACTTCAGAAATATAAGCACCATAAATATCACCAATTATAAATGGAATTATGATAAATAAATAAAATAAATGTATTTTTAACAAAACAGTCCTAAAAAAATAAAAAAATAAATTTAATAACATTATAGTATAACAAAAGGTTGAATTACATTCAACCAAAATGCTTGACTAATATATAACATTTAAAAACCAGCCTTTTCAAGTAATAAAATTGTATGTGTGGTGTGTGTGTGTGTGTGTGTGTAAAAGCAGTAAATATAAAATATAATATTTCAATACGCTAATAAAAAACCACATCCTACAGACCACAAAAAATGCGTCAGCATTAGAATACATTTATCATACATTAACTAACCTATTCTACGGAAAAAATATTCCAAAAAACCTTTCCTTACATGAATATGTTAAATAAACTAATGAGTTTTCCTTTATCATTATTTTTTTTTATCGCTTTGTATTTTATTTTAATCTGATTAAATGATGTTTACATTATTTTAAAACAGAATTTTAAAATATCAAAAAAAAGGTTTACTTTTTTGTAATTTAAAAAAACAAATTATTTATATGGTATCATAAAATTATGTTTCACCAAAAAAAAAATTAGAAATCTTAAACTTTTACAAATTATTCTTGAAACCAACAGAAATTAAATTTAAAAAAATAAAAAAGCATAAATCTGAAGTTGAACAAACGTGCACCCATTTTGACTTACTTTCCCATCTAGTGATACAGCAGTAGAAGGGAAAGTATTGTAGGATGTAAGGATGTATGTAGGATATTGTAGTATTGTAAGGATGGAAATTTTCCAGATGTTGGTATCTTACACCTTATATCTCCAGAAATATTGGACTGATTTTGATCAAACTTGATCAGATTACTTCTGTATATGGAGCATTGATGCTATTAAATTTTCAATTTAGAAGGGTCAAGGGAATGATGCTGTAGAGCAAGGTCATTCTCAGTATCTAGAAATTTTGCCTAATTAAGGTCTTACTTTTCTTAGGCATATTTGTTAACAATAAAAAAAAAATGTTTGCAAATAGAATTTTTTTCAAAATTACACCCCCACCCCAAAAAAATACTCTAAACTACGTGGGTATACTGCATCAATAGTACTACTCTCTGTCACCACAAGGAGCACTAGTATAGCACTGATATACAGCTATACAATAAATATATTTAAATAAAATTATAAATATTTTAAATTAAGTTGTTTGTGTAAACTATGCATCTGAAAAAAGCCACATGATGGGTAAGTCCTACAACTGCATTGTCAGCTTTTTAAATGTCTTTATTATTTTTTTAAATAAAAATTTTATTTATTTATTATTTTTTTTACTTCAGTTTAAAATTTAGTAGAACTGACAAAAAAAATTCAGCCCATATAAAAAGTAACCATTTTGCAAAAAAATGTAAAAACAAATATACTGACAAATTTTTTTTTTAATTTTCTATTCCTAATGTGCATATTGGAGTCTGTTCAACTTGTGAACAATAAGCAACCCCTCACGATCCAACGAAATAAGGGAAATAAAATTGTACGACATAAATGAGGTGTAGTCTTTTAAAGATTAAGACCAACTATTCCTGAGATATGTGGTTAATTGAACCCCAACTACTAAAGTACATCAGTATCTACTCTCTAGTATTCAAATCCATATACATATAACTTACCTTTACTAGGATTTGAAACTCAGACAGAACCTTCGACTTCTCAAAGTTTCTAACAAGTCGTCACAAATCAGATGTTAAACAGCTAATTTGTGTTGACGATTTTAACTAAATCAACCCGGTGGGTAAATTAAAAAAGTATAAATATAAGTAAAATAAATGAAAAAGAAAAGATAATAATAATTAACTAATAAACATTACACGTGAACTTTTACAGAATCTAAAAAGTGTTTCAGTTTTAGTGTTTTGAAAATACTGTTTATTTAAAATTAATATAAATGTTTTTTTATAATTGTTTTTTCTTCTCTTTTTATTTAATCTATTTAGTTACATAATTTTACTCATAACAATGTCTACAGAAAATGATTGTTTATCAGTCAAAATTCAAATCTAATTTTAAATTTTAATAAAAATTTTATTAATAAACTTTTGAGCATAATCTTGTTTTCCAATTTATTCCCTCTAAAAAATTAAAAAAAAGATTCATTGAAATAAATTAAATCATATTTGGTCATAAATATGGTTTTTAACATACATAAAAAAAATTAAATTTTTTTTCTGAATATAGTTAAATGAATATAATAGCACACAAAAAAATGTAGAGTACAATTAAAACAGTAATATGACTGATGGAAATGATATATGTACCACATAACTTCACTGAATTTACAACTTACCAATAAAATAATAATAATAATAATAATAATAAAAATACTCTGCAGCGACTTTTAAAATATTAATAAAGAAATATCAAAATTACATAAAGATTAGATAATCGATTTAAATTATGTAAAGTAGCAAAAACTAGTAGTTCAAGATCAGGAAGAGTATCCAGTAATCAAAATTAGAAATAATTGCTCACATTAAAGCCAAAAAAAATCAGAACGGAAATATACAACAATCATAGTAAAAAGTATACATTTATACTGAACTACTCCCAAAAATGGTATCGCTTTAGAGAAGTTTTATTATGTATTATGAAGATATATGTATAAAAAAATTTTAACTTACATTGCTGATATAAAATTTAGAATTATAATAAAATATAGCACACTTGACACCAATGACACTTAGTAAGAAGTGCGTTAATTCTTTTAATATATATAAATATATATATACATTGATTTTTATAAAAAGAGGGATATAATATAAAAACTGATAAAAAATAAGTAAAAAAAGAGGGAGTAATCAGCTTATGTATGAAAAGGAAACAAAATATAAGGAAGTTCTTTTATACAGTCATCCTTTGGTTTTATACAGATATATATATTGTCAACTGTCAAAAATTAGGTTATTATTGATAAAATGACATAAACAAATCTTCTCTAAGTTTAAAAAACTCCCACACACTATAGTAATAGAAATATCATATTAAACAACACACATACACTTACACAATCTATATTACATTTATTTATTTTTATTTTTAGACAAACTCTTTAAGAGGAATCACAAAAATAAAAACAATAAACAAAATAATACAAGTTAAAATTTTTTTAGTTCATGAAGAACTTCTAATGACAGCTTTTTCCAGTTTTTTCACAAATCTAAACAATGAAGGGATTGTAATAAATTGAATATAAATTTTGAAAAACAGAAGTAGATCTATGTGTTCATTTCCCCAAGAATAAACTCAGTAGTTGTATATTACCTACAACTCTATATCATACCACATTATTACACTAATAAGTTTTCACACATGTTCAAAAAATTAATTTTATTTCACTGTATATTTATGATTGTTGCGACGTTGACGGGACGCCCTTGGTCAACAGCATGGCGGTAGATTTTAGAGCGAGGGTGTTCATAGGCGATGAATGAAGGCAACACCTTGTTGATTACTGTAGGATTGTTTAATTGTATGCCGTCTTGATGGTTTAAAATAATTTTATAACATACCACTTGTAACTTATAATTTAACATTAAAGATAGCAAACATAAACTAAATAAAACTTAAAGTAATGTTCATTCTAACAAGATTGAACATCTTTTGAATGAGAGAATTCAAAAGAATTGAGAATTCATCTGGATGTGACCGCCTTGGGTCAGGTATGAGTGCAGACTGGTTAGAAGATGTATAGTGCTCGAGAGAGCAGATTGTGACGTAGAGTGCCATGATGGTCTGGCGACCGTAGTTTGCCATGGGCACCCTAGCCACCGCGAGGTTTCAGCACCCGATGGAAAGAGAGGGTGAAATCATAACAATGATAATTCATAAAATAAGATAAGAAAAAATATTTAATTAAATGTGTAATAAAAATGGATGAGGTTAGAACAGTAATTTTTTTTTATTAAGAGAATTTTTTTATAGTAGATTCAACTTGTGAAAGTTATGTAACTAGCTTATTTTAAAAATAAATACGAGTATACAAGAATATCGAAAACTCAAGAATTAAATAAATTTGTTATTCTGATTAATACATGATACATTATATAATTGCACAGAAATGGGTAGATATGCTATAACACATTAAAAAAAAAAAGGAACTGCCCTAGCATTTGCATGGATAACTCAAGGAAAACTATGGTAAAACCTTAATCATTACAGCACCACCATCTAATAAACAATTAATTATAAATTAAAAAATAAATACGATTAAAATCCATCTTTAACAATATATAAAAACAAAAATAATATTAAGGAAAAATAAATAGGTAAGAAAAAATTCTCCACATATTTGTTGTAACACATCTTTAAGTTTGTTACACTGCCTTTTGTACATGCATGCTTAGAACTGATTCTGTCATACAGTTCATGACTGATACAGTCATGTTATCAGAGTTTAACCTAGATAACATCATTTTGCTTGTTTTTGTATCAATGCTAAACATCCCTGCTCTACAAGCGGTATGACACAATAAGGAAAAAGAGCAGTAATCTGATTCTTCTGGTCGAAAATTCCTAGACTTGAAATTTATCTGAGGCTTATAAACACCATACAGGGATAGTGCTCTCTACCAGATAGAAGTATGTATGAGGAGATCGAGAAATTTAAAAGTGGTCAGACAAGTTGATTCTCTAAAAGTGAGCAGGATGCCCATCAACTTCCATCTCTGATGTGAAGAATCAGTATGCTCACGAAATAGTACCATCAATAATTAATAATAATTTATATGTATGAATCAGCAGTCCAGATATAGTGATTTGCTGGCCAACAATCTGAAGCCATCAATTCTCAACAGACTCCAAGGATTATTGATGATTTTCAAAACTAAGACATTATTGTTGCATGAAACAGCCAGTTAAACCGTTGAAATCATTACCCATTTGGGTTTTGAGGTGCTGGAACATCCTGCATACAACCCAGATCTCATCCCTTCATCTGTCACCTTAGTGAGCTGCTCAGATATGCTTTATGAGGTCATCGATTTTCTATAGACAAAGAAGGGCCAAAAGCGGTATGTAAATGACTGGGTGATCAAACAATAAGATAGTTTCTTTTTTGAGGGAATAAGCAAATTTGTAGACCACTGGACCATATCCATCAAAAATGAAGTAACTATATGGAAAAATGAAATTGTTCAACTCCTGTATTTATGGATGCTGCTGTCTACCAAGAAATTATCCAACAATTCATAGTTTTACTGTGGGAAAATGAGCGTGACTGCTTGTTTCAACAGAACAACGCTACCTACCAAATAACTCGCTCTATTATTTTCACCCATTCAGCTCATTTTATTTTTCTGGTAGCAGAATCTTTCTGTGGGTTTATTCAAAAGAAATTGTTTATAGATGCAATCCACACACCCTGCAGGAATTGAAGACAAGTTCATAGAAATGGATGGAAATAATTTTCAACATATTCTGTAAATTATTATGTGTAAGTGTTTGCCAACAAACTATTATTTATAAATTAAATTAAATGTTAGTGGCTATTTTAAATTGAACACTCTGTACTTCAAAGAATATACCGATGTATAATAAATATTTAACAACTGAAGTAATTATTTTCTGTAAAATAATCTTTAACAACACTCACAGAAATTACTAATATAGAAATAACTCACAGAATGAAGGTTTTGTAAATTTTTTATAAACACAAGAGTTTTATATATTTAGGAAAAGCATAGGCATAACTAAGGCCATTCTGGCTCTGACTCATTTTAACAGGAAAATTACTTAAAAGAATAAAGCCATCTGTGTGATATTTATAGATCTAAAGGTGTTTGATTATTTAGAATCGAAAAAAGTTTTTATATTTTAAGGAAAAACTATTGAGGTCATCTCCAGGATTCCCCCGGTGCAGCTGCATGCATTAATGCTCCGGTGGGTTTATCTTGGTATGACTAAAACCGAGGCTAAGGACTTACTTCTGGCCGAGTGGCAAGAGGCCTGGAACACCTCACCTAATGGTGTATGTAGGCGCGTAAATTAATTCCGAGAATAGATGTATGGGTGCAGAGAGGACTGGGTGAGGTAGGTTTCTATATAACGCAGCTCCTTTCTGGACATGGCGAATTTGAAGCCTACTTGCATCGATTTGGCAGGAGAGTATGCAGGAGTGTCTCCTGCATAGAGGAGCAAAAAAATTGCAATTTTTTGCAATTTTCAGACAAGATGTCGGGTTAAGCTGGCTTTCTCCGGAAGAAACAGTTCCATACATGTTGACAGGAAGAACAGAATGGGACAAGGTAGTACACCTAGCAACTAGTATTCTGAAAACTAAAGCGAGAGAAGCCTTAGTTTTCAGGATACTAGGGATAGAGCCTGATTCAGGACCCAGATCAGTAAGAAGACTGAAGATCACCAGCAAGGAATCAGAGTTCCATACAAAAGACCTGAGACTCAGGCGAAGAAAGTGACTTGAAGGTGAAGGGGCGAAGGACAGCTCCCTGTGGAGCCGTGCGTCTGCACTTGTGCGGATGGGCGATGGTGATAGAGCATGGGGACTCTGGACCCTAAAGGCACCTCCTGAGCCCGCGCAATGCTTAAACTGCAGGACCGACCCCGGAGGAGGAGAAAAGGTGAGATATGAGTTTTAATCGGTAGGGTGCGGGTACACATAGTCTCTTAATAACATCTAGCCGAACCAGTGCGAGTCCGGCACTCCCCCATTTATAGGGGGTGAGTAAATGACATTTCTCAGACTCTAACAAAAACAAAATTATATTAATTACTTCTGTGAGTAGATATTATAATATTATTCCATAATACTTACTTAAATTAATATTTTAAAATTTTATTTTATTTATTTATCTGAAACAGGTGCAAACTGTGAATTTATTCCGACATCTATAACATATTTTAATATAAATGGATGTGTTTTGATAACATCAATATCCGGCCGATCTGACTGGTTTTTATTTAATAGATTACAAATAATTTCAATTAATTCTTCATCATAAAATGTTAAATCAATAGCATTAATATCTGGTACATTATTTGTTATTTTCATCACTAATGCGGGCAAATTCTAGAAAAAAAAGAAAGAAAAAATCAAATTTAGAATCAACAGTAGATATAACTTCTTACTACATGAAAGCCATTTGGAAAGTCCCAGCCTGACAGAAAACACAACATTTTTTCTTCATTGTAGACACCTTGCAATGACTATAAATTTTTAATACCCTCAGTATAATGCGATTTGACCAACTCTACAAAATAAGGAGTTGTCGCAGCTCTAACTTCATCATTTGGAATGAATCTTCATCCAGAAGGCAATTTTTCAGGTTTGGAAAAAGGAAATAATTGCTGAGAACCAAATCCGGTGCTTGTGGAAACAATTAGAGAACTATAGGTCATGGAGTTTTGGAGCAACAAACTGAGATGTCTGTGTACAGAAGCAATATCAAAGTGAAAGAAAGACTTCTTTTGTGCCAGATGTGGACATCTTATTTTTTATTTTTGGACATTTAGCCCGAACAGCACCATTCAATCGGTTAAGTGGTGAAGCATAGTATTCCCTGTTGATGGTCAAGCCTTTTTCCAGGTAGTCTACATGTATATGTACCATACCACAAGAATTTTAAAAAAAACTATAACCATGACTTTTCCTGTAGATGGAACTCTTTTTGCTTTCTTTGGCACACTTTTATCTATTCCCACCCACTGTTTGGTCTCTGGTGTGTAATGGTGAATGTATCTTTCATCCACTGTTATAACACATCAAATTCAATTCAGTAAAATTGTGTTTAGATAAGTCTAAATACCCTTGAGAAGTATTCAGTCAAATACAATTTTGGCAGACTTAACAAAAGTAGTACCCATCTAGAGAAAAGCAAAAGATTTCCTCTAAATATTTACCTAAAATATTGTGTAAAATATAGTGAAAACAACAGAGTTATTTGGTCATACTTGTACCATTTGTGTCAGGCTGAGAACTTTCTGAATAAGTCTCTTATAGTAATGAAGTTTAAATATAGATAAATATATGAAGTGATATAATTATCCTAAAAGTAATAATAGTAAACTTTTTTCATGAACTTAATCAGTATTGTAATAGCAGTTAGATCCAACAATGTTTTTTTTCTTTTTAAGATATCTTAAAACTATGCAAGATATAATATTATTTTTTTTTTTAATAAGATTTTAGATCTGTATAAAGGAACATAAAAGATTTTATATTCTTTACACAGAACATATTTGTTTGTTTTAAAAAAACAACCATTTTAAATACATTAAACAATTAATTAAAAAATAACATTTTTCTGTATAATCTCACCATTCTTGTTGATATTTATTTGAACAAATATTTTAATTAATTGTACCTGACAAAATAGTATAAATAAATTCAATATCATATTCTGAAGTGAAAGAGCATTTATTTTACTTTATAAAACATTTCTTTTACATAGGTGGACTAAATAAATGAGAGATTCTCTTTGCAATGTAAGCAAAACTACAGTTTGTTAAGTGTCTCCATGTACCAGAGCACAGCTGAATTGTTGCCATTGGTTGACATTCAGCAGCGGAGTGATATACAACATGCGCTCACTATAAAATTGTATTATAAAGATGGTGATTGCATCCAAGCCATTTGGAGGATATTTTTTTCAACACTTAAATAAAATTGAAAATTACAAAAATTTTATTCCATATTTATTGATGTCAGATAAAGGAAATTTTTACTTAAATGATTTTGTAAATAAACAAAATTTTTTGATATTATAGGTTAGAAGATTCAAAATCTTCATGAACGATCCTTACATAGAAAAGGTATGCTATCTCATATCAGATAATTACTGGGATATATTTAATTGAAAATCAGAATTGTCTTTTTAAAATGGTTACACCCACTCAATATTTCTATATGACTGAAATATTTTTAATTAATCAGTTGAAATGATTTGGTGGGTCATCTTAGTTTCAACAAGATGATTCAACAACACTACATGGATCCCTACTGCCATAGGGCAAGTTTTTTGGGAATATGTCATCTTGAGAAATGAAGACAATGAAGACATTCCATGGCCAGTATGATCTCTGGATTTAAGTTTCTGTGAATCTACTTTTTGGAAAAGTTTTCTGAAAAGCAGGGTTCACAAAATTAAACTTTGAAGTACTGATAAACTTTAAAGAATCATTAGTGAAAAGATCACATTCATTATAGTTGAAATGTTACAATATCTAGTAAGAAACTTCAGTTAGAGGCTTCAAGAATGGATACTTGTAAAAGGTGTATATTTTAAGGAAATAATTCTTAAGGTGTAATGAGTTGGAAAGTAATTAAAGTAATTTTTTTTTTAATTTTTCTAATGTGTATATTGCAGTCTGTTCCAACTATTGAACAACATTTTGAAAGAACAAAAATAATCTTTTTTTCATACGTTTTCATTAATAAATGATACTATTTCAATTTGACAATTATGATCTGAAATAATTGTCAAAATTCTTGTAATTCTAATTGGTTAACAGATCAAAATATTTATACCTGCTAATATAAACTGAGTTAACAGTTCATTTGTCACAAGGCTCAAAATTGCCTAGAAATTTAACATTAAAATCGCCACACACTACGACAATGAATTTATTAGTTATTTTAAAATGAGTTTCCGATAATTTAAATAGAAAAGTTTCAAAAGAACTGGAAGAAGATATATCTATAAAATTAATATTAATTTTGGATTAGGGTATTGAATTACACAGCATTCAACATTAATTTCTTCTAAAAATATACACCCTGACCCCCATAGGGAATTGTCTCACCTTGTGATAATCCCGGTCGCCACATCACCCCTTCTGTATGTTCGTAGCCCTGATAGACTTTTATCAGAGATCATCTTTTAGACCCTCTAAACTTGATAACACATCACAATCATAAGTTTGGCCTCTGTTAGGATGCCATCGATGCAAATACCTCAGCAGATATTTCCATCAGTAACACAACCTGCTACCACCTTTGTATGGCCTCTTCCAACCACAACCATCTACTAAAACTAAAAACCCTCAACTATCAAATTAACTGATTTATGGAAGCATGATTCCCATACCTTCCTCTAACATTGAAGGTTTCACACAAAAACTCTTCCTATACCTAACTTCAATTACCTCAGATCATTATCTGACTTAGTCTTTAAGCACTAAAAATACTATCCACATACCTACAAAACACGTGTTGATCGCAAAAATGAAAATTTTGTCCTACGATTCAATTCACTCAAAGTCTTCTTGATTTACTTAAAAATCAAGAAGCAGATTCACAAATTTATTAAGCCTCTAATGAAAACATACTCTATCTCTGTCTGCTCTGGTCCACTTTCAAGAGCGAGTGCAATGCCTACACCCTCCCACACCACAGCTCCATCACAAAGTTCACCACAAATCCATTCATTCTACCAGCGACTATCTCAGCTAAGCGAGAATCAATGCCAAAATGACTATCTTAATAAAGTAAGCACCCAGGTGGGCTCCAAAAATATATTGTAACTTTCAACTTTATTAAATAATTAATATAATAAATTTTAATTTATTAAAATTTTTCTTTAAGAAAAACTGAGACTCCCCATTTTTGAGAGGTTCTAAAGAACTTCAGCAAGGTTGAAATTACCAAGAATTGAAATGGCTTCTGTATCGGTCATTCAACGTTCTGGAAAACAAAATCTGTTGACTCATTGGAAAAACAAAATTTCAATCTCTTTGGTTTATTTCTTAGGCATTGAATATTTATATAATAAATGTTAATGTTACTGTGGTTAAAGTTTTTGGGGAAGAAGGAATCAGTGTTAGATATTTTACAAAGATTAGGATCAATCAGTCTACGGACATTATATGAATTAATGTTATACATATATACGTACAGACACAAATGTTTTTATCATAAATTACCAGCATACTTACATTAGCAGTGAACGGTAATTGAGATGTAATCATGTAATATAATAAACAACCAAGCGACCAAATATCTGCTGCTTTTGTGTATGGTTTGCCATAACAAATTTCAGGTGCAATATATTCTTGCGTTCCAATGATACTTGTACCTATTGATAATGCTATATCAGAACTTGATGAAGATGATAATGAAGTATTATCACTAGTATTACTATACCTACGACTAAAAATTAAAAAAAAAAAAAAATTATAATAGACAAAATACTGTAGAAAATCAGCTGAAATAAATAAATTTGGATGAAAATATTCCTACTACACTATAATTGCTTTATATAGTAGCTAATGTTATATTTTTTTAAATCAAATAAACCTTTGGGATGCAGGTTACACTGTACACATACAAATTCCATATATAAGTGTTTTATATGAGAGCAAGTATTGGTTCTAGAACAGAAATAAAAAATTTTAAACATAAGTCCATGAATGCTTTGTTTTTAAGTTATGACAAATGAAATACTTCACTTAGATTTTTGTTCCATGGGTACAATGAGGAATACTGAAACTTTCAGACTCAAATTAAGGGGAAAATTGAGTGATTTATATGTTTTTTTAATGTAAGAAGTATGGAATAAAACAAATTGCAGAACTTACTTCTAGAAATTAAAAAAAAAAAATGATGCGGTCCCCCCAACCCCTTCTCAGACACACGTGTGTCTGAAGGTTAATAATTACGTGGAGTGAATAATTGCTGTTTACTTCTTTCCAGAAAATCGCCGCCCCAAAACCGTGATCGAGAATAGGCACCACCATTTGTAAGTTCCCTATTACCTTCCTTTCCTTTCAAGAAAGAAGAAAGAGGGAACGAGCCCAGCAGCCATCAGCCCAGCAGTCGCAAGCCCAGCAGCCACCTGCCCAGCAGCCACCTGCCCAGCAGCCACCTGCCCAGCAGCCACCTGCCCAGCAGCGACCTGCCCAGCAGCCACTGACAGCACAGAAGAGCGAAGAAACCTGCACTTTCCCCCGTTCAGCCCTTCGGGGCTCGGGATTTACAAGGTTAACGGTATGTAACTTCGGTTACTACCAATTCTTGGAAAGTGCAGGCCAAAGAAGAACGAAGAGGTCTTCGGGAGAAGAAGAGGGAGAAGATGAAGAAGAAGGAAGACCAGCCACTCGCCTCAACATCACGGACTGGAGTCCGGAACAGAGCCCAGCAGAGATGCGTCCTGAAGGGCAGCCATACCAGAAGCGGATGAAGAGCTTCTACACAACCTCTCCTAATTTAAAACTTACATTAAGACAAATAACCCAGCAATAGCGACTCCTCCGGAAAAGGGGACGCATTGCTCCCTCCTTTTTAGCTAGTGTCCCGTTGTGGCGTATTCCTGCTAGCCTATTAAAGAGTTAGCACCGAAAGGACTTCAGTGGACGGTCTGAAGGGGAATTACGTCGGGAGGACAGGCTTTATAAGCCTAGCCTTCCGCGGTCGGCCCATGCAATGGGTTTGATAACGCTGGTTCAACAACGGATTGGAATGCAATTAAATCCGTCTTAAATTCACTAAAATAATAATAGACAAAAATTGAAAAATTAGATCCGAGATTAAAAATAACCTTTTAAAAAAACAAGCCCGATTAGAGGGATCCAGCAGCAAGGGACTCTGTCCAGGCTCTGCGATAAAGTAGGGAGTAATAGACTCCTGCCAACTTTGCATTCCATTCCATTCCAAAAAAAAATGTTAAAGCCCAAAAATCTGAAGGGAAAACAGGCAGAGAGCAAAAAACAAACCGGTTGATTAGTTTAACTACACTTACAGAGTAATTTCTAAATAAATGATCTAAATGCATGTATAACAAATACAAAGTATAAACGATTTTACATAGCAAAAGGAAAAGAAAATTTTCTTCATGAATTACATCATTGATTTTCTTATTACTATAATGTACATTTCATAAAAGTACACAAAAATGAGAATATACAGTACATGGTAGATTCAATGACTTCCTCAAACATGAATTACTTCATACTGTTTAAAATAGCAATTGTAATATGGAAATCTTTTGGTTTTTATTTTCGGCAGCACTCATAATTTCATAATATACAAAAAAAAAGTTTTCTTTTTTACAGCAATAATACTTATTAGTTTCATATTATGTATGTCACAGTGAAAATGTTAGCTATTGGACAGATATCGCAAAGATCAAATTTTTGTATTTGTTTAAAAGAATTACCACAAGAGATTAGACTGAGTAAATGGCAGTTTATGATCGGCATAACCATTTTAATGATGATTGTGTCAGATAACATTCACAATCGGGAACTGTCAACCTCGACAAATATAGTGTGCTGAAAATGTTGTTCAATTAGTGGTAAATGAAAATATGTCAAGGAAATACTGTAGAAATAAAGAATTTAGAAATTAGTCAACTGTCAAAATTAGTCATCGTTTAATTGTTAAAGATTGTCAAATGTTCACCACAATCTTCATAACTTATGCCACCATTGTTTTTTTATTTAAAAACTGTTTTTTTTTAGAAAAATCCCAAAAAATTGACAGATTTAAAATTAACAATGAACGTTTGATTTTAAACATTAAAAAAAAAATCATTAAACCAAAAAGAAGCTGTAAATATTATGTAAGGAGTAAATTCTGCACATAAGTTAAAAGAAATTATTTTTAACTTAATTTAGTCTTAAAAATATTTAAAATATAAACATTATTAAAATTTGAAATGGACCCTTTTTAAAAAAACTGTTTAGGTTTAATTTATTTTATTATAGTTTTGAAGAAAAAAAATATATATTACCTACTGGCTAGGTTTTTAAAGTCAAAATATTCACTATCTTTTTATAATTTCTTTGTAACTTTTCCAGGTATAACCACAATAACAAATAAGTCATGATTATTCATAGGACCCAATTATCGTAAATCTAACCACAAAATAAGGAAGTTCAATCATTAGTCAACTATAAATCATTATCTTTCTTGGTATTTTTATTCTGAATACTACGAAATAAATTCGGATATGAATTTAAAAAAAAAAAAAAAAAAAAAAAAATTTTTATATAAATTTAACAACAGTGGTAAATCACAACAGAGATGAATAATAAATGTTAAATTTTATAAGAGGCATCAAAATTTAATGAAAATTTAATTTACTAATAATTTTACTTTCTATGAGGGGCAGCTGAAACGTAGTACACACTAGAATGTAATGGGTGTCACACAAAGTGCCAGGTGATGCCATCTTGTAGTTTCATTCCACTATTAGTAACATTTCAAAACTCATTAATTCATACCCTCTCATTATCTGTCAGTTGCCATTGTTATTGCAGCTATATCAACACATATAAAATACTGTAATAAAGGAAGATGACTTCCATTTCAATATTTTGATGGGAGACAAAACCTAAGTGCATCATTATAGTATAGAAAAACATAAAATACTAACATTATGGTTTGCCAAAATAAAAAAAAAAATAAAAACAAAACCCTCTGCAAAAAATCTTCGTTTGATAGTATTCTGGATTCCAAACACGTGAATGTGATTGCTTACAAGGAAGCAAGGCCGATTATAAATTCTGTGTGATACATAACAATGTTAAAACACTTTAAGAGATGTATGGGGTCATGTTCGACAATATACAGAGACAATAATTCTGCAATACGATAATGTTGAGACGTACACATTATGTGAGATTGCCAATGCTCAAATAAAGTAGAAATCTGAATCTATTTCACACCATCCCTACTCACTAGTAGGGAGAGTGTTTCGCCCTGTGAGTTTCACTTCTTTCCACAATTAAAGAGGGAGATTAAAGAAACTCATTTCACCATCCATGAAGAACTGAACAGAATGGATAGAGGTCATGGATCAAGGAAAAATTGCCAGCATTCTTCTTTAATGGAATAAGAGAATTGGTTAACCATTACGAGAATAAATCTGTAAATGGTGACTACCTATAAAAATAATCGCTTTTATGAAAATGCCTGGAACTTTTGATATAGATTGGGTGACACTGTATTACGTTAACTGAATCCATAACATCAAAGATTAAAAGTGAAAATTCAGAGTGACTTGAACTGAGGGTCAATAACATTACAAAACAAAATAAAAGTGCAGCATAAAATAATAAAAATAACAAAAATTACCTTTGTAAAATTTTTGATATTCCAAAATCACTAAGTTTGACAACAGCACCATTATAACCTGTTAATAAAACATTGTGAGCAGTAACATCTCTATGCACAATATTTTTTTTGTGTAAATATTCAACAGCTAAGCACAACTGAGCAAAAATTCTCATCACCATCTGAAACATTATTTAGATAATCTTTATCATGAAGTTAATAACTAATCTAAAAAGTGATTACTTAAAGACAAAATCAACAGTATTTCATAGAATATCAACTATTTTTTGAAATTACAGATTTTATAAGATGGCACTGTTCAAAGTTACATTATGACCTAGCAACATCCATAACGATGGATGGTTTTGAGATGTAAGAATGTACATGAAGTTATATCCAAATTAAACAGAATTGCATATATTAATGGTTATGGGATTACATCATGGTTATTGAGTTAATTTGAAGGAGCTTGAAATAAGGAGAAAAAGCATTCCAACAGTTAACATGCAAAGAGGTGTATAATAAAGACTTTGGACAAATGAAAAAATGCTTTTATATTCTAGAATGTGGGTGAAATCAGACAAAATATCAAATTTTTTTATTAATTATGGACTTCCTAATATAGTAAAACAAGAGTACGTGATATGTTGTCACCATGTCATGCAGTAAAATAATTATTCTAATAAACTGTAATAAATATGCCAAACTACACATAAATACCAATATGATACATTCAAATATTTAAATGTTAAAGTATTTACTTTTAGTTTAAACAAAAATCTATAGTCACTTTAAAAGCAATATTTATTCAAATTAAGCCATGTTTAATTTATTAAACAAGATAAACTTTTATAAATTTACTATTTTTTATTCAATTCAATTGCTTAAAAGAACAAGGTTTAATAGAATATGATAGGCTGTAATTCATATGATATGACTTCAAAGACAAGTACTTTCATTAATACATAAAAGGGGTAGCTGAAATGTAATGCACATTGTTATATACCTTCTTTTTCCTGTTTAGCCTCCGGTAACTACTGTTTAGATAATTCTTCAGAGGATGAATGAGGATGATATGTATGAGTGTAAATGAATTGTAGTCTTGTACATTCTCAGTTTGACCATTCCTGAGATGTGTGGTTAATTTAAACCCAACCACCAAACAACACCGGTATCCACGATCTAGTATTCAAATCCTTGTAAAAATAACTGGCTTTACTAGGACATGAACGCTGTAACTCTCGACTTCCAAATCAGCTGATTTGGGAAGACGCGTTAACCAACCTGGTGGGTTACATTGTTATATACTGGGAGAACAAAATGTAACACAAAGTGTTACATCCTACCATCTTATAGTTTTATTCCCCTATTATTAAATTCCAAAACTTGCTGATCCGTGCCGTTTCATTTTCTGTTAGTCACCATCATAATAGACTCAAGTACGCTTATTACGTCAACATGTCAAAAACAACATCCGGTGATTGAAATTTAACAGCAGAAAAAGTGATTAATAGTGATATCCTTCATTGCCTAAAAGCCGTTTATGGTGATGAAATTGTTGATTGAAGTTCTATGAATAGGTGAGCGTTAAAATTTTTGTGGAATAGAAGTTGGTAAAACGAATATTGAAGATGAACCTTGCAGTAATAGACCAATTTCTATGACTGATGAGAAGTACTAACAGGAGGTCGATGAATCGATTCAAAATGTCCATTGCATCACACAACAAGGTATCACCATCTGAACAGGCACATCAAAAGAATGAATACAACATATTATTACATGACCTGGCTACCATAAAATCTGTTCGTGATGGGTGGCATGCAACTTCACAAAAAATAAATAATACCAAAAGGAATGTTGTGAACAACTTCTGAAATGTTTCCCCATGATAAGAGAATGACTTTTCAGTATTATAAAGGAAGACAAAACGTGGATGCATTATTAAAACCCAGAGAAAACCAGGAGAGCATGGAATACTGTCACTATGATTCAAGTTGATTGAAAAAAATTTAAACACAACCCTTAGCAGAAAAAATTTTCTTGACAGTATTCTGGGATTCTGAATATGTTACCTGGAGCCTTGGTTGATCGTAAATTCTACACGACACATAGAGATGTTAAAATATCTTAGGAGATGTGTGTGTGTCTCGTGTTCGACAATCCACAGGGTCAAAAACCTGTAACACAATAATGCTCAGTCTTGGCAACTGCCGAGGCTCTTGTAAAGTTTAAATTTGAACCTATTCCACACCCTTTACCAGTTTTGCCACTATGTTGTTAACTTCTTTCTGCAACTAATGAGATATATTAAGGGTATTCATTTCATTACAGATGATAAACTAACGAACACAGTGAGATAATAGATCAAGGAAATATCGCCAACATTCCTCATTGACAGAATGAGAATGACCTGGGTTCACCTTTAGGAGAAATGTATAGCTAGCAATAAATGTTGACTATATAGAAAAATAGAAATAAGTTTTTGTACCACGTATAATGTACTTTTATGCTATATTTGTTTCATTTCACTATCTCTTTTCATCTGTATGTTATGAGCAACTTGTATATTACATTTCAGCCACCAATCGTATTTATAAAATTACATAAATTACCTGTTGCTGTATAAGTTGACCGTTTTGTTTTTTAATATAATTATTTAATGTGCCATTTGCAGCGTAATCCATTACAATAATCAGATTTTTATTATCTAAATTACAAAAACTATCGTAATATTTTATAATATTTGGATGATTTAATGAGGATAATATTAAAACTTCATCTTTAACAGCCTAAAATCAAAAAATTAAAAAAATTAGTGTAGATATACTTCTTGACCTTTATAACAAAATGATAGTGGATGTTCCTTTTGTCTGAAAGGTGTGGGATCCTGGTCAGGATACAAAATTCATCTCCTAACATTAAATGAAATAAGAATAAATGTAAAAGAACATTACCGTTTACTATGTGGTTAAATAAATAGGTAAATACAGAGTGATTCAAAGAAACGGGAAATTTTGAAAGTTGTGTTTCTAGCCGTGGGCGATTGGTACCACTTGATAAGTGGCGCCAGTCTCTCTAACCTGACCTGACATTTAGTTGTCGTGGATCCTTGGAGTGGTGGGTGCGCAACGTGCATTTACTATCAAAGCGTTTTACAAAAACAATGACAGTGTG
This sequence comes from Lycorma delicatula, assembly GCF_047948215.1. Taxonomy (NCBI): domain Eukaryota; kingdom Metazoa; phylum Arthropoda; class Insecta; order Hemiptera; family Fulgoridae; genus Lycorma; species Lycorma delicatula. Next base: position 20,339,604 of record NC_134467.1, read on the forward strand.
GAGGGAGCGCGAACAGAATTTTGCCGTCATTTTAATCTGGGACGGCACGACCTTGTTCCATCAGTACGTGCAATTAAAACATAGACATCTAATTTTGAGGAAACCGGTTCGGCAATGAAAAAGAAACCTCCAGGCCGTGAGCGAACCGTCCGTACATCACAGAATGTTCAAGCTTTACAAGATGCTGTCACACGAAGTCCACATCGGTCAATCCGTCGTCTCTCAGTATCTTTACAATCGCGTAGTTCAAGTGTTCAAAGAACGTTAGAGAAGGACTTGCAATACCATCCATACAAGTTGCAGATCGTCCAGGAACTGAAACCGAACGATGCAGTTGTGCGAGCACAATTCTGTAATGTAATGCTTCAGAAGATAAATGATAACGAAGAGTTTGTTCACGAACTGTGGATGTCAGACGAAGCGCATTTCCACCGCGGTGGATTTGTTAACGAGCAAAATTTCAGATACTGGGCACAAGAAAATCCTACGCAGCTACACCAGCGTCCGTTGCACAGCCAGAAAGTGACCGTGTGGTGTGCTATGTCATCTTACGGTGTTATTTTTGAGGATGACAACGGTCTTGCAATTACAGTGACGTCGGCTCGTTACGTAGCCGTGCTTGAAACCTTTGTTGTGGAACAACAAAAGAGATTTCCAACGATTCTTAACACAGCCTGGTTTCAACAAGACGGAGCAAGTCACATACTGCATGAATATCGTTGGCAGCTGTACGCCGATTGTTTGGATAACGTGTCATTTCACGAAACTGTGACATTAGTTAGATTGCCTTCCAGATCGCCTGATCTCTCAGCTTGCGATTACTTTTTGTGGGGTCGCCTTCAGCGACCACAGCAAAGCGTGGCCACAAAAAGCAAAGCGTTCCACAGTAGATCTGCTACAACGGAAGAACTGAAGGCAAAGATCCGAGAAGCAATTGCGGAAATTCCAGTCGAAATGTTAAGTCAAACCGTGAACAATTTAACGAAGAGACTTCGTGAGTGTTTACGTAGAAGAGGAGGTCACCTGGAAGATGTCATCTTTAAAAATTAAACTAAAATGTATGTATCCTAAAATGGCAACATTTGTACAATTACATGAAATAAAACTCATTTTCTAAAAAAATTTATCATTAACGTTATTTAATTTTTAAAATTTCCAGTTTCTTTGAATCACCTGTATTAAAATTAAAATAATACATTCTCTGGTGCAATAGTAATGTACTAAAATGAGTGTGATGAATGTTTAAAAAAAAGTTTCCTTTATTTTTACATAAGTAAAATTGTAAAAATGAGATATATTTTATCAATAAAAGAGGATGATGATTTTATGAAAATTTCATAAATGGTGCCTTCGTCAACTCTGACTCCTAGAGAATATGTTTTTATTATGAAAGTGCTCATAATACAGGGTCAATTACGGGAACCGGATGTTTTTGAAGTGGTTTGTACTCGGGCGTTCGTGGTGGGAGGGGCACGTGGCTGGTGTCTGACGTTTCCTTTGTTCATAGCATTTACATTTTAGTCGTTGAGATGAAGCCATTTTAGACCAACGCCTGTACGCGTATGACAGTTTTGTGTGAAATGACGAATCCGTAAGTGCTGTTCAGCGTGATTTCCGCCGTCAGTTTAATATCCATCGTAATGCAAGCGTCCCTTCTCGTAACAAAATATTGCGATGGGTAAACAACCTTCGAACAAGTGGTTCAATATTGAAGAAAAAACCACCGGGTCCCCGACGAACCGCTAGCACTCCGGAGAACATCGAACGAGTAAGGGAAGCCATTGTCAGAAGCCCACGCCGCTCTATTCACAGGCATTCAGCAGCGCTTCAAATGAGCACAAGTACGGTAAAACGAATTCTGCATACAGACCTGCATTTCCATCGTTACAAGATACCCGTCGTGCAGCAATTAAACGAGCAAGATTTCACGCGGCGATTACAATTTTGTCGACAAATGCTTACCGTTTTTGAAGAAAATGAAAATTCGTTATTGCTAATGAGTGACGAAGCCCATTTTCATTTGAATGGCTTCGTCAACAAACAGAATTGTCGGTATTGGGCAGAAAGAAACCCACATCGGCTTCACGAGAGACCACTTCATAGCCCGAAGGTGACTGTCTGGTGTGCAACAGGAAAGGTCGGTGTTATTGGACCGTATTTTTTTGAAGAAAATGACGCTGCCGTAACTGTAACAGTTGATCGTTACATTGCGATGTTGAATACGTTTTTCATCCCTGAGTTACGAAACCGTGGAATCGATTTTCAAAATGTGTTATTCCAGCAGGATGGAGCTACAGCGCACACAGCGAGGGCAACGATGGCTGTTCTCCGTAACTTGTTTCGGAGAAACAATCGAAACCGGATCGGAGAAACGATCCGGGACGGATTGTTTCCAGATTCGGCAACATTCCTTGGCCCCCTCGGTCCCCCGACTCGAGTAGTTGTGATTTTTTTCTGTGGGGGTTTCTGAAATCGCGTGTGTACGGCAATAAACCGCGTACATTGGAGGACCTAAAGATCGCAATTCGTCATCACGTCACCCAGATTGATGTAGACATGCTGCAAAGAATTGAGGCCAGTTACCGTGAAAGGCTACAATGTATTGCCCAAAATGGACATCACTTGCCGGACATAATTTTTCGTTCATGAGTAAGTAACAAATGCTTTGATTTAACAAGTGTTTCAGTACCAACAAAACTTTTTTAAAGTAAATATTCAATTTTTTATGATTATTTTAAAAACATCCGGTTCCCGTGAATGACCCTATATTTTACTTTTATACAGTAACAACAGGCTGATTCCAGATAACAGATTCTGTTGGATAACAAATTTTGTAGTGCAAGATAAATATCATGACTTAGTTGATAAATATCAACTCAGAACCTCTGGGTATAATCCAATATAACACTGGATTACGAGAAATAGTGGTTTGGATATGTTTTTAATTAATTTCTGATCCATCTAAAAAAAGTTTTGACCAATTTATTTACAGTAAAAAAAAGTATTTTTATCAATAAATTTTTACATATCTATATAAATAAAAATGTAAATGTTCGTTTGTTCAAAATCTTGAAATATCTGAAAGTAGTTCACTGATTGCTTTGAAATTTTGACACAACGTTGCATTCAAATACACGCGTGTTTTTATATACCTAACATGTCACACCTGTGATAGGTAAAAACATATATTTTTTTTTGAAAAACAGCGCTATCTGTTGGATGTAAAAGCCACACATACTATATTAAATATTTTACGATTCCATTTCAATGTTTCTGATATGTGTGTCCGCTATAGACTCAAAAACTACTGGACCGATTTACTGGCAAGTAAGAAAGGAGAAAGGGAAATCGAGAAATGTAAAAGGGAAAAAGGGGGAAATTGAAAAAGAAAAAGGGGAAACGGGGAAAAGGACAAAAACAGGAGAAGGAAATGGAAAGGAGAAAGGATAAAAAGGGGAAAGGGTAAATAGGAAGGGGAAAGTAAACAAGGAAAGGGGAACGAGGGAAGGAATGGGAAAGGAGAATAACGGGGGAGTTTGGGGAAGGGGAAAGGGGAATGTGTAGCGGGGAAAATGAAAGGGAAAAGGGAAAGGTTAAATTTTGTGAAGATCCGCAATGTTCATTTTGTTAATGTTTTATCAAACTTGAGTATATATATATATGCAGAGTGATTCAGGAGGATAGGGCAATACTTTGACAACTCATTCTACAGGCTAAAAATAAGAAAAAAATTCATATAAACATAGGTCCGAAAACGCTTCGTTAGCGAGTTATACAGGGTGAAAGATTTCGCCCGAGTTTCAGTTACTCCGGGTAAATTAAGGCTTTCTGAAATTCTGGGAAGGTCAATTAAGGGGCAAATTTGATTGTTTCTTATGGTTATTGAGCTGGGAAATCGAAAAAAATAGGTCCTAGAACTGTATCTCTCTTAGTTTCTAAGATATCCCGTGTAAAACGCCCAAATAGGGTCAAAAACAGATGTTTTACGTACAATAACGTTGTTAAATTGGCAATAAATCATACATTTTTTAAACATAAATTGTAGAGAATTTAATTGTAAGAAGATTGATGTAAATAATGACAACAGAAAACAAACAAAATTTTAAACATGTCGACTTTTATTAACAACAAAACAGATTAATTTTTAACAGATTGAAAAAACTACGTTTTCGTCGGTTTTGTTGTTAATAAAAGTCGACATGTTTAAAGTTTTGTTTGTTTTCTGTTGTCATTATTTACATCAATCTTCTTACAATTAAATTCTCTACAATTTATGTTTAAAAAATGTATGATTTATTGCCAATTTAACAACGTTATTGTACATCAAACGAAAAAAAAATTGTTTTTGACCCTATTTTTGGGGTTTTACATGGGATATCTTAGAAACTAAGAGAGATACAGTTCTACGACCTATTTTTTTCCGATTTCCAGCTCAAAAACCATAAGAAATAATTGAATTTGTCCTTTTCATTGACCTTCCTAGAATTTCAGAGAGCCTTAATTTACCCGAAATAACTGAAACTCGGACGAAATCTTTTACTCTGTATAACTCTGTAACGAATCTTTTTCGGACCTATATTTATATGAACTTTTTTCTTATTTTTAACCTCTAAAATGAGTTGTCAAAGTATTGCCCTATCCTCCTGAATCACTCTGCATATATTTTATATATATATATATATATATATATATATATATATATATATATATCCTCAAATCTAGCAATAGCGAAGCATTGCCGGGTCTGCTAGTAAATTAATAAAAAGAAAATTTAAATTTTTTTCATCTTTATTTAATACATATATAAATACATGCTCAGATAATTTTCGTTAACACCTTCTGAATTATTATCTAATTTGTGATTATTATTTTATTTATTTGACGTCTTCATTTATTTAATTAATTTTTATTTTTTATTTCATATCTGTTAATCGTAGAAAAAAAACAAAATTAACTTACCTTAATTTCATTCGAATTCATAGAACTCAATGCTACAGTTTTCAATACAACTTGCTTATTATCACTTTTTCTACGACATAAATGAACTATCCTACAAAAACCAATAAAAATTAGATTATGCAGAAATTGTATGTAAATGTGACTATTATATAAACTAGGCCCATCCAATGTACGAGCTTGTGACGTTCTTGGGATGAGCAGACTGCATATTACTACTCGGCCTGAAAACATCAACTCCGCATATCGTATCAAAGTATTACTTATTATCATATTGTACGCGGTAATAAATATTATATTTACATTTAATAATTATAAATAATACATAGTTAGTTCTTTTATAACCTTTATTTGTTCTAAAATTATTAATTTTTAATAATAAACAAAAGTTTATTAATTTTCTTCATGCATCAAATTCAAACTTCCAAGTTTACCATCTTCGCTAAACGAATCACTACCAGAGTCTACACGTATAATATAAAGTTCTGTTATTTCATCTATCAGTGGTTTCAGTTTTTCATACTCTTTTTCAGTATTTTTACTTTTTTACAATAGGGTTTCCAGTCATCTTCATTCATGGAATTAATTTTCTCCGTAGTTTAATTTTTCAAAATTTGTGAAATAAAATGCTGCGTTACGACTCGCCACATGTCTTTTTACGGTTGATCATACCATCTCGATCGGAATCAAATCAGGATGGTACGGTGGGGGGTCTAAGGACACGATGCTCATATTTTTTCAAAAGTTCATCCAACTGATATTTTTGTACTTTAGTTTTATGTAGCATTCATGTAACTGTAGTTTCAGCACTTTTTAACGGAATATGGATTTTTTTTCCAGCCAATCGGTCATATCTTTTCTTCTGAAGTTAGAATTTGGCGCTTTATCAATACCTGTATTGTGATAAGGGGCGTTATCAGCAATTACTAACATTGGTGAAAGATTTGGAATCAATTTTTCACGCGTCCATTTCATGAAATTGTCTGTATTCATACCGTCATGGCAGTCGCGACTTCTTGAACTTACTTTCCAAATTAGTAACGCGTTCGAAATAAAACCGATTTCTCCTCCAGCATGAATTACTATTAAACGGTCGCCTTTATTAATCGGTACATGAAGTCCCTCAACAATACCATCAGACCACGACTTTGTCGAACAATGCGAACTTAAAACGTACGTTTCATCCAAATAAACAATTGTAGAATTGATTTGTCTGTACTTGGCCATTGCCTGCAAATACAGGATTATCATAAAAGAATGGTGCGGTTTCAGTAATTCATAGGAAGATTGTAGGGAAATTTCTAGATGTTATATTGATATCCCTGAAAGCCTCCAACCCAAAAGTTTGTTTATCAGCAGTTGTAACCACAACGTCAGTTCTTGTATTGTTGTTGCGGTGAGTTTAGCGAGTTACTATGTTCTCGGATAAAGACAAAGCAAAGTGTGTTTTATTGATGGCTGAATTAAAATCCGTAATTTTAGTTCGACGTGAATTCGGAAGAGATCCACCACACAAAAATAACATAACACGTTGGTTCAAACGATTCTAAGAAACCGGATCGGTTAAGAAACAGAAATCAACCGGCAGACCAAGTTTACCAGACGAAACGGTTGAACTAATTAGACAATCGGCATTTAGAAGTCCATCCTCCGTCGAAGCGTCGAATTAGATATTCCAAAATCAACAGTTCAGAAAGTTTTACATAAAAAACTGAAATTACACGCTTATAAAATCCAGACCATTAAGAAGTGTAATTTTGTATTCATTTTACAGTGCATAAAAATCAGGTCTGTTAAAAAGAGTGAAACTCTTTTTGGTTTTGTTTGAAAAATGCCGCGTATCTTCACTAATGCCGAATATGCCGACGTGATTTTTATCTATGGATTTTGCAGTGGAAGTGCTGCGGCAGCGGTTACGGAATATCGATATAGGTATCCTGGTAGTGTTGTACCAAATCGTAAAGTTAGAATTTTTAATAATCTTCGTGAGAATGGTATACTTACCGGTGCTCATATTTCATCTGAACGACAAGCAAATCGTGCTGATGAAGGTGAAAACATTCAGCGGATGGTTCAACGCAGTCCGGCAACGAGCACACGATTAATTGCAACACGGCTCAATATTTCGCAAAGTAGAGTATGGAGGACATTAAATAATAATGGATTGCATCCTTTTCATATTCAGAAACTGCAACATCTACGGTTAATAGGAATCAACATTTAATTCCATTTATACTATTTTCGGACGACGCTACTTTCACTCGTAACGGAATAAACAACACACGGAATGCACATCGGTGGTCTGAAGAAAACCCACATGCTACAGTGGAAAAAAATTTCCAGCAACGATTTTCAGTAATTGTTTGATGTGGTATCATAGATGAGAAATTAATTGGTCCTTTCATACTACAACATCGTGTCACAGGGAGAAATTATCTGGAATTTTTACGTAATGAATTTATCATATTGCCGGAAAATATCCCCTTAGCAAAACGAATTGAAATGTATTACCAACTTGATGGAGCTCATACACATTTCATATTTCTTTTTTTGTAACATTTTCTTCTAAGTTTTCATCGGTTTTGTTGTTAATAAAAATCGACATGTTTAAAATTTTGTTTGTTTTCTGTTGTCATTATTTACATCAATCTTCTTATAATTAAATTCTCTACAATTTATGTTTAAAAAATGTATGATTTATTGCCAATTTAACAACGTTATTGTACGTAAAACATCTGTTTTTGACCCTATTTTTGGCGTTTTACACGGGATATCATAGAAACTAAGAGAGATACAGTTCTGGGACCTATTTTTTTAAATTTCCCAGCTCAAAAACTATAAGAAACAATCGAATTTGCCCCTTAATTGATGTTTCCAGAATTTCAGAAGCCTTAATTTACCCGAAGGAACCGAAACTCGGTCGAAATCTTTCACCGTGTATAACTCGCTAACGAAGCGTTTTCGGACCTATTTTTATATGAATTTTTTTCTTATTTTTAGCCTCTAAAATGAGTTGTCAAAGTACCCTATCCTCCTGAATCACTCTGTATACATTATAATAAAGATTAAAATGATAGCTGCTAAATAAGAAGAGAAAATTAAATAAATCCAATAATTTAAAATTATACATTTTTAAATAGCAAACTCAATCAAATGTATGAAATATAGTATCTTTAAAACTTACTTCGTAAAATTTTCAGGTTAAAACACAATTCAAATTATATACAGTTAAATCGTTTGGTACTAACGTATTAACGCCACCGCAGCTACAGCTTTATTTAAAAACGAAGTATTCAATCGGATTTCGGTGGAAAATGAACAGTCTCTTTATTAATTTTAATAAATGGTTATTTATATTTATTTATTTTATAAATATAAATTAACCAAACTTAACCTAGGCTCCCTAACCTTGACTAATTAACACCGTAATTTTTTGAGTATTTATTTAATAAATTTAGTAATTATTGCAGTTATTTATTATTTAAATAATTAAAACACTCCTGTTAATTAGTCAACGTTAACGAGCGTAGGTTAAGTTTGGTTAAATTATATTTATAAAATAAATAAATATAATTTATTAAAATTAATAAAGAAACTGTTTTGAATCTATGTTAAACTCTATATCGGCCCATTTTCCACCGAAATCCGATTGACTACATTGTTTTTAAATAAAGCTGTAGCTGCGGTGGCATTAATACGTCTGTACCAATCTTTTTAGAGGTTGCACTAAATAATACATCAAAAAGACTAGATTTATATTCTCTCAAACATACAAAGAACACATTTACAAGGAACTACAGAACAACAAATCAATTTATGCAAATCACACCACATGGAAACAGACAGTCAAATAAATATTAACCACTTTGTTTAAATTTTACATTTACAGCATAAAAAGCCTCAATAATTAAACAGCATAAAATTTATAAATACATTAAATTTGGCATAAACAATACTTTCTCAACCTTTTCAACGTTTTCATAACAATACTTTCTTTTTCCTGTTTAGCCTCCGGTAACTACCGTTTAGATAATACTTCAGAGGATGAAATGTATGAGTGTAGTCTTGTACATTCTCAGTTCGACCATACCTGAGATGTGTGGTTAATTGAAATCCAACCACCAAAGAACACAGGTATCCACGATCTAGTATTCAAATCCGTGTAAAAATAGCTTTACTAGGACTTGAACGCTGGAACTCTCGACTTCCAAATCAGCTGATTTGGGAAGACGCGTTTACCACTAGACCAACCCGGTGGTATTCATAACAATACTACTATACAAAATACAATACTAATATAACACAATCCTGAATTACAATAAACAGGAAATTTTGAAAGCCATTAATCCTTTTTATAATTTTAAAATTAAAACAAAATTAAATATACAAACCCGAATGCACCTCTTCCTATGGCAGAAATTTCAATATACGCATCCATTTTTATGAGAATCTATTGACAAAAGTTGATTAAATAATTAGGATCAGTTCTAACCTGTACACATAAGACTCAACAAATTAAATTACGAATCCAATTTATCAGTTTCTTATTTATCTGTTATAAATATTTCAGAATAAATAATTATATAAATACAAATAAACAAATATTTCTGATTGAAGAACATTAATGCAGGAACCTAAAATAGTTTGACAATATCAAACAGGTTATAATACCAACGCCGACGACACTGATATATATTGCAGTGATGATACTAGTAATTATATATTTCTTATCTATTAAATATACTCCAAACGATTTATCTTAAAATGTAAGAAAACTAGCCTATAAGTGAGATGAATTTATAAGATAGTTTCACGTAAATCTTTTTCTTTTTTAAGCCAGAAGAGTATCCAATTTTCCAAATTTTGAGTAATCCCACAAATAGGTAAACAGTACATTTATAAAAATATAAAAAACAAAACTGTAAAAGCAATAAAACTGACCAAGAACACTCAACACTAGAAAATAATAACACACGAATTATGTAGAAGGAACTTTTAATTAGTAGTTTTACTCAAACACGTAATTAAAATAACGGTTATCATATTAGAACAATCGATAAGGACTATCGAAACAAACTTCATTATCGATATTCTAATATTGATAATGTATATTCGATTATTTACACGAACCAAACGAAAATGTAGAAGAAGAATGGGAGAATGTTAAAAAGGAAATTCTTAAATCAGCAGAAGCAAACTTAGGCAGAATAAAGAGAACTGGTAGAAAAGCTTGGGTTTCAGACGATATATTGCAGCTGATGGATGAACGTAGAAAATATAAGAATGCTGGTGATGAAGAAAGTAAAAGGAACTATCGGCAATTAAGAAATGTTATAAACAGGAAGTGCAAACTGGCGAAAGAAGAGTGGATTAAAGAAAAGTGTTCAGAAGTGGAAAGAGAAATGAACATTGTTAAAATAGACGGAGCATACAGGAATGTTAAGGAAAATTTTGGGGTACATAAATTAAAATCTAATAATGTGTTAAACAAAGATAATACACCAATATATAATACGAAAGGTAAAGTCGATAGATGGGTGGAATATATTGAAGAGTTATACGGAGGAAAGGAATTAGAAAATGGTGTTATAGAGGAAGAAGAGGAAGTTGAGAAGGATGAAATGGGTGAAACAATACTGAGATCTGAATTTAAGAGAGCATTAAAAGATTTGAATAGCAAAAAGAGGCTCCTGGGATAGACGAAATACCGGTAGAATTACAACGTAGTGCAGGTGAGGAAGCGATAGATAGAGTGTACAAACTGGTATGTAATATTTACGAAAAAGCGGAAGTTCCGTAAGACTTCAAAAACAGTGTTATAGTCATGATACCAAAGAAAGCAGGAGCAGATAAATGTGAAGAATACAGAACAATTAGTTTAACTAGTCATGCATCAAAAATCTTAACTAGAATTCTATACAGAAGAATTGAGAGGAGAGTGGAAGAAGTGTTAGGAGAAGACCAATTTGGTTTCAGGAAAAGTATAGGGACAAGGGAAGCAATTTTAGGCCTCAGATTAATAGTGGAAGGGAGATTAAAGAAAAACAAACCAACATACTTTCTAGGTCTATAGACCTAGAAAAGGCATTCGATAACGTAGACTGGAATAAAATGTTCAGCATTTAAAAAAAAAATTAGAGTTCAAATACAGAGATAGAAGAACAATTGCTAACATGTACAGGAACCAAACAGCAACAGTAACAATTGAAGAACATAAGAAAGAAGCCGTAATAAGAAAGGGAGTCCGACAAGGATGTTCCCTGTCTCCGTTACTTTTTAATCTTTACATGGAACTAGCAGTTAATTATGTTAAAGAACAATTTAGATTCGAGATTTGAAGTAACAGTACAAGGTGAAAAGATAAAGATGCTACGATTTGCTGATGATAATAGTAATTCTAGCCGAGAGTAAAAAGGATTTAGAAGAAACAATGAACGGCATAGATGAAGTCCTACGCAAGAACTATCGCATGAAAATAAACAAGAACAAAACTAAACTAATGAAATGTAGTAGAAATAACAAAGATGGACCACTGAGTGTAAAAATAAGAGGAGAAAAGATTATGGAGGTAGAAGAATTTTGTTATTTGAGAAGTAGAATTACTAAAGAAGATGGACGAAGCAGGAGCGATATAAAATGCCGAATAGCACAAGCTAAACGAGCCTTCAGTAAGAAATGTAATTTGTTTACATCAAAAATTAATTTAAATGTCAGGAAAAGATTTTTGAAAGTGTATGTTTTGGAGTGTCGCTTTATATGGAAGTGAAACTTGGACGATCGGAGTATCTGAGAAGAAAAGATTAGAAGCTTTTGAAATGCGGTGCTATAGGAGAATGTTAAAAATCAGATGGGTAGATAAAGTGACAAATGAATAGGTATTGCGGCAAATAGATGAAGAAAGAAGCATTTGGAAAAATATAGTTAAAAGAAGAGACAGACTTATAGGCCACATACTAAGGCATCCTGGAATAGTCGCTTTAATATTGGAAGGACAGGTAGAAGGGAAAAATTGTGTAGGCAGGCCACGTTTGGAATATGTAAAACAAATTGTTAGGGATGTAGGCTGTAGAGGGTATATTGAAATGAAACGACTAGCACTAGATAGGGAATCATAGAGAGCTGCATCAAACCAGTCAAATGACTGAAGATAAAAACAAACAAAAATATTAAATATTATTTAGTCGTGGTTGTAGAGTTGGAAAAATGTGTAGATGATAAATGTGATTTTTGTAAAGTTAATTTGCACAGCAACACTCGATTTGCTTTAAATGTATGTGAAAATCCAACCGTTTTGAATGAACAATATTTACAAGCCTATGAAAAAATTAACGAATCTTTTGAAAGATTTATTCAAATGGGTAGTGGTTGGACTATGAATAGAATATTAAGCTTGGATCTTTCAATATCAGAATTCGATCCACTTTATGGGGGTAATAGTACATATTTACAAACACCAAAAGCTCTATTAAATAAACACGCTATAATAAATGTACAAAATGATGATAAAAATGTTTTTATGGTCTATTCTAGCACATCTATTTCCCATCAATAATAATTACAAGTGTCGTGTTTCAGTATATAAACAATTTGAAAAACGATTAAACATGAAAGGAATAGAATATCCTGTTTGTGTTAAAGATATTGATAAATTTGAAGCACAAAACCCAAATATTGGTGTAAATGTCTTGTGTTATGATATCGAAGATTACAAAGAATCATTTAATCCTAAAAATGTATACATAAAACGTGTGAATAATAATCGAAAAATTGTCGTTTGATTATTGTTATTAACCGATGTTAAATTAATTCGCTCCCATTATACTCTAATAAATATGACAAACGAATATAATGGTTTATCAAGGATCTTGAGTGTTAATAATAAAAGTCCTAGAAAAAACGAATATTGCCCCTATTGTTTGTATTGTTTAAATCAATACAAACAATGTGCTGTCCTAGGACAAACGTCTGTGATATGTTTAACAGTTTGATTTTCACCACACTCACAAAGAGGCGACGGTGTTTTTTACCCCATTTATACAGGAAATAGGCGCACCTACCATGCTGAGTTCGTATTCTGTTTAGCGTTGACCATGTCTTACGTGGCAAGCCAAAACCCGGCGTCCTTTGAGTAATACATGGGATTTGGTTATTCTGCTTTGTGGTTCATTCTCGACGCCAGGCGTTAGTTAGGTTAAATCCTTCCTCTATGGCATCAATTGCTGTTTTGATAGCTGGCTTTCTAGATCGAAGGCGACCGTGATGGGCATTCTCAATGTCCTCATGTATCGGTAGGTTTCGATTGTCCATAATCTTCTTGTACTCTCTTACAAGAGCGTTCATACGGTGCAGGTTTGGGGGTTGTATGTGGCTCAATACCGGGAGCCATTCCACAGGAGTAGACTTGATAACCTCGGCAATCATTCTGATAGTGTTATTAAGTTGAACATCTGCAGTTGTTCCTCAGTGTTACAATGTGTTTCCTGGATTGCAAACAGATCAATATTGTCGTTTTTCAGTAGTTTCGATAAATACTGTCTCTTAGAATAACTCATGCTTTCCATATTTATTTGGCAAATTCGGACCGAAGGTCCAAGATTTTTTCTTGGCAAGTTCTGAAAAGGACTATTGGGTATATCTAGCGACAAGGATTGCAGTTCGTAATACTGTAGGCTCGTGTCTGAGTGGTCAAGAGAACCAATCTTCTTGGTTTGTCTGACTGCCAGTATCTGCTAGCTCATTTAGCGTTACCCAGGGTGCACAACCTTTTCTTTCTTTTTCCTGTTTAGCCTCCATAAACTACCGTTTTAGATAATACTTCAGAGGATGAATGAGGATGATATGTATGAGTGTCACTGAAGTGAACTACACTTCATTCACACATTGTACATTCTCAGTTCGACCGTACCTGAGATGTGTGGTTAATTAAAACCCAACCACAAAGAACACCGGTATCCACGATCTAGTAGGTGGGTTGGGTGCACTACCTGGAGGCGAACTAGCACTACACCTCTTCATAATGTATTATAACATCTCAAAAATATTTTCACAAAAATTTGAGATAAATCGGTACATAATAATTTCCCTAGTCATTAATCCCCTCTTATATATATATGTTTTTTTCTGTTTAGCCTCCAGTAATTACCTTTCAGAAAATACTTCAGAGGATGATATCCTCATTCATTCTGGATGTGGTTAATTGAAACCCAACCACCAAAGAATACCGGTATCCACGATCTAGTATTCAAATCCGTGTAAAAACAACTGACTTTACTAGGACTTGAACGCTGGAAATCTCGACTTTCAAATCAGCTGATTTGAGAAGACGCATTCACCACTAGACCAAGCTGAGAGATCCTCCTATATATAGATTAACCCGTCGTTACTCAACGTGTGAACGCCGCGCTCACTCTGACGCATACTAATTGATTACTGGGGATTTCCCACAAGCCAGAAATGCAACACTTGTTTATCGCATTCAAAACACATGCGTAGGCAGATAGACGATGATCCAAGAATCTTCTAAAAGTTTTCAAGTTCTTTTGCCAGGTTCAGCTATTCCTGGAAAAGTTTAATGTTTTTTGTTTCTTTAATTTGCTTATGTGGGTTTCTACTTTTTCTTGGTTTTGTTCTATGGATGAACTAAAAGTCTTGATGTTGTATTATGATAATAAATGTTTTGAATCTGTTCTCCAATTGAAGTATTTTAGTTGTGCGAGAAGTCACTAAATTTAAAATGCGATCTAGAAGTGATTGAAGTATTGGATCGCTGCAATAAAGAATATTTGCCGAATATCCATTTTTGCTTTCAAGTTTAAGCGACTCTTCCGGTAATAACATGTACTAATGAATGCTCGTTCTCCACAATGGAGAGAGTCAAAACGATTCCGCGTAACAAGGCGGGGAATGGAAGATTAAGATCGTAAGTTTCTTTGTCAGTGCATAGAGATATTACTGTTAATCCTGATGAAGTTTTTGATATTATGGCGAGAGAAAAAACCATCGACTAGCTTTCTAATAATTTATAACAGATTAATTTTTAACATATTGAAAAAACTACGTTTTCGTCGGTTTTGTTGTTAATAAAAGTTGACATGTTTAAAATTTTATTTCTTTTTTGTTGACATTATTTACATCAATCTTCTTATAATTAAATTCTCTACAATTTATGTTTAAAAAATATATGATTTATTGCCAATTTAACAACGTTATTGTACGTAAAACATCTGTTTTTTGACCCTATTTTGGCGTTTTACACGCGATATCTTAGAAACTAAGAGAGATACAGTTCTAGGACCTATTTTTTTCGATTTCCCAGCTCAATAACCATAAGAAACAATCAAATTTGCCCCTTAATTCACCTTCCCAGAATTTTAGAAAGCCTTAATTTACTCGGAGGAACTGAAACTCGGGCGAAATCTTTCACCTGTATAACTCGCTAACGAAGCGTTTTCGGACCTATGTTTATATGAACTTTTTTCTTATTTTTAACCTCTAGAATGAGTTGTCAAAGTATTGCTCTATCCTCCTGAATCACTCTGTACGTATACACACACACGCGCGAGCGCGAGTATATAAATAATCACAGTAATGCCCAGAAATGGAATAATGAAACTGCTGAAAAGAAAAATTGATTTCATCTTTTCAGACAGGATATCGAAAGTTTCATTTTACCACAGAACATATGATTAATTTTGATGATTTTTTATTAAATAGATTTCTGATTAATAAACACTACGTAGGCGTCTTCTTTGATTTAGAAAAAAAAAACTTTTGATATGAATTTGGCTTCCGCTGATAATTTTTTTAATAGAACAAAACAAAATTAAAAGTTTTATGTTACCTTACCGGCAAAAAAAGTGTTTTCTCGAGATCTTTCGTTTATTTCAAACCATCATCAGAAAATAAAAATAATATAAGTCAAAAAAGTTAAGATAATTACAGTAATGACTGTTTGAATTTCAACAGTATACTGAAGACAAAATAGTGAATTCTAGTGAAATAAAATAGAATTAACGGAAACCGTGTTATCAAAAATAATATTTTAGTTGTTCATAAAGATTTATCTCTTTATACTTGTATAATTTATCTTTAAATTTTTTTTTTTTTCATTAATTAAATTATTATAGTTAATATATATATATATATATGTTTGAAAATTTTCTATAATTATGTGTATTAAAATGATTATAGGAAATATCTAGAATTTTTATAAAATTATTTTGATTGTAAGACTATTATCTACGATGTGTTTTGCAAAATTAGAATTTTCGTTTTTAATGTTTTTATTACTATCAATGTGTTCCTTTGCGTGTACGGAAAACGGTTAGTCATACCGATATATATCACATCACAATCTTTACAATTTAGAATATATATACCTTGTTTATTAAATTTAGAATTATTATTATTTAATGTGTTATTATAATTACACTTATATTATCTACGGAATATTAGCATGGTGTGGAGCATATGGTTTGTTTTGCTTGGCATTCCTCACGCCAACATCCCTTTCGGTCGCCCTAAAACATAAGAACGAATGTCTGTGCCATAAACGGCTACTGAGCCACGAAACAGTTTAGCGACCAGTGTCCTAACTAGCTCCTAAACTAAAAACGTGAGCGGAATAAGCGTGGTAACATACACCACTCGCTCGCGTATCCCATCGCCCACTTGTCATATATCATTAAAATGGGTAGGCGCACCCCTTCAGCTACTAAAACATATGACTATCAATAATTAATTTATCTCGTCAAAGACAGCAATTCTTTGCCACGCCTAGGCTGATAAATGCCAGCAAGTAAACATCCACCATTAAAGTGCTTGAAACCTTAATCTGGCTGGTGGCCAGCCATATCTCTCGGTTAGCTTGCTACAGCAGCGTGGTAGGAGTCTTTTCTCTTAGGCAAACTACTGATGTCGGTTGAACAAAGCAACCGCATCAAGGAACTCCCACACGGTCCAACAATGCGGCTCTCACCACACCGCTTGTGAGTGGCCAATTTTCCTCTTGATCTATAAGTTCCATGGTGGTCTGAGGTCTGCCCCCCGCCCACCCCAATAGCTGGGCAATCGAACATCATGGGTTCGTTCGATTGTATTTCCCCGCAGACACACAGCTCATCAGCTCCCAGGTGGAACCGAAACAAATATTGGTTTAAATTTACATGGTTTGAGATCAATTGGGCTCCCGTTGCCTTAAAAACGAAGGAGAGACATACGATCTCCCCCAGAACCTGTATAAATCTATACAAGGACCTTCCCTTAGTCATGGCGTGCCATTTTTGCTGCCATGCTTCCAACGCGAGGCTGTAAAGCCTCCTACGCAGGCGGGAGATGGGCAACTGTTCGAAATTTAGAACCAGTGCAGTGAGATCACCTTCTGCTCACAGAAGATGGAGCACATGAAAATTATCTTAACTGGCTTAAAAGATTACAGAAATAATGAAAATTATTATAAGAATACTTTTATAATAAATTAATACTCGCTTATAATTGTAAAGTTCTATACGTTTGAAATACCACTACAGTAATTTAAAAGTTCAATTAGTATAACAAGAAACAAAAGTATAAATCTAGCAATTAGCAAAAAAAGAGTTAGTTATAAAAACAGTTACATAACAGCAGTGAAACTCTATAATTGCCTGCCTAATAATTTGAAAAAAATCATCAAATATTATTACAACAAAAAAGAAATTAAAATTATGGATAGAATCTTTTCAATTGAATTAGGATTAACATCAGGTGTTTAATTTTTTGTGAGCATTTGATTCTTGAAATTTAATCGAATTTAATAATCCTTCAATTTTACTAGATGAACACGGGTTGCTACACACTGTATAATTGAAAACTAAACTAAAATAAATGAATATAATAAAGAAAATGCTAAAAAATAAAACTGTTCATGGTATAAAGATCGATGAATATGTAAAGAAAACATGGTTGTGAAAGAATTGTGGATAGAGTAAGTTACCTAACCACACTCACCTGGTTGGTTTAGTGGTGAACACGTCTTCCCAAATCAGCTGATTTGGAAGTCGAGAGTTCCAGTGTTCAAGTCCTAGTAAAGTCAGTTACTTTTACGTGGATTTGAATTCTAGAACGTGGATACCAGTATTCTTTGGTGGTTGGGTTTTATTTTAATTAACCACACATCTCAGGAAGTAAAATTGTAAGAAAAATATGTCTTATATTTTATACACATATATATAGATTTAACAATATACATATGTAGTGTTAAAGTTTACGAAGTTTAATTTCTTTTGAAATAATCTGTAAACTGCAGGTGACATCCTCTATGCAAGTTTCATCAGGTTTAATGCTTCGTAATATATTTTCCAGGAAATCTGCTCAATTTCTTTTTCAGCGATTGAAATTTTTACAATTCTGTAGATAAGAGTTAAAAATATACCACGGTGACTTTTAATTGTTCATAGCAGACTGGATTGAAACCAGAATAAAATCTCATCTTTGATTTGCTTTTTGTTTCCTAATATTTGCTGAATTTTGTGTTTAAAAATTATACGTACATAGTAAATTGTTTAACAACTTAAATGTACATAAACATTCATGGAGGATGATTTTTCTTAGCTTATAGAATAATTCGTAGTGTTACCGTATAAGCTATTATTGCAGCATAATTACTATTTCAACATAAAAAATTACTTTATTATTCATTCTTGCCCAACCATAGCAAGGTTCTTTTTTACCTCGACCATTTAACATTTCGTCTGCTTTTGAGGTGTTAAATCAATTTCAACCCATTTTCCAGAACATTATGAAATTTTACATTAACTATTCTGTTATTAAGCAGACTGAAGTAGGAGTAAACATTTTTTCATAAAATTTTTTATTTCAAATTGCAACTACTATTTTCTTTAGGGAACTGTATTTAAATAATCTGGTAGAGGGAATTTCCCCCACCAAGCTGCCAACACGTGTTCACACTTTATAGTATGGAAGTAAAACTTGGACGATTGGAGTACCAAGAAAAGATTAGAAGCTTTTGAAACGCAGAGCTATAAGAGAATGTTAAAAATCAGACAGGTGGATAAAGTGACAAATGAAGAGGTGTTGTGGCAAACTGACGAAGAAAGAAGCATTTGGAAAAATATAGTTAAAAGAATAGACAAACTTACAGGTCACATATTAAGGCATCCTGTAATAATTGCTTTAATATTGAAGGGACATGTAGATGAAAAAAATTGTGCAGGCAGGCAACGTTTGGAATATTTAAAACAAATTGTTAGGGATGCGGATGTAGAGGGTATACCAAAATGAAACAACTAGCACTAGATAAGGAATCTGGGAGAGCTGCATCAAATCAGTCATCAAGTGACTGGACAGAAAAAAACTCTTTAATTATTAAATATCACATTGGTTTTTTACATTTATTTTTTATTATTTTCTTCTCAAACTTCTAATTTGAAAGAAAAATAATACAAATACAGTAACAGACTACATGCGGTTCTCAAAATTAATTTTTTTATATGAATAGAATTTTCTGACGTTTCTCTATACTTAAAAAAAAAAAATATAAAAAATTTGCTTAAAAATGTGAGAAATTAAAAAAAACTTTTTGCAATTTTTTATTTTTTAAGTTACCATCAAATTAAAGATTAATAGTTGTTTTTCATTCAGCCTCTTTTCAAAAAGTTAAAATTAAAAGAAGAAAAGCTGACAATAAATTGAATGAATGTGTTACAAAAAATCAACCAAAAATGTTCAATTAGCTAATTCAATTATTCATTCAATAACATAATAAAAAAAAAGTATTGTAATAAATTGTAATGTTATTGATTAAAAATTTTTTTTTTTATTTTTATATAATATAAATTACTTTTTTGATTCTATTTAAATTTTTTAATTTTAATTTTGAAGCTAATGCTCAACAAAACAAAGCAATCTATTATTTTTAAGTTTAAATAATATATTTTTAATTTTAACAAAAAAATATACTTTCAACGTTTTGAAAATTTGGAGGCTCATGCACCAGGGTGTTTTTTTTAATGATTAAATATATTTTAAGAGTTAAATATTTGAAATTGCAAAAAATTTTTTTTTCAATTTGGAGGTTCCCGTACTTGAGGATAAGCATTCGAGTAATTCTTTAACTAGTGACAATAAAAATAAAAAAAGACTTTTTAGAAAAGGTACAACTAAAAGTTAAAATTGTTAGAAGATTAATTAAAAAGATAGTCATAACTGTAAATAAAGAAAGTTGTAATTTTTTAGGTGAAAAATTTGGCCAACTTTGTTTTTATTGAGAAATACTAAAGAGTAAGGGTCATCAAAAAATTTTACACTTTAAACGTAATGGGTAACTTGTTACAAGATAGATTTAAACTTAAAATAAATGGAGCATTAAAAATGATGTATAGGCCAGTAGAGAGTGTGAATGATATTAAATTTACAATAAATAGTAGCAGTAAATAAAGAAGATAGCTGATCATATCTAATATCTTATTACTTTATCGACGTCTATTAATATTTCTTATTTCTTCTCTGTTCTTACTATTACGGTGTCTTAAGAAGAATGATTTTAATAAGATTTAACGTATGTTGCTATGAGATTAAATTAACAATGATGTATGTAATACATTGTTTAATTTTATAAATTTTTTATTGAATTTTAAACACACCGTAGTAGCTATAATGCGTGCGTACGCACACATATAGACATATCTGCAGAGGTGGTTAAAGTTCACAATAGTTGAATTTTAAATTATTTTTTCTACCATTGTATTACGCGGTTAGAATCCTTTATCATACTGAAAATCCATTGTGAAACAAATTTTCATTAAGATACAGGTGTACAACCAATGAAAATCCTACTTTTTTCAAACACTAACCAATCAGAAATAGATATTATTTATCAGTGGTTTTATTTTTTATTTTTTACTTTGATTTTAATACAATTTGTAGTAGTTACAAAGGTTACAAGGGTGATACAATACTGAGATCTGAATTTAAGAGAGCATTAAAGGTTTGAAATGGCAGAAAGACTCCTGGGATAGACGGAATACCTGTAGAATTACTGCGCAGTGCCGGTGAGGAAGTGATTGATAGATTATACAAACTGGTGTGTAATATTTATGAAAAACTGTAAGTTCCATCAGACTTCAAAAAGAGTGTTATAGTCATGATACCAAAGAAAGCAGTAGCAGATAAATGTGAAGAATACAAAACAATTAGCTTTACTAGCCTTGCATCAAAAATCTAAACTAGAATCCTGTGCAAAAGTATTGAAAGGAGAGTGGAAGAAGTGTTAGGAGAAGACCAATTTGGTTTCAGGAAAATTATAGGGACAAGGGAAGCAATTATAGCACTCAGATTAATAGTAGAAAGTGGATTAAAGAAAAACAAACCAACATACTTGGCATTTATAAACCTAGAAAAGGCATTCGATAACGTAGACTGGAATAAAATGTTCAGCATTTAAAAAAAATTAGGATTCAAATACAGAGATAGAAGAACAATTGCTAACATTTACAGGAACCAAACAGCAACATTAATAATTGAAGAACATAAGAAAGAAGCCGTAATAAGAAAGGGAGTCCGACAAGGATGTTCCCTATCCCCGTTACTTTTTAATCTTTACATAGACCTAGCAGTTAAGGATGTTAAAGAACAATTTAGATTTGGAGTAACAGTACAAGGTGAAAAGATAAATGTACTATGATTTGCTGATGATATAGTAATTCTAGCTGAGAGTAAAAAGGATTTGGAAGGAACAATGAATGGCATGGATGAAGTCCTACACAAGTACCGCATGAAAATAAACAAGAACAAAACGAAAGTAATGAAATGTAGTAGAAGATGAATTTATACCGATTTTTGTTGTGCATTTGATGTAGTTGATATCAAATTACTTATTAGAAAACTTGATACATATGGATTTAATAATAAATTGTTGTCTTGGTTAGATTAATTTTGTTCAAAAAGAATTCTGTATGTTAAAAATTATAATTTTATCTCAGCCTATTTATGTTAGATCTGGAGTAAGACAAGGCATGCATTTGGGTTCACCAGTTTTCCTAGTTTTTATAAATGACATTAGTTTAATTATATACTATTCACTTTATTTATTATTTGTGGATGATATGAAATTATTTAAGTGTATCACAAATCTAGTTTATATTTAATTACTTCAAATCAACGAACTCTGAGCAAAAGTGTAACTTAAACAGTATATCTTCTAACAAAAAAAATTGTTTTTTCATATTCAATTTGGAAGATTTGCTGATATTGATATAATTATTTAGTGAATAATACTGCATTACTGAAGGTATATTATATTAAAGACTTAGGTATAAGACAGCTTTAAGTGCTGTCGTTTTGGCCACACAGCCAAATTCTAAGTATGCCTCAGTCTGCGCGCATTATAGCGAGGAAGGTCACAAGCGTAACAAATTGTCCGCAGAAAGCCGAGGCTCCATCTTGCGTCAACTGTAAAAGGTTGCGCAAAGTGTGCAGACATTCGGTCAACAGTAAGGACTCAAACTGTTATTTACGTGTGGTAGAATTGTATTTCAATTCCCTGGAAAGTTGGGACTTCTCATTGATGCTTGATATCTGTGTGCAGTGTTAGGTGAACTGTTGTTGTGAAACTCAGAGTTGCTTTTTTGAAGCTCCGTTTACTAGCAAGGTGATCTACCAGGTCATGCGGTTGGTTTGGTCTCTTCCTATGTGTGATGATTTGCCCATTCCTCGATGCAAGAGACTTTTGGTTTAGATCAATTGCGATTGCCAAATCGCTTCTTTAACACTAGTTAGGTGATAAAATGTGGGCGTCATCAACCCATCCCTGATGGGTTGATGAAATCTCCTTAGTTTGAGTGGCTTCGGTCTTGACTGAAGTGCTGTTTGAGTAGATATAAGGGACCTGGTAGACAATTATTTCTCGGCAGTTTCTACTGGTGTATTTTGGCAATTTCATTCGGCTAGCTTACTTCTCCTCACATCTTGCACTGGCGACTGCGGGTTCATTTAGTGTATGTTACCCCTGGTGGCTACGTTACCGCCTGGACAATCTTTTTCTGTTTAGCCTCCAGAACCACAAGTCATCTGGGTTAATAAATTTAATTACAATTTTTGTTCATGTTTTTGAGAATAACTATCTTATTTTCTAATTTATTTTAATAAACATATATTAGAGAACTTCATTTGATATAAAACGAGCAGAAACAAGTATTATTTAATATTTTATATATATATATATATATATGTATATATATATATATATATTTAAAAAATTTTATTTATTTTATATAAACTTTTATATACATACATAACAAGCCTTATCTAAATACTTACAGACAAACAATACAAATAAAATTAATATTATATTTATATATATAATAAAAATAAAATTATATTACAAAAAAATTTAAAAAAGTTAAAACAAAATGGTGAAGTAACTAAATATTTTAATAATGATTAATAATAATAACTATATTTGAGTAAAATTTATTTTCACGTAATTTTACATAAATTTTATCATAAAATAATTTTAATTATTATAATAATAATAAAATATACAAATTAAAATAATAATTAAATTACATTGTAAGGAATGTTTACAATTTTCAATATAGATACATACAAATAATAAAAAAAGCATTTAAGTAATTAAACGATAAATTGAGGCGTAAATTAACTGATAAATAATAATTAATAAAATAAAAATACAAAAATAAAATGTATATTAAATACAATACAAATATTTTTTTAAAAATTATCACATATCATAAATAAAAATGAAAAACAAAATTTATAAACATGAAATGTAGTAAATATGGAAATGTTCAATTAAAATGTAAATGTTACATAAAATATATACATAATAGGCCTTAAAATTTATAGTAAATTTTACATTGAGCCCTTATATAAATGTTTTATTTTTTTACAATACTGATGATAGAAATATATTTTAGAAAGTATTCTAGAAAATTTAAAATATTTTCTCATTTAGTTAAAAACACAGATGATATTGTAAATTAAATAATTTAACTTCGATTTAAATAATCCCAGGAAAAATTTATACTCAAAAGTCTTTAACTTAATTGAAAAAAGAATGTGAATTTTTTTGTTCATGATGGTTGGCGATGAAAATTATATAAAAAAAACTCGCATCATAATGCTTTTAGTCAGTTTTTTATACTTGTCTACAATCCGATGGATTTTTTATACTAACCTTCTTCTTTGCATTTTGATAACAGTTGATGTATTACTACTAGTTCTTTTCAGTTAGGAACATAATCAGAAGTGTTTGAAGAGTCTATTTAGTTGGAATATATCTCTGTTCATTTATTATATCATGATTAGATTGAAGTTTTCGTTAATGTTTGTACATTTTTAATTTGTATCTACTAAGAGATATACAGTGAAAACGTGGTAATACAAAGAAATATTCGTCCCGTCAATTCTGTATGCTACGTAATATTAAATTAACCTTATAAGTGAAAATAAAAATATTTTAAATGTTTTTATTTTCATTTATTCCATTTCATTACGTTTAATTTACTCAAAAGTGCTTGCAGTTTTGTCATTTAAATGATGCCATTCCTTTACTGGTTGCATTTCTTGGTGCATCTTGGTAATTCACAAATATCTCTACCTGTACTATATTCATGTTTGATAGTGCATGAAAGACAAATCTATGTTCCGTAATCTTTGTTTACTGTTTTTCATTTGCTTAGTAGTGTTTCATTGTTTTTTTTCTGTATGTTTACAGCATAAATTTTTTTTGATTGTTTCATGATATGTTAATTGACATATCAACTGACTGTAAATACAAAAGTTGAACTTTGAAAAAATTAATAAAGCTGTTGAAAGTGGAGAAAGAACAATCTGATGTAGCAAAACAATATAGAATTCCTTTATAATCATTAACCTGCTTAAAAAATAAGGATAAGATACGGAAGGTAGCTGTAATGGAGAAGGATCGAAGAAAAGATAAAGGGGGCCTGAATTTCCAGATACTGATCAGTATGTAATGAAGTTGTTTACAGAAGTAAGAAATTGTATTCGTTACGTGGTCTGGTTATTTGGCCTAAAGCCAAAGAATTTGGTAAACTGTTGCTAAATTTAACGCTAATGCTGGAAAAACCAAGGAATGGCATTTCTTTTAAATGCAAAGAGCAGCATAGTTCAAGAAGATTTTGATCAGTGGAAAGGTAAACTTCCTCAGCTATTAAAAGAATAGAGCCCTTATGATGTTTTCAATAAAGGTGAATACTTCTGATGGAACTTACACTAGGAAAGGAGATCCATGGATTGATGGAAAACTCAGCGAGTTACCATTTTAGTTAGTGCGAACATGGACGGTATAGAAAACCTTCCTCTTCTAATGATTGGTAAATCTGCGTTCCACGCTGGTTTAAAAATGTAAAATCATTACCGGTTGAGTATACTGCAAATCGCAAAGCATGGATTTTCAAACTGCTTTGAAAATTGGGTTCAGAAACAGGATAAAAAATTTATTTTGTAAAAAATAAAAATCATTTTATTCATTAATGACTGATCATTCTCTTACTAACTTAAATGCAATCAAACTTCAATCTTTTCTATCAAATATGACTTCCTTAAGATGGACCATGGCGTCATAAGATATTTGAAACATTATCACAAACTCTTAGTAAATAAGATAATACGGAAATAGATTCAAACTTGAGTAAAATTATGCAAATTAAATGATATTAACTGCATGTGAACAAATAAATCCTAAAACCATTTCAAACTGTTTTAAGAAAGCTGGATTTATTGTAGAAACAGATGGAAGTAACATTTGTGAAGAGAAAGATGAAGACAAAGTGAACTGAAAAATTAGAACTAGCTAGTAAGTATACCGTTTGCTGTTAATTCAAACATTTTTAATAGTGCCTTGGGTTTTGAACTGTTGACGTTTCACTGCAGTTATTTTGAATAAATATATAAATATGCACAACAATGATATATAAAACAAACAAATTAGTGCATCCTTACAAGTCATCCTTATAAATAAAATAAAGCTTACTGTAAACAAACAATACTGAGCATATAGATATAAATTTCTTATCAAGCCAAATATTATCCATTTAGCCTTATTGTAAAACTGCTATTACTTATCCATTGTTTATAATTATCTACCTGTAATGCAACTCTGATATATACAGCATCAGCTAGAAAAATATATAATACAAAAATAAATAATAAAAATTAACATGTCGAATAACCGTGTTGTCTTTTCAACCTGTATAAAAAGAATAATTTGAGGGAGGAGTAAAAATTCAAGAAAGAAAAATAAAAGGTGTTAATTAGTTTAATAAAAATGTTTTTTTTTGAAAAGGTGTAGAATACATTTCATTGTATAAGGTGTTTTTTTTAAGTAAGGGCTGTTTTCAGTTTGCTGTCATTAGATGCAGTGGAAATTGATGGTGCTAGTGTAACATGTTTATTTATATCAATGATCATCTGTTTGTAACAATACGTTAACGTTTTTCATGTTAGTTGCTGTGTAGAGCCTGACTGAAATGAAGCGCGATCAGTAATTAGTTATCTGTTGGCGAAAAAACAATCTGCTGCTAATATTCATAGAGAAATATTTACAGACCCAATGTTATATGTGAAAGTAAAATTTGCTGATTGTGTCATTTGTTTCGTGGAGGAAGAACAAATGTTCACAACGAAGAACATAGTGCTTGCTTGATCGTCATCACACATGAATCAACTGAAAATGTGAATGCGAAAATCTGTGAAAACTGACAGCTTACTGTTTCTCAATTATCGACTGTATTTCATTTTCTTTTGCAATTAGTAATTTATGACATTTTACCTGAAAAACTGGGTTATAGAAAGTCAAGTTCCAGACAGGTACCAAAAATGTTGACAGAAACACACAAAGAAAAATGTCTTGCTGCAGCTCAAACATTTTTGAAATGCTATGAAAATGAAGGTAATGATTACTGGTCTTAATGTGTTCCGTTATAACCAGTAATAAAATGTCGATGGCTTACACAAATGTTGAGACAAAGCAGTAATCAATGCGAGGCAGCATTCATCATTCCTGAAGCCCAAAACGTTTAAGCAAGAAAGTTCAGGTACTATCTGTCAAAATTCCTCTCGTCACAGAGGATTTGGTGTATACTTACGCAGGTTTAGAAGGGAGCTCCCAAATTGTGTGTACTGCGGTCAAGAGGACACTCCCTGCCACACCTTTTTTGAATGTGCATGTTGGGAGATCCTAAATACAAGATATATAACGTACAAGAGATTACCCTGGAAACTACAAAAAAAAATATATGCTGAGAGATAAAGAGGAATGGCTGAAAATAGAGACATTTGTGGTTGAGGTTATTCGAGCAAAGGAAGTGGATTATGTGATGCGGGAGAAGTTAATTAAAAAAAAAAAAAAACATAATGACCGAGACCCGATTGCTGGGGCAGGGCCTGGGCCCGGGAAGGCTCGGTGTCCCTGGCCTTAGCAGAGAGGCAGAGGCAAGGTGAAAATTAGGAAAAGATCTATGGAACCGGTGATGCCAACCTGCCATGCCAGTAGGCAGTGAGGCTATTAGTCACAAGGACAATCCCCTGGGTTGAGTAATACTTGATTTTTGAGCCGACCCAGAGAAGCAGGAGGACAAACAAGCACACACAAAAAAAGGAAAGTTCAATGAAAAAGCTTACAGCTACAGTTTTCTGGAACACTTAAGGGATATTGCTGAATGAATTTCTTGAACATCGAATAACTGCTAATGTTAATATGTACTGTGAAATGCTTACAAACTTAAACGTTCAATTCAAAACAAAAGGTGTGGAAAGCTAACAGACAAGATTTTGTTTCTCCATGATAATGCATGACCTCATATGGCAAACAAAATGTTGAACAATTGTCACAATTTCATTGGGAAATCGTCCAACATCCACCTTACAGTCCGGATCTTGCACAGAGTGATTATTACCTTTTTATACATTTAAAACATGTCTTGCATCATAGAAATTTGAAGATGATGAGGAACTGAAAGAGAGAGTAATTAATTGATTTAAATCACTGATGGGAGAATTCTTCAGTAATGGAATAATGAAGCTGATATCAAAAATGTATTGCAGTGAATAGCAAATATGAAGAAAATAGTATATATATTATTAATGTATATTATTATAATAAATTTTTTTATATTTTGCTTATTTCAACTTTTATATCAAAATGGCCCTTACTTAAAAAACATAGTTACACGAAGGAACAAAGAAATTATACATATAATTATTTCAAATTCAAGAAGTACATAAAAATAATAAATAAATCAATCACATTTTTCATGAAATACAACAAAATAATACTAAAAAAATTCTTATAAAAAAAATCTGATTTTCTTTTATTAAATAATAAAAAAAAACAACAAATTAAGACAGAATTACCTAAATTCAGGTTTTTGGAATGAACACGTGTTAATTACAATAACATTTTCTAAATAAGTACAGTAACTTAAAAAATATAAATACAAATATATTTCCATAAGTAGTTTAAATGGACGGAAAAGTTATGTAAAATACTTTAATTAAAAAACTTAATTATTACAAGAGCTTTAGTAGAGTGTAATAAATGCTATTAATTATGTCTCATTTGACCTAAAATTACTTATTAATATAAAAGGCAAATTAAGGCAATTGAATAATAATATAATGGAATGCAAACAATATATATATTTAAATTATATAAAAACAAATATATATATATATAAAAGATATATCATCATAAATCTACTTAAAATTATTGTATTTTTGTTTTACCTCAAATTATTATTAAATAGTAAATAATAACTATGTGTCATTTTCTAGATTCAAACAATTTTTTTTTTTTTATTATTATGAAAATAAAAAAAAAACATAGTAAAATCTTTCTTAGTAATTTATAAACCTTTAAGAGATAATAGATATTTCTGAAAATATAAATGAGGTGATAAATTCCTGTATTTAAAAGTAATCATCAAATTAATTGTTAAAGAATTTTTGTAATCTTAACTTAAATATTATATGATTAACAACACATTGACAATGATGATTTTTTCAATTTATTTAATCCATTAACTTAAAAAAATAACTATTTTGATTAATCTACACTATGAATAGCAAGAATAAACAGAAAAATAAGTTTTTACCAATTACAACCCTGAAAAGGGTGGATCATATAAATCTATGTATGCGGATTAGATGATTAATAGACGATGCGCATATATTGTCATTAGACTTTATATATATATATATATATATATTCAGTATGTACAATTAGCATTTTATTTACTGTTATTTTAAGGAATAATAATATATTTTTGAAAATATTTGTTCAAATAAAATGGATGAAATTGAATGTTTTTTTAAATAAGTAAACTTTACTCGAAACAAAATTATATTTTTAGTTGATAATACGAAACAATTATATTGAAACATAAATATAGAACTTTAAAAGAAACAAAAAAAAAATACAAATGACACAAAAACTAAGTACTTGTATTTTACAAGAAACCCAAACTATTCATTCTTGTCCTCTATGAATAGATAGACAAGAATTTGAGGATGTTGACCAATTTAAGAAGTACCTTGGAGTAATTATATCGAGTGAGAATATGGAGGAACCAGAGATATAAAATAGATTGAATTCAGCAAGTAGATGCTTATATGCATGCGACAGAGTACTGTCTTCAAAATCCGTATCACTCAAAATAAAAATTAGACTGTACAAAACAATAATCTGCCCAGTGTTGCCATATGGAGCCAAGACATGGAGAATGAATAAAAAGGAAGAAAAAAGCTTATAGTATTTGGGAATAAGATACTGTGGAAAATATACGGGCCTATGTGTGATTGGGAGAATGGAGAAGAAGAATGAAGAAGAATGGGAAGAATGGGGATCGGGGACCTGTACAGTAATATGGATATAGTGAGTGAAATTAAAGGGATGCTTGCTGAAGGAAGTGATGAGGAATTGTTAATAAAATTTTTTGTAAAATATGAATAATAATAAATATAAACCTGTCAATTTTTTCAATATATTAAAACTTCATATTTTAACTCAGGGAGTAAACAACCTGACTAGGTAATTTTGCTTTATCTACTTAGTGAAAATGTACTAGTTTATATATTTTAAAACATTAAAAAATACTGAAAGAAAAAAAAACATAAAATTATATATATATATATATATATATATATATATATATATATATATATATATGTTTGAGCAACACATAAATATTAAATAATATAACATGAGAATCACAGAAAAAGTAATTAGCATCGTAAATATTTTATATTAATTACCCTTGTCAATCTGTCACAATAACTTACTTACTTAATTTCTACACATTAATTTCATTGCTTTAGGAACTAGAGCATACCATATTTGTTTTTGCCATCTTTTAAAATGAATAATAAAATTGAAACTCCAATATGAAGAGAGACGCACTATTATATATTTTTAATAAAAAAATAATACGTGACTATGATCAAAATATTAAAAAGTTTTAGTTGTAATATGAAGGTTAATTAATAATGGAATGATAATCATGAAGATTTAACATGGGAAGAAGGGAAAACATCAATGAAGATGGGCAAACCGGGCATCCGACACATTATGATTTTTTATTTCTTATTGATGAATATAATTTGCGTAATGAATTATTTTTATGTACAAACATGAAGCTTGTTCATGGGAATGTGGAAATGGAATTTTATAGCATATGAAGAATGCTTTGCCTGATAGGGATACAAATCCAGGACCTCTTCATGAAAACCCTATTATCTTATGATCTTATTATCTATTATGAGACACTATTATCTGCCACAGAGATTGGCATCATTAATTAAATACATTTGATGACATCCATAAGAAATTTCCACATGTTTTCACACCATAATCTATACAATTATTACTGTTCTTCTGGAGTATATAAAAATTTGTACGATTAAATAAAAAACATAATACCAAAAAAAGAAAGATGAGTTTTAATTATTTATTTTATACAATAAACTTCATCATAAATATTTCATCTTTTTTGAAACTGAAATTCTCATTGATATACATTTAATTAAATAAGAATAGCAGAACACAACATTAATTACATTCCTGAATGGACTAACAGATAAATATGAAAAACAGTATAACATAAAATTTGTTTTAGAAATAAAATAAAAAAGAAATTTATACCAAATAATTTTTTGTAAAAAAAAAAAAAGGTATTACTTTCTATAAAATTCTCATACAAATATTATTTTTTTATAATTTACACAACAATAAATATTAAAAATAATTAAATACAAATAGTATTAGGTAACTTTAAAACTACAAAAATGGAATGAAGAATTTTATTTTCGAAAGAAAATAAAATTGGAATGTCAATTAGGAATGTTTTTAACCAAATATATGGAAGGGAGACATAATTTACAATTCTTAAGTAGCTTTAATAGGCATCTTATTGTCAATTATTAATTATTACAAAAAAATCATTTATTATAATATTATTTCATACTTAAACTAAGATAATACATATATAATTAACTTCTGCTTAATCAATCAAAACATAATTTCCTCAAAAAAGGTGTGAACTTTTTATAATACAATTATTTTTTTATCATATGTTTACAAATAATTGATATTTATTTGATTTAAAAGAATTCCTATTAAGTAAATTTAACATTGCAGATTGTTTTTGTGATAAAAATATGTCTCTTAAAAAAAAATTTAAATGATTAGTAACATAATAAATTTAAAAATAATACTTAAAAATAAACAAATTTGCAATTCATTTACGTAAGTAAAACAAACAAATATAAAATAAAAAGATAAAGCTTAATTAATTTCTTCGTCATTTAAAAAAAGAAAGTATCTTGATCAGTCATATTAAATCATTGCATATTGTGGCTGTAAAAAACAGTACCATAATGAGAATAGATTCAGTTGATCGGGAATAAATGTTCCAAATACTGAAAGAACAAGATTTAGATGTTAAAACTTGGAATCATAAAACAAACAATAACAAACACAAAATCCAACGTAAAGTTCATTGGAAAACTTTCAGAATATTTCCCAATCAGCACCAGAATAAGACAAGAGAATGGGTTTTCACCATTACAGTTTAACTGTCACCTTGAGAAAGTGCTTCAAGAATGGTGCAAACAAAAACTGATACTCAAAATTCACCAACCAATCATATTAGGCAGAAGAAAACTAAAAAAATACCGTTTGCAGACTATTTATCAATTTTAACTCATGACATTTCAACAGCACAAAAACAAATTGAACTATTTAAATAAACTGCAGAAAAAGTCAGTTTCAGGTGTCATTCGAAAAAAAATGGAATATATTACCTATATCAAACAAGTACAAATGCATGGAAACTAAGTATGGTAAAATCAAATGTGTCACACAATTAAATTATCTTATTGAAACAATTCAAGAAAACTGAATCAAAAAAACAGCTAATGAAATTAGATGCCAAAAAATGGAAATAGTAATCATCTCACCCGTAACATTGGTAATAAAAAATGCACTTCCATACACACAAAATTACAACATATTCATTAAATTGAAATACCTCTATGGATCAAAAACAGTTATTTTGAATAGAAAAGCAGACAGTAAATATTGAGAAAAAGGAATGTAAAATAATGAGAAAGATTCTAGAACAAAAACATACTGGTGAACAATATAGATGCAATCAGGAACTAAAAGGATATACATTCATATGTACATTAGAAAAGACGAATTAAAATTTTATGGGCATATCAAAAGAATGTACCCAGACTCATGAAACAAATAGTAAAATCTCAGAAAACAGAAGTAAAGCAAATATAGACACGATAAAATGGATCGGTGAAATTATAAATGACCTAAAGCTAGCAGGAATAACTTAAGCAGATGCTCAAAACAGAATAAATGTTGTGTAAAGAATTCAGAAATGGTAGGTTTGCTAAAAGGATAGACTAAAGAAAAATGGAACAAAGAAATGCCTGTGTAAAAACAAACATTAAATTTCTTGAAAAAATGTAATATGAGAACAATAGACAGTTTTACACCAAATCCATTTTTAAAGCTAATTAAATACATATGTGGTAGATATAGGAGGTTGGTCCGAAAAGTAAAGGTACTTTTTTTCCTACAGATGAACAGGTAATGTAAAATGTCCTTGATGTATAACAGCGTGTAGGTAGTGAGTGACCTTGGCTATTTATGAAATCATCATACATGTGCATACTTGTTTCAAGTGGATTGGTCGAGTCAGTTGCATGCTCGTTACGTTTGCAATGGAGATAAATACTGAACATTACACTATCAAATTTTATGTGAAACTCTCAACAAATCTGCCACAGACATATTTGATTCGTTAACCAAAATGTATGGAGATGCTACTTTATCAAGAACTATATGTTTAAGTGGCACAAAGCTTACAAAGGAGGCTGAGAAAATGTTGAAGACGACCATCGTTCTGGAAGACCAACCTTGTCAACAAACGATGAAAATGTGGAAGTAGTGTGAGCTGTACATTATGCACAAGGAATTTGTATCTCCAGAACAGATAGTTAATAGTGCCTTTTATAAAGACATCTTGGAAAGACTTCGAAAATGGGTCTGAATGTACATTGCACATGATTGGGTGCTGCACCACAATAATGCGCCTAATGCGCCAGCTGAAACTTCGATTTCAATTCAAGAATTTCTGGCAAAGAAAAACATTCCACTACTTTCACAGCTTCCCTACAGCCCACATTTAGCTCTATGCGATTTCTACCTCTTTCCTAACTTGAAATTGAAGTTGAAGGATTATCAATTCGAGACGATGGAAAACATAAAAAAAATTGTAACTGATGAACTTCACAGATTTAAGGAAAAATACTTCTGGTATTGCTATAAACAGTGGAAGAAACAGAACTGATATCTTGTAATTTCAGATGAGCCCAATAGATAACTAAATAAAAAATCAGTACACTTACCTTTGGGACAAACCTCATACGCATAATCTTTATGTTTTTTGTTTTAAATTTTTATATAACGTTCACCATGAGAATAACTAAATAACCAATTCACCAATAAAATAACTAAATAACATAAATGAAGCTGCCAAAAAATTTATAAATTTTCAATCAGTAAATAATTATTAAATTTGTTTAAATAGTTAACCCAGCTGCCACTGAAATCTACTAAATACTATAAAAGTTTGTTCATTCCAGCTCTAGAATATGATTTAGAGGTCTAATGAGAGAAGTGGTAATGTCACACTTTTAAATTTTAAAATTTTTCTGTTACTGTGTAATATTCTGCTACCAGGTATTATAATAAACAAATTATTTTCTTTGTGGTATAAACTCTAGCCATTCTATTAAATCGATAAATCTTAAATATTTTTGAATAGTAAGTAATTTGTTTTGTAATTGTAACAAATTTTTATTGTGAAATACATATTTTTGAGATCATATCATGGTTATTGATACCAGCTGTATAATAAGTTAAAAGAATGAAGTAATTATATTGAGGTTAAAACATTACCACAACTAAAAATTACGAGAGAATAAAACCAGTTAAAAATATGGCTAAATATATAAATATATTTTACTGAAATTAATCTTTTTAAGATTCATATTATTCCTCTGTACTGCTGAATTATATTTTAATATAAACCCAACAAGTACATAATATTGAGATAAGACATATTTTACCTTAATTTTATCATGACAGTATTTTTACAGGATCCTGCATACTCTGTCATGACTGAATTATTTATTTAATAAAACTGCACATTGAAAAAAAAAATATATAATTCTATTAATTTATTTTTATTTTTCAATGTGCAGTTTTATTAAATAAATAATTCAATATATATATATATATATTTTTTTTTTGTGCCATTAATTCAATTAATCTTACCAAATTATATTTTTTTTTTTTTAATGAGTGTGTTGTAAAATATAATTTTTATAAAATCTAAAATTCACCATTACAACATAGTAGTTCTGATGGCGCTTTATGCTTGTGAAACTATCTTTCAGATTAAGAATGAAAGTAAAATGGACCCAATGACTTAAAACGAAAAGGCGAATCATCAGAACGTGTTTAAAAGTTATCAAAAGTCTGGCGAACTGACACAAATAAAACAGTCTACAAACAAGTCGACCTGATTCTCAGTACAATGAAAAAACAAAGGATTTCCAATTTTTTCCATATACTGAGAATGCCTCAGAACTGAATTCTAAAACAACTGATCACAAGGAATATTAACAAAAAAAAAACCTGTGGAAAATATGTTGGAGAAATCCAAAGAAATTGGCTTGAGGGTTGAGGATGCCTATGTTAAAATGAAAATTAACTACATACTTCAAAACAACAGATTCAACGTTAAAAAATTAGAAAGACATAACAAAGTGAAAGTCATAGACAAGATCAAGAGGCAACGAACCGATAGAATGAAGAAATACTAGGAAAAGCAAACGGACAGACTAATAAAGAAATTCAGGAGGAACTGAAATATGGATGACTAAAGTGGTCCAATGTGGCCTCAAAAGTAAAAAAAAAATAAAAAAGTTACATCTAATTAAAAAAAAATTTAACAATTAAACAAGCATAATTTATTAAATCTATTTAAAATATAAACAGAAAAATATACTGATAATAATTTTGAATACACCACAGATTTTTTATTTTTGAAAACAAAAAGACATTCTTTAAAAACTTCTGAACTTTACATCAATGATTTTTTTTTAATATATATTATACTGTGCAAATTAATTCAGACAAGCTATTTTTTTCTCTAAATTGTTATATGGTTGCCAGTTATATTTGAAACTGGCTTAAACCGGTTTTATCTATCTTGAAGTGATGTGACTGTTTGATCTTGATAATAAGAAAGCAGATCGACTGGTTTTAAAGTGGAAGTAGTCAACTTAGCTTCCGTTGTGAGCTTTTTGAATATGGCTGGTGAATGTTAGTTTTTGTGCTCTATGTAACATGTGTTGCTTTCACGTGTTTAAAAATGGATATTACTCTCAGAAAGTGCGCAAAAATTACTTCTCTTAAAGATCACACTACTATGACAGTGAGAGATATTGCTTCTGCAGTTGGTGTAAGCAAATCAAATGTATCAAGAATTCTGACAGCATTAAAAAAATCTGGATTGTCTTAAGAAGAGGAAAATGCGCAAACAGAAAACTACTCTAAGGACTGATAAAGTTCTCATAAGATATAGTAAAATAAATCCAAGGAAAACAGGCTTAGGTCTTAAAAGAGATTTACTGGTAACTGGTTTTGATGTTATTAGTTCAACTGTATGACACAGACTTCTGGATGCTGGCTGGAAGGTAAGAAGACAAATGAAAAACAATTTTTAACTCCTAAAATGAAGAAAGAAATGTTTAATATTGGCCAAAATAACATAAATCATGGTCTGCTAACGACTTGAAGAAGGTAATTTTTAGGGATGAAATTCATTTATTTGTGCTGGATCACACAGCAAATGTCGTAAGACAAGATGACAGTGAACCTTTGATACCTGAGCATATCCAACAAACTGTAAAACACCCTCTGACACAGATGTTTTGGGGTTTTTTTATGACAAATGATACTGGAAGCTTAGTTCCTGTCCCAAGGTATGAAGAATTCAACCGAGTACATACAAATATTATGAGAGAATTGTTCCATTAATGCAAACTTTTGTTCGGACATTTCAACATGACTTGGCCCTTTTTTATAATTCAAAATTGGTCAAGACTTTCATGCTGGAAAATCAAATTAATGTGCTCGATCGACCTAAAAATTAACCAGACTTAGATCCCATTGAGAACTTGTGGAATATTTTGAAGAGACATTTAGATAAGATGGAATATATGACAAAAAATGCATGATAATTAATTCTATAAAAGTGTGGTTCCACAATTTTGAAGTCAAGAATACATGCGCTAATCTAGTGGAATCGATGCCAAAATGTCTTTAAGAGGTCTTTTCTCCTAACAAAAGACATACTTCATACTAATACATGTACTTATCAGTGCATATAAAAGCATAAAATGAAAAAAAAACAGTTTTTTTGAAAAATAGTATTTTTTTTTTACTTTGTCCCAATTAATTTGCACAATTAGTAAGTATATAACTTTTTGAAAATTGAAATAATTCATCAACATACTCACCACTGTGCTAATTAAATTAAAAAAACAACTTAACCACCAAACAAAGTAATAGAAAAACCTATAAAACTATTACCAAGTCGACTTTCAAGGAATCCCGCATTGTCAGTCGGTACACAATTCTGTAATTACATCAAGAAGTAGCAAAAAAAGAAATAAAAACTACAGTGGTGTTGTGTTGTTACAAATTTTGTGGTTTTTTAGTATTTGTTTTCTAAATTTTTATTTTTTTTATATGTTACTATGTTTTGATGGTTAGGTTGTTTTTTATTTTTGAATATATATTAACATATATATTATAAACAATGAAATTGATGTAAAGATGTAATTTTCAATTACATCCAGAAGTGAAAGTGTTGTAGAGAAAATAAAGATGCATAATATAGCAACAATGGAAGTATTGAAATAATGTCAGGATCAGTAAAAAAAAAATAAAAAATAAAAATTTCCTCTAAAATTAAAATTATCTTTACATTTAAAATCGAACAGCTAGAATCTTTACAAATATTAAGTGTTTTTTATATTTGCAACTAATAAAATAATGTTAAAACAGAACAAATATATTAAAATAAGCAACATTATTAAAATGGTAATTTAAAGAAACACGCAAACAAATAGAACATCTATCTATCTGTACAATTATTTTGCCATATATCAAAGAACAAAAGTAACATGATTTAAAATGTTTAATTACTACATTTAAAACAAGAAAACTCAATTTTCTTAAATGAAAAAAAAAAAAATTAAATAAACTTTTATGGACAAGAATAAATTAAACAAACAACACCACAGCAACTATGAATAGCTAAGCATGTAGACAGTAATATTTCATAAACTAGATTGCCAATTTTTACATCTTTGACTGTTCACAAAAAAGGATATACTATGGTCAATCTTTAAAAAAAAAAAAATTCTAATTAATAATAATAATAATAATAATTCTCGTAGTTTCTGAACCAATTTTATACATACTGGTTTATCCATTGATTATCTTTGGTTACCATTTCCAAAATTACCCTTGTTAAGCAGGAGTTAATTTTATTTATAAGTGTATATAAAACTTATAATTAAATAAAACGATTTCATAATTTTAAATAAAATTAATAGTGTATATTAAACTTTAGGTCCGGTTGCTTGTTGTTGACATTCACGTATAGTAACATGTGTAACAAATGGTCCGTGTGGTTTTCTTTGACTTGATAATAAGTTACTTGTAGCAGAATTCCGATGATTTTGTAAATGATATGACGACGACGATGTTGATGATGATGACGATTGTTGCATCATATGATGTATATTAGTATTACTATTACTATTACTATTTATATTATTATTATTATTATTACTAGTATTATAATAATGACTGTTCGTATTAAACGGTTGGTACAAACGGGATGAGCCACTCCCGTGTGTATATCCACTTGGTATATTACTCAAACCTAAAATAGAAAAAAAAACATTAATAAATATCATAAAAAAGTTTAAAAGCTTGCTTTATACTTTTTAGTCGTACTTTAATCAAATTATTATTATACATTGTATGAGTTTAATTAGTACGTAAATTTGGATTTCAAAAGATAAGATTATATATTAAAACCTTGCATAGCCGTTTTACAGATTTTTCCATTTTTACACCCGCACCCTTAATTTATGCCTGTATGGGGCAGATGTTTGCAAAAGTAATGGTGGAGTATTGTATTATCACCCAACCTTAGTAACTGCAAAATTCATCTATAGACAATATCAGGAAGTATGTTAAATTAACGATGCAAGATTTGAGGACAAACATGAAAAAAATATTGTGAGTTAAAGGAAAACAAGTAAAAAATATAGAATCATATGAACATATCAATACTACAATAAACCCTCTATAATTCATCCTGATTTTTTCAATCTGCACAACAAAGAAAAGAATTTACATCAGAATTTTTGTGTACTTGAATATGAATTAATTTTCTAATGTAAAATACAATTAATTATTCATAAATGATTACCAACCATATGACTTTAAAGGTATGTTACAAGAACACATATCAGCTCACAACTGAGTTTATTGATGTCTTTTTGCAGGATGGTAGAAGAAGAGATCCCTACTTTAAATCCAAAATGGCAACTTTCAACTCAGTTCCATTTCAAAGTAAATTCGATTTAATGATCTTCAAATAGTTTGAGACTTATGTGCATTACTAGTTAGAGCAGTCGCATAGCCAAACGGTGAGTATTCAAATCTCATAATCCTAGAGAGATCTAGAATTGAAAATCCTTGAAAAGTGTTCTGTCAAAGTGTTTTTAGTTGATTGTAACAAATGTGGCACCCATTAAGTGGGAAGCTTTCTCACACCCAAAACACTGTGTA
Source organism: Lycorma delicatula (assembly GCF_047948215.1). NCBI lineage: Eukaryota > Metazoa > Arthropoda > Insecta > Hemiptera > Fulgoridae > Lycorma > Lycorma delicatula. The sequence continues at coordinate 20,379,058 of NC_134467.1, forward strand.
AAATGTAGTAGACACGTAATAGAGGGGTCTGTGATGTCAGAAAGCTTGCTTACCTTCAATCAGCAATCATTTAACGAAACATTGTAGATTTTTGTAACAATTTCAAAAATCATAGTGAGTTTTTGGTGTCCTGAGTGTTTGTCATTAATGGATGTATGACCATGTTCAAATTCAACAGCTCACTTTCTTAGCCGTAAACAAAGCAGAGAAATCCTTTACCGTGGAATCTAACTTCTTCTGAATGTTTATAGGGGCTAACCTTTTAAAACAAACTACTTAATAATTAAGCAGTTGCTTGAACTTCAATTTTACCTATTTTTCAGAAAATGTCAAAAGTTGTTTTCTTCAATCAATTGTCACAAAGAAGCAACTGCGTTTGAAACTTTGGAGCACATCAGGTAAAGGATCATATTTGACAGCTATCATGTTCATTTGTTTGTAGTTATGTCATTACAGGTTCAGGCCACAAAACTTTTTGAATGACCCTCGTATAAATGATATAAATGCACTGTGGCATTTAAAAATTTGTTAATTGTGTAAAAAATGAAATTACTTCTATTTAATATCATGCAAATACTTTCATCGTATATATTTTTTTATTGACTCAAAATTTTTTTGCTTTACATTAACATGAGAAAAGTTCAGAAATGTGTTTAACTGCTACAAAAATCCTGAAAAAAATACTAAAATGAAAGGATGATGCACATACCATGAGTCGGTACAGGTATATCAAAATCCGGTCTTCTAGGTAAAGAGTTACAATTAGTGTCATGATTTCTCATAACAGCTTGTACACTTTCATACTCGTAAAAATTAGATACAGGACGATGTGATAATTCACGATTATCTCTACGTTGTGAGTGATAATGCTGTTGCCTTCGGCTAAAAAGAAGTACACAAATTATTAAATAATTATGTTAAAATAAAATGATAATAAATAATAAACAATTATAAAATAAATAAAAAGAAATTAAAAAAATGTAGTATCGATAAATGAAAAGATCCAAGTATTCAAGATAAATGAAAAGCAGTATAATTGATTAAAGATAAAAAAAAAAGTTAATATAGTACATTCTACATTCAGTGCTGTTAGTATTTTTAGCAAATCAACTATTAAGATATTAATTAATAAAAATTACAAAAAAAAATCATGCATTAACTTGTTGCTCATTATGTTATTGCATAATGCATATTACATTAAAACTATAATAAATTATAAGTTCATATAATGTTTACTAATGTAACAAATTTTAATATTTTTTGATACTTTGTCATTTTTTTTTTTTGAGCTTGATATCACCACATAAGCTTGAAGCTTGTTTGTGGGATAAGGAAAAGAAATTCTGTAGTCTGTCAAAAATGCCATGCCTGACCAGAATTCGAAACCAAGACATTACCACTCCACTACGGATTATTTACTTGGAACTTAGTTTATTTTATACATTTTTTAAAAACAAATTATGAAGCTTGCTCTAAAGCTTGACGACTAAATTGTTAAATAAAAAGTGATAAAATTTTAGTATTAGTTAACGAATGTAAAACCAGTGACCAGTTAAATAACCAACTACATTATATTTTAATATTGTAAGCTAGGGTATTATCTGAACATTATTATATTGAAAAAAAGTAGCATAATTTATTAATCGATAAAAATCCTGCTTATTTTTGTTAAGTTGATAAGTTATTCGTGTTAAACTCTTATTTATTTTAAGCAGTTTATTAACCAGTGCTTAATTTATTTTAAAAAATGAAGTTGTGATGATAAAACAAATTATAGAGTTTATTTACAGTTAAGAAATGACTAATCACACAAGCTAAAGTTTTGATGTTTAATGTTTTTATCAACTGAATAAAAAGTTAAGAGTTTTAAAATAGGTAGTCTAAAAAGTAGTAAGCCTTTTGTGCACAAGATAGCATTAGTGTTTCAAACCTCGGGTATATGAGTCGCAGTGGGACAGGCCAAATGTTATTTGACAGCTGGTACTTGAAGCTAGTAGATGTGCAAAAAATGTTGAAATTCTTATATTCAGATTACGGTATTACGCTGTGAAGATGAGTGTGCTACACTCTGCAAAACTGCGATACATTTTACAATTTTATTTCGATAAAGACGCAAATACTGAGCAGGTCCATAAAGAAATTTGTGGTGTTTATGGGTTATCAAATAGTATAGGTTATCTGTATGAGTGTTCCGGCTATCAAAAGCAATACCCAAAAGATGGTTCAGTTGTTTTCATTCCGGAAATTTCAACATTCAAGATGCACCTCGCAGTGGGTGATCAATCAATATTCTCGCAAAAGACAAAGAAGACTGGCATGTAAGCTATCATGATATCGCCAATGACCTAAACATCCATTACTAAACAATGTTAAACCATTTGGAGAAAGCCGACTACAAAAAAGAAACTCGACATTTGAGTGCCACATGATTTAACTCAGAAAAATTTACTCGACTGAATTTCTACTGAAATGTAATGAAATCAAGCCATTTCTGAAGTGGTTGATCATGAGTAATGAAAAGTGGATAACTTACAATAAGAATGTTTAAAAATGATTGTGCTCAAAGCTCCACAGTCTGTGGCAAAGCCCACATTGATGCATCACGAGCTGCTGCTACAAAACAGAACAATAGACACAGACCTGTACTGTTAAAAATTAGCACGAATGCACCTACAAATTCAAAAGAAACAACCTGATCTATGGAACAGAAAGGGTGTTGTATATATACCTCACTGAAAACGTCAGACTGCATTCATCTTGTCAGAAATTGAGAGAACTTGACTGGGAAGTTTTAATGTATCCGTCATATAGCCTGCATCTGACACCATCAGATCATTTGTTTCAGTCTCTACAGAACTTCCTAAATGGTGTTTAAGTTAGTTTTAAAAGAGGCCTGTAAAAATCATGTGTCACAATTTTTTGACCAGAACCAAAGAAGTTTTATAGTGATGGGATTACACTGTTGACAGAAAAATGGCAGATCATTGAAAAAATGGTGCATATGTGGTCTCAATGTTATTTTCCAATAACAATAAATGTATTCTCAATTTTGGCCTCAAAAGGCTCAATACTTTTTATAAAAGTAGCATAATAGCGTGTGTATCCAAAGTAGTAATTTGGTTAGGGATTTTTAAACTTTTTACTATTAATTTTATTATAAAATCGTGTTTGATTCCTAAAGTTTTAAAAAATAGTAACGTTCAGATCAAACCCAGCGTTACTATATACGTTTAGAAATTCAGTTTTAGAAAATGTACAAAAAATTACATTATTGTGTGTAAAAAATTTATTTTTATGTATTTCATCTTGAAATTTTTAAATAATAATTTAATCATTTTACAGCCCTAGAAAGAATTTAGGTTAAGATGAAGGAAAATATAAAAATATTTTTAAAAAGTAAAATCTTTCTTTATTGGAGTTATTTTACTACAGTAACAAGAAATATAAAACAAAACGTTGTTCTTTTACTCCAAAAAAAACAAACATGCAATCTGATCAAATCATTATAAAAATATAAATAAAGAAAAAAAAAAATGGAAAAACACTTCGCATTCAACTTTAGGTTTAAAATGAAAAAAGTGCTGATCAAGTATAATAATATGAACAATATTTTAGTGAACGAATTTTCTTATTTATTATTATTATTATTACTATTTATTCTATCTTACAAACATGCATGTATCCGTAATGAATGATGCAACAATTTCAGTGATAAAAAAAAATTCCATACCCAAGTTGAAGACTAAGTCTCGGCAAATTTGATATATAAGCTACAAAAGCTAATGCACCAAATTTTTGTTATTAGTATTATTTCTTAAAATGCAATGAACTAGTTACAATAATGAAACGATTTAATATTGTAAAATGCTTATTAGACATTGTTATTTATTTATTTATATGCAATAATTAACAAAAGATGGGTGATAATAAATAAGATTACAAATAAAAATAATAATTTTTAATTAGAAAAACATAAAATTTGATGCATGAACGGAATAATTTATTATTTTTAAATACAACATTTGTCAAATTCTATATGTAAATCTACTATTGTACAAATTGTATAACAACAATACACCTTATATATACTATAACACAATATATCGTATTATTTTTATGATTGTATAAAGTATCCGTGAAGTTTTTCAAGGAAAAGAGTTTGCTGGTTACCAAGGATTTCATCATTGATATATTACTTACAGTAAGCGTGAAAATTAATCCGAACTCAGATGTGATTTAATAAAAAGTAACTTTATTCACGAAAAAATCATAACTGTACAATTTTTTAATATCAACTACTTAATATCACTTTACGATTTGACATCGATCAAACAAATGTAGTACACATTTTTTTCATAATGAAATCATACCGATATTATTGCTTTAATGAGGTCAATTTTTATGGTATAATTAATTTTTGAGAGTCGTTTTTTGATTATTGCCCAAAGATTTTCAGTTGGGTTTAAGTCTGGGGACTTGCCTGACTGCAGGAGCACTTTAATATTTCATTCTTTAAAAACTTTTCTACATTTTTTGTAGTATGGCATGACATCAAATCTTGTTGGAACACTCTGTTGCCTTGGATGGAAATTTGTATTGATATACTCAGTTGTATCAAAACTTTTCCTTTAATATCTTGATATATCCATCACTTTTCAACTGGAAGTAATAAACAAGGGCCTTCAAATGCCACAAAAAATATTTTTTCTTTGCTCCTCAACAAAAAAATATGACTCATCAGAAAACATAATATTTTTAAGTCTTCTTTGGTCCAGTTGCCATGTGCTTTGGCACATTATGCATATTTCTGGTGTTAAAAGCTACTTTGTAGCTGGTCGACAAGCTTTCCATCCAGCTGTAGGAAGTCAGCATCTAACAGTTGCTGTCTATCAATTCTCTATCTAAGTCCCCAGCAGATAATTTGAGTCAAGTTTAGTTTTTCTAATAACAGATCCTATGTTAAAGTAGCTTTTCTTTTACGACCATATTTGCCTTTTCTTTGAGGTGTAAAGGAACCAGTTTATTTAAATTATTTTAAAATAGCATTCACTGTCTGTAGTCCAACCCCACACTAAGAAGCTATTTGTCATTGTGTCGTACTGGTATGCTCAGAAAGAGAAACAATATTTGAAAATTTTCTTGGAGTTAAGTCCATTATTACATATTCAAGAGACAAAGAACAAAAATATAAAAAAATAAAAATATGATTTTGTACGAAAAAATGAAAATAACTTTTACAAAACACTTAACACAAAAATTGCTAAATAGCCAAAGAATAATAACCTCATATTAGACAGACAACTTAAAGAATAGGCGTGGCCAAGCAGCGTAGCCACAACATAGCAATAAACAAAAAAATCCCCTCTGTTCCGATTAATTTTCACGATACTGTGAGTAAAATTTTGATATATGACACCGATAATCATCATTTCTCTCCCAATTGCTTTGACTGATTCTAACTAATATTAAATAGTATCAAAGACCATACTCAGAAGTAATCGTATAAAATTGTATTAATCCAGTCTGAAGATATTAAGAAAATCGATAACTGGTGAAAAAAAACAAAAATTTTAGGCATATTATCCACCATATCTGAATGAAATTCCCAAACAGATAACCAAAATGACAAAAAGTCATACCAAAAAAATGGAATCGTGTAATTAGTAGAATATGACTTTTAAATCAAGAAATGGCAAAATAAGGGGTTTTCAGCCCTCCCTTGTTTACAGAATTTTGTGTTAGATACAAGATTGAATACTATCAAAAAGTATTTTACCTACAAAAGGGAATTTAATTTTGTAAAAATGTTTGTGACAAATCTAATTTCGGTTCTTTGCAATAAAAAACTGATTGTTAATATATATGACACTAACCATGTCAAATCAATTTTTTCAGAATATGTTTGGATAGATAATAAGTATTCATTGTAATCAAAATCAAAACAGTTGTCAACAATAAATACGGTTATAAAGCTGAGCAAGCTTGAGATTTATAAAGGCAGGTAGCAAAACTTTCTAATTTCAATGGCATATGTTTTACCAAAATCACTTAATTTTCTGGTTAACCAGAAATCATATATAGATCAAAATTTACAGTGATATTAAAGTATGTAAACGTGTTCATATTTAAAACATGAAGCGTACTAGTAGGTATTAACTAGTGCAGATCTACATGGTTATTATATTATTACTGAATAATGTTTGAAATTTTTGTTCACTTCTTAAATGAAACAGGAGAAACATGATTTCAACGTAAGATGTTATGAGAAAAATGATGGCAAAAACCATTTTTTGAAAAATACCTTCATTTTTTTGTTATAAACAATCAAATTTGCAAAAAATAAAAAATCATGGTGGTAAATAAAATGACCCTATACTTTTATTTTATAATACCTTCAGAAAATTATATCTGACAACAAACTTTAAATAATTAATGTTGGAATTAATGGCACAAACACTAATAATAACAATCTTCACAATAATAGATAAAATTAATAACTCTAGGACATTTTACCTTGTTTTATTAATACCATGATTTTTCAGTTATTGCAAATATGGCTGCTTAAAATTCAAAAATAAAGGCATTTACTAAGGAATTGTTTTTGCTATCATTTTACTCTTAACATTTTACATTAAAATCATTTATTACATATCCACCTTCCTATTTAACAAAAAAATTTAATTCAATTCGACAGATCCAAGACTGAATACAAAAATTTCAAACATACCATAAAGTAGTAATTTTATAACTATGTATATCCACATACTTGTTATACCTTCTAATATCCTTGAATTTTGAAATATTAAGTTGTGCTAATACTTTAATAACACCTGTATAAACTAGGTATTATTTTCTAACGGTTTAAAATTATTAAAAAAATGCAAAAAAAAAGAATTAGAAAATTTAATATAGTAGATATACAATATTTACTGCGTATTAATTACCTGATGTTCATACTTAAAAAACAAAATTAAGAGATGAACACACACACACACACACACACACACACACACACACACACACTCACATACAAGTACTGATATAAATTATAGATATTACGGATATTATCATGAAGGATAAAAAACAGAAGTAAAGGATTAGTGTGTGGCTATATGAACTATTAAAAAAAAAAAAAATCATGAAAGATAATTGTAACTTATTTCTATTTACATAACTAAACGGATGTCAAAAATCTATAAATATCCCTTTCATAATACATTTTATATAAATATAATTTCTTATAAAAAAAAAAAATCAATTAAATGACAACCATTAATAAATGCATATTCTTGTATTTATAAATACAAATTTACTGTAACAATCTGTAAAACTTTTAAAAAAGGTAAGTTTAATCTCTTTAAGATTCCTATCCTACAATTTATTAGTGCTAGCAAACCAACAAGAGGACATTTTTTTTTCGCAATGTGTACAATGCGATCTGTTCAAACCATCCTCCTCCCACAGCTCGATGAGATGAGGTTGTAATGTATAATGTGTAAATGAGATGCAGTTTTGTGTAGAATCAGACCGACCATTCCTGAGACTTATGGTTAATTGAAATCCAATTGCAATAGTACACCAGTATTCGCTTACTAGTATAAAAATTCATATAAAAGCAACTAACCTTTACTAGGATTTGAATCTCAGAACCTTCAACTTAAAAAATCAGCTGTTAAACAAATGATCTACAAAGATGAGAAAACCAGAGATTACATTTAACATCTCTTTTCTTTTTTTAAATCTCCATAAAAAAACCAAACACTAAAAGACATGATTTTATTACAGAAATCATTCCATAATTGGATCTAGATATGTAATAATGGATCAAAAATCATTCTATCAGTTGAATGAATAATATTATAAAAATAATACAATTAAACCTACCTTTTTTAAAAGTTTTGCAGAATGTTACAGTAAATTTGCATTTATAAATACAAGAATGTGCATTTATTAATGGTTGTCATTTAATTGATTTTTTTTTATATAAGAAATGATATTTATATAAAATGTATTATGAAAGGGATATTTATAAACTTTTGACAGCCGTTTAGTTATGTAAATAAAAATAAGTTATAATTATCTTTCATGATTTTTTTTTTTTTTAATAGTTCATAACCACACACCAAATTGGTTCTGACATCAAGACAAAGATTTCTTTACATCAAGTATAAATAAACCAATTCAGTGATAGACAAGTGTTTTAATGCTACAGGAAATTATGTTGAAAAGTGAAAAAAAAAGTCATGTTGACTAACTGTTTTAGCTCCACAGCAATTTGTGCTTTTAATTATTGAAGACCATTGAAGTTATGAATTAATATTATCTCATAAGAGGACAAAAAGATTTTTAACCTTTTCAGATCATGTAGCCTTGGAACTGATTATGTGCGGCATCAGTTTTAAAATGCTGTTACAAAATCGTTTTGTATGGGATCTAAGTCGGTTATTTTTTTTTATACTCACAAAGGAATCTGTTTTATTAGACAATTTGAATGACGTTTATATGATGTAAAATGCTTTATTTAGACTAGAAAGAATATGACCATTTTCTTCTCAGAAATGTGCTTGTCTGTCTGTCTGTCTGTGTCTCTCTCTCTCTCTCTGTGTGTGTGTGTGTGTGTGTGTGAGACTTGTGTGACTTGTGTATTATAATTGCTATGAGGATTACAGATTTATTTATTATTTACAAAAATAACTTATCTTACTAGCAATATATCGATGTATTGAAACACATAATAAATTATGATATATGGCACACAAAAAAAAGAGAAGGAATTTGTGGTCATAAATACGTCACTTTTACTTGAGGTCTATAAATATCTTTTCTGACAAATGATTCGGTAAACATGTAACACACATCGATTCGTAATGAATAACAGTACACAGTAAAAATGGTGTTTTGTCAATCTGAATATCCTTTTGAGTGGTGGGAATTTTTATAAAATGTAGTTTTCTGAATCTACTTTCACTTATACTAACATATGTTACTAACTGTGATTTATGACACAGGTTTTTCATCATATTTTGCCCAATTTTCAAACCGATTTGCTTGAAAGTATTATTTTTAAAATCAGCAAACTATGTTTCATAAACACAAAGCAAAAAAAAAAAACTTTCGCAAATAAAAAACTTGGTAGAAATGTCCAAAAAAAACTCTGCAATTAAATTATCGTAATTTTTTTACTGTTTCCGATTTTTGATGTTATAGGCATAAAAAATATCCAATCGTAACGTTTTTTTTTCAGAATCTGTTAAATCTCTTTAATATACTGTAATTTTTTGAAATTTTTTTCACAAGAGGGTAGCACATGACTATGAAGGGAGGCAATCAGATGCCAACATTTTTTCGCAGAGCGCTAATCAACCGCGGATCATTGTGATGGGAAAAGGTTAATTACACCGTACACTGGCTGTACGCGAGTTAAAATTACTACATATTTTTAAAAAATCGAAGTGTATGCAATATCATAATAAATGTATTTTTTAAATATCCTTCTATTTAATTTTTAAAAGAATAATAAATTAATAGAAATAGTACATAAAAATGAAAAAAAAAACAGGAAAGAAAGGATAAACATTTTTTTTAATGAGTGATGAAATAAAGGTTGGATATGGGAGAAACAAGAAAAAGAATAATAATCAATGAATTATGAAAAATAAATAAATAAATGTTAAAATAAATAGATTACAAATAATATAAAACATACCTCTCTTCATCATTAAGGTTAAGAGTTGATGTAGAAGAAGATTGAGATTCGATAGGTAACATCATGGTAACAGGACGCCTTAATTTAACCTTTTGCTTTTCTTTTTCATATTCCATGCTACTATAAATATTCAAGATATTTATAACATGCCAAACCATAAACCATCCATCAAACATAATATAAATATAATAAAAAAAAAAAAAAAAAAAAAAAAAAAAAAATAAGCCACCAAATTATATATCCCAATACGATATCCAGCGCATAGAAGAAAGTGAAAATATAATTATAACAGATAAAAACAACGCAGTTATTCAAATACAGTATGTCCTATAAGTCTACCAAATCCCTAAAAAATTTGATATACACAGATTAAAAAAAATTAAAAACAGATTACAACTCATATAATAGTACTCCTTTACAAGGTGTGATAAAAAAATACGGTGAATAATTTTTTATTAAAAAAAGTAATAAGGTTACATAGAATTCGATTTAATCTCCTTCAAAGTACTGTCCTTGGCTAGCAATCCACTTACCCCACCCAACGTTGACTCCATGACTGGAGGCATTTCTGGAAGGTGTCTTTCGGAAGGGCTTTCAGCTGCTCGGTCGTGGCCCTCTCAATGTCAGCAATGGTGTCAAAACGTTTTCTTTAAGCACAGTTTTAATTTTTGGGAAGAGCCAAAAGTCGCATGGTGCTAAAGCCGGTGAGTATGGCGGATGTGGACAGACAGGAACACTTTTTTCGGCCAAAAACTCGCGAATGAGAAGCGAGGTGTGACAAGGCGCGTTGTCGTGGTGAAGAAGGAAGCCATTGGTCCATTTTTCTGGTCGCTTTCTTCGTACGTCGTTTCACAAACATTGCAGTACACCCGTATAAAATTTATAATTGTTCCCCTTGGAACGAACTCTTATCGCACTATGCCCTCACTATCGAAAAAAAACAACGAGCATGACCTTGATGTTGGATTTTGACTGACATGCCTTTTTAGGGCGAGGAGATGAACTGGTTTTCCATTGGGAACTCTGCATTTTGGTCTCAGGGTCATAGCCATAGACCCAAATTTTATCTCCAGTTACAATTTTGGCCATGAAGTCCGGATTTGCATGAAGACGACCCTTCAACTCCGTGCAAATTGACACACGATTTTCCTTCTGTTCATCACTCAATGATGATTTGTTCCCTTGTCTGGGAACAAATTTTGCACTCGCTCGTCTCATTTGCAATTCATTAGTTAAAATGCTTTGAACGGATTTGTACGAGATGTTAAGGTCTTCCGATAGCTCCTCAAATAGTCATTCGCCTGTTTGAACGAACCATTGTTTCCACTTTTTGCACATTTTCAACTGTTTTTGAGGTTAGTGGACGTCCTGCACGCTGCTCGTCTTCAACAGACTCATTTCCGTTTTTAAATAGGTCATACCACTTGTACACAGTCTTCAAAGTTACTGCGTTATCGCCGTACACCGATTCTAACATTTTGTGAGCTTCTTTGGCACTCTTTTGCAACTTAAGACAAAACTTAAGGTTAATGCGTTGTTCAAAATCCATGTTGCGCTACAGACATGATAAATACAACCTCACTCTAGGGGCTCTGGCAGCTGACTGGCAAGCTTGAACGTGTTACAACTTGTCCCTGCCTGTCTCAATTGATCACGCTATTGGACAAATTACAGCATATGGATGTAGCGTCGGCAGTTGCCGCTATAAAAATTCATTCACCGTATTTTTTTATCACACCTTGTATATAAGTGTTAACCAATTCATTGATCATCTCTAAGAAAAAATATTTTCTAAATTTTAACAATATAATATATACTCCAAATCAAATAACCATAAATACATATAAAATTAAAAAAGTCAATTAAACATAAAAGTTTATTTTAAATTTACAAAGATTTACAGGACTTACTGTACTTATCATTCAAATTATGCAACATCCAACACCGCCCTTCGCCACATGTATACATGTAGGTATAAATGTGAAAATCCATCCCACAATGCACCTTAAATTAATTTAATACATGTAAGTGCAATAGTAGAAGTAGAAATATAGAAATAGTTGCAGAGTGGAACAGTGTGCAACACAGAATTAGAACAAAAAAATGATAAAAGATTAAAGAAAAGATTATAAAATAACGAATAACAAAACTAAACTAGATAATTACATCGAACATCTATTTCTTAAAAAAAAAACAAAAAAACATACTTATTTTATATAAAACTATAATATTAAAGATCAGAATTTCATATTACTAATTAATTTTAATTCTACTAGTCGCTTCAATTTTCACATAGTATCTGGTGTTAAATGAAAATTAAAAATACATCCTGGTTTGATAAATAAATCTAAAAATATAGGAAGATAGTTCCTGAAATAATCCTGAAATTTACATCAAACATGGTGAATAATCATAAACTAAAGCCTGTTAAAAATTATTTCTATATGTAGAAGGGAAAAACTGTATGCAACGGATATACTAAATCTGTCACATCATAGTAACAGCGATATTGAACCCGTATCTTCTTTATGTAATAATATTCTAAAACTTGCAACAACATTAATTAACCACAACTGAATGGTTTATTATTTATTTTAATACTTTGACGATGATTATAAGAATACCACTAGGAAACCTGAACCTGTTGTTATGTGGATTTTCAGTTTTTAACAGAAAAAAAAATCTTGCATTTAAGCTCATAAAATTATTCATTAATAATGTGCTGTGCTTATCTTGGATAAAAAATCTTTAAAAATTTATTTTTCAGGTATAAAACTTACTTAAGTAAATCAAAATATGACGAGGAAGATAATTAATGATGTAATATTCTATAATTTTAATCGATCATTAGTTAAGAGATAACTATTTCTATGTAAGAAACAAATCATTTTATAATTAACATAAAGAGATAGAACAAAGGAGAAACTGCCATTTTTCCTAATGCAATTTTTTGTTAATTTTACAAGTAGAATCCAAAAAAGTATAGCCAGCCCACCATTATAGAAACACCCTGTATAGTGCTTAGATAAGGCATTCTAGTATTACTGAGGCTTTTAATAGCAGTTGCTATCACTGGATAATTTAAACAAGTCTTCATACAGATCATTAGAAATAAATATATCATGTTCAACATATTAGTTTCACACAAATTCTGATTGTTATATCATATAGCATTTTATAAATACACATTTCATTTTGGACTCCTAACCTCTACAACAAAGAAAAAAAAACTGATCGATATGTAACAATAGGAAAGTAATATTGTAAATGACTTTATGCTATAATTTGGCTTTATACATTAATCTGTGTGTACACAGGAGAGAATTATATAGTGTGCCCATGATATATGCCAGTTTTTTAAATACATGGATACAAAAAATACAATTTTGTTATTAAACTAATATTTAGGGCTTATATTGAAAGTATCGTATCATCTTTAAAATAATTCTCTTTGTTTACTGCTCCGTTTATCCCGACAATAATTCCACTTTAGGAAGCAATCATAAAAAAAACTTCAGTTGGAGTTATCTTCAGTGCCATCTACAAGATTCTTTTATCACCTCAATCGAGTCAAATAACATCGATTTGAGTTAAAAATCTGCTGGAGACTGGTCAGAAGTAAATAGAAACTGCAGAAGATTGGTCATCACAATTTTTCCACAAAACTTAAGAATTCTGAATGGTTGGGCACATTGTCATAGTGCAAATCAATATTGGTCTTTCAAAGTTCAGGGTACTTCCTTAATTTTTCTTTTGTAGAAGATTAATTTACCATATATGTTCAAAGCTTGTGAATGAGAATATGAAATGGAGATTTTTTTATTAAAATTTTTTATGCAAGATGATCGGGATTCAAATTATAGACATTATGGATGAAAGGCTGATATGCTACCACTTTGTAATGGAGGACAACCATGACATTTATTATTATTATTATTTTTAATACTTCAAGGTAGTGGAGTCAACTTGCAGTTTATCCTTTAGGGAAAACTATAGTGAATAACAGTTTTGTTATGAATATGATCTTCATATTATACCAACATCAGATTTTTTTATCATAGTGAACTCTATTCGACTAAACTTGTGTTTCAACATGGTAGCCATAAACTCAGGTTTCATCATTAGAACAATTTAACAGCTCCTGACACAATAAATATGATGATATCCTATGACATCAAGTGGTACACAAATTTTAGCACGATTCAATGCATCTGTAGTTTTTTTATTTGAATATTATATCATAACCTAGTTGAAATTATGAGTTCATCGGCTAGTTCCTGCACAATCAAATGATGATTAGAATGAGCAAATTCACTTGATTTCTGTTACAAAGATGACAAATGAACTAACAACAGCCCGCTCAAGCATAGATCACTGTCAACTGATATCCATTTTTAAATCATTTACATCAGATGTAATATAGATGTAACTAAAACAATCCTCATTACAAGATTATTTTAATAATAATTCATACGTTTTAAATGGAAGCAAGGACAATAAAGAAGAGGAGGAGGGATTGTATAGATGCTTTTGAAATTATAGGAAGAAAGATAAATAAGATGAATCGATAAACTGAGGAATGAGGAAATAATGAACAGAATTAAAGAAGAAAAAGCACTTATGCGAGAAGTACACAAAAGAAAAGGAAGCTGTGGTTAGGGCATGTGATTAGAGGGACTGGAAATCTAAACAACTGCTTTGGAAGAGTCCAGTAGGAGATAGGAAGTGAGGAAGTAGACGGATGAAGTTAATAGGTAAGGTGAAGATTGGAAGTTACAGAGGGATCAAGGAGAAGGCTTGGGAAAGAAATGTAAAGAGACAGTGGTGGTGTAAGAAATCTGCCGCCATGCAGAATGCTAAAATCATGAAGATTATTATTTAAAAAACTGTTTCTTTGAATTTTACATAAAATGTCATATTGATACATTGCTAGTACAAACCGATTATAATAAAAACTTTAACATTACACTAAAAATTGCTTTCACTAACAATCACAGTGTGCAAACTAAGGATATAGTTATTATTTTCCACCATGTAAGTCAATGGAATCAATTGTGCTTGTAAAATTTCTTCATTGGAATAAAATTTAAAAAGTTTTTTTATGTTTTAAACAGACCTTACACTGCAAAAAAGAGATATAACATATAATATTTATACTTTGGGTAATAAAATTTACAATATTGCTGACAAATATCAATATTGGAAAAAATTAGGACGTCTGCTTTATCCAAAAAGCCTTGTGGTAAGTTAGGTATTTTGTAAAGCCACCAGAAAAAATCAAGAGTTTCTGGATAGGTTTATTGACATATTATTCATCACTAAACAATTTTCAAATAACAAGGATACTTGTTGAGGCCAAATAATCATCCTTATAACACATATCAACCACAGATTATGTGAACACTTAACAAAAACCTAAAAGAACATTATCAGAAAGAAAAGATTAAGAAGGGACATGATATAGATAAACTCAAGTACTTCAGGATCCTTCTAAATTGAAAATGCTCATTTTGCCCACAATTCTTTGGGTCCAAGATGTGATAATTTTCCATCAACCAGTTTCAATAATGCTGCAAGAAATTTTTTTTTCCCCTATGTACTAAAGAACCATCTAACAACCAGGTCAGGCATCCTTAAGGAAAATCTTTCCCCATTCCTTGAATTATGTGACAAATGGAAATATTCAACTTAAGTATAAACCATTTGGCCAGAATACAAATTGAATATTTGTAGAGAAGTAAATAATTAAAATATTTTCAATCAGAATAAACAGTTGTAAGTGATTGCATAAATAAATAGTGTATTAAATTATCCGGTCTGGCAGCCATAAGAAATGCACATCACTATTATTATTATTAAATAATCACCATCAGTAGAAATAAAAGAATTAGAAAAAGCAAATACAAATAAAAAAAATGAGTATAAACAGAATATTATCAACAAAATAAAACACAATTTCACTTAGTTGTTCAAATCAATGTATAATTTTTTTATATAATATATATATATATATATATATATATATATATATTATACTGCTATACAAAATTTATTGTTAATAATTTTTTATAATTTTTTTTATTCATATTTATTTTTATTAATTTCTTCTTTCTTTTTCTTGTTCAGCCTCCGGTAATTACCTTTCAGATAATACATCAGAGGATGAATGGGGATGATATATATATGAGTGTAAATGAAGTGTAGTCTTGTACAGTTTCAGTTCAACCATTCCTGAAATGTTGGTTAATTGAAACCCAACCACCAAAGAACACCGGTATCCACAATCTAGTATTCAAATCCATGTAAAAATAACTGGCTTTACTAGAACTTGAATGCTGGAACTCTCGACTTCCAAATCAGCTGATTTGGGAATATGCGTTCACCACTAGACCAACCCGGTGGGTAATTTTGTTATTTACTTTCTCTGCACTAAAGATAAATGATTATTTAATAATTTAAATGTACATTTCAATTATGATTTTTTATTTTTGTAAATACTTCTTTAGCAATTTTTGCAAAATCTTATACTGGTAACTGTTTACAAATTTTATTCTTTATATTATTTTTATATAACAAAAAAAAAAAAACTACAGATATAATTTCTAAATAGAGAAGTAAAAAAAGATAACAAAATAAACTAATTTACATTAATTAGTTGCCACAAAACTAATAATTTTCTTTGTGAAATGAAAATATTGTAATATGCATACAAACACAGAGTATTAATAAATATATGCAAGGATCATTCAGAGATTACTAAAATTTGATTATATTTTTATTGCAAAAGATAACCATTTTTTTTTTTATGATAACAATCTTTGATAACCAAGATAAATTTAATTACATCTATTTGGTTAGTTCCTATTATGGCTTCCTATTATGTTACGTTTGTGTCAGTAGACTCATATATTTAGTTAATTTGTTATGGAACTTGTGAAGATTTCCTGATTTATTTCGGGTGTCATAAACTCATTAATTTAAGAAGATGTGATTAAAAAATACCTAAAGTAAAGTTATAATCGGTCAGTTTAATTTTTTACATGAATTATGTTGATATGCCAGTAATTTATAGCTTATAATTAAATCTTTAAAATTACAGAAATAGTAAACATATTTGATCATATCTAAACCTACGTTAGATTGTTCCTGTTCCTTTAAGCCTTTTTTTACCATCGTTAAATAATATCATCAGAATTTTATTCCAGGGCAAAATAACCAGATAAAATGTAAGGTCAGAGGAAGAAGATTCCAATGGTCTTTATTTATGTAAAAAAAAAAATACAAAAAAATAAGTAAACGGGATTGAATGGGAGAGATGATGAATTCAAAGAAGGATTATAAGATATCCTGACCTCCATAAAAAAAATCTGCCTTGTGACGATCCTGGTCACCACACCACTTCCTCTGTTCCTAGTCATGATAGGCTTTATTGGAGATCGTCTTTTAGACCCTCTAAAATTGATAATTCAACACAGTCATCAGTTTGGCCTCAGTCAGGATGCCACTGATGCAAATGTGTCGGCAGACATTTCCATCAGTGCATTTACACAATCTTCTATCACCTTCGTGTGGCTTCTTCTAACTACAACCACCTACCATAACTTAAAACCCTCAACTATCAAATTAACCGATAACCAGAAGTGCAATCACGCCTTCCACTAACACGGAAGGTTTCACACAAAAATATTCCCTTATTATAAAAATATGCAGACTGCTTTCAGTTAATGTGTTCTCGTCTTGTTTAACTCTACTTATGTACAAACAGGCAGGAAGGATTAGAGCATTATCCTACAAAAGTTAATTAGTATATAAACGTGACTATAAAAATATTGTTTTTACTTTCCTGGCAAATATAGCTAGAATAGTTACATTAAAACAGAAAGTATGGTCATGGGATATCAGTTTTTTTTCAAATCTTTACTTTTTACAGTCTAACTAGTTCATCTAAACCAAAAAAAAAACATATATATGTATGTTTATCGCACTGATTTTGGCCTTATAAGGATCGACCAAACTGATTTTCTTCAAATTTGGCTCAAATAACTCTATACAATGGGATATTCATCATATTAATTTTTTTTCAAAATTTGTTAAGGTGGGGGGATATTGTGAAAAAACTAATTTTGATTTCCTTCCGACATTTTGGAGAAAATTTTATTAAATCAAACTTATTACCTACAATGCATTACAAATAATCCAAAAATATTTTTCAAAAAAAATCAACCCCCACCGCTTAAAATTGAAATATATTTTTTGTTCTTTGCTCTATCTTTTCCTTCAGTTTAAGTAAATATTAAAACTTTTTTGAAAGTTTATTTTTTATTTATAAAAAACTATCAAGAGATGTTTTAAATTATTTTAAATTATAGACCACAGACCTAAAAGTTTTTTTTTTAATTTTCGTTTTATTTATTTATTGGTCGCAAATTTAAATAAGCAGCAAAGTTTCTACCTCTAGACTTTGAAGCAGTAATACAGTTTTAAAAAGTTTTATTTTAAAGCTTTAATTTCATATTACAACAGACTAAAAATAGTTTTTTTTTTAAAGCAAAATTTGAAAAGTAATAAAAAATTATTTATTTCTTTTTGTATTTTATTTTATTCTATATTTAACATTATAATGTCTTATTACGAACATTAAAAAATTTGGTTATCAAAATGAGTCTTCAATCATATTAGTACATTTTTGTTATCGTTTTATATAAGATGAAATTACTTTATCATAAAAATAAAGGTCAGACCCTTAATGTTTGAATTGGAAGAACTTTCTGGTGAAAAAGCTCTACAAGGTATTGTATGACTTGACCGGCATAACCGGTAAAGTTATCCAATACTAAACCATCTTTTTTTTCTTAAAATAAAAAAGAAAGAATTAAAAGAATCAAAATAGGTTAAAGGATGATTCTCTGAGGATAAACATCAACCATTCTTGGTGTAACTGTATAAAGAAACAGACAGTATATGTTCAAATTCATAGTGAAAATTTCAAAAACATAAGCACACATTTAGTTGATAAATTTAATTAAATGTTACGCAAATTTATTTTCACACGATTTTACCAGAAATTATTTAATTTCAATGTCAATTTACCAAACCAAATATTAAAAGAATAATCCTTGCATATAATTGAAAATTAATATAAATTATATATAAGTGTATAAATGAAATGACTCACTTAAGATGGTGCTGTATTTCTTGGTAATTAACGTAATGACTGAACTTAGCAGGATCAGTAATACCAATTCTACTGCCAGGACGATTAATTGAATCTATATCAGGGTGATGTTCTAATCTCTGTAAAAAAAATAAAACACATATACAATAAAATAAACAGTAAAAAATTTTGGAGTTATTATAAAATTTTTAATGTAAAAAAGATAATGTTAAACCCTTACGACACCGACAGTTTAAATTTACAAAAGTTTAAAAGAGAAAAGTTATGTAATTTAATTCCAATAAGTTTACACACAAAACAGAATGAGGGCAGCGATAATGGAACTAACCTAGTAGACTGAACCTGCAGAGATATAACAATTAAACCACGTGTGCGTCATCTATGCAACACGACAGTACTACCAACATAAACAAAATATAACTAAATTGCGAATAATAATTGACTTACCCTTGTAAAATAAAAAAAATTAGTCTAATTCTTAGGAAAATTTGGTGTTTATCCTTGTAATTTATTTATCTTCTAAATATATAAATTTTATGTTTATAATAGTAATTCATTCTAGGGCATAGAAGAAAAACACTAAAACTTGTCTAAAATAATACATACTTGTCTAATAGCTTCTTCATAACGCTCTTCTCTCTCGTCAAGAGGATAATGACCACGTCTTTCAACATGTCTTCTTTGATGTTGTGCTCTTAATTGTTGTATTCTTTCAGTACGTGATGGTTCATTAATATTACCAGCTGGTGAACCAGATGATGGAGATGAATTAGTATGACATGTAGGCATACCAGCATCTATACCTAATTCTCTAATCTACAAAGAAGTAAAAAAAAAATTATAAATAAAAAAACTACAAACAAATTATATTAAATAAAAGATAAATTCAAAAAGACAGTCTCATCAATTAAATAACCACATATAAGGTGCTGTAGAGCTGTATAAAGTGTGTGTAGTGCTGTATCTTCAGGTTATAATTATTACTTAGAGTGAAATTACTTGAAGATCCTGAAAGACTATAAGAAATAACCACTAAGAAAACTTATAAGTTGACAGGATACGATTGATATACTGGGCTGATCATGATCCATCAACAATGGTTATCAGAATGAGCTAAATAAGAGAAATAAATTATTTTTATAAACTTTTGAAAATCTTTAAGTAATATATGATGTTTTCAACATGTTGAAAGACTTTGATAAATTGTTTGTTTGGAACATCGCCTAATCATTTAAATAGTTATATCATGTCACAACTGAACACAATTCAGCTTGTGAGAAAGGACCTTATTACAAGGTGTGGCTATTAAATAACGAGACTAATGTTGCTACAAGAACTGTGCATGCGCCAAATTCATACAACCGACAACTGTGTAGCATGAGGCCTTCGCTTTCGATTGTTGCCACTCCAGTTTCTGTAGACATACTAGTCTGGCTATGACCTTCATTTGGATAACATCTGTTTTTTTTTTATTTTGCCGAAAAAATTATAAGAGTTTTATTAGAGAAAAGAATTGTCGTGAAATTTCATAAGAAACTTGGAAATACTGTAATTGAAACTTATCTTTTATTAAAAAAAAGTATATGGCAATGAATGTTTATCACGTGCATGGGTTTTTGAGTGGTTTAAGCATTTCCAGGATGGCAGAGAAGACGTTGAAGATGATATTTGCTTGGGTTGCCCTTCCACATCAAAAATTGATAAAAATATTGAAAAAAATTGGTAATTTGTTACAATCTGACTGTCGATTATCTATTCTTGTCTTTATTCAAGGTCCTTGCTCAATTCCATGAAAAAATAAGAAAAAACAACCCATGGAAGGTGAACTGTGGAAGAACAAATCACAAATTCTTCATCAGGACTATTAATGGCTCACACTGCACTGTGTGTGAAGATGTTTCTAGCCAAATATAACATCCTAGTGTTAGATTGCATATTGAAGGGGTAATAACTAAATATGTATAAATTAAAAATAAAATATTTTACAGCATTAGTTTCGTTATTTAATAGCCACAACTTGTACCCTTCCATTGCCTTTTTTAAAAATTACCAAACTGTTTGAAAAATCTTCTTATCTATCTGTTTAACATGCAATTAAATGATTACATCAAAGTGTATATATATATATATAAAATACACAGAATGTTCCACAAAAAATGGAGAAACTTTCAGGACATCTACTGGTGAAAATAATGAAAAAAAAAATCATGTAAATTTTGGTCTAGAAATGCTTTGTTTTTAAATTATGGCTAGCGATAGATTTTGCACAGATTTCAGCTTTTTTAATAAAAAGACACCCTACTGTAATTTTTAAGGTGTAGAGTTGGTAGTTTCTTATGTAATTTGACTGGGAAATAAAAACTACTGGAGTTACAGTTCTGGAATCTGTTTTATCTTATTTCCCAGCTCAAATTACATAAGAAGCTACCAACTTTACTTCTTAATTTGGGTTCCAAAAGTTACAGTAGGGCTTCTTTTTATTAGAAGAGTTGAAACCCTTTGCTAGCCATAACTTGAAAACTAAGCATTTCCAGACCTTTCTTTCTTTCTTTCTTTTCCTGTTTAGCCTCCGGTAACTACCGTTTAGATAATACTTCAGAGGATGATATGTATGAGTGTAATGAAGTGTAGATTCTTTGTTCGTTGTACTTGTACATTCTCAGTTCGACCATACCTGAGATGTGTGGTTAATTGAAACCCAACCAACAAAGAACACCGGTATCCATGATCTAGTATTCAAGCCCGTGTAAAAATAGCTGGCTTTACTAGGACTTGAACGCTGGAACTCTCGATTCCCAAATCAGTTGATTTGGGAAGACGCTTTTCACCACTAGACCAACCCGGTGGGTCAAGCATTTCCATACCTAAGTTTATATAAACTTTTTTCATTATTTTCACCAGTAGAATATGTCCTGAAAGTTTCTACATTTTCTCTTGGGACACCCTGTATAATGTAACATTATTTATAGTCTTATTCTTTCAATACGTAGTTCAAAATTTATTTTTATCAGGGTCATTCAATAATTAAAGAGACAAATGACTATTCAAAAATGATTATTTATTCAATGACAATGAAACTAATACTACTTTTCAGCATAATCCCCAGCTATATTTAGGCATTTGTCCCATCTGTCTGAGAGATTTTTTATTTCCAGTAGTAAAGAATCGCTTTGGAGTTATTTTTTATTGCACTCTTGACCCACTCACTGTTACCATATTGGAGGCACATACAAATTTGAGAGAATCAAACAAAATATTTTATGATGCAAGATCAGGACTGTGAGTTGGATATGGTAAAACCTCCTGACCCAATTATTGAGTAGCTTTCTGTGTCTTTTTAGCAGTATATAGATGGATGTTGTCGTGCAAAAGAATTATGTGTCTTGAGAGAGAACCACGGCATTTCCTTCTTAATGAGGGATTTCATTTTATTTTTTAGCATGTCAAAACATTATTCACTGTAGATTGTACATGGTTCTTCTAAGTTACTGCAATATATTGGGCCTTACATTCCTGAACTCTGTTAGATTCACTTTACCGACTGATGAGTAGTTTTTGAATTTTTTCCTGGTGGTTGAATTTGAATGTTTCTATTCCATACTCTGATATTGGAATTGCGGTTCAAAATTAGAAATCCATGTTAAAATGTGATTTAAAAATGCATTACTTCTTGCTGTAACCATAATTCAAGTTCCATACAGATAAGAAATCCGACATCAACCTGATTTCTCACATTTCTGATCTTGAGTTGACCAAGATGGTGAACCTACCTATCTCGATCACATTTCATGTAGTTCCATTATCTATGATATGCTGGTTTCCAAGATAGTCAATTCATGAGTCAGCCATCTTTGAACCAACCTTGAGCATGTTTCACGGTAATTCAGCTAATCATGGATAATGGAATAGGGAGTGTCAATACTTACCGCACTATAAATTTCAGCAATTTCCCACATCTTTATGCAGCTCTCCTCGAGAATAAGATGATTATATGATTATGTGATTTTGTAAAATATCAATCAAACATTTTTACCAGCCTTCCACTATGATGAAATTCGGTATAACATGTACTTGATTTAAACTGTTTGATATAAAAGTTTGCACAGTAAATATATGTTTTTAAATACTGCTTTAACATCCATAAATGAATGCTATACTTTGACAATACATGTTTCAAGTGGAGCTGACATTTTAAAATAAAAAAAAAGAAGAGATTATAATAAAGGAAATTCTTTTAGAATAGATATTTTCTACATTAAGGGTGCCAACTTCAATCTCAGACAGTTTCATTTATTCTTATTAAATAGTTTTTCCACTGCTGCCACCATATAATTATTGAATAACCCTCATAAAACAGGAAAAAACAACAAAAAAACAATGTAAAAGTTCAACGATTTAAAAAAAAATCGTTAAAACCGGAAATCCATAAAAATTTTAAAATTCTACGTATTTTTCTAAAATTGCATATCAGTCTAATAAATAAAAAAATAATAAACACACATCCAGTAAATAAAATCAGAAATCTGACTTTATATTTTAGAATATTTTTATTATAATAAATAACTTAATTTAAACTATCTATACCAATATATATATATATATATATACATGTAAGCAGCCAGCCCAATAAACAGCAGCACAATAAAGTAAAATTTAATAATAAATTTCATAAATTAATGTACAACAATATTTTAACCCTTTTACTCCAGTAAATAATCAACTGCTTTACATAATTATTTTTTTAATGATGAATATACCTGTAAAAATACTCAGACCACCTGAATCTATTACTATAATCGACTAGCCAATTGATAGGAATTAACATATTGGCTTCAAGCTTAAACTGTTTCTAATTCGATTCTTAGCAAGGGTGTGGTATTTACAGAAGTATAATTTTATCTAACTTATTTTTCTCATTAAATTACATGCAGAAATATTCCAAGGTTGTAATATATTAAACAAAAAAATAAATCATCAATGGTCAGAAAGACATTTTATATGTCAGTTTGAACAGATCTCCGTAGTTAAATACAAAGTATAGTTTACATCTGATCACATAATGTATACTATTAACAATTTTGTAATGACTTCAATAATCACTGCATAAAAAAACAAAAACATATTAGTTGTGATAAAACAGGGATAGAAGAAATACGATTCTGATTTAATAAAAAAATATAGAGGCAGTGGAGATATATTTTGGAAAAAAGAGCTTATGAGTATAAGGGTTAAAATTATTAGCTTATTCATGCTATACCATATAAATGAGCTTTATATATGCCATAGCCTTAATACTAGCTAGTGAGCTGCAACTAAACTTCTACGCAACAATTTCTACCATCCAGAGAAAAATTAATTTATTGTATTATTAAAAAGAATATCGATAAATATTAAATTCCTTAAAAAATGTCTAAATTTATTTATTTATTTTTTTTTTTGGGGGTTTATTTATTACTTCATTACTTTTTACCATTCATACCTTACTTTTCACATTCCCTATGTACATGAATTTATTGCACATAACTGAAAAAGAGGTTGAATTGATTTGACTTTAATTTGAAACCACCTTTAATTTATCATGTGGAATGAAAGTTTATTACAAAAGAAAATCTTATTATAATAAGGAAATCTAATAATAAAGTTTAATATTTTATGAAGGCCTTATAAAAATTAAACTATCCATCATATTTTGAAACAAATTTTATCACGTTTTAGATTATTTTATACCAAATTTTGTGACGCTAGGAAGCTGCACATCCTTGCCACTTTGTAGCCCTTACTACTACCTTTCTAATTCATTATACTTTATTGTTTTCCTGAGTATTTTAAACCATTTCCTGTCCCAGTAGAACAATTAGGTCTCGAATTATTGTAATTTTTATGTTTTTTTACCACTTCATAATATAGGAAGAACAATGTTCACTCGTATTTTGACTCAGAGTAGAAGAAAAATTTTGATGAGGCTTCATTAGGTGTGACTCAATTCTTCAAGTGTTTTAAATTGTTACCCAATCCAGTAGATCAATTAGGTATTGAGTTATTGCAATTTTCACATTTTCAGCATTTTTCTTACCATTTTATAATATAGGGAGTACTCAACTTTTATTTTTACAGATTTTTTTAGATATATTATAATGGGAAACAAAAATATCACTTTTTTTAAGTTTCTAACAAGCAGATTGACTAATTGTTACTTAAAAACAAAAGGACCAATTGCATTCAAATTTTCACAAAAACTATCCCATTCTATTATTTTATCAACTAAAAAATTTCAGACTGACATCTTTAACTGTTTTTTGTAATTTGTAAAAGCGTGTTATATTTGATCTATACAATATATTCATAGAAATATGAGACAAGGCTTGTAACCTTCACTGTTATTTTAATTGGTGAATACGGATATTTGATAAAACATATCAGTAAATTGATTAAAAAATAAAAATTTAATATTACCAAAGACAGCATAAAATTATCTTAAAGTTGATGTAATTGGTTTTGAAACCTCATGAAAGATTTTATTTTTATAACGCCTCAAATTTGAGTGCACATATCTCTGTGGCGATAGTAAGGAACAGTATACTTGTGATTCAGAAAACCATCGATTTTATTTCAAGATCAGAAATAGTACATGACAAATCTGATTTTCAATTCCTATGAGTACTGTTAATGAATTAAAAGTTCCTAATTAAAATCAGTGATAAAAAAAATTTATCTGAAGAAAAAATAAATAATACAATAAGTTTTGGATCAGATGTACCCAATTTTAATTCTTAAAAAACATTAAGATTGTATAATACTAAAAAAATATAACATGAATTGTGTGACGAAAAAATTTACACAATAAAATATTAAAAAAAAAGCAAAATATTCTAAAGTTTTCATATATTTCTTTTTCCTGTTTAGCCTCCCAAATCAACAACAAATCAGACAAATCTGATTTTCAATTCCTATGAGTACTGTTAATGAATTAAAAGTTCCTAATTAAAATCAATGATAAAAAAAATTTATCTGAAGAAAAAATAAATAATACAATAAGTTTTGGATCAGATGTACCCAATTTTAATTCTTAAAAAACATTAAGATTGTATAATACTAAAAAAATATAACATGAATTGTGTGACGAAAAAATTTACACAATAAAATATAAAAAAAAAAGCAAAATATTCTAAAGTTTTCATATATTTCTTTTTCCTGTTTAGCCTCCCGTAACTACCGTTTAGATAATTCTTCAAAGGATGAATTAGGATGATATGTATGAGTGTAAATGAAGTGTTAGTCTTGTACATTCTCAGTTCGACCATTCCTGAGATGTGTGGTTAACTGAAACCCAACCACCAAAGAACACCGGTATCCACGATCTAGTATTCAAATCCATGTAAAAATATCTGGCTTTACTAGGACTTGAAAGCTGTAACTCTCGACTTCCAAATCAGCTGATTTGGGAAGACGCGTTAACCACTAGACCAACCCGGTGGGTTAAAGTTTTCATATCTGGTTGTAATGAATCACACAGCCTTGTATACTAGATGTGTAAATATGAAACTGGAATTTGCCCATAGATGGCACTAGGTGTCAATGTAGTTACCGTCAAACCACATCATTGGCGCCATTTTCTTTCTTTGACAGCTGACGAAGATTTTCTACTTACAACAATACAAATTTCATACAACAGCATAGTTTTAATTAGCGTTGAACATGTCGATTTTTGTACCTACAAACTACGATTTGTGGACAGCATTGATTTTCTGTTACCATTTAAAAAAAACTGGTGAAGAATCACACTGAATGCTTGTTGAAACTTAAAATGAGCATGCTCTTGGTAAATCACAGTGCTTTGAGTGATTAAAAAAAAAAAATTCAAACGTAGCGATTTTGACGTGAGAAACGAAGAACGTGGAAAACCACCAAAAAGGTTTGAAGACACTGAATTGCAAGCATTGTTAGATGAGGATGAAGCTTAAACGCAACAATAACTCGTGAATCAATTAAATGTAACACGAGAAGCTGTCTCCATACGTTTGAAAGCCATGGGAAAGATGGGAAAATGGGTTTCACATGAACTGAATGAAAGACAGCAAGAAAACTGAAAAACCACTTGCAAAATGCTGCTACCCAGGTACAAAAGTCATTTCTCCATCGAATTGTGACAGGTAATAAAAAGTGGATATAGTTTGAGAATCCTAAACGTAAAAGATCATCGCCTGGTAACTCCCGGCGAACCATCAACATCAATTTCAAGGCTAAATTGCTACGGAAAGGCCACCTACGGAAAGGGGATCAGAATGGAGTAATCTATTATGAACTGCTAAAACCTAGATTAGATTAGATTAGATATTTTATAATAATTACGTAGAATATTAGTATACAATTTTTGAATGATACATATTTCCATATTGCAATCCACCAGCTTCTGGAAATATTCCTTCCTGAAATGCATTTGTTAAAATAGAATTAAAAAATTTTGTAGTTGTTAAAGTGTATATGTTTTCTAAATTTTTATTTAATTTTTGTTTTTTGTTTGATGAATTATAGAATTGTGTAACGACTAATGATACAGAATCCCACAAAAGTCGACTACTGGTATTAGATTTTTTTATTTAGGTTTTTTGTTACTGTATTTTGGTAGTTGAGTTATTTTTTGATTTAATTAGTACAGTAGTAAATGTTAACAGTGCACAATAATTAGATAAATTATTTAAATTTAAAAAAAATTAATACATACACAAACTGAAAAGACTTATCATAGATTAAATAAATCCATTTCACATTCCATTTAGAATTATATATTTTCACAACAATTTGGGTTTAGCAAAGATTGTAAATAACTCTTTTTTTTTTTTTTTTTACATTTCAACAAATTTTTCATGTAATAACATTTCATTTACTTCCAAATTATCAGATTCTTTTCATGATATTTAAATGACATATGTTACTTTAATTATTATTTAACTTCATTAATCCAATTATAGTTTTTAAATATAATAATTAAAATAACTTTTTATTTCACCAAGACCGTAAGTCAATAACAGAAAAGCAATAAAAAAAATTAAAACACCGCAGTTAACAATTTACACATGTACAAAAAAAAAATCAAGCAAACTGTGCGCTCATAACAAAAAAAAAACCATTGCTAAAACATTTAACGCAATAAATTTGATAAAAAGAAATAATGAAATGAATTATCACGTTCGCTTAATACAATCCCACAAAAAAAAAACACAAAATTGTACTGAATAAACTATATATCCTTCCAATAAAGCGGCCAGTTTTAGAAGGCGAAATTTTTATATGACCAAAAATATAACAATAAAGCATAACGTAATGCACATATATATTACGTAAAACATTCATAAATGCAAATTCAACCATTAATAACCAAAAATAATTTTAAAAAACAAAATATAATTTGATTTCTACTCACATAACAATTAAATGGAAATATGTGACATCATCACTAATAAAAAGTGTTTTGAAAAATATTATTAAATTCAAATGGAACATTTTTTTTTTTATAATTTTTTTTTCTTTTGTAGATAAATGTATATTTTTGTAAATTAAACCCAATCAGTTGATTCCCAAATATGACTTATTGATTTATAATTATATATATTATTATTATTTAACGGAACATCTTGTCTTATTTTCCAGAACCAAATGGGATTGCAGCAACATTCCTACAGGAAGAATAACTGCGATGAAATAATATTCATTTTGTAATCATAAAATGCAATAAATTTTATATAAATAACATATCAGTTACTAACATAGTTTTCTTCTGAGGACTTGATTTTATTGTAAATAGCATATATTCATATATATAATTTAAGGACTCCTTTATTAAGCAAAATAGGAATAGCTTTTATTCTCAATTATTCCAGAAATTTCTACTCTGTTCTTGCTCTAACCACATTTTCCTTTTCCCATAAGTGTACTGAAGTAACATGACTGCTGATCGGCTTGTTAGCCATCTCTAGATGCTATCTTGCAGTTACTTTACTCAATATGTTGATGGACTCAATCCAGAGTGGGTCCTTCAAGGATGAGGATGCAGATACCTGGCGCTCAAACTACTGTAAGACTGTATCATTTGAGATACCCTTTTTTTCTATTTATTTAAATATGATATTTTCCTATTTATTGATTTAAATTCAGTTTTTATACTAAATAATTATAACTAGTGATCGATCGACAAAACAAATTGCAGATATATGATGGCATTTGGATAATGCATGTAGCATAAACTCATTTCCATTGAATGTTGGTTCAATGGATACACTATTTAATGGGTAAATGAAAAGTTACACCACCCTGAATTTATTAACTAATTGAAGTGGGAGATTTGTTTTAGGTTGGCAATAATGGATGGGAATACCGCCACAAGCTGGTCCCTTCTCTCAAGAAGATGGGTAAGCGTGGAAGGAAAGAAGGTTCAACCATCTAAAAAATCTCGCTCCAGATGGTAGTAACCAGTCAAATGGCTTCTGCCCAGTTACAGGTGACAAAATAGTTAACGGTCTTGAGAGCAGAAAAGGGGGTAACTCCCAACAGAGGAGATATACCCTGATTGAAAGGTTGCAAGTTTTGAGAAAGTGAGATGGCATCCCCATCATCAAACTTTGCCTGCATAGGGCTTATATCCCAACCAGATGAAATTTATATTTACTGGCAAGCTTCTTGAGTCTCAGATAAAGACTGGGAAAATAGATAAAACAATTTGGAAAAGTAAATAACTATGACTAGTAAATCAACAACAGATGGATCCAAGTGCTTCCTAAAAGAAGCACCTTGGAATGTGAGAGGACTTAGTGCTAAGGAGGAAGAGTTGATGACTGAGTTGAGTGAGTACTTTTATGATAGATATTCTGTGATTACAGAGATCAAGAAGAAACTAAAGGGAAATAAGAATTTTGAGCAGTATATAATGCTTTATAGTGGAATGCCCAAGTCTAAGAGAACTGCAGCAGGAACGGCTAGCTATTCTTGTTTCTAGGCAGCTTGCACCTCCTAGTTATAAATTTGTTAATGAGAGAATTATAGTTGTACATTTAAGTTGGAGAAGGGTTTAACCGCACTGTGATTGGGGTTTACTCCCTGAAGAAGGAAGGAAGAAAGAAGTGTGATAAATTTTATGGGCACCTTCAGAGAAACAGATGTGATTAATGAGAATAATCTCCTTATAATGGCTGGTGACTTTAATGCAAAGGTTCGATGTCAACTGCTGTAATGGTGGTTGGTGCATATGATAAAATTGTGGTTAATGAGAATGGCATAAAGTTGAGATTGATTTTGTCGCCCTTAATCGATTCAAAATTACCAATACTTTTTTTAAGAAGAAGAATATTAATAAATTTACTTGGGAGAATAGAGGGTTAAGATCTCTCATAAACGTTTTAGTCAATGACAAAGGAGTTAGTCGCTTAATAGACACTCATGTATCTCATGGGGTGGAGCTGAATACTGAACATTGCCAGGTCGCGTCCAATTTTTAATTTCCTAGGAGATGGTTTAATTATCAAAAGTCATCTTCGAAGTTACATTTGTTGGAAGTTACATTTGTTACACAGCATACAGTGTTTGTATCAATCAAGATTGAATGCTAATCTGGAGTCAACTCTGAAAGACGTAATAGAGGAGAAGTGGGAAAACATGAAATATTGTGTTCATGCTGCTGAAAATGAAGCATTGTAATATTTGACATTGAAACAATAACATATATACAACAATCAAGTAAACTCTCCCTAATTTATCTTTCAGTGGCAGGTATTCCGTAAAAAGACAACCATGTATTTTATACAGTCTTTCGTAACCAACTAACCACATTCCTTAAAAAACTTACAATTTATTTCAGCCAGCACATGCGACTTCCTCCGGAGAAGGGGGTAGTGCCATTGCTTCCTCCAAAACAACTGGGGCCCCAGTTGTTTCCTGCTAGCCCAAAAGACGCTATCACCAAAAGGACTTCAGCGGACAGACTGAAGGGGAATCACACCGGGAGTATGAGGCTCAAAAAGCTTAGTCTCCCATGATCAGCTCCAGTAAATAATTTTCATGCTGGTCCATAGGACAGGAACGCAGATCACCAAATCCATCCATAAATAAAACATGAAAAAATGTATAATTGCCACTAAATAACCAACAACCCGCCCGATAAAAGAAAGACATAGCAGCGAGGGACTTTGTCCAGGCTCTGCGATCTGTAGGGAGAAATAATTTGAACTCCTGCCACCCTTGCGTTCCATTCCTATACAGTCTCAATGTGCCTTTATTCTTACTTATTATTTTAAATTGCAGTAGTTTTTTAAAAGTCGGGAAAATTTTGGAGTAGCTTTTCATTGATTAAATATATCCAATAAGTCAACGATTTTATGCGTAGCCGCTCCTTTTAGAGAAATCAGTAGGGTAGATGAACAAAAACAGTCTAGCATGCCAAGAATTTTAAATGACAAATATTTATAATGTATCCATTCATCCGTTGCATGATCACCTCAAAAGCAATAAGATGGATATCTAAGCAGAACAGAATGTCATAAGGGAGAATCAGCAAAGGTACAAAAAGATTAAAATTACATCTGTACTGCAATCATATAATGAAGGAATAATGAAAACCTAGTCATGAAAAAAATACTCTCTTACAAATTGTTTTTTATGTGTTTTATTCAGATAAAAATTCTTTTAGTGATTGAGGTATGGTCTCACCTAAATGGCTTTGTAAACAACCAGAACACTTGATATTTCTAAGTGCATAGAACCCTTACGTTTTCCTTGAGATTACATTACATTTAGAACTGAAGTTTGATCCACAAATAGTTGGAAGAGAATAACAGGTCAATTCATCACGGAAACTATAATATGCTACCAGAAAATAATAACTGATTTCATAACACTGCTAGAGAAAGATGAATACAACTGCTGGCTGCAGCAAGATGGCGCAACAGCCCACACAGCAGATAACAGAATTTTGCTATTAACGTGAATTCTTAAGGAGAAAATCATTTCCTAAGGTCTATGGTCATCTGGGTTGCCAGATTTATTTTCCATGAAATTTTTCTTTTTGCTTATTTAAAGGAAAAAGTGTTCTCATATCAATGATGCAACCATTAATAAAAAAGTGGCTAGTAAAATGAAGAAACATGTTATTTTGACAATTTATTATAACAAAATTACTGTAAATTATAAAATTATTTAATATTTATTTTTTTAAATTTAACAAAGTTTTTTCATATACTAGTTTCCATGTACATTTTTTCTTTGCGTTGCTCACCCTATACTTTATACATCCTTTGCGTATACAAGTATGCTCACCCTATAAATTTAAAGAAGGATGGGCTAACTAAGTTGGAGATTAAAAATAAACTGGGATAACTAAGAAGAGCTTTTTTATGTAGAAAAGAAATCTGCCAGCATCTAATAAAGTTCTAAGAATTAGAAATATTTTCTTAAAAATACTTATCAGGAGTACAGCATTTATGGTGAAAACATGAACATCAGGAAAAAGTAGAAAGTAAATGTAAAGTTACAGGTTACTCTTAAAATTAAGCACGTCTATAAAAAACAAAATGAAGAGGGGCTTAAGAAAAATAGGAGAGGTGAGAAATTTGTGGGTGAATTTTTTTTTAAAGAAATGTTTTAAGTTTGTGGTTCACGTATACTGTAACTAGGTCTTTATAAATAAAAAAAAACTTTAACATACAACATGAAGACTGTTTCACTTTTTTTAATCAAGGAAAATGAAATCCTAAATTTCTTAAATTTATATTTATTCAATTCCGTAAAGATTAATGACAAACTAATTACATAAATTAATCAAATAGAAAAAAAATACTGACATGCTGAGATTGTCCACTGTCGGTTGATTGTTGATGTTGCTGTTGCTGCTGCTGCTGTTGTTGCTGTTGTCGTAATAACCTTCTGTATTGTTCTTGTATACGTTCTTGTTCTTCCCTAGCTGCTCTTCTAGCTGCTTCTCGTTCCCTTTCATCGTCATCACCTTCCATTGATTTTCTGTGTTTACCAAACCTACATTAAAAAAAGAAAAAAGATACCTTAGACTCATTGTAACAAAAACATTTATTTTAGAGACAACACAAAGCTGATCGTAAACAATACTTTTTGACCATATGTGAGTACATGGTTAATATTCGTATGGACAATGCTCAGAATTGAGCTTGTAGGGGATTGAATAAGTATTTGATAGTCAGAATATTGCTTATAACTACATCATACATTAACACTTAAAAAAATTATATAATATCTCTCAGAGTGCTTAACATTTCCATTTCCTTGAACCTGGTTTTTTTCTGGGGGGAATTTTCAACCTGAATTAATTTTTCCTGCTTTCAAAGAAATGTAAATTGTTTCTAATTACTTTCTTTATCGATTAATGTGAATAGATTTTTAAGTTTGCATTTTATTCTTATGTTTACATCTCATGTAATGCTAAACAAATGTTGTCGCATTAATGAATGAAAACTTTACATTACAGAGGTAAACTTCAGTTAAGTTGGTTTTTACTTTTCTTTTTCCTGTTTAGCCTCCGGTAATTACCTTTTAGATAATACTTCAGAGGATGATATATATGTATTAGTGTAAATGAAGTGTAGTCTTGTACAGTCTCAGTTCGACCATTCCTGAGATGTGTGGTTAATTGAAACCCAACCACCAAAGAACACTGGTATCCACGATCTAGTATTCAAATCCGTGTAAAAATAACTGACTTTACTAGGACTTGAACGCTGGAACTCTCGACTTCCAAATAAGCTGATTTGAGAAGAAGCGTTCACCACTAGACCAACCCGGTAGATTTAAGTTTGTTATACTGCTCTTTTATAAGGCCACCTTTGTTGGTTATTTTGTAAATATTTGTGACCATAAATGTTACATATCTTTTAAAATCTAACGTAATGTTACACATACAATGTTCTGTAAAGCTATTAATTAATTTTGTTTAATATTTATAGTTGGTGTATTTATTTTTATTAAATATTGTGTGAAATTTTTGATTTATAATAATATCCATTTGTTATAAGGGATGGGAAACTTTTATAATCTCAGCTTTACTGAGAATTTATGGTAATATACAAGAGTAAAGCTAAATTACATGACAAAGGGAAAACTGATTAACAGAGCAATCTGTGTATGATTTTTGGATTACAAATGTTAAAAAATAATTCAATTTATGCCAAAAAGAGTTAAAATATAATAAAGAAAACATAAAAAATTGACAATATAGTTGTACTACTTTCCTGGTATATAATGGAAAAATATGGCATATGTTGTTCTTTATGCAGAGGAAAAATAATTTACACATGAAAATTTACCTAAGATTTCTTTTTTGGGCTAGGGGTAATTTAAAATGAAGTTTTAGTAAAATTATAATTAAATAAATGAAAAAAGTTTAACACGTAAAAAATTTTTTTTTTTTAATTTTTCTGCTTCCTCTCTTCAAAATCACCTTCCAAGAACATTTTTTGATTTGTCTGTGTTTATTATATTAAATGGAAAAAACTAAAAAAAAAAAAATTCACTAAAAAATGCTCAACCAATAAAAAGTTACCTAATATTTCTTTTTTGGTAGAGAGGAGAGAATTATGATGAAATTTTATTGTAATATTATAACAAAAAGTTTGTTATTTAAACTTTTAATAATATTATACTGGTATAAATAAATCAAAAAAAGGTTTGAAAATTTTTTTAAAAATTGATATTTTTAAATTTTCATCAGCACCCCTCTCACAAAGTATTCTTCTGGATTGCTTGCACTACTGCTATGCCTAGGAAGACATTAAGAAAATTTGGTTATAAAAAAAGCAATAGAAAGATAACTTTTCTCAATTTTTGTAGAAGAGGGAAATTTTGAGGCAATTGTTTTCTTTAAATGGTAAGATAAGCATGCAAGCACATACTGAGCTTAATGTAAATTGGGCTATGTTTGCAAAAGTTGGATAAAATTGATCCCCAACCTCACCTCACATTTGCTGGAGATATTGACATCAAAATTTTACCATCAACCTGCCCCATATAAACAAGTCTCTTTACAAAATTTCATCAAAATTGGTTCATCCAATCAAATGTTATTAAGCTTCAAAATACCAACACATGGGACATATGTATGAACATTACCTCCCCTTTTTTTGACTGATTGCTATACTTCCATTCTTCCAGCGTAGTTCTAGAGTATGATGATAGGAAATTAAAAATAAATACGATAATGACGATCATATTTTATACTAACAAAACTGTACAGTGTATTCATGTAAGTAAAATTAATTAAGTATTAATAAAAAATTATTGTTTGGAGATAAATAAAGTTTGGTTTGCCTTTAAAAACAATTTTTTTTTATACTGAATAAAAATAAAAATATCTTACCTAAACATAGAACCAATGCCTTTTAATATTCCAGGTTTCTTTTTTCCTTTCAATTTACTATCCAATGATGATTGTCTAGGACCTAATACACATTCACCATCATCTTCTGCCACTGAAATATCAAAAGATTATTTAAAAAATGAAAAAAAAAAACCGTATTAAAATCAATAATATTTAGAATGGCATCGCATGATACAGAAATGAAATACGACAATGATATATTATTATTGACAAAAATTAACAAAAATACTACACAACTGGCAAGACTGGCAAGACATGCCAAGAATGGTTAACTTTCTGACTTCTAGATCAGCTAATTTTGGGTTTGAATTTCATTTTAGTTGTTAAATACATGTAGAACCACGTCTGAGGTTGTAAAAATAAAAATGTATTATTCTTATTCCTTTTCATACTTTTGTATCAGTAAAACATAAACGGGACTTTTGTGTTCATGGCCCATGAACGAACATGAGTGAGCTGGTGTGAAGGATTGACAGTAGTAGGTGGAAGGTGTTTACATGTCTCCAGTCAATAAAGTCATGTCAGAGCAAGAGGTTATATCATTGGTAGTGCAACATATTATTGTGAAGTTTTTCACTTCACAAGTGTCAAAACGTTTGAAATTTTGACTAGACTGCGGGAAAAGTTTAAAGATATGATATTGTCAGGCCAGAGAAAACGTGTCTATCAGCTGGAAAAATCCTTGCAATCCTCTTTTGTTTATGGAAATGAGTACTGCTATAAATTTTCTCCATTAACATCTCATTGTGAATTTTTTTTACTACTACCACCTCTGGGACAAAGTGAAAGCCATTTACAGGAACAAAAGTCACCATCACCCAGTCTAAAATGATTTTCCTACATGACAATGTCAGACCTCAAACAATCGTTAGTACTTGGGAAAAACAGGATGAAATTTACTGGGAAATCTTACATCTTTTGTATATTTCAGATTTATTTGTTTGGGCCAATGAAAGAATTACTGAAAGGACATCAATTCCAGAATGATAACAAAGTAGAGAAGTTTGTGTATAATTGACTCACGACAAACCCACAAACGTTTTATGAATAAGGGATCCAAAAGCTTCCCACACATTGGGAAAAATGTGAAGAACTTCAGGGAGATTATGTAGATTAGCAATATATGCGTTTTATATTTTTATTCTGTATTAACAAAGATAAAATTACAATAACATTACAGTATAAAAAAAAAATGGATTTTATAAAATTTGATTTAATACATGGTAAAATTTTATATGATGTTTATATTTTGACTTATCTCATTAAAAATAGATAATAAAAAATAAATAAAAATCAAGTGCAATATACTTAAAAAACAAAAAAAATAATGCATGCAACAATCCAAAACATTACCAGAAAAATATTTTTTTAATAAAATTCTCAAAGAAGATCTAAATTTGCAATAATTGATCATATTACATCTATCTTTTATGATCATTGAGCTCTGTGCATAATAATATTATGTGTAATGTGCATAATAAGTATAAACTATTCCTCCTGACCCCACATTTTGTCTTACAGCGATAAGTTTGTTAAACTTATGAGATTTAGAGTATTTCAATATGTTAAAAATTAAAAAACCAATTTACTTCAGCATTTTTTTTTAAAATCTGGTTATAAATACACTGTTTGTGTTTGAAAAAAGTTACGAGACAGTTTTCTACAAATGCCACACCACATTACGGTGAAAAAATCAAGGACGAAGCTGTTACTTGACGAAAATCCATCATAAAAAAAAGAAAATAGGAAGTACCAAAATTGATTTTATTGTGGAAAGTAACAATCAGAGCATATGAGCGAAATGTGTTCTATTTTATGATAAAAGTGTATGTGTTCTGTTTTGCAGCTATGTATGTTCACTGTGAACAAGGAACAAGGTAAAGATGACAAATAATGTTCTCTCATAGGATATCCCTTGGGATATCAATTATGTATATAGTATCTCAATTATATGTTGATATTAAATTCATTTCTGAAATTATAGGCTAGTTTCCTTATTTAAATAATAAAACCAAATAATCCTTACATAAAGTTTATTATTGATTATGTAAATTGTAATCTTACATCCATAGCCACATGTTAGTTTTATATAATTACTGTGAATTTCATAGTAGAATCAGGATTATTCTGTGACATATTATCTGTTTACTTTTATAAATAATATATTACAAAAAAAAAAAAATAAATAGTATATTTGTAGTATTTAATGTATAATCTCTCAAATCATTAGTCAAATTAATAACAAGCGAGATTATGTTATTTGAAATTGTTAGATAAAAAAAAAAAAAAATAGGTACAGAGGGATTTTAAAATTTGTAAATGTTTTTTGGGAATGTGTAGTTAATTATATTATGTGGAAACTATATCTGTAACTTAAGATGCATTAAAAAAAAATCTAAACCTAATTCTTAAAAACTTTTATAATACATTTATTAAATAAAATTAAAAAGAGATTGAAATGTTAAAAAATAATTCTGATTAAGTACGATATAAACATTGAAACTGAGAAAAAATTAAAATAGAAATGACAAAATTTAATAGACACAGATAATCATCTGATTTTATTCTATACCGATATCTGCAATATTATTTATAAAAAAAAAAATTGTTAAATGCTAACTTTTTTTAAAGCAATATTAAGCACTATTTACTGTAACAAATATTGATCATAAAAAGCCAAACGCTCAAAATAAAATATAATAAATAAATAAAACTAAAAAATAAAGTGGAAAAAACAAGCTGTGCTCATGATCCATACAAGTATCCATACGGAGTTCATGTAGAGAAAGAGGCGCATCATAACTACGATCAACTGCTGCACGAAAACTTTCATTACAACCTCGGCCACGTATGACACGAACAGCACCTTGGCCATTACGATATGTAGAAGCATCTTCTGCCATCTGTATCTGTAAAAATTTAAAACTTCAGTAGTAATACAACCTTTTAAAGACTTCTAATTAATTATGGTTCCTTTATTAGTCATTTAGGCAACAATAAACAATTTTCATGAGAAAGGGGTTTTAAAGGAAATTCAGAACTTAGATATACAATAAAAAAAGCTGACAAGAGTTGTAGGATTTTCGTAAAACACAGTTTTAGCCGCCTGATGGGAATGTTTCTGATACATGGCTTACACATGTACCACTTAACTTAAAATATTATCATTTTATTTAAATATAACATTTTTTTGTTTATTTAATTCAATGATTCTAATGCCTGTGAGTATATTGTATTTAATTTGCGTTGGTGTGGCAGTACTAGCGACAATGGTCAGCACTAACTAAACTAATGTAATTTCACAACTTACAAAGAACAAATTTTGCTTGTATGGTCGGCAGCTGGTGTAGCTGTGAGGTACACTAGGTATCAAGTCGACCAAGCGATCCATCTTAAGATCCTGGCTAGACAGAGTTACTTTTCTACACTTTAAATATAATTCATTTATTTACTTTTACTGTTCACCTGTGATATCACAGCATAGCAAATGACAACAGCATTTTTTGAGGTGGGAATGCAATTTTGCAAAAATCTTTTTTTTGCAAACATTGTTAATTTTTTAATTGTTAAGAAATATGCCTAAAAAAATATGACCTTAATTAGGTGAAATATCGAAATACTGAGGATGACCTTGCTCTACAGCCACCCTCTAAACCTTTTAAATTGAAATTTTAATGGCATCAATGCCCCATATATAGAAAGAAGTAATCTGATCAAGTTTGGTCGAAATCGGTCCATTAGCTCTGGAGATATAAGGTGATTTAGAGGCCAAGACCAATTACACGCATACAAACATTAACATCTGAAAAATATCCATCCGGTTTTTTGGGTTCCGTATGTGTCAAAGAATCAAAATCTGGTGAAAACCGCATATGCCCAAAGACCGACTACAATACTTTCCCTTCTAGAGCTATAGCACTATCTAGATGGGAAAGTAAAACCTGAATGGAACTTTGTAGAATTACATTATTTAAAAGTAAGGTTAGAGCTAAGTTCATGGAGAAATTAATATGTGACACTGATAACACAAAATCTTTTATAAAATGACTAAAGTATAAATAATAATTTTTAATGACCTCCACATCACCCCTCAAAGGCATCTTAATCTCGATAAAGATACCTAACTTAACAGGAAAATAACCTATTCAAAGTATGTAAAGAAATGCACAGAACAGTGTAATATCTTAATATGTGCATTTTATTTAACTCAGGATGCATAAAAGTCTCATCTTAAATATTAAAATTAAAAATTAATTTTTAAAAACTGAACTAAATCAATAGTGTGGAAATCTACAATTTTATGACATAAGTAAGTGTTCATTAAAAGTATTAAAATTGAATAAAACTCGCTAAGTTCATAAGTTACTAATGTAACTCACTACAGTCACATACAAACATTCTAAAAAATGATTAAAAAACCAAATTATGGATATTGATTTAAAAACTGCCTTTAATTACTATAAGAACATTTATTCATTTGAAAAAAATGTAAAATTATTATACTGATTTTGTCTATCAATAGATTTAGCAAAAGGATTTTCAGCCTTGTATAAACAGACCACTTAAACCAGATGGTATTGTAGAGCGACATTTGGAATGTGAATTGCCAATCATTCCAGGAATGAAGCCATGGAGAAATTTATTGGGAGAAACCAGTTCACGTATTACACACAGAGTTTTAAGGGTACAAATTCCCCATATGTATCCTTATAAGTATCACTCAGGTGATTGAAACCATACAAATAAAGCACGGAATGTGCCATTTGAATTGCTTCCACATCAAATGAGGTGTAACATCATCACAATTTCAAACTATGATACAATTTTCAAGAATGAGTCGAACCATAGTTTTATACAGACACATAATAAATTTGTTGCATAATAAACATGTTAAATGATCTATACAAGCAAACCAAGGTTCCTTCTAGCTTTACAACCTGTAATAGAAACATGGACACTGAAAAGCAATTTAGAATAAAAAAACCTTGAGATCAAAAATTTTTAATTTATGTTGTATGGAATGTCGACCCAATCTATATAAGTACTTCATTATCAAGATTTTTCTAGTGTACGAAACAATGAATGTTTTGCCAAAATTAAGTGGCATTCTGTTTTCATTAGACAAAGTATAAATTCTGACTATATCCTTTTGCAAAGCCCCATAATCAGAATGATTTAACCTTAAGTCTTCTGAATTAAAATTCTGACCGATATCATTAATGAAAAGGTAGAAAACAAGGGACCAAGAATAGAACTCTGAGGTATCCCAGAAGTAGCTTTAAATTCTCTCAAAATCACTCAGCTATTTTAATTTGAAAACATCTATCAGCTATATTACTAATAATAAAACAGAATTTAAAAATTATACTAAAATTAAACAATTTTCCAATTTTTCTTCTTTATATTTTTGCTTTCAAAAGTCAGTACAAAATAAAAAAAACACGATTGAAAAAGTACTATTTTTTAACTTTTTTTGGTATTATTCAATTTTAAGTTGTCTATTTTACTTTTTTTAATGTTATTTTAGTTTAAAATAAGACTACTACAAATCTTGGCTATAAGAAAAAAGATGTTTATGAAAAAAAAGAAAGAAACCTGAACCTAATTTTTTTTTGGCTTCAGTCATTTAACTGGTTTGATGCAGTTCTCCATGATTTCCTACTAGTGCTAGTCATTTCATTTCAGTATATCTCCTTACATCCTACATCCCTAACAATTTGTTTTACATATTCCAAACATTGCCTGCCTGCACAATATTTCCCAAGTACCTGTCTCTCCAATATCAGAGTGACTATTCCAGGATGCCTTAATATGTAACCTGTAAGTCTCTCTTTTTTTACCTATATTTTTCCAAATTCTTCTTTCTTCATCAATTTGCCACAACAACTCTTCATTTGTCACTGTATCCACCCATCTGATATTTAACATTCTCCTGAAGCACCACATTTCAAAAGTTTCTAATATTTTCTTCTAAGGTACTCCAACCGTGCAAGTTTCACTTCCATATAAAGCTACGCTCCAAACATATACTTTCAAAAAGGTTTTCCTGATGTTTAAATTAATTTTTTATGTAAACAAATTATATTTCTGACTGAAGGCTCATTTCGCCTGTGCTATTTGGCATTTTATATCGCTCCTGCTTAGTCCATCTTTAGTAATTCTACTTCCTAAATAACAAAATTCTTCTACCTCCGTAATCTTTTCTCTTCCTATTTTTACATTCAGTGGTCCATCTTCATTATTTCTACTACATTTCATTACTTTCGTTTTGTTCTTGTTTATTTTCATGCGGTAGTTCTTGCATAGGACTTCATCCATGCCGTTAATTTTCTTTTAAATCTTTTTTACTCTCAGCTAGAATTATTATATCATCAGCAAATCATAGCATCTTTATCTTTTCACCCTGTACTGTAATTCCAGATCTAAATTGTTCTTTAACATCATTTATATGTAAAGTATTTACATAGAAATACTTTATATCATTTCTATGTAAAGATTTCTATCAGTTCTACATAAAGATTAAAAATATAGGATAGGGAACATTCTTGTTGGACTCCCTTTTTTATTACAGCTTCTTTCTTATGTTCTTCAACTATTACTGTTGCTGTGTGGTTTCTGTAAATGTTAGTAATTGTTCTTTTATCTCTGTATTTGAACCCTAATTTTTTTAAAATACAGAACATTTTATTTCAGTTTACCTTATCGAATGCCTCACACCTAGATAAAAATTAGAAAATGAATTCAGGGAATTCCATTTTATTAAAAGAAATTATATAGTAAATATTGCTCAAAAATTTAAAAAGTTTTTATATCATTTTTTATCAATCTGAGCAAACAAAAGAACAACCACATTTATAAGCCAGGATCATACATGTAAATTTTCCAGTACTGAAACGTTTGATTTTCTATTATAGCAGACTGCAAGAATATAATCTACAGCCACAGTGGTTAGCTACATGATAATGTTATGAGAAAAAACAAATTCATTTTGATGTTCACATTAAAAGAAGCAAAACTAACCTTTTTCATATCAAATATTTAACTTTTTTGAGAATTAGATTTTTAGCGACTTATTATATAGATGTTTGCCGATAGATATCGAAAAGCAAGAATCATTTTCGTATGGTCAATTTTTAGAATTTACAGCAGTGTCCTTTGTCACACACAATTTAAGGAAATGATATTATCTTACATTAAAATATGGTAACAAATGCAGACCAGAATTTAAATTAAAACAAATTTTATGTAAAAGGAAATTTTTTTATTTTCCCCCCCAAAAAAAACAACACCAGGAACCACCTGGTAAGAACTAATCTATTATAAGGATTGGAAAGTTTTTTATTTATAAATTTAAAATTTAAAAAAAAAGATTAAAAATTAATTTTCAATAAAACATTTATTTTGGTAATAAAAAAAATAATATTTATAATATTAAACAAAAAATCTAATATTTATTAAGAATTTACCTCTTGTACCATTGTTTGTAATGATTCGAGACTAGATGATTTTTTCATTCCTAAAGAAGGACCTAATTGGGTTTTTGATCCCATATCACCATTGCCAGCTGAAAAATAAATGAATAAATAAATACAAAATTTTGAAAATTAGTAAAAAAACATTCATGTTTATTCTCTTTTATTAGTATTTAAATTTACAAAGTTACTTTATATATATACATGGTTTCATGTATTCAAAAGTATTTTATGTAATCACATAAATGGAATATACAAGGGTTATTTTTTTTTCAAGGTCCGATCGGTTGCGAAGTAAAAACCCGTGCAAAAATCAGATGAACCTTTGCACATGTGTTGTGCAGCGTCTCTAGTATGGACTTCAATCACGCCGTGTCACTTCGTTTGTTCTGAACACGCAGCTAGCATGTAAACATGTCCACAACAATAGCATCTCCCGCCAAGTGTGAAGTGCGTGCGGTAATTCGATTTCTTCAGGCTGAGGGGTGTAATGTGGCTGAAATTCATAGACGAATAAGTAATGTGTACAGTGAAACTTCAATGAGTGACAGCAAAGTTTGACAATGGTACAGGAAGTTTAAAGCAAGATGTACAGATGTTCATGATGCGGGCGGTCAGGGAAGGAAGTGAGTGTCAACCAATGATCTCGTTGAGCAAGTGGATGAGGCGATACGAGAATTCGTCGGTTCACAATTTCTGTATTGAGTGATTCGTTTCCTGAAATTTTAAGGTCAGATATCTACACCATTGTGAGTGAGAGTCTTCAATACTGCAAACTGTGTGCAAGATGGGTTTCCAAGATGCTGTCCGACCATCACAAAACAATGAGAATGGACACCTCCCTAACGTTTCTCCAGCGCAACCACAATGAAGGAGAAGATATTTGAACAAAATATGTCACAGGGGATGAGACATGGGTCCATTTTGAAACTGAAGAAACAAAAGAACAATCCAAACAGTAGATGCAAACTCATTCTCCCAGTAAACCAAAGAAGTTCAAGCGAACCTTCTCCAACAGAAAGTGTATGGCTACTGTGTTCTGGGACCGAAATGGAGTTCTCTTGGTGGAATTCATGGAACGTGGCACGACCATCACTGCAGCCTCATACTGCGTGACTCTTCAACGTCTACGAAGGGCAATTCAAAATAAGCAGAGAGGAATGTT
This sequence comes from Lycorma delicatula, assembly GCF_047948215.1. Lineage (NCBI taxonomy): Eukaryota > Metazoa > Arthropoda > Insecta > Hemiptera > Fulgoridae > Lycorma > Lycorma delicatula. The sequence goes on from NC_134467.1 coordinate 20,422,963, forward strand.
GTCATCAAGCATTGTCTTTCTCCATGACAATGCTCGGCCGCAACTGTACTGCAGCTGTAACAAAGAAGCTACTGCAGCGTTTTCGTTGGGAAGTGTTTGATCACCCACCCTACAACCCGGACTTGGCTCCATCTGATTTTCACCTCTTTGCTCACATGAAACGCTGGCTAGGAGGGCAACATTTTGGCCCAGACAGTGAGTTGCAGACCAGCGTAGAAACATGGCTGAAAACACAGGTGGCTCCATTCTATGACGAGGGTATTGGAAAGTTGGTACCACGCTATGACAGATATCTAAACCGGAGTGACGACTATGCAGAGAAATAGTGTAACTATGTAAGTACTTGTTACAAATAAAAAATTTTTTATTTTCATTGTGGTTTTAATTTTGTAACCGATTGGACCTTGAAAAAAAAACCCTTGTACATATTAGCATCAATAATGATATATAATCTGGTAAGATCTTCTAAAGCTACGTAGTTTTAAATCGTTTCATTATAAAACACCATGTGAAATTTTTTACGAAATCCAATTAATAATGAATATATTTTGGTATTTTGTTGTTTATAGCGACACGAACTAACTTAATAATGTTCAGCGACATGAACTTGAAAATAATGTTCATAATATAAATTCAAAGACATTAACCATGACTCAAAAAAGCAGGTTTCATCGATTTAATTTTAATCTAAAATACTGAAGAAGTTGTAGTTTCAAAGAATAAATAATTAAAAATATGAATTTACAAGACATTATCAGAGTAACAAGAAAAAATCAGAAGATATACCTAAAAGGCTCTGTATATTTTTATAAAAAAATGGCCCTTAAAAAGCTAGAACTTTAAAAAAAAGTGATTAATGTAGGCTGTAAGATACTACAATGATGTTACAAAGAAAATTTACAAAAAATACAGAATCGGTAATATTCCCAATACTGGAAAAAAATTGTTTACTAAAAAGCTATTTTCGTTATCTTTTTCGTTCGTAAATATATTTGTATTAATAAAAATAAACATTTTAATAACAGCATTATTTGGAGTTATTTAACAGTTTTTTTTTTTTTAATTTTGTACAAGAGGAAATAGCAAAGAGATCACAAACTGATATAAGATAGTAATGATCAGCTTAATATTTAATAGTTTCATTAAATGAGAGTACAATTTTGTTTACTGATATTCTATTAACAATCACTAGATTCCAGGTGTGTGCATAATTCATTTTAAAATGTTAAATATGCTTGATGAGCGTTTATTCAAAAATTATCATGCTGTTATACATTTCTATAAGAAAATAAGACTTCCTATAAAAATATCATGAGGAAATGTGTCCTGTTTATTATAAAAATTGTTTATTGTATAAAACAGTACACAATGGATTAATAAATTCTCTCAAGGTCAAACAAAAGTTGATTTAGGCTGACTTGTTTGTTCTGTTTTGATTTTAACAGAACCGCATGTAAGAAAGATGAAAGAGATGATTCAAGAGGAATAGTAAGTAATGAAAAACAGTTTAACAACTTTAAGTAGGATGTCCTCATGTTTAAAGTCGATCTCTGTGACCTTGGTCTTTCATCCAGAGGTCCCGGGTTTGAATCCCAGTCAGGCCTAGCATTTTTCATATGCTACAAAATTCCATTTCCATATCCCATACGCTTCAAGCTTATGTGGTGATATCATTAAGCCAAAAAATAAAAAATACAGTATTAAATCAAAACAGAATTAATGGATTAGGATACTGATCTCTTTATAGCCACGAGTTACCTCCAAACAACTTTCAATGTTTAGACATTAGAACTTAACTAAAAATTTCACGAATGATGATATCGAACATGAGGTGTAGAAGTAGCCGAGATGATAGGCCAAAAACATTTATGCTAATGATTTTGGGACATCAATAAAATGACTGAATAAGTACATTAATGTTGGTGAATCAAGCATGTTTCGCATATAGATCTAAATAGAAAAATAAAAATAGTTTTTAAGTATCTAAACTGAGTATTCTTTTTAGTATGTTATTGTGTCTTGTTTATTGATTTTTCCATCATATTTAACAACTTACACAACAATAATATTTAAAACAGAATCAAAATGATTAAAATTATAAAATTTCTAAAGAGAAAACCTGATTCAATTATTATCTTTTTCATAACATAATTGATTACAACATTTAAGAAGTATCATATTAATAATTATATAATTTGTAAATCTACTATCTATTGGGATTATTTTTTAACATTAATCTTTCTGTTATAAATAAAAATAAAAACAAGATTATCAAGAAAATGATGTTTTTGCCAACTGGTTACAAAATCTTTCACACTATTGCTAAAATTTATAGTTCTTTGTAAGTTTAGCCAAAAAATTAAAAATAGGCTATATCTGAATTCTAATACATTTAAATAAAATATTTAATTATTTATTTACTACAACACTACTACTACACTAGTAGTATAGTATGTCACACTACTAATAAATTGTATTCATTATGCTAACATAGAAAATGGGTGGGTTAGGTTAGGTTTTTTTTTTACATTTTATGAAGATAGATGAAATTTGTCGTATTTAAAAAACGACAAGCCCGATTGGGTTTAAATTTTATGAGTAAAATTTAGTTTGAGGTGTATTACGTTACTCGTACAAAAAGTAATATAAATTTTAAATAAATATAATTAAATTTTTGGATCTTTTACATTTAATAGATAACATCATCTGTAACTGACAGTTAAGTACACCACATTTTATTTGGAATTCTTAAGAATTTTGCATCATAAAATTCACAAAGCAATTGCCAGATTTAGTAATAAATTACATCTTAGTTTTCATTTTATTTTTAATTTCATTTATCACATTTTTATATTATTATTTATATAATTAAGGAAAGATGGATTTTACAAAAAAAGGGTTAACTCTGTAATATTATGTTTTCATGAATCACGTTTTAATTTTATTAACAAGAAAAAAGGATCAATAAAAAGTCTAATAATAAAGGGTTATCATTAAAAAATGGTGCGGTTTCAGTAATTCATAGGAAGATTGTAGGGAAATTTCTAGATGTTATTGGTATCCCTGAAAGCCTGCAACCCAAAATTTGTTTATCAGTAGTTGTAACCACAACGTCAGTTCTTGTATTGTTGTTGCGGTGAGTTTAGTGAGTTACTATGTTCTCGGATAAAGAAAAACAAAGTGTGTTTTATTGATGGCCAAATTAAAATCCGTAATTTTAGTTCAACGTGCGTTTCGACGTGAATTCGGAAGAGATCCACCGCACAAAAATAACACAACACGTTGGTTCAAACAATTCGAAGAAATGGATCAGTTAAGAAACAGAAATCAACCGGCAGACCAAGTGCACCAGACGAAACGGTTGAACTAATTAGACAATCGGCAATTAGAAGACCTGGGAAGTCCATCCCCCGTCGAAGCGTCGAATTAGGTATTCCAAAATCAACAGTTCACAAAGTTTTACATAAAAAACTGAAATTACACGCTTATAAAATCCAGATACTGCAGGAATTGAAATCCGATGATGGTGTAAAACATTACAATTTCGCTGTTGAAATGTCGGACAGAATAAGTGAAAACGAATCATTTTTAGACGATATAATTTTTACAGACGAAACTACATTTCATGTGAGTGGATGTGTTAACAGACACAATTCACAAAAACGGGGCTCTGAAAACCCACACGCAATTATTGAGAAACAACGTGATTCGCCTAAAGTTAATGTTTGGTGTGGTGTGATGAAAAATCGTGTAATAGGGCCTTTCTTCTTTGCTGAAAAAACAATTAATGGAGTCGTGTATCTTGACATGTTAACCGATTATTACTTTCCTCAGCCGGATGAACTCGAAAACATTCATCGACTTCATTTCCAACAAGATGGTGCTCCTCCGTAATTCAATGTGTTGGTCACGGACGCTTTGAACAAAAAATTTGGAGATCGATGGACAGGCCGGCAAGGGCCCGTACTTTGGCCTCCAAGGAGTCCAGACCTGACATCTTGTGATTTTTTCTTGCGGGGGTACATCAAAAGTGTTGTTTATATACAAAAAATTCACGACCTAAACCGCTTAAAAAACAGAATTAATGAAGCGATGACAACCATTAACAAAGAAATGTTAACTAATGTTTGGAGAGAAGTTGAGTATTGTTTGGAGAGAAGTTTAGTATTGTTTGGAGAGAAGTTGAGTATCGTTTGGACATCTGTCGAGCGCCTAAGCACATATTGAAATTTATTAATTTTGTAAAAAAATGTTTGATACGACAAATTTGAAAAATAAAAAACATAAACTCTAAGTAATTCTGTTTTGATTTAAACCATGTTCAAAACCGCACCATTCTTTTATGATAAACCTGTACTTTCCACAATGAATATTCTTCTAATTCTTATTATTACTGGTATCTCAATTATTAATTCATTTCTAACAAAGTTATTATCTGTAACTTCTATTTAAGATAAGTTAATATAATTTATTTTCTCAAGTTTTGATGGTTTTATCGCATATTTTTTTCCAATTATTCAAAAGTCATTTTGGGGTATTATACTTAATTTAAAAAATTTAGGTATTTTATGCATTTTAGTAAACCTTATAAATAGCTTACACTGTTATTGTGTAATGATTATTAAAAAAATTTAATTTTGGGAGCCATTTAGAGGGGAACCTGACAGCTGATTGTGGCCATGAGTGTATTTTTGTAATCCTCCAATGATGCTTAATCCAAATCCAAAATTTAATTTGAGACAAAAAGTGTTCACACACATACATATTCAATTCAATAACAAACTGTTTTTTGAAAGAAAAAAACAACTGATTGTTTACAACAGAGGTAAAATAGAAGTGTAAAAGATATCTTGTACTGGTTATTGCATAGTTTAAACATACATTTACACCCTTTATATAGTTTTAAAAATGCTGCTAGTCATCAATGGAGAATATTCCAAATTTTAATTTAATAACTTGTACGTAAAATGTTGCGTAACATGCTAACATGCTAATTAAATAACTGCATAACGTTACATAATAATTGTTTAACACTATATCCTATTAGTGGTAATTAGATGCAATGCATGCGTAAGACAGATCAGAGAAATATATAATTAATATTAAATAAAGAAATGCTTTTAAAAATGGCAAGAGCTGATTTTTCATTACACACACATATATATATATATATACCTCAAGTGGAAGCACTGGAAAAAAAAATTGTATCATTTTCTTAACCTACAGTTTTTTTTAGTATTTCTCATATACAGAGTGATATTTAAGTATGGAAACAACTTTATACTGCATATCTGAGAGGAATTTGGAGAGAGAAAGAAATGGGGTTTTAGATAGTTAAAAAAAATCTGCATTACGGTAGGTTTAAAATTTTTGTTCACCATCTTAGATTTGCCATTTGAATTAAACTTAATCTTTTTAAATAGGAAGGTGCACATATGACACATGATTTTGATTTAAAATTTTATAAGGAAAACAATATCGAGTTATAAACATTCAAAGTTGAAATAACAGAAAAATCATGTTAACAATAAAACAAGGTAAAATGCATGAACAATTTTACTGCAATTTACATTCATAATAATTCTATAGCAAACTTTAAACAGTGCTTTAATATTGATAATAATAAACAATAATTAATAACACAACAAATTAAACAGCTATATCACCTGATATTATTTTATAAATAAAAATTAACTTCCAGTGTTAATATCACCTGATATTTGTTACTTATCATAAATGAAAGAAATTATATGTCAATTTACAACAATGCAGTTTGTATTACATTGAAACAATGCAACTTTTAACTCCTCATTTCACTTTTTTACTTCAACATACTTGTAGTGGTAATATTTGATAGTGCTAGTATGAATTAAGTTGTAGGCCTAGAGGTTCAAATTTGTTTTTTTGGTGAAAGATTTATTATTAGTTTCCTCATTTATTTATTTAGTTTTATTAAATATTAAATTTTCAAATAACAATGCCTCCTTTAATTGAAATTGAAAAAATAACTCTGTTGATGATGTAAGGATATGGTGAGTGTTCACTCTTTTACAAGAGATATGTGATTTATTCAATAATAGATTTCTGAAGAACCAATAAGTAAATCGACTGCGATCAAGACAATACAGTGATTTAAAGAAACCGGTACTGTAATAAATCGTCCTCGCACGGGCAGACCAAGAACTGTCATAATTGATGTAGTCATTAGATGTATTGCAGATCTTTATTGAAGACCTTCATTCATCGATTTGGAAAGGTGTTCTCCAACATGACATAATTTTCAGAACAAAAAATTCTTAAAACAAATAAATTTCTCCTTTATAAGCTACACCTGATGCAAGAACTTTGAGAAGATGATTTCGACAGTCAAATTGAGTATTGTGATTTTAAAAAGCAAAAATTAGATGTAGACGCAAATTTTTTTAATACAATAACATTTACTGATGAACCGACTTTTATGTTAAATGGCCATGTGAATAACCAAAACCGTTGATATTGGAGTGATAATAATCCCAGATGGATGTTGGAAGCTCATACACAACACCCTCAGAAAGTGAACGTTTGGGTGGGAATCGCCAATCGTTGTATTGTAGGGACTTTTATTTTAGATGACAATGTTACAGGAGATGCTTCCTGCAACTTGTTAGCCGATAGGATTTTACCAAATATCTGGGAAAATGATGGACAAGAATTAAATAATAATGTACGATTTCAGCAAGATGGGACACCACCTCTTTATTATCTAAGAGTATGGCAAATTTTAAACAAACAATTTCCAAATTGCTTGATAGGTCCCCTCACTTGTCTCTCCTGGATTATTTTTTTTTTTTTGGGGGTACCAGAAACATAAAATTTACAAAGCAAAATTTGCAGACACTGACAAATTGAAAAAAAGAATAATTGACGAATCTGCTCATGTACCACCAGACATAATACAACAAGTTATAAACAGATATCACTTGAAATTAGCACACTGCCAAGCTGTAGAGGGGAAGAATTTTGAAAATTTATTGTAGAACGGCATGCTTTCAAAATTTATTTCATTAGTAATTTACGATCGAAAATATTTATTTAAAATTTTAAAATAAATATTGTAATATTTAAAGTAAATATATCAGTCAATGTAGATGTTTAATTTGTTGTGTTATTAATTATTAGTTACTGTTTATTATTATCAACACTATTACAGCACTGTTTAATGTATGTTATTGTATGCATTATGATTGTAAAATGCAATGAAATTGTTTATGCAGCACATATTACCTCGTTTTATTGTTAATAAAATGATTTTTCCATCATTGCAACTTTGAATGTTTATAACTCAATAATGAAGGTATGAATAGAAAAATGATGATTCACCTCTGTTTTTCTTATAAAATTTTAAATCAAAATCATGTATCAGATGCCCTCCTTCCTATTTAAAAAAAAAATAAGTTTGATTCAATATAGCGGATCCAAGATGGCAAGACAAAAAATTAAAAAAATAATGCAGATTTTTTTAACTACGTAGAATTCCATCTCTTTCTGTCTCCAAATACCTCTCAGAAATGCAATATAAAGCTGTTTATATACTTAAATATCACTCGGTATAATTTATATGGTAAATTTTATCTGCTTATGAATCAATTCAATCTATATTAATTCTATGATTTAAGTGCTCTAATACAATTTGAGATCCAGCTAAAAAAACCGACATACGGTGCATAAAAGATCTGTGATATCCACTTAAATTAATGATTGTGAGACAAATGTGCATACAGACTACTGTTTTATTTGAAAATGGAGGTACAAAACAAAAGTAATGAAGATTTTTTGAAGGCTTTTGATATGGCAACATAATTTGTACGAGACAGAATAAATATACATTATTAAAATAAATAATGTATAATATGAGAGGCATTTGAATGAATAAGTCCATGAAAAATAATGAAAACACAATTTTTCAGGAAAAATATATTTTTATTTTTCAACATAATCTCATTTCAAGTGTACAAATTTAGTCTAAAGAAGCTCAAGTTTTTTTTAATCTAACCTTATAGAATGATTTTTCAGTCTTTAAAATAGTTAAGATATTTTGATAACTTTATCTATGTTATTATCGAATAATTACATATAAACTTAGCGATTTCATTTAAGTTTTGACTATTGTAATTGACAATTATGATTGCGGTTCTTAATGCCAGAACACTCCTTTAATATTTTCTCAGCAGAATGTATAATAATAATTTGGGAATATTTTTATAATTTATAAAACAATACATTTGATTTTTTTTTTACAATAGATTAAATTATATTTTAATCATTTATATTACTTTAATATGAAATCTTTTAAAGTATAAAAATAATTTAGAGATTAAATAAAATAAATAATTATAAATACATATGTACACAAAAGATTAAAAAAAAAGTTGTTAGTATATTTATACAATTACATACTTTCAGAACGTGGTATAGATTCAGCAGAGTTGACACGCATAATACCACCAGTAGTTCCATCACGATTAAACAATTTACCTGTACAATATAAATTAACAAAACAAACCATAACCACATGAACAAAATGCAACAAACACAACAAACAAATAGACAAACAAAAATATATTACAAAATTAATTTAAATTAAAGATAGGTTAGATTTTTACATGAAATTATCACAAAATTACATGCAAATTAGCATACAAAATATATATAAATTTAAACGTTTTTGCAGTAAAAATAAATTTTCATTTTTAAGTTATAAACACAATTATTCAAATGAGAAAATACAGCAGCGTGCAAATTAATCCAAACACAAATGTTATTTAATAAAAATTAACTTAATTTTGAAAAAAAAATCATACCTGTTGAATTTGTGAATATCTAATAATTATGTTCTCATTTAATCTTAACCATTTCCGTACATGTTTTGGCATCAATTCAACAAGTGTACTACATGTTTTTTTTTTAGTTTTTCATCATGAAAACATATTGATATTGCTTTAATGAGGTCAATTTTTATTGTAAACTTCATTTTTCGGTCATTTTTTACTATTGCCAAAGATTCTCAATTGGAAATTTGCCTAGCCACAGGAGCAATTTAATGTTTTGTTCTTTGACAATGTTTTCCACTTTTTTTGGCAGTATGGTATGGTGTCAAATCTTGTTGAAACCTCTGTTGCCTTATAAAAATTTATGTTGTGACTCTTTCTTTCAGAACCTTGATAGATCTGTCATTTTTCAATCTACCATTTACTGGAAGTAATGAACACGAGCCTTCAAATGTCAAACAACCTCAAAATATTTTTTCTGAAGATGTTTAACTAATTTTTGGATATCACTGTCTCCAGTCCAACACTACACTCAGAAGTTATTTGTCATGCGTCATAATAGTATGGTCAGAAAGGGAAACAATTTTTGAATGCTTTCTTGGAGTTATGTCCATTATTATACATTCAAGAGACGAAGAGGAAAAAATATAAAAATATGATTTAGTAACAAAAAATGAAATAAACTTTCATGAAACACTATTTATAACATCAAAATGGTTAAATAACCAAAGAACATTAAGCTCACATTACATAGACAATTTACAGAATGAGTGTGGTAAAAAATGTAGTCACAACATAGAAATAAACAAAAAAAATTCTTATGTTCGTATTAATTTGTACACTACTGTATTTGTTAATTTCAATAAAAAAACAATAATAAACTTTTAAAAATGCTTGAATTTTTTTACTAGAACATTCAAAAGCTATAGCTTTTTTTTTAGGGAATATTGAAAACATTATAACGTTTTGGATGAGGTATGCCTCGAACATTAAACATGCATAAGGTATTCTTCAATTACAATATACATATATGAACATGCAGAATTCTCTTGACCAAAATGATGAAGATAAAAAAGTAATCATTATTTTATGGAAATCTATTTTGTTTTTTTTAAATAAAACAGATAAAACTGTGGCTGGCATTTCAATAAAATTTTTATATTTTTATGTGCAAAAATAAAATTTTTATAGTCTATAAATAAAAAAAATAGGTATTTATCGGATAGCATCTCACCTAACACTATATCAACATAACCTAACCAAATATAACCTAATGTCCACTTAACTCGTTAACCTTATTTTTATTGATAATATTACCTTAGATAATTATTATTTCATTAGAAATAACATTTTCAATTTTACTTACAGATTTCTGTATTACTGGGATAACATGATTTTGAATTATTACATGAAAACTTGCATTTTCTTGCTTTTACTTAGTGTTAGTCCCCCAGCATTTAATATTTAAGATAAATTAGACAAGGTTCGTGGGAAGCGAGCATTAGATTACGTTGATATCGTGTTAGGTGGGACACTAAACGACAAGAACCAAAAAATACACCATTTTTTTTCTCAAAAAACACTACAAAAAATTTGGCATTTTGATTTTAAATAATAAACGTACTTTAAATAGAATAATCTTCATAATTTAAATTATTTGGAAATGCTACAAATAAAAGAAAAATGAATAGTGAGATAACACATATGTGAAAAAGCTTTTTTCTTTTTCCTGTTTTAGCCTCTGGAAATAACTGTTCAGGTATTACTTCAGAGGATGAATGAGGATGATATGTATGAGTGTAAATGAAGTGTAGTCTTGTTCAGTCTCAGTTCGACCATTCCTGAGATGTGTGGTTAATTGAAACCCAACCACCAAAGAACACCGGTATCCACAATCTAGTATTCAAATCTGTATAAAAATAACTGCCTTTACTAGGATTTGAACGGTGGAACTCTCGTCTTCCAAATTTGGGAAGACGTGTTCACCACTAGACCAACCTGGTAGTTTATATATGTAAGAGCTGGCAAGAATTGCATGACTTATCTGGCTATTAATAAAAAAAAATTAAAAGAATCAGACCACGAAAAAACCAATACATAACATATTTTTAGTGGTGGGGGGAATAAATTTTAAGAAAATATTTTCTAAAAATATTCATATATGTTAAGCTTCAAAAATTTGTTTAAGTAAAGTTTTTTCTAGATCTAATACCCCTTTCAATAAAAGCTAAAATAAGAAAAAGAAAATTTTCTAAACACTTTTCTTCATTTTAGGTCTGTTGGTTTATAATTAAAAAAAAAAAAAATTGTTAGACATATCTTGATAGCTCTATATATGAATAAAACATCCAAAAAACTTTTTAAAATAAATATTTAAACTGAAGAGATAGAGCAAAAAAAGAACCATATTTCAATTTATGAGTGGGGGTTGTTTTGAAAATAGAAGAAAGTTTTTGATATTTATATATGGTTTGTAACTAAAAAAAATTGTTTAATGAAGTTTTCTCTCAAATGTCTTTAAAGAAAATTGAAACAGGTTTCACGAGTATCTGCTTCTCAGTGTTATGTGTTGAGTTCATTCTCTTTTCGGGTAAGTTGTGCAGCTCAATTGGTGTGGTCTCATCTGAGACTGATAAATGGTATCAGTTTTCGGTTACTGCCCATGTTAAATGACATTCACTGAAGCGAATTACACTTGTGTGGCATTTGCATCAGTGGCATCTTGACAGAGGTCAGACTGAAATATGTCTTGAGGCTATTAAAGATGATCTCCGGTAAAGCCTCTAAAGGCTAGGTACAGAGCAGGTGGCATGGCGGTAAGACCCGTTGCATGGTGGGTGTCTTTCCCTCGGGATCAAGATGTGTTGTATCACTTTGTCAAATAGTGGGCCCCATTTTCAATGAAACTACAGTTCGTAAATGCATTACTGAACGGGACAGCCATTTTGAGCGTAGTTGTGAAAATAAATAATCTTTAAATATTTTTACTTAATGTCTTTTTTTTTATTTTGATATGCGTGACTATTGGATCAGTCTGTATATAAACAAATGTTTTATTTAGTTAACTGTTAGTTCATTTTGGGATGTACATTCTCATCTGGTTTAACGATAACTTACCTTACAGGTTTTTATGTACTTTTATGAGGTTTTGTAATCGCTATTTCATAAGATGAGTATTAAAAGAAAATTAAACATTTAATGAATTATTAATTTAGAAATAAATGGTAAAGACATCTGTCTTGTTCTAAGTCATTTAGTAAGACTGATTATTATCGAACTGGTTTAAGATCAATATTTAGAAATACTAAGTTTGTTAACTTATCTTAGTGTTTATTTACGAATGTGCCAGTCTCAGAAAAAAGAACGGTCACTTACTCTTACAAAAAATAACAATATCCACCTTTATTGAACCAAACATCATGACTTATTGTGTAACTCAAAACAATAATTCAGTTTATGAGAAAGGGCCTTATTATGATACCATTGCCATTTTTAATCAATTACCAAACCGTTTGAAAAATCTTCCCACCAATTTTTTAAAATACAATTATTAAAATTTTTCTTTTACAGTAATATTATTCTGTTGTTGAATTTTTAAATAATACTACTTTACAAACAAAACAAAACACTCGCTTTATCTGCATCCTATTCAGCATATAAGTAAATATGTGCTTAAAATGATTTTCAATAGCAGCTTCTGTTTTGTGAATTATTTTATAGTAATTTTTTATAAGTAATGTATTTAAAAAATTGGTACTTATATATTAACACCACTGCAGCTACAGCTTTATTTAAAAACAAAGTAGTCAATCGGATTTCAATTGACTACTTTGTTAAATAAATACTCAAAAAATTATTAAATAAATTATTTATTAAATAAATACTCAAAAAATTACGGTGTTAATTAGTCAAGGTTGGCAAGCGAAGCGAGCGTAGGTTAAGTTTGGTTAAATAAAATAAATAAATATAAATAACCATTTATTAAAATGAATAAAGAGACTGTTTTGAATCTATGTTAAACTCTATATCGGCCCATTTTCCACCAAAATCCGATTGACTACTTTGTTTTTAAATAAAGCTGTAGCTGCGATGGCGTTAATACGTAAGTACCAAAAAATTAATATGGATATTAACACATTCATTTTTTATTTTGTATTTATAAGTGGCATAGTGGTAGTGTCTCTGCTTCCATCCAGAGGTCCCGGGTTCAAATCCCGGTCAGGGATGGTATTTTTCACACTACAAAATTAATTTTATCATCTAGTAACTGAAAAAACCTGCTGTTACTATTAAATAAATAATTTACCTTATATTGACATTATACATAAATATATATATATATATATTTATGTTCCGATCTGAATAAAAATTTATTTATTTATGATAGTATTAGAACTGTTCCTGGAACTTAAACTAATGTATGTATTTAAATGTAGTTAAACTTTAAATAGATTAAAATTGTTGTTATTAAGATAATAATTGCTATTATCTTTTCTGCTATCATGTTCTCAGATGCTGTAAATTTGTTGAACAGATCAACAATCAAGTGCCTTTTCAAGAACCTCAATTTATTGAAAAGGAATTAGATAAATAAAATTAAAAAATATATATAACCCTTAATAACAAATAAACAAGAAGAGGACCAAATAATGACATCAAATATAGGGAGGGGCATTGATTAAATGCTATATAAAGATTAACAGACATTTAAAAGTACTAGTACAATAAGTTTACAATGGAGTGATTCTGTAACGCTTTAACAAATAATAAAAGAATGAAGCTAAAAAAGGTAATCAGTACTCAACATTTATATTTCAGTATGACATTTATATTTCTTCTATGTTCCACTAATATAATGTCTTCCTTTTTCTTATATTTAAACAATTTTAATTAAAAACACATTTCACTTTTTTTGAAATAGTAATTGCTACAAAAGTGAAATTGAATTAACGCAAGAATTGAAAAAAAAACAAGAGATGAATTATTTATTTATCAACACAGTAGCAACAGTTTGGTGGCCCAATAACAATCAATGAAAATGAACTAAATTTGTAATTAAAAAAAACCCTACGTGTGATAGGGATTTGAACTTGGAACCTCTGGGATTAAATAAAATAATTTTAATTCTATAAAATAATTATTAATAATCTCTTCGATGTTACAATTAGAATTTAAATCTTTTATTTTAAATTAATACTCTATTTTATGAGTAGATCTAAAATCCAGAACTTTATTTCTTAACAGTCTTATCAAATAAAAAATTTGATTCATAATAATACAATGATGTTATCATTGAAGATAATACATATAAAACTTTTAAAAATTAACAGATTTTGTAAACTAAATAAATTTCATTAACTTTTTGAGGCTAATTTATTTATCAGGTATTTAACATGCATTACAATCACAGGGAAGATGATAAATAAAATATAAACCGATAAATATTAATAAACACATTTCTTTTGTAATAAAACAATACATTAAATAAATACACTTTCTACAGAAGAAAGGGAATTTTTACACAATAAAATTGTTTTTATACAACAAAAGGTTAGTAACTATATTATTTAACACAAAAATTGCATTCATACATTCATCAAAAACAAAAAAAAAAAAAAACAGGCAATGTAACTTTATGACATGCAACACAAGTTTATTTTTAAAAAAATAAATCTCTAAAACTCTTAAAATATTACAAAAAAATTCTAGCATTTAATCTAATTTTAAGTATAGATAAAGTGAAAATAGAATGATGTTATTTAATATAACAATAAATCCCTGACAGATCTTCTATATAATTATTATAAAAATATCCTGTTTAATATTAAATAAATATTTTATTCCAATCAGAACATAATAATAACAACAAATTATATAGATCATATTGGGAATTGGTAGATATGCTAGTTCATAAATTAAAAAAAAAAAACTGGCCAATATTTACATAGATGGATCAAGCATAACCATTAATCAGAGCTATGTCACTAAGTATTAAATTAATTATAAGATAAAAAAATCTAACAACAAAGTTGTAACACTTTCCTGACATTGGTTATTTATTCTTTTATATTTGAAAAATAATTATACATGAAAAAAGTTTTTTTTAGAGTGGGAGTAATTTATGATGAAGTTTTATTGTAAAATTATCGTTATATGATTAAATAAACCAAAAAAACGTTTTATGACTGAAGGGTGCTGTTGAGGCAAAACATCTGGTTAAACCAAAAGAGCTCTTTTGCCAGAATAATGCGCCTGAAAATATATCATTTTCTGTAAGATTCCATGACCAAAGTTTCAAACTGCTTCCACATGTGCCAAGATTGGCACCCGGTGATAACTTTCACTTCCCCCAAACTTGAAAAAATGGCTTGCTGGAAAAAGATTCTTAAAGTTTAAAATTATTCGCTGAATAAAAAAAACTAAAATTAAACGAATGTGATATTAAAATTGAAATAAAATGGAAAAAATTAAAATTTCCTACCTTCTTTTATTAATTCTTCTTGACGTTGTTTTTCACGTTCTTCACGTAACTTCTTATTACGTTGATACGTATCAGTATTTTTCGCATCTAGAGTAGCATGTCGTTTTTCAGACATACTCTGTCGTCCAAAAGCATCTCTTGAAAAACCAGCAGCTACAGACTCATCTAGCGATAACCTATTGTACAAAACATATATTTTTTGTAAATACACGTAACGAATGTATCATGTTAATGAATCGCATAAATCAAATTTTTAATTAATCTCAATTAACTTTTTAAAAACTAACCTAATTTATTGCATTTTATGAAAAAGTTTTTTTTTTAATAAAATTTTGATGTTAAAATCCAATAAAAAGAAAATTAAAATTGAGCTGCCTCGTTTCTAAATTCTGAAAGCAGATAGCTTGATTATTTTAATCTCATTTCATACTAAATTATGAATGATAGTTTTTAACGTAGTATAGCTGCATTACAAAAGAATAGAGACAAACATGCTGCAAAGGACCTGCCTAAGGACAGATATCCTTATAATTATAAATATCAATCATCATTCAACTACTTGCATATAGGTTTTTTAGATAAAAAAAAATCCTTCTGATTATTTTTTTAATTTAAATTACTGGTATTTTATGTATTTATTTTAAAATCTTAATAAATAAAAAAAAAATACATTAATAAGATTAAAACCAGTATTTTTATGGCTGTGACACAAATAAAGCAGCTAATTGACAAGAGGAATCTGTGAGAATTTCCTTATGTACGAGTAGTAAGATTAACCTTGCAACCAGCTCCTGTAGTAAAAATAATAGAAGTATTGTCACTTGAGGAGCTAAATATCACATGCATTCTTTCATGTTGATAAGTAACCATACTTTGGTTTAGTGAAAAAGGTAATGGGAAACCACACTACTCTTTACTCTCCTTAATAAGTTTGGGATGGGGTGCTTGTTATTCTTAAAGGTAGCTATAACACTTTTAGGAAATAGCGAGATGTCGGACGAACAAAAATAATTAACAGAAAATAGAATAAAATAAAAGAAATAAATTAATAATTAAATAGATTCTAAGAGAAGTAAAATTTAAGGTTTTAATATTGAATACTTTATAGAAAATTACACAAAAAATGTGTGACAAAGAACGGTTATAAATTAATGAAGATGTCTTATCATATCTAAAACAAAAAAGTATTAATACATATTAAAATTATTATTGAAAAATGGTCCTGCAGCAAATTAATCTTTTTTTTTTATAATAACATTCTTGATAGTGATTTATATTATAATTGTACAGTTTCTAGAGAAGAAGGAAGTAATAAAATTTCAAAATTATAAAATTTCTTATATATATTAATACTTATTGTTAGATTAAATGTAAAATAAGCTTTTTATAAAAATAAAGAAATTATCCATCGGTATGAATTAAGAAAACATGTGAATAAAAAAGTTATATATAAGTTCATTTGAAATGTGTAATAAAAGGAAAATGTAATAACTTGCATAAACGTTTTTCAACTTATATTAATTTATAAACTTTAGAAAAGTTTAATTTTTTATTGACTTTTTGTTATTATTTTCAATTCAATTAGTGACTGTTAAAGAAATTTATCTTACTTGTTTTTAATTATTTAATCTTACTTGTCTTTAATGATATTATAATAATTAAATGTTTTGTGTACAATAATAGGTAATATATGTAACATCAAGAATAAAAAAAGAAGTGTATGTATAAATAAAATGCAACGTGTGTGATATATAGAGCAGCTGATGATGCGAAGGACTCGTGAAAGTGCTGTTGCTTGGATTATGGAATAAGGTAGGTGTCATTCTATTTTATTTTATTTTATTAATTCTGAGTTTGGGTTGATCAGATTAATATAATAAATAAACTGTAATCTGTATAGCCCTGACAAATCTGCGATTAGAAACAGAATCTCCAAACTTGAAAGAGTATATGGAACTACATAAAAATATTTACAATAAAAATGCCTTTCTAAAAATTAAAAAATCAGGCACTACAATACAGTTATAAAACCATATTTTACACCAATCTTTAGTCTGCGAATACCTAAACTTAAATTTAAAATTAAAAGAGTTAAAAAGAAAATAGAAAGAAGAATAATTTAGAAAATTCTAGGCCCAATTTATGAAAACTGTGATAATCATAGACTTACACATATCGAAGAAATTTACCAATATACAGAAAAATTTAATAACAACAATGAAAAGTAAAGACTATTTTTCTTTGGACACCATTTTAGAATGGCCAATAGTAGTCTTTAAAAACAAATATTTAATTATTTTTATAAAGGGAAAACTGAAATTAATTGGATGAAAGTGGTTAAAATCGATCTAAAACACCAAAACATCTCAGAAAATGAAGTATCGAACAGAGAAGTTTATAAAGAGAAAATTGAATTGATACAGGATTTTCAAGAAAAAGAATGGAATAAAAATAACGGTGTTCAAGAATGGTTTAAAGAAAAAAGAGTACAGTAAGCTCAAAGAATGCGAGAATAACTGGCAAAGAGAAAACTGCAAAGAAGATGAAGATTGAAATGTAGTCTTTAAGAGGCCAAAATCAAAAATAAAGAAAAATGTAATCATAAATACTTTACTCTTTAAGTAATAACAAGTAATTGATTCAATTATAGTTACTTATGGCAAGAATAGATTTTTGTAGTATATGAAAAAATGCCAACCCTGACTAGGATTTGAATCTAGAACTTTCAAATAAAAGCAGAGATCACTCCACCATGAAGATCAACAATAAAGTTGATTATTATTATTTTCAATATTGCGGATAACATCACTCAGCTGACCAAAAGCCAAATTGATGATCAAGGAATTGTAAACTCAAGTGGCCAAGATCAGATTGAAAATCTCCTTTAAAAATCTAAAATATGACCAACATAAAATATGCACCACAGAATCTTGAAATAGACAATCACAAGATTGAAAAAGTAAATCAATTCAAATATCTATAAGAATGGATAAGCTGGAATGGATCTGAAAAGAAAATAACTGAAAACAAAATGCAGAAAATGAAACTAGCATTCCAGCTAATCAAACACACCAAGAATTAAGTCACTTTCCTGGAACTCTAAACTAAGGCATTACAGAACAGTAATAAAAACCAGAAGTTCAGTATGCAACATAAATGCTAGCAAAGCACAAACTGAAAATTAGAAAAGAAGAAGGAAAAATAATCAAAAAAATGCTTGAAATTCCAAAAAAATGAAACAAAACTGTTATAAAACAAAGAAAATTTCAATTTTCGTTTTTCCTGTCAACATACAGGAAAATCAAAAAATTCTCCATGATGAGAAAAGGAAGAATCAGCTTTACTACCACTTTCAAAGACTTAAAAAAGGACTGATTACACAGATTTTCAAATTTTTCATGAACAGAAAAACCAAGACATATTGGTTCAAACACATTCAAGAAGACATGAAACAATAATCCACTAAAAGAGCATTGATAGACAAAAGATCAGAATTTTATTCAAAAATGAAGACCAAAAGTTACAAAAAAAAGTTCAAGAAAAAGAAGTCAAAAGCTGATTCAAAAGACTTTGGAAGAAAGGAAGTGAGCCAGCTCGGAGAGAATGAAAGAATATCAAAAGGAAAGAATAACATACATGGAAATAACTTTATCTAATTTATCCTAGTTGGTGAATTCAAAACGAAAATAAAAGATGATTAGATGATGTTGAACATAATGTTTAAAATTAAAAAAAGAAATTTAACTCCTTTTAAAACTGCGCAACAGGCACAAGATTTGAATCAAGTCACTCGTTAAAATATTTTTCAAACTGTACTGATGGGTTAACAGAAAACCAATAATTATCTTAGTACATTAAGGAAAATACATAATACTAATGATCACATAAAGTTAAAGAACTTATAAGCATCAACAGGATGCTATTTGGTGTTTTTACAACCGATTTAAAATTAAGCCTGCCTTCATAGATTGTTAGATTTGATACTTGCTCTAATTATAAACAAATTCAGATTTGAAAAAAACAGATGATAAGGTAAATACATAACATAACGACTACATTACCTCATATAATTTATATAACTGAAGATGTTTATATAGAAATAAAAAGGCCTTCTCTTATATCTACTGTAGACAAATTTTATAGTTAATATAATAATATTATAATTAATATTAATTTAAAAAATTACTTAATATGATACATAAATAATATTAATAATAATTACTGGCTAGCGTATGTGGCATCAACTGTAGTTGCTGTACTACTTGTACTACCACGAGGTTGCTTATTTTGTGGATCACTGCCAGGCACTCCTCCTCCACCGCCTCCACCTCTCTGAACACTAAAAAAAAAAAGAAAATTAATAACTAATGTTCAAAAAATACCAAAACACTATTTTAATAAAAATAAAAACAGAAGAGCATTTAAAACTGGTTTGTCACAGAGATGGGAATCCAGTACAATGGAATTTCGAATTTTAGTTAAGGACTTCATAATAATCTGTTTTCTTCTAAAATGCAATAGTTCATTATTATTAGTAAACCAAATTTGAGGGTTCAAATGAATTAATTTACAGAATACAAAAATAGGGTTTTTGTATTTTTGTTATTATAACAATCAACCGAGAAAATTTCATTAATGATTATATGAGAATATATAAAATTATAAATGAAAACTTTTATCCAAATTTACTATTTCTTTTAATCCTGACTGAAAGAATTATGATAGAAGTATGTAAGAAAATATCAATTTAAAGTAACTCTGGTTAAACATTATTGAAACTTTTTTCTTTTTATAACATTAACAAAAAAAAAAAAAACATCAAGGACAATAAAATTGTAAGTAATGAAAAATCTTTGTTAATTAATTATATATTTATAAGATATATTTTTTTTTTATAAATTAAAAAAAAAAAACTAATTACTTTAAAATAACTAACCTGTTTGGTAAAAATGGTGAATCCTCTTCAATAATAACTGTTTCCCCAGACGGTTGATTTACAGTTGGACTGTTTAATTTATTATTAACAGTTGAATTACCTCCAAGACTCATAATTGTGGTCTGATGTGTTGCCTGACAAAAAAAATAAGATCAGTATTAGTTTATCATAAAAAGTTCTGTTAAAAATTACTTAGAATGTACGATTACTTGGCAATTCGAAAACAGATTTATGAAAATATCAATCAAAATTAATGAGCCATCATGATGATAACTGAAAAATATTGAAGAAAAGAATTGTTTGAGAAAAATGTAATCTGTGGCGTACATAGAAACAGTGATGGACCCCTCTGCCAGATAAACCCAATGAACCGCTGTACAATCAAATCAAAACCACCCCAGGATTATGAAGTTCATCTATTAAAACATCGATGGGAATAAATAAAAAACTATTTAAACTCTTAATACAGAATGTTCAAAAAGTGACGCAAGCTTATAGAAGAATGTTTCCTTCTTTTATTGCTGGTTTAAATAACGCAGCAGAGAATATTCATTGTCTCCCAATACATTAGATGTGCCAGTTGTACCCAGATCCAGAATTCCTTCACATAAAAATATGATGTAAATGCACCAAACAAGTACTCCATCATGTGGCTGTACGATAAATTCCAAAAGGCAAGGAATATGGCAGATGCAGCCAAAATATGGTCGATCAAAAATGCTAAGACAAGAAGAGTTGATTGATGTGCAAGCTGCACATTCTGTTAATCCCAAGAAGTCTGTGCGATGCCTACCTAACCAGTCTGGTCTCTCTGTTGGTAGTACCCACACAGAATCACACACGTATTTAAAGATACATCCGTACTGAATTCATGTTGTTCATAAGTTGCTACCTGCAGACACTAGAATATATTTAGCTTTCTGTCAGGAGTTCATGTCATCTGTAATACACGATGGATACACGAATGCACAGAATTAACACATTTGGTGTTTGGAAAATCCGCATCAGCTGCGTGGACAAATGTTTGGTGTGTAATTTCATGTAGGCGAATCTTCATGACATTCTTTCATTGCACAGTGAACAGTGAGCGCTACATACAAATGGTACAACAATTTGTAAACACTAAACCTACAGACAGCTGAAGTATACATGGTTTCAGCAGGACAATTCTGCAGGTCATGCAGCCAACAATACAGTGACTTTCTTGGATCAGTATTTTCACAGGCAAGTGATTTTGAAGGGGTCATGACCCCCCTCGGTCTTCTGATTTATCCCCTCCTAACTTTTTCTTGTGGGGATACCTTAAGGATGGTTACTTACAAAACTCATCCTTACACCATTCTTGAATTGCAGAGCAAAATTGAACGATGTGTCGCTGCAATTCCTCATCAAACATTAGAACGTGTGTTTAAGAGCACGCAACATTGTGTTCAATTACGTGAATCGCATAATGGAGACCACTTCAACAATTGTTGTAACCTGCTCATTTTCCCATACCGGTGCATCACATTTTGAATACTGTACTATTAATACGTCATAAATTTATTTATTTCTATTAAAAAAAAAAAAGAATTATAGCTTGAGTAATACATTTTAACGCAATACAAAAAATTAAAAACATATTATGCACCTGCTCTACACAGGTTCACATAACATCATAATTGGAACTGTTCAAAGCATAAAAAAAGTGTTTTGCAATGTGATGGTACAAACAGGCTACTTCAAAGAAGCTAAAGTCCAGACTGACGATAAAAAACAGAGCCAGAGTGAACATACACAGAATAAGGTTAAAATGGTTTTATGTTATCAAAGAATTTTTTTAGTAACGTTTCACAAGCTGTTAAGGCATGGATAATACAAAAACAAGGATATAAAGTTATGATAAACCAATTAAAAGTCAAAAATAAAAAAATAAGTAATAATAAATACTAACTCTATAGTAACTTTCATTATGTAGATTTCCTACACCAGCTGGTAATGATGATGTTTGCCCAGTTAATCTATCAAGGACTGGATTTCTCATAACTACACCATCTAAAAAAATAAACATATTTATAAATATACAATTATACAAAAAATACCTTAGTTAAGTAGAAGACATATTCAGAAAAACAAGTATCATTTTCAAATGTGCCAATGTCTTTGGTCATCTCTGCATGTTTGCAAGCTCATATGAAAGCTACTCAGAAAGTAACTTCAGATTCGTTATCAAAAAAACCACTTTAACCAGTTTAAAGAAACTGTTTGACGAGCCTTTATGGGTCCTCAAAGTCCATTGCATTGATTGAGCTTTTGTTGCCCCAGTAACAAATTTAACCCATGTTTCATTGCCCGTTATAATGAGGTCAAGGAATTCATCCTTCTCATAATGGTAATAGTGAAGGTTAGTGCTGACCCTACCTTCTTTTTTGTGTGTTCGCCAAAAAGAAGCTTAGGCAACCAGTGAGCAGAAAATTTGTGGAAGCCTAACTTATTTGGCTGCATCCAAGTTTATTCATCAGTGGGATATAACTTTAAGAGAGACTGGAATCTTGGTTTCACAAACTGGAAATCATCAAAATGTTTCAGTTAGTGACAAGAGTGTGGATAATGTATGCAATGGATTCACTTCTACTCCTGGAAAGTCAGTTAGGTGAGTTAGTTACAAACTGCAAATTCCTAATTCTAGTGCTCATGACACTGATCATAAGCAGCTCTGTTTGCAAGCAAACAAGTTACAAATTCTTCATCACATTAAACTAAATGATTGCCACCTACAATACCCATTTGCTGCAGTGGTAATGCACTATGTTGAAAGAAATCCTAATTATCTTGATGATGAGATAACTTTTCATACTTGCAGAGAGTTAACAGACACAATTGTCGAATTTGGAATACTGAAAACCCCAATATAGTAATTGAAAATGAAAGGGACACCAAAAGTCAATATCTGGTAACAAATGCACAAAAATGGCATCATTGGTTTGTTCTTTTTCATGAAGCCCACTGTGACACGTACCTCGACATGCTTGAAAACTTTATTGTTCCTCAGATTCCTGCAAGCTTCAGTTTCCAACTAGATGGTGCTCTATCACACTTTCAACGAGATGATACCACATTCTTGAACAACACTTTCCCTGAATGTTGAATCGGATGAGGAGCCAACTGTGTGGCCATCTACATATCCAGATATAACTCCTTTGGACTTTTCTGCTATAGGATTTATTGAAAATTATATGTACTGAAGAAAAGTTCAAGATTTGGACGATTTAAAATAGATAATTGTTGAAACTGTTGGTCTAATAACGGCAATAATGTTCCTAAATACCTGGTAAGAGTTAAATTATTGTCAAGACGTCTACCGAGTTAAATCCGCACACTGAACCTGACTAATCCACATTAAAACTTGGAGAGTTGCTGTGTTTATTAAAAAAGAAAAAATATCAAGTTATATTAACTTCTTAATATAAAATTCTTAATATAATCTGTTATTTTTGGATACCTTTACATCAGACTCTTTGTACATTACCCAAATGACCTGGGATACTATATATAAAATGTAAAAAGAAGAGAAATCCAAGTTCTTCTGGTAATTAAAAAATGGATACTTAACAGTTCCACTTAAATTTAAAGAAAAAAGAAATTGATGACACTCGACCGCAGTATATTAGTATAAAAAATTAAAAAAAAAAAAAATACGAACCTAAATGACTAATTGGTTTTTGTGATGTTGATGATGAGGGCTGAGGTGGTAAAAATATAACAGTATTATCTGAATTTTCACTGGTACCACTGTTATCATTTGTTGTATACTCAGTAGCTGATGAACCCCCACCTGTGGTTACATTATCACGTGAAACACCACCAAATGTTTCGGTATTTGCTACAAAAAGAAAAAAAAAATAAAGAAAAAAATCAAACAAAAGAAAAATATAAACTCAAAAATATGGTAATAGTACGATTTGAATTCTTACTAAATCACGGAAATTCAAGATAAGTAGGTTCTGATTTTCAACCAGCATATATTAGGATACTTCATTCATTTCTCATAATGTTCCAACTATAACTTAAAAAAAAAATACTAGTAAATTTATGTTTACCAATGGAAATTTGCTTGAATCATTTTTTTTATAGTTTAGTTAGATACTACAATACATTACATAATTTTAGGGATAAACAAACTTTACTGAATCTTGAACTTCATCTAAAACTGTTTTTTAGTACTCGAGAGAAAATAAATTTATTGCAGGAAATTTAACAATAGTAAAACGAAATCATTTCCAATCCTGAAAATAGATGAAATGCTACGTTTTACAGGATTGTGAACAGGATGGATGCCCACTGCTTGGAAGAAGCCGGATATTCCTCTGGGATGGTTCTTTACAAGAAGTGGTTAAAATGTAATGCACAATCGCTTACAGCTTGTAAATGAGAAAAGATAGTGAAATGAAACAAATATAGCATAAAAGTAAAATTTATTTGCTATATAAACTTACATTTTATCACATAGTCACCATCTACAGTTACAGATTTATCCCAATAGTGAATCGTATTCCATCAATGAAGAATGCTGGTAGTCTTTCCTTAATCCACGATTTGCTATGTCCTTCAGTACAATATCCATGGTGAAATGAGTACACTTTTAAGATTCTCTTTAATTTCAGATAGAATTAAAAATTGCAGAGTACAAAATCCAGTGAGTATGAAAGATATAGAACAAATTTCAACTTCACAATAGTCTTAATAATTGCAACTATATGTAAGGCTAGGCATTATCATGTTTGCAGAATTATCAGCTCTCAGTGCATTGTTGAATACAACACACATAAAAACTATGGTGTTTAAACATCTCTATATATTGCACAGAATTTAGTCAATCCAGTTTTTAATTTTTAGATTCACATACCTGGAATCCCTGAATAATATCAACAAAATTTTTTTTCCAGAGAGGTTGTGTTTCGAATTTTTCTGATTTTGATGAACCATATTGCTGAAATTCCATGCTCTATAAGTTTTCTTCTGGATCATAATGATGCACCTGAATTTCATCTCCCATCGCATAAATGTTCTAGAAACTGTTCACAACATTTCTTTTGTTGTTTGTTCTTTTCTGCGAGTTTGCATGGCATTTAATGCAAACAGATATATTTCATTATGTTTATTTGGGTGGCAATGTGTTGTATGATGCGACAACATTTTGAATCGATTTATCCATCTTCTTTTCATGCTTCTCATCAGTCAAGAAGCTGATCATCCACTGTGAGGTTTATCTTCAATATTTGGTTCACTACCTTCTGATGCACAAAATTTAACTGCTCACCTACTCACAGTACTTCGATTAACAGCTTCATCACCTTCAACAACTTTTAGAAAACATGTTTTAAATCAATTCATAGGCATGGGTTAACGTTTGCAATGTTAGTAATAGAGGAATGAAATTATAAGATGACAACCTGTTGCTTTGTGCAACATTTTTTTCTCTTATTTCATTCTGTCATTACATTTTAACCACCTCCTCATCTGTTGTTTGTAGTATTTGTGTTGCTAGTTTGTTTTCGTTATGTGAAACATGTTAATATATTTCCAATGAATTTTTAACCACGAAACTTGACCATGTTTAGATCACTTGACTCTTCAGCTGTTTTTTTCTAGTGTATATTTCTTTTCATCAGCCAATACATCGTGAACAGCACTCAGTTTTTTACTTATTTTACTTTCATTTAATGAATCAATTTTTACAAATTACAAAAAAATACACAAAATAATTTTTTAGTGTTATTTAAAGAATCGGAAATGTATAGCTGCTAAAAACTTTCTTTAAACTGGCTAAAATTTTTTAATCAAACATATATGTATCAAGATCGAATGAAAGAACAAATGGGAAGGAAATTAAATATTATAAGTAAAACATTTTTATTTTAAAATTTTGGAAATAACTTCAAAAAAAAATCTTAACATTTTTAAAACAGCTTAAAACTCATATTAGAAAAATCTTTAAGTCCAGATCAAGATAGACACAACCCTTGAACTGCCTCCATCAGTCTAGTCCTTGGGAAACCCTGATGAGTGAATAACGTTTAAACCATTAATGGGTAAATGGGTGCCTCGAGTGAACTTTGAACATTCTTGGTTCAACCAATCAAAAGTTATTAATTCAAACTAAAACATAATAGTAATAAAAAGGAAAAAATAAGAAAAATTACCAATGAGGGGAATATACCATAAGACAAATGAACCATTACACCATAGGGTATAAATATGTTTACACTACCTGATGAGTCTGTTAGTAAACTTGATAATGAATCACGACGCTGATGGGAATTATTATCAATACGTCTTGCAACTGTTAATGTAATCGCTCCTTCAACCGGTCCTTCAGTACGAACCATAGCACGACGTAATGTTTCCATAGCGGCTGCATTTGATAAACTTAATAATGATATACCATTAACGTTTAACAACTGGTCATTCGTACGTAAGCGACCATCTCTGGAAAAAAAATGAAAACAAAATTATAATTTTATTTAATTATTTATTCTCGAGTTAACAGTAATTTGATTGGTTTGATATTATTCTCTATTTCACCCTGAACAATGTTTTTCACGCCAATTTAGTTACTATATCCTACACAGTTAATTATCTGTTTTACACAAGGCTTGTTTTTAAAGTAAGATCCATTTTGAAATAAAAGCAAAACCTAAAAAAACTACATTAATTTACTACTTTATACCTAACTGCTTTCAATTTCAACACATTTTTCATGGAATTTTACTAGTTTGTTCATTCCCTCTTCAAGAAATTCTCCCACCAGTAACTTAAAACATGCAGTAATGCAATTATCAATTCATCATCATCGTCAAATATTAGTGCTGCTATTTAAAAAAAATAATCACTGGGAGCTAAATAGGGACTACGAGGATTAATGATTGAAGAATTTACAACAAAATTTTCCCAACTGCCTCACAGTCTGATTTGCCATGTGTGACTGGGCAGTTATGTAAAAACAAAATCCCGTTGTTTTTATAGCTACTCTAAGATTTTTTAACATTTCTGTATATATCAGCAATTATAGTTCTGTGATTATTAAATTCAACAAACAAGATATGCTTTTTATCCCTAAAAATAGTAACCATAAGCTTCTTTTTATTTGAATGTTTTTGTTCTAACTTCTTTGGCCTAGAAGATGAATGCCACCATTGCTTTGATTGCTGTTTTATCTCGATGTGACAGATTTTCCAGTGAATTTCGGCCACAAAATTGTAGGATTTAATATAAATGAAAGAATAAACACAGCTAAAAATAAAATAATTAAACTGTTGTTGCTAATAGTTGACTGTTGGACTATTGATTGAAACAACTGAGCAATGCAAGTGGAATCTGTTTATAAATATTAGGTGGCAAATTCAAAATGGATCTTACTTTAAAAAACACACCTCATATATTCCAAACTCTGTTTTTTTTTTGCAATTTTTAACCTTTATGTATCCTCAATTGTCAAGTTAACTAAATCTGGATATTTTAATGTATAGTGAACCAACTTAGTTCATTTTTACTTCCTTGTATGAAGTAAAGAAAGTATTTTTATCGTGAAAAATTTCGGTTTTTAGATTTCAACAGAAATATCCATTCTGACCATCCCTGAATTCATTTTGACTAGTTTCAGCATGATGTATGTATGTATTGCATAACTCAAAAACGATCAACCATACGATGTTGAAATTTTGGATTTCGGACAGTTGTAACATCTACTTGTGGACCTCCCCTTTTGATTGCAATCGACTGGACCAAAAGTGTGCAAAAAGCCCAAAATCCAAAAAAATTTGGATTTTGGAATTTTTCTTAACTGCAGTAATAAGCCCTCATTGAGAGCTTTTCAACGATATATCATAAGTGGTATTTATTTTAATTGGTTCGAGAGTTATAGCCAAATAAAATGTTAACTAATGCAATATTTGGATCTTACAAGGGGAAGACACATCGCTTACAAGGAGACTCCTTGTAAGCGACAAGGAGTGTCGCTCCTTGTCATCTCCTTTTTTTCAACTTTTTTTTGTAATTAAATATATTATTTATTAATAATTATTAATTTCTGATTGTAAAATAAGCTTTACGATAAATAATAATTCAATAACAACAAAAAAAAAATTATGAAAAACTATCATTAGTTATTAATGAAATAAAATTTTATGTACTTTTCATTTAAAAAAAAAGTGTATATGTAATTTAATAGGTGTACGAGGAGGTCATGTGGTGTCCACATCAGATTTTTTTATAAGATTTTGGTATAAATTTCTCTCTTCTAGTCATCATTTCACATTTTATCAACTCGCCGAACTTTCCACATTGTACACATTTAAAATGTTTCTAAACTTTTCATCACAACTTTTCTTATTGTCCAACATTTGCTATCAAAAAGCACCATACACTTCACACAAATATTTTCAAAGCTTATTTTTTTATATTATATATTATAGTTTACATTGTATTTTATATTATATATTCTTTTCAACATAAATGCTCTCCTGGCTACTGCTAGTCTGTTTTTATTGCCATATTATATTTATTCTTTATAATTTTACTAAATAAGAATAAAACTTCTAGATTACAGTATAGTATGATCTCTTCTATTAATTAATTCGCTATAATAAGCTGAACATAAATATGAAATATGTAACAAAAATAATAAAACAGCAATTTTTATTAAGACTTCATTTAAATTGAATCATATTCTAAATATTATAATCAGTACATTTGAATAAAAAACACTATTTATAAATGGTTAAATAATTTAACCATTTAGTTAATACTATAAAAATACAGTGCATTTGAAAATTAGTGCTATAGAACCGTCATGCAAAATGTAATATTGACTTATCTAAGAATGCAATAGTTGTTGAAAATAGTCACTATGAACGTCTAGATAAATCTGCACATGTTTCTTCTTTTATAACTTGTTCATGTGGAAGGTTCTAGGTCATATCACAAATAGCAGTTTAAAGTTCCTACAAGTTATGGAGATTTCCTTGGTTACATTGCTTTTTGCATAATCGCAGAAGTAAAAATCTAGTAGACTTGAGTCCAGAGAACAAGGTGGCCACAAGCCCTTAGAAGTAATTTGATCTCCAAAAATCACCTGCAACAACTTCATAGACTGTTGGGCTGTATGAGTGTTCACAAAACCTTGTTGAATCTAAGCATTATTAATTTTTTTAGCTTTCCTTTGAACTGGATAATGATTTTACAATAATAAATTGAATTTAGTTTCTGCAATGAATATTGGGCTAATTATTCTTTTCCTTTCTTTCTTTTTCTGTTTAATCTCTGGAACCACCTTCAGGTATTACTTCAGAGGATGAATGAAGATGATATGTATGAATGTAAATGAAGTGCAGTCTTGTACAGTCTCAGGACAACCGTTCCTGAGATGTGTGGTTAATTGAAACCCAACCACTAAAGAGCACCCTGGTATCCACAATCTAGTATTCAAATCCGTATAAAAACCTGCCTTTACTCGGATTTGAACATTAGAACACTCGACTTTGAAATTAGCTGATTTGCAATGATGAGTTCACCCATTGTGTTGATTATTCTTTTCCAGAATATTGCAATCCACACTCCTGTCTTCTGGCTATATAGAGAATCTCATATACAGCATGTGGATTATTGCCAGACCATAAATGTGAGCTCTGTGTACGTACATACCCTGATAAATAAAACCATGCCTCACCAGCATAGAAAACATAGTCTAAAATATTGTCAAAATTGTCTACTAAAAACTGCTGAAAACATTTAAAGTATTGAAAATTTGCTTTCCCCTTTTTGTGGCCGATACGATTTGAACCACTTTCACTTTTTATGGGATGAGAATGAGCTTCTTACAAATCGCCTTATATGATGTCAATACATCAAAGATTTTCTGTCAGGCCGTATTTCGTATGGACTTGGGAGTACATGCATAACAGCTGATATGTCTTGCAGTTTTTCTTAACTGAGTACTTATAGTCTATCACTTTTGTCATAGTCCTTCATCAATCCTGTCTCCTTAAATTTCTTGATTAACTCTCTTATAGTATATCGATTATACCTGGAAATCTAACGGAAAACTGTTCTTTCACAGTTTGTTATCGTTACCAAGGAAGACATATTCACTAAGAATATTCGCTGTTTTAAAGTTAATATTTTTCTAACCACACACAGAAAAATGTTGTCTCATTCGTTCAAAGACAACAAACAATCACACAGACTTTCTCATCTCAAGATCACTTAAGCAAACTGCACACAACTGGATTTTGTGATAAGAAATTCCAGGATCTTCGCAGAAAATATTTTTTGCAGTGCATTCAATTTATCAACATATAATTGTGTTTATACAGGTGTATATTTATTTTTTGAATGCACTTTAGTAACATATTAATGAATGAGTCCAAAAAGTATTTCCAACCAAGGTTGTACAAATAGACAAATGGCTGCGGTACCTTTTGAATAAAGTCAAACATTCTGTTTTATTTCTAATTAGTCAATTAACCAAGAATGCAATTCTCCAAGGAAATTAAATGGCTGAATAATACTTTCATGTCATATAAGAAAATACAGAGATTTCCTACAATAAATTAAAAAAATTAATTTAACATATATATTTATATGAAATTATTAATACCAATAATAATAATTATAATAATACCTGGATGCAGCACCACCATGTAAAACATTTTTGATAAATATACCAAGATCAACTGATTGCGTCATACCTGGCCCTTGACTAGCTGATGTTTTTCCTTTTACACTGACACCTTTATAAAGAAAAACAACATTTTTTTAGCTAAATAAAACACATTTAAAAAAATATGCAAAATTTAGTATAATCTAAGTAAATTATTTCATAATTACTTAGTGTTCCTTAAATTCAAATTTTTAACAAGAATGACAAATAGAAGTAACTTATTAATAATACAAGTTTTATTTAGAAAAAAAAAACGATTCTTACACAATAGAGAAAATATTTAAAATATAAAAATGTGTGACATAAATGCAGGTTTGTCATTGTTTGATGTACAAAAACAATCCTGAGTATATGAATGTGACAAGACACAATATATGAATATAACATGTAAAACAACATCATAATTTGCTAATAAAATGTAGAATAAGATCATAATTTGTGAATAAATTAAAGACAATAATTCTGGAAGAATAATTTACTAATGTAAATGTTACAAAAAGGAATTAAAATAAAGATGATTGATGACGTGACAGTAAAAGAGATAAAAATGGAAATTGGATATTGAAAACTGGAAAAATGAAGGAAGAATTAATATTGTAAAGGACCTACATAAAGACAATATATACTGGGAGGTGGGTTTAAAAGTAGTTTCTCAAATTAACTAATAAGAAAATTATTAATATATAAAGCTAAATAAAAAAGTTCTTTTTTATTATTATATGTTTAATATAACATGAACAATTGTTCATGTTTCTGCTCTTATAGCAATATTCATTCATTTAATTTTATCAATTAAGTTTTGTTCTGGTTTATAAAATCAACCGAGTTTTCAATCGTTAGCTTGAGACATTTCAGGTGATTTAGATTTAAAGAAAATATTATGTCTTTGATAATTTGTCAGAATAAAAATAGACATTGAATTTGGGCCAATCAATTCTCCTCCTTGGCAACATGTCTGTTCAGAAAAGGTTTGATCAAAATGATCTTGTATCTGAAGAGTATACTGAAGAGATGCCTCCACATCTTGCTCTGAAAACATAAAATTGTTTAATAACTCATGAAAAACATCTTGTAAAATCTCAAAATATGATGATTCACTTGTTATATTTCCATCAAAGGTCCCAACACCTCATTCTTTTTGTGTGATCCAATATAAAACATGAATTCCAGATACATTAAGTTTTTTTCCTATAATTATGTAAATATTTTGATTAGATCAACAATAAATACAATTATAATGGTGTACAAGGCTTTTTAATTTGAAGCATGATTCATCAGACCATATCACTGACCTAATGAAATGAAGATCTGCAGTACTTTATAGTAAATAATAATTCTTTAAAAAAAAATTTAAACTCTTTTCATCAAAATCATCTTCATGAACTGAAAGTTACTTTTAACTCACTTAAATATGCATAATGATACTGATAAATAAAATATGATTAAAATAAATTAATAAACATATATACGAGGTGTTTTCGAAGAGTAACAAGAATTTTGAAATTTCATGGGTTGTATTAGTCCAATTCTTGGGATTTTTCATTGTTGTATTGGTAAACATAACTGAAAAGTATCTATACATCTTTAGCCATATTGGATGTTTAGTCTTTGTCAGCTGTCAAAAGGATAACGCATGTTTTGGTACGATCGGCGATTTTTTATTTCTATAAATAATTGATCAGAGACTTTGTTTTAAATTTTTCTATAAGAATGGAATAAAGTGTAGCAATGTTTAAAAATGTTAAATATTGCTTTTGGTGAATCTGTTATGAGTAAAGCAAGGGTTTATGAATGATATAAGTGTTTCCAAGAAAGTTGTGAAGATGACAAGCGCCTTAGATGTCCTTTCCAAAAACTAAAAAAAATTCATTCCAAAAACAAAAATTCTCTTTACTTTTTGAACACACCTCGTAAAAGGTAATTAAAATGGTAATGACTTACCAAGACCAGCTTTCTCTGTATCGTGAACAGGTATATTAAACGTTAACGTTTCACGTTGTCTCCATGGGTATACATAATTTTCATCCGTTGACTGACTATTGTTATTATTATTACTACTACTATTATTATTATTATTAGAATTATTATCACTATGCCTGACCTGATTATGTACCTGGAATAACAAAGATAACAAATTTAATTATTATAATTCATTTCATACTACTCGTGAAAAATTCCATTACAGAATAGAACAAACTTAATATACAAATTAATCTGGTCTCATTTTGATACATACAGAGAGTTATTTTCCTACCAACAATGTTATCTCAGAGAAAAGTAAGGCTACAGTCCAATTTGAAAAATAAGTGTACTTTCTCGTGTATCAAAAATGACTATTTCAATGAATAAAACATTATGTACTTAGATGGTTCAAATATTATTGAGTATTAATATTAAATATTGCTAAAATATAAAAAATATTAATGTAGTACAAGTTTTGTGGATATTAAAATTGTTTGGTTTGATTCCTAATCCATACTTTTCTCGTTTTTTTATTATTATTATTGATACATTATTACCAAATTCAGGAACAAAACATAAATTATAAAGAGCAGACCGTATAAATATGATCCTTGCTTTTGGACATCTGTAGGCAAATGTAGACAAAATAATTCACTCAAAATTTAATTCATGAAAAAATTAAACATTTGACATGAAAAAGATAAGTTTCGCTTCTAATCAATGTAAATATTGAAATGAGAGTGCATTTTTCATAACACTGTCATTTGTAGCCAGCCACCTATGTCTGCGGATCATAATTCTTGCAATCTGCAATAATACAAAACCAAACATTTTGGTATTGGAAAATTTACAATGCATATATATATATACAGGATGTCCCATATAAAACGCAACCCATCACTCGTCCATGAAATTTCAAAAGTCAAGCTTACACCCCTACTCGTTACTGAAATGGACTCGTCCAACATCTGAACATCCCGGCGACGCAGTAGAACACTACCGATAGTAACAACAATGCAAATCATAACGTTCAGTGTATTGCTGGAGACAAATGGTGTTTTCGCTAGATGAACGTGTTTTCATCGTTGAGTCATACTTCAGTACGAAATCAGCGGTTGCAGTGCAAGATTTGGTTCACCATAAGCACCCAGATAAACCGGCTCCTAACAAAACATCAGTATTAAGGTTAGTCGCAAAATTTAGAGAGACCGGTTCTGTTAATAACAAGGAACACAAAAGATCTGCGTCGATGTTGAATACAGATACAGTCACTGAAATCAAAGACCGATTACTTGCCTCGCCAAAGAAATCGATCGGACATTTGTGTACTGAAATTAATTTGTCTAAATCGACTGTTCATCGGGCGACCAAACAATTGCAATTACGACCTTATCACATTCAAACGGTTCATCGACTTCTTCAGCCCAACAAAGAAAAACGGCTACAATATTGTCAACGGTTCCGTCGATTTCTGCGTGAGGGAATTAACGTTATGGATTCGTTATTTTTCACAGATGAAGCACGGTTTCAGTTGGATGGCTATGTAAACGGCCAAAACAGTAGAATTTGTAGTGCTGAAAATCCCCATGTTTATCATTAAAAACAATTACACCCGCAGAAGTTGGGCGTATGGTGCGCGATATCGCGGAACAAAATAATCGGTCCTATTTTTTTCGAGTACACCATTAATGCAGAACGATATCAGGATATTTTATTTCGGTTCATCGTACTCTTGGAAGAGGAAGACAGATGCAGCTGGCTACAACATGATGTTGCGACATCGCACTACGCAGGTTCAACTTCTGATTTCGTCGAGGAATTCTTTGGTAATCGTGTTATCGGTTGAGGCTTGTGGCCACCAAGATCTCCAGATTTGAGAGCGGCAAATTTTTTTCTACAGGGTTACCTCAAAGAAAAAGCCTACGGCAACAAACCACAAACACTTGAACGATTGAAAGTCAATATTGAACAAGCTGTATTAAATATCCAGCCACAAACTTTGAAAAAAGTTGCAAGAAACGCTGTAAAAATAATTGAAGGTTGTATTCAAGAAGATGGCGGCCACTTCCAACAATTACTCTAAATGTAATGTAATGGATGGTAATAATAAAAATTACATTTACATTTACAAATGCCTTTTTATTATTTCAATACCTACCAATATAAGGTTGGGTTGCGTTTTATATGGGACACTTGTGTATATATATATATATATATATATATATATACACATAAATGCAGCTAGTCTGGTTTGCAGTGTAGGGCTTGTTTATGTATATGTATCTTAACACTTTAAAAAGCTTAGATGTAAGTTGAACATTATGTAGATTTTGTGAAAATTTTATTTCACTTTATTTTTTCTTTTATATACTAAATTTTTACTTTTTTTTTATTTCTATAAGATTGGTAACTGAAAGGTTTAAAATTAAGAAGATACTGAAAATGTATGTATTACACAACCAACCAACCAACACACACACACACACACACACACACACATACAAATAGAAAAAACAAAAATTGAAACATACCTGGTTATGTGTTGAACTACCACTACTGTTGCTTGACATACTATTATTATTATTATTACTATTATTAACAGATTTATTACTATCATTATCAGTCTTAATTGTTTTAAATGATGTTGGTATTTTATTACTAGAACTATTACTATTATTATTCACAACTGCAGAAGTACTAGTAGCATCCTATAACAAAGTTAAAAATAAAAAATAATTAAAACAAAAAATTAAACCATACATACTAAAAGGAACAAATAAAAGAAAGCTATTCAAATAAATTGTAAAACTGGTTTATATTCAAGAATTATTTAACATCAAGAAGGCTATTTAGATTGTTAAACAATCATCAACAACAGACAATGAGTAAAATATACATATAAGAAAAAAGAAATATAAGTCACTGTACATATGTATGTTATTTCCACATCTCCTCCTAAACCCCAGGACCGATTTCAAACAAACTTGGGATAATTATTACTTAATAACTGAGCAAAAATAATGTGGGTGTTAGAAATCACTACCGCAACTGCTGCAGAAGGGGTCAGGGGTGAAAACCGTAGAACAGCCATAATAAATATATGATACCCGGCTCAGTCACTGAGTATACGAGGTGTTTTCAAAAAGTAACGAGAATTTTGAAATTTCGCGGGTTGTATTAAGCTGATTTTTGGGCTTTTTTTGTTATTGTATTGGTAAAAATGTCTGAAAAGTATCTGTATATTTTTAGCAATATTGGATATTTATTCTGTTGTCAGCTTTCAAAAGGATAACACATGTTTTGGTATGATTGGCAATTTTTAATTTGTATAAATAATGGATCAGAAAATTTGTTTTAAATTTTGCTATAAAAATGGAATAAAGTGTAGCTATGTTTTAAAAATGTTAAATATTGCTTTTGGTGAGTCTGCTATGAGTAAAGCAAGGGTTTACGAGTTGTATAAGCATTTCCAAGAAGGTCATGAAGATGTTGAGAGCTCCAGACGCCCCAGCACATCAACAGCTGATGAAAACGTGGAAAAAGTGAAAGAAATGATTATGAATGATCATTGAATCACAATCAGAGAAGTCGCTGATGATGTTGGGATATCAACTGGCTCATGCCATGAAATTTTTCAGATGTTTTGGGTATGAAACGTACGACAGCAAAATTAGTTCCAAAATTGTTGAATTTCGAACAAAAACAGCAGCGAATGGAAGTTGCTCAAGAGTTACTAAATGAAGTCAACAACTATGCAGAACTACTGAAACGTGTCGTAAAAGGTGATGAAACAAGGGTTTACGGATACGATATCGAAACTAAGGCTCAATCGTCCCATCGGAGACATTCTGGATCACGAAAACTGAAAAAAGCTCAACAAGTATGGTCGAATGTGAAGGTTATGCTCACAGTGTTCTTCGATTTTAATGGCATAGTGCATTATGAGTTCTTGCTACAAGGTCAAACGATGAATAAGGAGTATTACCTACAAGTTCAACGCTATTCGTGTGAAGCAATCCGAAAAAACACCCGGATTTGTGGCGAAACAATTCATGGCTTTTGTACCACGATAATGCATCTGCTCACACTTAATTGCTTGTTCATCAATTTTTAGCCAAAAACAACAATGTAATGATACCCCAGCTGCCATATTCACCGGACATGACTTCGTGTGACTTTTTTCTATTCCCGCAAATAAAGAGAACCTTAAAGGGCATTAATTTTACAAGTATAGATGAAATTAAAAGTGAATAGCTGAAAGAGCTAAACACTATTCCAAAAATCGATTTCCAGAAGTGTTTCGGGAATTGTAAAAAGCGCTGGCTGGCATAAGTATATAATATCTAATGGAGACTATTTTGAAGGGGATAACATTAATGTAGACAAATAAATAAAATTCTTTCCAAAAAACAAAAATCCTCATTACTTTCTGAACACACTTCCTAGATCTATAAAATAGTAGACAACGGCGATTGAATATTCCCAAAGTTTTTAAACTAACTAGATACTCCTGGAATGCCACCTTCACCTCCAGCTTAAAATCAGTTCTGTCATTTTGCTGTTATGTAATTTGAACCCACCAAAAATTTACAGTGGTACCAGGCACAGTGTGAAAAGACTATTAATTAGCATCATAGAAGTTATAATATTAACAGGAAAAGAGAAAGGTCAGGGGTATGTTCATTCCTTAATGAACAGCCCATAATGAACTTTGGTCTAGTGTATTGTTTCTAAATAAAATTTGAGTTTTTCTAACTTTTCTTAGTTTTATTCAACTTATCTTAGACCATTTTATTCAAAAAATAAATTCTCTAAAAGTTTTACATGTTTATTACCCATTTAACAAAGTCATTGTATGTCACGCTTAAAAAAACAGGGTTTTTTACACAATGGTTTTCACCTCAAATTTCTTAAAAACTAAAGCAGATGTAGTTGTTCTGGAACCTATTTTATTCAATCTTTCATGTCAAAAATCATAAGATATCACTAATTATGCCCCTTATTATTATGTCCTTAAAATTTCTGTATAACAATTTATGAAAATTTCATTTCAACGGGAAGGTGAAATCCAAGCAAAATCTTTCACTAGCCATACCTTGCAAACAGAGCATTTTAGCACATATGTTTATATGAACTTTATCCATTGTTTTAATGAGTAGAGGTTATGAAAGTCCTAGGAAAACTTTGTGATACACATTTTATATAATCGCAATTGAATGAAAAAAAATTATTAATCAATATTTTTAGTACTCTTTCTAAATATCTAACTTTCCATGTAATTATAAGCAGTAAACATTCTTCTTTTAATATAAAATATTACAATCTACTGATAAAAGCCAAGATAACATATTTTAACCTAATTAAAAACACAGACTTAATAGAAATAAACAAAATATATTTATCAATGTTGCAACAAGATAAGATTATTCGTGTTGTCAGATGACAAAAAAAAAATAAAACAGAAATGGGAACTGTGATTAAAAGACAAGAATTAATTGGTAAAAAAGGATGTTTTATGTAAACCAATTCATGTAAATACAATTAAAAAAATTAATTAATTAATATATACTAATATATTTGATTAATCAATCGGTACGTGATTAATTAATAATTAAGTCATTATAATTTACAATTAAGTAATAATTTATACTTTAATTGACTTTCTTCAATCTAATGATTAGTTGGTAAATGTTTCATTTTAATTTATCAAAAACCACTCCCATCATTTCTCATACTGTCAGCATCTTTACAACCTTCTTCAAAAAGCTGAAACCAAATCTATCATCCAATCTATTATCCAGGTATCAGACCAAAATTAATTATTAATTAGTTAAACATTAAAATTTAAATAAATAAAAACGTATTAATTACCACAGATCTAGAATTGCTATTAATTGTTGTACCACCAACATCTTCTTGTCTTGATACAACAATTCTAACTTTACTACCAAGTGGTACATTACGTAACACAGCAACCGCTTCTGATTGGCTTTTACCTGTCAGTTCTATACCATCAACTGCTAATAATCTATCACCCGGTTTTAATCTACCATCTTCAACAGCTGCTCCCTAAAAAAAAATTTAATGAAAAACAACTATAAAAAAAATTAAATCAAATATTATAGAGTACATATTAAAAAAATTGAATTCTTTTAAAAATAATAATTCATACGAGCGATGTTCAATAATTAATGAGATAAAATGATGGAAAGAAAAAATTACATTCAACGACAATGAAACTTTTTAAGGGTCAAGTTGGCAATCTTGGGAACACATTTAATCAGCTGTTCGATCATAATTAATTTAAACATAACCTCTTTTGTTGATTTCAGAATATCAGCTCTGCTTGAAACATGTATGCGGGAAGACCAACATTCGGTAATATGATTCTTGCTATCAGGTGTGAAACCGGTGGAAATTCACACAAGAATGTTGAAACAGTATGGTGAAAAGTTTTTAAACTGCAGTAACGTGTTTGAGTGGGTAGAACAAATGTGATTGATCTCCATCGCTCTGGAAGACCATTTGAAGTTCTGACTACCGCGTGCTGCAAAATCGCATAAATAATCTTATTCGTGAAGACAAACTTTTCCAAACTGCTAGTTTGTGTGATGTTAGTGTTGAAACCAAACATTCAATCATTCATGATGTGTTGAATTATTACAAACTGTGTTCGAGATGGGTTCCAAGACGGTTGACTCAAGCCCATAAAGACACCCAGAATCGCATTTGTTTTGAGTTCAAAAAACGGTTTAAAGCAAAATATAACGGCGTTTCTAGATCGTATAGTAACCTGTGATAAAATGTGGATACACCATTTTGGGCCCGAATCCAAACAGCAAAGTCTTAAGTAGAAACATCCAGATTCGCCCACCAAAAAAATTCAAAACTCACGCGTTAGCCGGTAAAGTGATGTTGACGGTCTTCTGGAACTCGCAAGGTCCAATTTTTAGTGACTATTTAAAAGAACAACGTACAATGAACAATTTCGCTGGATACTATGTAGAAAAGTAATGTAAATTTCAATGTCACTGAATAAATAATTTTTTCTTTACATCAATTTGTCTTGTTAATTATTGAATGTCCCTTGTACATTAAGTTAACTAAGATCCTGCCTGCTGGATAAATGGTTTAGAGTTTAGTTGAATACTTCCACATGTCACAAAATTCCTGGAATATACAAGGTTGTTTTTTAAGGAACTTATATCTGTCATCAGATATCTCAAATTATTTTTTTACTAGATGATAAATTCACCAAATAAACTGAAAGAATCATGAGAATAAGTAATGAATGGGAATGACTAATGAAAATTCTGGAAAATATGAAAAATATTTGGATGAGATCAGGTGAAAGGATGTTCTAATCTGAGTACTTTTTTCTCATCGAGAGATTCTACGATGTACATTTAGAGTGCTCATTGGATGAACCAATATCTCATAAGCACTCTTAAAATATACAACAAATATGATACTAAACAGTGGCAATGTAAATCCAGGATTCTTTTCAGAGGTGAGACAATATAAGCTGCATCTTTCTCATGAAAGAACAATTAATTTCATTTAAATATTGTAAGTAAAAGAGTTATGAAGGAAAGAAGAATTTCCATTAAAATATCTAGTAATCTTGGCTGTCTGTTTAAAAATGTCTGTTTGCAAATAATCATTTGTCTGTTGTAGTCATCTGCTATGTTATGATGTCACAGGGAACAGTAGAATTAAATAAATGAATATTATTTAAAGTGTAAAAAATTAACTCGGTCCGGCTGCGTCTTGAACTCAATTGCCCGGTTGACTTGGTACCTGGTGTGTTAAGTCTCTTGGATACACCGGTCTGCTGACTGTACACGCGAAATTTGTTCTATGTAAGTTGTGAAATCACATTAGTTCAGTTAGTGCCGACTGTCGCCGCTAATACCGCCACACCCACGCAAATTAAATACGGTATGCAAATGCGTTTTAGTTAGAATCACTTAATTAAATAAACGAAAAAATATTATATTTAAATAATAAGATAAATATTTTATATTAAGTTGTGTAAGCCGTGAATCAGAAACAACCCACAGTTGCAGGACTTTCCTGGAACGCTGCCTTAGCTGCATGACGGCTATTATTATATTGCACTGATAACAAAATTATATAGATATTTTATACTATATCCAAAGTTTAGTTTTAAATAAATTTGAAATGTCCTGTTAAATAATACCATTTTGTAAAAGTGATTTACAGTAAAAAAAATGCTAGTATTAGGGAATAGCATAAAAAAATTCATTTAACAAATATTAATTTCTTTTTGTAAAAAAATATTATTAAAATGTAAATCGACTAAAAACTGCACTTTTAACGTTCATAATGGCTAGTTAGAAACCAGCATCAAAAATGCTACTGCAAAAAAATTAACCAATTTTGTTTAGATAAGATAGTAAAAATGTGTAACTTGCCTGCAGTTTTTATAATAAGTATGAAAATAAGTTTCTGCTAGCCTAATAAATTTCTGCTAAGATCACTATAGTTTCTATGTTGAATAGTATTTACATTTCTTAGCTTCATTCTTTTATTATATGTTGATATGTTTTGGAACCACTCCATTGTCAAAACTTATTGTACTAAAAGAATACAAAATCATATTATTATTAGTTATATTAAAGTACACTTATTGTATACAGAAACTTACTGCATTAGAATACAATAAGTTTTGACAATGGAGTAGTTTCTGAAATGTGATAACATATAATAAAAGAAAGGTAAACAATAGCCAACATAGAAAAAGAGAAGTTAACAAATATTTTGGAGTGAAAATTTTTTGCCGCATACATTATAAATAATCCTGTAAATTATAATTTATTAAATGATTATTTATAAAATTGTATATAAAAGAGCAAATTTCAATGAACTAACTGATTCAATTTAAATAAAATTCTAAAGAAAAGCCCAGTCATATAAGAAATTAAAATTAAAAGTAAAAATTACAAGGTACAAATTTTATACAAGGTGTAAGGAATACCACCATTACACACAGATGTAAATTAGACCAAAACTTGTCTATGATTTATATATTAGAAAAAATTTCTGTTTTGAATATAGTAATATCAGGTTTGCTCGGTTTTTTAACATTATGTCATAATAATAAAACTAATTTATAACTGATCCTATTAAGAAACATTACATAAGATAAAAAATTCCACTTTTTATCTAGCTAATAAACAAACAATAAAATGCCACTAAATGAAATCTATATATTAAAAAAAGAACATTTAATGACCGTTAAAAAAAACAGATTGAAATTCTATAAAACTATCTTTCAAAAAGACAACGTTCTTAAAACATATAAAAGAAAACATGATAGTAACATAATGTGATTATCAGTTGGAAGGGTTAAATAATTCCACATATAATATACTGAAAATCAAATTTAAAGAAATGATGTGTTTCACAATGAAGTTACGATAAATACTGGCGATCTGTTATTATAACGAATGTAGCCACTATGGCATAATGTAGTTTATTATAATTTAAAAGTTTAAATATGATTAAAAAAAAAATTAATATACCTTCGGTAGTATATTTTTAATATAAATCGGACAATTCCCACCAGCCGGATTATCCCTTGTTGTAATACTAAAGCCGAGTCCATGCGGTCCTTTTAACAACTCCAACTCCATTTTACGACCAATCTTCCTCGTATTTGCTGTTTGCAAAGAACCACTTGCTACTGGTAATTTTTTAGTCGGTGAAACAGTTGCAATACTACTACTGCTTCCCATTGCTACAAAAAAAAAATATATATATATATAATTTAGTATAAACTAAAAATTAAATGTTTCATAATTTTTTAACGTAAATGTTAATACTATCTGTTCTTGTCTCACACGGCTGTCATACATATCGATGAAAGTGTCTATTTCTAATATATTTGTATCAGGACAAGATTTATGTTAGTGTTGCAACGTTTAACTGAATCATATTTTTATTTGATAGATCTAGATGCATATTAAAAATACAGCCAGGCCCAGTATTGAACCCTTTAGCACTCCAGCTAAAACTGAGATAAATCAGGATCAACAGTTTGTTATACTTCTACATACTATCTAATAGCTACTAATTATGATATAAACTAATAATTAACTTTTTTTTTTCCTAAACCTTTCAATTTTTATATAATGATTTCAAAATTCTCTACATAAAGATTTCCTTACAATAAAACGAATGATACAACTTCTTTTCCTTCAAAATCCACTAAATCATTTCATTTTCTCTTTATAAGTAAATACACAATTTTTTTAAGGTGCTATCCAAAAGTACATGAAATCTGTGCCGCATAAGCTAACAAGCATTAGTACAACTAAACTCTGGTAGTAGTAATGTAATCCTTCATGAGGTATCTAGCGCCTTTGATTCTAAGTGGATATGCTGGTTGATGGCAACAGTTTTCCATTGTTACATTTGCTTATCATTGTGATACATTATTGTTTTAAAAGCATATATTGGTACAACAGCTGCACAAACATACAGAATAATAGTTCAAACATTTGGCAATGATACTTAAGGCCAGCTACATATGTATGATTGGTTTAAACGTTGTAAATATGGCTGAACATTTGTTGATGATGATGAAGATTTGGGATGACCATCTATCGACATTACACAGGAAAATGTCAATACTGTTTGAAATTTGACTGTGGGTAAACCACCGATGATATCAGCAACATCGTGGGATTATGCATATGTCAGTGGACTTTGTCACAAGAATTGAACATATGAAGGATTTCTATAAAATTCATACCACGACTACTCAGTGGCGAACAAAAACAGAATCATACAAATGTCTACAGTGAACTGAAATAACTGCTACAAACTGATTTAGATATTCTTTTTAAGGTCATCATGTAGCAAGGATGACATAAGCAAGAATGTATGGATAAAAGCAACAATCATCTTACTCGCTTTGCTTTCTCTTTTTTCAGAACCTCCATAAGGTATTACTTCAGATCATGAATGTAAATGAAATGTAGTAGTCTTATGCAGTCTCAGGTCGACCATTCCTGAGGTGTGTGGTTAATTGAAACCCAACCACCAAAGAACAATTGTATCTACAATCTAGTATTCAAATTTGCAAAAAAGTAACTTCCTTTACTAGGATTTGAACCTTAGAACTCTTGACTTC
This sequence comes from Lycorma delicatula, assembly GCF_047948215.1. Lineage (NCBI taxonomy): Eukaryota > Metazoa > Arthropoda > Insecta > Hemiptera > Fulgoridae > Lycorma > Lycorma delicatula. The sequence goes on from NC_134467.1 coordinate 20,467,009, forward strand.
AAAATTAGCTGATTTGCGATGACAAGTTAACCACTAGAACTAGTTACTAAGTTAACCACTGGACTAGTTAGCCACTAGTCCAGTGGGCAACAATCATCTTACTGAAAGATCTCATCTTCACCTCAGCCAAAGAAACACCTGTCAAATCAAAAGCAACTTCTAATCCTTATTGATCTGTTTCTTTGATACTAACGGGATTATCTGTAAGAAGTTCATACATCTTTGTCAGACGATAATGGATAATGATTAATGGGAAGAAGATTCATTATGATTAATGGGAAAATGGGAAGCATAGTTATTGTCCTAAGGCAATAATGAGAAAAAAACATTCAGAAAATTGGCACAGGAATAACTGGAACCTTCATGAGAACAATGTAAGACCACATACAGTTTTAATTTTTCAGGAGATTCTGGTTCAGTTTCTGAAAGTTGTTTCTCATCCACCAATTTAGTCATTCAAGTTGGCTATTTGCGACTTATTTCTCTTTCCCAAGTTGAACAGATGAAGATTTAACACATTATACAAGATTCAAGTGGAACTCACTGACAAAAATGTTTTCAGGATACATTCCATTCATAGCAAAAGCATTGGGATTAGTGACTGAGCTCCCAAGGCCTTTACTTTGCTACTAATTTAAAGGTAACAGCTAGTAAGATGCAGGTATGATGTGACTATGTATAGCAATAAATTTCAAGAACTTTTGGGTAGCACCTTGTAATTTTTCATTTTCTGAATTCATTGCTGCTAATTTATTGTTTTCGTTCCAAGCTAATTTTTTTTATGATTAATTCGCCATATAAGCTCAAAGCTTGTGTGTTTGAATATGAAATTGAAATTATGTAGTGTATGAAGACTGTCACGACTGATCAGGATTTGAACCTAGGATCTCCGAATGAAAGGCAGAGATCCTACCACTCTGCTTCAAAGATCAGCAATTTGTTTTAATACATAGATATCAATATTTTAGATCAGCATTTCTTTTAATACATTACTTTTATTTATGATGATAAAAATATTAATAATAAACTATTTATATACATAATAATAAATAAATAAATAAATATATATACGTGTATATATATATATATATATGTATATGTATGTATGTGAGTATAAATAATAAAGTAGTAAAACACTTACATCTTTCTTCGCCTTCAACTAATATGCCAATATTTTCTTTATCAGATGATGAATGAGAATGTGAATGCGTTGGTTGTGTTGTGATAACATGTGGTGGAGGAGGTTTAGGATAAACAGGTGGTGGTGGTTTTTTAATGCCAGGACGATGTTTAACGACACGTAACCTTAACTCAGGTGACCTTAATGAATCTCGAAATATATCTTGAACTCTATATAAAAAAAAGATACTACAAATAAAAGGTTGAAATAACATTTAAATCACTCTATTTCGTAAAAATATATTCAAAAAATTACAGAAAATATGTAAACAAACAAACACAAGTGGTTCTAGAAAGGTAATTTCATATATATTTTAAAAATAAAACATAGGAATAATGTGATTATGTCCTCTAATCATTATGGTTGCCAACCTACCCAAAATTCAGATAATTTTTCAGTTTTGTGGTAACATTTTTTCATTCATAAATTCAGTTCACTTTTATAGTCACTTTCTTATTAATGCCTCCTTATTTTTAATTATTTGTTTTTTTTTTCTGACATCTTCCAGACAATAAATGATTTTTGAAGAAACTGTGTCGGCTCATATGGCCGACACAGACACCCAACTATTACATATAATGTTGAAGTAATATTAAATTTCACATTGCTGATCAACTTACTGCATCCCAAAAAAATGCCTATAAGAACAGAGCGAAAAACTTATTTAATTATTCTTTTGTTCATTTGTCATAATTATTATAGGAAGATATGTTCAATTAGTCAAGTCTTTTTGTTTTGTTTTTTAGTAATTATTTTATTAAATATTTTTTTATTGTTTCCATAAGATTACTCATTCAATAAAAACTGACAACACAGTTGTAGGACTTCCCCATCATGCGGCTAAAGCCACGTTTTGGTTGGCATTAACTAAACTAATGTAATTTCACAACTTACATAGAACAAATTTCGCTTGTACTTTCAACAGGGAATTTCCCACAGGTTAAAAGGGAAATTCCAAGATGACAGACTGTGACACTAGCACTGCTTGCGGTGACAGGGAGTACTATTGAAGCAGTACGCCCACTTAGCCATTAGTTTAGAGAATTTTTTTTGGGGGGTGGGTGCAATTTTGCAAATATTGTTATTTTTTGATCGTTAACAAATGTGCCTAAGAAAAATTAGATGAAATCCTGAGATACTGCGGGTGACCTCACTCTACAGCCTCATCCCTTCACCTTTTAAGTTGAAAATTTAATGGCATCAATGCCCCATACATAGAAGTAATCTGACCAAGTTTGGTCAAAATCAGTCGAGTAGTTCCAAGATATAAGCTGATTAAAGGTCAACAACAACATGCATACGTAAATAGGAACATTAACATATGGAAAATTTCAATCCGGTTTTTTTGGGTTTCTTAGGCGTCAAGATCCAGTGAAAACCGCATATGCCCAAACTGGACTGATTACAATATTTTTCCTTCTAGAGCTATAATGCGATCTAGATGGGAAAGTAATAATAATCACCTACATACAATACTCATATAAGTTTTTTGTTTTTTTAAAAAATGTGCTATTTAAATAAAATTGTAAACGTTAACATACATGCGGGCAATGCATGTATCGGCTAGATGTGATGCATTCCTGTTTACTTTTGTTCAGCACATTTCTCACTTATACCTCAAGAACAATGAATTTTTCAAAAAAATTAAAAAAAGTAAAAAGTGTTTCTATTTTATTGTTTTATGGAATACCTTTATTAAAATTTGAAAATAGCTTAATTTTTAAATTTTGCTCCTCAGTGTAGCGCCCTCCCCCTTCTAGATAAGACAATTTAAGAACTCTTACTTCTTGACTGAAGATCTGTTACTACCCAAAAGTTGGTTGTAATTGGTTGGATCTCTGACGCTACAGAAAAGAATAAAGATATATATATATATATATGTCTGTTAAATATATTGTTTAACCTCCTATGGACATTGTCGGGTAAAAAGAACTTAATTAATTAAACTTTATTTAGTTTTACTAAATTATATAAAACTTGTCACCACCACTGAATAAATTGTGGTATATTGTTGCTGCAAAAAAGTGGTATAAGGTGAATATAACAATATTTATACAGTGGGATTTTACGGGAGTAGATGAAAATCCATCTGAAAGATGTTTTGATCCATAATACAACATTTAACATGCGACAAACACTGATATTTAAAAAAATGAATAAATATATATTGAAATCTATAAGGTCACATGTACACCAACTTTATATTTATCGCTGAAAATTAAAAAAAATGTATAATTTTATAAATATGCACAAAAATTGCATTATATTATTTATATGTATATATCATATAATATATTATACATTTGTAAAAAAAAAAAAAAAAAATAGGTCAAAAAGTATAAATTTTAAAAATCTATTACAAAACTTCTTTAATTATTTTTTCAAAATGAAAAATATAATCGCATAAAAGATAATACTAATCATAAAACGGAGAATAACTTACACATGAAAAGGCTGGTCGAGTAAATTTCTTCCATTAATTTCAACGATCCTATCATAAACAGATAATCTTCCATCTCGGATGACTCTTCCATCAGGTTCTATCCTTTGAACAAGTAATCCACGATCTTTGCCGAGGCTATCATAATCTGGTACGACATGGATACCGAGTTTACCACTTTCTGTATTATCCAAAACAATATATTCCGTGCTGAAAAAATTAAAAACAAAAAGACTCAGTAAAACTCCTCAAAATATAGACATATTAAACAACAATACAAAGTGAACAAAAAGAAGAGTATGAGGCTTTTAAAGTTATTTAATATATCGCTTAACATTTATCACAAAATAAATCACAAATAAAATGAAAGGCAACTCTCACAGTTTTCTTACAAGTGTTCAACATGAGCACCTCCATCAAACGGCAGACATCCGACTGATAGGAGAGTTTATCCTATAATTTAACCAGTAAGACTGGAGTAATGGAAGCAACAGCTGCTTTTTCAAATCAGATGCATACGTAGATAGTGGAGGAACATACAAGATTCTTTATAAAACCCCATAGGTAAAAACCCTATGTAGGTTAGGTGACCTTGGAGGCCCCCTGCAAATAAACTCTGTCACTGTATCCATGACGGGTAATCCAGAGGTTGGAGAACATGTCATTCAACCAATCTCATACAGAATTATACCACTGAGAGGGCGCACCATCTTGCTGCCAAATAAAATTCCCTGGACCATCTTCCAGTTAAGGAAAGAGCTATGTTGCATTGTAAGAGTTTATGAAAATTTTCTGATCCCAGATATGGACATATGTGTATTAACTTTTACACTAAGATGAAATTTTGACTCATGACAAAACACAATATTAAGTCGTCATCTTCATGCTGTAATATTTCAGTTATGAAGTCGACACACACAACATAGTCAGTAGATTTCAAAGCCAGTAACAGCAATAAATGGTTTGAACGCATATGAAAATGTTTCCTTCAAACATTCCACATTATCATCACAGACACCACTAGTTCACAATTGGTTTACCTAACAGATTTTTTAGGATTACAAAAGAAATACCCTGACATATTCAACGTTTTCTTCAGACACCCTCACTCATAACATACTCTTCCCTTTACACAAATATCTAGCTGTTTCAAACCGATTATGCCATCAATGAATCCTATTATTATCTTTTATCACTTGGAAGATCAGAATTAAACTTCTTACAGAACACATGTTGAACAGCAACTAACGGTCTACATTTAGCAAACTGAAAAATATAAAATGTTTTCTGTTCAAATCGCTATCTTTGTTAGCAGTGCTGCAAAAATAAGGAATTCATTTTTAGCCATGAATACAAATAAAACTGTCCTTTTTTCTTCTGAATTCTAGTCTTAAATCAACACTGTAGATATCCAAAAAATATTAATATTAAAACAAATTAAAACCTACATTTTCTTTCTTAAATCAACACTGCAGACATCCAAGAAATATTATAACAAATTAAAACCTACATTTTCTTTTTTGTACACCTGGTATAAGTGACAAATAGTATCGTTAAATAACATATTTTTGTTTATTAGTACATGAATTCAATACCAGTGACTGTCTTACCTTACAGGCAGATAAGTGGAGATTTATGTTATAAAGAACTATCAAACACACAATATAACACAAATATAATTTATGAATATCTCATTGTGACACATGTTAAGATTTATAATAAAACACAAATTTTTATTACACATAAATAAAAAAGATACACACAACCTCAATGACTTTTACAAATAGCACAATGTATACGTAACACAGCTTTCAGAACATTATGTTACATCCCTTTCATTCTTTCTCATTTTAAATTTCCATTACATAATTTGGAATAAAATTAATAAATAATAACAGCAACTCATGAAAAAAATTTTGCTCTAAGTGTATCAGTCTGTTATAATAAAGTTTATCCTGAAGGATAAATAGTCATATCTGATAACCGTTCTCAAGAATAAAGCAAGTCACCCATACTCAGCTTACTAAAGAGAAAGTGAAAAATGAAGAGGTTCCCTATCTTTTTCTTAATTAAGCACATCAGAATAAAACTTTATTAAAATCCCGGAAATATCCTGCCTTACATGCACTAATTCATCTTTTCAGTAAATGAACAACATTACTGTCAGAAAAATAAAACTCTAATTAGTATATGTACACCTCAAATTCTTTATAAGTACTAAGTATGATAAAAATTAATACAAATGTAGTAAAAAATTGCATATCTAAATATAAAGAAATAAGGCAATATATACACTGTCTTACTTTAGTAGGGAAATACAAACATTTATAATGTAAGAAAACAAAATTTTTACCAACCTGTCATTATAACGATTATTATCGGGTGAAGTAGCTTGACCAAGAGGTTCTTTACGTCTACTTTCTCTTGGTAATGATAAAGATTGAACACGATTATTTACAGCTCTTTCAGCAGCATCTGCCCACCTCAGTCCACTAAAACAAAAACAAATTATTTTAGAATTTTGTTGAATTAACAATAAGCTGTCAATCAGCATGTACTAAATTAATGTTATTGGTTTAATATAAAAAAACTACACTCTAAAGTAACTTCTACTTAACAAATACTCAACCACAAGACATTGGGGAGCTCAGTTACAAGTATTACTTTCAAGATTGATTGGTTTGACATTGAACCGAACAGTATCATCTGCTTGCATAAGTTTTAGTTATTACTGAACAACAGGGCACAGAGATAAACCTAGATAAGAGGAATGAAGGAATTATATCAGTAGTAGATATATTAGAGAGTGATATCGATAAAAAACACTATGCTTAAATACTATTATATTATTCCTATTTTAGACTGAATAAAGGAGAAGGATAATCATTGGTTTTCTGGCACTTCTCCCACCACCACCACCACCACCCCGTTCGGTCATCCTAAAGCATAAAACCACAGACAGCTACCATTTGTCTGTACCACAAACAGCTACTGTTCCTCAAAACGGTTTAGCGACCTATATCCTAATTAGCTTCTAGACCTTACTTAATTGAGTGAGCGAAATAAGCATGGTGCCCTACACCACTTGCTTGCCTGTCCAACTGCTTACTTGTCATATATTACTAAAATGGGTTGGCGCACCCTGTCTACATACTAAAATATATGACTTATCAATAAATTAAAATTTATTCCATCAAGGTCAGCAATTTGCTGCCACACCTAGATCGCTGAATGCCAGCAAGAACCTGACCTGTTCACCATTTTGTAGTGCTTGGAGCCATAATTGGCCGGTGGTCAGCCATATTCAGGGTTAGCTTCCCATAGCAACACGGTAAGAGTCCTTCCCTTAAGTAAACTACAGATGCCGGTTTAACAAAGCAACCGCATCTAGGAACTCCCACACAGAACGACAATGTAGCTCTCACCCCACTGACTCGTCGCTTGTGAGTGGCTAATTTTTGCCTTGACCTCTAAGTTTCAGGGTGGCCTGGTCTCTGCCCCTCCCCAAGAGCAGGGCAGTCAAACATCAGGTGTTCATTTTACTGGACCTCCCAGATGCATAGTTCATCAGTTGCCAGGAGGGAAACAAATATTGGTTTAAATTCACGTGGTTGTAGAGCACTTGGGCTCCTGTTGCCCTTGAAAATGAACTAGAGGCATACCACCCCCCCCCCCCCCCAAGTCTTGTATAAATATATACAAGGACCTACCCTTAGTTGTGGCGTACCATTTTTGTTGCCATGCTTCCATTACAAGGCTGTAAATCCTCCTCCGCAGGCGGGAGATGGACAACTGTTTGAAATTTAGAACTGGTGTTTTGCAATCACCGTTCCTTTCCAGTACAGGCCCGGCTTGAAACCAAGGAGAAGGATAAAGAAAAATTATTATTATTACATAAATTTGTGTAAATATGCATTGTAATGTTGCATAATTAATCTAAACATAATGTCTTTTGTTGATTTCATAATGTCAGCTCTGCTTGAAATGTGGTACGCCAGAAGGGCAACGTTGAGTGATAAGATATTTGGTATCAGATGTGAAATTGGCGAAAATTTACTCAGAATATTGAAATCATATGGTGAAAAGTGTTTAAACCGTAGTAACAAGTATAAGTGGGTGGGACAGTTTAATTCGAGCAGAACAAGTCTGACTGATCTCTATCGCTCTGGAAGACCTTTTGAAGTTTCGACTACTGCATGGCAAAATCACATAAATGATGTTATTCGTGAAAACAGGCGAGTCAAGATTTCCAAAATTGCTAGTTTGTGTAATATTAGTGTTGGGACCGCACATTCAATCATTCATGAATTATTACAAAATGTGTTCGAGATAGGTTCCAAGACAGTTGACTCAAGCCGATAAAGATACCCGGATTTGCATTTGTTCTGAGCTCAAAAAATGGTTTGAGGTGGAAGGTACTTTCTAGATTGTATAATAACCTGTGATGAAATGTGGATACACTATTTTCAGCTCAAATCCAAATGAAGTCTTGAGCAGTAATATTCAGATTCACCCACCAAAAAAAAATCAAAACAATGTGTCAACCGGTAAAGTGATGTTGATGGTCTTCTGGGACTCACAAATCTCAATTTTTAGTGACACATTACATTATACATTACATTGTGTGTATACATTACATTGCTGTGATACATTACATTGTTCACAGAACAATGTACTGTGAACAGCGAGTACTATTCTAACATTCTCAAATAAAAAGTGAGACCCACGATAGGGTGAAAACATGAGGGCATTCTCTCAAAAGGTGTGATTCTCTGGCTTGACAAGGCATGCCCCCACATCTCTCAGAGAAGAGAAATGCTGGAGAAGTGGGTTGGGAGGTTTTCCAGCTTCTCCTTACAGCCTAGACCTCAACTTATCCAATTTTTATTTGTTCGGCCTGTTCAAAGATTTTTTAAGCAGCAAGTAGTTTGACAACAACGAAGCAGCCACAAAAGCGCTACACAAATGGTTCAAACAGCAAGGTAGCGACTTCTATGCTGTAGGAATCAGAAAGCTTACAGAATGGTGGGACAGGTATCTAAATATTGTTGGAAACTATGTTGAAAAGAAGTGTAAGTTTCATTGTCATTGAATACATCAGTTTTTCTCTACATCAATTTATCTCGTTAATTATTGAATGTCCCTCATATAAAGGAACTGTAATATATAAGATGAATGTGTATAAAACTTCCATGAAATGAAATAGAAAAGGAAATAAAAGATCCGACACAAAATGTCTGAACTTTGTTGCATTAACTGTTTGAAGAAGTAATTCTTCATATATCACATTTTTCTTTCTTAGATCCAACCAATTTCTTTCTTTCCCCAGTTGAAGGGATGAAGATTTGATAAAATAAAGACTACTCAGTCAAAAAAAGACTTTCAGGATGAATTCTGTTTATGGTAAAAGTATAGGGATTGTTATGAGCTCCCAAGAGGATTAATTTAAAGGAAGCAATGGTTAATAAGATCCATGTATGATTTGTTATATTTAAGGAACTTTTGGAAACTACCTTATAAATTAAAGATCAAATAAAATCAACTCACCTCAAGAACTTCAAAAGTTTTGCAATTTCAGCAACAGCATCCAAAAAATTGTAAACATAAAAAATATTTTAAATTTTAGTTACTTTAATTCTTGCATTTCCCAGAAATCTTTTACAAAATCTAAGAAGATACATTCCCCTAAAAAAATTGTTCTCGTAAAGTTGGGAAAACAACAGTTACTCTGTTTGAAATTTCAAGAAAAAATTTACATTCATGAAATCTGAAATATTTCTTAACTTCAAATATTTTCCGGTAGGATGTTTCCTCTTTGCAAGTAATAGATTATATCCATGGCAAAGCAAAGATACTTAAATAATTTTCACAAATCTATTTGAAATTTTAATCAAGGTTCTTTCCCCCATCTTGCAAGAACAGTTTTTCTGTAATTTTCAAACCACAAATAAATTTTAGTAAAAAGTTCCAGAAGAATAAAGGATTAAAGAGATTAATATTTAAAATAATTTTCTCTTTTTTTAATCTGAATTTTTCTTCTGCGTTACAAATTAGATTACAATGCTCAGAGAAATACTAAGTAATTCAGCTAATCTATAAAAATTTGAAATAAATGAAAAAAAAATCTGATAAAAAAAAATTTACCCAGGTGAATCACCAAGAAACTGCATCGATAACCTATTTGATCCATCTCTACTAAACGGAATACTTAATCTAGGCGGCAAATCATCATCTTCATCCACATCGTTCGTTGTTCGCCATTTATTATTTCTAGTTTCGTTACTACTACTATGATGATGATGATGATGGTGATGATGACCGTTGCCGATAATTGTTCCTCTATCATCCTATAAAAATAATGAAAATCAAAAATGTTATATTAATTAACAATTATTTATATAGAAGAACCAAGATATATTTTAAGGATAATAAATAAATAAAATTTTAATTGTTGTCAATAATCATAATCAATGCCGAAAAATGAATAATAATAGAATTTTGATTCCAGAAAAAACTCATAAAATATTCTAAATGTTCTAAATCAAGAAAAAGATCTGTTGAATTAAAAAAAAAATTTAATGTTAAAAGAAATGGTTCAACCATGAGAAAAAATCATATGGGTTAAGTAAATAAATTAAACATTTATTTTTAGCTTCTAAAATTCAAAATTCATTTATTTGTCTTAAATCTAATAAAATCTGAAATACATTTATAATTGAAATTAGGAAAGGGTTGGCAGTAATAAATAATACAAAACTAATTAACTTTTTGCAAAAAAAAAAAAAAATTAAATTTTATTTTACCTTTTTCGTAGTGGTATGCCTCTCCTTCGGATCAGTTATAATAGGAGCAGCTGACCATCGTTTAGAGTTTTCTGAGACAGGTGGTAATGCTGAACCAAGATGACTGTTAGTTGATGCTGTCAAAAGAATTTTCAATAATAATACATCATAATAATACAAAAATTTCCAAATTATCTATACTACATAGTGATTTTTTAGTTCTGTTACCCAATTTTAAATGTAATTTAAGAAAGGGAAATTTAGGTGGAATAAAAAAATGTATTTGTTACTTAAATAAAACAGATTTAATAAAACGCTATTACTTACATAATCGTTAAAGAATATTCTCAAAATGCCCACCGCTTGCGATTATACATGCACAGACTCTTTTCAGCATATTAGCAGAAACCTTTTTAAGAGTCGCATTGGAAATATTCGTGATTAAGTCTGTAATATTGAATTTAAGTTCATCAATAGTGTGAGGATTGTTTTTGAAGGCCTCAGACTAAATACAGCCCCACAAAAAGTAGTCAGGCGACGTGAAGTCTGGGGACCTTGGAGGCCATAAGCCCTTGCTTATTATTCGATCATCAAAGAACTCTTGCAGAAAATCCATGGTTTCTCTATACGTGTGGCATGTAGCGCCGTCTTGCTGAAACCAGCAATACTGTTCTTGAGGTTCCAGGAGGGATACAAATTGGCACACAATATTCCTGTATACTTCACCATTTACCGTTTGTTCGAAGAATATTGGTCCGACTATACAATGACGATATATCGCACACCACACACCAATTTTTTCAGGATGCAGAGATTTGTCTTGTAAAGCGTTAGGATTTTCAACCACCCAAATTCGACAGTTTTGACTGTTCACATAACCATCGACATGGATCCAAGCTTCATCGCTAAAGAACACTGTGTTTAAAAATGTTATTCCGTTATCGTTTACTAGAGACCTAAACCGACGGCAATATTACAATCGCTTGTTTAAATCTAGAGGCTGAAGCTCTTGGACTACAATTTCAACTTTTTAGCGGCTTTCTGAACACTCGAATATGACAAACCGACTTGTATGGAAAGTTTTCGTAACTTTTCCGTGGAGAATTGAGCGATCTTGTTTTCACAATCTCTAAAACGTTATCTGTCAAGCGAGTCGGTCGACCACTACGTTTCCTGTCATATACATTACCTGTCTCTCGAAATCGGTTTGCTAGCCTAGAAATTGAAATTTTTTTCTCTTGGAGGAACACCAACAAATTTAATTTGAAATGATTCTTTTACACTCACGTACGATTTCGTAGCAAAATATTGTCCAAGAATGAAAACTCGTTGTTCTATGGCAAAAGACGTTCTGTTCGTAACACGACCGGAAACGGCACAAAAGTTTACACAGCACAAGGAGAATCAACTCACACTGCCGTATCTATACCGGTTGAGTAGAGCATTGAGAACTATACAACGAGATATCATAAGTGGTACTTATTTTCATTATTTCCAGAGCTATAGCCCAATAAAATTTTAATTAATCAAATATTTTGATCTTACAAGGGGAAGGCACATTGGTTCAAATACTTCATTTCCTTCTTCTTTTTTAACTTTTTTTTAAATTTAAATATATTAATTTATTAGTAATTAATAATCTCTAATTGTAAGAAAAAAAATTGTAATAAATAATAATACAAAAAAAAAAGAGTGAGAGAAAAAATATCAATAGTTATTAATGAAACAAAATTTTAAGTAATTTTCATTTTAAAGAAAATGTGTATATAAAATTTAATAGGCATATAAGGAAGTCATGTGATGCCCAAATCAGATTTTTTTTGTCTTCGATCGTCAAAGAATTTCCATCAGGATGATTGAACCTTTATTTGATATAACTGTACTTCCAGATTTCATCACCTGCAATTCTAAAACATCAGAGATATCATCTAATAATTTTTCTGCGATGTTGATTTTATTGATAATTTAACAATTTTGGAAGAAATTTTACTGCGGTTCAAAAATATATGATATTATAACCAAAATATGTCAAAAATTTTTCACAGAGATAAGAAATTCTCACCTCCTCAGCAACTTTTGTAATAGTGAGTCGACCATTATTGGTCACAATGTCCAGTATTTTCTCAATATGTTCATAGGTTACCGATGAGATAGTACAACCAATCCTTTTACTGTGTTCACAGTCTTCTTGAAACTATTCATGCAACTCATTAGCTCTTGGTGTTGACATAATATTCTCACCAAAATCCTTCTCTAACATCTTCACTGCTTGTTATTCCATTTTTAATTAAATATATAATTCAACTTTGTACCACATTTTTAAACAATATATATTCATAATAAAATACCACTTAATTACTCGGCTGCCAAATTTGAACAATGCAACTAATATGACTGAAAATATTGATATAGATTACAGAGAGGCCTACCATCACTTGAAAAACATTAGTGCGCAGAATTAAAAAAAAAAAAACTTACATTATTTTCTTTTATTACACCACTTAACACAAAGACAATGAAACAACTTTTCAGATTAGTATCATCAAAATTTTTGCATAAACATGATTAAAATGTATTATATACAGTGTTCGACGAAGAGATATATGCTTTTGATTCAGTATCTCTCACCCATTCTCCCACTGATTCTACTGAAACTTTACAGACCTTTTAACAAAAATTTTTTAAATGTTCTGTGAAAATTTCAACCTTCTACGATTTATAGTAAATATGGCGGCCTTCAAATAAAAACATTAATTTCAGATAAACCACATTTTTATTCATTACAAAATAGCTGGTAAAAATGATTAAAAATAGATGATGTATTGCTAAACAGTTGTTAAAATTGAATATAACAAGTTAATAATTAGTCATAACCATGTATAATTATCTAACTATTTTTAATTATTCTAGTTCTAATTATCATCTATTCATTTATATATATAGATATATATATATATAAAACTTTGTAAAAATTAAAATAATTTATCAACATACTGACCACTGTAGTTTTATGTTATAAGTTTTATGGTTATTATCATTTATAGTTTCTAAATTATTAGTTTCTTTTAATTTGTTTTTGTCTGATGTAATTTTGGAATTTTGTACCACCTGATGATGCAGGATCCCGTGAAAGTCAATTTTTCGTATTAGTTTTCTAGGTTCTGTAACTGTGTTTGATGGTTTTTTTTTTTGTTGTTATTTGATGTATATATATAAAATTTATTTGTTCTACTTGTTGAAACTTACATTTTCAATTACATATTTATTTATTTATAGAAATAAACAAAATAATATTAACAAAATCAAAGACTTATTACTAAAATAAATTATTGTATGATATTCAACAGATCAATATGTGTTGTCACAATAGCCACAATAGCATCCCTGTTGTGGCTTTGCCTTTCCCATTGCGGACAAGGGATATTTAGCTGGTCATAGCTTGCTTCGCTTGCCTTTCCTATCTAGCCAAAGGGCTCTGCCCCTTGGAACCCACTATGTTTATTAAACTCATGCTTGTGAAAATAATGATAAATAAAAATTAAAAGCCTGTTTAATTTATAAAAAAATATCAGTGTACTGAAATTTCTTCAGAGCAACAGTTTGGTCAGTGCAGGACCCGAAACATTAACCTACCAGCGTGATTTAGTGATAAACTCATCATCACATATTAGCTGATTTTGATGTTGAGAGTTTTAAGATTTAAATCTTAGTAAAGGCAGCTACTTTTATATGGATTTGAATACTAGATTGTGGATACCGGTGTACTTTGATGGTTGGGTTTCACTTAATCACACATCTCAGGAACAGTCGACCTGAGACGGTACAAGATTACATTTCATTTTCATTCATACATATCATCCTCTGAAGTAACACCTTACGGTAGTTCCAGAGGCTAAACAGAAAAAGACAGGGCCGAAAATATTCAGTGATTTAAGAATGTAGGTTTTAAAATAGTCAGCCTCCATCTTAAAAATATTAGTTATAACTGGTTACCTGTATTTTGTCTAGTTCTTAATGTTACCCGACAAACACCACTAAGACGTGACCATACTTCATTTCTGATTTTAAAAAAATTCTTTAATTATTTTTATTTCATATTTCTTAGTCAAGTAACTGGAGACAGGTGCAAACAGTCGCATCACTCATAATAATTATGTGGGTTGAGCTATCGCACCCCTTAAAAACTGAAATTAAAAAACCCAAATCTAACGAATATCTCGTTTAGTATGGTCAGAAATGATGAAAATTTGCAATCATTGTTCAAACGTTTTTTACCTTTCTTCATTCCTTTCAAGTTTGAATTTCAAAAATCTAGAAATTGGTTTTTAGATTTTTTTTTTTTTTTTTTTTGTCTTCAGTCATTTGACTGGTTTGATGCAGCTCTCCAAGATTCCCTATCTAGTGCTAGTCGTTTCATTTCAGTATACCCTCTACATCCTACATCCCCAACAATTTGTTTTACATACTCCAAACGTGGCCTGCCTACACAATTTTTCCCTTCTACCTGTCCTTCCAATATTAAAGCGACTATTCCAGGATGCCTTAGTATGTGGCCTATAAGTCTGTCTCTTCTTTTAACTATATTCTTCCAAATGCTTCTTTCTTCATCTATTTGCCGCAATACCTCTTCATTTGTCACTTTATCCACCCATCTGATTTTTAACATTCTCCTATAGCACCACATTTCAAAAGCTTCTAATCTTTTCTTCTCAGATACTCCGATTGTCCAAGTTTCACTTCCATATAAAGCGACACTCCAAACATACACTTTCAAAAATCTTTTCCTGACATTTAAATTCATTTTTGATGTAAACAAATTATATTTCTTACTGAAGGCTCGTTTAGCTTGTGCTATTCGGCATTTTATATCGCTCCTGCTTCGTCCATCTTTAGTAATTTTACTTCCCAAATAACAAAATTCTTCTACCTCCATAATCTTTTCTCCTCCTATTTTCACATTCAGGGGTCCATCTTTGTTATTTCTACTACATTTCATTACTTTTGTTTTGTTCTTGTTTATTTTCATGCGATAGTTCTTGCGTAGGACTTCATCTATGCCATTCATTGTTTCTTCTAAATCCTTTTTACTCTCGGCTAGAATTACTATATCATCAGCAAATCGTAGCATCTTTATCTTTTTACCTTGTACTGTTACTCCGAATCTAAATTGTTCTTTAATATCATTAACTGCTAGTTCCATGTAAAGATTAAAAAGTAACGGAGATAGGGAACATCCTTGTCGGACTCCCTTTCTTATTAGGGCTTCTTTCTTATGTTCTTCAATTGTTATTGTTGCTGTTTGGTTCCTGTACATGTTAGCAATTGTTCTTCTATCTCTGTATTTGAACCCTAATTTTTTTAAAATGCTGAACATTTTATTCCAATCTACGTTATCGAAAGCCTTTTCTAGGTCTATAAACGCCAAGTATGTTGGTTTGTTTTTCTTTAATCTTCCTTCTACTATTAATCTGAGGCCTAAAATTGCTTCCCTTGTCCCTATACTTTTCCTGAAACCAAATTGGTCTTCTCCTAACACTTCTTCCACTCTCCTCTCAATTCTTCTGTATAAAATTCTAGTTAAGATTTTTGATGCATGACTAGTTAAACTAATTGTTCTGTATTCTTCACATTTATCTGCCCCTGCTTTCTTTGGTATCATAACTATAACACTTTTTTTGAAGTCTGACGGAAATTCCCCTTTTTCATAAATATTACACACCAGTTTGTATAATCTATCAATCGCTTCCTCACCTGCACTGCGCAGTAATTCTACAGGTATTCCGTCTATTCCAGGAGCCTTTCTGCCATTTAAATCTTTTAATGCTCTCTTAAATTCAGATCTCAGTATTGTTTCTCCCATTTCATCCTCCTCAACTTCCTCTTCTTCCTCTATAACACCATTTTCTAATTCATTTCCTCCGTATAACTCTTCAATATATTCCACCCATCTATCGACTTTACCTTTCGTATTATATATTGGTGTACCATCTTTGTTTAACACATTATTAGATTTTAATTTATGTACCCCAAAATTTTCCTTAACTTTCCTGTATGCTCCGTCAATTTTACCAATGTTCATTTCTCTTTCCACTTCTGAACACTTTTCTTTAATCCACTCTTCTTTCGCCAGTTTGCATTTCCTATTTATAGCATTTCTTAATTGCCGATAGTTCCTTTTACTTTCTTCATCATTAGCATTCTTATATTTTCTACGTTCATCCATCAGCTGCAATATATCGTCTGAAACCCAAGGTTTTCTACCAGTTCTCTTTATTCCGCCTAAGTTTGCTTCAGCTGATTTAAGAATTTCCTTTTTAACATTCTCCCATTCTTCTTCTACATTTTCTACCATATCTTTTTTACTCAGACCTCTTGCGATGTCCTCCTCAAAAATCTTCTTTACCTCCTCTTCCTCAAGCTTCTCTAAATTCCACCGATTCATCTGACAACTTTTCTTCAGGTTTTTAAACCCCAATCTACATTTCATTATCACCAAATTATGGTCGCTATCAATGTCTGCTCCAGGGTAAGTTTTGCAGTCAACGAGTTGATTTCTAAATCTTTGCTTAACCATGATATAATCTATCTGATACCTTCCAGTATCGCCTGGCTTTTTCCAAGTGTATATTCTTCTATTATGATTTTTAAATTGGGTGTTGGCAATTACTAAATTATACTTCGTGCAAAATTCTATAAGTCGGTCCCCTCTTTCATTCCTTTTGCCCAGCCCATATTCACCCACTATATTTCCTTCCTTGCCTTTTCCAATGCTTGCATTCCAATCTCCAACTATTATTAAATTTTCATCTCCCTTTACGTGTTTAATTGCTTCATCAATCTCTTCGTATACACACTCTACCTCATCATCATCATGGGCGCTTGTAGGCATATAAACGTTAACAATCGTTGTCGGTTTAGGTTTTGATTTTATCCTTATTACAATGATTCTATCGCTATGCGTTTTGAAATACTCCACTCTCCTCCCTATCTTCTTGTTCATCACGAAACCTACTCCTGCCTGCCCATTATTTGACGCTGAGTTAATTACTCTAAAATCACCTGACCAAAAGTCGCCTTCCTCTTCCCACCGAACCTCACTAATTCCTACTATATCCACATTCACCCTATCCATTTCCCTTTTTAAATTTTCTAGCCTACCAACCTTTTTTAAGCTTCTAACATTCCACGCTCCGACTCGTAGAATGTTATTTTTTAATTTTCTGGTGACCCCTTCCTTAGTAGTCCCCACCCGGAGATCCGAACGGGGGACTATTTTACCTCCGGAATATTTTACCAAGGAAGGCGCCTCCATTGTTGCTATGTGAAAATGCAGAGAGCCACATTTTCTTGGAAAAAAAGCAGCTGTAGTTTTCCATTGCTTTCAGCTGCGCAGTACTCAGAGGACTGAGTGATGTTGATACGGCCGTTTAAGTCATTGTGACTCACGCCCCTAACAACTACTGAAAGAGCTGCTGCCCTCTTTCAGGAATCATTCCTTAGTCTGGCTCTCAACAGATACCTCTCCGATATGGTTGCACCTTCGGTCCAGCTACTCTGTATCCCTGAGCACTCAAGCCCCCTCACCAACGGCAAGGTCTCATGATTCATAGAGGAGGGGTTTTTAGATATTTACTTAAAATTGCACATACCAAAAATCAAACTGATAACTTCATTTGTTATAGAGAAATGAAAAAAAATGCTCGGCTTTCAAAAAAAATCAAAATCCCATTTTAACCCTTCAAACACGGAATTACAAAAAATTCTTTCTTAGTCTGGACTTAAACCGTAAGAAGAATATGTATACAAATTTTTATCTATTTATCTTCATTAGTTTTTGCTAGGCATTGATGAATCAGTCAGTCGCGACAAATTGCTTTATAGATACAGAAGATATATATTAATATATAAGTATATCTCGTTGATCACATCCTATGCAGCACGCATTATAAATAATATACTGTCATGAAATAAATTTTCTCTGAATCTGACTTCACAACTTGCAACATATAGTTATAAGTTTGAACCATACTTCTGCAATGCAATGTGCTTTACTACCAATTTTCTGAGTTTTCTTTTAATGGTGAGTTTTCCATTCATAAGTACTTTGAGACCATTTGGCATATTGTTAAACACTTTTATTTCATTTTAATAGGTGACTTCTATTAACAAACCAACTAACCTATAGTGATATTTATTTATTATTATAATTTTTTTATATTCCCATTAACACGAAACACTCCCTCCAAAAAGTAGAAACCTATAAAACTTGTAAATTTTTTTTATAGCCAGGTTATGTGGACTGCATATGTTATGCGGTTTTGCGTCGTAAGTTTAATCTACCTAGAAACATCCATGATATCTTGTAAAATAATAACGAAATTTTGGACCACATGTTTCTCTTTTTGCATAGTACCAGGTTACTACAAAAAATTTAATATTGTCATATATACTTTTATGCGTGAAGAGTTTTTTTAATAATTTTTAACCTTTACTTTCAATTTTGATTCTTGTATTGGTAATTTTGGTTCTATGTATTTAATTTTATTATCCGGGGAGGGAACCTTTTGCACAACCCATCAGAATTAGGTAAGTTTCGTATAGTTTCTTTATTCGATTATTTAAAATTTTATATTTTAACGACTTTGTGGTATTAGTTTTGAGTTTTATTTTGCTTTCTTGACTCTTGTTTTAATACATTTTTATTATATGATTAATATTAATTTTACACCTTATAAGTTTTATTATTTTGGAGTTATTTTACCCTTTTATTAATAAATTCCGGGCGATGATAACGCCCAGGCGTTTTTCACCCACAAAAAAAAAAGAAGTTATTATTCTCAAACTTATAGAAAATTTTACTTATGTATGATTTAACAAATCAGAAAATGAAAGTACAATTTAAACTATCACTAAATTAATTACAAAATGATTTGCTTTTTAATAAATAAATAAAAACAAATACTAAACAAGCAAAAGTAATAATATCAATAATCAATTAATGTAAATTGAATATTTAATTAAAAATTTAAAAAAAGGTCATAATCTTTTAAGAACATTAACAGCTAACAAGACAAAAAAAAGACAAAAAAATATTAAGCGCGATTATTAGATTAACTTTCCATATAAAAGAAGTACATAAAACTTTAAGTATATAAGTATGCATTATATGCATATAACAATGTTATATAACAATTTTATACACATAAAAAAAAATTCTAATTAAAAATTTTAATGATACAACTAACTAAATTTTCCAAGGTTAATCATTGTAAATATACGTGACAACCTAGAAATTAATTCATATTTCTTTTGTGTATATGTGTGTGTGTGTGTGTTTTCTTATAATCTAATTAAAATGAATTCCATCAAATCAATCAATATTCTAAACCATAAACCTCTGGGATGTTTATTTAATATTAATTTCAAATATGAAAATTCAGTTAATAAATATGTTGGATTAATACAGAATATCTCCCATATGAAGAGAGTATTTGGCTACAGGAAATTTGCATTTACCAACTGAATTAGCAGAAAATATGTACTTCCACCAAAACAATTTCATAAAAGATATTCTATGCGTGTTTGTTTTTTGTAGATAAATTATTTAAAGTTATAAACCTTTTAAACGACAAATCGAACTAAATTAAATAAATATACATTTTCAAAAGTAACATCTGAATATGGCAACACAACGACTGGAAACATGGCGATACAAGTTTTAAGAATAGCTTTCTCTCACACCCATAATTTGCAAGTCTCGCAAAACTTCATTCAACCAACTACTTCTTAGCTGACACCACCTCCTCCACTTGTTAATCTAAAAATCCTGTCCCGCATCTGAGGTTTATGAATAGCTTTACTGAAATCAGCTTTTTTTCAAGATATGTTATTTGCTCTAAGTCCAACGCTCAACCTGAAATATCAGAACTTATCTGGTATAAGATTTCTTTTACCTTAGCCAAAAGGTACTCTGTTTTCAAGCAACGTACAATCAGCCAAAAGGTACTCTGTTTTCAAGCAATGTACAATCACCTTACCTTACCATAATAAAGGATAGAATAATTTCAGTGGTGGCTAGTTCTGTTAAGGTGCTTTCCCTGGTAATTACAGCTAGTAAACTAATGAAATCTGAACTAACTCCAAGACACCCAACCAGCTAGCTTTCCATACATCATAGCCACAATGAATGTAAGCTGGTACACTCTGAGATGCTTCAAATGTTATGGTTGTAGGAGATGCAGTTAACTATTTTACTTGAGATTAGTGATCAGTGTTACCCCATTTATACAGGAAGTAGGGGCTACTTCCTGTATAAATGGGGTAAAACACCGACATCCCTTTGTGAGTGTGGTGAAAATAACTGTCAGACACATCACAGAAGTTTTCCCTAGGACAACTAATGAAGGGAATCCTGAAGATTTCCTGATGTTCCAAAATCAGTAGCATATATTAGTTTGTTAAATCTTTGTTTGTAATTTTGACTGTAATTGGTGTTATGTTTTGGTGCCGTACGCTAAATAAATAAATATATTCTGTACACCCAGATTATATCTCTTTATGGGTGCTTAACCCCTGAAACAACTGAAGAGTTGGCACCCATGAACTTTACAAATAAAAAGTTAATAAAGAATAATAAATCAACAAAATAAATAATAATTAAAAATAATGATATCATACCAGTATTAGGAAGTAACTGGTTGAGAGCCGGCTCACTACCTCGTCTAACTTGTAATGGAACAGGTAAACCAGATTGTATATGTTCACTAGTGACTTCAATATCATTTTGATATTTATCTTGTAACATAGCTGTTGTACCCTGCAAGAAAAAATTTACAAAAAAAAATTATTTATGAATAAAAGATGAGCCAAAAAAATGGTTTGAAATAATAATGATGATATTGTACGTGAGATTTTCAAAATTATAACAACACTGGAATTTGTAAAACAAATTTTTAGGGATCTAGGATATAGGAGGTATACCGAAATGAAACGACTAGCACTAGATAGGGAATCTTGGAGAACTGTATCAAACCAGTCAAATGACTGAAGATAAAAAAAAAAAAAAAAAAAAAAAAATCAAAAGATGTGCTAATCAGTTGCCATTTTTACTTTTCCGTCTAAAAAGGTCTGGAAGATAAAATTATTGTTATCGGTCCAATTTGGCACTCGGTTTTCACCAGGTATAACCCATGTGGAAATGAAACTCACAATTATCAAAAGTAAACCTGTCAAAGTTTTTCAATAATGCGTTGGAAAACTGGATAAAGAAATTAAAGTTTACTAAACAGCAGCGTGCAAATTAATTTGAACACAGTGAACTTGTTTGTTTATTTCTTTCTATGTTACGGTTATACTGCTTGATCATACTCATTCTTCAAGCTGTCTGTGTAATATGAGATTATTTAGCTATTTTCATGATATAAATAATGTTTTATGAAAGTTTATTTCATTTTTTATTACAGAATCATATTTCTGTGTTCTTTGTTCTGTGTGTCTTGAATATATAATAATATATATAACTCCAAGAAAGCATTCGAAAATTGTTTCTCTTTCCAAGCATACCAGTACACAACAACAAATAACTTCTGAGTATTGCATTGGCTTAGGAACAGCAAATGCTATTTTAAAACAATTTAAAGAAAACTGGTTCCTTTTCACCTCAAAGGAAAAGCAAATGTGGCTGTAAAAGAAAAACTACTTCAACACAGGATTACTTATTAGTGAGAAAAAAAAATTTGATCCAAAATTATCTACTGTGAACTTAAATAGAGAATTAGTAGCCAGTGACAAAGATTTACATGTGACAAGTGTTAGACACTGGAAAGCTCATCAGCCAGCTAAATAGCAGCTTTAAATACCAAAAATTCGCAAAAAAAAAAGGCTCTTGAAAGCCAAAGTACATGACCAAACAAGAATGGAAAAATGTTATGTTTTCTGATGAGTCACATTTTTATTTTCAGAGGCAAAGGGATTCATACATTAGAAAAGCATCAGATGAGAATACAACACCGACTCAAAAAAAATATTTTGGGATTGTTTCACATTTAAAGGCACTTGTTCATTACTTCCAGTAGATGGTTTGTTAAAAAATGATGTTTATATCAAGATTCTCAAGGAAATTGTGATAAAATTTCAAAACAAATTCCCACCCAAGGCAAAATAGTGTTCCAACAAAATTTGATGGTGCGCCATACTGCCAAAAAAGTTGAAAAAAAGTTTTTGAAAAACAAAACATTAAAGTGCTTCCATGGCATGGCAATTTCCCAAAAAAGTTGAAAAAAAGTTTTTGAAAAACAAAACATTAAAGTGCTTCCATGGCATGGCAATTTCCCAGACTTAAACCCAATTGAAAGGTTTTAGGTAATAGTTAAAAAAAACAACTCTAAAAATGAATTGTACCACAAAAATTGACCTCATTAAAGCAATAATATTGATATGATTTCATGATGAAAAAACAAAAAAAAAATGTAATACATTTGATGAATCGATGCCAAATCATTTACATCATTAAGAATAAAGGTCATACTAATAACTAGATTATTCACAAATTGTTCAGGCATGACTTTTTTTTTCTAAATAAAGTTACTTTTTTAGATGACCTCGCTCTTTTATCAAATAATATTCAAGAAGCCAAAACACAAATCATGAGCCTTCAAAACTTAGCACATAAGATAGGGCTCTTCATATCTCTTTCGAAAAAACTGAACTAATGGCAGCCATAGATCCTCTGGTAATAGAGCACATTATGGTAAACAATCAGAAAATTAAAAAAAGTAAAACAATTTAAACATCTAGGGGAAATAATAACTTATAATTTAAATGAAAAAGTGACATGGCAAAACAGGACAAATAAAATGATTAAATCCCAAAAATTAACTTGGTCAACATATAACAAAAAATGCCTTTCTGCTAAAACAAAACTTAAACATTATAAAACTGTAGTTCAGCCAGAAGTCACCTACGGAAACGAGACCTTTTTCAAAATCACTCAGAAAAACCGAATTGATAAAATTCTGAAAATAGAGAGGAGAATTGTCAGAACGTGTATCAATAAAAAACACCAAAAAGAAGGCCAATGGTGGATTGTGCCAAATGAGGTGGTGTATCGAGAAATAGAGCCGAAATCAGAGAACTGATACTATGCGGAAAAAAAGAATCTCTTTCTTTGGTCATCTCATAAGGACACCGGAAACAAGACTGTCAAGAAATATCATTGAAAAGCTCTGGTTCCAAAAGCTAGAAGTAGGATGGATCAAAGAAATTAGAGAAGATATGAAAGAATTGGGAATTTCCCTGACTGACCTACAGAACAAAACTGGAAAAATTATAAAGCTAAAAGACAAAAGCATTAGATTTAAACAAAAGACAGACAAATGACAAAATACACCGAAGAGGTGTTTACGGATGAAGGAAAGAAAGCAAGATCTGAACGAATGAAGAAATACTGGGCAGCTCGGAAGAGTAAAATAACACGCTTTTCTCAGAAAAGATCCAACTAATATTGACTTAAGTGGTACCATGTTGGCCATAAAAGCATAATAATAATAATAAAGTTACTTTTTATAAAATAACATCTGTGTTCAGATTAATTTGCACGCTTCTGTATGTACTAAAAATATATCATTCTAATGTTTAAAACGAATCAGAATTAATAATAACAGGAGAATATAAAAAAAAACTAATGTTTTTCAGTAATATTAGAAGGATACTTCAGAACTCTGTGTTAAATGGATTGCAAAAAGTCATTTAAAAAAACCAGTAAAACCAAAATTTGATAAACTTCTTGTTTAAAGCTTTATTTGAATAGTATTTTAGATTTTCTAAAAAGTGTATTCATTTTTTTTTAATTGCCAGGGATGTAATCAGTCTGGATTGTTGGACATCCAGAAAATCAATATTCCACTGTAATTAGACAACATTTGAAATTAAAACAATTGAATACAATAACAGTTACCAGCAATCAGAGGTAAGAAGCTTCTTAGAAAAATGCCTATAGCTCAAAATCCTAGAGTAGCTTATTTTGTAGGATTTTTTTTTGCAAAATCTTACGTGTAAGATTTTGCAAAAAAAACAAAAAACAACCCCTTATAATAATAATGGATGAATATTTCCTAACAAAAACAATAAAGATAAATAAAATTACCTGAAATATATCAGGACTAGGTGTTCCAACAGAACTTCCTGAAGCTCCATCGCCACCTTGATGTTGATGATGTTCATCACCATCTTCGAATGTAGCGACGATTTGTTCGCGATCGTCAGCAACATCTAATAACCGATCATCTGGATCTAATATTCCGCCTTCACGTGACTGTAAACTATGTACAGCTACCCATGAACCAGCACTCTGTGAAAAAAAATTAAACATAAATGAAAATATTATGTACAAGTAATTTAAATAATATCTAAATAATCATTTAATATGAAGTTTATATAATTTCTTTCTAATAGTGTCAGTTATCTAAGCATCTAACAGGATTAATAACACAAGTAGAAAGGTAAGGTACTTAAGGTAAAAGGATAGGTAAGGTAAGGTAAGGTTAAGTAAAAAGGTTGGCCTCCGTGGCGCGAGTGGTAGCGTCTCGGCCTTTCACCCGGAGGTCCCGGGTTCGAATCCCGGTCAGGCATGGCATTTTTCACACACGCTACAAATCATTCATCTCTCATCCTCTGTACAGTAATGCTTAACTGCGACCCTGGAGGTTAAAAAAAAAAAAAAAAAGGTTGAACTTTGTTATAACTTACACAGTTATAACAAAGATAATAAAATATATGATTAATAAAAACTAGTAAGGGTTTATACAAAAACTATAGCCAATTTGTGTAATAGAAAAATTAATATACAAACATCAGTCTCTGAGAACTACTAATCAGGGATAACTTTATAATTTCACAGTTTTTTAAGTGTTTCCATTTTATTATAATGGCTTTTTAATATTATATACTTGAGAGAAGGATTGACACCAAATTTGTGCAATTTCCTGTGAAGTGATCATGACACGTAACTTTTTTAAATGTTACAACTATTTGCCCCGATCTTGAATTCTCCAAAAGTGTGTTCTTACGCTCTAATAAAACAATCCATATTTTCCCCATCCCTTGAAATCATCAATTTTACTTTCACATCTAGTGCTATAGCAAAGGTGTAGAAAGGAAAGTATTGTAATCGGTTCAATTTGGACATATGCGGTTTTCACCAGATCTTGATGTTTTGACACCTAAGGAACCCAAAAATCTGGATAGAAATTTTCCAGATGTTCGTATGTACATTTGTGTGTTTTGTATCTCATACCTTATATTTCCAGAACTACTGGATCAACTTTGACCAAACTTGGTCAGAGTACTTCTTTATATGGGGCATTGATGCCATTAAATTTTCAACTTAAAAGGTCAAGGGGTGAGACTGTAGAGCAAGGTCACCCTCAGTATCTCGAGATTTTGTCTAATTAACGTCTTATTTTTCGTAGGCAAATAAAAAAACAATATTTTCAACAAAAATATTTTTTTAAAATTGCACCCCCGACCCCAAAAAATGCTCTAAATTAGTGGCTAAGTGAGTATACTACGTCAATAGTACCCCCTGTCGCCACAAGCAGTGCTAATATAGCACTGACATACAGCCGTAAAAATATTTTATATTTAAATAAAATTATAAATATTTTAAATTACTATAAGTTGTGTGTGTAAGCCGTGTATCAGAAAAACAGCGTGTGATAAGTCCTACAGCTGTGTTATCAACCTTTTTTTTATTTTAAATCCAGCTTGATGAAATAGAATAGTAATTTTAAATGAACTACAAAAATGATTCGTGTAGCCAACTTATACACCATTTCTTGAATTCCTATATGTGTATCTGCTAAATATTTGACTTAATTCCATCTATATTAATTGAGGAGATTAAAGATCAATTTTTTTCATGCAAACGATAACTGATCCTTAAGTGATGATGTTATTACTTAGATGATAGAAATTAAATTACAAAATATTACAATCCTTTTAAGCATGTAATCATATTAAAACTCATTTTATAACTATATTTATTATCTCTTATTCATATCCAAACGGTGAGCGGTATTTCTAAGAGATTTAAAGAAGCAGAAAATCACAGCACTGGCAAAACCAATACATCACTCAAGAAGCTTCAGTATACATGTATAGCCATTCTTTAAGATGGCATATGTTACATATAATCCATCTATGAGAATGATTTTGAAAACATCTTTCTTTAATGCAAGGCTTATTTCATTACGATTAACTAATAATTATACATACAAAAATGAAAATGATAAAAAATTAACAAATCACTTGAAGTGGTAGTATTAGATAATAATAAATATGAGTATATTAAATTATTCATACCTGTTATCTAAACCTGCATTACCTTAATTCGTGCTAATAAAAAAATATATTTGTAATTCCTACACGAGAAAGTAAAATTGAATCGATAAAAATGAACTGAAATAGCCCAATTATATTTATAAGTTAATATTTATAATTACTGTGTAATCTTTACTAAAAAGAATATCCACTTACTCTTAAAAACTAATAATATACACTTCTACCAAAATCAGACAACTGGACTATTTTGTAGTCTCAACACAATATTTCAGATTAAGAGAACTAATTAAGAAAATTCTATAAATTTTTAATAAATATTAATTAAAAAAGAAAAAAAGTTGACTAGTTGTAAGACTTTCACACCGCTTTTTTGTGATGCACGGCTTACACTCAACTTGAATTAAAAATATTTATAATTTTATTTAAATATTTTTGTACAGCTGTTCATCATCAGTGCTACACTATTATTCCTTGCGGTGAGAGGGAGTACTATTGCCGCAGTATACCCACTTAGATACTAGTTTAAAGCACTTTATGGAGTAGGGGGGTGCGATTTTTAAAAAAACATTTTTGCAAATATTACTTTTTAATCGTTACGAAATGTGCTTAAAAAAAAAAAAAGATTTTAATTAGGCTAAATCTTGAGATACTACAGATGACCTTGCTCTACAGTCTCATCCTTTTGAACTTTTAAGTTGAAAATGTAATGGTATCAATGTCCCATATACAGACATAATCTGATCAAGTTTGGTCAAAATCAGTCCAATAGTCCTGGAGATATAAGGTGTAAGCATCAAACACACATATATACATATGAATATCGGGAAAATTTCCTGCTGGTTTTTTGGGTTTCATAGGTGTCAAAATGTCAAGAACTGGTGAAAACCGCATATGCCCAAATTGGATCGATTGTAATACTCTCCTTTCTGTAGCAATAGCGTTAGACAGGAAGTAATAAAAATAAATAGTTTTCTTTAACACCTACTGAATTACGATTAAAAACAATGAATAAAGAAACCAGAATATAAAAAAAGTAAGGATTTAAAAATTGAATGAATTAATAGATGAATAAAACAAAGAATAAAAGAACCTAGTGAAAGAAAAAAATATATAAATCCTAGTTGTCTTAAAGTAGAAAATGCAATAATTTTCCTTAAATCATTTTCTAAACAAGATGAAAATCCGGCTAAATCATTAATATTCATAAATGACACCTATTTTTCATTTTACAACTAACTGTAAATTTGGTGTATTGCCCTAATCCAGGTGTTACTAGGGTTTTATCTTTATCTATCCAGGCAATTGTCAGAGCAATTTTTCTTTTACTATGTAGTACATTTACCCATTTTGAATGCAATTTGTTTAATGTATCAGTATAATTATGTACTACCAAAATAAGAAATTAATTAATTTATACTTAAAATAATATATAGTTTTTTACAAAATTAATCAATATTCTATTAAGTATCAATTTTAAAATAAATCTGAAATTCACATTCCTTTATTAGTAGAAAGAGCTGTCTTGTATCATTCAGATAAAATTTTAGCAGTTAAGTTCTTATTAGACATTAAGAAATACAGGAAATTCGTTATTATGATAGAAGAAAATCATTACAACATGTGGACAATAGAAAATGTGGAGAAAAAAAATCACTCACAAATTTTGAACAGGATCAAAGTATTATTGTGACTGTAAGGAGTACAGAATTTGAACTGGAAATATAATCTTTTTTTTATTTTTATTTTTATTTTTACGGCCCGGAAGGACCAATAAGTTATTTATGTTTAGTCTTTCTTATCTTCCAATACTCTTTCATTTTCCTGGAAAAATCCCTTTTCTGTTCCTCTGTCCAAACCATCACCGTTCTCTTTTTAGACTTTTCTGCAAATTTAACACCGGGCAAGTCGTTATAATTTCCAGATCCTGTTCTGAGATCTTGCAGTGCAATGCCTGGTTCTTTGATGTCTTGAAGCACCTCAGTGAGCCACACTGGATGCGTTTTTAGCTTTAGCAATCTTTCCAAGAGTTGTTTACTTTTCCTTGATTCCTCCAAACGCAAGAGGTGGCCAAAGAATTTTATTCTCTTCTTTCTTATTTCTTCTGTAATTGGTGTAACGATCTCATAGATTTTACGGTTTGGGAGTAATCTCCGCTTTCCTTCCACCAAGTTTACCCCGCCAATACAGGTCCTTACGATCCTTCTTTCTATTTTGGCTAATTTTTCAATTCTCGATGCTACCTTGATTTGACCCAGTGTTTCACTCCCATACATTACTACCGGTTTGATCACCGTATTATAGTATCTTATTTTGGCTTGTTTGGAGATGCATTTCTTGTTATAGGTGTTTTGTGTGACCACTTGTGCCATTGTTAGTCTGTGTGCTCTTTCTTGCCAGGCTATTTTCTCGTTTAGATTCCATGTGATGGATTCACCTAAATATTTAAATTTTGATACTATTTTAATTCTGCGACCATTGATTTCCAAATGTTTCCGCTGTGTCTTTCTAGTGAACATTGCTTCTGTCTTCACATACGAGATCTGAAGTCCAATTTTCAGTGCGATAGAGGCCAATGATTCTATCTTGTGTTCAGCCTCTTCCTCTGTTTCTGCAAGGAACGCTAGATGATCATCTGCGAGGCCAAGGCAATTAAGGCTTAAGTTGTTAAATTTACTTCCAATATTATATATATAAAATTTTTATTTCAGTAATGCAAACAAAGAAAATAATGAAAACACGGTTTTTATGAACCAATTAATGAATAAGTATGATCTATACAGAAAACAGCAAAGAATACCCATATTTTCCATATCAATAAAAAGTAATATAATTTTATTAAGAACTAGAAAATAAAGATGAGTCTAATCTAATTATTTAGAGTTAACTAAACAATTAAAAATATAAATACAATAAAACAGTCTTTAAATACAAAAAATATAAATGTTACCAACCAGTAAAGATTATAAAAACAATAGTAATTGATGAAGCGTAAATTAAACGTAGAATGTTCAAAGAAGAGAAGCTTAAATTTATCATCAAAGACATCTACAACAAGTAAAATTTTTCTACGATTGTGAAATTAAAGACCAGTAATCTTATATGCCATTGAAATATTACACCTAACCGACCTTGAAACATTGCTCAAGATTGAAAGAAACTTACAAAGGAAAATCGATGATCCAAAGGCAAAAAAAGGAAGGATACAAAATGAAATCTAAAAAGAATATATAGTGAAATCAAACAACGATATGGAAAAGAAGGTTAAATTTTTTGGGGTATACGACCAGGATGAATCTTAACAGCTTAAATAAACAAATTTTTGATATGCTGTGGAACATAAAAATCAAAACAAATTACCTAAAACAGATGGAAAGGATCGTTGAAAGATAGAATTGAAAGAAGAGGACTGTTGCGATACAGATAACTTTGAAATAGTAATATAAAATATAAATAAAGAAAGAACCAGACAAGTAAAAACAAACCCGTGTCGAAAAAATGCATGAAAAAGAAAAAAGAAGTGATATTTGCGTGTTCCTAAGCTGACCTTTATGCATAAAAAAAAAAAACGAATAAAACAATTACAGTCTCCTTTTCTGTAATAAGTAATCACATCAGTAAGGTTGTACACGGCCATTTACAATCATTCATAGATACATAAATTACACATTTATACTAAAAACAATGTCAGCGTAGAACTTCAATATAATATATAAAATTACTATATAACTTAAAAAAATATACAGCATAAATTGAAATATATCTCTGTGGTGGGTGGTAGCATTTCAGCCTTTCATTTGGAGGTCCTGGGTTTGAATCCACAGGTCAGAGTTATTCATACGCTAAAAATTTCACAGGGCAAAATGAATTACTTAAATGAAACATATTATCCAAATTATGGTCGGTCGAAATTAAATTCAGATAAGAGGGAGACTGTAACATATAATACAACTGATCATTTTTTATACGATTATAAAAAACAGGGTTGCACTCCACAAAAGAATATTTTTTATTCATTAAAATAGTACGTAGCTATATCTAAATAAATTACAACTATTTAAACAAGTGTTTATTTATTCCATGTATTACCTGTTAGTCGCTTCTTACGACAAATAGAAAATTACAAGGGCATGTATTTTATTGTCTAGTATCTATATGAAGGAACATAAAAGTGCTGTATAAAACAAATTCCAAACAAAATTATATTTAACTAAAATATAAAACATATTACAAAAAAATGCTGCAATCGTTGAATTATATTTTATATAATATATATATATATATATGTGTGTGTGTGTGTGTGTGTGTACAAATAAAATTAAAAACAATGAACGTTATGAAACGGTCTGTTGCACATTCTCTCACGATATAAACAATGATGAATTTTACGTATAATTTTCACTCTTACTGGTGCTTTAAAGAAGAATTATTTTCTCACAACTAGAATTATTCTACATGATCATACATACATTGGCAAACAGGAAAGCAAAGCAGGCAAGTAGATAGACTAGGTATATAGCTCCTTTTTTCCACTATTATTA
The DNA here is from genome assembly GCF_047948215.1 of Lycorma delicatula. Classification (NCBI taxonomy): domain Eukaryota; kingdom Metazoa; phylum Arthropoda; class Insecta; order Hemiptera; family Fulgoridae; genus Lycorma; species Lycorma delicatula. Next base: position 20,498,287 of record NC_134467.1, read on the forward strand.
TTATTTTTTTTTTTTTTATTACCATATATTTATATTATATCGTGTCTGATTAACAAGATATATATTTATCTAACATCTTCTTTTTTTTCTTTAATTATTTACCACAATCTTCATCATGAAACATGTAATAATAATAAAAAAAAGATTTTTTTTTGCCTATATATATATATATATATTTTTTAAATCTATAAAATAATTGGAGTAAGTACTGAAAAATCTACATTAAAAAACTTTATATATATATATATATATATATATAGAGCCAGATATATAATGTAACTTTTCAAACATAATTAAATATTCTTTCCGTCTCTTTTCCTCTTTCAATCCATCATTCCCCCTAACTCAAACCTTCTCTCTCTCATACAATGCTCTTTTCTAGTTTCCCACGAACAAATAATTATCCAACAACAACAACAACAACAACAAACAAAACACAATAATAATTATATATATATCTTATCATATAATATACATTATTTACTAATTAGATCAAATATAAACAGGCAACATATGAATTATTAAACACCATGGACTTAGGAATATTAAAGTCGACATAGAATAGAAGGGGAACCGAACCACCTATCTGAATGTTTTAGAATTTTATTTTATTTTTACACAACCATATTCCTTTAGATACATGAACCAATATTCTAAGTCATCCCGTGTAAAATATCCAGATCTAACTTTAAAAATACGTTAACAATGAATTAGATTAAAGTAATTATTATTTAGCATTTTTTTTCAGTCGTTATGGCCATTTCTTGCATCCTGTTCTCCAAGCCTTCATATCCTTTCTTTTTCCTGTTTAGCCCCCGGTAACTACCGTTTAGATAATTCTTCATTACCTCCAAACCCATTCCAATAATTTATTTTCTGTAGTGGATTTTTTTTTTTGAGGTTAAATTCTTTTTGAGTCTCCGTTGACTCAGCTATGTTACTATATATGCGATGCGACTGGCTGCCTCCGGTTACTTGAGTAAAAAACATAAAATAAAAATAATTTGACTGCAACAGGAAATGCAAGTAATCATATAGCACGTGTGAAGCCGTGACGGGGTTACTAGTATATATATATATATATATATATATATATATATATATTTAATAACTCATCTTACTGATAACTAATATCAAATAATTAAGTAATTTAAAACGTTAATTCTAGAAAAAATGATTTTTACCGAAATCAGCCGAATTAAATATTAATATTGCTTAATTAATGCCATTTCCAAAATATTTAAATACACACATACAGACAAATCATACAACTCGAATATTTGTACTGTATTCTATTTTATATGAAAATTTTATTTAATAGGCAAATCAAATATTAGGCTTTTTGTACAGTAATCGTACAGTATATAATAGTACTCAGAGTTCAATGACCTCATCATCGTCTAAGGACCACATCATATGAATTATACCTATATTAACTCTTACGGATAGCATACCTATCCATAATCTGTTTATTAGATCCAACCAACAGAACCTTACAAATATAAAAAATGAATAAAGAATAAACAAAAAAGATAGATAAAATAAAATTATCTGTCCTTGGAGGAGCTGAGGCGCACGATAAACAAGAAGATAACATTAAGGTCTTTCTAAATAATGCAAGAACTACTTGGTAAATTACGACAATATTTACAGTTTTGACATGAAATGTCGTTAAAATCACACCGAAACAAACGGGTACCAGAACAGAAATTTTTTGCGTAACGAAAAGGTATATATCGTCCTACCTTAATAACTCCCTAACTATTATTTTCAGTAACGTAAATGCGGTGTCATTTTATAACTAACATAGTCAGCTCACCGATACGACTTTAAGTTTGCGTCACTGGTGAACGGATTGGCGGGGAAAGGAGGCACACCTCAGATCGGCCAAAACTGGCGCTCTCGCTCATTTCCATTCAGTGTAGCTCACGACATAGCGCGGTAATTCGTGAGTTTATATTTACTGCTTATCGAGATAGATTGATTTAGGTGATATAAAGTGTATTTTGAACAATATTTATTTGTAAAAAAATAGAAAAAAAAAAATTTTAAAAACTTGCTTTATACTTTTTAGTCATACTTTAATAAAATTATTATTATACATTGCACAAGTTTAATTAAGTAGGTTAATTTGGATTTCAAAAGATAACATCATATATTGAAATTTATAAAATATCAAACAAATTTGTATCAAACATTTGCTAGACAAATTGACGAAATAGTGAAGTTTTTATTTCATTTACTTAAAACTCATTCAGAAATTAAAATCTTCTTTAAACAAATTCAAATTTTCTAAAAGTGTGACAAAACACCGAATTGTATATTGTTCAACTATCTTGAGGTTTCAAGTACAGAGTAACCGAAACGTCCTGTACCGTAGGCAAAATTCTAATATACAGGGAATGGTGGGGGGTTTTTTTTAACATGATTTAAATGAAAATAGAAAAATAATTACAGTTGATGTTGTTTATACCCACCGGGTTGGTCTAGTAGTGAACGCGTCTTCCCAAATCAGTTGATTTGGAAGTCGAGAGTTCCAGCGTTCAAGTCCTAGTAAAGCCAGATATTTTTACACGGATTTGAATACTAGATCGTGGATACCGGTGTTCTTTGGTGGTTGGGTTTCAATTAACCACACATCTCAGGAATGGTCGACCTGAGAATGTACAAGACTACACTTTATTTACACTCATACATATCATCCTCATTCATCCTCTGAAGAATTATCTTAACGGTAGTTACCGGAGGCTAAACAGGAAAAGAGAGAGAGAGAGTTGATGTTGTTTATCTATCGAATTTGTCACGTCAAATACTTTTTTTTATATAATAAGTTTCAATATGTGCACCATTTGTCGCCCAGCAAATGTCAAATCTTCTTTCTTTTTCAGTTTAGCCTCTGGGACCACCGTGAGGTAATTACTTCAGAGGATGATATGTATGAATGTAAATAAAGTGTAGTCTTGTACAGTCTTAAGTTAATCATTCCTGAGATATGTGGTTAATTGAAACCCAACCACCAAAGTATACCGGTATTCACGAAACCGGTGTACTTTGGTATACAGGATGATTGTACATTTCCCTACTGCCTTGATCTGAATTACAGAAACCCCAACATTCTTTTGTGAAGACCCTGTATTTCTATTTTGTTTTGTACGGTTCCAGGTAATGCTGCGCAAGAGGAACCCGTGGAAATCACCGTTCGGGTATTACTTCAGAGGATGCTATGTATGAGTGAAAATGAAGTGTAGTCTTGTACAGTCTCAGTTCGACCATTCCTGAGATGTATGGCTAATTGAAACCCAATCACCAAAGAACACCGGTATCCATAATCTAGTATTCAAATCCGTATAAAAGTAAGTTCTTTACTAGGACTTGAACGCTGGCATAGTGTTTTTAAAACAATCTCTTATGAAGCTACCACCATATTGGGAAAGGCTTCAGTGGTGAAAGTTCGGGCACCCATGTGGAGTTTGCGAAGAGTACGGGAGGCCGAAGGTGTCGAGCCGGACTAGTACCGGAGCGGAACGGTGATCACAATGCACCGGATCTAAAGCCGACTTCCAAATCAGCTGATTTGGAAAGACGCGTTTACCACAGGTGGGTTTTAACCATACGTTTACTACTAAGTTTACAGTGTTGCCATTTTGGCTGCCCTAAAAAAAAAACTTCCATTACTTTACTTACAGACCTCGTATATTACACGAACCGACCCGTCTATAAAGAATCTGGCTTAGGTCGAACCAGGTGAATCCCGTAGTAACTCAGGGACTCCTCGGGGCCTCCCGGAGCCTACCTCTTGGCCTCAGAGGTCGCTTCACTCGCCATTCCCAATTTGCCAGGGGGACCGACGCCCTGGACACCCGCATAGCTTACTTCGGTCGCCATTCCCATCTACCTAGAGGACTCCAACCCCCTAGATCCCCGCACTGTACGTTATCCCCACGGTTGTAACAATAATATCGATAAATAATAACTATAATACTCAGGGTTTACAGAAACCTGGAAAAGAAACTAAATTACAAAAGATATAATAATAGTAACTACGGTAACAAAAATACCCACACCTTTTACGATGAAAAACTCATAACTTATTTCTTTGCGTGGTGGCAGAGATATAATAATGAAGTAAAAGGATTAATCTATTTTTCCCTTAATCTTTAATTCACAACTTGAGGACGGAAAAACAATGAATATTTTTAATATCTTAAACTTCAAGGAAGGTAGGACCTCGGTCAATGGTTTAAAACCTTCTCCGGGATAACAAGAATGTAACCTGTAGATTTGAAAGCAATCAGACGGTTGGTTTGTCACATAATGCGAGAACAAGCAGACAAACTTTATATATATATGCAGTTTTAATTTTGAAAACTGTAACATTGGTTGCAAAGTATACATTGATCGAAAGTATACTTGATGCATGTAATAGTCTTAAACCTTCCCTTTTCCCTTTCTTTTTCCTGTTTAGCCTCCGGTAACTACCGTTCAGATAATACTTCAGAGTACGAATGAGGATGATATGTATGAGTGTAATCTTGTAGTCTCAGTTCGACCATTCCTGAGATGTGTAACTAATTGAAACCCAACCACCAAAGAACACCGGTATCCGCGATCTAGTATTCAAATACGTCTAAAAATAACTGACTTTACTAGGACTTGAACGCTGGAACTGTCGACTTCAAATCAGCTGATTTGGGAAGACGCGTTCACCACTAGACCAACCCGGTGGGTAATAGTTTTAAACCTAGTAATACTAAATACCCCGTTTGAATTTTGTAAATCGTACAACTGTTTCCACAGATCTTATAAGAACATCCCATTGTACCTCCCAAAACAGTGTCCCAGGAGTATCCCGTGTATTCCCAGTTGATGATGATGATTGGTCTAACCTCTCATGATATTCGCATCACCTCAACATTCTAGCCTTACACGCACTCACCACGGGAAACCCATTATTATTATTATTTAACTGAATTTCTTAAATATAATTAATTTAATTCTATTATTTTTGTAATATTATTTATTCGATTGATTCGAATCATTCACTTCAAACCCAGCTCATACAGTGATAGAGACTCATAGTTCACAGTTCATTAAATCAATTCATTGAAGCTCGTGCCAATTACGTATGTAATAATTGAAGTATTATCTTTTTAACGTTAACGTGTAACGTTTAACATTTTTTTATTAATGTTTTTCCGAGATTAAATATATTTAAAAAAAAACCTTCTCATCAGTTATGTCAAGAAATAAGGATAAAAATTTGGTTGCAATTGATGAGAGTAGTTTTTCTGTTTATCCCGAACAAGCAAAACCCTCTTTCTCTTTATGGATAAATAATAATTAGTAAATATAAATTAAAATCAGGTACGTACATGGGATAGATTCTTTTATTTTTTATCTTTATATACGTTAAGAATTATTAAATGTATAATAAAAAGCAATTAAAAAGAAAATTTATATTATAAAATATTAGTAATTAATAAGAAATAACTGTAATTACTTAAAAAAAAAAAACTAACGTCCATCATAAACTAATAAATTCAATTAATTGTGATTAAATAACAACTGACAATCAATCAACTAAATAATAATAATAAATAAATAAATCTGATAAGGAAGAAAGAATTTATTGCTGTATTACTTAATTGCAACTCATTCCCTCTGTTTTTCTCAATCTCCTCACTCTCTCACTCTCTCTTCAGTTTGTCTCTCTTATTACTGACACATTTTTTCTCATCCTGTCACACACTATTCTAGTCTAAATCACGCACGCATGCACGTATAATTACACTATGATGTATGTTACAAATTAATTAATTATTTCAAATAAATTTAACTAATTGATAATAACAGATTTTAATAATTCAAGAAATATTCGGGAAAAGGCGCGCGCGCGCGCGCGTGTGTGCATATATATATATCCACGGTGACACAATATATATTTTAAACCACTTAAAATTTAACTGACGTCATATAATAATAGTAATAAAAAAGTAAATAATTACAACATAACTAGAGTAATTTGTAAAAAAAATCTTATCACTTTTAATACATTATATAAATGATTAAGTTACACGCACTTGTATATAAAATATCAATTAACCAAATAAATTACTAAACAAAACATTATATATATATATATATATACATACACGCGCGCGCGGTGATTCAGGAAGGTAAATAATTTGAGAATTAATACTAGAGCTTAAAATAAGGAAAAAAGGTCATACAAAACATATATCCGAAAACGCTTTGTTATCAAGTTACCGTTAGCGAAAAATTTCGCGCCCGGATTTTAGATCCTCCGGTGAAATGAGGGTTTACTGAAATTTTTGTGGCGTTATATATATGATATAAACTTGATGGTTTAAAATATTTTTTGATATGAAAATTTCGAATAAAACAGGTCCTACTAGAACTGTATACCCGCAATTTTCATGGTATCCTTCGTAAAACAGAAAAATTAGGTGATTGAAAACATGTTTTTTTTTTTTTTTACGTTTAAAGTACAATAACTTTGTTAAATGGCTAATAAATGAGTATATTTTATAATGAAAGCTTGTAAAAAATTTAATTATGAGAAAACTGATGTAATAAAGTCTATGAAACACAACATAAAAATCAATTTTTATTATTAAAACAATACAAAAGTTAACAAAAAAATTTTGTAAATTTATAAAAAATTAAAAATAGCTGTAATTAATAGGCCACCCTTTCATACTAGAAAGAAAGTGTCACGGGGAGAATTTCTTTGGAATTTTTTTACGTAATGAATTTCGTACAATGCTTAAAAATTTTTCATTGGCGAAACGAATTGAAATGTACTATAAAGTTGATAGAGCACCAACACATTTCATGAAAGAAATAAGACAATTCTTAGATGAAAAATTAACTCGGAAATGGATTGGACGTAGAACGAAAGTAAATTGGCCACCTAGATCACCGGACCATAGTCCCTTACATTACTGTTTATGGGGATGGAAGAAATACGAGGTATACAAGCAAAAAATATACAAAGGTGAAGAGATCGCTTACATTCTCAGTCCTATTGTCCTCATCAGGAAGATATAATTAGTCGACGATAGTACCCACCGGGTTGGTCTAGTGTTGAGTTGAACACGTCTTCCCAAATCAGCTGTTTTGGAAGTCGAGAGTTCCAGCGTTCAAGTCCAAGTAAAGGAAGTTAGTTACTTTTATACGGATTTGAATACTAGATCGTGAATATTGGTGTTCTTTGGTGGTTGGATTTCAATTAACCATACATCTCAGGAATTGTCGAACTGAGGCTATGCAAGAGTACTCTTGATTTACACGTATACATATCATCCTTTGAAGTAATACCTGAACGGTAATTCCCGGAGGCTAAACAGGAAAAAGAAAAGGTAGTGGTGTTATAACAATTGGATTTATTTTAACAGGTGTAGAAAAAATAAAAAGTTGACGACAAAAATGGAAGGAAACGAGTTGAAAAAGGTATCGATGTCACTGGTGAAATTTTCAAACTACTGTTTTACTAGCAGACCCGGCTTCGATGTTGCTGGATTTGAGTATATATAGATTTAATGAACACAACTGAAAGTTTGATGAAACATTAAAAAAATTAACATTACGGAACTTCACAAAATTTAATCTTTCACTTTATCACTTTTCCATTTTCCACCTTTCACAATTTCCCTAATCCCTTTTCCCTATTTCCCCGCGCGCAAATCGGTTCAGTGGTTTTTTTAGTCTACAGCGGACACACATACGAGCATTGCCTTTTATATACAAGTTGATTCAAAGAAACGGGAAATTTTTGAAAGTTGTGTTGGTAGCCGTGGGCGATTGGTACCACTTGATAAGTGGCGCCAGCCTCTCTAATCTAACCTGCCATTTAGTTGTCATGGATCCTTGGAGTGGTGCGCAACGTGCATTTGCTATCAAAGCGTTTTACAAAAACAATGATAGTGTGGAGGGAGCGCGTAGAGAACTTCACCGTCATTTTAATCTGGGACGGCACGACCGTGTTCCATCAACATGTGCAATTAAAACACGATATCTAATTTTGAGGAAACCGGTTCGGCAATGAAAAAGAAACCTCCAGGCCGTGAGCGAACCGTCCGTAGACCACAGAATGTTCAAGCTTTACAAGATGCTGTCACACGAAGTCCACATTTGTCAATCCGTCGTCTCTCAGCATCTTTACGATCGCATAGTTCAAGCGTTCGAAGAATGTTAGTACGGAAGGACTTGCAATTCCACCCTTACAAGTTGCAGATCGTCCAGGAACTGAAACCGAACGATGCTGTTGTGCGAGCACAATTCTGTAATGTAATGGTTCAGAACATAAATGATAACGAAGAGTTTGTTCACGAACTGTGGATATCAGACGAAGCGCATTTCCACCTCAGTGGATTTGTTAGCGAGCAAAATTTCAGATACTGGGCACAAGAAAATCCTACGCAGCTACACCAGGGTCCGTTGCACAGCCAGAAAGCGACCGTGTGGTGTGCTATGTCATCTTTCGGTGTTATAGGCCCTTATTTTTTGAGGATGACAACGGTCTTGCGATTACAGTGACGTCGGCTCGTTACGTAGCCGTGCTTGAAACCTTTGTTGTGGAACAACAAAAGAGATTTCCACAGATTCTTAACACAGCCTGGTTTCAACAAGACGGAGCAACGTCATATACTGCACGAATATCGATGGAAGCTGTACACCGATTGTTTGGACAACGTGTCATTTCACGAAATGGTGACATCAGATGGCCTCCCAGATCGCCTGACCTCTCAGCTTGCGATTACTTTTTGTGGGGGTCATCTTAAAAGCAAAGTGTTCCACAGTAGACCTGCTACAACGGAAGAACTGAAGGCAAAGATCCGAGAAGGAATTGCAGAAATTCCAGTCGAGATGTTACGTCAAACCGTAACGATTTAACGAAGAGACTTCGTGAGTGTTTACGTAGAAGAGGAGGTCACCTGTAAGATGTCATCTTTAAAAAATAAACTACAATGTATGTATCCTAAAATGGCAACATTTGTATAATTACATGAAATAAAATTCATTTTCAAAAAAAAATTTTTCATTAACGTTATTTAATTTTTTTAATTTTTTCGTTTATTTGAATCACCTGTATATATAGAAAAAGAAAATCTGTTTGTGTACTTCTTTGTTTGTTTCTTAAATACCTCATCGCCGGCGCCAACTACCGGGTATAGTTTTTGCAAATTTTTTTTTCATGTATAATGTATATTCTGAATATGAGCCAAATCAGTCCATAAATACAATTTTTCTAAATATCTCAACCCCAGCGCCGCTTAGCGGGTTCATTTTTCGCAAAAAAACATATTTATTTTCATGTAATTAATATATATCCTGAATATGAACCACATCAACCCACCGACTTGGTCTAATGGTGAACCCGTCTTCCCAAATCAGATGATTTGGAAGTCGAGAGTTACAGCGTTCAAGTCCTAATAAAGACAGTTATTTTATACGGATTTGAATACTAGATTGTAGAGAGCGCTGTAATTCCTCAACAAACGAGAATGGCAACGTCGAATTGAATTATATATGAATCGCATATGAAGGCTGCTTTCAACAACTCTTGTATCTCATTCATTTTCCGGTAAGGTTACGTAATTTTTTGAACGCTGTATTTGTAGTTTCCATGCCGTAAAAGATACGGTCTTCCAACTAGGCTATAATGTTTTAATTTTATAATTACAGAAAAGTTCTTTTTATTTTAAATTGTGTTTTTTTGTCTAAATTCATCTGTTCCATTATTTCTTCAAGATAATACAGCTTCATTATTATTGAATAAATAATAATTTGTCTAAAGTAATCAATTTTTTCTTTTAATTATTACTTAACGATGCTGATTGTATACATTGAAGTAAATAAAAAATCATCAACCATTTATTAAACATCCTTAATGTTACTTAACTTTTTTTTAATGATTTATTATTTTATAATAAGACGGTTAAGGCCGTATAAATATTAAGTTTAAAAAAAGAGAATAATTAAAAACGATAACTATCATATAACTGCACCTATTACACATTTCTATCAGATATAAAATAAGCCTTTACTTTACTACAGTAATATATTAACAGGAGAAAAAAAAACATACTTAAAAATCATTGTTACTTTGTTTTGTTTTTCTTCTTCTTTTTACTGATGATAAATGACGACAAATTATGGATTAAATGACCTTGAATTATACATAAAACAACAAAAAAAGAAGAAAAACTCAACTAAATTACTGCTGATAACAGAGAATACAATTACCTGTTGAAAGAAAGAAAAAACCTTTTTCAAAGTTAGAACAAAAGTGTTTATATGAAATAGTAATTAAAAACAAAAAAAGTAAAGATAAATGCAATTAGATAACAAAAAACAATTGATTAATTTAATACACTTATAAAAAACGAACAAAATTAAGTGTATTGAAGTTCAATATATTATTTTTTAAATACCAAAATTTACAAAAAAATACTTATTTATTATTATACAGAGTTATCATACAAGAATGACGCGGTTTTGAACATGGTATAAATTAAAACAGAATTACTTATAGTTTATGTTTTTTTATTTTTCAAATTTGTCGTCTCAAACATTTTTTTACATAATTAATAAATTTCAATATGTGCGCCCTTAGTCGCTCAACTTCTCTCCAAACATTAGTTAACATTTCTTCGTTAATGGTTGTCATCGCTTCATTAATCCTGTTTTTTAAGAGGTTTAGGTCACGAATGTTTTGCGTATAAACAACGCTTTTGATGTACCACCGCAAGAAAAAATCGCAAGATGTCAGGTCTGTACTCCTTGGAGGCCAAAGTACGGGTCTTTGCCGGCCTATCCATCGATCTCCAAATTTTTCGTTCAAAGCGTCCGTGACCGATGCATTGAAGTGCGGGAGAGCACCATCTTGTTGGAAATGAAGTCGATGAATGTTTTCGAGTTCATCCGGCTGAGGAAAGCAATAATCGGTTAACATGTCAAGATACATAACTACATCAATTGTTTTTTCAGCAAAGAAGAAAAGTCTTATTTTACTCGATTTTTCATCACACCACACCAAACATTAACGTGAATCGCGTTGTTTCTCAATAATTGCGTGTGGGTTTTCAGAGCCCCCGTATTCGTGAATTGTGTCTGTTAACACTTCCATTGGAATGTAGCTTCGTCTGTAAAAATTATATCGTCTAAAAATTATGCGTTTTCACTTATTCTGTCCGACATTTCAACGGCGATATTGTAACGTTTTACACGATCATCGGGTTTCAATTCCTGCAGTATTTGGATTTTATAAGCCTGTAATTTCAGTTTTTTACGTAGAACTTTGTGAACTGTTGATTTTGGAATACCTAATTCGACGCTTCGACGGGGGATGGACTTCCCAGGTCTTCTAATTGCCGATCGTCTAATTAGTTCAACCGTTTCTTGGTCTGCCGGTTGATTTCTGTTTCTTAACCGATCCGGTTTCTTCGAATCGTTTGAACCAACGTGTTATGTTATTTTTGTGTGGTGCATGTCTTCCGAATTCACGTCGAAACGCACGTTGAACTAAAATTACGGATTTTAATTTGGCCATCAATAAAACACACTTTGCTTTGTCTTTATCCGAGAACATAGTAACTCGCTAAACTCACCGCAACAACAATACAAGAATTGACGTTGTGGTTACAACTGCTGGTAAACAAACTTTTGGGTTGGAGGCTTTCAGGGATACCAATATAACATCTAGAAATTTCCCTACAATCTTCCTATGAATTACTGACACCGCACAATTCTTTTATGATAACCCTGTTTTATTAAATCGATTTTATTATTAAAATCTTCAATAATCTTTCGACTTTTCATCCAAAAATTCCTGGGTTCGAACTCCAATCCGTTTTGGTATATTTCATAAGCTAAAAAAATCATTTTTAACGGGTGGTGAAATCTGTAATTATTTAAAACGAAATTTCTATTACAGACAATATTATAAAAGAATTTGCCCGTTATATAAATCAGCCAATAAAAAAAAAAACAAAGTAAAAATGGATCTCGTCAATAAATCCAAATATTCTAATATCTAATACCCTGTAGAAATGCGAAGGTTTGTGTTGGTCCCGCATGCAATACCATCAAGGTAGAATCTACTGTTTCCAAATTTTCAGGATACATTCGTGTTATCCCTGTTTTCCATCCCCGCGTGCGAAGAAGGCTTTACAGCCTCGAGATGGATAACCCTCCGGGTTGGTCTAGTGGTTAACGCGTCTTCCCAAATCAACTGATTTGGAAATCGAGAGTTACAGCGTTCAAGTCATAGTAAAACCAGTTATTTTTACACGGATTTGAATACTAGATCGTGGATGCCGGTGTTCTTTGGTGGTTGGGTTTCAATTAACCACACATCTCAGGAATGGTCGAACTGAGAATGTACAAGACTAGACTTCATTTACATTCATACATATCATCCTCTGAAGAAAGGCGGTAGTTACCGGAGGCTAAACAGGTAAAACAAAGCTTCGCGATGGATGAGTGGCACACCACAACTAAGGGAAAGTATAGATTTACACAGGACTTGGTGGGATGGTAAACCACTCCTTCGTTTTTAAGGGCAACGGGTGCCCAGGTGCACTCCAACCACGCAAACTTGAACCAATATTTGTTTCGATTCCGCTTTGCCCCCGATGAGCCGTGCGTCTGCGGGGAGATCCAGTCGAACGAACGTATGATGTTCGATTGCCCAGCTCTTGGGGAGAGGGGCCCAGAACTCAGGCCACCCTGGAACTTAGAGGTCAACGGGAAAATTTGCCACTCATAAGCGACGATTCAATGTGGCGTTCGGATGGTGTGGGTGTTCCTTGATGCCGTTGCTTTGTTCAATTGGCATCAGTAGTAAGGGAAAGACTCCTACCTCGCTACTGTAAGATGCTACCCAAGAGTTATGACTGGCCATCAGCCAATTAAAAATCCCAGCGCTTTAATATTGGTGGAAAGGTACTTACTGGCATTCAGCGACCTAAACGTGGCAGCGAATTCCTGTCTTGATGAGATAAATATAATTTATTGATTGTCAAACATATTTTAGTAGTTGACAGGGTGCACCTACCCGCTTTAGAATATATGACAAGTGAGCGGTGGGACACGAAGCAAGTGGTGTGTAAGCACCATGCATAGTTCGCTCACGCAATTAGGTTAGCTCTAGGAGCTAGTTAGAACATTGGTCGCTAAACTGAGTGGAAGCTCAGTAGCTGTTTGTGGTACATATGGTATTATGCCTTAGGGCGACCGAATGGGGTGGTGGCAGGAGAAATGCCATGCAAATCAATTATCCCAGGAAAGATTTTAAGCCACAGTTCAAAAACATCATTGGAAGGAGAAGTTGTGAGGTTTTTTTCTCGCGGACGCCAAGCTTTTTTTATTTCGTTTTTCGGTGTTAAAATAATAGACTATGCGTTTTATAAGATATCTGATTTTTAGCTCTCTACCTTGACCCGTTTCCTAGATATAGGATAATGGAAAAAGGATATTTTCGTCTACAACAGCAAATTCTATATCAAAAACGAGGAAAATGTTGAAGTAAAGAGAGATTTTCAAGCTTTAATTATTATTTATTAGTATTATTCTCACAACCATGAGGATAATGAACACACGATCTAGTATTCAAAAGGTAATCAATTTTGGACACCTAATAATACCATTACAAGACGCCGCCCGCCAGAGCAACCCGCCCGGAGGACCTAGCTGAGGAAGCGTGCCGTAGTTTAAATAGTACCGATTAACTAGTGGTAAACGCGACTTCGCAAATCAGTTGATTTTGAAATCAACTGAGAGTTCAAGTCCTAGTAAAGGCTGGTAATTTTATACGGATTTGAATACTAGATCGTGGATAACGGTGTTCTATTGTGGTTGGGTTTCAATTAACCATACATCTCAGGAATGGTCGAACTGAGACTGTAAAAGACTACACTTCATTTACATTCGTACATATCATCCTCTGAAATAATACCTGACGATAATACCCGGAGGCTAAACAGGAAAAAACAAAATTAGTACCGACTGTCGCCACAAGTATCGCTACACCCGCGTAAATTAAATACGGTGTGCGTGCGTGCGTGCGCAAGCGCTTTATTTAGAATCATTGAATTAAATAAACGAAAAAAAAATATAATTATAAATATTTTTAATTAAGTTCTGCGTGTAAACTGTGCATCACAAACAACCTGTAGGTCCCGGAACGCGGCTTTAGCCACTTGACAGGAATGTGCTTCGACTGTGTTGTCAGCTATTTTTTTTTTTTTTTTATAATCACGAAGAAAGTTTAATGATAGAAATACAATTCGATACGGGTAATTAATTAATTCATAAAACCATATGTAGTATTGCATTATAAACAATGATATTAAATACTTTTACCATATATAAATATAAATATTTATTTATATTAAAAGAATATCAACGGAAGTCACGCCGCACGGTTGTGAGCACGCATGTACAAACCTATATATATATAAAATGATGCCTATATTTGTATTACGGTATACGTTATATATTATTTATTATAATATAGTTTCTGTCAGCATATATATATATATGTATGCAGTACAAATCCTGTAAATGAACTGTACTGTTTACTCTACTAGTCATAATGATGAAGGATGGATGACAAAGCAAAATATCAAATTTTAAGACCACGAAGAAATAATCTCGCGCATTTTTTATATTAGCAATTTTTTTTATTCCACTAATAAGAAATGAAATTTTATAATCTTTGACTGGCTCTCTCATTAGGCCTACTAATGAATTTTTTGGGGTCGCTTGCCTAAAAAGACATTTTCAAGAAATCTTTTAAAACTTTTTTTTTGTCTTCAGTCATGTGACTGGTTTGATGCATCTCTCCAAGATTCCCTATCTAGTGCTAGCCGTTTCATTTCAGTATACCCCCTACACCCTACATCCCTAACAATTTGTTTTACATATTCCAAACGTGGCCTGCCTACACAATTTTTCCCTTCTACCTGTCCTTCCAATATTAAAGCAACTATTCCAGGATGCCTTAGTATGTGGCCTATAAGTCTGTTTCTTCTTTTAACTATATTTTTCCAAATGCTTCTTTCTTCATCTATTTGCCGCAATACCTCTTCATTTGTCACTTTATCCATCCATCTGATTTTTAACATTCTCCTATAGCACCACATTTCAAAAGCTTCCAATCTTTTCTTCTCAGATTTCTCGACTTCTGCGGGTGTAATTATTTTTCGTGATAAACGTGGGGATTTTTAGCACTCCAAATTCTACTGTTTTGGCTGTTTACGTAGCCATCCGAATGAAACCGTGCTTCATCTGTGAAAAATAACGAATCCGTAACGTTAATTCTCTTACGTAGAAATCGACGGAACCGTAGCCGTTTTACTTTGTCGGGCTCAAGAAGTTCATGAACCGTTTGAATGCGATAAGGTCGTAATTGTAATCGTTTGATCGCCCGATGAACAGTTGATTTAGACAAATTAATTTCAACAGACAAACGTCTGATCGATTTATTTGGAGAGGCGAGTAATCGGTCTTTGATTTCAGTGACTGTATCTGTATTCAACACCGACGCAGATCTTTTGTGTTCCTTGTTATTAACAGAACCGGTCTCTCTAAATTTTGCGACTAACCTTAATACTGATGTTTTGTTAGGAACCGGTTTATCCGGGTACTTATGGCTAAACAAATTTTGCACTGCAACCACTGATATCGTACTGAAGTACGACTCGACAATGAAAACACGTTCATCTAGCGAAAACACCATCTTGTCTCTAGCAATACACTGAACGTTATGATTGGATTGTTATTACTATCGGTAGTGTTCTACTACGTCGCCGCGATGTTCAGATGTTAGACGAGTCCATTTCAGTAACGAGTAGGGGAATAAGCTTGAATTTTGAAATTTCATGGATGAGTGATTGATGGGTTGCGTTTTACATGGGACACCCTGTATATACAATAGAGAATAGATTATAAATAATGTTTAAGCGTTCCATATAATAAGAAAAATTTGTTACAAAACTCTTACCGGCCCGATTTCATTTATTAAACAACGAATAATCATAAGAATTGTATTATTTCTGTAAGTAAATGTGATATGAATTGCATATAAATGAAATCTGGCCGGTAAGATTTTTGTAACAAATTTTTTGCTTATTATATCGAAAGCTTAAACATTATTTATTATCTATTATGGTATATATATTGTCTATTACATATATTTTATTTTAAACAAAATTCTAAATTTTATATTACAGAAATTTTTGTTTTTTGAGCGGAAGAAATAATATATTTTTTTCTTTTTTTTTTTTTTTTTTTGTTTAACCTCTATGACCATAGTTAGGTATTCCTTAAGAGGATGATGTGAATGATTTGTAGAGTATGTGTGAAAATGCCATGCCTGACCGGGATTCGAACTCAGGAACTTCGGATGAAAGACCAAAACGCTACCAATCGCGCCACGGAAACCAATTTTCTGTAATAGTATTATTTTATAAATTAACTTTGTATTGCTCATTTGAAAACCGTCCATTTCCCGTAAGTCAACCTGTATTAGATGAAATAATGGACAAATTAAGAATATATTTTTTCAGAAATTTAGATGTTAAAAGTAGATTTATTAAACAGACTGCCGATTTGTAATAAAAATATTTTTTTCTTTAAATAGCTAATAAACAGGTTATTTAATTTTTAAAGAATTTATTTATTTTTACATTCGTTTAACATTCCGTTTTATTCTTACATTCCGATGTGTATTAAATCTAAAAAATATATTTTTTTTTTTACTTTTCGATAACGGTATTTTTTTTAAACATACTGTACTGGAAATTACTTTATAATGTTGTAATATTTCAATGAGCAATCAAAGTAATAATATACCTATTACGTTAGACAATGACTCCCTCCCCCACAAATGCTCTCTCTCACTCTCAGACCGACAACTGTTTCTCCGTTATTATAAAAATAACGATATAGAGTTCCGCACTCGAGACAAAATTCCTTTCTCATATTCCCGTACACGACTGTATTGGCTAAGTTTATACATATACCCATAACTACATCACTTTCTCAAACCGGTTTAAAAGCCACTAACTATATAAAAAAGATCTGGTTGGCAAATACATTACCACTGTTACTAATATATATTATTATTAGTATTATTATTTATAACTAAAAATACATTAAATCTTAACTGTTAATTTGGTTGGATTATTTATAAATAAATTTAAAAAATTCGAAGATTCACACAAAAAAATAAATAAATTCAGTTTCAGATATACCGTTGCTATATTGATTAAGAATTCATTTTAGCCGTAACTATTAATTATAAAATTATTTCGTATTAAGTAATTAAAAAAAAGAGTTATTTTACAATATTTTTTACAGTATTGCTTACTTAAAAATACTGATGTGGACACCACATAATTTCCTTGTACGCCTATTAAATTACACATACACATTTTTTTTTAAATGAAAAGTACATAAAATTTTATTTCATTAATAACTTCTCATAGTTTTTCATCTTTTTATTTTTTTATTATTGAATTATTATTATGTTTCGTAAAAATTCTTTTAAAAAAGGGAGATTAATAATTATTTATATAAATAAAAATGTAAATGTTCGTTTGTTCAAAACCATAAATCTCCAAAAGTTCTTCATCGATTGCTTTGAAATTTTCACACAACGTTGCATTCGAATACGCACGTATTTTTATATACCTAAGATGTCACACCTGTGATAGGTAAAAAGCATGCTTTTAAAAAAAAACCAAAAAAAAACAGCGCTATCTGTTGTACGTAAAAGGGCAACACACGCTATACTAAATATTTTACGATTCCATTTCAATGTTTCCGATATGTGTATCCGCTATAGACTAAAAAATACTGGACCTATTTACGCGCGGGGAAAAAGGGAGAAAGGGAAAAGTCGAAAAAGGGAAAAACCGGAAAATGGAAAAGAGAAAACAGGGGAATAGGAAAAACGGGAGAAGGAAATGGAAAGGGGAGAAGAAAAAGGGAAAGTAAATAAGCGAAAGAGAAATGGGGAAGGAAGGGAAGAGGGAAATGTTGAAAGGGGGTATGTAAAATAAAAATGGGGAAATGAAAATGAGAAAATGGGGGAAAGAAAAGAGGGAATGGGGAAAACGGAAAGGTTAAATCTTGTAAGGTTCCGTAATGTTCATTTTGTTAATGTTTCATCAAACTTTCAACTGTGTTCATTTAATCTATATATATACTCAAATCTAGCCGGATCTGCTAGTTAATTTATAAATACATTTAAATTAAAAAAAAAAAAGAGATGAAGTCTGATTCGAACCGATGTGCCTTCCCCTTGTAAGATCCTAATATTTCATTATTTAAATTTTATTTGGTTATAACTCTGGAACTGGTGAAAATAAGTATCACAGATTATGATATATTGTTGATAATCTCTCAATGAGGGCTTATTACTGCAGTTAAGAAACAGTCCAAAATCCAATTTTATTTTTTTTTAATTTTGAATACTTTTGGTTCAGTCGATTGCAATCAAAAGGAAAGATGAACAACTAGATGTTACAGCTGTCCTAAATCCAAAATATCAACATCCTACGGCTAAACGTTTTTGAGTTATACGAGATACATACATATACGTAAGTACGTACAGACGTCACGCCAAAACTAGTCAAAATGGATATTTCCGTTGAAATATGTAAACCGAAATTTATCGCGATCACAATTACTTCGTACAACTAAGTAAAAAAAACATTGGATGTACAAGTAGCACAGAATAGACTTCTCTGAAAGTAGTAATGTAAATCTAGTGTCTGTGGTAAACAGAACGTATATAACACCGAATATCAACAGAATTTCAATGAGATGACGCGTAGATTATGTATAGATCAACGAAATATAAGTCAGCCTTTGATTTTTAAAATTAATACTAGTACAGAATGAAAAGTTTGACAATACAATTGTCGGTGTACCTTGTTAAAGCCGCCGTTCCGGGAAGTCCTACTAATGTGGGTTGTTTCTAATCCATGGCTTACGCGCGCGCGCGTGTGTGTGCACTCACACTTCATTTAGAATATTTAACATTTTATTTAAATATAATATGTTTTTGTTTATTTAGTTCAATGATTCTAACTAAAGCGCGTGCGCATACCGTAAATAATTCGCACGGGTCCGGCGATACTAGCAACGACAAATTTGCCGAATATTTTGCAGTTCCGATTCCAAAGACTATAACGAAGACTTTTCTGAATGACCCACACATTTTCGACTTATAGGACGAGGACTTTCTAGCCGTTACTGATTTGAACTCGGGAGTATAATAATGGAGTAAAAAAAAAATACGTCTCATTAAAATCGATTCAGGTGAATTTACTATCGAGGCTGTTTCCGGATTCTGGTCATCAAGTCTTGCAACCCATCTCGCACAGACTTTGGAACCTGAAGTCTTTATGATAATGGAATGGGGAACTTCTATTATCGATTCCAACTTTTGCAGCGATTTCATCGACCGTAAAGTGTTGATCGTCTTCAATGAGGTCACAAATCGATTGAATTTTGTCTTCCTTCAGGCTTTTCCTTTTCTAATTCCCATTTTTCTACAGTATCGAGGCTGTTTCTGGATTCTGGTCATCAAGTCTTGGATCCGATCTCGCACAGACTTCAGAACCCGAAGTCTTTATGATAATGGATTGGGGAACTTCTATTATCGATCCCAACTTTTGCAGCGATTTCATCGACCGTAAAGTGTCGATCGTCTTCAATGAGGTCACAAATAGATTGAATTTTGTCTTCCTTCACGCTTTTCGTTTTCTAATTCCCATTTTTCAACAGTATCGAGGTTGTTTTTGGATTCTGGTCATCAAGTCTTGGATCCCATCTCGCACAGACTTCAGAACCCGAAGTCTTTATGATAATGGATTGGGGAACTTCTATTATCGATCCCAACTTTTGGAGCGATTTCATCGACCGTAAAGTGTCGATCGTCTTCAATGAGGTCACAAATCGATTGAATTTTGTCTTCCTTCACGCTTTTCCTTTTCTAATTCACATTTTTCTACAGTTTAGTCCTTCTTTAAATCTTCTGGTTCGATTTTAGAATCGAATCAATATGACAACATCATATCTTCGAACTGAGTACACAATCTAGTCCAAATTTCGGAGGGTTTTGCTCCATCATTTCTGAGAAATTTAACGAAATTACGTTGTGCGACCGACGATGGAGCCTTCTTCTCTGAAATGATGTTCATCACCAGAGATACGCGAATCCCAAGGCGGCTAAAACTTCCTCCCCACATCTCCATCATCAATATCCCTCCACAACAACCCACTCTATACGGCTGCCTAGAAAATAAAAGTCTGGTTTATATTTGACTGACCCTTGTAACATTACATTTGTCCAAGCAAAGAAAACGACGTGAAACCATTTCACTCGCGATGAAAGAATTTTTAGAAACCAGCAAGAATTATATAAGAATGAATTGAAAATTCTTCAAAACAATCCGTTTTGAGGATGACATTGCTTTGCTGGGGAACAGTGAAGAAGAACTGCAGGATGCAATCCATCATATGAATACTATCCTGAAGGATAAACACGGTATGAAGATAAATAAGTGAAAAACCAAAATCAAGAAGTACTCAAGATACGGGAAACGGAAGGGTCAGGTACTGCTTGAAGAGCAAAGACTAACGCAGATAACTATCTTCCAAGTATTCAGAGGTATATTATACCGGATGGAAGAAGTACAAAAGTACCGACATCAAAAGTAGAATAGAAAAAGCAAAAGAAACAGTTTTCAAAAAGAGAAGTTTGATTACATCTAAAAGTGTCTCGCTCAAAACGAGGAAACAGTTTATTAGAAGTTTCATCTGGAGTATTGCTACTTATGCCTCAGATACCTGGACCTAAGGATGGACGAAAGGAAGACCTAACAGAAAGGAAGAAACTTGAGGTCTTCGAGATGTAATAGCTAGAGAAAGATATTAAAAAGGTACGTTGGACAGAGGATGAAACAAATGAAGAGCTATTCCGAGCAAGGGAAAAGAGGTCAATGCTAAGATTAATAGTGAAGAGAAGGAACATCATAGTTTATCATCTACTACGTCACTGAACCTGGTTCACCAATCCGCTGGAGGGAAATAGAAGGACGCAAACAAAAAGGAAAACAAGAATCCATGGATGAAGTGATGGAAGAAAGGACGGGGTAATCACAGGGAAGTCAAGAGAGTGGCTCTTAGAGCGGAAGTTTTATACCAATATTTATTTATTTTTTTTATGATTTCTTTTTGTTCCCAACACATTTATAAAAATAATCATTATTCTCATTAACAGTTAAATATATTTTTAAACGCTACTGATTCAAATTTATTATACTGTTAACGAGATGTAATTATTATGTCACAATTAATGACATTAAAAAAACAAAATGAGATAAAGTTTTATAACTGCAATTAATTAAAAATAGCAATAAAAAGTTACATAAAAACCTGTATGTTGAAAACGTTATTAAATAACTTCCTCACTTCGGATCGGTATACACCTTAATTAAACATTTTGACTTTTGTTGTAACGAAAGCAATGAGACAATTTTCCGACAAGAAAAAAGAAAATCATCGTATCAATTGTACAATTATGTTCATTTAAAAGTAGGTTGGCCGACACTAACTAAACTAATGTAATTTCACAACATACAAAGAACAAATTTCACCTATACTATCGGCAAACTAGTGTAGCCGCGAGGCTTAACGCATCAAAAACCTGGCGATCAAGTTCGAGACCTGTTATTTTTTTACACTTTAAATATTATTAATTTATTTAATTGTACCGTTCACCTGTGACATTACAACATAGCAGTAGTTTACAGCATTTTTTGAAATGGGAGTGCGAATTTGGAAAAAAAAATATTTTTTTCAAAATATTGTTATTTAATCGTTAACAAATGTGCCTTAAAAAAAAATGACCTTAATTACGGGGAATCTCAAGATACTGAGAGTGACCTTGCTCTATAGCGTCATTACTTCGACCTTTTAAATAAAAGGTTTAATTAACGGCATAAATGCCCCCATATATATAAAAGTAAACTGACCAAATTTGATAAAAATCGATCCAGTAGTTCTAGAGATTAAAGTGATTTAGAGGGAGACAACGAACACACACACACACACACACACACACACACACACACACACACACACACACACACACACACGTACATACGAACATTAACATCCGGAAAATTTCCAACCGTGTTTTTTGGATTCCTTAGGTGTCAAAACCTCATGATCCGGTGTAAACCGCATAAGCCCAAATTGGAACGATTATAATACTTTCAATTCTATACCTATAGCGCTATCTAGATGGGAAAGTAAAAATATTTTAATAATTATATAATCATAAAGTATCGGTAGCCTGGGACTCAGTACTAATCAGCTGATATTAATTTTTCACTTTTGAATAATTTTACACAGCGACTATTACTGTAGATGTTAAAAATATATACATGAAGCTTCCTTCAACAGGAATGCTGTGCAAAACTTCAAACCTAGCGTATCTGGAACGACAAGAATCTTCATAGTACCTTCCAAAATAGCCATCAACAAGGATTTTCCCTCAACATATATCTTTTGGGTCCTGTCATTCTACCAAATAGTTTAAACGGAGAAAATTATTTTGCTCATTTAACCGAAAATCTTCCACATTTTTTGGAAGACCTATTTCTACAATTAAGAAGAAATATGTGATTTCACCACGATAGAGCTCCAGCACATTTCAGTCAGTTGCTATCAGATTTCCTAGATAAAACATTCCATGAAATATGGATAGGCCGTCGAGGAACAGTTCCCTGGCTTGCTCCATCACTTGACTTAAATCCTCTTGACAAAACAAAAGTAATGAAATGTAGTAGAAATAACAAAGATGGACCACTGAATGTGAAAATAGGAGGAGAAAAGATTATGGAGGTAGAAGAATTTTGTTATTTGGGAAGTAGAATTACTAAAGATGGACGAAGCAGGAGCGATATAAAATGCCGAATAGCACAAGCGAAACGAGCCTTCAGTAAGTAATATAATTTTTTTACATCAAAAATTAATTTAAATTTCAGGAAAAGATTTTTGAAAGTGTGTGTTTGGAGTGTCGCTTTATATGGAAGTGAAACTTGGACGATCGGAGTATCTGAGAAGAAAAGATTAGAAGCTTTTGAAATGCGGTGCTATAGGAGAATGTTAAAAATCCGATGGGTGGATAAAGTGACAAATGAAGAGGTATTGCTGCAAATAGATGAAGAAAGAAGCATTTGGAAAAATATAATTAAAAGAAGAGACAGACTTACAGGCCAAATACTAAGGCATCCTGGAATAGTCGCTTTAATATTGGAAGGACAGGTAGAAGGAAAAAATTGTGTAAGCTAGCCACGTTTGGAATAAGTAAAACAAATTGTTAGGGATGTAGAATGTAGAGGGTATACTGAAATGAAACGACTAGCACTAGATAGGGAATCTTAGAGAGCTGCATCAAACCAGTCAAATGACTGAAACAAAAAAAAAACAAATCCTCTTGACTTGTCGGCCAATTTGAATCATATTGTTTATTCAATTCAACATTGAGGATCTTCAAGAAAAGATTAAAAATGAATTTCAAGAAATAAGGAATACTCCCGGAATTTATGGACAGTTAAGACAATCTCCCAGAAAAAGACTGGAAACTTAAGTAGTTTCTAATGGTTGGCACTTTAAATATTTCTGATCACTTTTAACAACTGTTAACTGTTCAATTACCACCTAATGTTCTACAATAATTAACGTAACATTATTTTTTTTTAATTATTAGGTCTATTATTGTGAAAAAATTATTACATAATTTGATACTAATTTACTATACTGGAACTAACAATAAACAATAAATTGAACGTAAAGTGGAGGACATGAAAACAGACACAAAATTACAACATCAATTTTCTGCCACATTTGTTAACCGATTTAAAAATTTTAAATGTCATTTTGTTCAAAATAAAAGGGTTATCTATTTAGTAAAAATACATTTTGATAAAACTTATATTTCTGGAGATATAACGGATCGAAAAATAATCATGGCCGACATTTTGTAATTTGCAAAGATATTTAATTCCTGATTTTTTCTAATTTTAACATTTTTATTAGCAAGACGCTTACCAAATATTCATGTGATTCGTGTATCCGAACTTGAGACATAAATTTTTATATAAAAATAACAAAATGGCGGAGATAGGAAGAACGAAGGAGAAATTACCATTTTTCCTAGGATATTTTTTGTTTAGTTTAACATGTAGAATAAAAAGTATAGCCAGCCCATCATTTTAGAAACACTGTGTATATATAAATATATATACATACCATTTTTTCCTTTATTTTTAGTTGTAGAACATGCTCTGATATTTGTTTCGTTGTTTGTGAGTTACTATATAAAATTTAAAAAATAAATAAATAACTTAAATTAAATAAAGGAAAAAACAAACAATCTATTCTGTGATTGGTCGATTTAAAAGCCAATCCTATCATGACATTGGTCCATTTACAATTTAAAACGATATGATACGCCGATAATCACAGAGGAAGAATGTAGATGTTTAATAAAAAAATAAACGTTTAATAATGCAAAAAGGAAAAATCAATCTTTATTATGTGATTGGTGTAAAGCGATCTATTCTATAAAAAAAAAACATTCTGTACTGTGATTGGTCCATTTACAAAACAATTCTATAATGAAATTGGTCCATTTAAAACGATATCATACGTCGATAATCAACAATGATAGTGGAAGAATGCATATTTTTAATTAAAAAAAAACAACTTTTAACAATATAAAAAGGAAAAACCAATCTTATATGTGATTGGTTGACAGCAACAACAAATCAAAATACACTACTAACGGGATTGGTTCATTAAATTTTATATTTTAAAAGGTTGAGTAAATACAAAAGTATTATTACATCTGAAACTAAAAAATAAAAAAAATAATAATCTTACAAAAAATTTAAAAATCTTACCTGTAAATTAGGTTCCGACAGTGACAAACTCTGAGTGACATTTACAGATTCATTACTACTGTTATTTAATTTATGTTTTATACTGTGAGTACTACGTTGCCAAGAAATTTGATTACTAACTTTTCTATTATTAACATGAACATTATTCACTTGATGTAAACGTTGTATATCATATTTATGCCGCCAACCAAATATTTGCGCCAATTTACCAGCCACATCAGCACATCTACTACCCCCACCACCACTTTCACTTCCAGTCTTTTCACTAATTCCTCCACCAATACTACTTGCATTATTAGTCCTGCTCTCATCATTTTTAGTACTATTATTATTATTAGATTTTTTAGCACCGTGACAATGATCAAACATCAGATAATTTATTAGTAATTATAATTATTGGTTTAATTAATTTTTTTTTTTTTTAATAATCAAATTAGTAAAATCATATTGTTCTATTTCTTTATCACGCACCACTGTTTTTTTCACATTTAAAAACAAAAAAAAAAACAATTAAAAATAATAATTATGTAAAACAAAAATTATATTTTAAAATACCAGAAAAAACGCCCGTATTTATAGTAGCACTTCCGCGTTTCTAAATATCCCCTTAGAAATTATTATAAATTTAGTTTTGTTTAACTCAATTGGTGCACAGCAATCTATTCAGTGAATAGCTCAATTTATTCCATTAAAATTTATTTTTTTAAATCCGTTCTGTGATTGGTTCATTTACAAAATAAATCTATCATGAAATTGATCAATTTAAAATTTAAAACGATATCATACGTTGATAATCAAGAATAACAGAGGAAGAATGTAGATGTTTAATAAAAAAAATAAATGTTTAACAATATAAAAAGGAAAAATTAATCTTATTATGTGATTGATGCATAGCAATTTATTCAGTAAATGGCTCAATGTATTCTACACAAAAAACCAACCAAAAAACAAATTAAAAAAATACACAAATTATATTTTGTTATAATTTGAAATGCCCGAATTTTTTTAAAAAAATAAAGAAAATTATACCAATTTAAAATTTAATTTATATAATTTTATTCGTAATTTTTTTCCACCCTACCCCCCGGGCCGGATCCACAACAAAGCACAGCACAACCCAAAGGGTTGTCTACTTAAACGGACCTCCTCGTCCACCGACCATATGTCTAGTCCGACAGGTCAGCCCGCCGGTTAGATTTTTCCATTGCCTGCCTCTAACTACTAGGACGAGGTATCCAAGCCCGACGATGTTATTCCTGGAGCCCATTCCAAAAGCCGGGACTCGATCTTAACACCAATGCCTCTAGTGAGAGCACCCAGTATAGAGCACACACACACACCGGGTCTCGGTCTTTTTCGTGAAAGGAATGCTATGATATTTTGTTTATCTTTAATTAAACCTATTTTAAAGGTTTAACAAAATAAAGGTTTTTTTTAAAGTTAAGTTCTGATAGATAATACAAATAATGGCAAGTTAAATTTTTATTTTATTTTGACTTCGACTTCCCTCAAATCGAAGTTGTACAATTTTTTACAAACTTTTCAAAGAAAATAACAATATTACTTTCGATTTCGTGTTGAGATTGGGGGATGAAAATGGATTTTATTTAGTTTCAGGTATGAGGAGAAAGAAAAAACGATTCACCTAAATTGTGATTTCCTGTTTTATAAAGTATAAAATTTTGTGGCTTAAAAAACTCCAATACGTATGAATCGATTACACTATCGATTATACTATACTGTGATAGTATATTTGAAGTTGTTCATGTAAAAATCTGATGAATATTGGTTGAGTCGTTCTTGAGTTACGCTCAATTAAGGTCGAAATATTTAGAAGCGTGACACGTTATGTTGCTGCAAGTTGGAAAGTATGAATGATAAAATAACGAAAATTCGGTCTCCTAGCGTAGAACTGCAAAAGAGTTTTTTATTTTATAAATGTAAATTATTATTTTTTTCATAATATTTCATTCGGGTTATTTTTTTCTTTATTATTATTATTATTATATATATATATATAAAATGAGATTATTAATGAGAAGTAGCCTTAAAAAGAAGGATGAGAGTATTTGTCATAATGACCCGGAATTTGTTGGCAAAGGTTACTAGAAAGAAACGACTGGACCGCTGGATGACCTTCATCGTTGAATCATTTAAGATTCTTTATATTTTTACATAAGAAAATAAAGTGCATTGTCAACACGATAAAATAATATTTATTGATAGGAAAAATCATACTCCCAATAAACGCTTCATTGATTTTAAAAAAAGGAAACTATATATATTTTTATTCTTTTATAACAATTTTAAAAGGAAGAATATCGGGATTTTAATTTGTTATAATACTTCTTGAATGAAGTGTATAACGTTGATTTAAAGCTAAAATCAAAAAGGACAGTTTTAGTTTGGTGCATGGCCGTAGATTGTTTCCTAACATTTCCGCTTGACATCACCACTAGCAAAAATAGCGACTATTAAAGTAAAGCCTTCTGTGTTTTGCAGCTTCTGCTGTAAAAAAATCTATAGTTATACGAGGTCTGGTAAAAAAATAACCGAACTTTTTTAATTACGCGCCAACAGAGACATTTAGTGACGTGCGGTTGACGGCATTGTGTTTCGTATAACCTCCTCTGTAACAACATATTTTTGGATTGTTGATATCTAGTTTAGTTTTCGTGTTATATTTGGGTGCAACATGTTTAATTGCTAGTAGCAAATTCTGTAAAGTGCGTTTTTCGGGAGTAACGTATACACAACGTAAAATTTTGCGTGAAACTAGAGAAAACATTCACAGAAACTTTACAAGTTTTGAAAACAATTTTATGAAGATGATTCTGTGGGTCGTTGCGAATGGTTTTCAGGATTTAAAACCGGTCGTCAGTCAACTGAAGATGACACTCGACCGAAAAGTCCTTCGACTTCAACTGATGACACATACGTTCAGAAAATTAACGATCTGATGCGTGCAAATCTACGATCGACTGTTAGAGAACTTGCAGAAAGGGTTAACATTTTAATTGGATCATGCAGTGATATTTTGGCTGAAAAATTGAACGTGCATCAAGTTGCAAAAAAGGTTGTTCCTCGTTTGATCACCGAACAGCAGAAAGAACATTGAGTGGACAATTGCCGGCAACTCCTTGAACAAGTCTATGACGATCAAACATTCACGCAAAGAATCGTAACAGAAGACGAAAGGTGGGTTTACGGCTACGACAACGAAACAAAAGTTGAACCATAAAAAAAATCACTACTAACACTTAAACATGTACTCAAACAACAATAACACAAAACCTAACCGAGATATCAACAATCCATGAACATGTGGTTACAGAGTGGGTTTGCGGAATACAATACTACCAACCACACGTCACTAAATATCTCCGTTAAAGCATAATTAAAGAAGTTCGGTTATATTTATGAACAGACCTAATATTAATTAGATGTGCTTCCGTAGAGAGAGTTAGAGTAATACTTTTGAACTGTATAATCGGTTTAAAACTGACCGGATGTCTATGTAAAGTAAAAAGTACAGGACAACCGAAATGTCTGATAAAACTTTTGAATGCATTACGAAATCTTTCCTGCGTAATCCTAAAAAATCTGTTCAAAAGGCCGACTGCGAACTAGCAATACCTAGCCTACAATGGGAATTTTTTTTTAAAAACGCTTTCAAATACATCCGTAACGTTAACAGCTGATAAAGGGGTTGAATATTACGGACTAATCTGTATATGCCGACTTCAAAAACCAAGCGACCGGTTGCAGCAAGATAACGACTTTGTTGATCGTATTGTGTTTAGAAACGTATCTACATTTCATCATAATGGAAAAGGTAACACCTCAGATCTTTTTTTATTCCTACACTCCTGGGCCGGTCATCCAGTTAAGTATAGCACAGCCCAGGAGCGCGTCCTCGCCGCGAAATGGCCTCCCCCCCTACCGGCATGGCAGGTCAGTCAGTCACAGCCGGATCTTTTGATTTTTTATTCTCTCATCCATGATAATCAATCCCTTTAGTAATTTATACATATACATATATATAGGCACCCATCATCCGAAATCCCCCCCGGAGTCCCCAGTCGATCAACAAAACCCGCACACTTCGGTATGTCAACCCTCTCGACTGGGGTTGTCCACCCATCCCACACGCACACACATTATCGCCCAATTGACTCTCCTCTTCATTCATTTTCTTCAATATTTCGGCAACAAATCCGTCTGTCAACCTCCAGTTAACCTGAGACGTTAACATATAGTCCATCAGGTCCTCTGGTGTAACCCACCGGGTTGGTCTAGTGGTGAACGCGTCTTCCCAAATCAGCTGATTTGGAAGTCGAGAGTTACAGCGTTGAAGTCCTAGTAAAGCCAGTTATTTTTACACGGATTTGAATACTAGATCTTGGATACAGGTGTTCTTTGGTGGTTGGGTTTAAATTAACCACACATCTCAGGAATGGTCGAACTGAGAATGTACAAGACTACACTTCATTTACACTCATACATATCATCCTCTGAAGTATTATCTAAACTGTAGTTACCGGAGGTTAAACAGGAAAAAGAAAAAGGTCCTCTGGGTGTAGCCCATCAATACCAGCAACTTCTCGTAAACTACGCCAAACCATACAAAGGAACTCAGTATGTTCCTTTATACTGCATCAACGTCATCGCAAAAGAGAAATATAGGCGTTTCTCTCTTGCCAAATCGATGTAGGTATGCCTCAAAGAACCAGTGGCCCGACAAAACACCTGGGAGAGATGAAAATTCATCTCCCCGAAATCCCTGTTATTCCACTTCAACAAGTTTGGAATTAGTCTTTTGGTGCGTACAGCTTTGTTTGTCTGTAGCCATCTGTCTTGTCACAATCGCATGACATTTAACCTCGGATCTGATTTAGAGATGTCATCATGCCTGTATCCCTGTTCCATGATCAACAGATCTATAGCGGAACCATACATTTTTTAAATCGGGTTTCCATATATTCAGAATATCCCACAAAGAAAAAGAGACTTTCAGGACATATTCTAAAGGTGAAAATAATTTTAAAAAAACTTCATATAAACATAGATCTGGAAAGCACTTTGTTTCTGAGTTACGGCTAGCGAAAGATTTTGCCCGGATTTTAGCTTTTCTAATAAAGATCCAAATTAAAAATAAAGTTTGTGGTATTTTATATGTGTTTCTGTTAAAAGAGTTTGTCACTCGAGATATTACCGATTTAAATGATATTAACTATATTTTGGACAACATTTACGTGTAAAAGATTAAAGTAAACGTATAAAAATTGAATATATCAGCCCCAGCCCGCGCAAAAGCCAGTTGGAAATATAAATTACGCATATCGTTGGAAAAGGAAGGTTATGGGGGGGTAGAGGTTCCCCGAAGCCGGTGCAGAGCGAGCGAAACTGTTTTGGGAGCGTCGCAAAGCTGGCACGGCGCGCTCAGTGAACGCCGCCGACGGCACGAGCACCTCTACCGCTGCTTATTATGCCTTATGGATCCTATTTTTCATATCATAAACAAATGTTGAACAAAATTATCGTAGAATATTAATCGAAATAAATATCATGTACCATTTAGTATATGTTTTATGTTAAAATTAAATTTAGTACGCAACGTCTCGTTTTTATTTCAATCCAATACACTACTAAAAATGACTCGCTGATAATACAGATCGACCAATTTATCTGTAGAGTCGGCCAAATTAAGAACTAAAGTTTTTCATCGGGAGAATTTCAGTTTTGTTCAAAAAATACGATGGTGGCTCTCCAATTGGTCGGTCTGTAGCTCGGAGAGAACTTCATCCAAGATCTGTAACGTTCCACGTTAAACCAACGTCGGTGCGCCCCGACACAGTCCCACCCAATCTTTTTTATTTGGCTGTGAACGTCGAAAACGAAAATTCTGTTTTCTTGTACGGAAACATGCAAGAGTTTATTTTTCCATTTAATAAGTTTAAATAAAAATAAACCAAATTTTAATTATTTATAGATTTTATAAGAAAATAAAACCTATTGAAACGTGCACCACGATTAAAAATAAATAATAATTTATGATCGAAGGAACTAGTTATTAAAAAACAATTCGTTTAAAAACTATGAAAAATAAAAACAAATACATATATAATCAATAATAAACGAACAAAAAGTTACATAACGGAAGACGTTAAAACACTATTAAAGGATAAAAACACCTGAAGGGCACTACACAATAAATAAAAGTACAACAAATGAAATTAAATCGCTTCATCAAGATAAGTATCTATATGAATGTGTTTGTGCGCGCGCAATGAAGAGTTTATTTATGCATTAAATTATATTTTCTTTATCTTCAGCCTACATTTATACGTGAGAAAATTACCGGCATTTATTTCCGTAATACCAAGGACAAACCGGAAGATACCTATCTATTGTTACGCATATAAAATATATTTGTATATTTGCCGTACTAGTTATGAATAAATCTATAATTTAGCTACTTTAAAATGTAAAAATAATAATAATAAATAAATCAATAAAAAATATAACCAAACTTTGCTTACGTTTCCATCTGTCCGCCAAATAATTCTATTAAAAAAATTATATACATATATTTTAACATTCTGGATAAATAAATTCTCTAGAAAAACAATGTATTTAATCGTAAATTATTTATTGACTATTCCTTTACATTATCTGTCAGTAAGTTTTAAAATTAGCAAAAAATCAAGTTAGCTTCCCAAATTACAAAATGGCCACACGTTTATTTTTCAATCCGTTATATCTCCATAAAAATTAATTTTATCAAAATTTATGTTATTTCGTAAAATATTAAACCTTTTATTTTGAAAAAAAATGACATTTAATTTTTTTAAATCGGTTTACAAATAGTCGAGTTATATGAGAAAATTGATGATGTAATTTTGTGTCATAATTATTAGGTCTATTATTGTAAGAAAATTATTAGTTAATTTTATACTAATTTACAGTACTAGAATTAACAATAAATAAAAATAATTAATATTTAATGGAATTGAACGTGAAATGGAGGAAATGAAAACAAGACACAAAATTACATCAATTTTCTGCCATGACTCGATTATTTATTAATCGATTTTAAAAAATAAAATGTCATTTTGTTTAGAATAAAAGGCTTAATATTTAAGCAAATAACATAAATTTTTATAAAACTAATATTTATGTAGATATAACGGATTGAAAAATAAACATGGCCGCCATTTTGTAATTTACGAAGGTATTTAATTCCTGATTTTTTCTAATTTTGAAACTTTTATTATCAAAGTGCTTAAAAAAAATTAATATGATTCCTTTATCCGAAGTTGAGATATAAATTTTTATACAAAAATAACAAAATAACGGATACGGGAAGAATGAAGTAGAAATTGCCATTTTTCCTAAGGATTGTTTTTGTTTAGTTTTACAAGTAGAATCCGAAAAAGTATCACCAGCCAACAATTTTAGAAACACTCTGTATAAAATAATTTATTACTGAACTTCAGTAAACTGTTTAACGTTCTAACACGAAAGAAAAACATTATGAAGTGAAAACAGTATAAAAAATATGATACAAAGTTATTAAGTTAAATATATCTGATGAGCTGATAAACGAAGAGAGAAATCTAGATAAGTATAAAATAACTCGGTAAACGTTTAACAACAAAGTTATAATACTTTTCTAACAATAGTTATCTATTAGTATATAACACAAAAATAATTATATATGAAAAAAATTGCGTAACATTTTTTTTTGGATTAAGGGAAATTTTTTTTTATTTTAAGTCATTTGACTGGTTTGATGCAGCTCTCCAAGATTCCCATTCTAAACCCGATCGTTTCATTTCGGTATACCGTCAACATCCTACATCCCTAAAAATTTGTTTTACATATTCCAAACGTTTCCTGGCTGCATAATTTTTCCTATGTACCTGTCATTCCAATATCAAAGCGACTATTCCAGGATGCCTTAATATGTGCCCTATAAGCCTGTCTCTTCTTTTAACTATATTTTTCCAAACGCTTCTTTCTACATCGATTTACCGCAGCAACACCTCTTTATTTGTCACTATATCTACCCATCTGATTTTTAACATTCTTTTGTAGCACCCCATTTCAAAAGCTTCTTCTTATCTTTTCTTCTCAGGTACTCTGATCGTCCGAGCTTCACTGGAAACATATACTTTCAAAAATCTTTTCCTGATCTTTAAATTAATTTTTTTATGTAAACAAATTATACTTCTGACTGAAATCTCGTTTCACCTGTGTTATTTGGCATTTTATATCGCTCCTGCTTCATCGATCTTTAGTAATTCTACTTCCCAAATAATAGAATTAATCTTTTCTATTCCTATTTTCATAAGCAGTGGTCCATCTAGATTATTTCTACAACGTTTAATTACTTTCGTTTTGTTCTTGTTTATTTTCTTGCGGTAGTTCTTGCGTAGGACTTTATCCGTGCTATACATTGTTTCTTCTAAATCTTTTTTATTCTCGGCAAGAATTACTATATTATTAGCAAATCGTAGTATCTTTATATTTTCACGTTGTACTGTTACTCCGGATCTAAATTGTTTTTTAACATCATTAACTGCTAGTTCCATGTAAAGATTAAAAAGTAACGGAGACAGGGAACATCCCTGTCGGACTCCCTTTCTTATTCCAGCTTCCTTCTCATGTTCTTCAATTATTACTGTTGCTATTTGGTTCCTGTAAATGTTAGCAATTGTTCTTCTATCTATGCACTTGAATCCTAACTTTTTTTTAAATGCTGAACTCACTTTATTCCGGTCTTCTTTATCGTATGCCTTTTCTAGGTCTGTAAATGCTAAGTACGTTGGTTTGTTTTTCTTTAATCTTCCTTCTATTAATAATCCGAGGGCTATAATTGCTTCCCTTCTCCCTACACTTTTCTTGATAAAGTAGAAGAAAATTATGAAAAATTATCGATATATGTTTAACTAAACCAAAAAATTAATAAGTTTTATTTCTTTTTTTTCAACCAGTTCCAAAATCTTTGAAGGCTAATAGTTTTTGAGTTATACGAGATACATACTTACGTACGTACAGACGTCACGCCGAAACTAGTCAAAATGGATATTTCCGTTGAAATCTTGAAACCAAGATTTTTTGCGATCACAGTACTTCCTTTACTGCGTACAAGGAAGTAAAAAATTTATTACTAAGATAAAATATTTTATTTAAAAATATAAAAAAAAAATTATAATTGTCTTTTCTCCTTAATCATATACTTTAAAAATCACTTCCCGAAGTTGGGGCATAAGTTCGTTATATCCTGTATATAACAACTTCTATCATTATACATCAATTAAATTTATTCACGAAAGTAGTTATTACTTCTTCAAGTACTAAAAAGTAAATTAGAATTTAAAACAAACTAATTTTATTTATCAAGTAAATGCATAAAATAAACTAGAATATTCAAGGTCAAAGGAATTAAATTTTTACTAACGTTGAAGTTAATTTCTTTTACGGCGATGTTGCCAAATCTTCTATAAACAATTTCATATAATTGATTTCATATAATGTATTTTGTGTTACTTTATATCAATATAATTAATAATAGAATTACAATTAAACGCAATTATAATTTTTCGGTTAAAAACTAATATACAACAACGGAATTGTGTTTCAAACTGTGAGAAAAAATTATAAATAATTTAAAAAATGTATTTTCTTTGCCAGAAAATTAAAATTTTCATCAATATAAATTTAATTATTTTTTTTCGGGATATGAACTACATCTTTTCAGGATAGATGAAATAGAAATAAAAAGATCCAAGATATTATTTTACATTATTAAAATTATATAAAAAAAATATTTGCATTAATAAATCTCACTAATATAAAACGTGACAAAACGTTTTACGTTTGTTCTCGACAAAGGGGAAAACTACTGAACCAATCATTAAAAAATTTTAACTTTAGCTTTGATAAGACCGGCTGAATGTTTACCACTGTTCAAACCTCATCAATCCGGGCGAAGTTTTTCGCTAGTCGTAACTCGATAATAAAACGTTTTCGGACATATGTTTGTATGAACCTTTTATCTTATTTCAAGCTCTAGAATCAGTTCTCAAATTATTTCCTTTTTCTTCTGAATCACCAACTATATCGGACATTTCTCCCACCACCACCCCATACGGTCCCCCTAGAGCATAGACCAAATGTTCCGTGCCAAAAAAACGGCTACTGTGCCTCTAAAAAACGGTATAGCGACCTCGATCCTATCTGCTCCTAATGAGCTACTTACTTGCGTGAGCGAATTAAGCAGGGTGCCGTACAGCACCCGCTTAATTGTCCCAGTCGCTCACTTGTCAACAATAAAACTAAATTGGGGAGGCGCACCCCTTGTTACAATTAAAACTATTGAAGTTCTTATATCTAAAAGGCAGCAATTTAGGCTGCCACGCCTCAGTCGCTGTATGCCACCTAGTAGTACCTGTCCACCATTTAACAGCGCTTGGAGCTAGTTTGGCTGGTGACCAGCCATTATCTCAAGGAAGGATTCCTACAACAGAGCTTAGGAGTCATTATTACATTACAAACCCTTAAAATTAACGATGACGGTTGAACATAGCAACCTCATCGAGGAACTCCCACACGATCCGACAATGCGGCTCTCGCCACATTGACTCGCCGTTTGTGAGCGGCCAAGTTTCCCCCCGACCTCTAAGTTCCAGGGTGGCTCGATCTCTGACCCCCCCAAGACCCGGGTAAAACGACGCCCTTAAAAACGAACTCGAAGCATACCATCCCCCCAGATCCTGTATAAAAATATACAAGGATCTTCCCATAGTCGTGGTGTGCCATTCAAGCTGCCATGTCTCCATCGCGAGGCTCCATAGCCGAAATTTAGGTAAATGTAACGTACCACCAATGTGCAAACCAGTAAAAATAAAAACTGACAACACAGTTTTAGGACTTTCTCGTAACGCGGTTAAAGCCGCATACCTGGACAGTCCTAAAACTGTGGGTGATTTCTGATGCACGGCTTACACACATAATTTAATCTAAAATATTTATCAGTTAATTTAAATATAATATTTTTTTCGTTTATTTAATTCGATTACTCTAACTAAAGCGGGCGCGCGTATACAGTATTTAATTCGCGAAGGTGTGGCGGTATTAGTGGTAACGGTCGGCACTAACTAATGTAATTTTACATAAACAAAGGTTTGCCTGTACGTTCGGCAACCGGTGTAGCCGCAAGGCTTAACGCACAAGGTACCGAATCAACAGGAGGATTGAGTTCGAGACCCCGACAAGACCGAATTCTTTTTTTACACTTTAAATATTATTCAATTATTTAATTCTACCGCTCAACTGTGACGTCACAACATAACAGACGACTAACAGCATTTTTTCGGGTGGGGGTACGATTTTTCAAAATTTTTGTAAGCAAATATTGTTACTTATTAATTGTTAACAAATGTGCCCCCAAAAAAATATGACTTTTAATTAAGCGAAATTTCAAGGTACTGAGGGTGACTTTGCTCTGCCTCACCCCCTTGACCTTTAAAGTTGAAAATTTAATGGCATCAATGTCCCATCATTATATAGAAGTAATTTGACCAAGTTTGATTAAAGTCGGCCCAGCAGTTCTGGAGATATATTCTGATTTAGAGGCCGACATCGAACACATATATACGTATATACAAACATTAACCATCCGGAAAAATTCCATCCGGTTTATATATATATATATATAAACGAAATATATATTAATAATTTGATTTTTTATTTATGTAACTGTTTTATTTCATAAACTAATGAACTATAACCAAAACGTAATTACGCAAATTACCCATGATTCAATTGGAAAACGGTTTAACATCTTATCTGATTTCATTTAATTTTCGTATTCATTATTCATCAAATACTCATTTTAATTTTTAAAAAAGAGGAACTGCTAATATTTTTTTATTATTAATTCATGTTTTAATTCACCTCATAAATTCATGTTTCCTACTATTATTTAATACTAGCAGACCCAGCAATACTTCATTATTGCTAGATTTGAGTATATAAATATAGATTAAATGAACACAATTGAAAGTTTGATAAAACATTGACAAAATGAACATTACGGAACTTCACAAAATTTAACCTATCCCTTTTACCCTTTTCCTTTCCCCATTTGCCTTTTCTCGTTTTCCTTTTTTCCCTTTTTAATTTTTACCATATTTCCTTTCCCATTTTCCCTTTTCCCCTTCCTTCACCCATTTCTCTTTCCCTTATTTCCCTTTTTTCTTCTATCGCGTTTCAATTTCCTGTTCCCCATTTTCCCCTTCAACCCCTTTAACCTTTTTCGATTTTCCCTATTTCCCTTTTCCGATTTTTCTCCCTTTTTCCCCGCGACTAAATCGGTCCAGTAGTTTTTAGTCTATGGCGAAAACAGATATCGGAAACATTAAAATAGAATCGTAAAATACAGGGTTTCATAAAATAATGGTGCGGTTTCAGTTATTCATAGGAAGATTGTAGGAAAATTTCTATGTGTTATATTGGTAACCCTGAAAGCCTCCAACCCAAAAGTTTGTTTATCAGCAGTTGTAACCGCAACGTCAGTTCTTGTATTGTTGTTGCGGTGAGTTTAGCGAGTTACTATATTCTCGGATAAAGACAAAACAAAGTGTGTTTTATTGATGGCTGAATTAAAATCCGTAATTTTAGTTCAACGTGCGTTTCGACGTGAATTCGGAAGAGATCCACCACGCAAAAGCAAAATAATACGTCGGTTCAAACAATTCGAAGAAACCGGATCGGTTAAGAAACAGAAATCAACCGGCAGACCAAGTGTACCGGACGAAACGGTTGAACTAATTAGACGATCGGCAATTAGAAGTCCATCCCCCGTCGAAGCGTCGAAATAGGTATTCCAAAATCAACAGTTCACAAAGTTTTACGTAATAAACTGAAATTACACACTTACAAAATCCAGATACTGCAAAAATTGAAACCCGATGATGGTGTAAAACGTTACAATTTCGCTGTTGAAATGTCGGACAGAATAAGTGAAAACGAATCATTTTTAGACAATATAATTTTTACAGACGAAGCTACATTCCACGTGAATGGAAGTGTTAACAGACACAATTAACGAATACGGGGCTCTGAAAACCCACACGTAATTATCGAGAAACAACGCGATTCGCCTAAAGTTAATGTTTGGTGTGGTGTGATGAAAAATCGTGTAATAGGGCCTTTCTTCTTTGCTGAAAAAACAATTAATGGAGTTGTGTATCTTGACATGTTAACCGATTACTGCTTTCCTCGCCCGGATGAACTCGAAAACATTCATCGACTTCATTTCCAACAAGATGGTGCTCCCCCGCACTTCAATGCATCGGTCACCGACGCTTTGAACGAAAAATTTGGAGATCGATGGATAGGCCGGCAAGGACCCATACTTTGGGCTCCAAGGACTCCAGACCTGACACCTTGAGAATTTTTCTGCTGGGGGTACATCAAAGGCGTTGTTTATACACAAAAAATTCGCGACCTAAACCGCTTAAAAAACAGGATTAATGAAGCGATGACAACCGTTAACGAAGAAATGTTAACTAATGTTTGGAGAGAAGTTGAGTATCGTTTGGACATTTGACGACAAATTTGAAAAATAAAAAACATAAACTGAAGGTAATTCTGTTTATATTAAACCATGTTCAAAACCGCTCATCATTCTTTTATGATAACCCTGTATTTAGTATAGCGTGTGTTGCTTTTACTTCCTTCAAACAGCGCTGTTTTTTTGGGGGAAAAAACATGTTTTTAACTCACTGGTGTGAGATGTTAGGTATATAAATGGTAGGTATATAAAAACACGCGCGTATTCGAACGCAACGTTGTGTCAAGATTTCAAAGCAATCGGTGAAGAACTTTCAGAGATTTAAGATTTTGAACAAAAATTTACATTTCTATTTATATAGTTATGAATTTTTATTAATTTTAAATACATTTTTATACTTCTATTTAGAACGTGTTACAGAGTACTCTGTATGAATTATGTGTAGTTTTTCTTTTAATGGAATTCTTACTGTAATATCGTTAAATATTATCATCTTTTCTTTAAGAAATAATTTTTTTTTCTAAGTGTATGAAATCAGAAATTAACCAAAGCAGTAGCTTGAAAAATGTACAATAACCAAAAATTGATTATACAAATTGTCCACAATGGGCAATAAGAACCAATAAAGTGTATTTTAGTTCTTGGGATGAACAGGTAATCAATTTTGGACACCTAATAACCCCATTCCGAGAAGCCGCACGCCAGAGCAACCCGCCCGGAAGGCCTAGCTGCGGAGAGCATACCATGGGCACGCCGGGAAAAGCTAGTGGTTTTTATACACCTCTATTGTAGTTTTACATACCCTTTAATGAAATTCATTTATCTCATATTTTGACAGTTTTATGGCAAAATTTTTTTCAATTATAAAAAAGTTCGTTTTTCCGCAATTTTCGGGGCTTACATTTGATTTACAGAATTGATATTTATATATTTAATTAATTTTAGTAGACCTTAAATTAGTGGTATTTGAAGCAACTTGATAGCTTATATCGGTATTGCATAATTATTAATACAAAATTTCGATTTTGTCGGAGATGAACACGATGGTCCATCGCTGCAATTCATGAATATTTGTAATCCTCTAATCCGAATCCAGAATCAAAACTAAAATCCGAGACAAAAATTATTCACACAAACACATATATATTGTATTCAATAATGAACTTTTTATTCGTGGAAAAAAGAAAGAAACAACAGAATTAAACCAGTATTTAAATGAGTGGGGGGAAAAAATTAATAATTATTGTAAAGCTATTACGTATTAAATAGATGTAAATGATGCGTAAAATACATGGCATAAAGAACAATTAATTACATAACCACAAATTTGCGATCTTTTTTAATATATATTATGTATATATATATATATATATATATATATATATATACATTAAACAGGTCAAGAATTAAGACGAACTGTAACACAAACAAACTAACCTATATGTTTCACCGAACATAATGCAATTAAATTCAAATCTGTCCATTGAACAAATAACGGAAGGGTTATTCACCTTTATAATATATATATATATATATATATATATATATATATATATATATATATATATATATGCACAACCTTTAAAAATACCCTTCTTTTTCACTAAATCTGCCTCACTCACTCATTCTCTTCTCTCACTCACCTCTCTCATTACTCTCTCACTCTCTCTCTCTCTCTCTCTCGCTATATATATATATGTAATCAGCAGACAAGGTTAATAAAAAATTTCACGTTAAAAGTATGGAATAAATAACCGAATCATTTCAAAACAACTGTATTTCTATGATCTCTTATCTGATAGAAAAACTTAATTTTTCGTAACCTCTTTACAAATTTCTTTTTCTAAGCATATCATTTCCTTTTTCCATCCAATAATTATATAAATACATACAGAGTGTCCCCATATAAAACGCAACCCATCAATCACTCATCCATGAAATTTCAAAAGTCAAGCTTACTCCCCTAGTCGTTACTGAAATGGACTCGTCCAACATCTGAACATCGCGGCGACGCAGTAGAACACTACCGATAGTAACAACAATGCGATCATAACGTTCAGTGTATCGCTAGAGACAAGATGGTGTTTTCGCTAGTTGAACGTGTTTTCATTGCTGCGTCGTACTTCAGTACGAAATCAGCGGTTGCAGTACAAGATTTGTTTCGCCATAAGTACCCAGATAAACCAGCTCCTAACAAAACATCAGTATTAAGGTTAATTGCGAAATTTAGAGAGACCGGTTCTGTTAATAACAAGGAACACAAAAGATCTGCGTCGGTGTTGCATACAGATACAGTCGCTGAAATCAAAGACCGATTACTCGCCACGCCAAATAAATCGATCAGACGTTTGTCTGCTGAAAATAATTTGTCTAAATCGACTGTTCATCGGGCGACCAAACGATTACAATTACGACCTTATCGCATTCAAACGGTTCATCGACTTCTTGAACCCGACAAAGAAAAACGGCTACAATATTGTCAACGGTTCCGTCGACACGTAGATGAAGCACAGTTTCATTCGGATGGCTACGTAAACAGCCAAAACAGTAGAATTTGGAGCGTTGAAAATCCCCACGTTTATCACGAAAAACAATTACACCCGCAGAAGTCGGGCGTGTGGTGCGCGATATCACGGAAGAAAATAATCGGTCCTATTTTTTTCGAGTACACCATTAATGCAGAACGATATCAGGATATTTTATTTCGGTTCATTGCACTCTTGGAAGAGGAAGACAGACACTGCCGGTTACAATATGACGGTGTGACATCGCACTACGCAGGTTCAACTTCTGATTTCGTTAAGGAATTCTTTGGTAATCGTGTTATC
Organism: Lycorma delicatula; assembly: GCF_047948215.1. Lineage (NCBI taxonomy): Eukaryota > Metazoa > Arthropoda > Insecta > Hemiptera > Fulgoridae > Lycorma > Lycorma delicatula. Next base: position 20,539,713 of record NC_134467.1, read on the forward strand.
GGTTTAGGCTTGTGGCCATCAAGATCTCCAGATTTGACTGCGACGGATTTTTTTCTACGGGGTTACCTCAAAGAAAAAGCCTACAACAACAACCTACAAACACTTGAACGATTTAAAGTCAATATTGAATAAGATGTATTAAATATCCAGCCACAAACTTTGAAAAAAGTTACAAGAAACGCTGTAAAAAGAATTGAAGCTTGTATTCAAGAATATGGCGGCCACTTCCAACATTTATTCTAAATGTAAGGTAATGGATGGTAATAATAAAAATTACATTTACATTTACACATGCCTTTTTATTATTTCAATACCTACTAATATAAGGTTGGGTTGCGTTTTATATGGGACACCCTGTATATATATATATACACTCAAATCTAGCAACAGCGTAGCATTGCTGGGTCTGCCAGTAAAAAAAAAAATACATAATAATAAATACAAATACGTTATAGTAAAAGAAGATACTGAAAAATTATAAAAATTACTTTTTCAGCAAAAAGTCGTTTATTTTGCTTTGTTTCGAACATTTCGTGTTGTAATATAGCTTTTGAAAATCCTTTGTATACCACGTAACAACGCCACTAATTTTAGCTACAAGCCGCCACTGCCCCTCGGTCTCCTGATTTATCCACTCCAGACATTTTCTTGTGGGGATACCTTAGAGATTCCTCTTACAAAGCTCATCCCCTCACACCGTTCCCGAATTCCAGAGCGAAATGTTCAAGAACATGCAAAGTCATATTCAATTATATGAATGACATAATGGAAGACACTTTCAACAACTATTTTAACTTACTCATTTTCCCATAAAGTTACGTCAATTTTTGAATACCCTACAACTAATCGTAGGAAGTCATTAAAAATATATTCGAATAAAAATACGCAATAAATAAAAAAAATTGTTTTTTTTCGATTTTGGGAGAATTTTCCACCTTCACCAAAAGAATTTGGGGGGAATTTTCCCCCAAAAGAATTTGGGGGCATTCTTTTTTTTATATGGTAAGATAAGCAGCTTTAATATGCAGTTTAATACAAAGTAGGATTATTTTTGCAAAATTTTGAAAAACTACACCCTAAAAAACCCTCCCACCCCGTGGAGATATTAACCTTAAAATTTCACCAACAAATTGTCCCGTATATACGAAACTCAGTACATAATTTCATTAAAATCGATTAATCCAATCAAACATTATTAAGCTTCAAACATGCCAAAAATTACCCCTCCCGACATTTATTCCTGTTTTTTGGTCTGCCTGGGTCATGAAACGTCAAGAAATTAAACCAAAAAGTGCCATACCCTTTTTTTTTTTTTTATTACCATACTTTCCTTTTTGTAGCATAACTCTAAGGTTATGATGCCATAAAAGTAAAAATTGAAAAATTGGAATCGATTTACATCTGCATTAAACTTATATCTGTGTAATAAAAAAAAAAGAAATAAGAATCACATATAAAAGAACAGAGAAGAAAATAGGAAAGTATAAAAACATAGAAAAAGAAGAAATTAAACAAGATAATAGTCATGCTTTATATATATTATATATATATATATATATATATATATATATACACACACACATACACACACACACACACACACACACACAAAACTTTCTTGCCGTATGTTGCATTTCTTTTTAAAGAAACGAAGACCTGAACAGCAAGATTATTCTTACTGGAGAAGAGAGAGTCTATCTAATCTGTGTCGAGTCGAATAACATTAAGCGACAGAGCGCCCCGCGCGGCATTCCAGTAAATGAATGAATGAAGTTAAAAGAGACTTAATAATGATAAAGCGAGAGAGGATGAGTTTACATGCAATCCATCCTGTAATGAAGTCATTCAAATGAATCGGGTCGCGTGAGAATCAACAACACAACACCATCATTATACTCGTATAAAATATAAAACCAGAATTAATACAAATTAGGTCTCTAATTACTGAACCCTTTTTCACAATCTACATTTTTTTTTCCTATTAAATTATTATTAACAAGGAAACATACTTAATAAAAAAATTAAATTAAGACTTAAAAAAAAAATGTAATACATACACGTTAATAATAATTTATATATAAAAACACCACGGACACTATCCAAGGTCGTTCAAGCGTTGGAATTCCTTAATTCCAATTGATTACGTTTAAAACTTTCTCAAACATATATATATATATATATATATATATTCCTCTCTTAGCCTATTTATTTCAGTACCATTATTCTTTCACTTAACCTGAACAGATAGAATGTTTTTAATAATAAAAAATATATAATTAATTTATTATTTAGCACAGTTTATCGTACACAACTCTTATAATTGTAAAAAAAACTCTCACTGAAAGTAAAGATGTTTATAATAAATAAAATCCGTACAGAATTCAAATAGATTTTATCGTATGGATATGGATGTATTAATGATAAATTTATAAGCTTTACCCGGATAAACATTTAAACTTTAAGACAACGTTTTTTTTTTTTTTTATATAATCTAAAAATCATTTTACAATCTTTATCAAAAAATGTTAAGGAAAGAAATCTTTATATTATTAACACATAACTAAATAGCATCACGAAAAACCCGATAAAACATTAAATAACATTCCTAATTTTCACCTTGACAAATCATTATTTAAAATAAATCATCGTGTTTTTAAATATGAATGATTTAATATTTAAAGTAAAATTACAGAAAAAAAAATAAAATAAAATTATCATTAAAAAAATTTGATTTCAATTTGATGTTTCCCTTCATTAAATTATCTTTTTACGTTAAGAGTGTTTTACCGCTATCTCTACGGCAGAGTGATAATAGCATCACGGCCTTTCATCCGGACGTTCGCGGTTCGAATCCCGGCACCAGTAAAACCTTCTAGTGAATTAATTCGTCGAACAAAAAAAAGTATAACTGAGAAAACAATACTTTTTTTAAAAAACAAAAAAATAAAGAAAAAATTATCTTTTTTCATAAAATGTTTCATAAATTAATTTTAATCCTATTTTATTTTTGTCTTCAATCATTTGACTGGTTTGATGCAGCTCTCCAACATTCCCTATCTAGTGCTGGTAGTTTCATTTCGGTATACCTCCTTCATCCGCATCCCTAACAATTTGTTTTAAATATTCTAAACGTTGCCTGCCTGCACAATTTTTCCTTTCTACCAGTCCCTCCAATATTAAAGCGACTATTCCACTATAACTTAATATGTGGCCTATAAGTCTGTCTCTTCTTTTAACTATATTTTTTTCCAAATGCTTCTTTCTTCATCTATTTGCCGCAGTACCTCTTCATTTGTCACTTTATCCACCCGTCTGATTTTTAACATTCTCCTATAGCACCGCATTTCAAAAGCTTCTAATCTTTTCTTCTCAGGAACTCCGATCGTCCAAGTTTCACTTCCATATAAAGCTACGCACCAAACATATACTTTCAAAAATCTTTTCCTGCCGTTTAAATTAATAAAACTATCATTCTGAATTATGTAGTAAGTTGATAGAACGCTTTTATTTAAGGAGCACCTAATGAAAACCGCAGGGAAATTGAAAACGAGAAAGAACATTATACATAAGCCCTGTGGAACAACATGGGGAGCATCGGCTTCCACTTTGCGCACATCGGCTCTGAACCCCGTCTTCATGGCTGCGGAATATTGTGTGCCATTGTGGCTTAACAACCAGAATTGATGCTAAACTTAATAACACTATGAGGATAATTGCCGGGGTTATCAGACCTACTCCTGTATTGAGCCACATACCACCCCTAAATCTGCGCCGTATAAACAGTCATACAAGAAGATTATGCACAACCGAAACCTATACGAGGATGCCAATCATGGTCGCTTTCGATCTAGAAAGCCATCTATCAAAACGGCAATTGAGCTACAGAGAAAGAATTCAATCTGACTGACGCCTAGCATCAAGAATTGACCACAAAGCAGAATAACAAAATTCCATGTATTACTCAAAAGCCGTCGGGTTTTGAATTGCCTCATAAGACATGGTCAACAGAATACGGACTCAGCATGGTAGGTACGCCTACTTCCTGTATAAATTGGGTAAAACATTGACGCCCCTTTTCAAATGTGGTGAAAATCAAACCGCTAAACACATCACAGAAGTTTTCCCTAGGACAGCTTCATCCTGAAGACTCCAGAATCAATAGCCTATATCAATTTTTTAGATATGTGTTTGTAATTTTTGACGTGTTGTGTCTTGATCCCATACGATATACGTGGTGCGAAAATAAAGTAATGAGACTGATTTTTCTTTGCAAGATGTGGCAACCCTGCAGCTTGCGTAGGCACACCATCTTTGATCTTCGTCTATAAGCTACTTCTAGTACAAGCACATTACTGCAACTCCTCAGTCGTGAGTTGTGCTGTAATAAGTGAACACGTGTTTTTGTCTCTCGTCACAGAAATGAAACCGCAAAATATTGCGCGACGGTATGCCATTTCTTTTTGCGTTAAATCGGGTGAAAACGCGACGACAACTTACGGTAAGCTTCAGAAGGCTTTTGGAGAGGAGGTTATGTTGACACAACTGTTGACGGGGCATGGCTCGTTCGGCCATTATCTGTTTAGAATTGGAAAAAGACCTACCCCACAATGTGTGTACTGCCCAGAGACTGATGATGCGGAACACACTGTGTTTGTATGCCCAAGATGGGCTCCAAATAGAAGAGAAATTTCGGACAACGGACTTACACCTGAAAACCTCTTAAATTGGATGGTCTATAGTGACGATAACTGGGATTGGTTCCGTAGGTTTGCCGGGGAAATCTTACGCACCAAGGAAGAAGAGGACAGAAGAAGGGGTTTATGAAATTAGGGTAGGGAGGACAGTCCCTCCGTGGAGTGCCCGTACGCCGTGGGGTGCGGGTTCCTGAGAAGGGGGGGAAATCCTGGGGAGTGTGGGACAAATAAAAGACCGAGTCCCGGTTGGCGGTGCCGCTCCTGCGGGTGCCTCGGCGCTTAGTGGGGGCGGTGCCGCTGATTAGAGGCAAAGGCATAATGACCGAGACCCGGTTCCCTGCTGAGGGGATGGGAGGTGGCGTAGCCATACCCCGTCTCCGAGGCGGGGGATTAGAGGCAGGCGAATAAAATAAAATTAAAGATCCGAGACCGGGGGAGCTAACCTGCCGTGCCGGGTGTACAACCGGTGGGCGGGGGGCACTCCCTTAGAGTAAAAGGACACTCTCCCCGACTGAGTATACTTAAATGGATATCCGGTCGGGGAGAGTAGGGGAAGAAAAAAAAAAAAGGTTATGTCAAGAGCTCAAGTTTTTCGGTGGTGTAAGATTTAGATGAAGACCGCAGTGGATGACCATCAACCTCACGGACAGATGTCAACTTGACCAGGGTGCGTGAAATCGTACGATCTGATCGAAGATTATGCGTGAAAATGATTGCAGAAGAACTCAACATCAATCGAAAAACGGTTCGTCTAATATTAACTGAAGATCTTGGTAGGAGAAAGATTTGTGCAAAAATGGTCCCCAAAAAACTCACACAACAACAGCGAGAAACACGGAAAAATGTGACAGCCGATCTGTTAGAGCAAACGGAAATCAATCCAGATTTGTTGAGCCTTGTTATCACTGGTGATGAAGGTTGGTTTTTCAGTACGATCCAGAGACAAAACGCCGAAGTTCGCAATGGTGCTCAAAGGAATCACCCAGACCAAAAATAGCTCGCATGTCAAAGTCAAAAGTGAAATGCATGCTTGTGGTTTTCTTCGATTCCAAGGGAATTCATAAAGAGTGGATGCCTCCTGAACAAACAGTTAACCGATATTTCTACAAAGAAATTTTAGAAAGACTTCGTAAACGAGTTCTTTGTGTCCGTGCCGACATTGCTGATAATTGGATTCTGCATCACGATAATGCGCCATCCCATACCGCTCTATCAGTACAGCAATTTTTAACCTCAAAACAAATTTCAGTACTACCACAGCCACCTTATTCATCAGATATCGCTCCGTGCGACTTTTTTCTATTTCCAAGAGTCAAAATGGCGGTCAAGGGACACGATTTTCAAACAACACAAGATGTCCAAGAAGCTGTGACAAGGGTCTTCCAGAATATTACAAAAGATGAGTTCCAGAAATGTTACCATCAAGGGCAGAAGCGCTGGAATAAGTGTGTGCAATCAGAGGGGAACTACTTTGAAGGAGACAACACTAAACATGACTAAAACGGTTTTTTCACATCAGTCTCATTACTTTATTGTCGCATCTCGTATAAATAAATGAAGTAAGAGAAAAATTATGTGCCTTAATGGGACTCGAACCTTAAATATCCGGATAAAAAACACCATTATGTTACCATTTTGATATGAAGAAATTTTTTTAACAACGGGAAAAAGTTTTTGTTTTTTTTTTTAAATATAATTTTAATTTCTTTAAAATATATATGGCGTTATTTACACACGAAATATTATTAGGAATTTATATTATATTTATATTATTACAATTATTAAAAAGAAGGAAAAACGCTAAAAAAAACACAGAATAAAGCAATTTAAAAGTAATTTTTTTTTGGTATTTATCTATTTAAAATTACAGCACGAAAGGTTAGATCATGAAACAACAAAAAAAGAAAAAAATATATATTATACGGATGTAACCTTAAGAAAACCAATAATAGTACTAATAATAATAATAATAATAATAATAATAAAAAAATAATAATTTCGCAAAATATATTTCGTGAAAAAAAAAAAAAAAATATATATATATATACATCACTAAATGTCATTAACCTAACGTCGGCAAGCATAGCAAAAGTGAACGAAAGGTGAAGTAGCATTCAAGTCTCTTTTACACACTTACACACACAAACATATACTATAATAAGTAGTATTTTCTGAAGAGAAAGGCAAAAATTAATACAAGAATTGTTCAGTGACAGAGAAAGAAACAGTGAACGAGAGAGTCTGAATGAGTGAGTGAGTGAGTGACTGGGTAAACGTTGGAAGTGGTGGAAAGTCCCTGAATAAGATATGGAAGGAGACGAGATTAACAGTTATAAACAACATAACGTGTGTATATAGAACAATGTAAATTTTGTCATTAAATATGTACACTAAATACCGCAAATAACTTTCGAGAGAAAAGAAAAACCAAATATAATAAACTAAAATATAGGTAAATTAAAAACAAATATATACATATACAGAGTGTTTCAAAAAAATGTATACACACTTTGAAATGTCACAGAAAATTTATTTTCCTATCTACAAGGTTAAATTCCTGGTAAAAAGTAAATGTTTCCTCAACAGCGTGGCACCGTGGCACTCTCACGTGAAAATGGTATAAATGCTAGTAGTAAACGAATTCTTAAGAAAGGCAAAAAAAAAACAACTTGCGTGTGCACATTCCAAATCTGGTCGCAAAAGCTAAGTCAGGACAACCGAAATCGCGAAGGGTAAAATTTTCTGAATGGATTCAGGGGATGGTTACACGTGAACTAGGATTTATGGGTAGAATTATTTGGCCGAATGAGATGAAATTCAAATTTAATGAAACTGTCAAAAAGCATGATATAACAACCCGCGGGACATTGGAGAAGAATGGTTACTGAATGCGTTAAGATACAAAACACGGATTACTCAGCGGAGGACACTTTGTTTAAAGTTATGATTCGTGCCGGGCGTAGAGACAGCAATCTTGTTCATTATACAGGGTTATCATAAAAGAATGGTGAGGTTTTGAACATGGTTTAAATTAAAACACAATTACTTACAGTTTATGTTTTTTACTTTTCAAATTTGTAGTCTCAAACATTTTTTTACATAATTAATAAATTTCAATATGTGCGCCCTTAGTCGCTCGACAAATGTCCAAACGATACTCAACTTCTCTCCAAACATTAGTTAACATTTCTTCGTTAATAGTTGTCATCGCTTCATTAATCCTGTTTTTTAAGTCGTTTAGGTGGCGAATTTTTTGTGTATAAACAACGCTTTTGATGTACCCCCACAAGAAAAAATCGCAAGGTGTCAGGTCTGGACTCCTTGGAGGCCAAAGTACGGGTCCTTGCCGGCCTATCCATCGATCTCCAAATTTTTCGTTCAAAGCGTCCGTGACCGATGCATTGAAGTGCGGGGGAGCACCATCTTGTTGGAAATGAAGTCGATGAATGTATTCGAGTTCATCCGGCTGAGGAAAGCAGTAATCGGTTAACATGTCAAGATACACAACTCCATTAATTGTTTTTTCAGCAAAGAAGAAAGGCCCTATTACACGATTTTTCATCACACCACACCAAACATTAACTTTAGGCGAATCGCGTTGTTTCTCAATAATTGCGTGTGGGTTTTCAGAGCACCGTATTCGTGAATTGTGTCTGTTAACACTTCAATTCACATGGAATGTAGCTTCGTCTGTAAAAATTATATCGTCTAAAAATTCTGTCCAACATTTCAACAGCGAAATTGTAACGTTTTACACCATCATCGGGTTTCAATTCCTGCAGTATCTGTATTTTATAAGCGTGTAATTTCAGTTTTTTACGTAAAACTTTGTGAACCGTTGATTTTGGAATACCTAATTCGACGCTTCGACGGGGGATGGACTTCCCAGAACTTCTAATTGCCGATTGTCTAATTAGTTCAACCGTTTCGTCCGGTACACTTGGTCTGCCGGTTGATTTCTGTTTCTTAACCGATCCGGTTTCTTCGAATCGTTTGAACCAACGTGTTATGTTATTTTTGTGTGGCGGATCTCTTCCGAATTCACGTCGAAACGCGTTGAACTAAAATTACGGATTTTAATTCAGCCACCAGTAAAACACACTTTGCTTTGTCTTTATCCGAGAACATAGTAACTCACTAAACTCACCGCAACAACAATACAAGACCCGACGTTGTGGTTAAAACTGCTGATAAACAAACTTTTGGGTTGGAGGCTTTCAGAGATACCAATATAACATCTAGAAATTTCCCTACAATCTTCCTAAGAATTACTGAAACCATTCTTTTATGATAATCCTGTATAATTGAGTGCGACAAGTTTATCCTAACAATGTTTTTGGAAATGGGTAGGTTGTTAATTGGATACCGATCGTGTAAAACTAAAGAATTATTTAAATATCAGCAGACGTTTCCGGTATCAGGGATTAGGCCACGTAGCAAAATCGTATAAAGAAAAAAGCTTTGTTCACATTTAGGCAAAGAGGGGCATTATGTTAAAGGCTGTCAGGTTAAAAAGGGAACCTTCCTACCTGCGCAAACTGGCTCCGTTTACTAAATTCGGCCAAGACTTAAGTGGTAGGATTGATATTTAGGACTATTACAAAGTTGGTGTTTTTGTTAGGGTTTCCTATTTTGTTCTTTTAGTTTTCATTTTTTAGTTATTCCGTTGGTTTTTGACTTGCATTTGGTTTTGTTAAGTTTATTTTGTCTTATTTTTATACACATTGATTTATTTTATTAGTTTCAGTCTTTTATATATTTGGTTTTGCTTTTGTTTTTGTTGGTTTTGATTTTAGTTATATATTCTCCTGATTTATGAAAAAGGGGAATTTCCGTCAGACTTCAAAAAATGTTATAGTAATGATACCAAAGAAAGCAGGGGCAGATAAATGTGAAGAATACAGAACAATAAGTTTAACTAGTCATGCATCAAAAATCTTAACTAGAATTCTATACAGAAGAATTGAGAGGAGAGTGGAAGAAGTATTAGGAGAAGACCAATTTGGTTTCAGGAAAGGTATAGGGACAAGGGAAGCAATTTTAGGCCTCAGATTAATAGTAGAAGGAAGATTAAAGAAAAACAAACTAACATACTTGGCGTTTATAGACCTAGAAAAGGCATTCGATAACGTAGAGTGGAATAAAATGTTCAGCATTTTAAAAAAATTAGGGTTCAAATACAGAGATAGAAGAACAATTGCTAACATGTACAGGAATCAAACAGCAACAGTAATAATTGAAGAACATAAGAAAGAAGCCGTAATAAGAAAGGGAGTCCGACAAGGATGTTCTCTATCTCCGTTACTTTTTAATCTTTACATGGAACTAGCAGTTAATGATGTTAAAGAACAATTTGGATTCGGAGTAACAGTACAAGGTGAAAAGATAAAGATGCTACGATTTGCTTATGATATAGTAATTCTAGCCGAGAGTAAAAAGGATTTAGAATAAACAATGAACGGCATAGATGAAGTCCTACGCAAGAACTATCGCATGAAAATAAACAAGAACAAAAGAAAAGTAATGAAATGTAGTAGAAATAACAAAGATGGACCACTGAATGTGAAAATAGGAGGAGAAAAGATTATGGAGGTAGAAGAATTTTGTTATTTGGGAAGTAGAATTACTAAAGATGGACGAAGCAGGAGCGATATAAAATGCCGAATAGCACAAGCGAAACGAGCCTTCAGTAAGAAATATAATTTGTTTACATCAAAAATTAATTTAAATGTCAGGAAAAGATTTTTGAAAGTATATGTCTGGAGCTTCGCTTTATATGGAAGTGAAACTTGGACGATCGGAGTATCTGAGAAGAAAAGATTAGAAGCTTTTGAAATGCGGTGCTATAGGAGAATGTTAAAAATCAGACGGGTGGATAAAGTGACAAATGAAGAGGTATTGCGGCAAATAGATGAAGAAAGAAGCATTTGGGAAAAAAATATAGTTAAAAGAAGAGACAGACTTATAGGCCACATACTAAGGCATACTGGAATAGTCGCTTTAATATTGAAAGGACAGGAAGAAGGAAAAAATTGTGTAGGCAGGCCACGTTTGGAATATGTAAAATAAATTGTTAGGGATGTAGGATGTAGAAGGTATACTGAAATGAAACGACTAGCACTAGATAGGGAATCTTGGACAGCTGCATCAAACCAGTAAAATGACTGAAGACAAAAAAAAAAAATTCTCCTGATTGTTATGGTTTAACTTCAGTCAGTTTTAGTATTCAGTTTTAATATTCAGTCTGGTACTATATTATACTTTTTGATTTAGTGTTTAATATCTAATTGAAATAAAACATTTAGCGTAAATACAAAAATAAAAAAAAACATATATATATATACAGGTTGTCCATTAAAGATGGGCCAAACTGTTAGAAGTGATTCTACTTAACATACTGAGAAAAAATGTGTAGTGAACATAAGTCCGAAAACGCATATTTTACTGTCTGTCCGCTATTTTGAGTTTTTATGAAAAAAACTATTTTTTAAGAACGATTGAAGATAACGCAATAAAATTTTGTTCTTCATTTCAACTAAATTTTTTTTTAATATGAAAAAGAATAACAATACTCTTCATTGACAAATTTAAAAATGGCGGTCGATTCAAATATCATTCTTACATATCTTATTAGATTTATCAAATTGTGTTCTATTATAAAAATTATGAAGCATTTTTTTGTGAACATAACGATACCTTAGCCGTAAAAATCCGACGAAAAACAACAGTTATTGCAAAAGGTAGGCCAAAACCGATAACACGGCCAACTTGTTTTTTTTTTATTATCGTGACTCACTGGATAAATCAAATTTTCCAAGAAACCATAATAATTAAAAAAAACAAGATGGCCGCTGTATCAGTTTAGACATACTTTTCGTAATAATTCTGTTGTTTGTCGTCGGATGTTTCATAATTTTTATAATATAGGGTCATTCACGGGAACCAGATGTTTTTTAAGAGGGTTGTAGTAGGGCGTTCGTGGTGGAAGGGGCACGTGGCTGGTGTCTGACGTTTCCTTTGTTCATAGCATTAACATTTTAGTCGTTGAGATGGAGCCGTGGACGCTAGACCAACGCCTGTACGCGTATGACAGTTTTGTGCGAAATGACGAATCCGTAACTGCTGTTAAGCGAGATTTCCGCCGTCAGTTTAATATCCATCGAAATGCAAGTGTCCCTTCTCGTAAAACAATATCGCGACGGGTAAACGACCTTCGAACAAGCGGTTCAATATTGAAGAAAAAACCACCGGGTCCCCGACGAACTGCTAGCACTCCGGAGAACATCGAACGAGTAAGGGAAGCCGTTGTAAGAAGCCCACGCCGCTCTATTCAGAGGCATTCAGCAGCGCTTCAAATGAGCACAAGTACGGTAAGACGAATTCTGCATACAGACCTGCATTTCCAACCTTACAAGATAGCCGTCGTGTAGCAGTTAAACGAGCAAGATTTCACGCGGGGATTACAATTTTGTCGACAAAGACTTACCGTTTTTGAAGAAAATGAAAATTTGTTATCGTTAATGAGTGACGAAGCCCATTTTCATCTGAATGGCTTCGTCAACAAACAGAATTGCCGGTATTGGGCAGAAAGAAACCCGCATCGGCTTCACGAGAGACCACTTCATAGCCTGAAGGTGACTGGTGTGCAATAGGGAAGGTCGGTGTTATTGGACCGTATTTTTTGAAGAAAATGACGCTGCCGTAACTGTAACAGCCGATCGTTACATTGCGATGTTGAATACGTTTTCATCCCTGAGTTACGAAACCGGGGAATCGATTTTCAAATGTGTTATTCCAGCAAGAAGGAGCTACAGCGCACTCAGCGAGGGCAACGATGGCTGTTCTCCGTAACTTGTTTCCGGGACGGATCGTTTCCAGATTCGGCGACATTCCTTGGTCCCCTCGGTCCCCCGACTCGAGTAGTTGTGATTTTTTTCTGCGGGGGTTTCTGAAATCGCGTGTGTACGGCGATAAACCGCGTACATCGGAGGACCTAAAGATCGCAATTCGTCATCGCGTCACCCAGATTGATGTAGACATGCTGTAAAGAATTGAGGCCAGTTACCGTGAAAGGCTACAACAATGTATTGCCCAAAATGGACATCACTTGCCGGACATAATTTTTCGTTCACGAGTAAGTAACAAATGCTTTGATTTAACAAGTGTTTCAGTACCAATAAAACTTTTTTAAAGTAAATATTCAATTTTTTATGATTATTTTAAAAACATCCGGTTCCCGTGAATGACCCTGTACAACACAATTTGATACATCTAATAATTCCTAAGATATTTAATACTGAAAAATTGAAACGACCGCCATTTTGAAATTTGTCAACGAAGAGAATCGTTTTTTTCCCCCCTATTAAAAAATGTAAGTTTAAAATAACGTACAAAATTTTATTGCGTTATATCTAGAGACCGGATTTTATAGAATTGCATGTTAAGCCCATTCTCACCGGTTATTGCATGTTTTCCTTAAAATCTATTGATGATGCTTATTTTCGCTACATATACAATATTTTTCGGCCAAACTTATTAGCTGTACGGCTCTTAGAGCGAAAGCAGCCGTGGAACAGTACCTCTGATTGATTATGGTTACAAAAGTAACAAAATATTAAATAATTGTTAATTATCGAATTTATCGATATATTATTTAACTAATTACTCATTGTATGGTAATTTTGAAATAAAAAAATTAAAAATTACTATTTTTTTATAATTTAAAGTTGCATATATTGACACTTTTTATGCATATTTAAAGCATTTTTTCATGCATATTTCAAGCTTTTTATGTTTCATATAATCCGATCATTAGTTACCTCCAATCGTTCTTGAAAAATAATTTTTTTCTTAAAAAACATAAAACGGCGGATAGAGAAAAATATGCGTTTTCGGACTTAGTATATTAAGTAGAATCACTTCCTAGAGTTTGACCCTACCTTTAAAGGACACCCTGTATGTATAAATATATAGATATATACGTAGTAATTTTAAGCTGATTTGCCAAAATTATATTATAAAAAACAGACACGTATGTTTCAAATTACAATAAAATGAATTATTTAATTAAAACGCGTACATATTCGATTACTACCCAAACACGTACGATTAATATCTTTTGACATTGAAAAAAGTTTCAATGTAATATATAAATATTGTTTTTTCATCACGTACAAAAAGAAATACTTACGTAAATAACAATTTGATCGCTTTTATAAATTTCCCAGAAACATTTTTTTATTTTAAAATTATAAAAAAATAATTAAAAAATAACAAGCTCGTGTAATATACACGTAAATAAAAATATAACTGTGTTTAATATTTTTTTAAACCAAATAATATTCGATTAAAAAATTCTGAACCGCTAATTCGATCTTAACAAATTTTTTTTTTACCACTGCGACCATTCTTTTTCCTGTTTAGCTTCCGGTAATTACCGTTCAAATAATACTTCACAGGATGATATGTATGAATGTAAATGAAGTGTACAGTCTCAGTTCGACCATTCCTGAGATATGTGGTTAATTGAAACCCGACCACCAAAGAACACCGGGATCCACGATCTAGTATTCAAATCTTTTTAAAAATTCTGACTTTACTAGAATTTGAACGCTGGAACTCTCCACTTACAAATCAGCTGATTTTGGAAGACGCGTTCACCACTAGACCAACCAGGATGGTTTACCACTGCGACCTAGGGATACCGGTAATGGCATTATGAAATGTTTTACAGAAATGCTGACATATGTACATCCGTACAGTTTAACTGTTACAGACTTTAAAACCAGCCGGCCTCCGTGGCGCGAATGCCATTTTATCCGGAGGTCCCGGGTTCGAATTCCGATCAGGCATGACATTTTAACACACGCTACAAATCATTCATCTCATCCTTTGAAGCAACACCTAACGGTGGTTCCGGAACCGACTTCGGAATCTAAATGTTAAACATGAAGATAACAATTTTCTTGATCGTTATGTGACGAAACTACTTTTCAACTTGGCGAACCAGGAGAATTCCACTGATGCTATCACTAGACATAAAAAACGCGTTCGGGGCTATTGGTTGGGGTCATATTAATGACGCAATTGCGGCTAGGGGCCTCAGCCCGTACCTGCGTAGGCAAATTGAATGTTACTTGTCCAACAGAGGATGTCTGGTGGAAGCACAGGAAGAAACAGTACATTTTCAAATGCACGGTGGAGTTCCGCAGGGCTCTGTTTTGGGGCCGTTGTTGTGGCTGGTGATTATAGATGAACTCCTTCAGAAGGAGTTTCCTGTCGGCGTTCAGGTGCTGACTTATGCAGATGACCTTGCAGTCCTCGTAGAGGGAAGGACGGTCTTGGAGGTGCGGGAGAGGGTGTATGCGGCCATCGACACTATACAGGAGTGGTTGAGGTCCAGGGGTCTGCAACTGTCTACGGAAAAATGCCGGTGTATTGCCTTTACGGGTAGAAGAGTGCTAGAACCGTTCAATATTTCCATCAACGGTCATGCTATAGAAGAAGCGAATAACATCAAGTACTTAGGAGTTATCCTCCAGAAAAACGGTAGATACACCGAGCATATAGTCAATGTATGCAACAAGGCAGAAAGGATGATAAAAAGTCTAAACATCATTATGTCATCGCAGAATGCCCCTCGGGCCTCAAAGCGCCGTTTACTGGCGACCACCGTCGTGTCTTCGCTTATGTATGCCGTTCCGGCGCAACTATCGCCATCAGGCGCAACAAAGAGAGACTGGCGAGGACGCACAGGTGTGTGCTCCTAGGTGTTGTGTCCGCATACAGGACAGTGTCCTATGCCGCCCTGTGCGTGTTATCGGGTACACCTCCTATTGACCTAATCGCAAAAAAGAGGGTGGAGAGGGCACAAGGCAAGCCAGAACAAGAGGTCAGGGATGCCGTTTATAATATCTGGCAGGAAAGATGGTCGCAGGAAGCTGTGGGTCGATGGACGAGAACCCTCATCCCCAACATCAAGCCATGGTTGTCGAGAAGATTTGGTGAGGTTGATCATCACCTATCGCAGTTTTTTACAGGACATGGTTCCTTCAATAACTACCTGCACAAAATAGGCAAGAGAAAAGAACCAATTTGCAACTACTGCAACGAGATGGATGATGCTGAGCACACCTTTTTTGAGTGCAATAGGTGGGACACACTTAGACATAGTAAGGCACTCACGGGTATAACTTCAGAGACAACAATAGACTACATGCTAAGAAGCGAGTCAAACTGGAATAATTTTGCTAGTTTTGTTAGACAAGTTGTTCTACAGAAATACTCCGATGAGAGAAGACAAGGTGTTGGCTAGAATAGGACTGGGTGGACAGCCTTGCTGGTGAGGTCCAGCATGCTGCGGTGTGTTGGCACTTATGAGCCACCAAGGACTCCACGGGTAACAGTCAGGCAAGAGCACACTGAATACTGAAGGGACCCGGTACCGCGTCGCGGCGAACTGGGTCTGGCGTGGTGTATTAGTATTGCCCTTTTGGGTCCCCAAGGGGCCAATATTGATAAAGAACTCTCAAAAAGAGCTAACCGGTAGGCCGACCTGCCTTGCCGGTATATAGCCGGTAGGTGGGGAGGCCTATTTGAGTTTAAAGACACTCCCCTGGGCGGCGTAATACCAACAAGTCGGTCCGGCCCAGGGGAGCTGAGGGGAAAAAAAAAAAAAAAAAAAAAAACTTGGTGGACAAGTTAACACACATAATACCCGTAACTGGGAAAGTATGAAAATCCATGAATTCTTATAATAGAATAGGGATTTCCCAAAATTAAATGCTTTTCGTACGATATACCGAAAACAAGTTTACTGGGCCGTGGCTCACGGGTCATATATCGTTCGGAAAATACCTGTTTTATATAGGGAAAAGACCTACCCCTGGATGTTCGTACTGTAGCAAGGATAATGATGTAACCCATACTTTCTTCGAATGCCCAAGGCGGGAGAGGTTTCGACCGATTAACGAGGGTCTTGACCCACCGGAAGCAGTCGTTCGGATTATGCTGCAAGGCGAACGCGGTTGAGAGAATGTCAGGAATGGTTTCCGAAAGTACTTAAGCAAAAGGCCTTGGAGGAGTGAATGGTAGAGGGGAGTTGGTGAGGGGATAGCCAGTGCATGGAGCTGGTAGGAGCGTCCGGGTTGCCACCACTGATTTCATGTTTGAAACTTCTCGATCCACTTGCTCTCTGGATCTTCGATAAGCACGTTTTTTGGCATCACCTAATGGTATGAGGGTGCGGTAGAACCGCCTGTCTTCTACATCTCCAAAGTCCACTGTATGTAAAGAGCAGAGGATACAGATCCTGTCCAGCAGGAGAATCAAGTATACATGGGGAAAGCCACCTTGTATGCGGAGGTAGAAGGATCCTCGGGTCACTGTCATGGATGAGGTATGTGAGACTCCTGACCCGGTGACCCGTGTGGTGAAAAACGCGTCCCGGGTTAATGCTATCGGGGTGGGTACTGAGGCGTGTTGTTTCGTACGGGGAGGTTTTTAGTGAGTTCCCGTCTCTGAGGGGAACCTCACACACCCAGTAGTGCAGGCTGCTGGGCGTCTGGGCGTAGATTTTTCCTCCTCCTGCGCAAAAAAAAGGCCGTTCTTTTCCGTTGAAACGTTCGTAACAAGCGTTGTTTATTTGGATGTGATGTATACAGCTGCATAATGGACAAAAACATTTTGTTTTTTAACAAGATGGTGCGCCTCGTCACCGGCAAATCTCAGTACCTTATCGATTGAATGACGTATTCATCGATAAACGACCCGATAACCGTGTAGTGGCATTCAAGGTCACCCGATCTGACCCAAGATGAGTCTAACTTCCTTGTACGAAGTAAAGGAAGTATTATGATCACGAAAGATTTCGATTTTCAGATTTCAACGGAAATATCCATTTTGACTAGTTTCAGCTTAACATCTGTATGTACGTAAGTATCTCGCATATCTCAAAAACGATTAGTCGTAGATGTTGAAATTTTGGATTTAGGAGTGTTGTAACATCTAATGTGCACTACCCCTTTTCATTGCAATCGACTGGACCAAAAGTGGCCAAAAAATTTGGATTTTGGACTTTTTCTTAACTACAATAATAAGTCCTCATTGATAGCTTTTCAACGATATAATCATAAGTGGTACTTATTTTCATTGGTTCCAGAGTTATAGCCAAATAAAATTTTAATTAATGAAACATTTAGGACTTACAAGGGGAAGGTTCGAATCAGACATCATCTCCTTCGTTTTTTAACTTTTTTTTTTAATTTAAATATATTGATTTATTAATAATTATTAACCTCTGATTGTAAGAAAAACCCATTTACGATAAATAATAATTCAATAATAACAATAAAAAAGAAATATGAAAAAAATATCAGAAGTTATTAATGAAATTAAATTTTATGTACTTTTAATTTAAAAAAAAAAAAAAGATTGTATATGTAATTCAATAGGGGTACAATAAAGTCATGTGGTGTGCACCACACACTTTTTCCTAAACAAAAAATTATAACAGGTCGTACAGTACAAGTCCCATTACGTTATAAGTAAGGTTGATAGTTATTTTAATAACTCAGATTTTTCTGTTTGTAAAATTCCAGGAAAGACTGGGAAAAAACACTGAACCCCCGAAAAACGCCAAAACAGGTTCATCGAACTCGAATTTTAAACGATTTAAGTGAAATTCTGAAGAGGAGCGTGGCCAAAGATAAATTTTACCTGTCCTACCCCCACTGGTAAATTCAGCAGTCATAATATTCAATTTTAAAATACAGTACTGTATCGTAGAATGACTTAAACAAACAGTATTGCGTTAAAGTGATCGATCGGAAACCCATTAATAAAATACTGTAGTCGCGTCAGTGAATGCTTTTTCATTTTAGTGTTTCTTGCTAAAAAAAAAATCTGTAAAATATTGGTAGAATTTAGATATAATGTGAACTGTATTTTTTGATGGGATATGGTAAATGAAGAAATGAAGCAACGCTATGTTCTTCTTAGCCATGTTATATATATTATCGTTACATTGAATTTATGGTCACCTTTGACATTTTAATTGAATTACAATAGTTACATTAAACTTAAGAATGTGTGACACTTTAGTCGTAATTTAACTTGAACATTATCAAGAAACTATGAGTCTCCTTGGATTTAAATAAAAACACGACCGCACTGTGCGGGATCCTGATGTTGAATACAAGTACGAGCCTCACCTTCCGGTTAGCGCTAGCACCCACTAGATTACAGCACCAACCGGCACGACGTGGAACGGAACAAGTATATTTGTAAAAAAAAGTATACTCTATTATAACTCCGGTTCATTTGTAATAAACGATGTCTGGCATTATCATGATGAAGATGATATACCGCTCTCAGAATGGATTCAAACTCATAAACTCGACAAAAAAATTCAGTCTTTTAAGAATACTCGATAGATAACTACGCAACAGCCGATGACAAAGTATATACAACAGAAATTCCGATTGATGAAGACATTATTACCGAGGTAAGTCGTGCAGGTGATAGCGAAGCTGAAACTGAAAACGAAAATGAATCTACTACTCTCCCAACCGTATCGATGATTGACGCCAAAGAACTTTTTTTGGCGAACTGGGATTCTGGCTGACACAATTCCTGACCGGCCATGGGGTCTTTCGTTCTGTGTGTCGAGAGTTAGACACGCCGGAACACGTGTTATTCAAGTGCCCGAGGTGGGACGAGGAACGCCGCGATTGTACTGCCGTAACTGGGCATCTCGAGGTGGGGGACCATCGTTGGAATGATGTTACGAAGTTCGGTTGATTTCGACACTGTGACGGGGTTTGTGTCGGGAATAATGCAACTGAATAATCGGGAAACGAGGGGATGAGGGACAGCTCCGTACGGAACTGCCGTTCGCCCTTGCTTACACGGGTGGACGGTGGTGATAAAGTACGGGTACTCTCGAGCCCCTGAGCTAAAAGACTGAGTCCCGGCGGAGCCGTCCATCCGGGTTTGTCCCCGTTAGAGGCGAAGTACAAAGGACCGAGTCCCGGTTGCTGGATGATGGAGGCCGGGAACGGTATAGCCGGGCCTGGCGTTTCCCTCGTCTGACGACTAGAGGCAAAAGCACCTCCCGGACCGTGTTCATGCTTAATTGGGGGTCTGGTTTCGGGAGGTAGGGGGAAAAAAAAGAACGTTTTAAAAAATTAACGGATTTTAGCGAGACTAATAATGTAAGTGATGAATTTGTGTAATTGAATAAACTACAAAACAGTTTTATAAGATTATTAAACAAACAAAAATAAACGATTATTTTAAGATTAATCAGTTTGTATGCGCGATTACGTTTTGACGTATTCTGTTAGAATAAAGAAAAAATATATCAGAAGGATTTTTTAGATTTAATAAATACAGTTTGTGTGTGGAAACGTAGAAATTTTTGTGCAGTCTTCATTTCTTACTTTTCTCGATGATTTTGGTAAGTTTTACTGCACATTTATTATAATTTTTTTTGTTAAGTTTTGGTTAAAAGCAAAACATATTAACGTCTAAAAATTGTATTACATCTAAATTTTATTTGTCAGTCTACAAATAAAAAACACATCGATATTTTAAAACAGCTTCTTCTTAGGTATACAGTATATTTTTTGTTTTATAATAGATAATGATGGCGTAAACATTAACGGTTACCAGATAGCAACTCTGAAGTACCGATCACTCGGTTGTAACGAAAATATTTGATCGGCCCCTTGAATCTCGTTATAACAAAGATTTACTATATTATTGATTCTTCTCGTAATTCTAGTAAGCGGGTTAACACTTTCCCCCGCATAACAATCTGACTTCTATATGAAAAAGAAAAGATTTTTCTTGTCGTAGATTTCATTGTATAGTTTATCAAACAGCCGCAGCTAAATAGTTTTAAACTAGGTTTCATTGGGTAAATGTTTTGCGGTTACAAAATACTCATTATAGATTGTTTTCACATTTTGGGGGTCCTGAAACCAAAAAGGTTAAGAATCACAGTTCTACACGATTTGAAACGCAGGATTCAATTACTGCCGCTTTCGTTACACCAGATATACTGTTAAAATAATGCTCAAATTATTCGTGTATATGCCGCGAAACAAATGTGCTCACTCAAATTTTAACACTTATTTCATTTGTAAGTCACTACTAAATTCAAATTTAAAGAGATATTAAACAGCTCTAAAACCACGGTATTATTTTTTGTACACCTGTAGTACCTGCTGTAATAGACCAAAAATTAAGTAATTATGTTCACAAATTACACAAAAAATCCTTCAAATAATATATATATAAATTAGGTAATTAAATCTAATTTGTTTGATATTATGAGAGAAAAATATTCAATGAATCAGTACAGTAACTTCCGTTACAAAATTAACAACAAAAAATACGCATCAAATAAATTTGTGTGCTTTGTCAAGAGTAAAGCACGAATTCCTCTACTGAATTGAAGAAAAATATATAAAACACAAATACATAAAAGAATAAATTATTTATTACTTTTTTACTATTTTTTATACTGTTTAGCCTTCGGAAATCACCATCAGGTATTACTACTTGAAAGGATGAGTGTAAATGAAGTGTAGTGTTGTACAGTCTCAGTTCCACCATTCCTAAGATGTATCGTTATTTGAAACCCAACCACCAAATAAAACCGGTATCGACGATCTAGTATTCAAATCCGTATAAAAGTAAATTGTCTTTACTACGATTTGAACGTTGGAACAGTCGTCTTCGAAATTCTGATGTGCGAAGACACGTTCATCACTAGACCAACACGATTTTTCACTATTTGTCCCAATATTTCTGTTTTTGGTATATATACCAAAAATACTTTTACATGAAATTAAAAGAAATTAATGATACTTTCTCTGAAAGTAACGATATTTATCATATAACCAAACCCTGGAACAAACTAGTATCGCTAGTAATGCTATTTGTATTAAAATGAGCTTACTACGGTGATTATATAATCATATTTTTGATTATACAATCATCATTATATAATCATATTTTAATTCGAATTCTGTACAGAAGAATTGAGATGAGAGTGGAAGAAGTGTTAAGCAAACACTAATGTGGTTTCAAGAAAAGTATAGGGACAAGGGAACATATTTTAGCGCTCAGATTAATAATACAAGCAAGATTAAAGAAAAACAAACAAACATACTTGGGATTTCTAGACCTAGAAAAGCACAAAACGTAAACTGGAATAAAATGTTCAGCATTTTAACAAAAATTAGGGTTCAACTACAGAGATAGAAGAACAATTGCTAACATTTACAGGAACAAACAAACAGCAACAGTAATAATTGAAGAACATAAGAAAGAAACCGTAATAAAAAAGTAAGTCCGACATGGATATTCCCTATCCCCATTACTTTTTTATCTTTACATAGAGCTAGCAGTTAATGATGTCAAAGAACAAGATCCGGGGTAACAGTGCAAGGTGAAAAGATAAAGATGCTACGATTTGCTGATGATATAGTAATTCTAGCTGAGAGTAAAAAGGATTGAGAAAAAACAATGAACGACATGGATGAAGTCCTAAGCAAGAACTACCGCATTAAAATAAACAAGAACAAAACTAAACTACTGAAATGTAGTAGAAATAATGTAAATAAACCAATGAATATGAAAATAGGAAGAGAAAAGATTACGAAGGTAGAAGATTTTTTTTTATTTTGGAAGTAGAATTACTTCCAAAAGCAGGAGCGATATAAAATTCCGAATAGCAAACGCGAAACGAACCTTCGTTCAGAAATATAATTTGTATACATCAAAAATTAATTTAAACGTCAGGAAATAATTTTTGAAAGTATATGTTTGAAGGGTGCTTTATATAGAAGTGAAATTTGGACGATCGGAGTACCTGAGAAGAAAAGATAAGAAGAAGCTTTTGAAATGTGGTGCTATAGGAGAGTATTAAAAATGGGGGAGGATAAAGTGAAAAATGAAAAGGTGTTGCAGCAAACTGATGAAGAAGGAAACATTTGAAAAAACAAAGTTAAAAGAACAGAAAGACTTATAGGCCACGTATTAAGGCACCCTGGAATAGTCAATTTAATATTTGAGGGACAGGTATAGGATAAGCCTGTGCAGGCAGGCCACGTATCGAATATGTAAAACAAATTGTTAGGGATGTAGGGGATATACCGAAATAAAATGACTGGCACTAGATAGGGAACTTTGAGAGCTGCATCAAACTAGTCAAATGACTGAAGACAACAAAAAAATATTTGTTAAACTGTAAAGAGAAAAAGGAAAACCACTTCCCTTCTCATTTTTGAAAAATAAATTCGTATGATTTTCATTATATTTTTTATATTAAAACAAAATACATTCGAATTGAATTGAGAAGTCGATTATTACTAATCGATAAAGGTCTTTTCTTTTAAATCGACTGAAAAAATTACGTTTAAATAATTAATTTTTTAAAAATATTAATGTAGAAGAAAAAAATATTTTTAACTTTTCTATTTACAAAAACGTAACAAATTTATTTATAAATACTAGATTTTTTTTTTTTTAAAGTTCAAATGAAAATTTGCAATAGTAGTTATTTATAGAAATAATTTTTTTTTTTTTGAAGTATATTTTGTTTTTTTATTTTAATTCAACAAACGTGTATAAAATTTTATTAACTTACGAAGGTGAAGTCAAGTATTTTAATTTGTATATTATGCGTGCTTATAAAATAACACATATAAATTTAACAACTAGTTATCAGAAAACTAATAAATATATTGTAATAAAAAAAAACAAAAAAAAAAACACTAGATAACACAATTACAAAAGAAAATGAAAATGAAATCGTTAAAACCTACAAAAATTAAAATATACGTATACGAAGATTATATACCGACATCAAAAACCAACAAAAATAAAATTAACTTTTAAATAATAAAAAAAAACTTCACACAAATAATTTACGGTATTAAAAATAAACGAATAAGAAAAATTAAAAAAAAAACAACGCAAAATAATAATAAAATAACAAACACCACCTCTCACTGCACTGGCACAGACTGAACTGAATAAGGTACAGCTGATAAAAACTTAACCTGGTGAGAGCTAAGATTTCATACGGTTGGCAACGCCTTCTTTCTTAATCGTAATATTGTCTGTAGACAGTAACTATGCAAGAAGCAAGAGCAACCGAACACACACGATTATCTACGAATATTACCGATCATATAATAGGCTTGCTATAATTATATTAATATTAATACAGTAATAATTTATAAATATATCTTTTATTTGGGTAAATATTAGACAGGTTCAACCATATCAATAAAAAATTGTAACTTTCCTGGAATTTGAATAGATGTAAAGAAACGACAGATCTTCCTGATATAAACTTAATTTCCTTATAAATATAATCCAACAGGAAGAATAAAAGACAATTTTCCCTTTTATTTATAAATTATAAAAAAAAAAAAAAATAAACTGGTTTAGCTATAAGTTTTTAATTAACAAAGAAAATCGCCGATGTTCGTAGAAAAGTAACAGCGTCAAAATCTTTAGTTCAAACGTCTCAGTTTCGAATACCATTCTTCTTTTTCCTGTTTAGCCTCCTGTAATTACCGTACAGAGGATGAATGAGTGTAAATAAAGTGTAGTCCTGTACAGTCTCAGTTTGACCATTCCTGAGATGTCTGATTAATTGAAACCCAACCACCAAAGAACATCGGTAACCATCACGATCTAGTATTCAAATCCGAGTAAAAATAACTGACTTTACTAGGACTTGAACTGTTGATTTCCAAATAAGCTGATTTAGGTTCGAGTACTAGTCGGCGTATTTTATACGCTAAAAAAATATATATTTCATATTCCACAAGCTTCGAGTTTTATGAGAATTAATCATTAAAAAAATGCGTAGTTCTGTGTAAGGAAACCAAACTTTTCGTTAATTTGATTTTATTTCATTTTTTTTATTTATTTTTTTTTTTAATTTGGTTTAATACTACAATGGAAATCCAAGTTATAAAAATACGTCAACGTTCCAACTTCCCTCATAAGAAACCACGTTTTTAAGTTGTCACACTTAAATCTTTGACGTGAAATATCTTTAAGATCACATCGAAAGATACGGGTAACAATAACGAAAAGGTCTATTATATCATCCTGCCTGAATAACTCCGATGTAAATACGGTGTAATTTTATAAATTACATGATCAACTCGCCGATACAACTTTGAATTTTCATCAATGGAGAGTTGGTTTGCGGGGAAGGGACACTGCGTGGATCGGTGAAAACTGTCGCTCTCGCTCATTTCCATTCCGTGTAGGTTACGACTTAGACGTGATAGAGGGATTATTCGCGCGTTTATGTTTAGAGTTTGTCGAGATAGATCGATTTAAGTAATAATAATAAGTGTATTCTGGACAATATTTATGTACAAAAAATAAAAGTAAACATGTAAATGATATTACAAATATTTTTCAAAATTTTTAAAAACTTACTTTACAATTTTTAGTCATATTTTAAACAAATTATTATTATACATTGTATGAGTTTAATTGGTAAGTTAATTTGGATTTCAAAAGAAAACATCGTATATTGAAATTTATAATATATTTATAAAATATCAAACAAATTTTCAATCAAACATTTACTGTAAAAAGTAATGAAATAGAAAAGTTTTTATTTCTTTTACATAATTAACTATACATAGAACTAGCAGTTAATGATGTTAAAAAACAATTTAGATTCGGAGTAACAGTCAAAAATGAAAAGATAAAGATGCTACGATTTGCTGATGATATAGTAATTCTAGTCGAGAGTAAAAAGGATTTAGAAGAAACAATGAACGGCATGGATTAAGTCCTACGCAAGAACTACCGCGTGAAAATAAACAAGAACAAAACGAAAGTATTGAAATGAAGTAGAAATAACGAAGATGGACCAATGAAGGTGAAAATAGGAGCAGAAAAGATTACGGAGGTTATTTGGGAAGTAGAATTAGTGAAGATGGACGAAGCAGGAGCGACATAAAATACCAAATAGCACAGGCAAAACGAGCCTTCAGTCAAAAATATAATTTGTTTACATCAAAAATTAATTTAAACATCAGAAAAAGATTTTTGAAAGTATATATTTGGAGTGTCGCTTTATATGGAAGTCAAATTTGGACGATCGTAGTATCTGAGAAGAAAAGATAAGAAGCTTTTGAAATGTGGTGCTATAGGAGAATGTTAAAAATCAAATGAGTGGATAAAGTGACAAATGAAGAGGTGTTGCGGCAAATAGATGAAGAAAGAAGCATTTGCAAAAGTATAGCTAAAAGAAGATACAGACTTATAGGCCACATATTAAGGCATTCTGGAATAGTCGCTTTAATATTGGAGGGACAGGTAGATGGAAAAAAATGTGCAGGCAGGCAACGTTTGGAATATGTAAAACAAATTGTTAGGGATGTATGATGTAGGAGATATACCGAAATGAAACGACTAGCACTAGATAAGGAATGTTGGAGAGCTGCATCAAACCAGTCAAATGACTGAAGACAAGCAAAAAAAAAAAAATTATAACAATTTCCGACAAAAGTTTTAGAGTTTTTATAAAAGATATCTCATTCGATCCATTTCTGATAATGCATCATTATTGATGCATTATTAATTTCCACCCTTAATTTACTCCCGTAAGAAAGGATCTTCGTAAACGTACTGGTGGAATATTATATTATCACCCGACCTTAGTAACTGTGCAAAATTTCATCAATAGGCAATGTCAGGAAGTATGTTAAATTAAAGATGCAAAATTTGAGGATAAACATGAAAAAAAACATTGTGAGTTAAAGAAAAGCAAGAAAAAATTATAAAAATTCAACTTGTCACCCTTAGCCCGCACAAAAGCCAGCCGGAAATATAAATTACGCATATCCTTGGTAAAGGGAGGTTATGGGCCGCGAACAGGTACACCGATATCCGGCGTCGAACGAGCGAGACTCTTTCGGGAGCGCTGCAAAGCTGACAAGGTGCGCTCAATGAACGACGCGGACGACGCGGGCACCTCTACCGCTGCTATACCGAAACCAATGTACATAACGAGTAAAGATAACACCGATATATCTGTCAAAGACATCCCCGGGTTGATGGATATCAACATCAGTCGAATTGATGCGATGCAGGACCATTGGCAGCCGATAAACATTTCAAAATGGTATTTGAAAACAATCCGTTTAGTCTATCTTTCAGCGTTTGTAACCAAATTTTCGTCAAATATATACGTACGTACTTACAGACGTCACACCAAACTAGTCAAAATGGATTCAGGGATGATCAAAATGGATATTTCCGTTGAAATTTTATAACCGAAATTTTCGCGATCATAATACTTCGTACAGGAGGTAAAAAAACGACACTTTTTATTAAAATCCAATAAAGATTTCATCATTTACTTCTTACATAAAATTACAAAAGTTCTTTGTTTGTAATACAGATTGATTCGGGAGGATAGTGCAATACTTTGACAACTCATTCTACAGGCTAAAAATAAGAAAAAAGTTCATATAAACATAAGTCTGAAAACGCTTCGTTAGCGAGTTATACAGAGTGAATGATTTCGCCCGAGTTTCAGTTCCTCCGGCTAAATTAAGGCTTTCTGAAATTCTGGGAAGGTCAATTAAAGGAAAAATTCAATTGTTTCTTATGGTTTTTAAGTTGGGAAATCGAAGAAAATAGGTCCCAGAACTGTATCTTTTAATTTCTAAGATATCCCTTGTAAAACGCCAAAAATAGGGTCAAAAACACGTTTTTTTTTTAGGTTTGACGTACAATAACGTTGTTAAATTGGCGATAAATGATAAATTTTTAAACATAAATTGTAGAGAATTTAATTATAAGAAGATTGATGTAAATAATGTCAACAAAAAAGAAATAAAATTTTAAACATGTCGACTTTTATTAACAACAAAACCGACGAAAACTTAGAAGAAAATGTTACAAAAAAAGAAAACAGATGTGTCTAGTAGGTACAATAGTTTTAGACCTACGGAAAACAAGTTGGCAACACTGATTTTTTTCATCACAATTTGTTTAAATACTACTCATTGTTGTCAGTTAATTGTGGTAATGTGTTAAATAACCTTTCGCTGATCAATCGTCTTTGCAGTATTACGTTGAATTCTTATCGTAAAAATTTTTACGTTATGAATTTATTACATTGCTGGAAAATATCCCCTTAAATTGAGATGTATTATCAACTTGATGGAGCTCCTACACATTTCACTTATGAAGTAAGGCATTGTCTTGATGAAAAGTTTGCTGGTAAATGGATAGGACGTGGAGGGCCGGTTAATTGGCCACCGAGATCCTCAGACCTCACCCCGTTGGATTATTGTTTGTGGGGATGGTTGAAAAATTAGGTTTACAAGCAAAAAGTAGACACACGCGATGAACTGATTGCTCGCATTCTCAACGCTGCAGTTATAATCAAGGAACGCAAAGATACCGTTAGACTGGCAACCCAAAATCTAGTACAACGCGTTTAAAGTGCATTGAACACAACGGTGGCATTTTTGAAAGTTATTAAACCATATGAAATACTACTTGTAAGCAGCATTTTATCATTATCATAAAAAAAAATAGTAAGTATTCTTTCTTCCTCCAGTTATTTTCTACTGTAAATAACGAAAAAGTTTTTTCAATCTGTTAAAAATTAATCTGTTTTGTTGTTAATAAAATTCGACATGTTTAAAATTTTATTTGTTTTCTGTTGACATTATTTACATCAATCTTCTTATAATTAAATTCTCTACAATTTATTTTTAAAAAATGTATGATTTATTGCCAATTTAACAACGTTATTGTACGTCATACGTAAAAAACAAAAATGTGTTTTTTGGCCCAATTTTTGGCGTTTTACATGGGATATCGTAGAAACTAAGAGAGATACACTACTGGGACCTATTTTTTTTCGATTTCCCAGCTCAAAAACCATAAGAAACAATTGAATTTGCCCCTTAATTGACCTTCCCAAAATTTCAGAAAGCCTTAATTTACCAGGAGGAACTGAAACTCGGGCGAAATCTTTCACTCTGTATAACTCGCTAATGAAGCGTTTTCGGACCTATGTTTATATGAACTTTTTTCTTATTTTTAGCCTGTAGAATGAGTTGTCAAAATATTACGTTATCCTCCTGAATCACCCTGTATATACATACGTACGTACAGACGTCACGCCGAAACTAGTCAAAATGGATTCAGGGATGATCAAAATGGATATTTCCGTTGAAATTTGATAACCGAAATGTTTCGCGATCATAATACTTCGTACAAAGAAGTAAAAATAAACGACACTTTTTAGTAAAATCCAATAAAGATTTCATCATTTACTTCTTACATAAAATTACAAAAGTTCTTTCTTTGTAATATATTCAAACTGTTTGGTAAACGCACTACATAAAATCTCATTACAACATACTTTTAATTCTTCTTTAAAAAAACGTATCATTTCTATAAAATATGAGTTAAAAACAAACGGGAACAAATTAATATCCTTGTCTCTTTTTAAAAAAAACTTAAGATATAATAATATAACGAGAAAAAACAAAATTCATGTAATCTTATTTCTACTGCTCCACAAATTCCTTTATCTAGACAACAATAATAATAACGTAGTAATATACAAAATATAGTAAATACATTACAAACATAAAAACTTTAAAGATAGATAAATACAAGAAGGAAAGAGAAAAGAAATATACATTAGCGCAATCTAGTGTTAAAACCAGATAACTAAATAAATTGAATTGAAACTAGTAGTAGTAGTAGTAATAGTAGAAGTAGTAACGTAGCATGATAAAAACGTTACACAACCGACCAAGAAGTAAGAAGCATGCCTTCAAAACTCTATACGTCGACAACAACGACCAGACTAGCCACGCTTTCACATTGAAATAAAATAACTTTTACAGCTTCGTGTATTAAACACGTGTTAGAAACAGTCACATTCCGGCTGTAATAATAAAAAAAATAGACTTAAAATAGAATTTTTCTTTTACTTATAAATAATTTCAATACAATATTACAGCAAGAAAAATTATTATCTTTTTCTACGTAAAATTATATAAAATACTGCAATTAAAATATATAAAAAATAATCATATTTTATAAAAATAATAAACAAGTTTAGAGATATGTTAAAAAAAAAACCTCTTCCGGCACCCCAAAAAGTGGAGGTAGATTTCACCGGTGGTAAAAATTTGAAAAACTTCAAATTGCATGTGAAAAAAAAATGTACCACGTTTAGCATACAAACCCCATCTTCTTAGAATTCCAGTAATATTTTGGTCATCCCTTGCAGTAAAGGTTGGAAATATCAAAACTTGATACAGACAAAAGTTTAAGGAAATGTTTAAAAGACTAACAACCACTTTAAACCGATTCGATCCCGTTTATATTAAGGGAGGTATGATTTTTTTTTTTTGGTTTTCGAAACCCCATTTTTTCCACCCCTTGGGCCAATGGTTGGTGATATCAAAAATCTTTACTACTATAAGTTTTAGACCCTTATCCAAAAAATAGTAGGAACTTAAAGGAATTCGATATTTCACGTAATAGGAAAATTATAGCGATATTTAATTTTTTCAAAAACGCCCTCCCATTTCCTCCCTATGGTCCGATTTTGTTTAAACGAATTCGACCGAGAACATTATATTTTATGTATAAATTTGAAAGTGATCGGCGGAAAATTACGGCAGGAATCGTGTCTACAAGAAAGTGAAATAAATATATATAAACTTTTGAAATGACGGTGGTTTTGAGGTCTGGAGGATGTAAAACGCGAAGATATATCGAAATTTTCCGAAAAGTCGAATCATGGTACTCATTATCATTAGGTAGCTTTCTTATGAAATCTACCTAATACGAATATAATAACATTAAAATTCATCACCATCAAGAAAACAATTTCATTGTAAAGGTGTTAAAGAAATTCCTTATCAAAAAAAACTGAAGTGAACACCACATGATTTCCTTGTACGCCTATTAAATTACATATATACATTTTTTCACAATCAAAGGTTAATAATTATTAATAAATCAATATATTTAAGTTAAAAAAAAAGAAAAAGGAAATGAAGTCGGATTTCAACCGATGTGCCTTCCCCATGTATGAACCAAATTATTCATTAATTAAAATTTTATTTGGCAATAAATCTGGAACCGATGAAAATAAGTACCACTTATGATAATACCGTTGAAAAACTCTCGATGAGAACTGATTACTACAGTTAATAAAAAGTCCAAAATCCAATTTTTTGAGGAGTTTGGACTTTTTTGCAACACTTTTGGTCCGGTCGATTGCAATGAAAAGGGGAGGGTGGAAAACTAGATGTTACAAAAGACCTAAATCCAAAATTTCAACATCCTATGGTTAATCCTTTTTTTAATTATTCGAAACGCCATGCCAAAACTAGTCAAAATGGATTCAGGGATGGTCGGTTGAAATCTGAAAACCGAAATTTTTCGCGATTACAATAATTTCTTTACTTCGTACAAGGAAGTAAAAAGATTTAACTGATCTTTAATAAATGAGATGTTTAAAATAAATGAATAAGTAAACAAATAAAAATAAATCTAGATAATAGACCAATTTAAAACAGTTAAATATATAATACCAAATACAACAGGGTTAAAAGAAAATCGATTTCTCTAAGCAATATAGAACAAGTAAAACATTAAATTTAAAAGAAAGAAAAGTTTATATATATATATATATATATATAAAGATCACATAAATCAGATAACCTACAAATGACCAAAATACCATACCAGAAAAAATAAATCTCCTTCCTCTACTACATACCAAATATTCAACCAATAAGAAAAAAGTATACAATCACCAACTTTCTTTTAAATTGAACGGTTTTAACTATGTATTATACTTAAAAGAACCTTTCTAAATTAAATTGAACATAAGAAAGCTTAATTAAAACTAATTACTTGACTTTCATAAATATTAATAAATAGAATAAATTGGTTAATTAACAATCACTGACCTGAGAACATTTTAATTATGAATAATAATATTAAAAAATTCAAATTATAATAAAACAATTTAAATTCCGAAGTTTAATTAGGGCATTAGTTTAATTTGCACAACAATATACAATAAACCATAACGCTGTTCAAACAAAAAACTATTGCATAAATTTATGCATTAACACATAAAATTAAGTGTATATATACATATACAGAGTGACACAGATATGTATATCCACTTAGAATGAACAAATCGCTGTTACTGTTATACCAACCCGCAATTTGTTTGTCATAACGTATGTTAACTAATGCTTTTATTTCAGTTACCGCACCCGAACGGTCAGTCGCGGAGATTTGGTTGTGGCAGTTCATTTTCAAGTTCAGAGATGTTCCTTGGCTACTTCGATCTCCCGACCTGAGTACGTAGGACTCTTCCTGTATGGATAATTATTGCGGTTAGTTCTTGCCTCGAATCCGAGACATTCAATGAAATTGGCTCATTTAATGGTTAGAACTAGACGCGAGGTCTTCAATCCACGATTAGGTTTCTAGCTTAGTTCCTGAGGGCGACGTGGTAGCTGCAGGTGTCCGTTGTCTTCTTCTGAAGGGATAAACCTAAAAACTATCCCGGGGTGAATTTACCGATGCAGATCTCCCTCGGGGCATCTGCATCGGTGGCATCTCAGCGGAGCCTGAACTGAAAGCTGTGGTATGTTATCAGTTTGAGGGCGAGAAGATGTCTTCCGTTAAAGCCACTACTGGCTAGGAACGGAGGGGGTGGTGTATCGACAAGACACGCTACGAGGCGGGATCTTCTCCCCTCGGGGGGGAATCGAGATGTACGGATACTTAAAGGAATACGTGTACATCGAGAAACCAGTACATTACAGCAACTAAAGACAGGTATTCGTAGGAAGATCACGCAGAAGTCACTGGAACAGAAATAGGTCAGCTTCATTTCTCGACTTAAAACATGTATCAGGGAAGATAATCATCACCTTCCAGATGTAATTTTTGCGAGCTAACATAAATAGCACTGTTTCTTCACATATTCCAGCGAACATAATA
Source organism: Lycorma delicatula (assembly GCF_047948215.1). NCBI lineage: Eukaryota > Metazoa > Arthropoda > Insecta > Hemiptera > Fulgoridae > Lycorma > Lycorma delicatula. Next base: position 20,572,475 of record NC_134467.1, read on the forward strand.
AATTTCGATAAAAAAAACCCTTTCTTTTCTTGTTTTCCCTCGGGAATTACTGTTCAGGTATTAATTAAGAGGATGATATGTATGAATGTAAATAAAGTGTAGTCTTGTACAGTCTCAGTTCGACCATTCCTGAGATGTGTGGTTAATTGAAACCCAACCACCAAAGAACACCGGTAATCTACGATCTAGTATTCAAATCCGTGTAAAAATAACTGAATTTACTAGGAATTTAACGTTAGAACTCTCGACTTTTAGCTGAGCTGATTTGGGAAGACGCGTTAACCACTAGACCAACCCAGTAGTTTAATACCTGTGCCGTATTCAATCCAAAATTGGTATACATCTCTGTATCAACTACACATATTTTTTTTTTTGTCTTCAGTCATTTGACTGGTTTGATGCAGCTCTCCAAGATTCCCTATCTAGTGCTAGTCGTTTCATTTCAGTATACCCTCTACATCCTACATCCCCAACAATTTGTTTTACATACTCCAAACGTGGCCTGCCTACACAATTTGTCCCTTCTACCTGTCCTTCCAATATTAAAGCGACTATTCCAGGATGCCTTAGTATGTGGCCTATAAGTCTGTCTCTTCTTTTAACTATATTTTTCCAAATGCTTCTTTCTTCATCTATTTGCCGCAATACCTCTTCATTTGTCACTTCCACCCGTCTGATTTTTAACATTCTCCTATAGCACCACATTTCAAAAGCTTCTAATCTTTTCTTCTCAGATACTCCGATTGTCCAAGTTTCACTTCCATATAAAGCGACACTCCAAACATACACTTTCAAAAATCTTTTCCTGACATTTAAATTAATTTTTGATGTAAACAAATTATATTTCTTACTGAAGGCTCGTTTCGCTTGTGCTATATTTTTTCGGCATTTTATATCGCTCCTGCTTCGTCCATCTTTAGTAATTGTACTTCCCAAATAACAAAATTCTTCTACCTCCATAATCTTTTCTCCTCCTATTTTCACATTCAGTGGTCCATCTTTGTTATTTCTACTACATTTCATTACTTTTGTTTTCTTCTTGTTTATTTTCATGCGATAGTTCTTGCGTAGGACTTCATCTATGCCGTTCATTGTTTCTTCTAAATCCTTTTTACTCTCGGCTAGAATTACTATACATATATATATATATATACACACACACACACACACAGCGTGTATAAGTAAATTACAGTATTCTATCTGGACCAGTTTTAAAGATGTCGAAGGAGTTCCTTAATTTTGACTCGCTCTGTATATGAAATATAAACTTTCAAATAAATTTTTTTTAAAATATGTAAAGAATTAAGATAGAGCAAAATAACATTAAAAAAAAACATATATTTCAATTTTCTAAGAGGTGGTGGTTGATTTTTTGTTTTAAATTTCATTATTAACATATAACTCGCCGGGTTGGTCTAGTGATTAATTAAACTCGCAATCACAAATGCAGCTGATATTCAAAGTCGATTATTATGAGGTCGAATCCTTGTAAAGGTAGTTGCTATTATATACGATTTGAATGCTGGACTGTGGACACCGATATTCTTTAGTGGTTGAGTTTCGATTAACCACACGTATATTAGTAATGGTCCACCTGAGTCTGTTCCAGAAAACATGTTCATCGGTACATTTACTGCACTACATCTGCCCAATTACGTCAGGCCTGGAAAACCGGTAGCGGTTATTGCACGCACACACACGCACACGCGCACGCACACACACACACACACACACACAGAGAGAGAGAGAGAGAGAGACCCGGCAGTAGTTGGAAAAAACAATTTATAGAGAATTAAATTCTCTATAAATTCTGTTACTAAATCTTCAGCATTTATTAGTCATCTAACAAAGCCATTGTTAACAAAAAACTTGTTATTCGAAACTGAATTTTGTGTTTTACGTCGGAAATCTACAAAACTATTAGAGTTGCAGTTCTAGGACCTTACCTTACTTTTTCCTGTTTAGTCTCCGGTAATTACCGTTCAGATAATACTTCAGAGGATGATATGTACGAGTGTAAATGAATTATAGTCTTGTACAGTCTCAGTTCGACCACTCCTGAGGTATATGGTTAATTGAAACCCAACCGCCAAAAAACACAAAAATAACTGACTTTACTTGAACGCTGGAACTCTCGACTTCCAAATCAGCTGATTTGGGAAGACGCGTTCCCCGCTAGACCAACCCGGTGGCTTGCAATTCAAGGATCTGTTTTAACCTATTTTCCCGCTCAAATTACATAATAAATAATCAACTTTATTCCTTAATTTAAGTCTAAAAAATTACAGTAGGACTTTTTTTATTAGAAATGTTGAAATCCGGACGAAATCTTTCGCTAGCCATAACTCGAAAACAAAGCATTTCCAGACCTTAAGGTTATATGAATTTGTTTCATTATTTTCACAAGTAGAACATCACCTGAAAGTTTCTCCGTTTATTTGTGAGACATTACCAATGCAACGTAGGTAAAAAATTTGTTTTAATACAAATTTTTTTCTCTAAAATACCTCAGAAGAAAATCAAAATTTTCCAGTTACAACAACCCCCCCCCCCCCCATTAACGAAGTTTGAAAATATAATATGATCAATGCTCAAATTACAGAAATATTTAGGCCAAATTTGAAGAAAATCGAACCAGTCAATCCTGAGAAAAGCAGCGTGACACATATAAATATATAGATATGACGTTTTTGGTCTAGATGAACTAGTTGATCCTAAAACGTAAAAAAAGGCGCGTCAAAAAGTAATACCTATCACCACAAGAAGCGCTATTTTCACAGCCCACCATCTTGAAATTTCCCTTTTTCCCTGTAAGAAATTCCCTTTTCTCTCGTCCATTAGGACAAGGAAATTTGAAACAGGGTTGCCAACCAAAATATTTTTTACGCTTTAAATATTAATAATTTATTTTATTTTATATTTCCAAGGTTTGTAGAACTGATGTATAGGTGTTATAGTCGACTACTATGTTGTGACGTCACAGGCTAGCGGTAGAATTAAATAAATTAAATGAAATTATCTCGGTCTGAGCTAGGTCTCTAAAACTCAATCGCCCGGTCGACTCGATAACTGGTGCGTTACGTCTCGCGGCTACACCAATCTGCCGATCGTACGAGAAAAATTTGTTCCATGTAAGTTGTAAATTTAAATTAGTTTAGTTATTTTAGCACGTCACCGCTAATACAGTCACACACGGTATGCGCGCGCGATTGAATTAAAATCATTGATTTAAATAAACGAGAAAATATTATATTTAAATAAAATGATAAATATTTTAAATCAAATTGTGTGTGTAAAAGCCGTGCATCAGAAATAACCCACAGTTGTAGGACTTTCCCAGAACTCGGCTTTAGCCGCGTTACGGGAAAGTCCGTTTTGTAGCAATTATAAAGTTTTGTAACATGTATAAAAACAATTTTTTTACGTACAAGTACACTCATTTATCATTAATTTTGTATGTTTTTTTTTTTTTTTAACTTTTTATACAATACTAATAGTAAGATAAACCTTTCTGTACTGGTAATTTAACAGAATAAACAAATATCATATTAATTGCATATCAACCAACAGTAAAAATCAAAACCAAGGTCGAATCTAACATACAACTAACTAGATAAGTCTACTTATTGACTCATACCGTGAAGAAAAAACTGGAACATCAAAGCATAACTAGTTCATGTATATATATATATATATATATATATATATATATATATATATATATATATATATACAATATGTAGACTAGAACAACGAGCGTTCCAACATATAAATCACAGAAGCCGCAGAGGCCGCATTAAACAGAAAAAAAAAATTCCTTATCGACAGATAAAACCGGTAAACTGTATATTGTAATACACAAAGGAACTCATAAATTGCGCGGTTTCTTTTTACTATAAAATTTGTAATAAAATTAAAAGAATCAATTACTTTAAAAAATAATAATAATAATAACGTTATAAATGAGTATACTACTACGTCAGTGAAACTAAAACCTAACTTCTCTAGTATTTATTTAACAAATTAAAGGCTAAATCGATTGAGAAAGGTACATTCCCAGCCAAAAATAATCTTAATGTATTACTAATGGACGAAGTGAATATAAAACAGTAGATGATAATACAAGGTAATTTTTAAGTAACAAGTAAGTTTTGTATGAATAAAAAAACAACTTACAATTAAGCATGGTATAAACTTGGGGTTTTTCAGATTTCTACTTATTTTTTGTAAAAGGCAATTGAATAAAAAAAAAACTTACTTTGATTTTAATTAAACAACTATTTTTTTTTAAATATCACAGAAGAATGCTTATTTAATTATTTAAATTCACCTGAACAGATACAATATTATACAAATATAGATACAATAAATCGTTTCTAATAATACGGCCTGTTCTCAAAAGTACGAGGGTATTATTTTTTCAAGGACCGATCGGTCGCGAAATAAAAACCCGCGCAAAAATCGGGTGAAACTTTACGCACATGTGTTGCGCAGCGTCTCTAGTATGGCCTTCAATCACGCCGCGTCACTTCGTTTAGTTCTGAACACGCAGCTAGCACGTAAACATGTCTACAATAATAGCATCTACCGCCAAGTGTGAAGTGCGTGCGGTAATTCGATTTCTTCAGGCTGAGGGGTGTAATGCAACTGAAATTCATCGACGAATAAGTAATGTGTACGGTGAAACTTTAATGAGCGAAAGCAAAGTGTGACAATGGTGCAGGAACTTTAAAGCAGGACGTACAGATGTTCATGATGCAGGCGATCAGGGAAGGAAGCGAGTGCTGTAACAAAGAAGCTCCTGCAGCATTTTCGTTCGGAAGTGTTTGAGTTTGATCACCCACGATACAGCCCGGACTTGGCTCCATCCGATTTTCACCTCTTTGCTGACATGAAACGCTGGCTAAGAGGACAACATTTTGGCACAGACATCGAGCTGCAGACCGGCGTAGAAACATGTCTGAAAACACAGACGGCTCCGTTCTATAACGAGGGTATTGGAAAGTTAGTACCACACTACGACAAATGCCTAAATCGGAGTGGCGACTATGTAGAGAAATAGCATAACTATGTAAGTACTTGTTACAAATAAATTTTTTTTTATTTTCACTGCGGTTTTAATTTCGTGACCGATCGGACGTTGAAAAAAATAACCCTCGTAAATACTTCAGCCGAGAGATACAGTAATGAATGATCAACATAGAATAATCAAACAAACCCACCGGATTGGTCTAGTGGTTAACGCGTCTTCCCAAATCAGCTGATTTGGAAGTCGAGGGTTACAGCGTTCAAGTCCTAGTAAAGCCAGTTATTTTTACACCGATTTGAATGCTAGATCGTGGATACCGGTGTTCTTTGGTGGTTGGGTTTCAATTAACCACACATCTCAGGAATGGTCGAACTGAGAATGTACAAGACTACACTTCATTTCCACTCATACATATCATCCTCATTCATCCTCTGAAGAATTATCTTAACGGTAGTTACCGGAGCCTAAACAGGAAAAGAGAGATAGAAAGCAAACTTAATAATTAGTAAGTATAGTTGCTACTTAATGCTTCCCAGGCGATACTAAATCGGGCTAGTTACAAGTATGTAGTTTTAGCATCTTTTTATTCAACTCATTTTGACCAATTATTGAAACTACTTTTTTTTTGTCTTCAGTCATTTGATTGGTTTGATGCAACTCTCCAAGATTCCCTATATAGTACTAATCGTATCATTTCGGTATATCCCCTAAATAAGGGGAATATGTAAAACAAATAACAATTTGTTTTACATATTCCAAACGTTTCCAGCCTGCACAATTTTTCCCATCTACCTGTCCCACCAATATCAAAGCGATATTTCCAGGATGCCTTAACATGTTGCATATAGATCTGTCCTTCTTTTAGCTATATTTTCAGAAATGCTTCTTTCTTCATCAATTCGCCGCAACTCTTCGTTTGTCACTTTATCCACCCGTCTGATTTTTAACATTCTCCTGAAGCACCGCATTTCAAAACCTTCTAATCTTTTCCTTTCAGGTACTCCGATCGTCCAAGTTTCACTTCCATATAAAGTTACGCTCCAAACATATACTTTCAAAAATGCTTTTCTCGAAGTTTAAATTAATTTTTGATGTAAACAAATTATATTTCTCGCTGAAGGCTAGTTTCGCCTGTGCTATTCGGCATTTTATACCGCTCTTGCATCGTCCATCTTTAGTAATACTACTTTACAAATAACAAAATTCTTCTACCGCCATAATCTTTTCTCTTCCTATTTTTACATTCAGTGGTCCATCTTCGTTATTTCTACTACATTTCATTACTTTCGTTTTGTTGTTGTTTATTTTCATGCGGTAGTTCTTGCGTAGGATTTCATGCATGCCGTTCATTGTTTCTTCTAAATCTTTATTTTTTCACCTTGTACTGTTACACTCCGGATCTAAATAGTTCTTTAACGTCATTAACTACTAGTTCTATATAAAGATTAGAAAGTGTATATATATATATATATATATATATATATATACAGAGGGTCCAATAAAATGTGCTCACTGTTTGCTAGTCCATATCTCGTGACAAATTTGATTTGACGTATTTGTGCAGACGTTTGGAATATTGAAAACAAATTGTTAGAGATGTACGATGTAGGGGATACCGAAATGAAACGACTAGCACTAGATAGGGAATCTATAGGAGCTGCATAAAACCAGTCAAATGACTGACGACAAATAAAAAAAAAAAAATATATATATATATATATAAATAAAATCACAATACAATGGTTATCAGTCCTACTACTTATCCTTAGGTTCTAAAAATTCCTTTTTCATCTGCTTTATGTATCCTGTTTTGTTTTTTTTAGTTTTAAAAATTTTTCGAAAATTTGTATATTCCCTCTTTTAAATTCATTTGATTTCACGGGACCGAGTAATTTTAATCTTTTATTTCTAATGCGTTTTACAAATCTTCTACGGTTTTATAAATTTCCTTTTCATTTTAGTCTGTATTCTTTTTCTGGGATCGTAGATTCTCCTTATTTCTTTTTTTTAATACATAATATAGCTAACCGGACTGGTCTAGTGGTTAACTCGTCGTCTCTGATCAAATATGGTTCTGAGGTTTGACTCTTAGTAATAGTCGGTTGCTTTTATACGAATTTGAATACAAGAAAGTAGAGATTGGTATTCTTTGTTGGTTGCGGTACAAATAACCACACAACTCACAGGAATGGTCGTTCTAGAATTTGTACAAAACTACATCTTAATTAGATGTCATACATATCATCCCCATTTCACTGGGCAATGGGGGGAAGGAATTGCATAGTTGAACAGATGGTAACGTACACATTCGAAGAAAAAAAATCTTACTTCAGAAAACGAGTAAATAAGAGTTGTTGTTTGCATCTATAGTTTTTATATCGATAGGATTTCAAACCACTATAAACATTTTTTCCCATCTCACTCACACATGATGTTTGGTAAAAAAAAAAAACTTTTTTTTTTTTAATCTATTTCGAAAGTTACCCAATGCATTTAAAGTGTAAAAATTTTAATTTGTTGTTAGCCCTTATTCTTCAGTATTTCTTCAAAAAACAAAAAAAAAAATTAACCAAAAAGTTTCAAGGTCCCCACCCTAGAAAATTACAAATGTTTATTTACGAGTTTGACGATCTCGTTTGAATAACTATGCGTGGATCATGAATCTACGGAAATCTTTTTTCCAGCCAATCCTGGGTTATTTTCTATCTTTAAATTTTATGACTCCCCGAATAAAAAAAAGGCTTTTTGTTTATTTGTTTGTCTCTCTCTCACTCTCTCTCTCTCTCACTCACTCACTCTCTTTCTTTCTTTCTTTCTCTCTATCTATCTATAATATGTATGTACGTGCGCGTACAGCAACACTACGCGCGCACACACGCGCAGGCACAAACGCCTCATTAATAAAAATAAAAATTAGAAAAGATTTTTTTTTTGTAATTTAAAAGGGTCGAATAATTTTCAGTCAGGTTGCATTGTGTTAAAACTACGATAAAAAAAAACTGTACACCAAAAAAAAAGAAGATATTTAACAATGAAATAAGAAGAAAAAAAGAAAATCCAGCGTGGGAAAGAAGGGCAAAGAAAAAGCAAAAAAAAAAAATTAACTCAACCTCCCGTCAATTCTTTAATGCGGTAACTATGGTTGAAAGAGCAATTACATTTGGTGCAGGAAATTACTACCGACCTAAAACTTTCCCTCCGCGGTGTACAACAACACAAATATATAATACATAGCGTTGGATTATACAAGCGCGTGCGTGCGTATGTGTATGCACGCATAAATAAAGGAAACACCTGTTGTATAATAAAAAGGGTAGTTTTATAACAACTATATAAACTGGAGCAGGTGTGTCGCTTTATATTTCCTGTCTAAAAATAAGGAATAAAACTGATGAATATTCTACAATATCATTTGCATCAATTTACAAATAAAAAATATTTATACGTTAGTAAAAACATTATATTTGTCGAAAAAAGCAATAATACTTTTTTTAAATGTTCTTTTACATATGTTTTATAGTTACAAAAAACGCCGTAAGATAGTAGCACTGTATTGTTACTGTCAGCAATACAACAAAATATCAGAATGGTACTAGTTAAACACAGTACATTTACACAACACAACCTACTTATTATTATTATTTTTATTTATTTTTTGACAACTCGTACGAACGGCTATATAAACTTATTTTAAATACTATTAAATTTTAGTTATTACTTAACATAAAACTTATTAGTTCCATCAATGCTAATAAGTTTTATGTTATGTCATAATCATCTTTATTAATTTATATGAATTTTGGAAAAATTAAGCTCTACAGCAATAATGGATAAATAAGGTGTGAAGATTAAAATTAATTTTATAATAAAATTAAATAGATCATATCAGCGATCATAATTAATTGTGGTAGGATGAATCTGCACCAAAAGTAATCTTACATTATTTATGTATTTAATTATATACTAAAATAAACGTAAATAACTGTATAGAAGGATTTCCCTCTTATCTGTAACAAACAAAATCCTTTATAAACCACTTTAAAATAGAATCAAAATAATTATAAATAAGCAACTGGGAAAATACCAAGGGGAATTCAGAAAAAAAGGATCGTAGGCAGAAGAATCTGCAACCTGAAAAACAATATGAGATAAAATAAAGAGGCACACATATATATATATATATATATATATATATATATATATAGCCATCTTTATAGATTTCAAACCAAGTCATACGACTTAATTCATAAAACTTCCTTTCTTAATATCCTACAAACACATATTCCAAAATAAAATTTATAAAACTCAAAAGAAATGAAAATTAAAATGCTACGACATGAAGATGATTTATAATAAACTCTTTTTAACTGTGTACTAGAAAAAGTAAGAAGAGATTGGAAAGCAATATGAAAGAAATAGAAATACTTCATCAAATAAAATTGCAATTTTCTAGCAATCTCAAAACAGCAAAACGTATAAACCACCAAAAAGAAGTCATTAAGAAATTTAAAAAAAAACTTCCTTCATAAAGCCAGAATTCACGACAAACATCAAAGATTCCACAATTACTAAATACGAATTATGGAAAAATCAATAAATTTAAATATCTGGGAGAAATAATCCAAATCAATCATTTAAATAAAGGAACCAACCCATTGGGTTGGTCTAGTGGTGAACTTGTCATTGCAATCAGCTGATTTTGAAGTTGAGAGTTTCTAAAGTCTAAATCCTAGTAAAGGCATTTACTTTTACACCGATCTGAATACTAGATTGTGGATACCGGTGTTCTTTGGCAGTTGGATTTAAATTAAACACACATTTCAGGAATAGGTCGACCTGAGACTTTACATTCACATATATCATCCTATGAAATAATAAATTACGATATTTCCAGGTGCTAAATAGAAAAAGAAAGATAAAGGAGATGATCAAATATGATCAAGAAAACTCGACCTAGCGATTAGCAAAATATATATTTATATCAAAAAGAATATTTCCAACAAAAAGGAAATCAGCCGTTACAATACGGAAATGAAACAAGAATGCCTGTACACATCAGAATACATTTTCAGTTCGAAATCAGATGAAATAAATGCAATAGAAAAAAGAAGGTAAATTGGTGAAAAGAAATACAAATTAATAAAGATCTTTATGAAATGATGAAACTGAAAAAATGTTAACATCCCATCAGAAAAAAGACAGGCAAGAATCTTCAGTCATTTTATGGGAATGAATGAATGTTACAAAAAAAAAATCTTAACACATTTACAACAAAGAGAATGGAAATTAATAAATCTCAGTAAAAAGAACTAAAATAAATTAAAATATCTTAAGAAATAGTACAAGAAAGAACAACAACATTCTGGAAATTTGTATAAGATTTCAAGGGTTTCCAAGAGAAGGAGATAAAGAAAGTAACATGTGATCAGAAGAGAGAAGGCAAAAACAAAGCAGGATGAACAACACATGAAAGGACCAAGAAAGAAAATTCCCAAATAATAATAAATGAATGCAAAAAAAAAATAAACAAAAAATAAAGGAATATCATGAATTAGTAATTCTATTGCCGAACTTAGTGTGATATGTATAATACTTAAAAATTGAAAGAAAAGTACAAGGCTACATTTTCAGTAGTAGAAAATCCTGCCCATAAACGAAAAAAATATAAAAATAATTACTATTCAGAAAGATAAATGACTAACATATTAAAGAAAGGAAATAATTTTAAATAAAAAATATAAATAAACTTACAAAAAGAGAAATATACAGCTACAAACCTGTAACAAAAAAAAAGAATAAAAATTTTAAAAAAATAAAATTGATAAATATAATAAATAAATAAATATTATAATGAACATTTACAAGTAAATTTTTCCCAAAATAAATATTTAATAAGTATATGTAAGGTCTGAATGAAACTGAAAAGATATAATTCAGGTAAAAAACATCCAGGGAAGAAAAACACAGTAATTGAGTTACACTTATCATACAAATCCTAATAAAGGCAGTTAATTTTATTGGGATTTGAATAGTTGATCATGGATATCAGTGTTCATTGGTGATTGGATTCCAATTAACCACACGTCACAGGTATGGTCGGCCGAGTCTATACAAGACTACACCTCATTCACATGTCATGAACAAGGGATGCAGCTGCCTACATGAACCAAATCCAGAAAGCTGCATAGGATACCTGGAGACTTCCAGAATATTGATAAGATTACATAACATTAATTATAGTAACAATAAATAATCACTGTGAAATCAATATTTTAAAAAATTATTATTTATGTTATTTATTTAAAATTCAGTTAATCAACTAAATTTTTATTTATTCAAACAGATAAAATGAAATACATTGAAACAAACGATGTAAATAATAAACACCAAATACACAAGACTCCGTTTTGGAAAAACAGAAAAATTACCAAAAATTCAAATAAGAAAATATAAAAACTGCACTGTGTATACACGCCCTGTCATTTTCAACTCCAACCAAACAGACTCAGATTTCAGCAACAAAACCTAAAATAAGTTCAAACATTATGAAGATCGGTGATAAATAAAAAAGTATGACCAAACCACGAGACGAACAATTCGACATAGTGGAAAGCTCAAGGACTTTTCCACGCAATAAGAACTGTTCAATCAGAGCAAGATTAACCAATAGAGAGATGTTTTCAGCACAAAATTTGTGCCCAAATTCATCCCATCCATAATCCCTTAGGATGTAATTACCCAAAATAGGAGCAATATATATTACTTGGCTACAATTTCATATCATCTCGTCTTGCCTGCATGAGTACAAGAAAAAAAATAATAATAAATTCAAGAAAAATAAAAAAAATTTTTTATTGTATTCAGTCATTTGACTGGTTTGATGCAGCTCGCCAAGATTCCCTATATAGTGCTAGTCGTTTTATTTCGGTATACCCCCTACATCCTACATCCCTAACAATTTGTTTTACATATTCCAAGTGTTGCCTGCCTACACAATTTTTTCCTTCTTACCTGTCCCTCTAATATTAAAGCGACAATTCGAGGATGCCTTAATATGTGGCCTGTAAGTCTGTCTCTTCTGTTAGCTATATTTTTCCAAATGCTTCTTTCTTCATCTATTTGCCACAACATCTCTTCATTTATCACTTTATCCACCCATCTGATTTTTAACATTCTCCTATAGCACCACATTTAAACTTCTAATCTTTTCTTCTCAGATACTCCGATCATCCAAGTTTCACTTCCGTATAAAGCGACACTCCAAACATATACTTTCAAAAATCTTTTCCTGACATTTAAATTAATTTTTCATGTAAACAAATTATATTTCTGACAGAAGGCTCGTTTCGCCTGTGCCATTCGGCATTTTATATCGCTCCTGCTTCGTTCATCTTTAGTAATTCTACTTCCCAAATAACAAAATTCTTCTACCTACATAATCTTTTCTCCTCCTATTTTCAAATTGAGTGGTCCATCTTTGTTACTACATTACTTACATTTTGTTCTTTTTTATTTTCATGCGGCAGTTCTTGCGTAGAACTTAATCCATGCCATTCATTGTTTCTTCTAAATCCTTTTTACTATCAGCTAGAATTACTATATTATCAGCAAATCGTAGCATCTTTATCTTTTCACCTTGTACTGTTAGTCCGAATCTAAATTGTTGTTTAACATCATTAACTGCTAGTTCCATGTAAAGATTAAAAAGTAACGGAGATAGGGAACATCCTTGTCGGACTCCTTTCTTATTACGGCTCCCTTCTTATGTTCTTCAATTATTACTGTTGCTGTTTGGTTCCTGTAAATGTTAGCAATTGTTCTTCTATCTCTGTATTTGAACCCTAATTTTTTTTAAATGCTGAACATTTTATTCTAGTCTACGTTATCGAATCCCTTTTCTAGATCTATAAATGCCAAATATGTTGGTTTGTTTAAACAAAAAAAATATTTAAAAAAATAAAATTTAAAAATAAAGATATAAATAAAAATAAAATAAAGATAAATAATAAAGATAACATTTAAAGAAATTTTTTTTTTTTTAATTTTATCTTTAATATTAATATAGAATATTATTTATTATTTTTAAATAATACAAATAAATGAACATCATATCAATTAACAAAGTATTAACATCATATTGCTGCCACTGGTGTATTCAAGGGAGTTCATGGACCCTCTTGGAGATTATTTGGTGTATTTTTTTAAAAAAGATTAAAAAAGTAATATTTAAAAATTTAAAAAAATAAAATAGAAAAACAATTAAAAAAAAGAAAATCTTTTAAAATTAAACAAAAATATGAGAAGGAAATTTTTTTTGTGATGCCAAAAAGGGAATTTTCTGATTATCCTTTAATTTTCGTTTGAAATTGTCTACCACTTATGTAAATGGGGTCCCAAATTAAAATTCTGTCTTAGACTTGGTGGACACTTGGTATGGTACTGCATCCCATCCATAATCCCTTAGGACGTAAGTACCCAGAATAGGAGCAACATATATTACTTAGCTACAATTTCCCATAATCCAGTTTATATATATTCAAAAACAACATTTGTTTGTTTTCCAGTAAATAAATAACTCACCAATCTCTGGAATTATGTGGTATATATAACTGAAGCTTAAAATAACCAGAAATGGTTGATGGTAAGACAGCTGATTCGTTTGATACTACACTTAATTTATTTTTGTACTATAATAGTCTTTTAACCACAACATATTTACTGCATCCTACATCCAAAATTATCTGTTTTACAAATACAGAACTTTATCATCGTTTATAGTTTTTAACTTCACACATCCCTTCATGAACAAATTAATCGAATATGGATGACTCTTAATACTTGACTCACCAATTTAACTAATAAGATTTTGCAACAAACTCTTTTACATAACTTTTTTTTAGACCTACTCATTTTAAAATGTATTACTCTATATAATTTTCAAACACCTTCACATTACAGGACATTTCAAAGGTCTCTATTATTTTTCCTATTGCCCATTTACCACTACCATAGAGCACTACACTACATACAAAATTTGTATTCAATAAAATTCAAATAATTCATCAACATACTGACCATTGCGCCATAAAATCTGACGAAGGTACTGCGTACTGAAACAGGTGTCATTTATTTAAATAAATTTTATGAAAATAAAAAAAAATTTCTTTTTGTTGTTATGAATCTTCATCAAGCAAAGGGTCCATCCACTGATTATTTAAAATGATGTTCCTATCCCCACCCTTTTGTTTAACATTTTTAAGTAGCTCTCCCCCCCTCACAACTTGGAACCACCTTTAAGTGTTTGGTGTAATGATTTAAAAACGAAAAAATTGATTTTTTTCATGGTAGGAGCATGCGCTAAATTTAATTTCTCTATGTTTAACAGTTAAAAAGTTATTTATGTTTTCCATGATTTATGAACATTCTTTAGCTGATATTAGCAATATATTTTCTGAACAGACGTTAAATTTATTTATCCCAATCTGCTATTTATGTATATATGTAACTTTATATATCCTTTGTAATTTTACTACCCAAAAATAACACATTATATTTTACTAAATCAACACTTAATTTCTAATTCCCCTCATTTCAGTCATCAAATTTCATTAATTCTGCTAATTGTTACTTATTATCAAATTTGATCTCTCTCTTAATAATAAATGTAAAGAATTCAGTTTCTCTCCTTTTTTGGTTTCTATCAAAGAATTGGTGGATTATAGCCATTTTTTTCTCCTTAAATAATACTCCTAAAATCTTTTTAGAATGGAGTTTTTCCCTTTCTCCCTTTAAAAAAAGGGGCGAAAGGGAAAATCAAAAAGGTAAAAGGGAAGAAGAGGAAAATGGAAAAATAAAAAAGGGGAAAACAGGGAAAAGGAAATGGAAAGGGGAAAGAAGAAAAAATAAAAGAGGAGGGGTAACGGGAAATAAGAGGAATAGAAATGGGGAAGGAAAGGGAAAAGTGGGAAAGGTGGAAATTGAGAAAGGGGTAAATGGCAGAAAGGAAATATGGTAAAATGAGAATGAGAAAAAGGAAAAAAGGGAAAGGGGTAAAGGAAAGGAGGAAAAGGAAAGTGGGAAAGGGAGAAAGGGTAAATGGGAAAGGTTAAATTTTGTGAAGTTCCGTAATGTTCATTTTGTTAATGTTTTATCAAACTTTCAATTGTGTTCATTTAATTTATATATATATATATATACTCAGATCTAGCAATAGAGAAGCATTCCTAGGACTGCTAGTAATAAATAAATCTCTAATTAAAAAATTTAAACAGTAAAGAAAATAGCTAAGAATATATGTATTAAATCAAACAAGAATGTAAGTTATTACCTCCTATCAGAAAAAAAAACAAAGAAAATAAATCCTTAACTATAAATAAGGTAAGAGACGAAAATTACAGTAGTTTGATAATACTTTATTAGATAATACTAATTTGAACACGATACAAATTAATTAAAATGGCAAAAAAAAAATACATTGAACACTTAAAATTTATGTATAATTATATAAAACAGCATACGAGAATTTAAAAAAAAAATACCGCAAATAAAATCGCAACTAAGATACACGGGACAGCATTTAAATGATTGAAGGCAACAATTACTATACGCAGTATTATATATTACATCAGCATAACAAAAGCAGTGTGATAAATACTATGTTGTGCTGCTCCTAGCGTAAAATTATAAAACTACATACGACAATAAAATCTATACAAAGCACATTATTATTATCTGTACTTATAGAGCAAGTTGTCCTGACTGATTCATCGACGCCCAGCAAAAACTGCCGAAGTTTAATTGATCAAAATTTGTATACATGTTCTTTTTACAGTATAAGTGCACAATATGAAATGATTTTTGAAAATTTCGAGTATAAAGGGTTAAATATAAGTAACAACTGAATTTATAATTTTTTTTTTTTTTTAATTTCCTAATAACAAATAAAGATATCAAATTGATTTATGGTGTGGATGTAACCTTCCTGTGTGAATATCTAAAAAATATTTCTAGATTTTTTTGAAATTCCGATTTTAAAGGGTTAAAATAGATTTAATTTTTTTTTTTGAAACCAGGTTATTTTTTTAATTTTTCGTTAACAATTGAACATACCTTGATTTTTGGTGTATGTAATTTTCATGTAAATATTTAAAAATTGAAAATTTTTTAATAATTCGACCTTGAAAGGGATGAGGAATAATAAAGAAAATATAGAACAATGATTACAAATTTTCCCTATCTCCGATTATACTAAACGAAATATTCATTTGAGGATTACAAATAGTCTTCAGATAAATGCCCTAAAAACTATTTTCGGATTTTTTTTAATTTCTATTTTTTGGTAGATTATACATAAGAAAGCTACCTTACATCATAAGAAAGCTACATTACTATTGTAATGGGTATCATGATTTGACTTACGAAAAATTTCGATTTATCTTCCCGTTTCACATCCCCCAGACACCAACACCATCATCAGTTCAAAAGTTAATATACGAATTTATTTATATATATACAGAGTGATTCAGAAGGATACGGCAATACTTTCACAACTCATTCTAGAGGCTAAAAATAAGAAAAAACTTCATATAAACATAGGTCCGAAAACGCTTCGTTAGCGAGTTATACAGGGTGAAAGATTTCGCCCGAGTTTCAGTTCATCCGGGTAAAATTAATCCTGAAATTTTGGGAAGGTCAATTAAGGGGCAAATTCAATTGTTTCTTATGGTTTTTCAGCTGGGAAATCGAAAAAAATAGGTCCCATAACTGTATCTCTCTTAGTTTATAAGATATCCCATGTAAAACGCCAAAAATAGGGTCAAAAAACACATTTTTTTACGTTTGACGTACAATAACGTTGTTAAATTGGCAATAAATCATACATTTTTTAAACATAAATTATAGAGAATTTAATTATAAGAAGATCGATGTAAATAATATCAACAGAAAACAAATAAAATTTTAAACATGTCGACTCTTATTAATAAAACCGACGAAAACTTAGAAGAAAATGTTACAAAAAAAGAAAACATGTGTCTAATAGGTACAATAATTTTAGACCTACGGTAAACAAGTTGGCAACACTGATTTTTTTCCGTCACAATTTGTTTAAACACTACTCATTGTTGACAGTTAATTATGGTAATGTGTTAAATAACCTTTCGCTGATCAATCGTGTTTGCAGTATTACGTCGAATTCTTATCGTAAAAATTTCAGAAAACTGTTAAGAAGTGTAATTTTGTATTCATTATACAGAGCATAAAAATCAAGTCTGTTAAAAAAAGTGAAATTCTGTTTAGTTTTGTTTTGAAAAATGCCGCGTTTCTTCACTAATGCCGAATATGCCGACGTGATTTTCACCTATGGATTTTGCAATGGAAGTGCTGCGGCAGCGGTTACGGAATATCGACATAGGTATCCCGGTCGTGTTGTACCAAATCGAAAAGTATTTATTAGAATTTTTAATAATCTTCGTGAGAACGGTACACTTTCCAGCGCTCATATTTCATCTTAACGACAAGCAAATCATGCTGATTAAGATGAAAACATTCTACAGATGGTTCAACGTAGTCCGGCATGGTTGAAAAATGAGGTTTACAAACAAAAAGTAGACACATGCGATGAACTGATTGCTCGCAATCTCAACGCTGCAGCTATAATCAAGGAACGCAAAGATACCGTTAGACTGGCAACACAAAATCTAGTACGACGCGTTGAAAAGTGCATTCAACACAACGGTGGAATTTTTGAAAGTTATTAAACCGCATGAAATACTACTTGTAAGCAGCATTTTATCATTATCATAAAAAAAACAGTAAGTATTCTTTCTTCCTCCAGTTATTTTCTACTGTACATAACGAAAAGTTTTTCAATATGTTAAAAATTAATATGTTTTGTTGTTAATAAAAATCGACATGTTTAAAATTTTATTTCTTTTTTGTTGAGATTATTTACATCAATCTTCGTATAATTAAATTCTCTACAATTTATGTTTAAAAAATGTATCTTTTATTGCCAATTTAACAACGTTATTGTACCTCAAACGTTAAAAAATGTGTTTTTGACCCTATTTTTGACGTTTTAAATGGGATATCTTAGAAACCAAGAGAGATACAGTTCTGGGATCTTTGTTTTTCGATTTCCCAGCTCAAAAACCATAAGAAACAAATTTGCCCTTTAATTGACCTTCCCAGAATTTCAGAAAGCCTTAATTTTACCCGGAGGTAAAATCTTTCACTCTGTATAACTAGCTAACGAAGCGTTTTCGGACCTATGTTTATATGAACTTTTTTCTTATTTTTAGCCTCTAAAATAAGTTGTGAATGTATTGCCCAATCCTTCTGTATCACCCTGTATATATAGTTGAGATACACGAATCACATTAATATTTGGTAAGCGTCTTGATAATAAAGTTTTAACATTACCATAAAATCAGGAATTAAATACCTTCGCAAATTACAAAATGGCGGCCATGTTTATTTTTCAATCCCGTATATCTCCATAAATATTAGTTTTATCAAAATTTATGTCATTTCCTAAAATATTAAGCCTTTTATTTTGAAAAAAATGGCTTTTTCTTTTTGAAAATCGGTTAATAAATAGTTGAGTTATGGCAGAAAATTTATGTTGTAATTAAGTGTCCGTTTTCATGTCCTCCATTTTACGTTCAATTCGATGAAATATTTATTGTTAATTCCAGTAATGTAAATTAGTATCAAATTAAATAATAATTTTCACAAAAAAATAGACCTTATAATTACGACACAAAATTACATCAATTGGCGATGAAATATATATATATTTCACTTTCTTGTGGACACGATAACTGCCGTAATTTTGCGCCAATCATTTTCAAATTGATAAATAATATATAACGACCTAAAATCTCGGTCGAATTTGTTTACGGTCAAAATCAGACCATCGGGGTAGAAATGGGGGGGGGGGACTTTTTCGGAAAAACGAAATATCGCTATAACTTTCTTTTTAAGTAAAATATCGAATTCGTTTAAAGTTCCTATTATTCTTTGAATAAGCGCCTAAAATTTATCTAAATAAAGTTTTTTGATATCACCAACCATTATCCCATAGGGGTGGAAAAAATGGGGTTTTGAAGACATAAAATCACACCTAACTTAATAGGCACAGCATCGAATCGGTTTAAAGTGATCATTATTTCTCTAATCATTACCTAAAACGTTTGTCTGCAACGATTTTGGATATGACCAACCCTTACGATAAAGGATAACCGAAATATTGCTGGAATTGTAAGAAGATGGGGCTTGACGTATGCTAAACATGCAACCACTGTCGAATTGAGTAAATTTGAAGTTTTTCTTAATTTTACGGTGGAAATCTTTTTTAACCCCTACTTAGCACCGGTTAACTCTACCTCCGCCTTCCGGCGTGCTGAAAGGGATTTTTTAAAAGGTGCGTCCATGTATGGCGCGGCGTTCTCCTACACAGTCATTGTTACTGTACGTGCGACGTGACGACTGGCTGCACTTACTTCCGGTTGCTTGACTAAAAAATACAAAAAAAATAAAAATAAAACCTGAAAAAAATAGAGAAATGAATTGCGGTCACTTCCTAGTGGGGTTCATTTGGTAATGCTAAGAACCGGGCATAATATATTTTTACCTGTAAGTAATATGTTTAAGATGGAGATCGACTACTTTGAAACCCAAATTAATATATCACTGAAAGTCTTGGGTCCTGTATTGACCAAACTGTTCTAAATAAAATACAACACTATGATTTTTTTCGTAAAATGAACAGGTTTATATTTCATTTATCATAATTATTTTTACAAGTATGAGTTTAATGAACATACCGGGGTCTAAGATGCACAGTTAGGAAGCCTGAGCGAAGTGAGCCATGACAAGCAAAATAACCCCTGACCGCGAAAGGAAACACAAATAACCATACAAAGCGGATTCGCGACGGAGGGTTCACTATTTTGGGGGCATGCAAAAATTCTTAAGATATATATTTAATAACTATTTTTGAGGTTATCTGAATTTGGATTTTGTAAGTGCTGCAACTTCCAGTATAGTGGAAAAATTTATACATGATATATTTTTCCCCAAGATACTTTTTTGAGTAGGGATTATTTATGATAAACCAAAAAAAAAAATTAAAAAAAGTATTTTTTTTTTTTTTTTTTTTTTATCCTCAGTCATTTGACTGGTTTGATGCAGCTCTCCAAGATTCCCTATCTAGTGCTAGTCGTTTCATTTCAGTATACCCTCTACATCCTACATCTCTAACAATTTGTTTTACATATTCCAAACGTGGCCTGCCTATACAATTTTTTCCTTCTACCTGTCCTTCCAATATTAAAGCGACTATTCCAGGATGCCTTAGTATGTGGCCTATAAGTCTGTCTCTTCTTTTAACTATATTTTTCCAAATGCTTCTTTCTTCATCTATTTGCCGCAATACCTCTTCATTTGTCACTTTATCCACCCGTCTGATTTTTAGCATTCTCCTATAGAACCGCATTTCAAAAGCTTCTAATCTTTTCTTCTCAGATACTCCGATCGTCCAAGTTTCACTTCCATATAAAGCGACACTCCAAACATACACTTTCAAAAATCTCTTCCTGACATTTAAATTAATTTTTGATGTAAACAAATCATATTTCTTACTGAAGGCTCGTTTCGTCTGTGCTATTCGGCATTTTATATCGCTCCTGCTTCGTCCATCTTTAGTAATTCTACTTCCCAAATAACAAAATTCTTCTACCTCCGTAATCTTTTCTCCTCCTATTTTTACATTCAGCTTTGTTATTTCTAATACATTTCATTACTTTTGTTTTGTTCTTGTTTATTTTCATGCGATAGTTCTTGCGTAGGACTTCATCTATGCCGTTCATTGTTTCTTCTAAATCCTTTTTACTCTCGGCTAGAATTACTATATCATCAGCAAATCGTAGCATCTTTATCTTTTCACCTTGTACTGTTACTCCGAATCTAAATTGTTCTTTAACATCATTAACTGCTAGTTCCATATAAAGATTAAAAAGTAACGGAGATAGGGAACATCCTTGTCGGACTCCCTTTCTTATTACGGCTTCTATCTTATGTTCTTCAATTATTACTGTTGCTGTTTGGTTCCGGTACATGTTAGCAATTGTTCTTCTATCTCTGTATTTGAACCCTAATTTTTTTAAAATGCTGAACATTTTATTCCAGTCTACGTTATCATATGCCTTTTCTAAGTCTATAAACGCTAAGTATGTTGGTTTAAAAAAAAAATTAAAAAAGTATTTTTTTTGTTGGTTTTACGACCACATAGGATCACTTTAGTTCAATTTCTGGGCCAGTACATTTTGCAATCGGTTCTTCTTACTTCCGAATTTGTGAGTTGTTTTATTCTTGCTTCTTTTCTTTTTAAGGCGTTCTGATCTTTGTCGCCTATCCTCGTCTGAATGCACTCTTAGGATTTCTTTTTTAATTTGGGTACAAATGTTATCATATTAATTTTAATTAATTTGTCGTATTTTCCAGATTTTGTGATTAGGAGATTCTCAACTCTTCCATATCTTTTCGGACTTCTTTATCCATTTCGGTTTAGATGTTCTTTCCCAGTATAAGTTAATTATTTGGTTTGAAAGTCGTCTGGTGTTTTCTACTCTAAGTAGGTGCCCCAAGAATGAAATTCTTTTTTTCCTGAAGAAATTTGTTACTGGTGTTATTATTTTATATACTTCTTCATTTAGGATTGTGCTCCATTGTCATTCTACTATTATTTTTTTTTTCTTTTATTATTATTTTCTGCTCTTCATCTCCAAATTCATCCAGTAATTTTTTTTATCTTTCTACGTTTATTTTTAAAAAAATCAATATATATTTAAACCTTGACCGCCTACATTACCCCGAGTATTTACCCAAAGTATTTTTTGAGTCATTTGCAATACAATTATACCTACAAAGAAAAAAATTCACTTAAAATATGTTCAATAACTAAAAGATTTTTTTTTTCGATTTTTTATGGAAGGGGGTTTTTTGGGGCAAATTTTATTTTTAATGGTAAGATAAGCATGCACGCATGTACCGAGTTTAACATAAATTGGTATTATGTTTGCAATTTTTTTGAAAAATTGACCCCAAAATTTCATCAACAAATTTCCCCATACACACGAGTATTAGAAACATAATTTCATTAAAATCAGTTTATCCAATCAAAAATTATTAAGTTTCAAACACGAAAACACACGTACAAACATCACACCTCCCTTTTCTTTCTTTTTCCTGTTTATTCTCCGGGAATAACCGTTCAGATATTACTTCAGAGGATGATATATATGAGTATAAATGAAGTGTAGTCTTGTACAGTCTCAGTTCGACCATTCCTGATATCTGTGGTTAATTGAAACTCAACCACCAAAGGGCACCGGTATCCACGATCTAGTATTCAAATCCGTTTAAAAGTAACTGCCTTTACTAGGATTTGAACGTTGGAATTCTCGACTTCCAAATCGGCTGATTTGTGAAGACGCGTTCATTCACCACTAGACCAACCCGGCGGGTTCACCCCCCCCCCCCACAACATAACTTTTGTTATTGTTTGGGATCTTTGTGTCGTGAAACGTAGAGAAATGAAAAAAAAACACTCATGCCCCGATTTTTGACTGATTACTATAGTTTCCTTGTTGCAGCATAGCTCTAAAACTATGATGCCAAAAAAGAAAAAAGCTGACAATACGTTTCTTATGCAAGGAATACACGCGGGCGCACTCACACAATATAAAATAATTACCATTTTATTTAAATATAATACTTTTTTGTTTATTAATTCAATGATTCTAACTATAGCGCGCAGACATACCGTATTTAATTCGCTAGAGACAAGATGGTGTTTCGCTAGTTGAACGTGTTTTCATTGTTGTGTCGTACTTCAGTACGAAATCAGCGGTTCCAGTGCAAGATTTGTTTCGCCATAAGTGCCCAGATAAACCAGCTCCTAACAAAACATCAGTATTAAGGTTAATTGCAAAATTTAAAAAGACCGGTTCTGTTAATAACAAGGAACACAAAAGATCTGCGTCAGTGTTGAATACAGATATAGTCGCTGAAATGAAAGACCGATTACTCGCCTCGCCAAATAAATCGATCAGACGTTTGTCTCCTGAAATTAATTTGTCTAAATCGACTGTTCATCGGGCGATCAAACGATTACAATTACGACCTTATCGCATTCAAACGGTTCATCGACTTCTTGAACCCGACAAAGAAAAACTGCTACAATATTGTCAACGGTTCTGTCGATTTCTGCGCGAGGGAATTACCGTTATGGATTCGTTATTTTTCACAGATGAAGCACGGTTTCATTCGGACGGCTACGTAAACAGCCAAAACAGTAGAATTTGGAGCGCTGAAAATCCCCACGTTTATCACGAAAAGCAATTACACCCGCAGAAGTTGGGTGATGCGCGATATCGCGGAAGAAAATAATCGGCATATTTTTCTCGAGTACACCATTAATGCAGAACGATATGAGGATATTTTATTTCGGTTCATCACACTCTTGGAAGAGGAAGACAGACGCTGCCGGCTACAACATGACGGTGCGACATCGCACTACGCAGGTTCAACTTCTGATTTCGTGGAGGAATTCTTTGGTAATCGTGTTATCGGTTGAGGCTTGTGGCCACCAAGATCTCCAGATTTGACTGCGGCGGATTTTTTTCTATGACGTTACCTCAAAGAAAAAGCCTACCGCAACAAACCACGAATACTTGAACGATTGAAAGTCGATATTGAACAAGCTGTATTAAATATCCAGCCACAAACTTTGAAAAAAGTTGCAAGAAACGCTGTAAAAAGAATTGAAGCTTGTATTCAAGAATATGGCGGCCACTTCCAACATTTACTCTAACTGTAAGGTAATAATAAATTTTACATTGGATGGTAATAATAAAATTTACATTTACACATGCCTTTTTATTATTATTTTAATACCTACCAATATAAAGTTGGGTTGCGTTTTATATGGGACACCTGTAGAAGTAATCTGAACAAAGTTTTGTAAAAATCGGTTCAGTAGTTATGGATATATAAAGTGATTTAGAGGCCAAATACGAACACAAACATGTACATACAAACATTAATATCCAGAAAAGTTTCTCCGTTTTTTTTTTGGGGGGGTAACTTAGGGAGTCGAAAACGTCAAGATCCGGTGAAAACGGCATTTCTTCAAATTTAACCGATTATAATACTTTTCCTTCTAGAACTATAAGTGCTATCTAGACGACAAAAGTAAAAATATCAGTGTTAAAATTTCGAGTATAAACTAATTTGAAAACATATAGGATTTTTTTTTTAAGATGGTTAATTACATAAGTTGTTCATGTCTGACGTTAAAAAGAAACTATCATGAAACCATAATCCAGTGTAATCTTTAAAGCAATATTTCGTTACTATAAAAAAATTTTTTCTAACATTTTCTCCCAGACTATATGAACCGTTCTGTACGTAACCTTCTCACCAATAATGAAAGCGAAAAAAAAAACAATTTTAATAGAAATCATCAAAATCAGAGGAAATGAAATCAGGTTAAAAAAATAAAGTACATTGACATTATTTAATTATTTTTTCTGGTTTTACTTTCACTATACTGACATAGATGCGCGCGCACGCGCACACACATCTAAGGAGTTAACTGCACAACATTTAATTACTGATATATCAAGTTATTTTAAATAACATTTCAAGAATAATTTATACTATGTTATAAGTAGAAGTACAGGCAAACGAATGTTAGGTAACAAACAAGTCAATAGATTTGTTTTTTAAAGTATTTTATATATACACACACACACATATATATATATATATATATATATATATATATATATATATATATATATATTATACACATTATTATACACATTTTATATATATATATTTGTCTGATATATTAATTTTTTTCCACAAGAAGCTAGGAAATGGAAATTTTGTAGTGTATGAAAAACCAGACCGGAATTCAAACACAGGACCTTCGAATTAACTACAAGTTTTTATCTTAGATTTTTTTGTAATTTATAAATAAGGATTAGGGTTCAAATACAAAGATAGAAGAACAATTTATAACATTTACAGGAACCAAACAACAACAGTAATAATTGAAGAACATAAGAAAGGGAGTCCGACAAGGATCTTCTTTATCGCCGTTACTTTTTAATCTTTACATGAAACTAACAGTTAATGATGTTACAGAACAATTTAAATTCGGAGTAACAGTACATGGTGAAAAGATAAAGATGCTACGATTTGCTGATAATAGTAATTCTAGCTGAGAGTAAAAAAGATTTAGATGGAACAATGAATGGCATGGATGAAGAACTACCGCATGAAAATAAACAGGAACAAAACGATAGTAATGAAATGTAGTAGAAATAACAAAGATTGACCACTGAATGTGAAAATAGGAAGAGAAAAGATTATAGAGGTAGAAGAATTTTGTTATTTGGGAAGTAGAATTACTAAAGATGGACGAAGCAGGAGCGATATAAAATGTCGAATAGCACAGGCGAAACGAGCCTTCAGTCAAAAATATAATTTGTTTACATCAAAAATTAATTTAAATGTAAAGAAGCAGTTTTGAAAGTATATGTTTGAAGCGTAGCTTTATATAGAAGTGAAACTTGGACGATCGGAGTACCTGAGAAGAAAAGATAAGAAGCATTTCAAATGTGGTGCTATAGGAGAATGTTAAACATCAGATGGGTGGATAAAGTGACAAATGAAGAGGTGTTGCGGCAAATAGATGAAGAAAGAAGCATTTGGAAAGATATAGTTAAAAGAAGAGACAGACTTATAGTCCACATATTAAGGCATCCTGGAATAGTCGCTTTAATATTGGAAGGAATAGGTAAAAGGAAAAAATTGTATAGGCAGGCAACTATTGGAATATATAATACAAATTGTTAGGGATGTTGGATGTAGGGCGTATACCGAAATGAAACGACTAGCACTAGATAGGAAATCTTGGAGAGCTAACCAGTCAAATGACTGAAGACAAAAAAAAATAAGATTAATATTAATTTAAGAAACATTTTATGAAATAAGATACTTTTTATATATATATATATTTTATAAATAAAACGTGCAATCAATAATATACAATACAGCCCGCATCCCGCATAAAATACATTTCACTACACTGGAAGTAAAACAAAGTTAATCGTCAAATAATAAACTTTTACAACATTTCTCCACTGCACAAGTAAAACTTCTCCATAAAAATGTTGTTACGCACATAATTTTTCGTATGTTAAAGTAGGCGCATTAGATTCAAAACATGAATACAAGGCAAAATTTCCTATCGATCAGACCAGTTGGAAAAGGATCCGAAGCATGTATTAATTGAAATACTAAGTCGAGACTACAACCATTCCGACAATTTTTTATCTTCTATATATATATAAATGAATCTTTGTTTGTTCCATACGCGTTATACCAATCATCCGATTGCGATGAAACTGTTTGGTGAGTTGTGCGCAAAGATTTCTGAATTATTTTAGACTCCCTAGAAGATGCTAGGATCGAGATATAAAAAATTGTATTTATTGATTTGGCTCGTATTCAGAATATGTGTTGGTTACATAGAAAAAAATATATCTGCAAAAAAATGAACCCGCTAAATGGCGCTAGGGTTGATATATTTAGAAAAATTGTATTTATGGACCGATTTGGTTCAAATTTAGTATATATATTAGTTACGTGAAAAGAAAAAAAATTGAAACTCTATACCCACGCTAGGTTTGCGCCGGGGTCGAGATATTTACGAAACAAACAAACAACTATACAAACAGACTTTCTTCTTCTATATATATATATATATAAAAGGCAATGTATATATATAATACATTGAAGCCCGAATACAAATACCAAGTATAGAAGAACTTGCGAATAAAATTGGACTTAAAATTTCTTACGAAAAGACTAAAATGATGGCTATAGATCCTTTAGTTATTAATTCTGCGAATATTAACGGAAACAAAGTAGAACTTGTAGAAAAATTTAAATATCTTGGAGAGATCATTACTTGTAATTGTAACGAAAAACAAAATCGGACCGAAAGACTTAATAAATTATTTAATGTGCCAAAAATTGTACAAACCAAAAATACTTATAACAAAAAATCGCTCTCGATTAACACTAAAATTAGACATTACAAAACTGTGGTTAAACCACTAATTTACTTACGCGAGCGAGACTTTATTTAAATTAAATCAGAAAAATAGGACTGAACCTTTTCTTAAAGTTGAACGCAGGATTCTTAGAACCTGCGTAAACAAAAAATATAAACACGAAAATCAGTACAGATTATCGCCTAATAAATTTCTGTACGAAAACTTGGAATCCTTACTCGATACTATGAAAAAGAAGCGAATTTCTTTCTGCGTACACTTGTTAAGATTACCATAGGATAGGATTACTAAGAGAATTATCGATCGATTTTGGTCTTTAAAAAATCCGCCATTATGGATCAAATAAATTAAAGAAAACATGCAAGAATTAAATTTGACTTACGAAGATTCACTTAATAAATCCGAAAAAATAATTAAATTTGTTATTAAAGATCCGAATACCAACTTTAAAGTAAGAACTTTTAATTATACAAAAAGGGTTTATTCAGAAGAGGATCGTAAAGCAACATAATTAAAAATGACTAAATATTGGGAGAAAGTAAAAGGTAAGAACTTAAAGGCCAAAAGATCGGCAAAAAAGACTTGAATTATTCTGACTAACGTGGTCCTTTGCGGCCTTAAAAGTAAAAAAAAAAAAAAGGGCAATGTTCGTATGTGTGTCAATTAGACTAAAAAACTACTGGACCGATTAACGCGTGGGTTTTTGCAAAATGGCCCGCGTTGTCCGGAGATGGTTTAAAGCTATTGAAATCCTAGATCTGATTAATAGAAAGAAAGTTAGGGGTATTTTGAACAGACTACGGTGTTTAGAGAGTACTTTGAATTAAATCCGATAGGTAGTGCTGTTTTGACGATTGGATTTATTTACATTCTTACTTTTATAAAATGAATGGTTAAATTTTGTGAAATTCCGTAATGTTGCAGTTTTTTAATGTTTTATCAAACTTTCAAGTCTATACATATCTATACATATATATTCTGTATCCTACACTCTATATTCTATAATCTATACGTATATATTCAAATCTAGCAATAGCGAAGAATTGCCGGATATGCTAGTACAAAAAATAAAATTTAAAAACTATGATTTCTTTCTGTAGGCTGTAGGTCGTTAAGTATTGATTTTACAGAAAAAATCATTCTGTCAAAAATGTAATGCGGAAAATTCTACACAGAAAAACCTATGGAAACACTCCGATCAGGTAAAAAATAAACGAGTTAGGGAAATAAATAGTAGCGCACTATACACTTCCTGTGCCTCATCATATTCAGAATATGTGTTAGTTACATGGAAAGAAATACCTCTACAAAAATGTACCCGCTAGATAGCGCTGGAGTTGAGATATTAAGAAAAATTGCATTTATGGTCCGACGTGGCTCATAATCAGGTAATATATATCAAAATTACGTGAAAATAAATATTTTTGCAAACATTATACCAGCTAGGTGGGACCGGTGTCGAGATATTTATGAAACAAACAGATAAATATACAAACAGACTTTCTTGTTCTATATATATATAACGCAATGTTCGTACGTTTGTCCGCTGTTAAGTAAAAAACTACTGGACTGATTTACGCGCGAGAAATAGGGAAAATGAAAAGGGGGAAAATGGAGAAAAGGAAATAGAGAAAAAGTGAAAAGTTAAATTTTGTATATATATAATGAAATCTAACAATAGCTAAGCATTACCAGGTTTGCTAGTATATATATATATATATATATATATATATATATATATATAAAATCGATACATATAAAACCGTTTACCGTATAACATAAAAAAAAGAGTAGGAGAAGGAGTAGAGTAACAGAAAGTGATGAGCAAACATAATAAAATAAATGAGTAGGGAAGGAGATATATATATATATATATATATATATATGTATGTACGCTGCACACAAGGCAGAAGTCATTATGTAAAGTATAGCATAGGAATTGAAGGGAGGGGAATAAAGAGGCGTATAGGGTTGCTCTCTATTCAATGCAGTATAACAGCAAAAAAAGGGCAGATGTTAGGACAACATATTTAACGATCAACTACACACACACACACACACACACACACACAACGGTTTAATAAAAGAAATTGAATAAAAACACACGCCAACAATATAAATATAGCATTACATGCTATAACTAAGAAAACTCCGAAGGAAAGCACATCAAAAACTTTAATAAAAACTAGGTCAAGATATATATATATATATATATATATATAGAGAGAGAGAGAGAGAGAGAGAGAGAGAGATAGCTTTATTATCTCACTAATGGGGTTGAGATTAAAAATAAAAATGAAATGAAAAAACACATAAAAGAAAGAAAAATTGATAAAGGAAGAAATAATAAAAGAAGTGACGAAGAAAAAAAAAGAAATAAAAAATGTGATATAGAACGGGAATAGGAGAAGGGGAAGTAATCTTGAAAAAAGAGTTGGAATATCACAAACAACCAACATACAGCAGTATGGTTAGGGGTGGACAGTTTTTAGAAAAAACCATCTGATCAATCGATGTAGGAAAACCACCACACAAAAAAAAACGTTTATATCTAATTATACGGGTAGACTTTATGTACGTAAAAAAACTGTATTTGAACAGGAATGGAATCATTCGAGTTAATTTTGTTACTGACAATCAGCACGTAAACCATAACCACGTAAGAATATATTATTTTGTTTAACTTAGCTTTATAACAACTAAAAAAAGGATTTACTTTCACATTTTTGTTTAAAATATGCCAAAGAAAAGCTGTATACAGAATAAAAAATACCTTTTGTTTTTGTAGTAATGTAATTTCAAAATCCCATACCATTAAATCAATTTTTTTTAAATATCCCTTTCGGCACCCCGGAAGGCGAAGGTAGATTTCACCGGTGGTAAGTAGCTGATAAAAAAGATTTCCACCTTTATGTTAAGAAAAACTTCAAATTTACTCAATACAACAATAGTTGCATGTAAAAAAAAAGTTTCACATGTTTAGGATACGAAAATCCCCATCATACAATTCCAGAAACATTTTGGTCATCTCTTACTGTAAGGGTTGGTCATATCAAAAATTGTTTCAGACAAAATTTTAGGTAATGTTTAGAGGACTAATGACCACTTCAAACCGAATCGATACTGTGCCTATTAAGGGAGGTATAATTTTTTTGTCTTCGAAACCCCATTTTTTCTACCCCCTGGGCCAATAATTGGTGATATCAAAAAACTTTACTTATATAAGTTTTAGGGCCTTATCCAAAGAATAGTAGGAACTTTAAACGAATTCGATATTTTACTTAATAAGAAAGTTATAGCGATATATTGTTTTTTTTTTTCGAAAAATATCCCCCAATTACACCCCGATGGTCCGATTTTACCCATTACCAATCTGGACCGAGATTTTAGTTCGTTATATTTTATGTATCATTTTGAAAGTGATTGGCGCAAAATTACGGTAGATGTCGTATCCAAAAGAAAGTGAAATATATATTTAAATGTATATATAAATTTTTAAACTGACAGTGGTTTTGGGGTCTGGAAGATGTGAAACGCGAAGATGTCGAACTTTTCCGGAAGTCGAATCATGGTACCCATTACAATAGGTAGCTTTCTTATGAAATCTACCTAAAAACATGTGCTTCGTCATAACTGCATGACGTCATCTATGTCGCCACGCACTACGTATTCTGCAGACCAGTGATAGACGGAAGTTACCTCCCTCAATAAAACATTCAACAAAAGTCAATCGATTTAAATCACTAATAAACAGTAATATTTTAAAGTAAAAGAAAGAAAGGAACGGACTTGTGGGATTTATAAGCGTCATTTTGGACCGTTAACCCACTCTTTTTCCTGTTTAGCCTTCGGGAATTACTGTTCAGGTATTACTTCAAAGGATGATATGTATGAGTGTAAATAGTGTTGTACAGTCTCAGTTCGACCATTTCTGAGATGTGTGGTTAATTGAAACCCAACCACACCAAAGAACACCGGTATCCACGATCTAGTATTCAAATCCGTATAAAAATAATTGCGTTTACTAGGACTTGAACGCTGGAACTCTCGACTTCCAAATCAGCTGATTTGGGAAGATGCGTTCACCACTACATCAATTCGGTGGGTTTGGACCGTTAACCCGGTGTAATTTTACATGAATTGTACCAAATGTTTCTCTTTTAACAAAAATTCCCCAATTAAACGGCTACCCCGAATAACCGGTGGTCCTACTAACCGGAATCTATGAACTAAAGTGATCCATTATGGTCTTAACAAAAAAAAAATTGGGATTTCCTTCTATAAGACCATAATGCATCACTTTAGTTCATTTTTTTGGCAAGTTCTTTCTTGTCTTGCTGATTTGTTGTTTTTCTAGTAATTTCTAAGGGTTTCAGATCTTATTGCCCTTTCTTGTTCAGAGTACACCCGGCTTATTGTTTTCTTGGGTTTTGATAGGAATCTTGTTTCTTTATTTTTTTGATTTCTCATAGTTTCCGGTTTTCGTTTTAAGGTTTTCACGAGTTATATCTAATTCTTCCACGTCTTTCTGTACTTCGTATAACCAGTTCGGTTTGTTTTTCTTGTTCCAGAAAAGTTCGATTATCCGTCTGATAAGTCTGGTGTCTTCCATTCTGAAAATATGTCCTAGAAAGGAAATTCTCTTCTTTCTAAAGTTATTAGTTATCGGGATGATAGTTTTATAAATCTCTTCGTTTGGAATAATTCTCCAAATCCCGTCTTTTTTAATGTTTTTCCCGACGCATCGTCGTAGAATCTGTCTTTCAATCTTTTCCAGTTAATCGGTAAACCTTGCCTGGTACGGTCCAAATATGGTTTCGCATCCGTAAAGTATTTCCGGTCGGATAACTGAGTTATAATGTTTTATTTTTGTATTTATGGACATGCATTTTTTGTTATAGATGTTTTGTGTTTTTATTGTGGCTTTGATGAGTTTATTTATTCTTTCATTCCAGCTTGGATTTTCTTGGAGGTTGTGTGTGATGTTTTCCCCCAAATATTTAAAGTCTTCTACTAGTTCTATGTCATTATTGTTTATTTTTACTTTGCTTATGCATAGCGGGTCTTTCACCATAATTTTGGTTTTTTCGTATGAAATTTTTAGACCAATTTTTCCTGCAATCTCTTCCAGTGTTGACATTTGGTACCTGGCCTCTTCTATATTTTGGGATAGTATGGTTAAATCGTCCGCAAAGCCTAGGCAATTTACTGAAATACCTTTTCCAGGTAAGCCCCCCATTTTATTATAAGTGAATAATTTTTTCGTACTCCTCATACCTCAAAACGTAAAGAAAATTCATTTTTTCACCCCCCCCTCCACCACAGAACCATGTAACTGAAATATCATACTGTATTCATTCAAAAAAAAGTAAAAAAAAAAAACAATTTCAAGTTTCCCGCTAAAAACCGTTCATTTCTACACTTATATCTAAACAATCGGTCGATGAATCAAGTAAGTGGCGCATACAAGTGAATAAACAATGAACTAAAACAAAAAAAAATACTATAAAAGAGTGAGAAAAAATGTTCAAACAAGAAAGATTAAAATCGTACTTCAATACTACAAAAATAAAAATACACACTTTCGTACGCGTAAGTACAGTTAAAAACTCGATATAAATGCAACAAGCAGAATCTACAGTATACAATAATAACAATAACAGCTCTTCTAAATGCAGTTGGTAGGAGATAATATAAAATACATGTATCTGCTGACAATAATACAAGTCAAGAGGAAAGTCTGGCATACCATCATGGTTCATGCAGCTGTGTAAGAGAGACAGAAGGATACTGAGTGAGTAAGTGACTATGGAAGGGAGCAAAATGAGTAAGATAAGTTAACGTTAAAGGCTTGAATAGTGTTTGTATTCTGGCCGACCTTGAGTTTTTTTAAAAATATGCATGTACCACGTTTGTTGTGTGTATGTGTGTGTTTTAATTATTTTACTACGTAATGTATATTATGAAAAGGCTAGTTTAAATTTTCCTTGCTTTTAAAACAAATTTTATATATATATATATAATTGGTCAATAATATTTCTTGACCCATGTCAGAATTCTTTATTTAAATGTCAATATATATGCAAAAAAAAAAGAACAATGAAATTGTAAACAATACGGTAAGAGTCTCGGAGATCTCATTACATGTCGGCCTCCGTTGTGCGAGTGATAGAGTCTCGGCCTTACATCCGGAGGTCCCGGGCTCGAATCCCGTTTGGGTATGACATTTTCACACACGCTACGAATCACTCATCTCATCCTCTGAACGAATACGAAACTACTGTCCGGGAGGTTAAACAAAAAAAATAATTTCTTCCCTTCAAAAAACAAAAATTTCTGTAATATAAATAAAACTAGAAATTTGGAAAAATGCAGGAGGAATCGGTTAAGAAATCTTTGCATAATTCTCTGGTTAAAATTTGGGAATCCGAAAAACTTCCAGAACACTGAACGACAGCTATTATATACATCCTTTACACAAAAAAGGCGACAAGACAAATCCAGACAATTATCGTGGAATTTCGTTATTGGATTGTACGTATAAAATTTTATCTAGAATTATTTACGATAGAATTAAGGACCGACTAGAAAGCGAGCTAGGCGATTACCAAGGTGGTTTTCGGCATGGCGCAGTTGTCCAGATCAAATTATTACTTTGAAATTACTTATAGATATTTATGATAGAAAGCAAAAACAGATGATTATTTCTTTTATTGGTTTCAAAAAAGCGTACGATTGCATACGTAGGCCTTCGATGTTAAAAATTCTGAGAAATCTCGGATTGGATCCTAAATTGATAAATATGATCGGTTTAACATTGACAAATACAAAATCTAAAGTGAAGTTTCGTGGCGAATTTTCCGAACCTTTTTACATAAAATCCGGACTGAGACAACGCGACGGACTTTTGCCGTTATTATTTAATTGTGCGCTAGAATTTCTGATGCGCGAATGGTTTAAAATTAATCCAAAAAATATTCACGTAGGGTACAAAAGAAATAACTTAAATTTAAATCGCCTAGGATTTGCCGACGACTTAGCTTTATTAGCTAATAGTATCGCGGAAGCCAGAATACAAATAACAAGTATAGAAGAACTTGCGAATAAAATTGGACTTAAAATTTCTTACGAAAAGACTAAAATGATGGCTATAGATCCTTTAGTTATTAATTCTGCGAATATTAATGGAAACAAAGTAGAACTTGTAGAAAAGTTTAAATATCTTGGAGAGTACATTACTTGTAATTGGAACGAAAAACAAAATCGGACCGAAAGATAATAAATTATTTAAAGCGCTACAAGTAACCAAAAATACTTACAAAAAAAAATCGCTCTCGATTAACACTAAAATTAGACATTACAAAACTGTGGTTAAACCACTAATTTACTTACGCGAGCGAGACTTTATTTAGATTAAATCAGAAAAATAGGACTGGACCTTTGCTTAAAGTTGAACGCAGGATTCTTAGAACCTGCATAAAAAAATGTATAAACACGAAAATCAGTATGGATTATCGCCTAATAAATTTCTGTACGAAAACTTGGAATCCTTAATCGATACTATGAAAAAGAAGCGAATTTCTTTCTGCGCACACTTGTTAAGATTACCGCAGGGTAGGATTACTAAGAGAATTATCGATCGATTTTAAGTAACTGGTCATTGAAAATCAGCTGATTTCGAAGTCGATAGTTCTAAGGTTCAAATCCTACTAAGGAAATCAATTTTATACGGATTTGAATACTACAACGTGGATACCGGTATTCTTTGGTGATCGGGTTTCAATTAACCATACATTCCAGGAATGGTCGATCTGGGACTGTACAAGACTATACTTCGTTAAAATTTATACATATCATCCTCTTAAGTAAAACCTTACGGTGGTTCCTAAGGCTAAATAGAAAAGAGAGAGAATATCGTTAACAAAGTTTAATTTATTTCTATCTTTGTATGAAAAATAAAAAAAAATGAATAAAATCTATTGTATTACAGTGATCTTTTATTCTCACAGAAACAACTTTAATTTCTTTTATCTAGCTTCCTACTAAAATCTACAAAAAAAAAATCAATTTTGACAATAAAACTAAATTTTACATCCTGTTTTACAATTATTTTATATTAAAAATAAAAATAAAAATAATAATCCAGAATTAAACCAGTTTTATAATAAATAAAACAATGAAAAAATAACTAACGAAGTGCAAAATATAAACGCTGTATTTAAAAACCAGTTCTCGTATATTTTTATAAGAGTAACAATTATTATTGTACTTGTTTACGCCGATATTCGTTTACAATTAAAAGATCGCTTGACTAACTTTTAACAATTAAATAACTTTCAAAAATCTTTTCCTGACATTTAAATTAATTTTTGATGTAAACAAATTATATTTCTTACTGAAGGCTCGTTTCGCTTGTGCTATTCGGCATTTTATATCGCTCCTGCTTCGTCCATCTTTACTAATTCTACTTCCCAAATAACAAAATTATTCTGCCTCCATAATCTTTTCTCCTCCTATTTTCATATTCAGTGGTCCATGTTTGTTAATACATTTCATTACTTTCATTTTGTTCTTGTTTATTTTCATGCGTAGGACTTCATCCATGCCATTAATTGTTTCTTCTAAATCCTTTTTACTATCGGCTAGAATTACTACATCATCAGCAAATCGTAGCATCTTTATCTTTTCACCTTGTACTGTTACTCCGAATGTAAATTGTTCTTTAACGTCATTAATTGCTAGTTCTATATAAAGATTAATTTATTTCTACGTTAAAGAACAATTTAGATTCGGAGTAACAGTACAAGGTGAAAAGATAAAGATGCAACGATTTGCTGATGGTATAGTAATTCTAGCCGAGAGTAAAAAGGATTTAGAAGAAACAATTAATGGCATGGATGAAGTCCTACGCATGAAAATAAACAAGAACAAAATGAAAGTAATGAAATGTATTAACAAACATGGACCACTGAATATGAAAATAGGAGGAGAAAAGATTATGGAGGCAGAATAATTTTGTTATTTGGGAAGTAGAATTACTAAAGATGGACGAAGCAGGAGCGATATAAAATGCCGAATAGCACAAGCGAAACGAGCCTTCAGTAAGAAATATAAAATTTGTTTACATCAAAAATTAATTTAAATGTCAGATTTAAAGATTTATGAAAGTGTATGTTTGGAGTGTCGCTTTATGTGGAAGTGAAACTTGGACGATCGGAGTATCTGAGAAGAAAAGATTAGAAGCTTTTGAAATGCGGTGCTAAAGGAGAATGTTAATAATCAGATGGGTGGATAAAGTGACAAATGAAGAGGTATTGCGGCAAATAGATGAAGAAAGAAGCATTTGGAAAAATATAGTTAAAAGAGGAGACAGACTTATAGGCTACATATTAAGGCATCCTGGAATAGTCGCTTTAATATTGGAAGGACAGGTAGAAGAAAAAAATTGTGTAGGCAGGCCACGTTTGGAATATGTAAAACAAATTTTTAGGGATGTAGGATGTAGAGGGTATACTGAAATGAAACGACTAGCACTAGATTGGGAATCTTGAAGAGCTGCATCAAACCAGTCAAATGACTGAAGACAAAAAAAAATATATATATAAATTTATTCATTTATTTTTCCATATACGATTTTTCAAATTTTTGGAGAATTTTTAATATTTGTAATAAATTTAGTTTTTTGAAAAGAAATTTGTAAATCTATTTTATCTATGACGGAAAGGAGACGGTATATGCGTTTGAGGTAAAATGCTGTGTGTGTGTTGTATGTGTGTGTGTTACCAATTTCCATAAAACTATTGGACCGATTTCGATGCGATTTTTTTTGCAATACATAGGTATCATTTTAAGAGCAGCTTCTAAGATTATTTTTTTGTGGTTATAAGCAGCCAGGGGGCGCTGCAGTAGATATGTTTCTTCAAAACGGTTTCGTGGGTTTTTAAAATTGTTAATTTTGCTACTTGTTCAGCTGACATTTTTATAAGATTAATTTGAATTTCTCCAGTTTAAATATCCGGAAAAAAGGTTACCAGATCATCTACAAAAGGGCCAAACAATTGATTTCGAGAATCATAACCTAACTTGACTAGTTTCACATTTTCTAATTTTAAAATTTCTATCTGTTTGTTCTAGTCTCTAATTATTTTTTTTCATAACTATAATAAACAGTACAAGCGATAGATCATCAACTTGTCTCACACCTGTTTTGATTACATTTTATTTTATATATATATATATATATATATATATATATACTTTTCTATGAACACCTATTGTTTTGTTCCAAGTAACTTGATCTGCCAAGTGTCAAGCTCCACGTAACAATATAGTTGAATGTACCAAAGCAGAAGTTCTGACATTTATATAAACTGATACTATCCACTTCTTAGCTTTTATCTTAAATCAAACCCCAATTAAAATTTATTGTATTAAAGCTATTTAATATACCCTAAAAATGTTTACAAAAAAAATGAACATTAATATTCTAATCACAAGTTAATACTATTAAATTCCGTTTGAAAAGATGTAGTCCACCCTCTCGAATAGAATTTCAAAAAATTAAAAATTAAAAAACTGCGCTGAGCAATTAATTTTATCATGAAAAATTATTTGTTCAACAAGTATATAATTATAAAAAAAAAAATCGTAATTCTGCCCAAGAGTACCGGCTTTTCATTATGTTATTTTATATAAATTGATTTTTTAATTTTATTCCGTAAGGAATTTTTTTTTTTTTGTCTTCAGTCATTTGACTGGTTTGATGCAGCTCTCCAAGATTCCCTATCTAGTGCTAGTCGTTTCATACAAAAAAAAAATTAAAAAAAAAAAAAGGTGAAATATTTTTTTTTTTAATTTAATATTTCTGTTTATTTGAGGTTACGTAGACTGTGTAATGTGGTGTATTTTTCATACGCGCTTATGCTAGGCGAGCGAAAACTACCCCCAAAATGACATGGTACCGATCAGCAACGTTCTAATCGCTAATCTTCACATTACTTTATGTTTTTGATAGCGTTGAATCTGAATATGAAATTTATTTTCATCTAGAATTGAAAGAACACTGTCAAAATTGACATTTTAACCAAAAATATCATGATTTTTTTGTGTTTAACTCGTTGTATCTATGCCGGATATGAATATTTCTTAACGAAAAATGGTATGATTTTCAAGCGAGACTTCAAAAAAAAAACAAGACCAGATCGGATTTTTCAAAGGATTTTCCGGCCGAATTATGATTTTTTGAAAATTTTAGGTGCATTTTCACGACTTAGTAACACATTCAATTGCAAAGTTTCAAATTTTCACTTTTAACCCGTACAGTATTAAAATTTAACACATTAAAAGGTTTTTCACAACGTTACAGCTCTTAATATACAATAGAAAAAAAACATTATGGAAATTTGAAGTACATCGTACGTAGTACGGGCGACGGGCGCTCGAGCTAAACCCACCGAGTAGGTCTAGTGGTGAAACCCACCGGGTTGGTCTAGTGGTTAACGCGTCTTCCCAAATCAGCTGATTTGGAAGTCGAGAGTTACAGCGTTCAAGTCCTAGTAAAGCCAGATATTTTTACATGGATTTGAATACTAGATCGTGTGTACCGGTGTTCTTTGGTGGTTGGGTTTCAATTAACCACACATCTCAGGAATGGTCGAACTGAGAATGTACAAGACTAACACTTCATTTACACTCATACATATCATCCTCATTCATCCTCTGAAGAATTATCTAAAAGGTAGTTACCGGAGGCTAAACAGGAAAAAGAAAGGTCTAGTGGTGAACGCGTCTTAGCAAATTAACTGATCTGAAAGTCCAGAGTTCAAGTCCTAGTAAAATCAGTTATTTTTACACGGATTTGAATACTAGATCGTGGATACAGGTGTTCTTTAGTAGTTGAATTTCAATTAACCACACATCTCAGGAATGGTCGAACTGAGACTGTGCACGACTACACTTCATTTCCCATCCATATATATATCATCTTTCATCCACCTTACTTCCGGAGATTAAACAGAAAAAGAAGGAAAGAAAAGTCTTTCCTAACATATATATATATATTTCCTAACATCGTAACATTAATGTTACGTGTTATGGTATCTCCTAGGTATTTAAATTTCCCCACTGGTTTCACTTTGTTTCCGTTTATTTCACTTTCTTTTTATAAATAAATATTCTTCTTTTCAAATTTATTTTTGTAATTCTCAAGATACAGTACACTAATAATAAATATTTATTTTTAATTATCAATTTAACTACGATATTTTTTTCAGAAAAAAATAATAAGTCGTTAATTATTTTTAAATATCATACAGACTTCAGTAATAAAAAAAAAAAAACTCAAAGAGAAGCAAAATGTCATTGATATCTTTTTTATTATTATTATTATTATTATTATAAAACATGGAGGTAAAAATAAATAAATAATATTGCATAATATCCATAGATGTGACGTCATAAGAAGTTTGTTCTAATAAGAAATAGACACAAGTACTACAACTTCGCTGTGAACTTATATAAATATGACCTCACAATTGGATTACCTTGGATTTCATTTTATAAGTATATATACGTCACAAACATATAGACGCACACGAAAGCGCGCACCATAGACGGTGATTGTACTGAAGTATTTAAAAAAATAAATAAAACAAAACAAACGGCTGCTCGCGGGCGTACACAAACGAACGACACGTCATTGTACAAACAACTGCAACCTAACCCACAGAATACCATTAGTAATTTTATATACATATATATACAGGCTACGTTAACTCAAGAATGTTAGTAGTCGTAAAAAAACCACAACTATTTTTTAATTTTTTTTATTCTTACACCGCAATGATAGGCTTTGTTTCTATGAATTATTTTGTGTGTGTGTGTGTGTGTGTGTGTGTGTGTGTGTGTGTGTGTGTGTGTGTGTGTGTGTGTGTGTGTGTGTGTGTGTGTGTGTGTGTGTCTGTGTTGCGTAAAGCTGAATAATTAAATAAAACAGAAATGAACGCAAATTTAATTGAGAAAAATTAGTGGAAAATTTCTTTATACTATTTTGGTAAACCTGAATGAATCTTGCTGGTCTATCTAAACCAATTAAGTGACGGATAATTAATTTTATTGATAAATATAAAGAATTATTTGCAGAGTAAAAGGAAATAATTTTGGAAATTAAATAATTTGAAATAAGGAAAAAAAGTTTATACAAACATATATCCGAAAACGCTTTGTTATCAAGTT
The DNA here is from genome assembly GCF_047948215.1 of Lycorma delicatula. Lineage (NCBI taxonomy): Eukaryota > Metazoa > Arthropoda > Insecta > Hemiptera > Fulgoridae > Lycorma > Lycorma delicatula. The sequence goes on from NC_134467.1 coordinate 20,612,891, forward strand.
ACAACTATCGAAATAATTCGCCCGGTGAAATGAGGTTATACTGAAATTTACATGATCGTTCAAATATTTTCTTCATGTAACATTTAGAAGATTTTTTTTTTCAAATACCGCTTCGACAATGTTATAATTTATTTTATATGTTACAAATATAGTTTTTATTCCAAAAATGATTTAGAACATTTTGGAAAATAATTAAACACTTAGGTTTAGAATAATTTTAGAATATACTATGGGGCTGGGCCCTCTAGCTGATTAGCGGCCCAACCTCGTTACAATGGAGTAAAAAAGTGAAAACGATAAAATTAATATTTTTGATATAGGAAAATAGTACCAATAAAAAAAAAAAATTAAAAGTATATTAACATGTTGCACATTTAAATCAATTAAATTTCGAATTATTTAAATTTTCGTATAATCAGAATTTTTCTTACCATTTTATAATATAGAGAGGGAATAAAGTAAAATGTATATAATACATCCAAAAAAGGTAAAAAAACATCCTAATTTTTGGTAACATAAACATATTTTATGATTTTTATAAAATTTAACGTTAAATTCTTAGCTAATAAGAAAACAACATATAGGAAATGGACAAAAAAAATTCCCTTTCAAAATAACGGTTTAAGTGTCTTCGATAAAATATGTTAGTAGGGGAAGTCAAACCTTCACACTAAGAGACTGGTAACACGTGGTAGCCCCTCTCCAACTTATGACGTCACCAACCGTTTCCAGTATATCTAGTAACGGCTTAGTTTATTTTTTATTTAGTTTTATTTAGTTTATTTTTTAAAGATGACATCTTACAGGTGACCTCCTCTTCTACGTAAACACTCACGAAGTCTCTTCGTTAAATTGTTCACGGTTTGACGTAACATCTCAACTGGAATTTCCGCAATTGCTTCTCGGATCTTTGCCTTCAGTTCTTCCGTTGTAGCAGGTCTACTGCGGAACGCTTTGCTTTTAAGGTGACCCCGCAAAAAGTAATCGCAAGCTGAGAGATCAGGCGATCTGGGAGGCAATCTAATGTCACCGTTTTCTGAAATGACACGTTGTCAAAACAATCGGCGTACAGCTGCCATCGATATTCGTGCGGTATGTGACGTTGCTCCGTCTTGTTGAAACCAGGCAGTGTTAAGAATCGGTGGAAATCTCTTTTGTTGTTCCACAACAAAGGTTTCAAGCACGGCTACGTAACGAGCGACGTCACTGTAATCGCAAGACCGTTGTCATCCTCAAAAATAACACCGTAAGATGACATAGCACACCACACGGTCGCTTTCTGGCTGTGCAACGGACGCCGGTGTAGCCGCGTAGGATTTTCTTGTGCCCGGTATCTGAAATTTTGCTCGTTAACAAATCCACCGAGGTGGAAATGCGCTTCGTCTGACATCCACAGTGCGTGAACAAACTCTTCGTTATCGTTTATCTTCTGAAGCATTACATTACATAATTGTGCTCGCACACTAGCATCGTTCGGTTTCAGTTCCTGGACGATCTGCAACTCGTACGGATGGAATTGCAAGTCCTTCACTAACATTCTTCGAACGCTTGAACTATGCGATTGTAAAGATGCTGAGAGACGACGGATTGACCAATGTGGACTTCGTGTGACAGCATCTTGTAAAGCTTGAACATTCTATGGTGTACGGACGGTTCGCTCACGGCCTGGAGGTTTCTTTTTCATTGCCGAACCGGTTTCCTCAAAATTAGATATCCGTGTTTTAATTGCACGTGCTGATGGAACACGGTCGTGCCGTCCCGGATTAAAATGACGGCGAAATTCTCTACGCGCTCCCTCCACGCTGTCATTGTTTTTATAAAACGCTTTGATAACAAATGCACGTTGCGCACCACTCCAAGGATCCATGACAACTAAATGGCAGGTTAGGTTAAAGAGGCTGGCGCCACTTATCAAGTGGTACCAATCGCCCACGGCTACCAACACAACTTTCAAAATTTCCCGTTTCTTTGATTCACGTGTATATATGTTACGATAAAACCCCGAATACCGGTAAATCTTAAGTTTTACCGGTAAATTCTAACATTTACCAAGTGACTTGGTATAAGTCCGAAAAAATCTTGAAAACACATTAATTTCGGACTTTTACCAAATAGTTTTGGCCATTATTGACATTTACCATAGACTTTTGGTAAAAGTTGACAATTCTGTAATGAAATCACTCAAAAGTATGAATTTAAAAATGCTCATCCCAATTTCGGAATTTCAGTGAACTGCGGGTGAAAAATGAAACAGGTTTTTTTCAAAAGATTACAACAAAAAATTCAAAAGATTATAAAATCAACGTATAAAGTGAAGAATAAATATGAAACAATGATTTTGAAAGAATAAATCCTTTTTAAAGAATAAAGCCTGTAGAATACAATTACCATTAAGAATAATAGATTAACTTTTTTGTATAAAAATTATTCTAAATAACATTAAATAAAATTCAATCACATTTTCTAAGCAGCATGTTTTTTTTTTAATCATGGAATTTTGTAAAAGGAAAGATGAATTTTACGATAAACAAAAAAATTGGAGGGCTATATTTTAAAAAACAGAATATTTAATTATATTTTTTAGGTTTTTTATATCTTTCCTTAAGTTTTAGAATGGTTTGAACGAACAAAATGGTTGTATTTAATGAAAAACGTTCAGTTGGGATACAAAACGTTTTTTCCCGCAGCAAAAATTGAAAATAAATTGGGTTAAAAAACAATCCGGTGTTAGACCCAGACTGTATATTTAAGAATTAACAATTAATTGATTATTCTCACGTTTGAAAATGATTAATTTTAATGCAATTTTTGAACTGAAATCACTAAATTGAGAAGAGAATTTTTAAATTCATGCTCTTTCCTATTTAGAAGTGATTTAGTTACAGAATTGTCAACTTTTACCACCAACAGAATACGGTAATTATCAACAATGACCAAAACGATTTGGTAAAAGTCCGAATTAAATGTGTTTTCGAGGTTTTTTCGGACTTTTACCAAGTAACTTGGTAAATGTTAGAATTTACCGGTAAAACTTAGATTTACCGGTATTATCGTAACATATATATAGGAGAGATTATCTCTAAAGTAAAGACCGTTTCATTGTAAAAAAATATATTCTGATAACTTTATAAATATATATTTTTTTAAATTAATGTTTTTATTTCTCTTAAACTACATACCTTATACTACTTCTCTATATAATCGCCACATGAATTAAGACATTTATCGTAGCGATACACCAGTTTCAATATACCCTCGTCGTATTCTTCTGCCACCAGTTCATTTAGCCACTGAATAACAGTATTTTTAACTTCATCGTCACCCGCAAATCGCTTACCACTGAAAAAATTATTTTAATTTCCTAAACAAATAATAATTAGAAGAAACTAAGTCCGAACTATATGGTGGGTAATCGTAAATTTCCCATCCATATATTCTCAGTGAGTCACGTGTCGGACACGCAACATATGGACGTGCATTATCGTGCAGTAGGACGACGCCGTCGGTCAGGCGCCCACGTCACCGATTTTGAATGGCGCGCTTTTTATCGATTGTATATTTCTTACATTTCAAAAAATTTGCATTTTGGACTTTTTCTTAACAGCAGTAATACGTCCTCAGTGAGAGAACTTTCAACGATATATCGTAAATGGTACTTATTTTCAACGGTTCCAGAGTTATAGCCAAATAAAATTTTAATTAATGAAATATTTGGATCTTACAACGGAAAGACATTTTTTTGAACTTTTTTTTAATTAATAATTATTAACCTGTGATTGTAAAAAAATGTTTACAATAAATAAAGTTATATATATAAGATAAATAGATATATTTTAGATTTTTTGAGATGAAATATCTCTAAAAACCTTTTCAGTTATGCCAAGAAACATGGGTAAAAATTTATGATTTATGATTAAATTTATGATTTATGATCGAGTAGTTTTTTTGTTTATCCCGAACAAACAAAATCTTTCTTCCTCTTTTTATATATATATATATATATATATATATATATATATATATATATATATATATAGAGAGAGAGAGAGAGAGAGAGAGAGAGAGAGAGAGGAAACAAATAATTTAGTATTCCTAAACTCCTGAAAGCTTTAAACGTTCCTGAAAGCTTTAAACTTATATGCGACGTAATGATCTTTTCCTTTTTACTTCCGTGTACGAAATAAAGGAAGTATTGTGACCGAGAAAAATCTCGGTTTTCAGATTTCAACGGAAATATCCATTTTGACCATCCCTGAATCCATTTTGACTAATTTCGGCATGACGTTTGCACGCGGGGTACGTACGTACTACGTATCTCACATAACTCAAAAACGATTAGCCGTAGGATGAAATTTTGGATTTAGGACTGTTGAAACATTTAGTTATTCACCTCCCCTTTATACTGCAATCGACTAAACCAAAAGAGTAAAAAAAAATCCCAAAATCCAAAACAATTTTGATTTTGGACTTTTTCATAACTGCAGTAATAAGCTCTCATTGAGAACTTTTCAACTATATATCATAAATGGTACTTATTTTCATTAGTTCCAGAGTTATAGCGAAATAAAATTTTAATTAATGAAATATTTGGATCTTACAAGGGGAAGGGCACATCGGTTCGAATCCGACTTCATTTTTTTTTAACTTTTTTTTAATTTAATTTATTGATTTATTAATCAAATGATTTATTTATTAACCTCTAATTGTAAAAAAAATATATATACAATAAATAATAATTTAATAATAGCAGTATATGAAAACAAATCAGAAGTTATTACTAAAATAAAATTGTATGTACTTTTAAAAAATGTGTATATGTAATTTAATTGGCGTACAAGGAAGTTATGTGGTTTCCACGTCAGATTTGGTGAAACATCTCATTATTTAATATTAATTGAAAATTATAATTTAGAATCTTATTATTTATCTTTATGCATTTTTTTCAGTCTACTTGATAATAAATATGGCTATACAATTTAGTAACTTCTTGTTTCGTTTTTGTTATCCATTTTGTTGATTGTTACATCATAATAATTTTAAAAAACATAATATTAGATAGATATAAGACTTATATTTATTTACAGAGTAATAAAGAGATTTCTACTCTAACCTAATATTTCAGGTAATACTGTTGAATTAATAATAATAGTATAAATATTTGATGTTAATAGAAAAACTAATATTTTAACAATTGTGTAACTGTCCACTTTATTAAAGAATTAGAAGAGAATCATATCTTATTTTCCAAAATTAAATACGTTTAAATGAAATCCAACAAAAAATATGTATATGTAATTTAATAGACGTACAAGGAAGTCATGTGGTGTCCACATCAGATTTTTTTCTTTTTTATAAAACGTTTGCAAAAACGAATTTTTTTTTTTTAATTAGATGTCCTTGTACCTTTTTATATTAATTAATATAAAATTATAAAATAAAAGAAATAATTTAAATAATAAAAAAAAAAAGAATATTCAATCAATAGAACAAATATAAGATGTAAAATAATAAACTAATTTATCTATTGATGAGGAAAAAGTGTAATTAATCATAAACTTGTCACGTAATATTTAATGAATACAACAAAAAAAAAATGACAACTGTTATTTCCTTTTTATTAATTCAAAGAACAAATAAAAGATAAAACAAAGAATAAAAATCAAAAGATGTTTACTGGAATAGTATATTAATTAATAGAATAGAATTTGAATAGAAGTTAAATAAATTTTAATCCTTAACACTCCGAACAAACAGAAAAGTGTATAATGGCCTTACGATTTTTACATCAATATTTATAAATCATCTATAAAAATTGATAATTTTCTTTTATTTTATTGCAACGTTCAATATTCAATTACATTAATAAAGATCAAATTATTAGAAATTAACAACAAAAAAAATGACCAAGGTCTATAACACTTCTGCATTCAATATTTCTGTACTAAGGGCCATTCGAAGGTCGTTCAGAAATTTCTTGGCTTCATAAAAAAAAGCGAAAAATATTTCAAAAAGTTTTATTTTTATTTTCCAATCACCTTCTGATTCAATACGTACAGAACAACAATGAGGACTTTCTAACATCTAAACATATTCAGGGAATGCAAAGTTGGCAGGAGTCTATTACTCCCTACTTTATCGCAGAACCTGGACAGAGTCCCTTGCTGCTGGATCATTCTAATCGGGCTTGTTTTTAAAAGGGTTATTTTTTTAATCTCGGATCTAATTTTTCAAGTTTTGTCTATTATTATTTTAGTGAATTTAAGACGGATTTAATTGCATTCCAATCCGTTGTTAAACCAGCGTTATCGAACCCATTTCATGGGCCGACCGCGGAAGGCTAGGCTTATAAAGCCTGTCCTCCCGACGTAATTCCCCTTCAGACCGTCCACTGAAGTCCTTTCGGTGCTAACTCTTTAATAGGCTAGCAGGAATACGCCACAACGGGGCACTAGCTATAAGGAGGGAGCAATGCGTCCCCTTTTCCGGAGGAGTCGCAATTGCTGGGATATTTTGTTTTACTGTAAGTTTTTTTAAATTTAGACCGCGTTTTTGTTTTATGCGCGACTTACCGTGTTTGACGTCTTCAAACTATATAACTCGCGAAAACTTTTCACTCGCGACCCCGGAAACGCGTCTGACGCACTATTCCGTTTATGGCGAACATATTCAGTAAAAAAGGATTCGTCCAAATCTCCAAAATAAGCGATTTTCTCACCTTTGATCTTACCATTTAAACTGAATCTTCCTCAAGCGAACCATTTCTATGAGTTTGACAAAACGAAATGACCGTTGATAACCATTAATATACATAATTCATGGAGTTTTACAAGAACAACCCGTGATATATGTGAAGACGGATTATCGAGGTGAAAAATTACATTCTTTTTGGTAAAATATGGGCATTTAGCCAAAATAGCATCGTTCAATCGATATACTGGAGAATTATAATACTTCCAGGTGATGATCCTGTCTTTTTCCAGGTAATCTATTGTCACCACACCAAGAGAATCCCCAAAAAAAAACCCATACCCATGACATTTTCTAGAGATGGAATCATTTTTGGATTACTTACATCTATTCCAACCCACTTGTTTAATCTCGACGTCGAAGAAACTCGCGGTTAATATTGAGGAATCAAAAAATTACGTAACCTGATAGAAGACTATTTCTTTTTTTCATTACATTTTTAATTGAGGAAAAACGGGTTAATGAATGTAGCAAAGAAAATTCATTGTCTCCCAACACATTAGGTGTTCCAGTTATGCCCAGACCAAGAATTCCTTCACAGAAAAGTAGTGGTGTGGATGCACCAAACAAGTCCTACATCAAACGGCTGTACGACAAGTTTCAAGGGACAGGGTATGTAGCAAATGCAACCAAAGGTGGTCAACACCAGAAAAGTTGATCTACGGGTAAACCGCATATTCTGTTAGTCCGAAAAAAACTGTGCGACCCCTATTTAGTCGGTCTGGTCTCTCTCTATTGGTAGTACCCACAAGGCATACGAAAAGTTTTGTTCACGAGGCGTACACTGGAAAACGTGTACCTTTCTGTCAACATGTAACGCCAGATGGGTAAGAACTGGATGACTAGTTTTGTTCTGACTAGGCATGATTCCGCCTTGTCGGATACGTAAATGGAAACAATTCATGCTTTTGGTGTACGGAAAATCCACATCAGCTGCACTAGTCTTCTATGTACGGACAAAACATGATGTTTGGTATGTAATGTCACGTAAGCGAATCTTATGATACAGTGAACAGTGAGCACGACATACAGACGGGGCACTAATCTGTAAACACTATACCTGCAGACCGGCTAGAGTAGTCCACCGGTCATGTAGTTAACTAAGTGATTCACAAACTGTGCGTCGCGGCCTCTTCACACGGACGCCGCGAAATATTGTAAAAGCTTCATAATTAATTGAACCAAAACACTTATAATTATTAATTTAACATTAATAATGTAAACAAATAATGAAGATACACGAGTTTTATTTATTTTTATCTCTTACGAGTAGTCAAAAATTTCTTCTTAGGGTACGGCGCCATGGAAAAATTTTAATTGAAAAAGGGTGCCGCGACTCGGAAAAGTTTAGGAACCACTAAAAGCGGTACGCGTCATGAAAGAGCTAACAGAAGAAGAAGACTTCCAGCACTGTTTCGAACAACGGAAAATTCGAATGGATTGTTGTAGGGATAGAGGAGAGATGTATATTGAAGGGGGTAATAACTAAATAATTATAATATTAAAAAAAAATATTTTACAGCATCAGTCTCGTTATTTAATAGCCATATCTCATATATGAGTTTCTGTACAAAATCGGTTTAACCAATCAAAAGTTATTAAGTTTCAAATACGTAAACGCATATACGAATATTACCCCCACCTTTTATTTTTGTTTTTCTGGGATTATGAAACGTCAAGTAATGCAAAAATAAAACTAACACCCCATTTTTTGACAGATCACCTTACTTTTTGCAGTACAGCTCTACAATTATGATGCCTTTTTTTTTTTTTTTTGTCTTCAGTCATTTGACTGGTTTGATGCAGCTCTCCAAGATTCCCTATCTAGTGCTAGTCGTTTCATTTCAGTATACCCTCTACATCCTACATCCCTAACAATTTGTTTTACATATTCCAAACGTAGCCTGCCTACACAATTTTTCCCTTCTACCTGTCCTTCCAATATTAAAGCGACTATTCCAGGATGCCTTAGTATGTGGCCTATAAGTCTGTCTCTTCTTTTAACTATATTTTTCCAAATGCTTCTTTCTTCATCTATTTGCCGCAATACCTCTTCATTTGTCACTTTATCCACCCATCAGATTTTTAACATTCTCCTATAGCACCGCATTTCAAAAGCTTCTAATCTTTTCTTCTCAGATACTCCGATCGTCCAAGTTCCACTTCCATATAAAGCGACACTCCAAACATACACTTTCAAAAATCTTTTCCTGACATTTAAATTAATTTTCGATGTAAACAAATTATATTTCTTACCGAAGGCTCGTTTAGCTTGTGCTATTCTGTATTTTATATCGCTCCTGCTTCGTCCATCTTTAGTAATTTTACTTCCCAAATAACAAAATTCTTCTACCTCCATAATCTTTTCTCCTCCTATTTTCACATTCAGCGGTCCATCTTTGTTATTTCTACTACATTTCATTACTTTTCTTTTGTTCTTGTTTATTTTCACGCGATAGTTCTTGCGTAGGACTTCATCTATGCCGTTCATTGTTTATTCTAAATCCTTTTTACTCTCGGCTAGAATTACTATATCATAAGCAAATCGTAGCATCTTTATCTTTTCACCTTGTACTGTTACTCCGAATCCAAATTGTTCTTTAACATCATTAACTGCTAATTCCATGTAAAGATTAAAAAGTAACGGAGATAGGGAACATCCTTGTCGGACTCCCTTTCTTATTACGGCTTCTTTCTTATGTTCTTCAATTATTACTGTTGCTGTTTGATTCCTGTACATGTTAGTAATTGTTCTTCTAGCTCTGTATTTGAACCCTAACTTTTTTAAAATGCTGAACATTTTATTCCAATCTACGTTATCGAAAGCCTTTTCTAGGTCTATAAACGCCAGTATGTCGGTTTGTTTTTCTTAAGTCTTCCTTCTACTATTAATCTGAGGCCTAAAATTGCTTCCCTTGTCCCTATACTTTTCCTGAAACCAAATTGGTCTTCTCCTAACACTTCTTCCACTCTCCTCTCAATTCTTCTGTATAAAATTCTAGTTAAGATTTTTGATGCATGACTAGTTAAACTAATTGTTCTATATTCTTCACATTTATCTGCCCCTGCTTTCTTTGGTATCATAACTATAACACTTTTTTTGAAGTCTGACGGAAATTCCCCTTTTTCATAAATATTACACACCAGTTTGTATAATCTATCAATCGCTTCCTCACCTGCACTGCGCAGTAATTCTACAGGTATTCCGTCTATTCCAGGAGCCTTTCTGCCATTTAAATCTTTTAATGCTCTCTTAAATTCAGATCTTAGTATTGTTTCTCCCATTTCATCCTCCTCAACTTCCTCTTCTTCCTCTATAAAACCAGTTTCTAATTCATTTCCTCCGTATAACTCTTCAATATATTCCACCCATCTATCGACTTTACCTTTCGTATTATATATTGGTGTACCATCTTTGTTTAACATATTATTAGATTTTAATTTATGTACCCCAAAATTTTCCTTAACTTTCCTGTATGCTCCGTATGATTCCAAGAAAGTATAAAAAAAAAAAATGTAAACGACATACAAGTGATGTTAAATATACTTTATTCAAAAAAAGATTAATAATTCTTCTAATGGTGTAATAAAATCTTTACTTCGATTTTTTTTTTGACAGTACCACCGCAGTGATTCATTAAGTTATACACGCACATATGCGTAAAACAAAATGAGAAGATTTTACAAAAATGAAATAATAGAATAGAGAGTTGTAAATATATATGAAAAAAAGTAATAAAAGAGCTGTCAACATGTTTAAACATATAGAGGGGCTGACCGCTCCTTGTGTTCTTAATGACAGACGGAAATGACATACACAAAAGAAGTAAAATAAAACGAAAACGCACATGTGATGTGTGTTTTTTTCTCCTTGATTTTATATTTTGTTTTCAATATACGAAACACGTAACTATAATATATATTTCTCTTGACATTTTTCAACAAACAAAGGATGCCTTAAATGAGGGTTTTTTTTTGTTCTAGGAAATTTTCAATTACTAACAAAATACGAAGATTATTTAAAAAAAATAAATAAAAATACATCCTGCTCCGTTCAAAATTATAGGAAATAATATGTAGTTGAAAACCTAAATGGAAAATCAAAAGTAAAAAAAAAAACCGCGAAAAAAATATAACATTTTCAAAATTCTATTTTAAAAAAAAAATCTTTAAGTTGTTTGTAACTCTAGTTAATTGTAATATTATTTTACACTTTTTAATTTTAATTTTACGTGGAATACGTAAAAATCTAAAAAAAAATTACAATACAAAATAAAACCGTAAATTAAAATATGAAAAAAATCTGATGAGAATACCACACGACTTCCTTGTACGCCTTTCTTTCATTTTCCCGTTAAGCCTCCGGAAAATAACGTTCAGGAATTACTTCAGCGGATAATATGTATGAGTGTAAATAAAGTGTAGTCTTGTACAGTCTCAGTTCGACCATTCCTGAGATGTGAGGTTAATTGAAACCCAACCACCAAATCGTGGATCGTGGATACACCAGTATCCACGATCTAATATTCAAATCCGTATATAAGTAACTGCCTTTACTAGGATTTGAACTTTAGAACTCTTAACTTCGAAATCAGCTGATTTGCGATGATGAGTTCACCACTAGACACCGCAATACCTACAACTGCGTTGTCAACTTTTTTTTTTCTCTAATAAACCATAAATAAGTTGATAATAAGTTGATTTAAAATCACTGCAGTGATTTTAAATCTACTATTCGGCATTTTAGTAGAATTACTAAAGATGGACGAAGCAGGAGCGATATAAAATGCCGAATAGCACAAGCGAAACGAGCCTTCAGTCAGAAATATAATTTGTTTACATCAAAAATTAATTTAAATGTCAGGAAAAAATTTTTGAAAGTATATGTTTGGAGTGTCGCTTTATATGGAAGTGAAGCTTGGACGATCGGACTATCTGAGAAGAAAAGATTAGAAGCTTGAAATGCAGTGCTATAGGAGAATGTTAAAAATCAGACAGGTGGATAAAGTGACAAATGAAGAGGTGTTGCGGTAAATAGATGAAGAAAGAAGCATTTGGAAAAATATAGTTAAAAGAAGAGACAGACTTATAAGGCCACGAACTAAGGCATCCTGTAATAGTAGCTTTAATATTGGAGGGACAGGTAGAAGGGAAAAATTATGCAGGCAGGCCACGTTTGGAATATGTAAAACAAATTGTTAGGGATGTAGGATGTAGGGGGTATACTAAAATGAAACGACTAGCACTAGATAGGGAATCTTGGAGAGCTGAATCAAACCAGTCAAATGACTGAAGACAAAAAAAAAATATGAAATTGAACAAATAATTTTGTAGATTTTCGAGCCACAAAATTTTAAACATAGGCCTACATATATACACGGAAACCACAATTTAAAAGAATAATATTTTCGTTCTCCTTATATCAAAGAAAATCAATAAAATTCATTTCACTCCCTACTCCTACAATATGATCGAAAGTAATACCGTATTTTTCTTCGAATAGTCGATAAAAAATAACAAACTAAGTGTTAAAGATAAAAAAAACGATTAGTATAACACAAATCTAAGCAATTAAACACATATAAACAAATACATTTATTAATATGCAAATAGATACAATATACAACTATTTTGAACGACCTTGACACTGAACTAATAATATATATATAATCGCATCCTTGAAAAATAAACAATAAGAAAAGATATTATTATGATAATTATAATAAATAATATCAAAATAAATCGCATGATAATTAAACCGGGAAAATGGACAACAAAAGAAACTTAGCTATATGAATATTTTAATCAAACAGTAAATAAAATGTAAGAGAAATGTGTGTGTGTGTATATATATATATATATATATATATATGTGTGTGTGTGTGTGTGTGTGTGAGTGTGTGTATTCAACAAAATAAATCGTGTATTTTAACAAGGGCATTCTCACAACAGCCAAAATAATGTGAACTTAGTTAACTTGAACTTCTAGAGTAAGGACATATATATTAAAATAAAAAATTTTTCACACAACTCAGTAGGCTAATTTAAAAATTTCTCACGTTACATTAAAGTTACAGACAAAACAAAAAATAAAATAATAATTCACACTGACGCGTAATAAAAGAATATATGATTTTCAAATATTCAACACTATATTATTTTACTACTAGTAATTTATACAAGTTTGTTTATTAGTTTAATGGTTAATAAATTTGCTTCAAAATAAATTTAAAAAATAATCCCTCGATAATTTTTCTATTAAATAAAATTCATTTCTTTACTGAAGAATATAGAAATTTATCTAGATTACTTATACATACGACTGAGGTCTCATTTCATAAAAAAACACATCAAGTTTGTCACCCAACACTCACTTTGGTTCTATGGAATGGAATGCAAAGTTGGCAGGAGTCTATTACTCCCTACTTTATCGCAGAACCTGGACAGAGTCCCTTGCTGCTGGATCATTCTAATCGGGCTTGTTTTTAAAAGGGTTATTTTTTTAATCTCGGATCTAATTTTTCAAGTTTTGTCTATTATTATTTTAGTGAATTTAAGACGGATTTAATTGCATTCCAATCCGTTGTTAAACCAGCGTTATCGAACCCATTTCATGGGCCGACCGCGGAAGGCTAGGCTTATAAAGCCTGTCCTCCCGACGTAATTCCCCTTCAGACCGTCCACTGAAGTCCTTTCGGTGCTAACTCTTTAATAGGCTAGCAGGAATACGCCACAACGGGGCACTACCTGTAAGGAGGGAGCAATGCGTCCCCTTTTCCGGAGGAGTCGCAATTGCTGGGTTATTTTATCTTATTGTAAGTTTTGAAAAGGAGAGGATGTTTAGAAGCTCTTCATCCGCTTCTGGTATGACTGCCCTTCAGGACGCATCTCTGCTGGGCTCTGTTCCGGACTCCAGTCCGTGATGTTGAGACGAGTGGCTGGTCTTCCTTCTTCTTCATCTTCATCTTCTTCCGAAGACCTCTTCGTTCTTCTTTGGCCTGCACTTTCCAAGAATTTTTGGTTCTATATGGCTTCTATTTATAATGCGACACACATACCACCCGAAATCATAGGAAAAAAAAGTATTTTCACGTAATTAATATATAATCTGAATATAAGTCAAATCGATTCATAAATACAATTTTTCGAAATATCTCAACCCCAGCGCCATCTATCGGGTCTATTTTTCGCAAAAATATTTCTTTTCAAGTATAATATATATTAATTATATAATATATAATATAATATATAATAATATATATATAATATATAAATATATATAATAATATATATTATATATATATATATATTCTGAATATGAGCCACATCGGACCATAAATACAATTTTTCGAAATATCTCGACCTCCAGCGTCATCAAGCGGGAAAAAAACTAATTCAGAAACCTTTGTGGGCGTGCGCATAACTCACCAAACTTTCATCGCAATCGGATAAATGGTATAAGAACGCAAACGGAACAAACAAACATTCAATGTTTAAAACATTGTTAGCTATAGAAATTAATATTATATTCGAACATCGATTTAACCATCTACCTTTAACACCGTTGACTAATATTATAAAAATAGCTTATATTTTTGCCCATGGATTTTTTAAATCGATCTGTTATATTTATTTATTTAAATTCGAAAAATTATATAAATTTCAATAAATATTAATTAAACTAAAAGTAGAATAATAATTAACTGAGACGGAAAAATTAGTAAACGAAAAATAAAACTCCCGAAGATTTGGAAGGTACAAAAAAAAATAATAAATCCACTGATATTCGTGGTAGAATGGTAGCGTCTCGGCCATTCATCAGGAGATCACGGGTTCGAATCCCGGTATGACATTTTTTCATGCGCTATAAAATTCAATTGCGCTAAATGAACAAATCAATAATCGATGCCTGTCGTCTCATAAAAAAAATTAGATAACACGATTTTCGTAAAACTATGAAAACTAAAACATTAAACAGGATAAAAAGTGTAGATGAAAGAGGAATTTCAAAACTTAAGGATAAAATAGTAGATATTTTGAATAAGAATGGATTTTAGTGAAATAATCTATAATGGAAATGTACAGAGTGATTCAAAGAAATGAGAAATTTAAAAAATTAAATAACAATGAAAAATATTTTTTAGAAAATGAATTTTATTTCATGTAATTGTACAAATGTTGCCATTTTAGGATACATACATTTTAGTTTATTTTTTAAAGTTGACCTCCTCTTCTACGTAAACACTCACGAAGTCTCTTCGTTAAATTGTTCACGGTTTGACGTAACATCTCGACTGGAATTTCTGCGATTGCTTCTCGGATCTTTGCCTTCTGTTCTTCCGTTGTAGCAGGTCTACTGTGGAAAACTTTGCTTTTAAGGTGACCCCACAAAAAGTAATCGCAAGCTGAGAGATCAGGCGATCTGGGAGGCAATCTAATGTCACCGTTTTCTGAAATGACACGTTGTCCAATCAATCGGCGTACAGCTGCCATCGATATTCGTGCAGTATGTGACGTTGCTCCGTTTTGTTGAAACCAGGCTGTGTTAAAAATCGGTGAAAATCTCTGTTGTTGTTCCACAACAAAGGTTTCAAGCACGGCTACGTAACGAGCCGACGTCACTGTAATCGCAAGACCGTTGTCATCCTCAAAAAAATAAGCACCTATAACACCGTAAGATGACATCGCACACCACACGGTCACTTTCTGGCTGTGCAACGGACGCTGGTGTAGCCGCGTAGGATTTTCTTGTGTGCGGTATCTGAAATTTTGCTCGTTAACAAATCCACTGATGTGGAAATGCGCTTCGTCTGACATCCACAGTGCGTGAACAAACTCTTCGTTATCGTTTATCTTCTGAAGCATTACATTACAGAATTGTGCTCGCACACTAGCATCGTTCGGTTTCAGTTCCTGGACGATCTGCAACTTGTACGGATGGAATTGCAAGTCCTTCACTAACATTCTTCGAACGCTTGAACTATGCGATTGTAAAGACGCTGAGAGACGACGGATTGACCGATGTGGACTTCGTGTGACAGCATCTTGTAAAGCTTGAACATTCTGTGGTGTACGGACGGTTCGCTCACGGCCTGGAGGTTTTTTTTTCATTGCCGAACCGGTTTCCTCAAAATTAGATATCCATGTTTTAATTGCACGTGCTGATGGAACACGGTCGTGCCGTCCCGGATTAAAATGACGGCGAAATTCTCTACGCGCTCCTTCCACACTGTCATTGTTTGTATAAAACGCTTTGATAACAAATGCACGTTGCGCACCACTCCAAGGATCCATGACAACTAAATGGCAGGTTAGGTTAGAGAGGCTGGCGCCACTTATCAAGTGGTACCAATCGCCCACGGCTACTAACACAACTTTCTAAATTTTCCGTTTCTTTGAATCACTCTGTACGTGTGGATGAAGGAAGAAAAAGAACATTAAAAGAAAATGGGCAGAAGAAAAAACTAGATGTATTCCGACAAAATGAAGGAAATATGGATAAACGAAATTATAATTGCATTGTCCCATAGGAGGCCTTTTCGAAAATAAAACTAATAAATCAAAAATAAATTCGTTAAAATGATATAGTAAGGATAAAAATTTAATTAAATATTTTTAAAAAACCCCACAACGAAAAAATCTTAATAAATGTGAAATAATTAAATAACTGTATTTGTACCTTATAATCCTCTGTGATATTGTTTTTAAGACAATAAAATTTAACATTTTTAATGACCATCGTGAGTAATCCGTAGACTGCATAGATAAGCTTTAGTCATCATAATCACGCACGACGGTTAATCAAAATGTTAATTTTTTATTGTATTAAAAACAATATCGCAGAAAAATATAAGGTAAAAATACAATTAATTAGTTATGTCACGTTTTTTTTTTACATCTTTCGTCGTGGATTTTATAAAATGTTTAACTTTTATTTTATATTTATTACTTTTGACGTCTTTAAAATCACACCGAAACATACGGGTACCAGAACCAAAATTAGGTAGCGTAACGAAAAGATATATATCGTCCCGACTTAATAACTCCCTAAGTCTCAGAGACGTAAATGAGTGTCATTTTATAACTTACACGATCAGCTAACCGTGTAAAATATCTTACCGTGTTGACTTTGAATTTACGTCACTGGCGAGCGGATTAACGAGGAGGGAACACAGCACATATCAGCCAAACTGGCGCTCTCACACAATTCCATTCAATTTAGCTCACGATTTAAACGTGATATGACGGTTATTCATCTATTTGTATTTAAATTTTGTCGAGATAAATCGATTTAAGTAATAATAAATGTATTTTTGACAATATTTATGTGTAAACATGTAAAAAAAAGTATAAAAATTCAATATGTCAGCCTCAGGCCGAGCAATAGCCAGACGGAAATATAAATTACGTATATCGTTGGAAATGGTAAGTAATGAGCAACGCAGAGGTGCCGGATGTCCGGTGCCGTTTTTTTTTTTTTTTTTTTTTTTTTTTTGAAAAACGAGCGAGCGAGACTGTTTCGGGCACGGCGCGCTCAGCGAACAACGCCGACGGCGACGGCGCGAGCCCCTTTACCGCTGCTTATTATGCCTTATGTCACTTCTTTCTCATACCACAGACCGATACTGAACAAAATTGTCGTCGAATATTATTCGAAATAAATACGAGGTATGAAAATAAAATAATGAGACTAGTTTTTTTTTTTTTTGGCAGCCAAAGGGGCAATACTATAAAGTCACTAGTAAACATATGGTAGGTTATATGAACAGCTGATTTATACAGAGTGTCCCATATAAAACGCAACCCAACCTTATATTGGTAGGTATTGAAATAATAAAAAGGCATGTGTAAATGTAAATGTAATTATTATTATTACCATCCATTACCTTACATTTAGAATAAATGTTGGAAGTGGCCGCCATCTTCTTGAATACAAGCTTCAATTCTTTTTACACCGTTTCTTGCAACTTTTTTCAAAGTTTGTGGCTGGATATTTAATACAGCTTGTTCAATATTGACTTTCGATTGTTCAAGTGTTCGTGGTTTGTTGCTGTAGGCTTTTTCTTTGAGGTAACCCCGTAAAAAATCCGCCGCAGTCAAATCCCGAGATCTTGGTGGCCACAAGTCTCGACCGATAACACGATTACCAAAGAATTCCCAGACGAAATCAGAAGTTGAACCTGCGTAGTGCGATGTCGCACCGTCATGTTGTAGCCGGCAGTGTCTGTCTTCCTCTTCCAAGAGTGCGATGAACTGAAATAAAATATCCTGATATCGTTCTGCATTAATGGTGTACTGGAAAAAAATAGGACCGATTATTTTCTTCCGCGATATCTCGCACCACACGCCCGACTTCTGCGGGTGTAATTGTTTTTCGTGATAACGTGGGGATTTTCAGCGCTCCAAATTCTACTGTTTTGGCTGTTTACGTAGCCATCCGAATGAAACCGTGCTTCATCTGTGAAAAATAATAAATCCATAAAGTTAATTCCCTCACGCAGATATTGACGGAACCGTTGACAATATTGTAGCCGTTTTTCTTTGTCGGGCTCAGGAAATCGATGAACCGTTTGAATGCGATAAGGACGTAATTGTAATCGTTTGATCGCCCGATGAACAGTTGATTTAGACAAATTAATTTCAGCAGGCAAACGTCTGATTGATTTATTTGGCGAGGCGAGTAATCGGTCTTTGATTTCAGTGACTGTATCTGTATTTAACACCGACGCAGATCTTTTGTGTTCCTTGTTATTAACAGAACCGGTCTCTCTAAATTTTGCGACTAACCTTAATACTGATGTTTTGTTAGGAGCCGGTTTATCTGGGTACTTATGGCGAAACAAACCTTCCACTGCAACGACTCGACAATGAAAACACGTTCATCTAGCGAAAACACCATCTTGTCTCTAGCAATACACTGAACGTAATGATTGCATTGTTGTTACTATCGGTAGTGTTCTACTGCGTCGCCGCGATGTTCAGATGTTGGACGAGTCCATTTCAGTAACGAGTAGGGGAGTAAGCTTGACTTTTGAAATTTCATGGATGAGTGATTGATGGGTTGAGTTTTATATGGGACACTCTTATTAGGTATTAATATATTCAGACTATTCATGTCACGTGAGACGTAAACCAACTTTTCGTGAAACGAGTTCTTGTTGTGCTTTACAGAAATGAAAACTAATTACGAGAACGAAGTGCGATCAAGTTTTGCGGTAAACTCGGTGAGAATGCTGAAACGTTTTCAAAATTGAAAAAGGCGTATGGAGATGACGCTCTGTCACGATCCAAGATTTTAGGTGTTTTATAGCATTTTCAGGTAGCCGGGAACAGTTACGGAAGATCCACGCTCTGGAAGACTGTTAACATCAAAAAGTAATGACAACGTTGAGCGAATCAGAGACTTGATATGGTACAACCAGCGATTAACTGTCAGAATGATTGCGGAGCAATTGAATTTGAACCGTACCACAATCCATCAAATTTTGACAAACGAATTGGATATGAATAAAGTTTGTGTAAAACCGGTCCCAAAAAACCTCACAGTTGAACAGAAAAACAACTGGGTAGAAGTGTACCTCGATCTTCTAGGACGATATTTGAAACCGATCCTGATTTCCTAAAAATTGTTATTACTGGTGATGAATCTTGGATATTTGAGTACGACCCAGAAACAAAACGCCAGAGCAAAGAGTGACACACTTTCAGACTCACCACGTCCCAAAAAAAAAACGAAAAATGAGCAAATAAAAAATCAAAATCATGATAATTTGTTTCTTCGATAGTAATGGAATTGTCCATAAGGAGTTTTTTCCTATAGGACAAACTGTTAATCAATATATTTACCGAGAAATTCTTGAAAGACTGCGGAAAAGAGTTGCTAGAATGAAACCAGTCATTAAAGACAACTGAATGCTGCATCATGACAATGCACCTTGTCACACTGCACACTCAATTAATTAATTTTTCACAAAAGAAAACATCCTGTAGTTCCTACACCACCTTATTCACCTGACTTGAGTCCCTGCGACGTTTTCCTAAATTCCCGACGTTTAAAAAACAGCTCAAAGGACACCATTTTGAAACGGTAGAAAACATTTTTAAAAATTTAACCGATCATCTGAGTTCCAACATTGCTATGAAAAGTTGGAAAACTGTTTGAAGTGTTGCGTGGGTTCCCAAGGGAACTATTTCGAAAGTGATAGAGTTCATGTGTAATTGATTTGTAAATAAAGTTTTTCTAAACAAGTCTCATTACTCTATTTACAGACGTCGTATATATATATATATATATATATATATATATATATATAATATATAGAAAAAGAGATAGAGAAAGTGAGTGAATGAGAGAGGAAGTAGAAGGGGATTGAGAAGGTGGGTGTGTGGTGACCGGGACACACACACACACACACACACAATTTATCTCTTATCCCAAACACATATACCACCTCCATTCCAACGTGGATAAAAATAAGGAAAATTAAAATACGCTATACTAAAGAAAAATGATTAAATAATCAGAAAATACTAGGAAAAAAAATCAGCGAAATTTTTTATTATCTTTTTATAACATACTTACATCCTTAATCTAATTCTAAACAAGGACATCATGAATTATAATCCTAGTAACACGATCACAGAAATGTAAAATAACAAATAAAAAGCAAATAAAATAAAAAAAAGTAATAAAATACGTCACTTCCGTTAAAAAATCTAATCTATTTTAGTATTTTCTTCTTCTTCTTCTGCTAAACACAATGTAAATACGTTAAAACATATTTTAAAACTTTAAATAATTGTAATCAAAGGTATTTGATATACGTGTAAAAATGTATTATGATCATATACATTTGTGTGTACGTCTGACTATTTTTCCATTGTAAATCACGTGTGAATCATTCACTCGTTGCTAAGAATTATAATTCATAATGACCGGCAACATATATATATATATGACTAGTGGCTATAGCATACCATAAAATATACGTGTTCAGGATAATACATAAGCAAATTTCATAATACTGCACAGTAGCAAAAAAAAAAGGAATGAGCTGAGACTTACGCAGACTCATTTTCTATTACAATTCGGTTGTTTAAAGAAATATTTTCTTATAAAATAAAATAAAAAGGCGTTATTTTGTTTAGAATGAAACTTAATTTTAATTTCCCATCTAGCGCTATAGTAGTAGAAAGTAAAGTATTGTAATCAGTCCAATTTGGACATACGCGGTTTTCACCGGATCTTGACGTTTTGACACCTAATTTACCCAAACCGGATGGAAATTTCCCGGATGTCAATGTTCGTACGTAATCCATCAACCCGGTGCTAAATACGACGGATTACAGACGCGTGGACTAACCCACCACTGGACTAACCCGGTCTAATGGTGAAGACGTCTTCACCATGTTCATTTTATCTTAATTTTGACTCAAATCTAGCAACAGCGAAGCATTGCCGGGTCTGCTAGTATATATATATAAGATTTAACAAAGTAATTGTACTTCAAACCTAAAAAAACGTGTTTTTCATCAACGAACTTTTCTATTTTTCCTTGGATATCACGAAAGCAACGTGAGATACAGTTAGGTTAGTTACAGGTTAGGTTACAGTTAGGTTAGTACAGTTATTTTATTTCATTTTTGACACCAAAAAACATAACATACCATCAAGTTTATTCCCCATAAAACGCCTTAAACATTTAGTACGATCTCATTCCACCGGGGGAACTGAAATCCGGGCGAAATTTATCGCTAGCAGTAACTCAATAACAAAGCTTTTTCGGACATATATTTCTTATTTCAAGCAAAGAATCGATTTTCCAATTATATCTCGCTTTCCTAATGGATCACCCTGTATTTACAGACAATACATTAATATAAAAACTAGGTTAAATTAAATTCATCTTTATAAATTTGCATACATTGTATAAAATATATAATATAATAAACCCACATAAAAATAATATTAAAAAATTTGAAATATGACAGAGATACCACAATAACGGATAAAAAAAATAGTATAATAATAATATTAATAACAACGCGTGCATCATTATTACATGGAAAATAGTTTAATCCTAATAATACCGTTACTAAGAATTATCTTCCCCGTACGCGCGCGCGCACACAAACACTCAACACACCACAAGAAGTAACAATGTATTCTTTACTCGTATACGTCACACAAATCTCATTTTCTATTATTCTTAACTGTAACAGATTTATACTATACTACCCAATATAATATACCAGGATGTTAAACCATTGTGTCTCTCTCACACTCTCTCTCTCTCTCTCTCTATATATATATATATATATATATCTGTGTGTGTGTATGTGTACACCTAAATAATTCTGTCCGTATAATGTGCGCGCGTGAAAGAAAAGAGAAGAGCGAGAGAAGAAAAAAAGGTGGAATAAAACAGGCGAAAGTAAGTATAAATTACAATAAATAAAAAAATATATAGAACAAAATTAAAGAAAAAAGAAAACAGCTGACAATGATGTCGCTCAACTTTCCCGTTCTAAACACAAAGCTTAAATTTTATAATTATACAGAATACACATATTAGTTACGTGAAAAGAAATATTTTTTTTTTGCGTAAAATGGATCCGCTAGGTGATGCTGGGGTTGAGATATTTAAGAAAAATTGTATTTACGGACCGATTTGGCTCATATTCAAAAAAAAATATTACATAGGTGAAAAGAAAATTTTTTGCAAAAACTGCTAGGTGGCGCCAATGTCGAGACATTTACGAAACAAATATACAGACTTTCTTCTTTTACATATATATATATATATATATATATATATATATATATATATATATATATAAGGCAGCAATACTCCTAAGTGTGTCCGCTATAGATTAAAAAACTACTGGACCGATTTATAAACGGGTTTTTTTTAAAATTGTCCTCGATGTCCGGAGAAGGTTTAAAACTATTGAAATCCTCGATTTGACTAGTAGGAAAAAAATTAGGGGTATTTTGAACCGACTACTGTGTTTAGATAGTAGTTTGAATTAAATCCGGTAGGTAGTGCTGTTTTGACAATTGGATTTATTTACATTTTTACTTTTATGTAGTAAAAGGTTAAAATGTCTGACGTCTTAATGTTTACTATTAATTGTGATATTTTGCAGCCATATCTCTTTTAATTAAAAAGTTATTTTCGATAGACTACTGTGTTTAGAGAGTGGTTTGAATTAAATCCGACAGGTAATGCTGTTGTTTTGACAATTGGATTTATTTACTTTCTGACGTTTATAAATTGAAAGGTTAAATTTTGTGAAGTTCCGTAATGTTCGTTCAGTTTCTTAATATTTTACCTAACTTTCAATTGTGTTCATTTAATCTATATATATATATATATATACACACAAATCTATAGCGAAGCATTGCCTGATAAAGATTTCCACTAATACAACAGCTACAACGTTGCAGGATTTCTTGGCAAGGATACGCGATCGTTATTCCCACAAGGCTCTCGCAAACGAGCCATCATTCCTTTACTTCACGTCGTCAATCGATATTTTGTCTCTGAATTTATAACCCCTACAATATTTATTATAATTTCTTTTTTTTTTTTTCAATTAAATCTAATATAAAAGTAGATAAAACATAATCCTAATAATCCGGCAGATCTCGATGTTCCGAACTGATTAGGAAATAAATTTTATAATTGGATTATTTTTTAATCAAACATGAAAACAATTTTTTTTGAAACTTTCAAAAAAAAAATTAATTCTCTTTTTTTTATAAACTTTATTACATCAATTTTCTCAGAATTAAATTCTCTACTACTTTTGATAATAAAATTATATATTTATTATAAACGTAATTTTCGTCACCGAATTTTTACTTCCTTGTACAAAGTAAAGAAGGAAATATTAAGATCGCGAAAAATTTCAACGGAAATATCCATTTTGACTAATTTCGTCAAGACGTTTGTACGTATACATCTGCATAACACAAAAACGATTAGCCGTAGGATGTAGAAATTTTGTATTTAAGACTGTTGTAAAATCTAGTTGTGCACCTTTCCTTTTGATTACAATCGATTGGACGGACCATAGAGTCCAAAAAAGCCCAAAATCAAACAAATTTTGAACTTTTTATAACTGCAGTTATAAGCCCTCATTGAAAAATTTTCAGGGATATATCATACATAAGTGGTACTTATTTTCATTGGTTCCAGAATTATAGCCAAATAAAATTTTAATTAATGAAATATTTGGATCTTATAAGAGGAAAGCACATTCGTTGAAATTCGACTTCATCTCCTTTTTTTAACTTTTATCTAATTTAAATACGTTGATTTATTAATAATTATTAACCTATGACTATTAAAAAAAAATAATTATTAAATAAATAATAATTCCATAATAACAATAAAACAAAATATGAAAAATAATCAGAAGTTATTACTGAAGAAATATTTATGTACGTTTAATTTTAATTTAAAAATGTTTGCAGATGTTAATAAATCAATATATTTAAATTAAAAAAAAAAAAGGTTAAAAAACATATGTGTATATGAAGTTGGATTCGAACCGATATGTCCATGGTTACGTATCCGACACATTCTCACTTACACCACATAACTACTTGATCGACATGAAACAAAATTAATATATAAACTAATATAAAATTCTGATACCGACACCACAAAAAATGAAATGCAATGTGGGATCCACCACAATGCAATTGTGTAACTGACCACTTTATTAAAGAATTGAAGGATCGTATTTAACTTTCAAATTAAAAACGTTTAGATGTAACTGCAACAAAAAATGTGTATATGTAATTTAATAGGGGTACAAGGAAGTTATGTAGTGTCCACATCAGATTTTTAGGTAGATTTCATAGCAAAGCTACCGATTGTAATGGGTAATGGGTACCATGATTCGACTTTCGAAAAATTTCGACATATCTTCGCGTTTCACATCCCCCAAACCCCAACACCACAGTCAAATCAAAAGTTTATATATTCATTTGTATATATATATACAAATTTGTATATATATATATATATATATACACAGACACACACATATTTCACTTTCTTGTGAACACGATAACTTTCAAATTATTCCTTAAAAATAACTCGTTCCAAAATCTCGGGAGAGTTCGTCAACAGCCAAAATCGAACCATGGGGGTGGAAATGGGAGTAGGCTTTTTCGAAAAAAAAAACAAAATATCGCTATAACCTTCTTATTAAGCAAAATATCGAATTCGTTTAAAGTTCCTACTATTCTTTGCACAAGAGCCTAAAACTTATCTAAGTAAACTTTTTTGATATCACCAACCATTGACTCAGAGGGTGGAGAAAATTGGGTTTTGAAGACAAAAAACCATACCACCCTTAGTAGGCAAAATATCGAATCGGTTTCAACTGATCGTTAATCCTCTAAACATTACCTAAAACTTTTGTCCGAAACAATTTTTGATATGACCAACCCTTACGGCAAGGGATGACCAAAATGTTGATGGAATTGTACGATGGGGCTTGTCGTATTCTAGACATGAAAACATTTTTTCCACATACAACCATTGTCGTCCTGAGTAAATCTGAAGTTTTCCTTAACTTTAAGATGGAAATCTTTTTTATCCCCAACTTAGCACCGGTGAAATCTACCTGCGCCTTCCGGCGTGTCAAAAGGGATATTATTTTTGTTTTACGTTGGATATCATGAAAACTATGGGACATACAGTTTTGGGACCTATTTCATTCGATTTTTGAGATCAAAAGCCATAAGAAACCATCAAGTATGTTATACAACACCTTAAAAAATTCTGTATGTTTTCATTTCAACGGTCGGGGGGAACCGAAATCTGAGCTAAATTTTTCGCTAGCTTGATAACAAAGCGTTTTAAACATATATATATATATATATATATATATATATATATATATATATATATATATATATATGTATATGAATATTTCTCCTTAATTCCAATTCTAAAAATCAGTTCCCAAATTATTTCCCTTTACTCCTGAATCATTCTGCACGTATACAAAAGTAAGTAGTGCGCATGCGCGCGTTTAAGTGTAACCAACGCGTATTTTTTTTAATTTTTAAGAAATTTTCCACTGTTACATAGGGAAGAAATAAAAAACAAGACCAAAAGTGAATTTTCTGCAAAAAAATAAATAAAAATTTAACGATTAAATTGGAAAAAATCTATTTTTTGAACTCTTATTAAGGAAAAAAAATCCCTTAATAATATGTTCTCAGAACCAATGAAAGAGAGGAATTCTATTGTTTTACATAATACAACACTGAAACACAATAGTAAGTAGTGTATATATATATAGTTAACTGGCTGAGACAACATTGTGCATACTACCAAGTCAGAATAATGAATTCGTCTTTCAATTTGTACGTCTGTCATGTTAACAGGAGAAAAAAAATTAAATAAAACTTACGTCATAGTTATGACATCATCTTAGAATAATTGCTATAGTAATTATTGATCATTATATATTAATATATATATATATATAATTATTTAAATCTATTGTAAATTATAATAATATTAGATTAACCTTTTTTTTTTTTTGTCAACAGTCATTTGACTGGTTTGATGCAACCGAGTGCTAGTCGTTTCATTTCAGTATACCCTCTACGTCCTACATCCCTAACAATTTGTTTTACATATTCCAAACGTGGCCTGCCTACACGATTTTTTCCTTCTACCTGTCGTTCCAAAATCAAAGCGACTATTCCAGGATGCCTTAGTATGTGGCCTATAAGTCTGTCTCTTTTTTGTCTGTCATTTTTCCAAATGCTTCTTTCTTCATCTATTTGCCGCAATACCTCTTCATTTGCCCTTTATCCACCCACCCGTCTGATTTTTAACATTCTCCTATAGCACCGCATTTCAAAAGCTTCTAAACTTTTCTTCTCAGATACTCCGATCGTCCAAGTTTCACTTCCATATAAAGCGACAATCCAAACATACACTTTCAAAAATCTTTTCCTGACATTTAAATTAATTTTTGATGTAAACAAATTATATTTCTTACTGAAGGCTCGTTTAGCTTGTGCTATTCTGCATTTTATATCGCTCCTGCTTCGTCCATCTTTAGTAATTCTACTTCCAAAATAACAAAATTCTTCTACCTCCATAATCTTTTCTCCTCCTATTTTCACATTCAGAGGTTCATCTTTGTTATTTCTACTACATTTCATTACTTTTGTTTTGTTCTTGTTTATTTTCATGCGATAGTTCTTGCGTAGGACTTCTATGCCGTTCATTGTTTCTTCTAAATCCTTTTTACTCTCGGCTAGAATTACTATATCATCAGCAAATCGTAGCATCTTTATCTTTTCACCTTGTACTGTTACTCCGAATCTAAATTGTTCTTTACCATCAATAACTGCTAGTTCCATGTAAAGATTAAAAAGTAACGGAGATAGGGAACATCCTTGTCGGACTCCCTTTCTTATTATGGCTTCTTTCTTATGTTCTTCAATTGCTACTGTTGCTGTTTGGTTCCTGTACATGTTAGCAATTGTTCTTCTATCTCTGTATTTGAACCCTAATTTTTTTAAAATGCTGAACATTTTATTCCAGTCTACGTTATCGAATGCCTTTTCTAGGTCTATAAACGCCAAGTATGTTGGTTTGTTTTTCTTTAATCTTCCTTCTACTATTAATCTGAGGCCTAAAATTGCTTCCCTTGTCCCTATACTTTTCCTGAAACCAAATTGGTCTTCTCCTAACACTGCCTCCCCTCTCCTCTCAATTCTTCTGTATAGAATTCTAGTTAAGATTTTTGATGCATGACTAGTTAAACTAATTGTTCTGTATTCTTCACATTTATCTGCCCCTGCTTTCTTTGGTATCATTACTATAACACTATTTTTGAAGTCTGACGGAAATTCCCCTTTTTCATAAATATTACACACCAGTTTGTATAATCTATCAATCGCTTCCTCACCTGCACTGCGCAGTAATTCTACAGGTATTCCGTCTAGATTAACCTAAGTATTTTTTTTAAATCTTGGTACAAAAAGGAAAAAATACACATTTTGGTACAAGATATACTTTTATTTTCACAAATTTAAAATAAATCAATTATAATTAAAGATAAATCAACTAAACTACGATCATTTAAATTAATAAGCCGATTTCCGAGGCGAAATAGTAGCATCTCGACCTTTCATTCAAAGGTCAAAGGTTCGAATCCCGGTCAGGTTTGGCATTCTTAATTCACTATAAAATTTCCACATCTCCATATTCCTATGAACGAGCTTCTTGTAAGCTTATATAGTAAATTAATTCATCAAAAAAAAAATTCAAAATGTTATATTATTAACCTGATAATACCCTGAAGCATTACACCACACACCGCCATATACACGGTGTCCCATATAAAACGCAACCCAACCTTATATTGGTAGGTATTGAAATAATAAAAAGGCATGTGTAAATGTAAATGTAATCTTTATTATTACCATCCATTACGTTACATTTAGAGTAAATGTTGGAAGTGGCCGCCATCTTCTTGAACACAAGCTTCAATTCTTTTTACACCGTTTCTTGCAACGTTTTTCAAGTTTTTGGCTAGACATTTAATACAGCTTGTTCAATATTGACTTTCAATCGTTCAAGTGTTCGTGGTTTGTCGCTGTAGGCTTTTTCTTTGAGGTAACGTCATAGAAAAAAATCCACCGCAGTCAAATCTGGAGATCTTGATGGCCACAAGCCTCGACCGATAACACGATTACCAAAGAATTCCTCGACGAAATCAGAAGTTGAACCTGCGTAGTGCGATGTCGCACCGTCATGTTGTAGCCAGCAGCGTCTGTCTTCCTCTTCCAAGAGTGCGATGAACCGAAATTAAATATCCTGATATCGTTCTGCATTAATGGTGTACTCGAAAAAAATAGGACCGATTATTTTCTTCCGCGATATCTCGCATCACACGCCCGACTTCTGCGGGTGTAATTGTTTTTCGTGATAACGTGGGGATTTTCAGCGCTCCAAATTCTACTGTTTTGGCTGTTTACGTAGCCGTCCGAATGAAACCGTGCTTCATCTGTGAAAAATAACGAATCCATAAAATTAATTCCCTCTCGCAGAAAACGACGGAACCGTTGACAATATCGTAGCCGTTTTTCTTTGTCGGGCTCAAGAAGTCGATGAACCGTTTGAATGCGATAAGGTCGTAATTGTAATCGTTTGATCGCCCGATGAACGGTTGATTTAGACAAATTAATTTCAGCAGACAAACGTCTGATCGATTTATTTGGCGAGGCGAGTAATCGGTCTTTGATTTCAGCGACTGTATCTGTATTCAACACTGACGCAGATCTTTTGTGTTCCTTGTTATTAACAGAACCGGTCTCTCTAAATTTTGCGACTAACCTTAATACTGATGTTTTGTTAGGAGCCGGTTTATCTGGGTACTTATGGTGAAACAAATCTTTCATTGCAACCGCTGATTTCGTACTGAAGTACGACTCGACAATGAAAACACGTTCATCTAGCGAAAACACCATCTTGTCTCTAGCGATACACTGAACGTAATGATCGCACTGTTGTTACTATCGGTAGTTTTCTACTGCGTCGCCGGGATGTTCAGATGTTGAACGAGTACATTTCAGTAACAAGTAGGGGAGTAAGCTTGACTTTTGAAATTTCATGGATGAGTGATTGATGGGTTGCGTTTTATATGGGACACCCTTTATAACGGGGAAAATATATAGATCGTAGTAAAATTTGACTTTTTTTATTTTACCGGATTCCGAAAGAAATTGTAGAAATCCCTACTGTGCCCGGACAGATTTTCTAATGGGATATCGGGGAGGGGAACCAACGTTTCTTTACTTTTTGGAATCTCCTGAAAACGATTTGTGTAGCTAGAGTCCGACCGTTCGTTATTGGCAATTCGAATTTACACAGACATCTGACGCGAGGCTACGGAGAGTTTGCTTTAAGGCGTTCGTTAGAGACTAGCAGCAAATATAACGCGCGCATTTCATTCCGTAACTGGATTCGTGCTTTCAACATCAGTACATGGTGCGTTAAGCGTAGCGGCTATACCACTTTTCAGTGCTTGTACAGTACTTTGCATTCACCATATATTTTAAACTTGCCGCCATTTTTTTCACGGTAAAACAAGAGTAGAGATTTTTATATGCTGTTAACAGTAAACATAGAGATAAATATTGAAAAAGTAGACGTTTGAACAACGCGTAGAAATGATAAAAATAACAATATAACAAGTTTTCGAAAAAAAACATCTTCAGTGATGAGTCACTTTTCTTCTTACCGGCTTTGGCAACAAACAAAATTTTGGAATTTGTGGTACTGAAAATCCAAAAAAATATTGAAGAATTTTTACGCATCCTCGACGGGTTTGGTGTAAATTTTGGGTTGGAGGATTAATTGTATCTTCCTTTTTCAAAAATGAAGATGGATATGCTGTTACTGTCAATGGAATTCGATATCGTGACATGATTTCAAATTTTTTATGGTCTAAAAATAATGAAAAGAATGCGGTTTTAAAAAGACGTTGCAAAATCCGCACTGCCAATGAAACCATGCAGTTATTGCAAGAAAAAATTACTGATCGTCGTGTTATCTCTTAGCCAGGTGAACTGAAATGGCCAAGATAACATGAACTGACATCCTTGGACTTTTTTCTTTACGGTTATCTTAAGAATAAATATATATTAATAAATAAAAAAACAACTGAAGACTTCAAAAAAGAAATTCGATACAACATTGCCGAAACTTTACAAGTAATTATATCAAAAATTTTGTTAAAAGAGTGAATATGTGCAACCAAGACCGGGTCAGTCATTTGTCAGATGTTTTAAATCACACGTAATCATCATGTCACTAATTTCTAAAAAACCAAAAAATATTACTAATTTTCAAATAAATAATGAGTTTTATTGAAAGATTAATGGGTAAGCCGATTTGGGATACCCTTCATTTTTTCGGAATTAAATTCTCTTTAAGTTTTGATAATAAAATTTACACATTTATCATCATTTAAAAAAGTATTCTAAAACAAATACAGTGAATATTTATCGCTGATTTTTTTGTTTGTTTTATATTAAACATCATGAAAACTACGGCATATACAGTTCACTGACCTATTTCATTCTATTTTTCAAATCAAAAAAAAAAAATAAACCGTCAAGTTTACCCCAAATCTTTAAAAAATGACCTCAATTCACCGGGAGAAGTGAAATCAGGGTTCGAAATCTTTCGTTAGCCTGGTTAATAAAACGTTTTCGGACATATTAACTGAATTTTAAGCTCTAGAATCAAATTCAAAATTATCTCCCTTTCCTCCTGAACCACCCTGTATAATAAATAAATAAATAAACCTGCCAATAAATCGGTAGAAATGACCCCAAAAAGCAATTACCAGTATTATCAGAAGTTACACAATCTATTAATAATGTAAAACGAAATGTCAACACAGTAATTTTACCTATTAAGTTGGCAATAATGAATTTTTAAGTATGTAATATTTAATAAGTTTGTCGCAATAAATATTTAGGTGTGTGTGTGTGTGTGTTGGATGTATGTACAACAACATACATACATATATATATATATATATATATAAAACTTATAATGAGTATTAAAAAAAACCATTATACGCATGTAGGCAAGTGTATGTAGGATTTAAAATGGACATACGTTTGTTCCACATAACTTCACAAAACACATGCACACAAACGTTAAATAACACTCAGTCAGAAAACCGGTTATTTGCAAACTATTAACATGATACTGTTTTTTTTTTTCTTTCTTTTACCTTCATTTTACGTGTCACTAATTGACTCACTCTCTCTTCTCAAACACACGCACATATATATATATATATATATATATATATATATATACACAAGCATTAAAATACAAACACCTGTTAAAACGTAGAGTACAATCTAATTGAACTAAAAAATCGTTAAATATATTTATTCAGGTATATATAAATAGAAATATATTATTTGTCTTTATACCATAAAAAAATAAATAAAATATATATAACCTTATATTTATGGCAGAGCGGTAGCGCCTCCGCCTTTCATCCAGATGTCCCAAATTCGAATCCCGGCCAAGCATTACATTTTCCATACGCTAAAAAATTCTATTTCCATATTCCACAAACAAGTTAGTTTCAAGCTTATTTGACAAAATCATAAAGCAAAAAATAAATAAAAGTAGAATTTAAAAAAATTGTAAAATCTTAAAAAAATTCTAATATAAAATAGCCGTACAAAGTCATAATATGTATTTCTTGCAAAATTTTTCAATAAAAAAATCAGGTATGGACACCACATGACTTCCTAGTAGGTCTACTAAATTATATATACACATTTCTTGCTGTACTTGATTTAAAATTATTTCTTTTGAAAACGAGATACGATAAACTAATTCTTTAATAAAGTGGATAGTTACACAATTGCATTGTGGTAGACACCACATTTTTTGTGGTGTCCGTATCAGAATTTTATATTAGTTTATATATTAATTTTGTGTCAAATAACTCAAATAGTTACGTGGTGTAAGTGACAGCATGTCGGATCCATAATCATGCATACATCGGTTCGAATCCGACTTCATATACATTTTTTTTTTTTTTTTTTTTTTTTTTTTTTTTTTATTATTAAAATATATTGATTTACTGATAATTATTAAATTCTGTAAAAATTTCTGAATTAAAATGAAAAGTGCATAAAATTTTATTTCACTAATAACTTTTTTTATTGTTATTATTGAAATATCATTTATTGTAATTATTTTTTACATTCAGAAATTAATAAATTAATATATTCAAATTAATTAAAAGTTAATTAAAACAATTTTGAAAGTATATGTTTGGAGCGTAGCTTTACATGGAAGTGAAACTTGGACGATCGGAGTACCTGAGAAGAAAAGATTAAAAGCTTCTGAAATGTGGAGAATATTAAAAATCAGATGGGTTGATAAAGTGACAAATGAAGAGGTTTTGCGGCAAACTGATAAAGAAAGAAGCATTTGGAAAAATATAGTTAAAAGAAGAGACAGAGTTATAGGCCACATATTAAAGCATCCTGGAATAGTCGCTTTAATATTGGAGGGACAGGTAGAAAGAAAAAATTGTGCAGGCAGGCAACGTTTGGAATATGTAAAAAAAAATTATTAGGAATGTAGGATATACGAAGTATACCGAAATGAAATTACTGGCACTAGATAGGGAATGTTGGAGAACTGCATCAAACCAGTCAAATGACTGAAGACAAAAAAAAACTTTAATTAAAAAGAATATATGTATAACAAGTCGGATTCGATCCGATGTGTCTTCCCGTTGTAAGATCGAAATATTTCATTAATTAAAATTTTATTTAGCTATAACTCTGGAACCAATGAAAATAAGTACTACTTATGATATATTGTTGAAAAAAATTTTTTTTAGATTTTGGGCTTTTTTGGACACTTTTCGTCCAGTCGATTGTAATCAAAAGGGGAGAGGTACATAACTAGATGTTACAACAGTCCTAAATTCAAAATGTCAACATTCTACGGTTACCCTTTTTTGAGTTATGCGATATACATACGTACAGAAGTAACGCTGAAACTAGCCAAAATGGATTCAAGAATGGTAAAAACGATTATACCATTGTAATATGAAAACCGAAATTTTTCGCGATTTCAATACTTCCTTATAAACCGAAGCGAGATAGAGTAAAAGAATCAAAAACATATATTTCAATTATAATAGGTGAAAGATGTTTTTTTTTCTTTTTAATTTTTGAATTATTTATACAGATTGTTGCGGGATGTATTCCCCGAAGTTCATATAATGAGCCAGGAAACGAAAATGAGCAAAAACGTTCATGTCAACATTAGTCCCAATTTTGCTTTCTGATTTTCAACAAAAAAATTATTTCTGGGGAACGGGTAAACCTATTTTAATTAATTTGTTACATCTAATACTAGGGTTTTATTCTACAAAATAGAAAATTATGAAAACGTCACTTCAAAAATGTAAAAATCGAGGTTATCTTAATTTTGTAATGTTCGTAATAAAATTTTTATTTATTTATTATAATAATTTTTATTATATTTAGGGGAGGAAATAAAAACAGGCAAAATATTATCAAATCGCATTACGGTGCGCATGCGTACTGCCGGGTTAATTATCTACAATAACTTGATTGATTGTTTGTCAACGGATTATTACAAATGACATATGTCATTTTGTTCAAAATAAAATGCTTAATAAATTTTATAATAAGTAAAAATTTAATCAAACAAATAATTACGACCGCCATTTTGAAATTTTTCATTTTTTAAAAAAAGCCGCTAGTCTTAGATTTTCCAAATTTAATTAATGTTGGTTTACCCGTTCCTGAGAAATATTTTTTTTTGCTAAAAATCACAAAATGGCATCAACAAGAAAAACAATGGAAAATAAGATTTATATCGATATGAACTTTTTTGCACATTTTCGTGCCCTGAATCAGTACCTAAAGTTCAGAGAATACGTCCCCCCAGAACATCCCGTATATGCATTATAGGTAACAAAAATTTCCTTCTATAAAAGTTTCTCTAAAGTGCCTCTGAAATAAAACTGAAAATTTTTTTTCGCGACATCCCCCAATCCCAAAACGAATTTTGAAAATAAATTAGTAGGATTAATGCCCCGTATATATGGGGGAATGGTACGCCTCTTATTCGTTTTTAAGAGCAACGGAAGCCCACGTGCTCTCCAACCATGTAAATTTTAACAAATATTTGTTTCGGTCAGGCATGGCGGCTCATGAACTGTGCGTCTGCGAAGAGGTCCAGTCAAACGAACACATGATGTTCGACTGCCCAGTTCTTGGGGGGGGGGGGGGGGGGCAGAACTCAGGCCACCCTGGAACATAGAGATCAAGGGGAAAATTAGCCACTCACAAGCGGAGCCGCATTGTCGGACCGTGTGGGAGTTCCTTGATTTGGGCGGTTGCTTTGTTCAACCGAGTACTCCTAACTCACTGCTGTGGGAAGCTAACCGAAAGATATGACCGGTTACCAGCCAGATTAAGGCTCCAAGCGCTTTAATGGTGGACAGGTACTCATTCAGCGACCTAGGCGTCACAGCGAATTACTGTCTTTGACGAGATATATTTAATTATTGATGGTCATATATGTTTTAGTAATTGACGGGGTGCGCCTACCTATTTCAGTGATATATGAGCGGTGGGACACGCAAGCGAGTGGTGTATGGTACCATGCTTATTCCACTCACGCTTTTAGGTTAACTCTAGGAGCTTGTTAGAACACTGGTCGCTAAACCGTTTCGAGGCTCAATAGCATTTTGTGGCACAGACATTCGGTCTTATGCTTTAGGGCGACCGAATTGGGTGGTGGCGGAAGAAATACCAAACATACCAAGCCCCGTATATATAAATATTTGAGCAAAATTTGAAAAGAATCGGTTCGGTCAATCATAAAATATAAGGCAAAAAGCAGCAGTACTACACGCATACACATTTTTATGGTTTATAATAATTTGATCCTAAAAGTTACAAATATTTGTAACAAAATCCAAAATACCCCATTTTTGACAAGTTCACCATACATTCTCTTTTAATATGTTTATTCCACCTTTATCCACTGGGAAAGTATAATAATAATGGAAATTCTTTTCCAACAGCTAATAATTTCTATGACAGGGATACCAACCTGAACGTAAGACAGATTCAATTTATTCTATAATTTTTCCGCTGTTGCCGTTTGTTTCATAATCTATTAAACGAACATTTCGATTAATAACTGAATTAGTATTAAAAATGAAATAAATAAAAAATTAAGTTTATAAATTTTCATTAATAAATCAAACAATCTTTAATAATGTTTGTAATGTTATTAAATTATATTATTGTAATAAATTTAAACTACTGGTAAAATTTGATGACCTTACCAAAAGTGAAAATGAGATAATCTATGTTTCAACTGTCCTTGCCATGTTCGGTATAAAAGATGAATCTAACTCAACCACTGTTGTTCTATATTTGAAGGCCAACCGTATATTAAACTTTCAATTATTATGATTTTTTATAGAAGTTACAATACACAATACTTTTTTTTTTTAACACGATATAAGCTTGAAGCTTCATCGAAGGGATTTTTTTAGCGTGTGAAAAATGCAATGCCTGACCAGGATTCGAACCAGGAACCACCAGATAAAAGGTCGAGATAGTACCACTACTTAGTATACCACTATACCATTAATTTTCAAAATTTTTTTTTAATTTTGTTACGTAAAATTATTTTATTTTTTAAAATATTAATCTTATTTAGTATAAAATCCATGAAAAATAATGAAAATCATTGCTTTTTTTTAACATTTTCTTTTGTTTTCATCTAAATTTTTCGGACTTCTCGATTATCTTTACCTATTTTTCACTTTTTCTCTCTTGTTTTGTGTTTGTATATTAATTACTGTATTTAGTTTATATATAATTTTTGTTACGAGCTTTTAGATTATGTCGACATTACACACCGGTTTGGTCTAATTCAGATCCCCAAACTGTACGTCGCGGCCTCTTCACAGGGGGCCCCGCGAAATATTGTAAAAGCTTCATAATTAATTGAACCAAGACATTTATAATTATTAATTTAATGTTAATAAAGTAAAAAAAACAATGAAGATACACGAGTTTTATATATTTTTATCACTTACTTACGAGTAGTCATACTTTTACTTAAGATAAGGCGCAATTGAAAAATTTTAATTGAAAAAGGGCGCCGGGACTAGGAAAAGTTTGGGAACCACTGGTTAAACTCGTTATCGCAAATCAGCTGATTTCAAAGGTTTATTACTCCAACTTTTATTATAATATTAGCATCCCCGCTTCGGCTTCGCCCGTGCTATATGGTTATTTCCATTTCCTGTCGCGATGAAACAGGGAATATTTAGCCGGTATGAGTTCCGCCCTTTGGACCGCTTTTGGTTCATTAAACTCATGCTTGTGAAAATAATAATCTTTTATATATATATATATATATATATATATACACAAACACACATGTACGTAAAAATTAATGTGTGTGCGCGCGCGCGCGTGTATTTACGGTAAATTTGATTAATACGGTGATTACACATAATTGCAGGTGAATTTGATTAATTGTCTCCAATATTGGAAAATCTAATAAATACACCGGTCATTTTACATATTCTCCATATTAACATATTTTTCATATTAAAATAACTCGAATATAAGCAGTACTTACTGAATTTATTATTTAAATAATCAAAATACTGTTAATTAGTCGACATTACCGAGCGTAGTTTATGTTTGAATAGATTATGATAACCTCTCTTTTTTTCTGTTTAGCCTCCGTTAACTACCGTTTAGATAATTCTTCAGAGGATGAATGAGGATGATATGTATGAGTGTAGTCTTGTACATTCTCAGTTCGACCATTCCTGAGATGTGTGGTTAATTGAAAGCCAACCACCAAAGAACACCGGCATCCACGATCTAGTATTCAAATCCGTGTAAAAATAACTGGCTTTAGTAAGACTTGAACGCTATAACTCTCGACTTTCCAAACCAGCTGATTTGGGAAGACGCGTTAACCACTAGACCAACCCGATGGGTAGATTATGATAACCTAACCGAAATTCGCTTCGCACGTAAGCTCGTCTAATTAACGTTGAATATACTCAAACCCAATGGCTGATCGTAGCTAAAATTAGTGCTGGTGTTGCTCCAGAAAATTTTCTCTGGGCCTTTTCAAGGCCATAGTTAAAGTTTTCTGTAAAATAAAAGAACCGAAAAAAATGAATCGAATAGAATAGCTGGAAGCAGGATAATGATCTAATTCTATACTTTATCACATTCAAGAATACGGTACACGGGTTTTAAGCACATTGTGCTTATTACACACAACTGGGTCCTCTAAAACCAGAAAATATAATAGAGAAGATGCTTTAAAATGAAGAAACATGGGATTCCATCACTCGTATGGTTACTCATATTATTAGGAATAAGGAGTCAGATGCGAGGACAAAATAGCCTGAGAAAGTATTTCAACTGCTAGGTAAAAAATTGAACCGGAGAGCGTGGAGGGGACACCCTCCTGAAGAGCCGTAGTTCGTTCGCGCTTGCGTGGATGGGTTACGGTGATGATACACGATGACTCTCGAACCCCTGAACCTGAAAAGGACCCCTCGGGGCTGAGGGTGCTTCATTACGGCCCGGCCCCGGTGGGGAGAAGTGATGAGATAGGAGTTTTAGTCGAGGTAAGGTGCAGGTATACATACGCTCTTAACAACATCTAGCGGAACCTGTGCGAGTCCGACAATACCCCATTTATGGGACGTGCGTAAATGACACTAATCAAAAGAAAGAGCACATCTTGCTTAAACCGTATTCAGTTTAACTGAATAAATAATAAAATGTCAATACAGATAATATTTTTAAGTATTATTAGATAATAAATTAATAAAATGTTTAAAAACATTATAGTCCCATGGTGCTTAATTTAAATTTCTATGTACATAAAAACAAATACACACATAGTTTTTACTAATTACCTTCTCTTTCGCCCTTACAGAGTGTTTTTGGAAAGATTTGGCGATCAAAGAGCCCTTATTTTCCACCATCTTCTGATCGCTACTGAAAAAAACAACTAAACCACTATAAAAGTAAAAAAAAAATACTACCACCAGCACGCCAGGGTCGACACTGCGGGAGCAACAGTGCTCTCTCTCCCCCTCTCCGAGCCACGCTTGCAGCTTCCTATGTGCGCATGCACACAACAGCCGAACACCAAGCCGCTGGAACTGTGAAGCGGACAGTTCCATTCAAAGATGATTCTTGTATCTTTTCATAAACTGGAGAATGGCTACTGATATTAAGATTAAGGATTATATATTTAACAAGTATAAAAAAAGAATTAAAGAAGAAGGGGCTCATTATATTAAATTTTATCGATAATATCAAGTGAAAATAGGGGGTGCTGCAGTTCCACAGTGTCTATAAGCGAGCCGCCACTGTTCAGATCTCAGTATAAATATACTCAAATTTCTTACTATATAAAATCCCCAGGGACTTATGATTATGCAAGACAGCAAAAATCTGAGATTAATTGTTCTGTTAAATATGAAACATCAACAATTAGCTCATATATTTCAACAGGTTATTTTTAGCTTTCTGCGAAGTTCTCATAAATCAACGTGACTCGTTTCTCGAAAAACAACAGTTTCATAAACGGTCGTTTGATATGTGTTACATATACATTTGAACCTGAAACCGGTATAAGTATGACTATTGTGCAGATATACTGTTCTGTTATAACAAAAATGTTGAAATTAAATATGAAGGAGAGAAACGAGGCGTTCCTAGTAAATCTAATCTATGTGTCAACTTATTACTACAGATTACATTGTTCAGTATTTGCTGCTATGGCGTAAGAGTATATATATACACACACACACTAGCTCCCCGTCGTAGCTTCGCCCGCGCTATATGGTTACTTGCATTTCCCGTAGCGATCATTTTTTATTTTTTTATTTTACGTTTATTAGTAAAGTAACCGGAGGCAGATACAGCCACTCACACGTACAGTAACGGTGGCAATGACTGTGTTGGTTAAACCACAGCGCCGAATACCTTCACACTCGTTGAACATATTTATCTGAAAAGTACAGGGTGATTCAAAGAAACGGGAAATTTTTAAAAATTAAATAACGGTAATGAAAAATATTTTTTAGAAAATGAATTTTATTTCATGCGATTGTACAAATGTTGCCACCATTTTAGGATACATACATTTTAGTTTATTTTTTAAAGATGACATCTTACAGCTGACCTTCTCTTCTACGTAAACACTCACGAAGTCTATTCGTTAAATTGTTCACGGTTTGACGTAATATCTCAACTGGAATTTCCGCAATTGCTTCTCGGATCTTTGCCTTCAGTTCTTCCGTTGAAGCAGTTCTACTGTGGAACACTTTGCTTTTAAGGTGACCCCGCAAAAAGTAATCGCAAGCTGAGAGATCTGGCGATCTGGGAGGCCATCTAATGTCGTGAAATACATGAAATGTCGTTTCGTGAAATGACACGTTGTCCGAACAATCGGCGTACAGCTGCCATCGATATTCGTGCAGTATGTGACGTTGCTCAGTCTTGTTGAAACCAGGCTGTGTTAAAAATCGGTGGAAATCTCTTTTGTTGTTCCACAACAAAGGTTTCAAGCACGTACAAAGGTACAAAGGTAACGAGCCGACGTCACTGTAATCGCAAGACCGTTGTCATCCTCAAAAAAAATAAGGGCCTATAACACCGTAAGATGACATAGCACATCACACGATCACTTTCTGGCTGTGCAACGGACGCTGGTGTAGCTGTGTAGGATTTTCTTGTGCCCAGTATCCGAAATTTTGCTTCTTAACAAATCCACTGACGTAGAAATGCGCTTCGTCTGACATCCACAGTTCGTGAACAAACTCTTCGTTATCATTTATCTTCTGAAGCATTACATTACAGAATTGTGCTCGCACAACTGCATCGTTCGGTTTTAGTTACTGGACGATCTGCAACTTGTACGGATGGAATTGCAAGTCCTTCGCTAACATTCTTCGAATGCTTGAACTATGCGATTGTAAAGATGCTGAGAGACGACGGATTGACTGACCGATGTGGACTTCGTGTGACAGTATCTTGTAAAGCTTGAACTTTCTGTGGTGTACGGACGGTTCGCTCACAGCCTGGAGGTTTCTTTTTCATTGCCGAACCGGTTTCCTCAAAATTAGATATCCATGTTTTAATTGCACGTGCTGATGGAACACGGTCGTGCCGTCCCAGATTAAAATGACGGCGAAATTCTCTACGCGCTCCGTCCACGCTGTCATCGTTTTTGTAAAACGCTTTGATAGTAAATGCACGTTGCGCACCACTCCAAGGATACATAACAACTAAATGGCAGGTTAGGTTAGAAAGGCTGGCGCCACTTATCAAGTGGTACCAATCGCCCACGGCTACCAACACAACTTTCAAAATTTCCCGTTTCTTTGAATCACCCTGTAGTTGCAAACCCAAATCTAAAATCTACTGAATATCTCGTCGAGATTTGAAAAATTTACAATCATTGTTCACAATTTTTTTTTCACCTTTCTTCACCCCTTTACAAGATTGAATTTTAAAAATCTAGAAATTGATTTATTTACGTGAAGATTACACTCAACAAAAATCAGGATGATTTCTTTCATTTTTTATCAAGAAATTAAAAAAAATAACCGGGTTTCAGAAAAAAAAAAATCAAAAATCTATTTTAACAGTTGAAACTTAAAATTTCGAAAAATCTTTAAATCGGTTTTTAGATACTCATATGAAGATTAGATACACAAACAATCAAGCTTATATATTCATTTTTTACCGAGAAATTAAAAATATATATATATATATAATAAATTTCATTGTTACTCCAATTTACACCTTTAAATTCGGAATTTCAAACGAATTTTTCTTTGTGTCCAATTACACAATAAGAATAACACATACACAAACTTTCATCAATTTATCTTCAGTGGTTTTTTGCTTACCGTTGATTATGAATCACTCACAATATATTGAAAATCTCTCTACTGAAAAATATCTTTATAATGGCTCGCCACCTAACGGCCCGAATGAAAAGTGCAGAACCGTAATGGATTATTATTTAATATTTTAATAAATAATTTTTCATTTTTATAAAATATTTCCGAATAACCGTCATCTGTTTGACCGAAAGTGTACCTGATGCATATAAAAGTTAACCTTCAACTTACTAACAAATACCATGTCTAAATTTTAAAAATGTAACTATTTTTTTGTAGAGATATAAGAGCACCCTATTGCACCTCACAAAAAAGCGCCCCAGGGGCACCCGTTTGTTAGCAATTGAAGGTGATGATTGGTCTAGCCTCCTACGAGATAATCGCATACCTCAACACTGTAGCCTCACACGCAATCCTTACGGGATTAAGTCCATTAGCTCATTTAGCCCGTTGATAACCCATTATTGTTAAACAGTATTATTCAATTCCATTATTTTAACATTATATTCATTTGATGGATTCGAATCGTTCAATTCAAACCCAGCTCAGACAGTGATAGAAACTCTCGCGGTTCATTATTTCACAATTAATTAAAGTTTGTGTTTCATCTGGCAAATACCCACTGCTACATATATATATATATATATATATATAGAGAGAGAGAGAGAGAGAGAGAGAGAGAGAGAGTATAAATGAACACAATTTAAAATTTGATAAAAAAATTAAAAAACTGAACTTCAAAAATTTTACCTTTCACTTATTCTCCTTCCCCTTTTCCCTTTCCAATTTCTCCCTCACCCCTCTACCAGTTTCCTTTTTACCCTTTCGCGTTTTCCCGTTTTCTCTCTCCACCTTTTCTCAGTTTTCCATTTTCCCCTTTTGTCCGCGCATAAATCGGTCCATTAGTTTTTTGGTCTTTAGCGGATACACATATGAACATGCCTTTTTTTATATATATATATATATAGAATAAAAAAGTCTTTTTGCATATTTGTTTCGTAAATATCTCGACACCGGCCCCACCTAGCGGGTATAGTTTTTGAAAAAATATTTCTTTTCACCGTTACTAATATTGATATTCTGAATATGAACCAAATCGGTACATAAATATAATTTTTATAAACATCTCAACCCCAGCGCCATCTAGCGGGTTCATTTTTTTGCAGAGATAATTATTTCCACGTAAGTAACATGCATTCGGAATATGAGGCAAATCGGATCATAAATACAATTTTTCGAAATATCTCGACGCCAGCAGGAGCGATATAAAATGCCGAATAGCACAAGCGAAACGAGCCTTCAGTCAGAAATATAATTTGTTTACATCAAAAATTAATTAAATGTCAGGAAAAAATTTTTGTAAGTATATGTTTGGAGTGTCGCTTTATATGAAAGTGAAACTTGGACGATCGGAGTACCTGAGAAGAAAAGATTAGAAGCTTTTGAAATGCGGTGCTATAGGAGAATGTTAAAAATCAGACGGGTGGATAAAGTGACAAATGAAGAGGTATTGCGGCAAATAGATGAAGAAAGAAGCATTTGGAAAAATATAGTTAAAAGAAGAGACTTAAAGGCTAGATATTAAGGCATCCTGGAATAGTCGCTTTAATATTGGATGGACAGGTAGAAGGAAAAAATTATGTACGCAGGGCCACATTTGGAATATGTTTAACAAATTGTTAGGGATGTTAGATTTAGGGGGTATACCGAAATAAAACGACTAGCACTAGATAGGGAATCTTGGAGATCTCCCATCAAACCAGTCAAATGACTGAGGAAAAAAAAACACGTTTATTACCAATTTAACAAATTTATTTTACACCAAACCTAAAATAGTATTTTTCGACCCCAGTGTCATTTATCTTTTACCCCAGGTTTTTCGAATAAAAAATACAATTCTGGGACCTATTTTTTTTTTTTCAATTTTACACATTACTTCTCATATAAAACCACTAAATTTAACCAATAATTTGGATCCCAAAAATTACATACAATCTGGTAATCTGACAACAAAGTATTTTGGAATCTTCGTTTATATGAAAACTTTATTCTTTATTTTCACATCAGTAGAACATATCCTGAAAGTTTGTTACATTCTTCGTGAAGTACCCTTTATAAAATAGATAATAGAGAAGATAAGATGTATACTATGTTGAGGTTAAAAGATTAGCACAAAACGGAAAGAAATTCAGAATATCCATCAAACCAGTCACCAGGCTGGTTACTAATATTTAAAAACGTTACAAAAAAACAGATAAATAAGATCATCGGGTAAGGTATTTAAATATTAAAACATACAGGATTAGATAACCGCATAAATAACATAAATATTTTACGAATGATAAAGTAAATTTGACTTTAAAATTTTTTTTTTTTAAGATAATGAAAATACAATGCAACATGTAAAAGGGCGTACATATAGGAATAAAATACATGAATATACGTAATATGAGTAGAGGGCGTTCCCATATAATAATCAACTAACGAAAATAGGCATACAATACATAGGATTCGATTGTCATTTAATAAGTACATAGTATACATTGAACAGGAGCTGATTATTCGATATGACGTTGAAACCATATATGATGTATTATGCATGTCATTTATAAACATTTTGTGCAATGTACTTTTTTAAATACACAGTTTATATTTCCTTACACATTAGTTTGAAACTAAAAATAATTCATAATTTTAAAAAAAATCGTATCTCATCTCAACTTATTAGCGAATGAATGCAATTTTACTTCACTACTTAAACCAGTCTTTAGAAAAAAAATGCCGGGCGATTCAAAAAGAATTTCACAACTTAAAGGAATATAAAAACTTATTTGAGATAACTTACAGATTCGGTTGAGGTTTATTTCATAAAAAAAAAAAAACACACCAAGTTTATCACCCGACATTCGATATGGCTTTGGTTCGATATGACTTCAATTTGTAAAGCGACATACATCATAACACCTGAAATCGATTTCTTTTCAGACTTTAGCCGGTACATCCGTCGTTAATTGAAAAATCTTAGCCCAACAAGATCATCAGGCAAAGGTGGTACATAAACCCAATCTTTAATGAAACACCACAAAAAAAAATCTAGGGGGGTCAAATCTGGGGAACAAAGTGGCCGTTCGATTTTACCTTCACGACTGATCCACAGACCTGGGAATCGAGTATCAAGAAAATCACGGACTTCATGGTGCCCCGTATTGTTGATAGTAATAGTTCAGGTTCAAAAGTACCTCGGGATGATTCTTGATAAGAAACTAAAATTTAAGAAGCACCTTCAGAGGGCCTGCAATGCCTTCTTCTGTATTCGACGTGTGGTCAATCCTGATTGGGTAATAACTGTATAAAGACGTGCACTAAGCTATACGCGGCGCCTGTTTGGAAGGACA
The DNA here is from genome assembly GCF_047948215.1 of Lycorma delicatula. NCBI lineage: Eukaryota > Metazoa > Arthropoda > Insecta > Hemiptera > Fulgoridae > Lycorma > Lycorma delicatula. Next base: position 20,657,596 of record NC_134467.1, read on the forward strand.
GACTAAAATATAAAAGTTATTATTAAGGGACGTATTATTAAGAGCTCAACGCCTTTCTTTCTTTCTTTTTCCCGTTTAGCCTCCGGTAATTACCTTTCAGATAATACTTAAGAGGATGATATGTATGAGTGTGAATGAAGTGTAGTCTTGTACATTCTCAGTTCGACCAATTCTGAGATGTCTGGTTAATTGAAACCCGACCGCCAAAGACCACCGGTAAATCTGTATAAAAATAACTGACTTTACTACGATTTGAACGATGGAAATCTCGACTTCCAAATCAGCTGATTTGGGAAGACGCGTTCACCACTAGACCAACCCGGTGGATTGAAGGCTCAAAGCCTAATACTGTTAACAGTAGTAACAGGTTACCTTGGTGATTGCAGGCGTAAAACCGATAGATTTGATTACGTCTGAAAAGCAGCAGCGGTATGTTGCTAAGAAGTCCGGTGATTTGATGTCGGATAAAGTTGGAGAAATTGAACAACATGGCAATGCCTTGTGGCAGGCCAGATGGGATGAGACAGATGGTGGGCGTTATACGCATGATCTCTCTCCAAATGTTGGTTTGCGGGACACCTATTGGATGCACCCGAATAAGTATGTGACGCAATTTCTTTCCGGACATGGTACTTTTAGGGACAGACTGCAGAAATTCGGCCTGGTAGATTCTGGGGTGTCATCAGCGTGGACAATTGTACGACACCTAATATATTCTTTATGAGTGCTCGAAATACGAGTTAATGCGTACAGTGACTATCTGTCGCTTATCGAATCGGCGTTGGATCTCCGTGTAAACTGGAGGAGCTAGGCCGAATGGACAACCCACCGGGCTGGTCTAGTGGTGAACGCGTCTTCCCAAATCAGCTGATTTGGAAGTCAAGAGTTCCAGCGTTCAAGTCCTAGTAAAGCCAGTTATTTTTACACGGATTTGCATACTAGATTGTGGATACCGGTGTTCTTTGGTGGTTGGGTTTCAATTAACCACACATCTCAGGAATGGTCGAACTGAGAATGTACAAGACTACACTTCATTTACACTCATACATATCATCATCCTCATTCATCCTCTGAAAAATTATCTAAACGGTAGTTACCGGAGGTTAAACAGGAAAAAGAAAGGCCGAATGGACAATACTGGAGAGTTTTGTAATTTACTTACCAAAGGAAAGGATTGCTGAGGGGATGTACAGCTCTGTTTGTATTTCTGTTTTATTTTATTTTTGTGGACGTTATGTTCTATAAATTATGTATTTGTTGTTGTTCTTGATCTTTGTTTTGTTTTGTTTCAATGTTACTGTGATGTTTTTGTTCCGTGCAATATTTTTATGTTTTGTGTTGAACTCACTTTTACCTTCTACTGGTAGGTAGTTCAATTCCTTTGTTAGTTAGGTATTTTTAGTCTTGCTTAAGACTCGATGAGATGTGTTTTTTTTTGAGTTCATTAATTAGTAGTACACCGATGGGAATGTCACTGGTGGCATCCTGGCCGAGACGGACTGGAATATGTCAAAAGCAGAGGTGTCGAAGATTACCTCCGGAAAAGCCTATACGGCCTCGGAATTGAGGGGGTTGGTGGAGGGTGTCTTCCCCTACGATCAGAATGATATAAATAGCGCGTCCGTCTTGGTCATCATCATCATGTAACTGAGGGATTAGAAAACTTTGAAGCACGTCCAGAAAAACGAGGCCATTTATGGTAGCCTCCTGGAAGAAGAAATGGCCGTTTTTGTTCACTTAGGGCACGAAAAATGTTGACTTTAGGGCTATAAAAAATGTGCTGCGAAATTTCATGAGGGTTTTCGCAACCCCGTATTCGGTATTTATAGGTGCTCACTTTGCCACTTATGTGAAACGTTGACTCATCATTAAAAATTACATCGTCTATAAAAACCGTTGTCTGCAATTCACCAATTCCACGCAAAATTGCAGCTCAGCAACTTTGTCGGAATTAGATATCACCGATTCTAAATAGGTGATAAAAAACATTTCCACCTTAAAGTTAAGAAAAACTTCAAATTTACTCAATACGACAATGATTGCATATGAAAAAAGTTTCACATATTTACCATAAGCCCTATCTTCTTACAATTCCAGCAATATTTGGACATCCCTTGCCGTAAGAGTCGGTGATATCAAAAATTGTTCCAGAAAAACGTTTTAGGTAATATTTACAGGACTAACGACCACTTTAAACAGATTCGATACTGTCCCTAATAAGGGAGCTACTTTTTTGTCTTCGAAACCCAATTTTTTCCACCCCTAGCCCAATGGTTGGTGATATCAAAAAAATTACTTACATAAGTTTTAGGCCCTTATGCAAAGAACTGTAGGAACTTTAAACGAATTCGATATTTTACTTAATAAGAAATTTATAGTGATACTTTGTTTTTTCCCCATTTCCACATTAACGAAGTTGCCCATTAACGAACTCGACAGAGATTTTCGGTCGTTATATTTTATGTATTAATTTGAAAGCGCAAAATTACGGCAGCTATCGTGTCCACAAGAAAGTGAAATAAAGTATAGCCAGCGCACCATTTAAGAAACACCCTGCATATATATATATATATATATATATATATATATATAAACTTTTCAACTGACGGTGGTTTTGGGATCTGCGGATGTGAAACGCAAAGATATGTCGAAATTTTCCGGAAATCGAATCAAAATTTTTCGAAAAATCGAAAAAGGTAAAAGAGAAGAAGAGGAAATTGGAAAAAAGGAAAAACGGAAAAAGAGAAAAAATAAACGAGGAAGGGGAGAAGGGAAAAAAGGAAAGATGAAGGGGATTAAACTAGTTTAATAGAAACAAAAATTAAATAAAATAATATTAAATTAAAATGGAATTAAAATAAAAACTTAGAATACGTAAAGCAAATAATTGAAGATGTCAGATGCAAAAACATTGGTTGAGATTAAAAGCGTAGGTAAAGCATGGAAATGAAGTAATTCATTACATCTGTCAAATAAGTAATATTAATACATCGTATGCGCGCGCAGGGAGACAGAATGTGTATGTAAGTGCTCCAGAAGACTGCCGTTAAATTTTACAGCTGTATTTCTCTGTTTAAAATAATGAAAAAAATTCATAATAAACATGCGTCTGAAAAAGACTTTGTTTTTAAATTAAGAATAACAAAGAATTTTACCATGATTTCTGCTTACCGGCAAAATGAACCTATATCAAAATTCATCGAAAACCACCTGGAATCCCTTTTTCCCTGGGAAAAAATCGAAAAAGGTAAAAGATAAAAAGGGGAAAATGGAAAAAAGGGAAAGGGGAAAAACGGGGAAAAGGGAATGGAAAGAGAAAAAGAAAAGATAAACTAAGATGGGGAAGGGGAACGGGAAATGGGGGACGGTAAAGGGGAAGGGAAATGGGGGGACGAGAAAGGGGAAAGGGAAACGGAAAGGGAGAGCGAAGCGAGCCACGACCCTCTGATCGTGACGGGAAGCGCAAGTAACCATAGAGCACGGGCGAAGCCGCGATGGGATGCTAGATTTGGGATTGTAATAAATTTTTTGTTTAACTTAAATTGTTTATAATAAAAAATCATTGCGAGTGTAGCTAAATCTACATTGTGGGCGAAGTCGCGACGGGGTACGCTAAAATATATATATATATATATATATATATATATATATATAAATAACCATTACAACATGTCCGAATTAATTAAGTGAACTAGTTATCTAAATGAACTTAAGACTTGATTACATCATAACAGAGCATATGACATCACATCTGATCAAAATTCTAGTGATTTTCATCCCGAAAATTTTATTTGATACCTTTATATCACATTAATCTAATTTCGCGATTAACTGATTTATAAAATCAACTAAATCTCACGTTCAAAATTTCTATTGAAATGATCAAACATTTTTTTCCTTCCTTCCATCATTACAACCACATAATTTTTCAAATAAAAATACATAGCCTACAGAAAACTAATCCAAGGTCATTAAAACAGGATTAAATAAACAAAACAAAAAAATCAATAATTCATTATAATTATAAATATATTTACACATATAAACATCAATGTGTGTGTGTGTGTGCGCGCGCGCGCGCGCGTTTTATTAGTATAAAAGTCCGAGTAAAAAAATAAAAAGAAAGAAAAATGAGAAACCTCAAAATGTCAATACTCTAACACAAGAACAAGAAGAAAAAATCAACATACAACCTTGATGTAAAGGTTAAGACTATGATAGGTAAAAAACGAAGAAAATACTATGTATGTAGTCTTAATATGGTTCAGTGAATCTTTTTATATATATATATATATAAAGATAGACAGGCATACAAGAGTGTCGCACGCACGCGACACACACACACACACACACGAGATTAAAACCACATGCATATATCACGAAATGTAAATGAGATTACGTTGTTATTTTTATTAAAAGAATTAAATATCCTGTCGGTTGAAACCAGTGACCAAAATTTACACAACGGCCTTCCTTTAAGCTATATTTATAGTCATACAGACCATCCAGAATACCTCTGCATGGTCATTTAAATACATTAAAGGCCATTTTTATAACTTAAAAATTTTTTTAATATTATATAAAAAGTTAATTAATTACTAAAAAAAATTAACATAAAGTAAATCAAATTACTAAATAATAGATAAAGAAATTTTTTGAAATACATCCGTATATTAATAGACGTACACTGTAATACAAGCAAACAACAACAAAAAAAAACTCGTAAGGTTATATAAGTTTACTTATTTTCCCGCTTAGATAGCGCTGTAGCAGAACGATATCTCTAGAAGGAAAAGTATTGTAATCGGTCAAATTTGAGCATAAACGTTTTACACCGGATCTTCGTTTTCACACCTAAGAAACCTAAAAAAAAAACCGGATGGAAATGTTCCGGATGTTAATATGTTTGTATTCGGTGTCGTCCTGTAAATCACTTTACATCTCCAAAACTACTGGACCGATTTTTACCAAACTTTATCAGATTATTAGGTACATAGGTAATAACGCCACCGCAGCTACAGCTTTAGGTTATATTGAATTCGTGTACTGACAAATCGTACTTATATCAAAATAACCTAACTAAATATAACCTACGCTCGCTTCGCTCGCTAACCTCGGTACTTACGTATTAACGCCACCGCAGCTACAGCTTTATTTCAAAACAAAGTAGTCAATCGGATTTCGGTGGATTAACATTAATTGGATTTCGGTGCTATAATATTAAGGTTATATTATTAATAAGTTCTATTTTTTTTTTTGTCTTCAGTCATTTGACTGGTTTGATGCAGCTCTCCAAGATTCCCTATCTAGTGCTAGTCGTTTCATTTCAGTATACCCTCTACATCCTACATCCCCAACAATTTGTTTTACATATTCCAAACGTGGCCTGCCTACACAATTTTTTCCTTCTACCTGTCCTTCCAATATTAAAGCGACTATTCCAGGATGCCTTAGTATGTGGCCTATAAGTCTGTCGGCGCGCGCAACTTCCGTAACCTGCTGAAAATATGCTCTGATTAGTTTCTCCTAACGCGCCAAAAGAAGTATGACTTCAAAAAAACTATTTGCAAAATTACAACCCACCCTAAAAAAATTTTCTTAACTGCTGCTGCTGCTATGTTGTGACGTCACAGGTGACCGATAGAATTTAATACATGAATGATATTAAAAGTGGAAAAAAGTAAATCGGTCTGACCGTATCTCAAACTCGATTTCCCGGTCGATTCGGTAGCTGGTGCGTTAAGCCTCGCTGTTACACCAGTCTGCCGACCGTACAATCGAAATTTGTTCTATGTAAGTTTTGTAATTAGATTAGTTAATTAATTACTTTAATCAGTAATCAATTAATTAATTAATAATTAAGTAATTAATCAGTAATTAATTACTTTAGTCAGTTCCGATCGTTTAACATTCGTAAAAATCCGTTGATAAACAACCAAGTTTTTGCAGACTTTTTCCTGTTTAGCCTCCGGTAATTACCGTTCAGGTATTACTTTAGAGAATGATATGTATGAGTGTAAATGAAGTGTAGTCTTGTACAGTAACAGGTCGAGCATTTCTGAGAAGTGTGGTTAATTGAAACCCAACCACCAAAGAACACTGGTATTCACAATCTAGTACTCAAATCCGTATAAAAATAACTGCCTTAACTTGGATTTGAACGTTATAACTCTCAGCTAATTTGTGATGACAAATGGACCTACTGCCAGGTAGAACACCAGATGATGATAATCCCTAATATGAATGGCACACCACGAATAAGGGAAGATCCTTGTATAGGTTTATACAGGATCTGGGGGGATGGTATGCCTTGAATTCATTTTTAAGGGCGGCGGATGCCCAAGTGCTCACCAACCATGTGGATTTGAAGCAATATCTGTTTCGATTTCGCCTAGCAGCTGATGAGTTGTGTGTCTGCGGGGAGGTCCAGTTGAACGAGCATATGATGTTCGACTGCCCTGCTCTTTTGGTGGGAGGGGGGCAGAGACTGGGCCACCCTGGAACTTAGAGGTCAGGGGGAAAACTGGCCGCTCATAAACGGCGAGTCAGTGTGGCGAGAACCGCACTGTCGAACCGTGTGGGAGTTCCTCGATGAAGTTCAACCGTCATCGCTAAAGTTTTTTAATTAATCTGGGTTATATTGATTCCTATAGCGCCGCTGTGGGAAGTTTTTCCAGAGATAATGGCTGGACACTAGCCAGATACAAGCTCAAAGCGCTTTAAATGGTGGACAGGCACTAGCTGGCATACAGCGACCAAGGCGTGACAGCTTAAATTGCTGTCTTTTATTTATCAACTTGTATTTTATTTTATTTGACTTTTAGTAAGTAGTAACAAGGGGTGCGTCTCCCCGATCTAGATGTAGTTTGATAAGTGAGCGGTTGGGACACATAAGTGGGTGGTGAATAGCATCCTGTTTAATCCGCTCACTAGGAGCTTTTAGGTAACGAGGTCGCTAAACTGTTTTAGAGGCACAGTAGCCGTATCTTGGCACTGACATTTGGTCTATGCTCTAGGGTGACCGAATGGGGTGGTGCGGGGAGAAATGCCAGTTAACCAATTACCAATATCCCTAATATAGAAGTAAAACATGAAATACAGGAAACTATAAACAATGAAAAATGAAATGTCATGTTACAGAAGGGTAACGAAAACTGTATTGGTTAATGATAAGTAAATTGGCCTTTTACGTTATGGCATTACACTTTCAATAATTTTCTAATAAATGTTATGTATGGAAGGTAAAACTTATAAACAGAAAAATAATACAATATAAAGTAATCGAAAGAGCATCAAAATATACAAAATAATAACTCAAAGTAAAAATATTATCAAGCAACTTTTTCATAATTTTCCTACCACATTTTCCTTTACAATCTACAAGAAAGGAATTTCCAACACATAAATGCCAGTATGAAGTGTCTAATTGCATTTTGTTTTTTTTTTAATTTTTAAAAATTATAAAATATATTATTCGTAAAGGAAATAAAAAAAAAGGAAAAATACCAGGGTATTTAAGTTTTAATTAATTAATATTTCTGAAAAGAAAATTTACTTTTTTTTTAACTAATAATCTAAAAACAGACATTACAATTTTTTCTACATAATATTTAAAATAAATTAATAAACTTGTACCGATATTTCTCAAAAGATAACTGAAAGGAAATGAAGCCAAACTAATATAACAGGGAAATTACTAGACAGTTACATGAAGAGATTACTAAAACCATATTACCCCATAACACTTTTCATTCCGGCATTTATATATTGAAATCCCTTTGTTGTTAATGCCATTCTAACCCCATATTAGTTACACTTCCATACGTACATACACAAGTTACTGATTAGAATTATAAAGGGTGTTAAAATATACAATTACAAATAAAAAAGGCTTCATCCCCGAGAAAAAAATAAAATATCAATCAATAATTGAACTGTTAAGTATCTTTATAATTTTCAAGAATTGCAATAACATACTAACGTCTTAATTAATTAATTAAAAATATAAATGTAACATAATATATACTTTTTGGGAAGAAAGGAACAGATCACTATTTAAAGATGTTAATATAAAAATTATATCGCACAAATTGTGATGATCAGAATATCTGATGGCGAAATAGCTACGATAAAATGCTGAATGATTAACTGAAAACCGATATAAAAGAATGTTAAATCAAAGAAAACATCAGATGTAAAAAAATGAATTATACTGGATTATGATTGTACTGGAAAAATCTGACATCCATCCAGAATGCAAGCTCTTTTTTTTTACTCTGAAATACTTTAATAATGTATAAAACTATTAATTTAATTGTAATCTTTTTTTTTACAAATAAACTTTGACAACTTTATTGGCCTAATGATATTTTCACTGCCCTTAATAGATAAATACGTATAATCATTTTAACCTCCAGTGTATAACCCCCCACTCTCTCTCTCTCTCTCTCTGTCTCTCTTTCAGCTGTTTAGCCTTCAGGAATTACCATTCAGATATTACTATTTTTTTTTTTTTTTTGTCTTCAGTCATTTGACTGGTTTGATGCAGCTCTCCAAGATGCCCTATCTAGTGCTAGTCGTTTCATTTCAGTATACCCTCTACATCCTACATCCCCAACAATTTGTTTTACATACTCCAAACGTGGCCTGCCTACACAATTTTTCCCTTCTACATGTCCTTCCAATATTAAAGCTACTATTCCAGGATGCCTTAGTATGTGGCCTATAAGTCTGTCTCTTCTTTTAACTATAGAGATATTACTTTAGAGGATGATATGTATGAGTGTAAATGAAGTGTAGTCTTGTACAGTCTCAGGTCGAGCATTTCTGAGAAGTGTGGTTAATTGAAACCCAACCACCAAAGAACACTGGTATTCACGATCTAGTATTCAAATCCGTATACAAGTAACTTGTCTTTACTAGGATTTGAATGTTAGAACTCTCAGCTAATTTGTGATGACAAATGGATCTGCTGTCAAGTAGAACACCAGATGATGATATATCCCTAATATAGAAGTAAACATTAAATATAGAGGATGATATGTATGAGTGTAAATGAAGTGTAGTCTTGTACAGTCTCAGTTCGAACATTCCTGAGATGTGTGGTTAATTGAAACCCAACCACTAAAGAAAAACCGGTATCCACGATCTAGTATACAATTCCGTATAAAATAACCGCCTTTAATACGACTTGAATGATGGAACTCTAAACATCCAAATCAGCTGATTTGGGAAAACACATTCACCACTACACCAACCCGGTAGGTTCACTGTATAACTTACCAGAAAAAAAATTCTTATTGTAATAAACTTCCACAATAATTTGTCTGCTTTTAATACTAGTAGATGAAATGATAACATTGTAAAAATAACAACAACCTTACAGCTGAATTATCAATTAAATATGTCTCAATTATCAGTATGAATTATCAATTATCAGTCTGATAAAACATACAAATATTAGTTAAGTAAGAATGTACTAAACAAACCAGAATTCTTCAAAACTATGAAATATATCACTCCAATTAACTGGCAAAAACTTTCCCAGCTATGCTAGGTAAGTCATACAATACCTAGTACAACTTTCTCATAGCAAAACCTTTTCCTTTGTAATGTGATTATTAAAAGTCTTATTTTTATTTTCATAATAAACAATTAAAAATAACAAAAAAAATTTTTAATTTTGGTCCCCCCATTGTCAATTAAGACTTTTACATTGTTTATAATGATATCAAAAATAAGATATAAGCATCAAGATTTCCAAATTTTAAATAAAATTTTTTTTTAAATAATGGGGAACTCCCTTAATATGTGGAGACAACTTAATAAAAAATATTTTATAAAGAAGTGATCTTTAACAAAAATAAATTAATTTTAAAAAAATATTGGAAAAATAAAAACTTTTGATAAAAATGAAAAGAACTGTTTCTTATTTTGGATCTGGGGTATATTATACGGTCAAAAATTTTAAATGCCCTTTAAGTAATGAAGAAAAATACAAAAAATAAATTTTATTAATAAAATTGAAAAGAGTTAAGAGCCAAAAAAAAGAATATTATACTTTTAGACGTGGAGAATAATTTTTTTAATTTTCTAAAAATATTTATATATAGATTAAGCATAAAAAATTTCCACAAGTAAAGTATTCTCTAAATATAATCCCCCCCCCCTCCAATTAAGGCTAAAAACAAGAACATTCAAAAAAACTTTTCTGTCTTTGAGACCCGGTGTTCATAATTTTCTAAATATGTATTCTTTTTTGATAATCCCCTATATAAGACATATAAAATACACAAAAAAAAATTGTTTAATATTAAAGCCGAAAGGAGAAAGAGCAAAAAACAAAAAAAAATTTATTTTAAGAGATGCGGATTGATTGTTTTTTGGATTGTTAATATTTGCATTATAGGTAACAAATCTACTTTAATAAAATTTTCTCAAAAATGCATTTGAATTAAAACAAAATTGATTTTATCACAATATCCCCCACCACCAAAAAGAATTTTGTAAAAAATGAATATGATCATGCCCCAAACATATTTGAGTCAAATTTGAATTAAATCGGTTCTGTCAATCGTAAGATATAAAACCAAAAGCAGTGCAACAAAAATACATAGATGTTTTTTTCATCTGGATAAGTTTTTTTGTCTGGAACCTAAAACAGAAAGATTTGTAAAAAACTGGATATCCTATTTTTAACATGATCACCATACTTTTCCCTTTACATAGCCAGAAAAGTAAAATTTAACTATACTTAATAAGTACTGAAAAATAATTAATGAAAACAAAGATATACAAATAAATTTAATATTACTTATATTTCATAAATGTCATTTCATACTTGGAGATTAAACTCAAAGATTCTGTGAAATTTGAGTCGCTTGTTAAACTCTTCCTTCTAAATACAAAACAGTATACATATAAGCAATTACTTCATAAGTTTCACATTTTTATAGAGGAATAAAATATAAAATAATTGTATAAGAAATACATGTAATGATAAAATTATAGAATAACTTAAATAACTGAATTAATAACTCAATTAATAAATTGAATTAATACATTTCACATATTATGTTACAGTAAAAACACACAATAAAACAATCATGTCTGTGTGAAAAACATTTTTTTTTTAAATACTCACAATTATGTAATATATATGTATATAACAACAGAAAAAAAATGAAAACTGATAACAAATAAGATATACAAATAGAATTTGATGTAAACACTAAAAAATAATCGTTAAGAGTTATTATTTAGACCGAAGAAAAAATAATAGATTTCTAATATCATAAGATGTTAGAAGAATAAATAAATAAATATTAAGACACAAAAGATGTTTGTCTACATTATTAAATTGAACATCAGCTAAACAAAAGAAAAAAAAAATTAATAAGACTGGTATAATAAGGAAAGTTTGGAAGAAAACTGCTTAAAAAATTAGCAAAGCAAAAACAACATATATGGTATTGAAATGAGAAGATTTATGTATAAAACTTTAGGATAAAAAATTACCAGCAGCAAATAAATTGAAGTATCTAGGCTGAAACAAAACAAAGAAAGTAGATGAACAAACTAATGAATGCTTAGCAGTACACTGGATGATGAGAAAATAGGTTAAAAGATGAAATATATATGAAAATTTAAGCGATAGATAAGAGAATGCTAACTTCATTAAAGGCATATCAAAGATGACTCATATAAGCAGAAAGGTTTAAAAATATCTGCCAAGATGATTACGACGTTATTGAAAAAAAAAGTTGAAGTTAGAAATAGTTTGAAATACAAAAATAGGTCAAGTTAGAAACATAAAATCCTGAGAAACATAAATTCCTGTGAACTTACGAGACAGAGGTTGAAGAAGTGAAAAAGGTCAAGAGAAGCATTTGAGAAGGATTAAACCCAATGAAACTGGGGAATCCAACAGAATCTGCTTTAAAAATTAACAATTCAGTTTCATATGTCCACATATCACAAAATTCCACAAGATGAGCATAGTATTCTTTAAGAAATCCTAGTGGCTTTTATAACTTTAGAAAGAAACTCGATTTTTGTTGACTTTTATGCTAGTAAATGTAAAATGGTTATTCAATAACATTCTGCTACAGTTTTGGGTCTCTATACCTTCAAAGATATTATGAAGCAGATTGACTAGAGTTGCTATCAACTCCATCGAGTTGTTTCATGTCATCGTTCTTCCATGCAATCCACTCCTTTCTTTTTCTACATTTTAGGTTCAATGGGTAGATTAGATTGTAATATACCCATACTGAATATTTTGTGATCTGTAGAGGTAATAAATTTGTGAATTGCTCAATTGTAGGCTTTACTGCCTAAGGATCAACCTCGAAACTCTTAACACAGGAGTTCACAGAACAGCTAACAACTAAGGCACTGTACTAGGCAATAACGGTCCTCTAATATATAAAAAAGTAAAATAAGTACAACCTGTGTACAACCCTGCGCTTGGATATTCAATACTCACAATTGCTGGTAAGCTGATACTCTATTTTTATATAAATTGTAATATAAAAGTAAAGTGTAATATAATGATAATTATTTGCTACTTACTTTTCTTCAGCAACTCGCACAACTAATTATTTATTTACACACACACTCTCACTCTCTCTCTCTCTCTCTCTCTTTGGTAACAAAAGAGGAATTATTACAGTTACCCAATTTCTTCAATTACTATGTGAAAAAAGAAGCCAATTCTGAATTGGTTGGAAACAGAAAACCTTACGGATGAAAAGCAGAATGTTACCCAATACCACAGAAGATGACAATTATTGTGTATCCATTACAGAAAAAAAAATCAATAAATACTTGATATTTTCCATACTTTAAAATAGCTTTATAACAATAAATTAAAACATTTCATCCAACGAATTTAATATAATCACCAATCAGCAGATTGATTCTGCAAGAATCTTAATTCAAATTCATTTAAAGACATAATAATTTTTAATTCTATTTAATATGCAATTTTATTTGTGTACTTTGAATCTACATGTTCGATAAACGATCTTGAGGCAACACAAAAAGAAAAAACTAATTTCACCAACAAACTTTCACGAGCCAGTATATTTCCGAATAAGAAAAAAACAACTATTTACATCAAATCCCTTTCATTCAAACTACAAAATAACTACAATTTACTAAACTTTAATTCTTTTTATTTTACTTTTATTATCATAAAATTCATTTCAAAATTTATTAAACTCTTACCTTAATACCAATATGAATGGAAAAATAACAGCCTAAACGAAGAATATACAAAGATAAACAAAGCACTGTAATAAATAATACAACAATATTACAGTATAATCACTGAAAACATTAGCTTTGTTCTGAAGAACACACAACTTTTGTTGCAACCTATATTTATGCTAATAAATGAAAAACTGATGTCCAGCAGTATGCTGCTCATATCCTGAGTACTTTAAGTCATTAAAAAAATTGTAGACAATGGCCACACTTTAAAAAGACAATGAGCTGTTACATAATATAGATATATATAGATCTGCATTGAGCCATTGGTCTCATACTGAAATCACTTCCTTAAACCATTTTCCATATTTTATTCCTAAATAATCTATAAATAATCGCAATGAATACAAAAATAAATAGTTAATCTCCATAAAATTTATATTAGAGAGACACGTAGAAGGGAAAAATTGTGCAGGCAGGCAATGGAATATGTAAAACAAATTGTTAAGGATATAGGATGTAGGGGGTATACCAGAATGAAACAACTGGAACTAGATAGAGAGAGAGAGCTGCATCAAACCAGTCAAATGACTGAAGACAAAAAAAACTTTATGAAGCCAGTTTCTTCTATATGTTAAGAAAACTCATATGTTGATTTAATACTAAACCTATATAGTTAAACAGTTAATTGCAATTTTAATATTTCAATTAAAGACTGAATAAGCCATTACATTATAATCAACTATTAATCATTTCATTAACTGAGCAATCTCATAAATACTGAGTACAAAGTTTTTAACACAATTACAATGTATATGTTACCAATAATATGTTTTTACAATTAAAATTTAATCACTTTTGGATTTTTTTTTAATAAAAAACTTCCTATTAAACAAAATATCTATTATTGACATGACAAATCGAGTGAATGGACTTTTAAGTATATATATATAAAAAACATGATAACGGAATTTCACATAATAAAATGGGTACCAATTTATAAAAACAAAAAAAAAGATTAAAATGACAGTTGATAAAATCATTATCAACAACAAAAAAAAACCATGCATATAAATAAATCTAATGAGGTTAAAACAATGCAACAGTAAAAAAAAATTTATATAAATAATTGAAACAAGAAATACATTATAAAACAAATATTTTTCTTCTTCTTTAAACATTTACCCGGTTTCAAGGATATACCAATCGGTTCACCTAAATTTATTAAAAAACTTCTTTACAGTTCCGTACAACGAAAATATCTCTCCCGAGATACTCACATAAAGTAACGTCTTTGCCCATTTCTTTCTTGATTAAATCATCTATGATCAATTGTAACCCTCCCTACTTTCATTCTGTTAGACTAAATATATAAAATCTATACTCCCCACCAAGTAGATCTAGTGGTCCCCATGTCATCACAAATCACTTGTTTAATAACTAATTTTTAAAATCAAAGGTTCTGGGGTTAAATGTTAGAAAAAATTAATTACTTTTATACAGGTTTGAATACTAGACAAATGGACACCGGTACACTTTGGTGGTTAGGTTTCAATTAATCACACATCTCAGGAATGATCAGCCTGAGTATGTAAAAGAGTATACAGCTGAGTATACAGCTCATTTACATATCATGCATATCATCCTCATCTCACTGAGCCATAGCGGGAGGAGGGATTGCTTATTGTTTGTCAGTTGAACAGATTGCAACGCACACACTGGGAATAAAAAAATAATAATATAAACTTAACTTTACTTTTTTCTAGACTTCATAATTAATTAATACAATAGTAGAAAAATAAAAGGATAGTAGATAAAAAGACCGGCTAATATAAGTGTACTTAACCTACTATCTTCTAGATGAACTGGTCTTGGGTTAAATTCCCAGAAAGGGTGTGGCATTTTGTTAGCTTTCATTTTTTTCTATCTTATCCCTTATTAAAATAAAAATATTCACATTTTATAGAAATATGAAAAGGTGGGAATATATTTCATTTAAATATTATTAAAAAATAAAAAATGTATAATTCTTAAAAATTAATTCTCTAAATGGATTGTAAAATTATCTAAATTTAGGTATGGATTAAACCACTTTATTATGCTACTCAAGAAGACATAATATTTACAATTATGTGGAAAGAATTCCCATTAACGTATTTCTAGTGCTTAGATTTATGGCTATCTTGTTAGATGATAAATTCTTTAACTAAATTCAATTGATTGTAAACAAACTGAGGCAATTTGTTAGTATTTGCCTTACGTTTGTCATCACTTTTAAATAATTATAACGCTTAACATTTTTTCTAAACATATTTATACATGTAAGCACATTTAGTATGCTTACGTTAGCAAATGAGAGTAACTCCTTCAATAAATAAGAATGAGTTATCAAAATGTAAAATGAATTATTCAACTCATAAATGTGTTTATAATTTACTACAATTAATTGTAAATTAGAATCTTTTTATCTAACCATAAATTCATTTAAAAAAAAAAAATTTACTTCCACAATAAGTTTGAGAATCACCTTGTTATGCTTTCATTTCCAGGTTAAATAAATTTAAATCTATTTAAAATATCTTCACACTAATTTATTTTAAATAAAATTAAAAAGCTTTTTTTGCAAACAATATTATTTCTATCTCGAAATTTTTAAATAATAGTAATAGTAAAAAAAGATGCTGAATTTGTTACATCTCATTTAATATTTTTTTATAATTAATTATTTTCACATATTAACCTTATTTTATTTTAATTATTTTTATTTTCTGATGTAATTCTTATCACGGTTGTATCATGGTTTCCCTCAATCCAACCAGGCAAATAATGGGACAATTGTTTTTTAATCCATCTATTAGCAATTATACCCTTTTCTAAATTGATCTCTATTATTTATGGCATATGATTTACACACCAATCTGGATAAAATATTTCTTCACAACGTAACTTACTAGTTAATAAAGTGTTTAAAAAAATGTTTTGTATCCTAATAGGTATTTTTTTAAATAATCAAACAAAATACTGTCTGCTAAGTAATTATAATTAGTTTTGCTCTTTGAATATAATGTTTACCTCATAATTTTGGGGAGAATTCTTTGATATAACAGTCTGCAGTAATATTATTAATATTTAAGTTTTCTAAAAGAAAGATCACTGCCGATTATCCTTAAGTAAAGCCAAATAATTAGAAAAAACTATTATTTTATATGGAATTAAAAAATCTGATTGACATATAGAATAGAACCTATAAAGACAGGAGATAAACCTAATAATTAAACAATATTGCAAGTTGTAACTCTCTGAGCAAACATTACAAATGACAGGATTTTTATAACATCGAGTAAAAAAGCAATTTATCACACAACAATCATATCATAAAAACAGCCCAAAATGAATGACCTTTTTTTTATAAACCACTGGTTTATCATAAACTAAATCGGTGACTTAATAAATGGAAACTTATTACGTCACTTATTATTATTACTTGCGAGTATAGAATTAAAAAGAATTTTAAGTTTCCATTTATTAAGTCACCGATTTAGTTTATGATAACAGCATAGATGAAGTCCTACGCAAGAACTATCGCATGAAAATAAACAAGAACAAAACAAAAGTAATGAAATGTAGTAGAAATAACAAAGATGGACCACTGAATGTGAAAATAGGAGGAGAAAAGATTATGGAGGTAGAAGAATTTTGTTATTTGGGAAGTAGAATTACTAAAGATGAACGAAGCAGGAGCGATATAAAATGCCGAATAGCACAAGCGAAACGAGCCTTCAGTAAGAAATATAATTTGTTTACATCAAAAATTAATTTTAATTTCAGGAAAAGATTTTTGAAAGTATATGTTTGGAGTGTCGCTTTATATGGAAGTGAAACTTGGAAAATCAGAGTATCTGAGAAGCAAAGATTAGAAGCTTTTGAAATGTGGTGCTATAGGAGAATGTTAAAAATCAGATGGGTGGATAAAGTGACAAATGAAGAGGTATTGCGGCAAATAGATGAAGAAAGAAGCATTTGGAAAAATATATTTAAAAGAGGAGACAGACTTATAGGCCACATACTAAGGCATCCTGGAATAGTCGCTTTAATATTGGAAGGACAGGTAGAAGGAAAAAATTGTGTAGGCAGGCCACGTTTGGAATATGTAAAACAAATTGTTAGGGATGTAGGATGTAGAGGGTATACTGAAATGAAACGACTAGCACTAGATAGGGAATCTTTGAGAGCTGCATTAAACCAGTCAAATGACTGAAGACAAAAAAAAATATAAAAACTATCGAAAAAAATTTTTTCCTTATTCAACACATTAAGTTTTGATTATTTATATATATATATATATATATATAATATATAGCAATAACGTTTGCTTTAAAGATTGTTAACAGCCCTGGAGGAAGGAAATAAGATAAATATATGAAAAATTAAAGTAATGTAAGTAAATAACAAAGACGATTTAGTAGTGATAAAGATAAATGAAAGAACAATAACTAAAATTAAAAAATTACAGACGTTTGGAATAAAAGTATGCAATAGAAATTAAAGAAAGGTCAACAATACAAAGGAAGTCTTCAGTAAGAGATTTATATGTAGTAAAAATCTGAACTATTACTGTATAGAGTTAAGGAAGATGTTAGCCAAACACTATGTATGGAAGTAAAGCATGTTGTATGAGAAAGAGGGAGAAGGACTGGATTAGGATTTTGATATGTGTGAATATGGAGATGGGTACATAATGGAAATGAAAACCACCAAAAAGAAAGTAGAAATAAATATCACCTATATTCCATAGGGATCAGCACACTGATATAAAACTACATATTTGGCTCAATAATTATAACAGGAAACTACTCCACTTCTCACTTTTCATAGTAAACCTAGCACAAACAATATTATTCTTATATATGATTATGTCATTTTTGGGCCTGACTTGTAATTTATCAGGTTGCCTACAACCATTTATAGTACTAAATAAGTTGTATAGAGGCTACTTATTTTTTTGCACAAACTGCATCCTGTCTAGCCAATGCTGTAGTTAAGAGCAATCACAGACATTTAATTTGAATACTTCTAATATCTTCATTGCCATATTTCTTATTTTAATAAAACAAAAACCTTCTTTCCAGTAAAGTTATTGTAATCTAATGTATCTTCTATCAATAGGTATATTGTTTAAATTTTGTTCTGAATTTTATGTTGTGTTATCTATAATTGTAAGCAGTAGTCATTAACCAGAGCTAGATATTTTATTAAATAGATTTCTAAAGAGTAATTTTTGACTGATAAAAGTGTACATACTGGCAGATATTTTATGTAAGAAAGCAATATATTCATGTTGTATGGGATAGTGACAAGCGTTTTGGATAAGAGTATCAATTGTAAATTAAAAGTTTCATTAACCTGAAAAAATTGTCATTACATATTTGGAACAGAATGTTGAACTATATTTTTATGGGCCTAGTATGCTGATGTAGAAAAAGATATCTGGCTAGTGAAAGAAACCACTAAATTCATTACTTAATACAATATGACTGCTAATGACTATAAAACCTAAAATGTATTCATTACATAATATATATCTTCGTATTTTTAATTATTTCATAAGAATGATCAAAGCAGTTCTGATCCTTACAAATTATAATTAAAAAGGTCTTGAATGTAAACTGTTCACAACTCAATAATAAATCATTTAAATGAATGTATCTAATACTGTTTATAAAATCCAAAATATTATAAAGTTTATAAAATATGTATCAGCTTTTGCAGATATTTAAATAATAAATCATATTATAATAAACTTTTACATAATTCCACATTTTACAGACTTAATTGAATCGACTACTTTTTGTTTACACAAACCTAAACAAAAAACCCAGTTTACCATCTTCCCAATCATTGAAATTTTTATTATCGGTGATAAATAATCCACTTTTCCTTACGGCACCACCGAATTAAGATTGAATTTGGTACTGATGAGAGACAAACTACCTAAAAACTAATACTCAACATTGAAAATATCAGCAAATAAGAAATATATAATCATTAAATAAACTAACCTTTCCGACTGCTTTTTTATATCGATGAATAGCTTGCCGTGTCAAATCTCTGACAAGAATATCGCCGTTACCACAGGGGACAACCACACGAACAGAACCAAAACACACTGTAACCTTCATAACTGTTGCAATATATATTTTTATTACTTATAAAAATCACCACAATATTTGATAAATAATAATAAATGATACGTTCCACACATCATTCACATAATATTTTTTTTTTTTAAATTATAAAAACCACAATTTAAAACAAATAAAATGACAACATAATGTTTTTATAGGTTAGGACGCCATTAGTGGTTTGAGAACAAAACCGAAATCCTTCAATTCTTTTAACCACCTGGTTTAAAAACATGATTCACACATACAATACTATTATCATAACACATTGTAGTTATTTACTATAACACTTTGAATCAATAACATAAAACGGCAATTAAAAACGTTGCGGCACTATTACATTACTACAATAAAAAAATAATATATACATTCACACAAACACAAAAAACCGAACGTATTATTATTACTACAGTATACGACTATTCTCCGTGTCTATACACTCAGACTGCGACAACTTTTGTTTTGTTTATCCCCACTACATCTGCCAACAAGATTTAAAACTAGTATTTCGACCAATAGAATTACTGGCAGTTGGTATTCGGACACACCTGTTCATTTTATCATTATAGTTTTAAATTTTACTGTATAGATAGCGTCACAATCCAACCCGCAAAAATATTCAAACAGATTGTTCATAAAATTGTCACAATAAATATATAATTGTCATATAAAATATAAAATCTGTTAATAAAATTGCCACTTACAATAAAATGTGTGATAAATAAATCAGACTGTTTAGAATGTAGATATTTACAAATATCATCGAACAAGATGATATTTGTAAATACTTGGGCATTGTGTTAGATAGTGGTCTAACCTGGAAGAATCATATTGCGCTATAAAACAAAAACTAAGCTATCTTAGGATATTTTATATTTAAACAAACAACTATCCCCAAAAATAGCCATGAGAAAACTTTATTTTACTATTGTGCATAGTCGACTAGACTACGGCATCAGCTGTTGGGGAGAACTTATGTTACAAATTTAGATTCCATAATCAAAATCTGAATGGCAGAAAGGCTCCTGGAATAGATGAAATACCTGTAGAATTACTGCACAGTGTAAGTGAGAAAGCGATTGATAGATTATACAAACTGTGTGTAACGTTTATGAAAAAGGGTAAGTTCCGTCAAGACTTAAAAAAAAGTGTTATAGTCATGATACCAAAGAAAGCAGGGGCAAATAAATGTGAAGAATACAGAACAATTAGTTTAACTAGTCATGCATCAAAAATCTTAACTAGAATTCTATACAGAAGAATTGAGATGAGAGTGGAAGAAGTGTTAAGAGAAGACCAATTTGGTTTCAGGAAAAGTACAGGGACAAGGGAAGTAATTTTAGGCCTCAGATTAATAGTAGAAGGAAGATTAAAGAAAAACAAACCGACATACTTGGCATTTATAGACCTAGAAAAGGCATTCATTCGATAACATAGACTGGAATAAAATGTTCAGCATTTAAACAAATTAGGGTTCAAATTCAGAGATAGAAGAACGATTGCTAACATTACAATATATACAAAAACAGAACACTAGTGTCAAATTAAAATTATCTTTTTTTTTAATTCTTTCTTGTATTATTGAATAACAAAAACAATTAGAAACTAATTACACAATCTATTCTTTATGTTAGCTTTCAGGAAACCTTCTTTGTTCATTTTCTCCAACTACTGTCAGGTCTCCCTGTCTCACTGTCTCCTTGTCTCCCTTTCTCTCTCTCACTCTCTCTCTCTCTCTCTCTCTCTCTCTCTCTCTCTCTCTCTCTCTCTCTCTCTCTCTCTCTCACCCAACCTCCAAAAACACCAGTATCCACTGTCTAGCATTCAAATCCATATAAAAGTAACTGCCTTTACAAGGACTTGAACCTTAGAAATCTCAACTTCGAAAATCATTTATTCTTACGATGACAAGTTTAACCATTAGACTAACCTAGTGGGTTTCAGCGAAACCCGCCACAAGAATATTCACTTTTGTCTCATTGGGTCAGTTTTATTCATATATGTCTGAACATCAAAGCTTCCTTAAAAAAATTTGGGACTGATCTGAACAATTCTTTTAATGAAGTTTTGATAATATATTTTTTGAAGTATTGTAATGTGTAAAAATTTGCAAGTTGCAGATTTTACATATAATAAATCAAAATAAAATGGTAACATACTTGAAAAAATGAAATTAGACATATAAAATTTAATAGAAAAACAACTTAAATCAAATACTAGTATATTATTTGATTATGTACTTAAGAGACGTCATAACCTTTTTAAGATAGTCGCCATTAACAACAGCATTACTGATAAGTGCATTAAAGAGAGAGCTGCTAACTATGAGGGTTATTTTTTTTCAAGGTCCGATTGGTCATGAAATTAAAACCACAGTGAAAATAAAAAATTTTTTATTTGTATCAAGTACTTACATATAGTTACACTATTTCTCTACATAGTTGCCACTCCAATTTAGACATTTGTCGTAGCATGGTACCAACTTTCCAATACCCTCATCATAGAATGGAGCCGCCTGTGTTTTCAGCCATGTTTCTACACTGGTCTGCAGCTCGATGTCTGTGCCAAAATGTTGTCCTCCTAGCCAGCGTTTCATGTGAGCAAAGAGATGAAAATCGGATGGAGCCAAGTCCAGGCTGTATGGTGGGTGATCAAACACTTCCCAATGAAAACGCTGCAGGAACTTCTTTGTTACAGCTGCAGTGTGCGACCGAGCATTGTCATGGAGAAAGACGATGCCTGATGACAACATTCCTCTCCGCTTATTCTGAATTGCCCTTCGCAGACGTTGAAGAGTCACGCAGTATGAGGCTGCAGTGATGGTCATGACACTTTCCATGAATTCCACCAAGAGAACTCCATTCCAGTCCCAGAACACAGTAGCCATACACTTTCTGTTGGAGAAGGTTTGCTGGAACTTCTTTGTTTTTCTGGGAGAACGAGAATGCATCCACTGTTTGGATTGTTCTTCAGTTTCGAAATGGACCCATGTCTCGTCACCTGTGACAATTTTGTTCATTGTTCAAAAAATGTTCTCCTTCATTGTAGTAGCGCTGGAGAAACGTTAGGGAGGCATCCATTCTCATTGTTTTGTGATGGTCGGACAGCATCTTGGGAACCCACCTCGCATACAGTTTGCGGTACTGAAGTCTCTCACTCACAATGGTGTAGAGAACAGACCTTGAAATTTCAGGAAACGAATCTCTCAATACAGAAATTGTGAACCGACGATTTTCTCGAATCGCCTCATCCACTCGCTCAACGAGATCATCAGTTGACACTCGCTTCCTTCCCTGACCACCTGCATCATGAACATCTGTACGTCCTGCTTTAAAGTTCCTGCACCATTGTCGCACTTTGCTGTTACTCATTGAAGTTTCACCGTACACGTTACTTATTTGTCTATGAATTTCAGCCGCTTTACACTCCTCAGCCTGAAGAAATCAAATTACCGCATGCACTTCACACTTGGTGGGAGATGCAATTGTTGTAGAGATGTTTACATGCTAGCTGCATGTTCAAAACTAAAAGATGTGACGCGTCATGATTGAAGGCCATACTAGAGATGCTGCGCAACACATATGCACAAAGGTTCATTTAATTTTTACGCGAGATTTTATTTCACGACCAATCGGACCTAGAAAATAAATAACCTCGTAGATCTGAAAAAATCTTTTGAAATTGAATTTTGAAAGTGAGTTGATTAATATTTAAAAATCGTAAAGTGTTAGCATACTAGTCTACACATTTATTGAAAGCTGAATTTGAAACTATTGTGTATTTCCTTGTGAGGTTATTGTTAATTTCATTATGCCAATATGCAAGGTGGAGTGGTAGCATCTCTATCTTTCATCTGGAAGTTCAAGGTTCATATCCTGATCAGACATATTACATAACATGTACAAAATTCATTATCATACATCAGTAACTATTACTGCAGTAATATAGCCGATCAGCCTCTTATAGTTAAATAAATACATTTTTATTACTCTTGAGGAATTCATTTATCGACTTTGTTTATATTCACCCTTATTTAAAAGTTAAATAATTAAAAATGAGTCCAATTTATTACAAAATATTTTTATTTCATAATTAACTTAATAATTAGAAATGAAATACATTTTCTAGCAATACTTTTTTATTTTACCACTTAATTTTATTCAGTGGTAAAACCCAGTAAAATATTATATCACAAAATTTTAGTGGCCAAAAGTTATTACTGTTTTACTGTTTTTTTTTAATGTATACTAGTAGAATTTTTATTCTGATAGGTTTGAATGTGATTATTTGTGCAAAATAACTGAACTTTTATTAAAATGGTTATTTTGTAAAATGTAAATTGAATTGAAAGATAATATAATGAAGTTTAATCATATGAATTTCACACATGCTTGATTTGATCAATATTGTTGTCTGAAACATACAATTAATAATTTATATGATAAAACGATTACAATATAACATTTATAAAAATGATCTAATATTGAATTATAACTATCCATCACAGGAATAAAGAAATATTTAAAAATTTAATTTATAATAAATTTTCATTGCTCCTATTTTAAATTGGCATCTGTAAAATTTAATAGATTATGAGGATGAAGAACAGATAAAAACTTTAGATGGAATGTATATCTTTATCAAGGGCTTTGATTTTTTCTGGACATACAACCAAGTATTACCATCAGCAACCAGACACAATATTTATATAGTAGATAAATAAATATTAAAAATTAACAATTAAATTAAAAAATTAAAACTTAGTTATATAAAAACACAACATATGATGTATACTAAAAGCAAATAAAAACCACAATGAAATATTACATTAAGAATCTAAATTAAAACAATAAAATTACCATCTGCCAACTGCCAAATAGGATAAACAGCTGAAATATACTATAGAAAAATTAAATTTGTCAATATAAACAGATGGCCCTAAGAAATTATAAAACATTTGATAACATCATCTCAATGTTTCCTAAGATATTTCAGAAGTTAGCCTCTAGTTTAAATTTCTGACGCAATGCCACATAACAGATACAATCCACAAGGATGTGGTGTACTTTTAGCTGGCAGTCACAGTGTGCACAAACGAGTGCATCAGTCCAAGTCATGAGATACCCATGAGTGAGCTTAGTGTGCCATATTCGCAAATGACAAATAGTAACCTCCTCTCAATGGTTATTTCTGCATTAGGAGCTTCATGGCTCCTTACAGTGTTCTTAACAGGATGAAGTATATTGTTAATGGCAGCATTCCATTCTCTTTGCCACTCACTACGGATCACCATCTTCAGAGAACAGATAAGATCTTCGGAAACAACATGATTAGTGAAAGGAAGCTGGAAACAAGACTCTTTTGCAGTTTTTATAAAACCGTTTCCCTCAAATACTGTCTACTAGTTTATCAAATTGAATCTTTGTTTATATTTATACGAGGGTAAGTCAATTATTATCCACAATTTAGTTATATTTTTCTTTATGTTGGTAGTACTGTCGTGTTGCGTAAATGATGCATGCCTGGTTTAATCATTGTTATGTCTGTGCGGGTTTCATGCTGCTATGTTAGTTCCGTTATCACTGCCCTGCCGTTAACCATGGCTGCTCCGCTTTCTGTTGGCACCAAAAAAGAGCAACGTTCAATGATCTGTTTTTTGTGGTCAGAAGGTGTATCAGGGGCCGAAATTCATCAAAGACTTTCGGTACAGTACGGGAACAGTGTGTTGCTGCAATGGAGTGTCTACGAATGGATTGAAAAATTAAAAAATGATCGCACAAGTGTTACGCACGACAAAGAAGCCAGACAACTATTTACCGCCACAAATGAGGAAAACATTGAGCGTGCACGTGACATGGTTTTCTTAGACAGATGAGTAACTATTGATGACGTGGCACATTGTCTGCAAATTAGTCACGGTTCTGTTTACGAAATCATCCACAACAGACTTGGATTTCATAAAGTCTGTGCAAGATGGGTCCCAAAACAATTCACACAGTTACATAAACAAGCACGCTTGGACATCTGCCAAAAACATTTGGATCGCTATGGTAACGAACAGGACATCTTAGATAGAATCATCACTGGTGACGAAACATGGATCCATCATTACGAGCAGGAGAGTAAACGGCAGAGTAATGAATGGAAACATCCAAATTCGCCCTACAAAAAAGTTCAAGATCCAACCGTCTGCAGGAGAACTGATGCTTACAGTTTTTTGTGGCTCACAAGGCCCTGTACTGGAACATTATGAGGAACCGTACAACAATAAACAGTGCACGTTACAGTGAGATGCTTACTGCCAAGCTGAAGGCTGCAATTCGAAGCAAACGCCAAGGACTGCTATCGAAAGGTGTTGTGTTGTTGCATGACAATGTCCATCCACACACTGCTGCCCACATTGCTGAAACGCTCCAGACACTCAACTTTGAAGTATTGGCTCATCCTCCGTATAGTTCTGATCTTGCCCCTTTTGACTACCACTTGTTTGGTCGACTCAAAGAGGCATTAAGGGGCCGTCGATTTACCTCGGACAAAACGGTGAAAGAAGCAGTGAATTCCTGGCACATAACTCAACCAAAAACTTCTTTTATGAGGGCATCAGAAAGCATGTGCAACGATGATCAAGTGCGTTGAAATGCATGGGGACTATGTTGAAAAATTATGTACAAGTAAGTTTCCTATTTGTATTGCAATAAAATTTATAACTACATTGCGGATAATAATTGACTTAACCTCGTACATGTAATATTTTTCTGATATATCTAATTTTATGTCATCTATATTTATTTCTAAGTCTGTTTTAATATATAAATAGAATGTTTATTTTAATCAGATGGTCGGCCATATTATTTAAACGTAATTAATTATTTTCATAATTTCTATAATGTTTAAGAAATCTAGTTTTAAAGCATCTATTTGTTAATCCTATATAAATACCATCACAATCATTACATTTAATTTTATTAACCCTACACTGATTGTTTATTTTATTAATAATATTTTTGTTTTTTAAATATTTTATTATGTGGTTATATATAAATATAAACAAAATTTCAATTAGATAAACCATGAGACAGTATTTGAGGAAGACGGTTATATAAAAACTGCAACAGATAGCAGCACTCGTGTAAATTAATATGAAATTTTCATAATTTTAAAATTTTTGTTATGCAATAACAAAATTATTTCAATCATGACAGGATGCATGATCCCGCGAAAGTACTTTCATGGAAAAATTAAAGTAAGATATGTCTTATCTCAATATTCTGTACTAGCTAGTTTATTTTAATATAATATAAATATGGATTTAAAAATGTATATCAGAATCATAAAAATTTACCTTTCATTTTCTCGGTTGCTGATACATCCAAATTATCAGTACGATTAAGTAAACTGTTAATAAATCATATTCCTACTGCTACAATGCCGTATATTTGGAACACTCTGACCATCCATATAATAAACTAATAAACCATCCATCTAGAAAGCTTCCAAGAGATACACCTGTAAAAATAATAAAGGTAACATTTATAATTAAAGTACAAACAATTAACTTATGTAATGCTAATAAATAATAGTACAGCAACAAACATGAAATCTGAAGTTGTAGTCAAGCCGCTAATATGCTGTATATCAATGAGTCTACAAACATTTCTCGCATCGATGTTTACAAAATGTAAAACTAAAACTGTTCATTTAAAAGTAAATCTTATTAACAAAGAAATTGTTATTCCAAATCGATGTTAAATAATTTAATAATTTATTTTATATTAGAATTAAAATAAAATTATCCTGAATTATTTCACTTGATATTAAGATGTATATGATAATATTTTGTGTTGAACATCACGAGTTATATGTTCATAAATACTTTTGAGATTTATCTGAGAGATGCTCAAATTAAATTAACATAAATCAAGGATTTGATTAAATAAAGGATTATGTTTATAAAAAACCCAATATACCAAATATTAATTAAAAAGACTGATGTTTCTGTTATGCAAGGTTTCCCACTTTTTGATTGCTCCTGTCGAAAGTAATGAAAAGACAACTAAGTTGTATGGGAATGTGTGAAGGCCTCTAAATTAAACAAATTATTACATGATGAGTAGACTTGACATACATTATCAGCTTTAACAGTCAAGTTCATGTTTGCTACTAGTCAAGTGTTAGTATAACTGTAGGAAAGCAAATTATAACCACAGAGTTAACTATTCTCCAGCATAATGTAATACCTTATATCTTTTTTTCTTTTTTTTATCCTGACCACTAAACAGTTTGAAATGTCTTTTGTTTTTCCAGTATTTTTTAATTTTTTCACTTTGTTGTTTTTCTTCCTCAGTCGTCCATGTTCTTACTATACTCCTCTTATCCGTCTTCTCTGAAAGCTTAGATTTCTTGATTAATTTTCTAAATTGGTCTCTATTTAAACAAGTTCCTTTGGATATTTTAAAGTTTTAAAATCGTTTTCTACTTCTTTAAACCGGCTAGTTTTCAAAATTAGGGGAATAATTATTGAAAAACAGTTGAAAATAAATTTATCAAGGTTCTCTGCCTTTAGGCAGGTCTGTCTCTCTTCTCCTCTAATCCCAGTTACTATTCTACATACTGAGGCATGAGTGTGTTCAAAAAGTAATAACTGTAGGGAACGATTGAGGGGGTGTGAGGGGAAGAGAAAGTAGGAGGCTAGGATTTTGAATGATTTGAAAGGGAGATACGGATACAATAATTTAAAAGAACAAGCTCAGAAGAGATCATGGAAAATCCAGTTCCTTGATTTCCTGTCAATAGACAGTTCCACTAAAGTAGAAGTCTTCATATTTTTATATCTATACAGAAGTATGACAAATACAGACAGATCCAAAAGTCGCACACATCAAAATAAAAGTGTCTATAAATAGTTGAACAAGTTTTATTAGCTCTGGGAAGATAGCACCATGAGTATTAACAGCAACAAACCTAAATTCCATTGCAATATGTATTGATCACACCATGCTTGCCATAGAGGTTTCTTTATTGGTTGATAAACATGACGTTTTCTCAACAGCAACGAGTTTTCATTGTTGAACATTATTTGTCCATTTGTTCGTATGCACATGTTGACAAATTTCGTGGGAAATATCCATATGTGGCAGTACCTAACAATTTGACCGTAACTAGATTAATTGCCAATTTTAGAGAATGCAGATCAGTTGCAGACAGGAAGAGAACCGGGAGACCAGCCGTTTTGACTGATGCTAAACCGGCTGAGGTTAAGAATGTGATGTGGTGTTCGCCTTCAAAAAGCTTGAGGAGACTATTATGCACTCTTACATTTCATATGGAATTGCTCAGAGAGAAATGAAGCAGTTACACTTTCATGCAGATCATGTTTGCAGTGTTCAGGAATAGAAGGAGCCAGATAAAAAAAAGCGCATAGTGTGCTGTATCTATATGGTTTCGGTCATTTGTTGACAACCATATAATTGCAGAGCTTGACCGTGTTTTCTTCACTGATGAGATTTGCCACCTTAGTGATTATATGAATAGTTAAAACACTAGAATTTGGTCGACTGAAAATCCACATGAGTTACACAAAAACCCCTTACACTATCAGAAAATGGGAGTGTGGTGTGCTGTATCATATTGTTGAATAGTGGACCCCATTTTCATTGAAACTACAATAAACAGTGTTGTGTACTGAGACATCATTAAACAGTTGCAGTTCTTGAAAATGATGAACGTGATAGTTAGTTCAAGCAGGATAGTGTCCCATGTCACACATCAATGAAACCATGTATTCCTTGCAAGAATTTTTTGAGGAGCGTATCATCTTTAAAGGATTATAGCACCATGTTCCACCGATTTGACGTCCCCAGATTTCTTTCTGTGGGGTTATTTTAAAGGAAAGATCTATAGAAACAGGCCAAGCATACTGGAGGAACTAAAGATGAACATAACGGAGATTAACAACATCAATATACATGTTCTCCACAATATGACCTCAAACATGATAAAAAGAGTTTGTACATGCATTACTGAAGAGGGCAGCAGCCATTTTGAGCATATGTTGTGAAAATAAATCTTTAAATATTATTACTTAATGTCTTATTTTTTTATTATTTTGATATGTGTGACTTTTGGATCCCTGTAAATATAATATTTCACAAGTAAAATTACCTCTCATAAGCAAATTATAAATAAATAAAAAATATCTATATATATATATATATATATATATATATATATATATACAAATTTTTAGCTAAAATTCTTTTTAAAGTTTATTACCCCCTATTAAATGTATATATATTTATATGTGTAATATATATATATATATATATATTACCACCTATTATATATATATATACAAAATTAATATGTGAATTATGAATAATCAAATTTATATATATACAGATTGCTTCAGTTGATTTGTTTTTTACTGTTCTTTTTTCTTATCATTGCAAAAAAAAATGAAGAATGAAGAAAATTAAGATATCTTTTCTGTTTTTGCTTAGTTTTTCTTAATAAATTAAAAAGCAAAGACAGTTTTGCTTACTGATAACTCTAATTTTTTTTAGAACATTAAAAAGGGCTTTTATATAGTTAAATGGTTGATTTATATAATTTTTTTTCCAAATATGTACGTTGCAATCTGTTCAACTAATGTAATCCTTGGTCCAATTAGATGGAAATGTACAACATGTAAATTAGGTAGTCTTGTAAAGACTCAGGCCAACCATTCCTGAGACATGTGGAGAATTGAATCCCAACCACCAAAGTACACTGGTATTCACTCTCTAGTATTCAAAACTGTTTAAAAGCAACTAACTTTTACTAGGATTTGAACCTCAGAATCTTCAATTTCAAAAATCGGTTGTTAAATAACT
Organism: Lycorma delicatula; assembly: GCF_047948215.1. Taxonomy (NCBI): domain Eukaryota; kingdom Metazoa; phylum Arthropoda; class Insecta; order Hemiptera; family Fulgoridae; genus Lycorma; species Lycorma delicatula. Next base: position 20,687,861 of record NC_134467.1, read on the forward strand.
GATTCATTATCAGTGACAATGAATAAAATTTTAAACCAGCCCAGTGGGTTTTTTTTTTTTTTAAATCTAAAACCTAAATATCTTTTTTTAGTGTTTTATTTATTTCGTTTTATTCAATGATTTTTTTTAAGTTAATTTTTCTACTTGTTTTTTTTTTTAAATTAAATTTTATTAAAAAACTTAGTTATAGATTAATTTCTAATTTTTTTCTTCGAGAAGAGTTATATCTTAACAGATATATTTATAAAAATGTTCGGTGTTGTTAGTGGTTATTTATTTTTTGACGAAGATAAAAGTGGTGAATAAAAACAAATAAAAATTTAGAAATTATGAAATAAAACTATATAATAAATAATAAAAGCAAATAATATTTAAAAAATAAATTTCAAAATACAATTATATTTTAGTTTTCTTGTTTCTAATTTGTGTGTATTTTTCTAACTGTGTAACGATTTATGTAACTTTTTTTTGTAAACATTTCAAGATAATGAAAACAACAGGCAATAGTTGTTTTTTTTTTAACCTGTGTAACAATTTTTGTAACCATTACGTAATTTTTTTTTGTAATCATTTCAAAATGATGAAAGTAATAAGATTAAGTGGGAAATACAAGATGACGTATACTCAGTCTGGCCAATCTTTGAAATATTCGTTAAATAAATAATAATATTTAACATAAAAAAAAATTAAATTGGCATTCTTTAAATAAACAATATTTAATGAGTAAAAAAAATTAGACTGAGAACACTACGAGGCAGAAAGAAAGGGAAATTCAAAGCTTACCGATATCGTGTACGCGATAGTTGGTTAGAGCATCACTGAGGTTGTCATGACGCTAACGCTGCGATGGGTTAGAATCGAACTAGATGAAGACACTAATAGCGGTATGAGATGGTAGTCCCTGTAATTGGAAAACATACGTATACTGTAACGTTATGAGATCTTGATAATGACTGTTGAGATCTATCGATAAAGTTGTATTGCCGTATTTAATTTGAAAAACTTGACGTACTGTAATAGTTAACAACAATGGAATACAGACTAGTAGAGTTTAAATTTAATCTATTAGATTATTCAAATATCAAGAGATATCCAATGTTATAATATTCCTGGATCGTGTAAGCGATGATATTTCTCTTTTATTTACCGATTCTATCACACTTCAATATTATCACTAGTCTATAGGTTAAGAAAAAACTACTTACGTTTGTACAAAAAGAGAGAACTGTATAAAGAGTAAAGTGGGAAATAAACAAGTATTCAGAGTTAAGAACGTAGACGTCAGTGGTATATGAGAAAAAATTGTCAGCTTTGACCAAAATGGAATGCATATCTATGAGCAATTATTTCAACTCACAATCGGTTTATTACAAAAATATAAGAACGCAGGCTTGAAGTAGATAGATAAAACATATAAAAGTAATATGGGGATATACAGAGCCATATTCAAGGCGAATGCCGCTCATTTAATGCTGGCTGGTTAGACAAAAAGCAGTAAGTTCTATAAGTATATTAACGAAATCAGAAAGGTTTTTATATATAAAACCGATCAGAACTTTAGTGTTTTACGTACTCCATCTCCCACTACTCCTCGACAAGCAGCTATTTGCTAAACTCCGTCAAAATTCGACGTATCCTTATACTGATCAAATGTTCAATTCAACCCAACTCTGTGAGCCGTTACACTGCACTTTCAGAAGCCACCACACCGTGTATCGACTCTTTACGTTATCCATAATGAGAACCCATATATTACCAAAGGTCAGGTCGGGTTAGAACAGGACAGGTCAGAATGGGTTATATTAGGTTGTTTAGGTTTAAACAAATCTCTGATGTGGTTCATGACTGTAGGATTAACTGTTTTTCTCGTTACTCGTCGATATTAACTGAGCGCCGGTCTCCGTGAGTATGTTCTCATATCGTTTTTATACGATTTATCCCTCGGCCTCAAACCTGTTTAATAGAATAATAATTGTATATTCTAGACTCCGAACATGAGATCTAGGTTTTTGTTTTGCAGCATTAAGCATATGTTTTAAGTATGAAAATTTGTTACTGCCATTTTTTTATTCTTTACAGCGTCTTGGTAAATGGGAAATATCATCTCTAATACGATCCAGAAATATTATAACACTTTAGTAATATAGTTTTAATAGTAATATCTCTTGGTTTTTGAATGATCTGATAGCCGAGTCTGTCTTCGTAGGTAACTCTACTCGTCTATAGTCCATCCTTGTAACTATTAAAATTGTGTAGGAATGTTTGCCGCTGTCGTCAGGAATTATCTCTTGCAACTATAGCGGCTGATGACATCACCGCAGCAAGTGAAGTGCCGGGCCGGATGGCCTGCGGCTGAATGCCTAGGGGGTCTCCCGAACACGTGGAGATCGCCTTGAAGCGATGAAGCTGTGTGCACTCCGTTTTGGTGCTTGATGGCGTGCTCTTTACTTCGGAGAACGTCAGAACCATATTAGTAAGTGCTGTTTTGTGTCCTTTTTGTTGAGTATGCTTGTCTGTTAGTTGTTCAGTGAGTGTGTGGGTGCTGACCAGCTGTGTCTGCTGTGAGTGTTTATTGTAACTGGTGGGTTTCTGTATTGTGTTCTTCTTGATGAGCTGTATTGTATGATGCGTGTGTTTTGATGGCTGTTGGGTGGATTTGGGGCGTTTTGGATCTGCTGTGCGTGTTTTGTTGTGCTTATTTGTGGGAATTGTGCCTTCGGTTGTCTCGTTTGTTGTTGTGATGTATTGTTCTTGGGGTGTGTGCATATTTGGTACTACGTTATTGTTATAGTGCCTGATTGTGTGTGTGGGCGTTTACCCCCCTCCTAAAGTAATGCCACTTTAGCGGTTTCCAAGAGGGGTGGTTAGCCTGAGGTGGAGGTTAGTTGGTAGTGCGCAGGTAATGAGCGAGTGGTAACGTCTCGGCCTTTCATCCGGAGGTTCCGGGTTTGAATCCCGGTCAGGCATGGCATTTTCATACACGCTACAAATCATTCAGCTCATCCTCTGAAGCAATACTTAACGGTGGTTCCGGAGGTTAAACGAATAAAAGAAAGGTACACATACGCACTTAACATCTTACGGAACCTGTTAGCAAGCCCGACACTGCCTAGGCGCCTAAATGGGGTTCCTCCACTTCGTTAAAAAAAAACCTCGTAAAAGAAAAATTACCACTCAGAAACAGTACCATATACCGCTCCTGTTGTCTTCATCCAGTTCGGTTCTAACTCACCACGTACACTATATCGGCCATCTTGGAATTTCCGTTTACATTAAATATTATTTCTTTAACGAATATTTCAAAGGTTGGCAAGACTGAGGATCCGCCATCTTGTATTTCGCGCTTGAACCATCTACTGCCTACTACTCATGAATGAAGTTTTTTGTTAATATTTATAGGAACGATATCCGTTTACCATTAGATATGTATATATAAACTCATACTGCAACATTTTGTCGGTAGAAGTAAACCCACTTCTAATAGATTTTTCTTATGCCGTCTTAACGATTTCTGAAAGAAAAAATAATCAGAAAAATATTATTAGTACAGAACAATGAATATTTTTCCATATCAACAATAAATTTTATATATATATTATAAAATAATAAAAAGGAAATTGAAGGTTTCAGTTTTATTAAAAAAATGTAAAACAAAGTGTCCTGACTGACTCGTCAAGACTGACAGTCAGTTCTGACTGACAGTTCAAACCACTTAACCTAGATAGGGAAATGTTGGATGGTAATCGTTTTTATTACGTAGGAATCCATTAAGGAAGGATTTTGAAAACCTTCCTTTATAGAGTGATGAAAAGGGTGGGGGGGAAGAAATTTATTAAGATAATATTTTCTATTATCTTTTCTGCTAAGATCACTGTAGTTTCTATGTTCGTAGCACGTTCGTATTTATAAATTACTTCATTCCATATTGATTATTATTTATTTTATAATCATTAAAGAGTCACCTATTTTTAATAAGGATAATCTATTTTCATGAGTTTCCTTCTCTGGTGATGCCTTTTATAGATTTGCATTTAAATACGTAATTCCATAACACCTATGTAGTAAATCTTTTTCATACGAGATAGCGTTAGCATCCCAAATATCAGAGTATATGAGTCACAGTGGGTCAAGCCGAACTCATTTGTTGTGGTAGGATAAACGATTCTTTTTCAGGAATCGATTCTTTCGATTAGATTGTCAGAAAGGATTCGTAAAAAAGAATCGTTCGTCCGATTCAACGGTTTTTCTACTTTCCCCCAGTACTGTAAACTCTAATGCTCATACTCTCTTTCTCTTCTTCACCTATGTTTAGCGGTTCATCTATCTTCATACTTACCATTTGTTCGACTCAACTGATGCATACCTAATAAATTTTTTCGATTCTTTTCTTTTCAACTCTTATTCGACTCCTTAAGAAAGAAGAATCAAATCGAATTGTTATCGAGAAATATTTGGTTTCCTATAGTTTAGCCAATTCATTGTTGACAATTGTAAACAGAATAGGTTTCTCCTGTAAACCGATTCTCGATTCTTTTGTTCAGTATAAAGAATCGAATCGAAGGAACGACTCGTTCACGATTCTTCCCATTACTAGTTAATTGACTGCTGGCAGTTGAAGCAAGTAGTTGATGTGCAAAAAGTGTTGGAATTTTTATATTAAGACAAGGTATTGCTCCGTTTGTGCACGAGGGTATCTGATATTGACTGTTTGATTATCTGTGTATTGATGCTGTAGGTCTTCGCTGTTTCATGTTGTAAATATGTATTTGTGGTATGAATTAAGTTGTATATTATGATATATTATAATGTTTGATATATTATCTCTGCTGATTTGATTGTTTGATTATAGTGTGTGTGTACGCTTCAGGTCTTCACTGCATCTGCTGTAAGTATGTATCTTGTTGTATGAACTTAGGTGTATATATGATATATTACATTGTACCATAGTAATTGTGGAGTATGACTGTGTGCGGGCGATTTCCCCCTTCCTGAAGTAATGCTTCTTTAATCTATACCAGGAAGGGTGGATAACCAGGCAGGGGGGGGAGTTTAGTCGGTAGTGCGCAGGAACACATACGCACTTATTAAGATCTTGCGGAACCTGTCAGCGCGAGCCCGATACTGCTTAGGCGCCCGTAAATGGGGTTCCTCCACCTCGTGAACAAAAAAAAAATAAGTATTGCTCCGTTAAAATAAGTGAACTTTCCTGAAAACTGCGTTACATTTTACAATTTTATTTCGATACAGGCGCAAATGCTGCGCAAGTTCGTAAAGAAATTTGTGCTGTTTATGAGCAAGATACGTTATCAAAAGCAACACCCAAATGATGTCGCTTTCATTCCGGAAATTTCGATGTCAAAGATACTCTTCGCAGTAGGCGACCAATCACAGAAAAACTGAATGATATTCTAGAAAAAGTCGAGGGAGACCGGCATCTAATCTGTCAAAACATCGCCAATGACCTAAACATCCATCATCAAACATTGATAAACTATTTGGAGAAAGCTGGCTACAAAAAAAAGAAGCTCGAAATTTAGTCACCACATGATCTGATTCAGAAAAATTTATTCTACCGAATTTCTTTCTGCGAATCTCTACTGAAAAGTAACGAAATCGAGCCATTTCTGAAACGGTTGATCACGAGCCATGAAAAGTGGATAACCTACGACAAAAATCGTGGATGCGAAGCAAGGAGAAGCTCCATAGTCTACAGCAAAGCCTACACTGCGGAAGGTGTATGCTATGAGTTTGGTGAAATCAGAAGGTCATCGTGCATAACAAGCTGCTACCGCCAGGCAGTACAATATACTCAGACCTGTACTCTCTACGATTATCGCGATTGTACCTATTAATTCAAAAGAAACGGCCTGAAATAGTCAACAGAAAGAGTTTCATATACCACACTGACAACGCCATACCCCATACATCTTCAACGACCCGGAAATTAAGAAAACTTCACTGGGAGGTTTTAATGCATCCACTGAACCTGGCATTGTCAGGCTATCATTTTTGTTTCGGTCTCTGTAGAATTCCCTGAATTGTATTAAATTAGTTTTAAAAGAGGTCTATAAAAACCATGTGTCATAATTTTGAGTCACTGAAGTTCTATAGCGATAGAATTCTGATGTTACTGGAAAAATGGCAGATCATAAAAAAATGGTCCATATATGGTCTCAATGTTATTTTCTAATAACAATAAATGTGTTCTCAATTTTGACCTCCAAAGGCTCAATACTTTTTAGACAATGTAGTATTATAAACTAAATTATTATTTTCAATTAATTTTTCATGAAATTTAATATGTAAAAGTATTTTTTACCCACAATGGAATGGAGAAGATATACGCGTTTGGGGTATGATGTTTGTGTGTGTGTGTCTGTTACCATCTTCCTCAAAAACTACTAAACCGATTTCGATGCGGTTTATTGCATTACATAGATATCACTTCAGAGCAGGTTCTTAGACATGTTTAACAATTATAGGCCAACAGATGGCGCTGCATTAGATGTGTTTCTTTAAAACGATTGGGCCGAGCTTGATGTGGTTTTTTACATTTCATAGGTATCATCTCATTTGCATTACATATAGTTGCCTCAGCGTATCTTCTTCTTCTTCTTTTTCCTGTTTAGCCTCCGGTAACTACCGTTTAGATAATTCTTCAGAGGATAAATGAGGATGATATGTATGAGTGTAAATGAAGTGTTAGTCTTGTACATTCTCAGTTCGACCATTCCTGAGATGTGTGGTTAATTGAAACCCAACCACCAAAGAACACCGGTATCCACGATCTAGTATTCAAATCCATGTAAAAATATCTGGCTTTACTAGGACTTGAACGCTGTAACTTCGACTTCCAAATCAGCTGATTTGGGAAGACGCGTTAACCACTAGACCAACCCCGTGGGTTGCCTCAGCGTATCTACGAGCTTGTGACGTCACGTGCTGACATCTCATTATATTATTGTTTTCCAAAACATTATTTTTGCGCGTAATTATTATTCTTATTTCATTTTTCGACTTACAAACAAAAAATACGGGCACCCAAACAATACTTTTATATTGTCGTGTGCTCAATTCTTTCCAGTTGAGTTGATTACATGTATAAAAATGCTTAATGACTCAATCTTGTAAATAATAATTCCTTAACCGATGACTAATGCTCTGTACAGGCCTGTTAAAATTTATACATGCAGTTAGAAATGATGTCTTACATCACGAATATGTTTAGATCAGTCATTCGTAGTACACAATGTTCATATAAAGAAATAAACTATAAATGGATTCGTGGTTATTTACAATTTTTTAATTTATCACTTGTGTTCTTATATTGTCATTATAGGTTTAGAACTGTTCAAATTTAAAAGAATCCATGGAATTAATTTGAGAAGATATAAAAATATTTTTTAGATATAAACAAGTTATGTTAATCTAAAAGCTATAATTTTATTTATTTTTATTTTAATTAATATTTCTACTTACTTTTTATTAATATTCTTAAACATCCAAACAAAATTAAATACCAATTAACTGACTATTATTTGGTACAAAATATCGATAAAAACAGACTTCAACAATCTGTAGTACCGGAAATTATCAATCGATAAATTAATTTGTACATGAATTCAAATTCGGTAAATTAACTTGCATACCGTGACATCTACTACATGATGTTACTAAAACTTCGGATGTTGCTTCTTGACATCTTCGACACCGGTTTTCCACTGGAAAATACATTTTTATCTATATATTAATTTGATGGTTATAAATAAATATATATATACATATATATATTTAATTAATATATATATATTAAATAAATATATATATACATATATATATTTATACAGAATGCTCACGAATAAATTATCAGGACAGGTTCTACTGATGAAATTAATGAAAAAAGTTCATATAAACGTAAGTCTGGAGACTTTTTTTTTTCAGTTACGGCTAGTGAAAGATTTCGCCCGGATTTCAGTTCTTCTTTCTAATAAAAAGAAGCTCTACTATAATTTTTGGGGCTCAAATTAAGGAGTAAAATTGGTAGTTTTTTTATGTAATTTGAGCTGGTAAATAAAATAGAATAGGTCCCAGAACCGTAAATCCAGTAGTTTTAAAGATTATCGACGTAAAACACAAAAGTCGGTGTCACAAACAAGTTTTTTTTTAGGTTTGTAGTAAGATAGTTAAATGCGGAAGATATAGTAAAAAAAAAAACTTGGAGTATTTAATTCTGAAAAACTAATGTAAATACAAACAATAAAAAGTAAATAAAAAAGTTTAAAAATCGGGTTTTTATTTAAGTAAAACAGACGATAAACAGGCAGAAAATCGTATTATTCTTTCGGTACCTAATAAACACTCTTTAAAAACAAAAATGCCCATTACTGAAAATAATACAGAATTTATTAAACAATATTTAAGCTGTGCATATTCAATAATTTACGCAGGTAAAAAAATAATTGCACAAAAACTAAATTGAAATGTACGTTACTTTAAAATTATTTTTAAAAATTTATTGTTAAGTTGGCAATAATAGCTTGTCCACAATGAAAATTGTGTACTTCGTTTGAATCTGTTGTCATAAATTATCATACAAATAAAGGAAGTGTAGTTTTATAATATCGTAATGTAAAATACAGTTTCAGTTTTCTAACGAGAAATATGCTGATATAATTTTTGTTTATAGATTTTTTAAAGGAAATTTTTAAGCTGCTCGACGTGAATATCAGAAGAGATTTCCTGGTAGACGGATTCCAAATACGAAAACATTTTCTTCTGTGTATCAGCATTTATGAACGAAAGAGTCGTATCATACTGGAGCTTTCTGAGCTCATTCTACTAGCAAAAATAATGAAAAAATGTTATAATCATGGACCCGGATAAACTCCGTTACCGAGTTACGGCTAGCAAAACAAATTTCTCCCTTATTCCTGGGTAACTAAATTGAAATTCTAGGAACACAAATGAATGGCTAAACTTATGGTTTTTGATCTTTTGGTTTTCATGTAACTATCTTAGTAAACTGAATCTTAAAAAAAGCTAAACCATGAAATTAAATTGATAGATTCCAGCAGTCTTCATAATATTCTACGGAAACAGAAAGATTTGTTTTCTAGAAACACGTTTTTTTTACTTTTGTAATATAAAAACTTTATTGAATGACTGTTAAATTTCACAATTTATTATCATTTGTCCCGGGGGGTGTCTGTATGTTATTAGTTCCATATTAAATAACATAATTGTCTAAAAAATCGATTGACATAGAAAACGATCGATATAGACGTTATCTCTCGATATATATAATAAGACATTTAATTTAGTAAATTAAGTTGTAGGTTATATATAAGTTTTTTTTATGATTTTTTACAATAGTGAGATTGGTGAAATTTGAAATGTTGTAAACATTCTGTCAATAGCCAAGTATTGCCGGGTGTACTAGTTTAATATAATAAAAAAATGAGAAATTTGTCGTGTTATTCTAACTGTAAACCTTTTATATTCGTAGTTCACCTGATACATAACGATCGTCATTTCTGAAATTACATATTAGTTGTTAAGTTATAAAATTTCAGTAGCTCGGGTTTAAATGTTAAAGTTAAAAAGAAGTATTTTCCCATTTTCTGCTTCACCGAACTGAATTTATTGTTGAATATCAGGACATCAAGCCCAAGGAAACTAGTGATATTCAGGTATACAAGTTAACAAGTCCGCAACCAGTTTTATAATAATAATAATCTTTCTCAAACAAAACAACTACTAAATATATCTACTTTTTCTAAAATTCATTGCGGCGTTAAATGACCAGAACAAAGTGTAAAAACAATAGAAAATTAATTCGGTCGTTTTTGTAGGAAACAATTGTTTTATCATAATAGGTCTGCAATAGGTAAATACTTATACACCGAAGTTTTTTCCTATGTACTTAACCAAAAAATCAGTATACCATATATATATTCTATTCATTCTGTTCACTGTCGTGATTAAGTTGCATAAGTTGGCTTATTTTTTCAGAATATAATTTCTACTATTATTATTTTTCAGTTTATAATTTATACTTTGAATCTTCTTGAAGAAACTTCCATCCCCCAAATATTTCTTGAACATACACAATCTACATTTAGAAAACGTGCTTTATTTATCTGGTAGTTTAAGAAGAGAAGACAAAATTTAGTAAAGATTTTACTGGGTTCTATAATGAGAGAGACCTGTAGTTTATTTGAAGTCTGCATTCTTCAATGTCTGATAACATCCTTACCTCTATCAATAATCTTGGAGACCCAATTTTTAATTGCTGTTTTAGCTGTGATCATACTAATTCCTTTGGCTGTCTCCCCTTCAAATATTTTATCTTAGTATAGGTCTTTAGTAGAAAGTCAGTTATTTCATTACCAACTACTCCCAGTTTCCACCAGTGTGTATGAGTTTCCATTCTTAAAATATTTCCTGAGTGTATGCAATCTCATTTGGAAAATTTTCTTAATGTTTTGTTTATCTGGTAGTTAAAGAAGAATATAAAATTCAGTAAAAATTTACCCAGTTCTTCAAATAAACTACTTGAGAGGTCTAAAATTCTTGTGGCTATTCTCACACCAGTGAGTTTGGTGGTCATAGGTTCCACTGAATTCTTAATTTTTTTTATTTTAGTATTGGCAATAATTAAAATGTTGGCTAACTTATTACTACTTTGTAGAATCTCGTATAAATGCAGAAATTTCAGCATAAATGCAGAAATTCGTTAATTACTTAGGCAAAAATTTCAAAATTGTACCCAAATAATACGTAAATCTTTTTTTTTTTATAACTTAAGTTTTAAAAAGGGATGTTAAAATTTTAAAACAATATTTTCATTCAAATCTGTACATTTTACCAGATTGTTGTGATGTGAGTCTATTATCTTCTGGTAGAAGAAGTTTTACAGTACATTGCCGCCTCCACCATGCGTGCCATTGTTTAATGTAATACTGTGTCCTTACTGTTAACCATGATACAAAAGCTATGTCTATTGTAGCCATTAAACTCAGTACAATTAATGTACCTAATCTTGCCGATGTTAAATATCTTCCCTGTAAAAATGAATAGAATTAAAACATTTTTTTAAAATAACAAAAAGACAATCTAATCAAATTCTATTAAATTTAATTAATACTTAATATAAAAAATAAAGAATATTACTCAAGATCTCAAATTTTTGTGAAGACTGAATCGGGAAAAGAACATTTCATTAGGTTCACCCCAAACTGCAGTAAAGAGAATGCTGAAATATTATTCTTATCAAATGCAGGTTTTCCTTGAGCTAACTAATGCTGACTAAAAGGATTTACTACTGTCAGTGGTTCAAGAACTTCATTAGAGTCAACAATGGCATTTTAGATCAAGTGTTTTTCACCGATGAATCGTGGTTTCACATCGGTGGGCATGTTAATCGTCAGAACTATCAGACCTAGAGTACTGAAAACCTGCGTATTTTTTTAATCTCCCCTGTACTCACAAAAAGTGGGCGTATGGTGCGCTGCTGTAAAAATAAACTTAGGATTCAACTATCTGTCAACAGATTATCCAACATTTCATAGCTTTACTGCAAGAGAATGAGTGTGACTGCTGGTTGCAATAGGACAGCACCACTTGCCACACAGCTCACTCTACTATAGAGATGCTATAGGATTGTTTTGGTGGAAGAATCATTTCTAAAGGATTGTGATCACTGAGATCTCCTGATCCGAGTGGTCCAGATTTTTTACTGAATTTTAAAAGAAATTGTTTATAGGAGCAATTCAGACACCGTGCAGAAATTGAAAGTAAACATTACCAATGCCATCCAGGAAATAGACAGGATACACACTGGTAACAAGAGTAACCAGGAACATGGTCCAAGTAAAAGTGTTTGCTAATAAACTATTAGTTTATTAGACTAAACTGTTAGTTTATTAGACTAAACTAAGTGATGGAAATTCTTTTAAATTGAACACTAGTACCACAAAAATATTTGTCGAGGATGTATAGAAAAAAAACTGAAAAAATGCTAAAATTGATATTACATAAATTAATTTGTAATCAAGTTTAAATATGTCAATAACATTACCCCATTTGGATTGGCGCACTGCTATTACTGTAATCCCGAGTGATATTAGCTGTCATGAACAAAATGTTGAGTTTTATACTTTTAAGCATCTACAGTTATGAAATTGAGTGTATTTTTGAATTATAACATTTCTTTCAACTACATTTGTTTCAACAACATCATGAGAATTAATTCAAGATTTTTTACTTTATAACTATGAGAACATTCCAGGTTTTCATGACCATTCTTAAAAAAAATACAACAATCTAGTAATATTAGCCTAATCTCATTTTTAGAGATTAGTTGAGAAAATACACTTGTTCTTGATCAAGTGTGTTGGCTGAGACTTACGAAAATGTCCATTTCATGACTGTACATCACCTTATAATTATCCACCCAATTCTTTTAGTTAGTGAAACAGACAACTCGATTCAATCCAGTTGTATTATATTTCTTGAAAGTATTCATTGGAGTAGCTGTTAAATCATTTTGGAATAAAGTTCTTTTCATTCCATTGTGAATTATCGCAAAAACATAACTATCTATATATATGTTTTCAATGCAATCTTTGTAGGTTTGGGATTAACATAATAAGGTTTTAAATCAAAATAAATTCTATAACAGCTGATTGGTTTCATCAATAATCTTAGTTTGCTTATGTTGAATTTATGGAGAGATTATTCTTTCTTCATTTCTACAGTTTGAAGTGAAAATGTTTTTACTATATAACAAGGATTATTGTTCATCAGTATTATATAAAATATATGTTAGTACAAATATTAGTGTTTTATTACTACTTAAATGCAAACAACTAGAGAAATTTCTTGTAATTTTTTTTAAAATTTAACTGGTAGTCATCGTTTACTTCAATGAATGTTCACTTATTCTGTCATGAAAGAGAAAATTTATGCAAGTTGAAAAGAGACCAGAGTATAGAGTGCAAGTGGAAGTCAGTCATACACCCATTTACATCTGTTAGTTATCTGGGTGTCTGGCTGGACAGAAGAATGAGTGCTCAGTGCATCCACAAAACAGCAGAGAAGGTGATGATTGCATTCTCCAAACTTATGAAGAATAACAGGAGGCCCATGAGCATCCATAAGGAGGTTGCTGGCCATGGTTGTGGGGGTCTGTTACTTCATATGCTAGTCCAGTTTCATCAGAGACTTACAATATGAAAGGTGCAGGAATGTGGTCAACAAGGAAAAGAGGATAACTCTGAATTGCTTCTGCATATAGGAGAGTCTCAACTGAGGCAGTGTTTGTTGTTGCCAGGGTGCCATCACTAGACAAGATTAGTGAACAAGTTGATAGGCGAGTAGACAAATTGAAGGAACAGACGTGAACCTCACTACTAGAGAAGTGGCAAGAGAGATGGAATGCTGCCGTTATTGACTGATGGATGCACAAGGTCATCCTGAGCGTGGAAAGGTGAGTCTGTTGGGGGCATGGGGAGATTACTTTTTGGTTAACCTGGTTTCTAATGGGTCACAGTGAATTCAACGCCTACCTGAAGAGCAGGAGGAGAAGAAAGGATACAGAATATGACTACTATAGACTAAATGACAGTTGACCATACATTCTTCGAGTGTTCCAGGTGGGTTGAAGAGATACTGAAATGTACTGAAATCACCTCCCAGATAAACTGCTTGACAGTGAAATCTCTTGTAAGGAGATATTTACTATGAGCCAGGCCATTTTTCAAGCCAAAATGGCAGAAGAGAGCGATGATTGCAACTAAGTTGGGTGGGGATGAGACAACCTAGTTAGTCGGGGGACCCCTAGGGACCGCCACTTCTATTGCGATGCCTAGGACTATCTGAACCACTCATTGAAGCCCCACAGGAAGTACAGCATGCTCCTGAGTTACGTCGAAAGGCGGATATCGAGGCATGTTTTACCAGGGGGAGGGGTTTTAGTCAGTTTGAGCAAGACACTCATGTGGACTCGAACTGACTAAAACCCCGAATAAATTGTATGCTTTTATTAGTCATTTTAAAACGATTTTGTTTTACAAATGTAAAAAAATATGTTTTAGATAACAGACTTTTCTGGTTTATGTTAGATATTATGAAAACTACTATAGATATGGTTCTGGAATCTGTTTTATTCAATTTATCAGGTCAAAAACCAAAGAAATCAAGTTTACCTCCCAATTTGGGTTCTTAGAATTTCAGTCGGTTTTATTTCACTCTGTCCAGGAATCAGGGCAAAATATTTTGCTAGCCAATTCACTAACGGAGCGTTTCTGAACTCATATTTATATGAGTTTTTTTCATTATTATTGCTAGTAGAATGAGTTCAGAAAGCACCAGTAACTCTACATGATCACTCTGTATATTGATAAAAATTATACTTACTGTTGGATCTAGTTCAGTAGTAAGATATAAAAAAAAATTTTCTGCAGCGAACAATCCTAAATATGATCCAATAAGTACCATTGGTGTAGACATACTAAGCACCATCAGATCTAATAATAATTCCCTTACATCTCTAAAGCTGTCTTCACTTCGTAACCAGGTTATTATGGATGGTAAATAACGGTACCTATTACATATAGAATTGCTGTTTTAAGCTTAAATCACTAGTAAATATAAAATATATTTTAATATTCATAATGAAATTAGAAATCTATTAAGAAAAAAATAATTGTGCAGTTTAAGAAGATTACCACTTTCCAAGAGTGAAAATAATTTTCCAAACTATAATTTTAATTTACTACTTTGACTTGATCCTTCCTTTAAACTGCTGATCTCCATGGCGGAGTGGTAGCATCTCAGCCTTTCATCTTAAGATCTCTGGTTCAAATCTTGGTCGGGCATGGCATTTTTCAAACGCTACAATTTTATTGCCATATTCCACATATAAGCTTTAAGCTTATGTAGTGATATCAACAAGTCAACAAAAAAAAAATTAGCAGTTTTTGTAGTTTTATTGTAGTTTCAACAATATAATGAAATATTCAACAATATTATAAGCCAATAAGGCTTTGGTTATAATTTAAAAAATCATGTGATTTCTAATTTCAATAAATTACATTATTGTAAAATTAGAAGTGATAATTTTATCCAGATATTTATAAGAAACTAACCAGTTGTAACAAACATAAAATAAGACTTATTTAAGTCTTATTTTTAACTTAAGAACTCTCCGAAGTTATTTCTCATAGGAAAATTACTTTAAAGATCCGTCAGTGCTTCATGAAATATCTGTGAGCCATTAAGAAGCAGAATAAAGGAAAAATCAGCCTAATCCATCCAGTAGAACTTCTGGACAGACTGGAAATAGGTTTAGAGCAAGCAAAATGAAATTCTATTTCTAATCCTTCCGGGCGTTCTATTTAATGGATCCCGCTAATGTTTCTTTCATTAGTAAAATTCATGGGAGAGAACCTTGAGAAGAATTGAAATTAAAATAAGACTATTACAAGAAGATGCTTTATCATCAACTCATTTTAACTGTGTCCTAAAGAGAATTATGTCTAACAACAAACGACTCATGCACCGTAGTCCAACAGGATGGTATGCAAATTGAACAAGTACAAGAATTCAAATACTTGGGCCCACTGATCCAGGAGAAGAAAGTAGCAACTACTGTGGAAATCCACAGTCGAATTGATCAAGCAACCGCAGCATTTACTTCCCACTTGCTTCAGCAAGTGGTGCTTGTGGAAACAAAGCGACATCTCGCTGAAGACGTTCGTCTTTTCCGAACCCTGATCCTGCCAATTTTATTGTATGGAGTAGAAACGGGGACACTACTTAAGACAGGCCTGAGCAAACCTGAAGTGTTCCAAACACGATGCAAACACCAGATCATCAGAGTCTCACATCGTGAAATGAGGATATCCACCATCGCTGCGAACAACAGCCAACAAACGAGGAACAGATTTAAAAACTAAAATTACAATGGTTTGGCCATATCTGCAGAATGAATGGAAACAGTTTACCATACAAACTTCTCTGCCATGAACAACCCACCCATTGGAGAGTCCAACGAACAGCTCCAAAGAAAACGTGGATCAAGCAAATCAATGATATAAAAAACCGCAGGCTAATCCTTAATGAGAACAACGGCTATGGATTGCCATGCAGGGAACCATCTTGTTAGTGAAATCAGACAGCCATTGGCACCCACAGTAGCGTACGGGCTTAGGAGTCGATCCAATCCAAATGCCAGATAGGGATCAAAAGAAGAACTGTGTCCTAAAGAGAATTATAAAAAAATGTGAAAAGATTGTGTTTGATGAAATATCTGCAGACCATTTCGAATAGAACAATGAAAAAAATCAGTCCGCTTCAACCAGTAGAATCTCTGGACAGAAATAGGTTTTGAGCACGCATTTTAACTCCTGTAGAAAAGAAAAGAGACAAGGGGGTTGGGAGTGAGAGACTTAAATATAATAGATTTTTAGAAGATTTTTAAAAATATATAACATTACTTAGTAATAATAACGCTGCGAAGCAACAAGGGGCCATTAGCAAATGTTAATGTTCGATTAGCTAGGAGTACAACATTAGTATTAACGATAGGACTTAAGTTATTAATAGCTTGAAATCGCCCATTTCCCGCCTGCGAAAGAGGCTATGGAGCCTCGAGATAGAGGCATGGCAGCTTGAATGGCACACCACGACTAAGGGAAGATCCTTGTATAAGTTTATACAGGATCTGAGGGATGGTATGCCTCGAATTCATTTTTAAGGGCAGCGGATGCCCAAGTGCTCGCCAACCATGTGGATTTGAAGCAATATCTGTTTCGGTTTCGCCTAGCGGCTGATGAGATGAGTGTCTGCGGGGAGGTCCACTCGAACGAGCATGTGATGCTCGACTGCCCTGCTCTTGGGGTGGGGGGGCAGAGACCGAGCCACCCTGGAACTTAGAGGTCAGGGGGAAAACTGGCCGCTCATAAACGGCGAGTCAGTGTGGCGAGAGCCGCATTGTCGGACCGTGTGGGAGTTCCTCGATGAGGTTGCGAAGTTCAGCCGTCGTCGCTAGAGTTTTTTAATTAATCTGGGTTATTACTGATTCCTATAGCACCGCTGTGGGAAGTTTTTCCTGAGATAATGGCTGGCCACCAGCCAGATACAAGCTCCAAGCGCTTTAAATGGTGGACAGGCACTAGCTGGCATACAGCGACCGAGGCGTAACAGCCTAAATTGCTGTCTTTTATTTTATTAACTTTTAGTAATTAGTAACAAGGGGTGCGCCTCCCCGATTTAGATTTAGTTTGACAAGTGAGCGGTTGGGACACATAAGCGGGTGGGGAATAGCACCCTGCTTAATCCGCTCACGCTGATAGGTAGCTCACTAGGAGCTTTTAGGTAACGAGGTCGCTAAACGGTTTTAGAGACACAGTAGCCGTATCTTGGCACTGACATTTGGTCTATGCTCTAGGGCGACCGAATTGGGTGGTGGCGGGAGAAATGCCAGTTAACCAATGTGAAATAGCTTGAAATGAATTATCAAAAATTTATACAAGTAAAACTTGGTTAAATATATTAACAATAGATCAAGTTATGTCTCTAAAGATTCAAAATTATAAATATTCAAAGAAAAAAAGTAATGAAGCTGGATGATATCGATATACCAAGCATATTACCAACCTAACAATAATATTCCGAAAGCTTAATTTTGGGGACGTAGCAGTCATACCCTTCTTTCATTTTCTGCTTAGCCTCTGGAACCACCGTAAGGTATTACTTCAAAGGATAATATGTATGAATGCAAATGAATTGTAGTCTTTTGCAGCCTCAGTTCGACCATTCCTTTGATGTGTGGTTAATTAAAACCCAACCACCAAAGAACACTGGTACTTACGATCTAATATTAAAATCGTATAAAAGTAACTGCCTTTACTAGGATTTGAATCTTAGAACTCTCGACTTCGAAATCAGCTGATTTGCGATGACTAGTTCACCACTAGACCAACCCGATGGGTTAGCAGTCATACTCTATCGTCTCTTTACGTTATTCTATTAAAAAATCTAATAAATTGTTTTCAGATAAATGTTAAATATCAAAAATAAAATGAAATTAATTACTTTGGTATCCGTAGAGTTTTATAAAGTTGGCCGCAAAGTTCGCAGCTGCTTGAATCTGATTCTGCCAACCATTTCTCTAAGCAAGATCTGTGTACCACTGAAAGTGTTCCTTTACACCTACATGGTGTTATAAATATTTCTTCAGAATCGGCATCGTGACATATACGGCAAAAATTTACATTCTCTTTACTCTCTTCTTCGGTCGCTCCTTCCAGTTTATCTTTTCCATTGTTGTTTATAGTTGTCTTAAGTTCAAGTTGTGGTTCTGAAATCTGAAAGATAATTAAAAAAAAAAAATTATTAGCGTTCATTTATTTTTTTTAACCTTCAGGGACCCCCTTTAGGTATTCAATAAATAGTCTGCCTGCGGAGTAAATTTGTGAGAGACCAGAACTTACCTCAAAGACTCCGTGATATTCTGGGTATCACGCCTACCCGTTTTAAAGACCAGCCGCAGTCCCGCCGGAAGGCAGCTTCATCCAAATTAGTGTTCTGCTCCCTAATGAGGGACATCTTCCTCGGTCAGGTTATGGTCAATATCATAGACTACGCGTTCTCTTCGGGTCTATTTTCACATTCAATCGCTTAATTTCCGTGGAATCTCTAATTGCCTGAATGGTTTCTATGTACCTCTATATACCTGAGGTTTCTTAGAGGATTGGCTGGTTTCATGTCTGCCCCTGACCACCTCAGCATACCTACGCGGTTGCATCGGAGCCGGGGCCGGTTTCTGAGCTACGGTTATTTCTTTAGGTTTCGAGGCAAGATTTTCGGAACCCTCAACGAGAGCTGTGAATGCCGCTCGGAAGAATTCGAGCCGATGCAATAATTTCTTCTTGGTAGCTGCACTAGTACATTTGGGATTAGCTAAGTAGGAAGACAAGCCACCCAGTTCCGCCAAAACATCACGGGCCAATGGAGTAGAACTGCTAGGCTTGCCCACAGTAGGGGGGGGGGGGGGGGTAGTACCACCGTTAGGTATTACTCCAGAGGAGAAGATGAATGACAAGTAGCACGTGAAAATGCCATACTTGACCGGGATTCGAACCTGGGACCTCCGGATGAAAGGCCAAGACGCTATTCGCACAATGAAGGCCGGCAGCGTTCATTTATTATCACTTAATATTGGGATTGACAGCTTCATGCTGGGTTTTTAAATATTAATACAAAATTTATTTTTCCTTTAAGGATCTGAATATATATATGTTTATCGCTGTTTTAAAACACATGAAGGTAATTTACGTTGTTCATTCACGATTATAAGTGCTATTGTATAAAAAATTAAAGTTAATCGTAGTTTATAGCTTTCCAACCTTTTCAAGCTTGGTGTACGAATATTCGTACACCAAGCCTTTGAATTATTTAACATTTCCTGTTATTAAATTTCTACTGTGCACAAAATGGCATCATTTTTATGATCTGAGCATTTTTAAAATTTATTTATACTGTATTAGATAAAGTCGGGCCTACGGTCCGCCGCGAAAATGTTACATGGTTTATGTTTCATTAAAAATCATTTTTTTAAAATGTTTTTGCCGTAACTAAATAACGTTCACGAATTTTAGCGTACTAACAACAAAAACTTTTACAACGAAAAGCTTCAATATGCTGATCATTTTTAGCTATTTTTTAAATTGTTATTTTTTTTTAAAACTGTTTTAACCCTAATATTTTCCTTTTTTTATCCCCAAAATAGGAATATAATTTTAGATAAATCGTTCACTACAAGAAGTATAAATCGTTCACTTCAAGAAGTATAAATCGTTCAAACGAATGAATCGTTCGTGCGCTTAGCGCAGCCGCCTGGCGCACCACCATTGGTCCGCTCTGCGCCAATAGGAGCTAAAATAGATATGGATACTATATGACTTCCTTGTACGCCTATTAAATTACATACACCCACTTTTAGGTAGATTTCATAAGAAAGCTACCCACTGTAATGGGTACTATGATTCGATTTCCGGAAAATTTTGACATATATTCGCGTTTCACATCCCCCAGACCCCAAAACCACCGTCAGCTCTATATATATATATATATATATTACTTTCTTGTGGACACGATAACTACCGTAATTTTGCGCCAATCACTTTTAAATTGTTCCCTAAAAATAACTAGTCCCAAAATCTCGGTCGAGTTAATTAACGGCTAAAATCGGACCATGGGGAATGGAAATGGGCGAGGACTTTTTCGAAAAAAAAACAAAATATAGCTGTAACTTTCTTATTAAGTAAAATATCGAATTTGTTTAAAGTTTCTACCTACTATTCTTTGCATAAACGCCTTAAACTTATATAAATAAGGTTTTTTGATATCACCAACCATTGGCCCAGTGGGTAAAAAAAATGGGTTTTCAAGTAAAAAAAAAAATCACCTTCCTTATTAGGTACAGTATCGATTCGGTTTAAAGTGGTCGTTAGTCCTCTAAACATTACCTAAAAGTTTTATCTGAAACAAATCTTGTCGTGACCAGCCCTTACGGCAAGGGATGACCAAAACAAAAAGCAAAATATCGCTATAACTTTCTTAAGTAAAATATCGAATTCGTTTAAAGTTCCTACTATCCTTTGGATAAGGCTCTAAAACTTATTTATGTAAATTTTTTTTATATCACCAACCACTGGCCAAGGCAGAGGGTGGAAAAAAATGGGATTTCTAAAACAAAAAAAACCATGCCTCCCTTAATAGACAAGAATCGAGTCGGTTTAAAGTGGTCGTTAGTACTCTAAACATTACCTAAAACTTTGTCTGAAAACATTTTTGATATGACCAACCGTTACCGCAAGGGATGACCACAAAGGTTTGCTGGAATTTTAAGAAGGTGGGAATTGTATGCCAAACACGTGAAACTTTTTTCACATGCAACCATTGTCGTATTGAGTAAATTTGAAGTTTTTCTTAACTTTAAGGTGAAAATCTTTTTTATCCCCTACTTAGCACCGGTGAAATATCTACCTCCACCTTCTGGCGTGCCGAAAGGAATTTTTTTTTTAATGAAAAGTACATAAAATTTTATTTCATTAATAACTTCTCACAATTTTTCTTTTTTTTTTATTATTACAATTGAATTATTTATTGCAAAAATCTTTCTCCATTTGAGCTTAATCATTATTAATAAATCAATGTATTTAAATTAAAAAAACAGGAGATGAAGTTTGATTTGAACCGATGTGCCTTCCCCTTATAGATCCAAATATTTCATTAATTAAAATTTCACTTGGCTTTAGTTCTGGAACCAATGAAAATAATTACCACTTATGATATATCGTTGAAAAGCTCTTAATAAAGACTTGCAGTTAAGAAAAAGTCCAAAATCCAGATTTTTTGGATTTTGGACTTTTTTGGTCCAGTCGGTTACAATCAAAAGGGGAGGTGCACAACTGCATGCTACTACAGTTCTAAATCCAAAATTTCAATATACGACTTATCGTTTTTGAGTTATGGGAGATAAATACGTACAGACGTCACGCCGAAACTAGTGAAAATGAATTCAGGGATGGTCAAAATGGATATTTCCGTTGAAATCTGAAAACCGAAATTTTTCACGATCACAACGCTTCCTTTACTTTGTGCAAGCAAGTAAAAACGTGAGCACGTACAACAAACGAACCCAAGCACCATCCTTTTTTATATGGGATGGGAAAGAGTGATTTTCACCATTAATTCAAGATGTTCACCATTAGCATCTCAGAAACTTTATGCTTTAACGAGAAACCTTCCCTAGATTTTTCCCTACATTAAAAATAAGGTATTAAATCATTTTTGGATGTTTATCTGACTGAAGACAAAAAAAAATTGCTGTGAAACCAATGCTCGATGCACTTCTAATTCTTCAGTTAAAATATCACGATATGATCCAATTGAAATACTAACCTTTTCTGCGAGTTTTCTGACAGTCGATCGGCGATTTGCACACACCACATCGTTGATTTTCTGAACGTATATGACATCAATTCAATCAAAGCCTTCTTGGTCGAGGATCTACTTCAATTGACTGACGACCGCTTTTAAATCGTTAAAAGAATTCGTAAAGACCCGCAGCATCATCTTCGTAAGCTTATTTCAAAAGTTTCTGTGAAAGTTTTTCCCAGTTTAACGCAAAATTTTACGTTGTATCGTTGCTAACAATAAAGGTACGTTACAAAAACCTCTACTAACATCTAATTCAAATAACAATAACACGAAAACTAAACGAGATATCAGTAATCCAAGAATATGTGGTTACAGAAGAGGTTATGTGGAATACAATGCTACCAACAGTATGTAACTAAATATCTCCGTTGGCGCGTAATTAAAAAGGTTCAATGTTTTTTTTTTGAACAGACCTTCTATGTATATATATTTTTTTTTATTGAATATAAATGAAATAATTAGTTATTATTATGGCAGTTAGAATAAAAATTGAGTTTTAGTAAAATATAAAAACGAATAATATTTCTACTGAAAAAAGTTACTTTTAGCCGACAATAAACATTTTCCTTACCTCATTCTCTTCCATATAGATTAAAAATGTTATTTATTAACTGAAATATTACTTAAATTTAATCTGTGTGATTGTAATATGTGAAATTTGGTGTGAAAAATATCTTACTGTTGTAAATCTTAAATTTAGTCACGCCATTTTTATTTTATTTTATTTTTAATTTTGTGAGCTGTTTTTATTTTTGTAACCTTGGAAACATTCTATTATTTGCGTTGACATTTCTTTCTTAATTATTTTTGCTTTAAATAATTTTTTTATTTTTGTTAATTCACCATATAAGTTGGGATAATTATTTAGTTGATGTACCTCACCCCGAAATCACAAAAACATATCAAATCGTAAAATCTTTTTAAATATATTTTATGATGAAAATGAAATTTCGGAAAAGTAGATATTTGAATATCTGCGTACTAAATTTAATTTTAACAAAAAACAGACACTAAATGGTACATGATAATTATTTCATCGAATATTCGACAACAATTTTGTTCAACATTGGTCTTTGATATGAGATATAAGACGTAATAAACAGCGGTAGAGATACTTGCGCCGTCGGCGTAGCTGAGCGCGCTGTGCCAGTTTTGTGACGCTCCCAAAACAGTTTCGCTCCCTCGGCACTGGACATCGGGGTATCTGTGCATGGCCCATAACCTCTCTTTTCCAACAATATTCTTAATTTATACTTCCGGCTGACTTTTGCGCGGGCTGAGGTTGACATATTGAATTTTTTTTTTTTTTTTTACATGTTTAGTTTAATTTTTACACATAAATATCGTCAAAAATACAATTATTATTACTTAAATCGATCTATCTCGACAAATTCTAAACACAAACGCATGAATCACTACGCTATAACGTCTAAGTCGTGAACTACACTGAATGGAAATGAGCGAGAGCGTCAGTTTTGGCCGATCTGGTCTGTGCTCCTCCCCGTTAGAGATAAATATCGTCAAAAATACACTTATTATTATTTAAATCGATCTATCTCGACAAATTCTAAACACAAACGCATGAATCACGACGTTATCACGTCTAAATCGTGAACTACACAGAATGGAAATGAGCGAGAGCGTCAGTTTTGGCCGATTTGGTCTGTGCTCCTCTCCGCCAACCAACTCACCAGTGACGTAAATTCCAAGTCGTATCGGTGACCTATGTTAGTTATAAAATGACATCGTATTTACATCTCTGAGACTAATAGTTAGGGAGTTAAGGAAGGATGATATAGACCTTTTCGTTACGCTACAAATTTCTG
Source organism: Lycorma delicatula (assembly GCF_047948215.1). Lineage (NCBI taxonomy): Eukaryota > Metazoa > Arthropoda > Insecta > Hemiptera > Fulgoridae > Lycorma > Lycorma delicatula. The sequence goes on from NC_134467.1 coordinate 20,711,698, forward strand.
TTCTAGTACTCGTATTTTTCGGTGTGATTTTAAAGAGGTTTCACGTCAAAAGTTTTGAAAAATTCAAAAAAACGTTTATTTTAACTTTGATTGGCTCCTAATCCCCGTAAAATTTTATTTCGTTATTAATTTGTTATTTTTTCTTATATTGTTATTATTGAATTAGTATTACTGTAAGAAGGTTTTTACAATGAGAGATTAATAAATCAATAAATTTAAAATTAAAAATAAGTGAAAAAAAAGAAGATAAATAAATATCACCAACCATTTTAAGTACCTATAAGAGAGTATGTACGGAAGAAGAGAAAAGAAGCAAGAAAGAGTGATATTTGCGTGGTCCTAGGTTGGCATTTTCATATAAAGAAAAATAATAAAAAAATCTGATGTGGACAGCACATGACTTCACGCGCGCGCGCGCGCGCACACACACACATGGATGTTTATATAAGTGTAAATATATTTATAATTATTATGAATTATTGATTTTTTTGTTTATTTAATCCTGTTTTAATGACCTTGGGATTATTTTTCTGTAGGCTATGTATCTTTATTTGAAAAATTATGTGGTTGAAATGATGGAAGGAAGGAAAAAAAATGTTTGATCATTTCAATAGAAATTTTGAACGTGAGATTTAGTTGATTTTATAAATAAGTAAATCGCAAAATTAGATTAATGTCATATAAAGGTATCAAATAAAATTTTCGGGATGAAAATCACTAGAATTTTGATCAGATGTGATGTCATATGCTCTGTTATGATGTAATCAAGTCTTAAGTTCATTTAGATAACTAGTTCACTTAATTAATTCGGACATGTTGTAATGGTTTTATATATATATATATATATATATATATATATATATATATATATACTAGCGTACCCCGTCGCGACTTCACCCACAATGTAGATTTAGCTTCACTCGCAATGCTTTTTTAAGATAAACAAAAAATTTATTACAATCCCAAATCTAGCATCTGCATCGCGGCTTCGCCCGTGCTCTATGGTTACTTGCGCTTTCCGCCACAATCAGAGGGTCGTGGCTCGCTTCGATTCTTTCCTTCTCCCGTTTCTCTTTCCCACCCCCTTTGCCATTCCTCGTTCACCATTTCCCTTTCCTCCTTCCCTTTCCATTTCATTTTCCCCTTTTCTCTTTTTTCCATTTTCCCCTTCTTCCCTTTTCCGGTTTCTCTTTCTCCCTTTTTCCCCGGTTTTCGATGAATTTCGGTACAAGTTCGTTTTGACGCTTAGCAGAAATCGTGGTAAAATTCTTTGTTATTCTTAATTTAAAAACAAAGTCTTTTTCGGACGCATGTTTATTATGAACTTTTTTCATTATTTTAAACATAGAAATACAGCTGTAAAATTTAACGGCATTCTTCTGGAGCACTCACTTACTCATTCTGTCGCTCTGCGCGCGCATACGATGTATTAATATTACTTACTTGACAGATGTAATGAATTACTTCATTTCCAATGCTTTACCTACGCTTTAATCTTAACCAATTTTTTTGCATCTGACATCTTCAATTATTTGCTTTACATATTCTCATTTTTTAATTCCATTTTAATTTAATATTATTTTATTTAATTTTTGTTTCAATTAAACTAACTTAATCCCCTTCATCTTTCCTTTTTTCCCGTTTTCCCCATTTTTCCCTTCTTCCGTTTTACCTTTTTCGATTTTTCCCCGCGCGTAAATCGGTCCAGTAGTTTTCTAGTCTATAGCGAACATACATATAGGAAACATTGCAAAGGAATCGTAAAATATTTAGTATAGCGTATGTTGCTTTTAGGTTCACCAGATAGCGGTATTAACAGGAAATTTAGTTTTTTATCGATTTGAACCCATTAAAATAAAAATTTCGCAAAATCCTTTCTTAGTGCACGCCTACTTAAAGATACGAAGGTACCCTGAAAATTTCAAGTCTCTACCTATAATAGTTTTGGATCAGTCAGGACATTCTCTTTTATATAAAATATATATAAAACAAATAAATTTGATTTGGACACCACGTGACATTTTTGTACGCCTATTAAATTACATACACAGAGTGACCCATATAAAACGCAACCCATCAATCACTCATCCATGAAATTTCAAAAGTCAAGCTTACTCCACTACTCGTTACTAAAATGGACTCGTCCAACACCTGAACATCGCGGCAAAGCAGTAGAACACTACCGATAGTAACAACAATGCAATCATAACGTTCAGTGTATTGCTAGAGACAAGATGGTGTTTTCGCTAGATGAACGTGTTTTCATTGTCGAGTCGTACTTCAGTACGAAATCAGTGGTTGCAGTGCAAGATTTGTTTCGCCATAAGTACACCACATAAACCAGCTCCTAACAAAACATCAGTATTAAGGTTAGTTGCAAAATTTAGAGAGACCGGTTCTGTTAATAACAAGGAACACAAAAGATCTGCGTCGGTGTTGAATACAGATACAGTCACTGAAATCAAAGACCGATTACTCGCCTCGCCAAATAAATCGATCAGACGTTTGTCTGCTGAAATTATTTTGTCTAAATCGACTGTTCATCGGGCGACCAAACGATTACAATTACGACCTTATCGCATTAAAACGGTTCATCGACATCTTGAGACCGACAAAGAGAAACGGCTACAATATTGTCAACGGTTCCGTCGATTTCTGCGCGAGGGAATTAACGTTATGGATTCGTTATTTTTCACAGATGAAGCACGGTTTCATTCGGATGGCTACGTAAACAGCCAAAACAGTAGAATTTGGAGCGCTGAGCACGTTTATCACGAAAAACAATTACACCCGCAGAAGTCGGGCGTGTGGTGCGCGATATCGCGGAAGAAAATAATCGGTCCTATTTTTTTTGAGTACAACATTAATGCAGAACGATAATTTATTTCGTTTCATCGCACTCTTGGAAGAAGAAGACAGACACTGCCGGCTACACCATGACGGTGCAACTTCTGATTTCGTCGAGGAATTCTTTGGTAATCGTGTTATCGGTCGAGGCTTGTGGCCACCAATATCTCCAGATTTGACTTCGGCGGATTTTTTTCTACGGGGTTACCTCGAAGGAAAAGCCTACAGCAACAAACCACGAACACTTGAACGATTGAAAGTCAATATTGAACAAGCTGTATTAAATATCCAGCCACAAACTTTGAAAAAAGTTGCAAGAAACGCTGTAAAAAGAATTGAACCTTGTATTCAAGAATATGGCGGCTACTTCCGACATTTACTCTAAATGTAAGGTGATGGATGGTAATAATAAAAATTACATTTACATTTACACATGCCTTTTTATTATTTCAATACCTACCAATATAAGGTTCGGTTGCGTTTTATATGGCACACTCTGTACATGTTTAGGTAGATTTTATAAGAAAGCTACGTTTTGTAATAGTTACCATGATTCGACTTCCGGAAAATTTCGACATATATTCACGTTTCACATTCCCAGATCCCAAAACCACAGTCAGTTGAAAAGTTTTTATATATATATATATATATATATATATATATGCAGAGTGTTTTTAAAATGGTGGGCTGGCTAAATCTCTTTCTGGCCACCAATCTCTTTGAAATTTATGCGTAAAATATAACGGTCGAGTTCGTTAATGGGCAAAATCGGGACCATGAGGGTGGAAATGGGAGTCGTTTTCGAAAAAAAAGTATCGCTATAAATTTCTTATTAAGTAAAATATCGAATTCGTTTATATTTCCTACAGTTCTTTGCATAAGAGCCTAAAACTTATGAAAGTAAATTTTTTGATATCACCAACCATTGGGCCAGGAGGTGGAAAAAAATGGAGTTTCGAAGACAAAAAAGTCATACCTCCCTTAATAGGGACAGTATCGAATCGGTTTAAAGTGGTCGTTAGTCTTGTAAATATAACTTAAAACGTTTTTCTGGAATATTTTTTGATATCACCAACTCTTACGGCAAGGGATGTCCAAATATTGCGGGAATTGTAAGAAGATAGGGCTCGTCGTATGGTAAACATGTGAAACTTTTTTCATATGCAATCATTGTCGTATTGAGTAAATTTGAAGTTTTTCTTAACTTTAAGGTGGAAATGTTTCTTATCTCCCATTTAGAATCTGTGAAAACTAACTCCTGCTGGGCTGTAATTTTGCCTGGAAATTGTGAATTGCAGACAATGATTTTTATAGACGATGTAATTTTTAACGCTGAGTCAACGTTTCACATAAGTGGCAAGGTGAGCATCCATAACTGCCGAATACGAGGTTGCAAAAACCCTAATGAAATTTCGCAGCACATTTTTAATAGTCCTAAAGATAACATTTTTCGTGTCCTAAGTGAACAAAAACGGTCATTTCTTCTTCCAGGAGGCTACCGTAAATGGTCTCGTTTATCTAGACTTATCTTCAAAGATTTTATCTTTGAAAGATAAAATCTTCAAAGTTTTGAAGATTATTAGAAATTATTAATTATTAGATTTATTAAGAAAAAATTATCTTCAAAGTTTTCTAATCCCTCAGTTAGATGATGATAAAAGATATCATCCTGACCGTAGAGGAAGACACCCTCCGCCTCCACCTCTGTTCCGAGCCTGTATGGGCTTTTCCGGAGGTCATCTTCGAAACCTCGGCTTTTGACATATTCCAGTATGCCACCAGTCAGTGGTACATCCCCATCGGTGTACTACTAATTAATGAACTCAAAACAAAACACATCTCATCGAGTCTTAAGCAAGACTGAAAATACCTAACAAAGGAATTGAACTACCTACCGGTAGAAGGTAAAAATGAGTTCAACACACAACACGAAACATAAAAATATTTCACGGAACAATAACAGCACAGTAACATTGAAACAAAACAAGAACAAAAACATAATTTATAAAACAAAACATCAAAAAAGTAGAATAAAAGAGAAATCCAAGCAGAGCTGTAGATCCTCTCAGCAATCCTTTCCTTTGCTAAGTACACTACAAAACTCTCCACTATTGCCCATTCGGCCTGGCTCCTCCAGTTTATACGGAGATCACACGCCGACCCGATAAGATCAAGTCGACAGATAATCTCCGTACGCATTAACTCGTATTTCGAGCACTCATAAAGAATATAGTAGGTGTCATCCAATTGCCCACACTGAGGACACACTCCAGAATCTACCTGGCCTAATTTCTGCAGTCTGTCCTTAAAAGTACCATGGCCGGAAAGAAATTGCGTCACATACTTATTCGGGTGTATCCAATAAGTGTCCCGCAAACCATCATTTGGAGAGAGATGCGTATAACGCCCACCATCTGTCTCAACTGGCCTAACACAAGGCATTGCATGTTCTCCAACTTTATCCGAAGTCAAATCACCTGACTTCTTAGCGCTGCTGCTTCTCAGACGTAATCAAATCAATCGGTTTCACGTCTGCAACCACCAAGGTAACCTGTTACTGTTAACAGTATTAGGCGTTGAGCCCTCAATCCACCGGGTTGATCTAGTGATGAACGCGTCTTCCAAATCAGCTGTTTTGGAAGTCGAGATTTCCAGCGTTCAAGTCGTAGTAATGCCAGTTATTTTTATACCGATTTGATTACTAAATCGTGGATACCGGTGTTCTTTTGTGGTTTGATTTCAATTAACCACACATCTCAGGAATGGTTGAACTGAGAATGTACAAGACTACATTTCATTTACACTGATACATATCATCCTCTGAAGTAATACCTGAACGGTAATTCCTGGAGGTCAAACAGGAAAAAAAGAAAAAGAATATTATGAACATTACCCCATTGTTCATTGTTCATTGGATCCCTCGGTCATGAAACGGCAATTGTAAAAAAAAACCATACCCAATTTTTTGACTAATAAGTGGTGGCTCGCGTATAGGCATTATAAAACTGCAGACTCCCTATTTCTACTTGATATTATCGATAACATTTAATATAATGAGTTTTTTTTTTCTTTATAATTGTACAATATATAATCCTTAAGCTTTATATCATCCTCCAGTTTATGTAAAAGACACACAATTCTTTGTATGGAACTGTGCACTTCACAGTTCCAGCGGCGTGGTGTTTGGCTGTTAGGGAGACAGAGCACTGTTGCTCTCGCAATGCCGACCCTGGCGTTGGTTTTTTTTTTTATTTCGTGTGTGTTGCGCTTAAAAACAAGGTTACATTCCCCTTGTTAGGTGACCTAAATTGGTCAACTTATTTGGGTGTAAGTCTAAATTTCTGCAGGCCTCCGTGGTAACGTCTCGGCCTTTCACCCGTAGGTCCTGGGTTCGAATCCCAGTCAGGCATGGCATTTTTCATATACGCTACAAAGAATTCATCTCATCCTCTGCCGAAAAAATGCTTAACTGCGGACCAGGAGGTTAAACAAAAAAAAGGTCTAAATTTCTACGTTGCGCAAGATATAATTTTGATTGGTATGAGTGTAGCATTGATTTAACTTTTAACTCGTTCGTTTTCTGAGGCATTCACAGTCACGAACGGTGCTGTCAAATCTGGACTAGGCGCGGAATTCGCGCTTCTGCGTTTTTGGTTAGTTAGTTTGAGGCAATCATGTTAGGTTGGATATGAAGATTTCCGTTTGAGGGCTACGTGAAAGCGAAATTTGATATGTATTTTACTGATGCAAATGTCTGCCGAGGTATTTACTGGGATCCCGACCGAGGCCTGGCTTATGACTGTGAGATGTAATCAGTTAAGAGGGTCTAAAAACGACCTCCGGTAAAGCCCCTCAGGGCTCGGAATGGAGGGGGATGGTGTGACGACCGGTAACGTCTTCCCCCTACTTAAAAACCGCAGTCTTGAATGTGATAAAGTGTAGAATTAGATTATCCTACTTCCAGCTATTCTATTTGATTCATTTTTTCGGTTCTTTTATTTTATGGAAAATTTTAAATATAGTCTTGAAAAGGCCCAAACAACAATTTTCTGCAGCAGCATCCCCAACTAATTTTAGCTATGAGTCGCCACTGTTGTTTACTATACTTTTTTCTTCTTGCAGCATAGCTTTAGAACTATGATGCCAGGAAAGTAAATAAGGAAATTACTGATAAAAAATACTTTTAATGAGTGCTTGTACTGACCCATCAGATGTGGGGGAAATTAATTTTCATTCTATTTTGACGGATTTATTAGTCATTCGTAAATACATTTCCTAAATGATATCTTTAAAACATTTAAATTTGAATTTCTTTATAATGTGATTATAAAATAATAATAATATACGTAATAGATAAAAAACAAATAGAATGATTTAATTCTGTTACAAAAATTACTTAAGGGAAAACAATTAAAAATAGATCAAAATTAAATATTAAAAAGCAAAAACCTAACTACTAATTGAACATATTTACTTAGAATAACTATGAGGTAAAGTGATTTTTTTATCGTATTATGAAACAGTCATTAAAATGTATGAACGGTATAATTTTTTTAATTTTATCCTCTACTTCTAGACTGAACTGTTACTACCCTAAAGTTGGTTGGATCAATGAGGCTACGAAAGGAACAAACAGTAAACATACATAATAAAATACAGTACTATTCCTCCTATGCACATAGTCAAGTAAAAATTGGCAATTACATTAACTTTCCCGATTATATTGGGGGTATTTCATAGATTAAAAAATTAAACTAAAAACCTATTCGATCAATGTCCTGTTTATTAACTATAATAATGATGATGATGCTCTGCAACAAAAGCCTTTAGTTAAAACTGGGGGGAGAAACATCAAGCATGCCGAGACCCAGAGGCATTTAGGTGTAGTGATTGATGAAAGGAGATATAAGGGCATATGGCATAGGTTGATGGACGAACGTTCCACACATTCAAAGATCAGAAGAGTAGTAAACTATAAATGGCGACTAGATTTCCTTGATGCTAAGAAGTTTATAAAAAAGCCTGGTGGAAGGAATAATGTTATACGTTGATTTGGACACAGGACAGAATTGGTACGTTTTAGATGAATCCCATTGAATTTGCAGAGGTTGATCCTTCTGACAGTAGTCAGAGGGTATCGTACTATCTCGGGTGATGTGGTGTGTGTGTGATTGTCGGTGTAACACTCCTTGATATTACAAGCAAAGAGCGGAAGGAGATCAGAGAACTGAGAAAATAGGGTACGTATAAAGATAAAAAGTGTTGTCATGAGTATACCAGTGTGGACAGTGGTTGAATAAAAGTTGTTTGGCGAGTTATTGGTAAACAGTAAAAATAGAATTCTCTGATCTTTAGACTTTCTAGTCTTATCTTGTTGTTAATGCAATATTAGTTTCTGGCAGTCATTATAACTTTTGGGAATTGGATTATATTTTGGTATATTAATTAAACTGTGTAATATGGTGTGTAATATTTATGAAAATGGGGAATTTCCATCAGACTTCAAAAAAAGTGTTATAGTTATGATACCAAAGAAAGCAGGGGCAGATAAATGTGAAGAATACAGAACAATTAGTTTAACTAGTCATGCATCAAAAATCTTAACTAGAATTTTATACAGAAGAATTGAGAGGAGAGTGGAAGAAGTGTTAGGAGAAGACCAATTTGGTTTCAGGAAAAGTATAGCGACAAGGGAAGCAATTTTAGGCCTCAGATTAATAGTAGAAGGAAGATTAAAGAAAAACAAACCAACATACTTGGCGTTTATAGACCTAGAAAAGGCTTTCGATAACGTAGACTGGAATAAAATGTTCAGCATTTTAAAAAAATTAGGGTTCAAATACAGAGATAGAAGAACAATTGCTAACATGTACAGGAACCAAACAGCAACAATAACAATTGAAGAACATAAGAAAGAAGCCCTAATAAGAAAGGGAGTCCGACAAGGATGTTCCCTATCGCCGTTACTTTTTAATCTTTACATGGAACTAGCAGTTAATGATGTTAAAGAACAATTTAGATTCGGAGTAACAGTACAAGGTGAAAAGATAAAGATGCTACAATTTGCTGATGATATAGTAATTCTAGCCGAGAGTAAAAAGGATTTAGAAGAAACAATGAACGGTATAGATGAAGTCCTACGCAAAAACTATCGCATGAAAATAAACAAGAACAAAACAAAAGTAATGAAATGTAGTAGAAATAACAAAGATGGACCACTGAATGTGAAAATAGGAGGAGAAAAGATTATGGAGATAGAAGAATTTTGTTATTTGGGAAGTAAAATTACTAAAGATGGACGAAGCAGGAGCGATATAAAATGCCGAATAGCACAAGCTAAACGAGCCTTCAGTAAGAAATATAATTTGTTTACATCAAAAATGAATTTAAATGTCAGGAAAGGATTTTTGAAAGTGTATGTTTGGAGTGTCGCTTTATATGGAAGTGAAACTTGGACGATCGGAGTATCTGAGAAGAAAAGATTAGAAGCTTTTGAAATGTGGTGCTATAGGAGAATGTTAAAAATCAGATGGGTGGATAAAGTGACAAATGAAGAGGTATTGCGGCAAATAGATGAAGAAAGTAGCATTTTGAAAAATATAGTTAAAAGAAGAGACAGACTTATAGGCCACATACTAAGGCATCCTGGAATAGTCGCTTTAATATTGGAAGGACAGGTAGAAGGGAAAAATTGTGTAGGCAGGCCACGTTTGGAGTATGTAAAACAAATTGTTGGGGATGTAGGATGTAGAACGGAAATGAAACTACTAGCACTAGATAGGGAATCTTGGAGAGCTGCATCAAACCAGTCAAATGACTGAAGACAAAAAAAAAAAAAAAAAAAATTAAACTGTCATTAAATAAAACTTGTCTTTTTATTTCAATTACTATTTATTTTTACGTTTTATATATATATAAATGTATTATTATTATTAATTATTTTGTTTTATGTCTTCAGAATAATAAATTGTATTTATAAATTTTTACATTTGTTAAGTGTTTTAATACTTGTCGAACCGCTAACACGCGGCAATAATTTGAAGGAACAACGTTTACATCTAATACCTACTGTTATGGAAGCTGATATTTAGTATTAATTTTCTGCTTCACAAACATGCTTTTTTCTAATTTCCATCATAAAAAAATCATCTTTAATTTTTTGAGAGAGTTGCTGTTAATCCGATGTCTCTTTCTCATAACCAACCCAGCCGTCTTGCCATCAACATTCAATAATATAAGCCAATAATACAGACATATCTAAGAAAATACTTTATTTACACATACAAATTAAGGAAGTAGTCATATATTACAGCTAATCATACAACAAGCAGTTTCCTTTTATGATATAAAAAAAGTTTGTTAAAGCTTATAAAAATTTGTATCCAATAATTTTTAAAGCTAGGTAGCAGTATAATTTTTTGTTATAAATAATACATATTATTAGTTTTATTATTACACCAAAAATCATTATACCAAACCTTTTTTATCCTAAAAGACTAAGAATCAGAAATATAATAAATTTTAATTTATTTATTTATACTATTTATCATACCTTCTTTTGTGCTTAAATATAAATTTATGTTAACACATTATTGAAGATATATAATGAATGAAAATATATAAAACGTACAAAATTATTTAAAAAAATTAAATTATGAAGTTGAAGTTACAAATTTTGAATGTCCACATAATGTTGATTACTTCTCAACAAAATTAAATAAAATTTTTATAAATGAAAACTGAATCTGATTGTCTAATAAACATTAATAATTAACACAGTGTTAATTTAAGTGAAAGTTAAAAAATAGAAATATAAAAGTAATAATTTGAAAAAATGTAATAAGGAAAAGTTTATTGAAAGGAAGAAATATAAAAAATATACAAAGTAAATGAAATTTTGGGAAAATAAAAACAGTATCATCCCATATAAAGCGAAAAGGGTTAAAAAATTATCAACCAGAGTATGGAAAGCAAATTCAATACTGTAAATGGTTTCAACAATTTCTAGCGAATAATTCTTTTGGCTATTTTCTACACTGACGAGGCATGGTTCCGTTTATCAGGGTATGTGTACAAACAGAATTCATGTTTATGATTTGTCAACAACCCATATATAGTACAAGAAGTCCTCTCTACATGGCCAGAAGATTGGGGTGTGGATTGCAACATCCAGAAGACAAACAGTAGGCCCGATATTCTTCAAAAAAACTATAACTGAGTCTCGTTATGGTGAAATCATTCATGTGTTCATGAAAGAGCTAACAAGGACAAAATTAATAACATTATATATACAGAGTGGAGCAGAGGACACGCATGTTTTTTAAACTGCTAGTACTAAGTGATAAGTGACCTTCGACGTGATAAGTGTAAATGATCTTCGACGACCTGTGGCAGACAGCTAAGACAATGCAGCTTTTAGTTGCTATGAAGCGTCAAACATTGTGTGTTTGCTGTTGAGCAATTTTTTAGAAACAATGAATCTGTGGTCATGTTTCAACATCTTTTCCGTCAAAATTTTAACGTCAAACGTCGAGGCGCAGTTCCAGATCAAAACATCATACTCTGATGTGTTTAAAAGTACTGGATCTGTGATGAAGAAAAAACCACCTGACCTTCTCCATTCAATCCGATCTCTAGACAGTGTAGACAGACTGAGAAGAGCAGTTCTTGCTAGTCTGAAACGATCCACTAGGTGACAGACTGTAGTGCTAGGTATGTCACATCGTTTGCTTTATCGCATCTACGGTGATCTCAAATTTCAGCCGTACAAAATAATGATCGTCCAGCAGGTAACTGAAATGGATTTTGTGCAATGCAAAGAATTTTGTGACATAATGAACATCATTCTTATGGAAGATGCAAACAGCCTAATAATGATGACTGATGAAGCCAATTTCCATCTGGATGGCTACATTAATATACAGAACTACCGGTTTTTTAATTTTTTATTTTCTTTTGTTTGTGGGCAAAAAACGCTTGAGCGTTATCATCGCCTGGAATTTTTATTAATAAATGGGTAAAATAACTCCAAAATAATAAAACTTACTCATTTCGTTTTTTCGGCTGAAAATGTGAAACTAGTAGTTCTGGACCAAGCAAGGCGAAATATAGTGTTCTGTAGCAGTCGCTCTGCAGTGGGCATTGAACGGCTAGCAATGTAAATAACAAAATCATCAACGAATAGAGAACATGAGGCAGGAGCCTGTACACAATTGGTAATGCTGTACTACCAATTGTAATTGGTAATGCCCAGAACTACCGGTACTGGGCGTCTGAGAACCCATGAGAACTACACCAAAAACCTCTCCACAGCTCAAAAGTAAGTGTGGTGTGATGTCTCCATAATAGGGATTGTTGGTCCTTACTTTTTTGAAGAGGGGGAACAGCAGTTACAGTGATATCAGCGTGCTACATCACCATGTTAAACTTCCTGCATCCAGAACTAGGAAGGCATCGGGTAAGAAATATGGTTACAACAGGATGGTACCATAGCTCACATGATGAGAGCATCGACTGAAGTGGTTCAACAAATTTTTCCTGAACATGTTATTTCACAATTTGGTAAAGTTTCTCGGCCCCCACACTCTCCCAATCTATCAATTTGCGACTTCTTTTTGTAGGCTACCTGAAATCAAGAGTGTACATGAACAAACCACAAGCAATCAAAGACCTGAAAATTACCATACATAAAAAAAAAATGAAAACTGTGTCGAATGAAATGTTGGAGAAAGCCATGCAAACCTTTGAGGAGAGGTTTCGAATTTGCAACCGACAAGAACGATGTTATCTTAATGACATTATTTTCTGAAACTAATTAAGATATGTTGATTTCAAAAATCCAATAAAAATATTATTTAATGTAAAACTTTTTTCCTAAAATTAAAACAACCGAAGTTATCCAGTAGTGAAAAACATGCATTTCCTCTGATCCACCTTTTACAATAACAGTACAACCATGCTTACAGCCTATGAAGTTACAGAAAGAGGTTTCCAGAGATTGAATCCTTTCTAAGGACTTTTGGCTACCTCATTCTCTGGATTTTTACTTCTGGTGTAACGCCAAAAGTAATGCTTATCAAAGAAACTCCCACAGCCTCCAGTAACTTCAAACTGCTACTTGTGATTTCAACAACATTCCACATAAACAACTTACTAGTCTTTGAGAACAAGAAGAAACGTGTGTAGAGATATGTTTGGATATTCATAAGACCATTTCAATAACTAGATAAGATAAACTGATGTTACATATAGTTGTGTAACTGCACGACAGGTTTATAGTTACTTTTCGAACGCATAGTTATTTTTTGAATTATTTCAGCTGTGACATCTGCTTTATTGTATGCTGCCCCGGTATGGAGTAGAGCACTAAGTACAATGAGAAATGTTAGACGACTTCAAAGCCTCTATAGGCGGGCTCTTCTGAGGGTAGCTTGTGGATATCGTACGGTTGCCTATGAAACTGTGTGCATGGTTACATCACGCATCACTCGATAGGTGGTACTGATGTACCACCTATCGAGTTACAAGTTTTGGTTTCAACAACCAACGGTTGTATAGGTTTCAAGGGATTGGCAAGCAAGAGGCTATTAATATCACAAGACAGAAGTAGCGTGAAAGATGGACACAGCTACAAAGATCTGTATGGAATAAAAAACTGATTACGAATTTGGATATATGGCTTGATCGTGCTTACGGGGAGGTTGGATATTATACAACTCAAATGCTTACTGGGCACAGCTGTTTTGAGGAATATCTCTTCCGTTTTGGCTGGAGAAGAAACTCCATTTGTATGTATTGTCCGGCGGTTGATACGGCCGAGCACACTTTATTTTATTGCCCATATTGGACTGAACGTAGAAGAGCTGCTGATATTCGAGGCCTTAATGCCGATGTATTTCTGGGATTTCTGCTGACTTCGTCTGACAACTGGAGGAAATTTGAGGACTTCAGACGTCTGGTTTTAAAGGAAAAAGATGAGGAAGCCAGACGAAGAGGCTACTAGGAGCCTTCTGTTTTTTCTTCTGGAGAGGTATTAGATGACTTTTATTGTTGGTTGAATTCAAATCGTCTTCTTGTTTCTGATTTAGTGTGTGGGGTAAATATCAAAATATCAAGACCGAGACCCGGCCTCGTGGTCGGGGTCCGTAACGGCATAGCCGGCTCCCCAGCTGCGGGGTTTGAGGCAGGCATACTAAAAGACCAAGACCCGGTCCCTGGGGCGGGGCTGGGGACAGCTTTGCTGGACCTGACTACCTACCTGGGGACTGGAGGCAGGCAAGCAATAAAAGTAATAAAAGATCCAAACGGGGGGGCCGACCTGCCGTGCTGGAATTATAGCCAGCGGGAAGGCCCCCTTAGAGTATAAGGACACTCTCCCAGACCGAGTATACTTAAATAGATAACCGGTTTGGGGGAGAAGGGGAAAAAAATTATTTTTTGAATGTATTAGAATAGGAAGAATGAAGAAGATAAGAGGTTCAGAAAATTGAATAATGAATTAATACTAGTACAAAATAAGAATACAAAGGAAAAAAATATATTACTAAGCTCAGATATAGAAGACATACAAAGAAAAAGATAAATTTATTTAAGCAAAAACAATAAAATGAGATCAATATATAGGAAAAGTAGAAATACTAAATAAACTGCCAATATAGGTCAAGTGTTACACAGAAAGGAAGAGAGAAATAAATGGTAAAAGGAATATACGAAAGAATTATATCGATCAATTAGTCAGATGAACTGACTACAGATCAGGTTGAAATAGAAGAGACTGAAGAACAAGCAGCGATCCTAAAATTAGGAGTCATATAAGAAATAGAAGATATGAAGAATGGAAAAGTTGTAAGAACAGATTAGCTATCAACACAAACGATTAAATGTCGTATCTATAAACATCAGTTTTTTACAAGAGATTGTAAAACTGTGTACCACAACCTACAATACCAGAATGTAGTCAGAAGACTCGTAAAACTACCATAATTCAAATTCCATCTAAAAGCATACAGTAAAACATCACAATTACTGGAAAAATAGTTTAAAAAGGAATTACATAATTAAAATAACAACAGAAAAATAAAATTAAAATAATCTTTCCGGCTTCATTGGAAAATCTTTCCAGTTCAATTATTAAAAATTAAAAAGATTAATATTTTGGGGGTCTAGGTATTTTGGGGATTTTTTTTTGATTACCAAAATAAGATTTAAGCATCAAAATTTCCAAATTTCAGATAAAAAGTTTTTTTTTATTTTGGGGGCTCCATTACTCTGTGTGGGCAATTTAATAAAAAAAAAAAATGTATAAAGAAATGATCCATAACAAAAAATAAATAAATTAAAAAAGAAATTATTTAAAAATAATGAAAAAATAAAGTATAACTTTTACGTTAGAAATAAAACAAACTGCTTCTTATTTTGAGCCAGAGTTATATTATAGGGGCCAAAACTACGTAAATTTTAATTGTCGTTAAAGTGACAAGGAAAAATATTAAGACTTTTTTTAATAATAAAAATCTAAAAGAATTGGAAACAAAAACAAAATACTTTATTTTTTAAAGGCGGGGATTAAATTTTAATAAATGTTTTTCTAAAAATATTCATTTATACGTTAAGCTTAAGAAATTTGCTTAAGTAAAGTTTTCCCTAAATCTAACACTCCTTTTAATAAAGGCTAAAACAAAAACATAAACATTTTCAAAAAACGTGTTTAAGTTTTGGAGTTTACTATTTTATAAAATTGTAGACATTTTTTGATAGCCCTTTATATGAAGTATAAAATATTTAAAAGTTTTTTTTTAAATATTAAAACCAAAGAGAGATAGAGTAAAAAAAAATTTAATTTTTAAGAGGTGGAAAGGGTTGATTTAAAAAAAAAACCTTTTTGTATTACTTACATATGAAATGTAAGTAACAGATTTGCCAAAGTAGAGTTTTTCAAAAGTTCCTCAGAAGAAAATCAAAATCAATTTTTACAAGATATACCTCCACACCCTTAACAAATTTTGAAGAAAAAAAATTAATGATTATAGAAATATCTGAACAAAACTTGAAGAAATTGTTTCAGTTGGTCCTGATATATAAGGTCAAAAACAGAGCAATACACATGCAAATGTTAATTGGTTTATATGAACTAGTTGGACCCTAAAATGTAAAGATTTTAAAAAAAAAAACCTGATACCAAATATTTAACATGATTACCATACTTTCCCTTAACAGAATAGCTGCTATAATCACCGGGAGAGTAAAAAGGTAAAAGAAAAGGCAGTAAGTATTGAAAAATGTGTTCAAAAGGAGTCTGGAGAATGAAAATCTAATGAATAAAATGAATGACAATAGAAGGTTAATAAAGAAATTTAAAAAAAATCAGAAAGACAAGTGATTTATATATATATATATATATATATATATATAGAGAGAGAGAGAGAGAGAGAGAGAGAGAGGATTAATTTTAAGGTACTAGAAGATTAGTAGAAGTACAAAAAAACCTTTTTTTGCAAAAATTAAAAATTAATCATTATCTAAAAGAAAATGGGAATTATGAATTCAAAGGTTTAGCAGGAAATAGGAACAGGCATGAGGGTAAGGGACCTGCCTAAGAGTAGATAACCTATTTTCAAAAATATATTTGTGAAATTTATGTAAGCGTTTATTACCATTCTGTAGTTTGTATCAACTTCAGTAACATATTTTGTATTAGTTGGGTTTTGAATAAAGTCCTTTTTGTGAAAGCGGAGTACTCTATATTCATTGTAAGAAAGTGATTCAACTCTGTAGATTTTCTGTAGCTTTAAATGAATTATTCAAGTAATTATTTTTACTGTGAGATCTAAGAAACTTATACGTATTTATTTTTCACATTTTTTAATGAAGGTTATTAATTAATCACTGTTTTTGTTACTTATTTTATATTATTAACACGTTTGCATATTATAAGATATTAATTATTTTTATTAATTACAATTTGTTTTAATAAATCATTAATTCACCTTAATTTCCATTCTGGTACGCACATGCTCACTTGATAAATCGTGTCATGAGGTTCTTTATTATGACCACTTGGTATTTATATTTTTGATGAACAATAATATTAACACAGTTAGTTATATTTTCCGTAAATAATTGAAGGATGTAGCTGATCAAAGATATACGTTACAATTCACTGTTGTAAAGAAAGTCAGTCGTATTGTTGGCTAGCATAACAGGCTAATCAAATGCGTAATCAACAGATAGATTTTTATTCAGTCACTGATGACACCATTCAAAAAATAGCTTACTAACCTAACCAAAATAAAAAATACTGAAATCTGTATTACTACGCACACCACACAAACTCTTATACTAGTCCATTTTCTGCAAATAGAGTGAAGACAGCTAAGATGGAAGAATAAACATTATGTAATTCCACCATTATGTAACATAAATCTTTGTTTAGCAGATTTGATGGAAAATTTCTTTGAAATGAATATGATATTGTGCTGCCATCTAATGAGGTATGATTAAATTAAATGGGTTACAGCACAGAGAATGCATTTAGATCCTTATGCCACAGAAAACTAAATATCAATAGTAATGTGCACATATATTTGTTCGGTCGCACTTTTCACTTATCTCTACTATGTCTATTATCTTATATGTATTTTCATATGACATTTCAAAGAATCAGATCTAGAAAATTCTCTAAAACATATATCACATTTAAATGGTTTTTCACCCGAATGAACCCTAAAATGTTTTTTTAAATCACCGGAATGAGAAAACGTCTTTTGACACATAAAACAAGAATAAAGTTTTATGCCGGAATGAATTGTTTTATGCCGTTTTAAATTACTACAAACAGAGAATTGTTTGCTGCATACATCACATTTGAAAGGTTTTTCTCCCGAATGTATTCGTTTATGATTATGTAAATAATCTGATCGTGCAAACTCCTTTCCGCATTCATCACACTTAAACGGTGTCTCACCAAAATGTACTCTCATATGTTTTTTTAAATCGCTCGCTTCATTAAATCTTTTATTACAAATATTACAATTATATGGTCGTTCTCCGGTATGTAATCTTGCATGTGTCTTAAGATGTGATAAAAATTTAAAAGCAGCTTTACATTCGGTACATTTAAATGGCTTTGTTACAGGTTTTTTAATATCAATTACAGATTTTTCCACATTATTCTCAGTTATTGTTGAATTTAATCTATTTTCTGCTAATGAAGATGATACATTAATTTCAGGCCCATTTGTTACATTAACTGCAGTATTTTGATTTTCTTGATACGATTCTGTTTGCAATTTGAATTCCTGAAATAAAATAAAATTGAATTACAAAAATAATATCACAATGATTTTTTTTAATCAAACACAATCATACTTAAATGGTAAAATTACTACAAAAATATTAATAATAGTATTAAATTTCTCAAAAATAAATATAAGAGAAATAAAAAAAAAATAACATCCGCTTTGATTTACAAGGGATGGCTGAAATGTATGCACACTGGAACATAAGAGAACAGAATGTTCCACAAAGCGAGAGGTGCTGTCATCTTGTAAATTCATTCCCCTTCTACTAACACTCCAAAACTTGACCCCATCCTCTCGTTGTCAGTCACCACTATTATTGAGTCGAGTATGCTGCTATTTCAATGCATCTAAAACAGTGCAGTGATTGAACTTTTTACAGTTGAAAAAGTGAATGCCAGTGACTTTTAACGTCCTCTAAAAGCCATTTATGGCAATGAAACTGTCATTTCACTCAAAACTGTAAGTAGGTAAGAAAAAAAAATTTCTTTCCTCAGAAACCAGTAAAGTGAGTATTGAGGAAGAATCTCGCAGTATTTGACCAGTTACTGTAATCGAAGAGAAGCACGAAAAGGAGGTGGATGAATCAATTTAAAATGACTGTTGTAACACATAAAAATGCATTGCCACCTAGATAGGCATACTGACAGAACAAGGACATATTATTGCATAACCAGGCTACTTTAAAACCTGTTCGCAATGGGTGCCATACAACCTCACCGAAAAGAACAAACAATAAAAGGAACATTGTGTATCGCTTTTCAAATGTTATTCTGAAAAAGGAATGACATTTTTGCAAGAACTGGATTGAAACTTTTTACACATTTGATAAACTCCAGCATTTATTGCTGGAAAAAATGCTTATAAAATTTCAGTAATTATACTGAAAAGTAAAAAAAAAGTAAATTTTATTTTACACGAGAGGTGGTTGAAATGGTAACGCATGTTCAGTCATAATTCACAAATGAAAAGACACAGTCAAATGAAATAAATATTGTATTAAAAATACAATTTGCTACAAAAACATACATTTTTTCTTCCAGCCCAATATTGATGTAAATTGGACTTGGCAGTTGCATGGAATGTGGGTAACCAACCATCATCATGTTGTAGAATTGTAAGCTCCATAGATTATTAAACATGACACATATGTCTCCAAACACAAACACGAAATGAGTTAACCGGTTCACTGTTGGAAGAAATGTAACTTCTTTAAGTAGTCTCCTGTTAAAGCCCATCAGGGCTAGGAATGGTGGGGGGATCGTGTGGCAACCATGGTTGCCTTCCCCTATGGGGTTG
Organism: Lycorma delicatula; assembly: GCF_047948215.1. Lineage (NCBI taxonomy): Eukaryota > Metazoa > Arthropoda > Insecta > Hemiptera > Fulgoridae > Lycorma > Lycorma delicatula. The sequence continues at coordinate 20,731,140 of NC_134467.1, forward strand.
ATATATCTTTGTGGTGATTAAAATGTATATTTTTGAAGCAAATAAAATATATAATAAAATACCATATTTATTTCATTTGTGAATTATGATGGACTGTGTGTTACATTTCAACCACCTCACGTGTTTAATATCAAATAAAAATATTGATGGGAAAATGAGATCTTATTTTTACTTTTCTGTCTAATTACTGAAATTACTGTCTAATCAAATGTAAAAATGTTTCAATCCGATTCTTGTCACACTTTTTTCATTCTTCAAGCGTATGGTTCTCCTTTTCCTCACACATCCTTTTTCTTTTTTTTGGTTGATTGTTTTTTTGAAAATCTGCTTTATGGGTTGCTTCTTTAAAAAGCATTCTATCTCTTAGTAGATTTGTGTTGATTCTGGCATTTTTCATATTTTTCAATTCTTCGGAACCATGTGGGTTTGAATTTGTAATTGTTTATCAAATCAAAGATATGCTTGGTTAAACTGTTATTATCCATTCATTTTTACTAAGAATGGATCTGTTATTATCCATTCATTTTTACTAAGAATGGATAATAACAGTTTGCCATTTGCCTCTTCGCTGTTGCAATTTGCCTCTTTTATTATTAAATGACTCTTGTACTAATGAACAATTTATTTATAAGAATATGTTTCCCATTTAATAAAAGAACATTTTATGCTAGTATGAGATAAACAGCAGTATAAGTCAGTGCAAAAAGATAATAAAAATCTTTCATAAGTTTTAAAACATTTATTTCACAAATCAGGTTCAATTTGTCACTCAAATTAATAAGTTTTACATGGTTTTCACTGTTGGTCATGACATAAACATAAAATATAACAAAATTAACCTTAAATAATCATAAAAATTATGAAACAATATTTTCAATCAAATCAATGATACCTCAAGTATATTTTAGCTGATTTTGACTAATATAATGCCAAAACAAAACTCATTTATTTTCTAAATTCTGTTTATTGAAACCATACTGTTATCTTTGATGGAGAGCTTTATTTAAAAATATTATTAGACAAAAAATTACACTGTATGTATGACATGCTCTCGGTTTAAATATTATTCCTTAAAAGGTGTTACCTGGAAAAATCTATGCCTTAAAACTTCTATAAATTTCAATAACTTCAGCAATAAAAGAATCATTCAGAAATGACCCAATATTGATTGACCTTTAATTGTATAAAACAAGTATAGATAATATATTCTGAATTGAGTAAATAAAAACATGCCATAACAATACAAGAAGCGTAAAGGGTAAAATAAAATAAAAATATAGATGAAAAAAAGAAACCAAAGAGAAAAAGTAAATAAAGGAAAGCCCAAAGAAAAACAATAAGAAAGAATAACAGAAAGGAATCAATACAGTATTTAAATACGGCTCATTAATTATTAATTTTACTAACCTTATCTTTTTGATTAATCACATCTTGAAAATCATTACCCAAAATTGTCTCTACTTCTTCTTCTTCTTCTAGATCAAAATTATCTTCCTAAAAAAAAGGTTAATGAAATAAAAAACCTCATTAAAAATTATAAACTTAAAAAACAGAATTTTAGATCTAAAAGATGAAAAACCCTCTTTTCATTGACTGTCTGAAAATACCACCCCTTTAATAGAATCTCTTATTGCTTCAACTTCTATGTTTTTATTTTTTTTGTAGAAAAAAAGAAGGTATTTTATTTCATCATTTATGTTTAAGTCTTAATCTTTACCAAATGAATTATAACTTATTTTGTAAAGGAAGCCTCCTCTGGTGATCAACTGTAAGTTTCTTCCATATAAATTAGAAGGAAAACTTAACAAAAAAGAAACATTTTATTATCTACAAAATGATTTTAATGATTTTTTCATCATTCCTTACTTCTGGATTATAATAATGATATTTATATCCTGATCTCACTGTGTAATTCAAAAAATTTTAACCGGAAAATTATAAAAAAAAAAAAATAAATAAATAAATTTTTTTTGTATTCGTATTTATAATTTTTTTTTGTATTAGAAAGTGCCTTAATTAGCAGTCCTCTTGATGTTGATTTTCTGCATTCATTCATTCAAGTTAAAAAAAAGAAAAGTAATTCACAAGAATTGTTTGAGCATTATTATAGGGCAGACAGCATTTTAAACAAAAATATATAATGTAAAGCATAAATAGATAAAAATAAGTGATTCAATTACTCATGTGAATATTTTTTTTTTTTTTTAAAGCCCTTCAAGGATTGATAATTATATTTTAGAACATTAAATAACGATTAATGTCAGCATGATCGACCATTGTGCCACCTCACCCAGGATAACCGCTGTAAAATTCTCCATAAAAAAAAAGTTTTAAAAATGATTCCCAATTAATTCTGAGCTGTTCCTTAAATATTATTAAGGCAAACTAAAGAATAATAATCTTGTAATAACTAAAAATACATTTATAAAACCTACCTTTTCAGTTTTTATTAATATTGTTAACGGGTCAGCAAGTTCAGTATTGCTATTAACAAGCTTCTGAAACAAAAAAACAATTTATAAGTATTATAACAGATAGAGAACCTTCCAGAAGAAAGAGAGAGAGAGAGAAAATAAAACTAAAAATCCTGAAGAAATTCTTTCTAGAAAAAATTTATAGAAAATTGTAGAAGGTGCAGAAAATAGAAATTGTCTGTTTGAACAAACAAAACAGTGGGTAAGGTAATGATACTACAAGTCAAGTCCTAGGTTCGGAGATATAAATACTTTTGAGGAGCAGTGAATTTTAATTTACATTCACATTTGGAGCGAATGTGCGGTAATTTCTGAACAATGGTTAAGTACGAGAAGCTGTTCGACACTTTTAAAATATTGAAAGTAAATAATTTTCGCATAAAGTGAATTGTTGATTTTGTGATGTTATCTTACAGTCATAATTTCTTGCTAATTCTGTATTAGTTTTGTTACTTATTGTAAACTTTATATTATTAAAATCAGAATTGTATTTGGCTATTTATAATTGATCTATTTTGTACATTATAAGTTATTTAAGATAAATAAATTACATTTGTAAGAGTTTTTACATGAGCTATTTCTCAATAATCTTATCAAACCCCGAAGACAGGACAATATTATCATATTAAGAATATCGAGAAGAATTTTTCAAACAACAAATTAGTTACACGATGACCAGTCGCTATGATTTTAATATGTTTTAATTTACTTTATTAATTTTAATGTTTTAAATAAGAAAAAAAAATTCACTCCTGAGAATGGTCGAATCACCAAAAGTACTAGACATAATATAAATTGTTCGTAAGGTTGATTTTTATTTTATTTTTATAACTAATATTGAGAAGGTTTTGGAAATGTCCCAACAACCTTATCCAAATCCAAACATTGTATATGTGAACTTGATAGTTTGTGTTCCATAAATTTTATATGAACAACTTCAATCGTTTTCTTACACATCATCAAAAACCTTGCATTGGACTGGAATTTTGTATCATATTTTATTAATGACAATGAATATCAGAACTTCTTAGATAAGGCTACTTTTTCACTTGTCTGGCTGAATTGATCGGTACAATTTGAATACTGGATCAGATTTTTAACACTTAAATTTTTTGAACAGATAAAATCTGTTCTGTGATTAGACTTAGTTTGTAACCATTAATTTTTAGTAAACCGTAATTTTTAGTTAACAAAATTAATACTAAGTATCCGAAAAGTGTTGCAACCTTGTAACAATAATGAAATTACATAAACAAAGGAAATGCTACACATTTGCGTGAATGGATCCGAGGGAAGTGTGGTAAATTCATGATCAAAATAAAATATGCAATTAATTATAAAATAATATTATATTTCTTAAGTCCCATATTAATAATCTAAAATAAAAACATGAAATATATTAAGGTAAATATGTAATTATACTAAATATGAAAATAATTACAAAAAACCATAATGCAGAAGGCTTTAATTTTAATAAGATTATTTGGCACATATTTAAATTTAAGTTTTTTTTTAATTAGTATTTTTTTAAACTCATCAAAATAATAATATGGTTTCTGTAACAACTAATCTTCTAATCAACTGACAAGAAGATTTTTTCTACATGGGTTGGTAATTTATTAGGAATGGCAAAGAAAGGATAATAAGGCCCTTTCATATGCTGAAGTTTAGCTACGTGAACAGTTCTGTTACCTGATTTGAGGAAAGTTGATATTGATACTGTTTTACATTCTTACTATGTATAAAGAGATATTTACTTTGTTTTTAGTGTAAAAAATTGAGTTTTCTTTTTTTGTAAATGTTGTATAAAATATTTTTAAACCCGTTATAATTTAATTTTTATAAATGGGAAAGTGTAATTTTTATTAAAAAAAATAGTTTCATATTTCTGTTTGCTAGCTAAAAGGTTTATATTACAAATTTTGTTTCTCTTTTTAATAATAAGCTATAATTAATATATTTATTCCATTTATAAAAGCAATAAATAATTTTTTTTTAAATTATGATTTAATAAAGATGCACATTTGACAATCATGGAAAGGGATAATTTTGGAGAAAATATCTTTCACTTTAATTTTTTTTTATTTTAGAAAAATTATTCCATGTTTAGATGAAATAAATTACAGAAATGTAATCATACAAAAATAAATAGCACAGTAAATCATAATTTTTTGGCCAGTACGAGGTAGAACTGAAAATTACAATTTGTGAAAAGGATGAAAAAGAGTTTTGGCAATAAACTGAATGTTTGTGGTATCTTATACATAACACTTATCAGTAACTTCTTTGACAACTAACCAGAAATTAATTGCAAATCTCTAATAATTTGATAGCACATGCTGTAATAGCTCATAAACAACAAATTTTGAAAAAAACAAAATGTTCTGAATTTAATTTCATTAAAATTTTTTATTTAAATATATTTATAAATAATTGAATCATATAAAAATTAAGAAGAAAAAATTCTATGAAAAATAAAAAATCATACGGTACGTGTTGCCTTCAGTCTGCAAAGTGTGAATAAAAATTGTTTGGAGTAAAAAGGAAATGAAGGAGGAAGTCACATCAAAATAAAGGACAGAGAAAAAAAAGCTTAATGTCCATAATGAGTGACCATGCATCTCTTTCCAATCTCAAAGATATTCTATAAGCTTTCCATGTTACTATTTTAAAAGAACATACACTGCTTGGAAAGCCAATTTTGGTTACACCTCGTGGCTTATGAAATTATACAAAGTATGATCAAATAATAATGAGAAATTTAATATTTATCTAAAAGAATTTACCTATTCTTTTAAATTGATATTTTCCTCTTCAAAGTAGTCTCCCAGAAGTGTGATACACTTATACCAGTGTTTCTTCCAATTCTCAAAACATTTATGTAAAACAATTTTTAATAAAGACTTAAAATTACTTGGGATTTTTTTCCTTATTTCATTTATTATTGAAAAATGTTTTATAATAAATAATAAGTCTACGGTTACTATGTCTAGAGGCTATAAGAAGGCTTTAGCAGCATACAATGTTATTTTTGGCTATATAATCAAAAATTAATAGTGTAGTATGAGCTGGAGCATTGAAATCCCATGTAAACCCTATTCTTGACTGTACAATCTTGTCGTAAGAATTCATAATGGACAAAACCATTAACATACAGAGAACCTTAACATTTGATCAAAATTGAAATACTTTATTTATTCCTGGTTCTACAGAAGTTTTATGAGAATCAATTTCAATATCATAACCATACACCTAGGTTTCAGCCTGTTATGACTTGTTTATATATTAATATATAAACAATAATAATATAGTAATATATAAGCATTATATATTAATATAATACTTGTTTGAACACCTGTTATGACTAGTTTGAATAATTCTGAGACATTAGTAATATCAACAAACAATTGTTTCATACAACTGCTTTGGTCGAAACAAACTCTGAAAACAGATTTGCAACACATCTTGCTGTTACTCATTTCATACCCAAAATGTCAATCAAAATTGTTTCACTTACACCAAAAGGAATGTAAGTGTAAATCATAAAACAGAATAAAATCACAGTACAAAGCAAATGTTTAAACAATAGTGCTGTAAACTGCATGACTCAGAAGACTGTTGGATTGTCACTAGAAGACTGTTGGATCGTAACATGTTCAAACCTACAGTAAACAAACCATCATATAGAGCTAATATCTTCATGTTATATTTGTGTCCCACCCTCTGTTACATTTAAACTATTCTTCTATGGTAGACAAGTTATTTCCAAAAATGTTGAATTCTGCAAAAGCAATATTTAAAAAATGTTATCTTACAAAAACTGTGAATGATAGAAAACTGATTGCATTTTTGAATTCAGCAAAAAAAAAAAATATATATATATATATACAAATTGAAAACACAAAAAAATTTTCATGTGCCAAAAACTATAATTTTTGTCTTTAACTAAGTTTTGCCAAAAACTAGGATATTAACACCACCGCAGGTACAGCTTTATTTAAAAACAAAGTGTCAATCGGATTTTGGTGGAAAATGAACAGTCTCTTTATTAATTTTACTAAATGGTTATTTATATTTATTTATTTTATAAATATAATTTAACCAAACTTAACCTACGCTCGCTTCGCTTGCTAACCTTGACTAATTAGCACCGTAATTTTTTTGAGTATTTATTTAATAAATTCGGTAATTATTGCAATTATTTATTATTTAAATAATCAAAACACTCCTGTTAATTAGTTAAGGTTAGCGAGCATAGGTTAAGTTTGGTTAAATTATATTTATAAAATAAATATAAATAACCATTTATTAAAATTAATAAAGAGACTGTTCATTTTCCACCAAAATCCGATTGACTACTTTGTTTTTAAATAAAGCTGTAGCTGCAGTGGCGTTAATACGCAAGTACCAAAACTAGTTTAAGTCTTAAAACTAATAAAACTATGTTTATTAGTTTATCAAACAGAATTCCTTTATTTTTTTTTTTTTATAATTTCATTGGTTGTTGATGTATTAGGATGTCCAATCCTTTTGTTATTTACATGGCCTTCTTGAAACCATTTGTAACACTAATAAACTCTTGGTGCCACTGTAATATCCTTGCTGTAAGCCTTCTTTAACATTTCCACTGTGTCCTGCATTTTATTATATTTTTAACATAAAATTTAATGCAAATTTTTTGTTTCGTCATTTTCAAATAAAATAAATCGCCACTCGTAATAAAAAAATGTCCTAATTACTTGGCTGTTAAATGTAAATTACACATCTAATATTGCTGAAAATATATATATGTGTATTATGGATAATACTGCCATCATGTGGGGAAAAAGACAAACTCAGTCGAAAAGACACAGTGTGCAAAATAAATAAAAAATTCTCATTACATTTTTATTAATCTTCATATATCTAAAATATGATAAAACTAAAGCATATGACATAAAGGCATTCAAACGGTGTCTCTGGTAAGCCTTCACACAAAAGTTAGCATTACATTAATATGTTTAATTACTAAAGTAAAATAAAACAGATAATAATACATACCTCTTCTTTACTGGAATCAATACCTTCTATTTTAATATCGGAAGCCATAATTGTTAACAAAATAAAATTTCTGTTTCGTTATAACAACTGAAACAAATTATTAATTATGTACTAAAAGAAACTGAAGAACAATAAGCACGTTAAAAAAATTACACAACTGAAAACCAATAAATACTTTTAAATAAAATACTTTCTACAATTATATATTAAAGGAGATAAAAATATTAAATACCAAACAGATCTACAGTTTTTATTGTTTGTTATTTTATTATATTTGATTATAGGGACACCACACAATAATTAAAAAATAACTGTAAGCATCATAGCGCAATTGAAATAACTCATTTTAGAGGGGAAAAAATTATTACCTGGACTTTTATAAGTGGAAATGGTAAAGGGGCTTATAATAAACGTAAAAAAAAAATGCATGATTGGGGGTGGTGGTGGAAGTTTGATTAGGGGGGTTGAAAAGGGGAGAAAAATATGGTATTATTACCAATTCCAACGAAAGTTGATGTTAAAAAATTAGTGGTTATTTAAGACACAGAAAGGTATACTTTCACCAAATTTCGTAAAAATTAAACTACTTTTGTGAAAATGAAAAATAAAAAACGAAAGAAAATATTTTCCACATTTTTCTAAGAAACTTTGAGATTATGTTAAAAAGTGACCTCTACAAAAGTTGTAGATTTCTGCATGACCTACACCTTTTGTATTAGAAAATTTTCTTTCAACCCTCAGTCAGTATTAATATTCATCTCAGTCATATTTATCATAAAATTTTGCATGAAACTGGAGAAAACTTTCACAGAAACGTTCTAACTTTGGAAACAAGCTTATGGAGATGATACCCTGGGTCGTACACAATGTTACGTATAGTTTTCTTCACTTCCACAGTTTTCACTGTCAGAAAACTTACACAAGAGGTTAGCATCTTGAATGGAACATGCCATAACACTCCGAGTGAGAAATTGAACATGCATTGAGTTTCGGCAAAGATTGTTCCTTATTTGATGATCGAAGAGCAGAAAGAACATCGAGTAGATGTTTATCGACAACTTCTTGAACAAGCTGATGGCGATGAAACATTCATGCAAAAGATTATAACAGGAGATGAAAGCTGGGTTAACGACTATGACATCAAGACAAAAGTTCTATCATCACAATGGAATGGCAAAGGAACTCCAAAAAACGCATCAGTCACGATTCAATGTCAAAGTGATGCTTTCTTCTTTTATTTTAATGGAATTGTGCATTTTGAATTGTTATCTCAAGATGAAACAGTGAACAATGCATACTATCAAGGCATACAACAAACAGTTATGTGAAAAATTCCGCAAAAAGAGACAAGAGTTATGACGAGACAACTCATGGTTCCTTCACCATAACAATGCACCCACACATTAAATTATGTCAAGTCATCAGTTTTGCGCCATAAAACAGATGACTGTCCTCTCTCAACCTTCCTACTTGCCAGACTTGGATCTGCGTTACAAATTTCCAAAATTAAAATCATTATGAAAGGATGCCAGTTTCAGACTATTGATGACGTAATGAAGCTATACAGGACTGCTTAACAAAGTGAAAACACTACTGGGAAAAGTGTGAATAGGGGAAGGGAGTACTTTAAAGGAGACAAGGACTAATAATCTGTAAAATTAATAATAAAGATTAAAAAAATAAAGTTCCGTTATTCTCTGAACAGATCTTGTACATTCATCATATACAGAAATATGTGCTCAAATAATTTTTATTAATACATGTTCTAAACTATGATTTATTTGGATATTTTTTATATTTAGTTTCTTCATGTATTTACCTAATAATATTTCAATCATTTACATATTAAATTATTAATATGGGATTTAACCTTATATATTTTACTTTCCAGTGAATGTAGCTAGAATAGCTATATTAAAGAGGAAAATATGGTGATCAAGTCAAAAATGGGGTGTCGGATTTTTTGCAAATCTTTATGTTTCAACTAGTTCACCTAGACAAAAAAAAACATGTGTGTGTACTTTGGCCATTCATCTCAGGACTGATTTACTTCAATTTGGCTAAAATATTTCTATAAATTAAAAATTGATCGTAGAATTGAAGGCTGCATATATCTCATGCACTTGTGTTTGACTGGTACAAAAGATTCAGTGAAGGATGCCGAAAATGGAAGTCTGTAAATGTCCTTCCACTTTAAGAAGCAAAGAAAATATAGCAAAATTTAACAAATTGTTCAAAATACTACTGACTAGTGTTCCAAATGATAACTGAAGCCATGAATAATACACTTGTGGAAAATTTTGTTGGAAACCTTTTTCATTTTGAAAAATCTTTGTGCCAAAATAGTTCTTCTTTGGGTTACCACACCCAGCAAAAAAGATTGATGCAAGTAAATTTGCAATTAATGCTGTAGCAACTCAGTACAGACCTGAAGCTTTTTCAAAGCAAGTGCAAATTCAGTTATGATCATTGTATTTTTTACGTCATTCTTGTAATTTTGGAAGAGTGCATTTCAGAACACATAACAATGAACTATCATTATTATAAGGAAGTTTTGAAACAGATGAAATGGCCAGAACTGTGGAAAAATGGTTTCAGTCTTCATCATGACAATACGCCTGCTTATGGCAATAAGCAGGCGCCTAAGGTTAAAACCTTACTGCACTGGTATTGTTAATAAATGAAAGGGCTAAAGCATTAAACCATTTGCGGTGTTGTTACTGGTTCTGAGCTTTTCTTAATGAAAATGGGATTGAAGTGTTTCATCGCATTTATTTTGATCAACACTAAAATCCTAACACTTTTTTTCATTTACAATCATTACACATGTAAAATGACATGACATGTTATTCCTGCTGCCTCACACAAATCCTTTATTTTTTCATAAAATTAAAAGAAAAAAAACAATGAAAATGTTAGTTTCAAAAAGACAGCATTATATATCTGGCTAATTACTACTAAAAACAACCACGTCACAATACTTAAAAAAAATAGCAACACCAACGTTTCTACATCGTACGTCATGAATTTTTAAATTCCTTATACACACGAGTTGCAAAATAGCAATAAAAATCACGAAATGTTAATGGAAATGTCAAAACGGATATGAATCTGTATCTATAGTAAAATAATCACGTTCAACTATCATTTAACATAAGATATGCATACATTCTCAAATTCGGGTAGCTGCTTTTAAAAACTTGACCCCATTAAAGAAAAAAAATTTGAAATTTTTAAAAATAACGGAAATTAAAACTATCGAAAAATTACCGTATTACTTACCATTTCAAACAAGCTTACATAAATGAATGGCGTACGATCAAACAAAATTTATTCTCAGTTCAATGGGAGGATCAACAGTCGTCCTATTTTTCATTAAGTAGTAAAAACCCATTAACTCAAATCAGGAAAATATTTGTGAAAATCAATACCATACCAAAAATTTTAATTACTACTAAAGAAAAACAACAAAATCTACAAAAAAGAATTATATTCAATAACACGGTTTACTATTAAAAATTAACGCAACAGTAAACAACTAATAGGTCATCGTCGTTCATTAACAGGTTCAAGTAATCGGAAAATCGATAGTAAGAAATTTCGATACTGTTTAAGTTTCGCAACACTACTATCGATTACTTTAAAATTTTTAATATTACCTGAATTTGAAAAATTCGATTGCCGATCGCCGTCTTAAAATCGAGAAAGTTCTCATCATTTAAATCATATGTAACTTACTAAATTTCTTTACTATTAGCAGTAAATACTAAGATTGAAAATAAAAATTATATTAAACACTATTTTCTTTATAATTTCGAGAAAATCAGCCTGCTTTTAAAAAAATATTTTTTTTTATTATTACTTGTGCTAAAACGATTGAAAAGCTTTAAATATTTTTTTGTTGAAAAAAATAATTTTTTACGCTGTATTGAAACAACTTTTTTCAGTAGAAAAAAATTGCATTTGGTTTAAAAAAAAAAAACACATTTTTCAAGTTGTTTAATGTATATTGATTTTTTCCAAGCTAATTTACGCTTATTGAAAAGTTCTCAATAATGCATTAGCAATTTATTCTTAATAAACTGATTTTTATCAAGAGTTTATATTAGCCAATGTTGTATTTACAATAATTTGTGAAATTATTTATTCATTTAACGAATTTATAATTTGTAATACGAGGGTTATTTTTTTTTAAGGTCCGATCGGTCGCGAAATAAAAACCCACGCAAAAATCGTTTGAACCTTTGCGGATATGTGTTGCGCAGCGTCTCTAGTATGGCCTTCAATCGCGCCGCGTCACTTCGTTTAGTTCTGAACACGCAGCTAGCACGTAAACATGTCTACAACAATAGCATCTCCCGCCAAGTGTGAAGTGCGTGCTGTAATTCGATTTCTTCAGGCTGAGGGGTGTAATGCAGCTGAAATTCAATGATGAATAAGTAATGTGTACGGTGAAACTTCACTGAGTAACAGTAAAGTGCAACAATGGTGCAGGAATTTTAAAGCAGGATGTACAGATGTTCATGATGGAGGCGGTCAGGAAAGGAAGCGAGTGTCAACCGATGAGCGAGTGGATGAGGCAATTTGAGAAAATCATCGGTTCACAATTTCTGTATCGAGTGATTCGTTTCCTGAAATTTCAAGGTCAGCTCTCTACAGCATTGTGAGTGAGAGACTTCAGTACCCCAAACTGTGTGCGTGATGGGTTTTCAAGATGCTGTCTAACCATCACAAAACAATGAGAATGGACACCTCCCTAACGTTTCTCCAGCGCTACCACAATGAAGGAAAAGATTTTTTTATACAAAATTGTCACTGGGGACACATGAAACACTGGCTAGGAGGACAACATTTTGGCACAGACATCGAGCTGCAGACCAGCGTTGAAACATGACTGAAAACACAGGCGGCTCAATTGTATGATGAGGGTATTGGAAAGTTGGTACCACGCTACGACAAATGTCTAAATCAGAGTGGCGACTATGTAGAGAAATAGCATAACTATGTAAGTACTTGTTACAAATAAAAAATTTTTTATTTTCATTGAGGTTTTAATTTCATGACCAATGTAATGTAATGTAATTCCTCGTATATGTAATTCCGAGTTATTATAATTTATAAATTAGTTATTTTATCAAAGGAACTGATTATAATTTCCTTAAAGTCATACCTTACCAACTGTAAGCAAGTGATTGAAATTTCATCTTTTGATAAGAATACACATGTAAAATGCATACCATTTCAAGGTATACACAAGATATACTACTGTATATAAATGTGGCTGGAATGCTACAGAAGTCTCTTTCATTCCTTGCTTTTCTTATTATTTATTAATGATCTGCTTCAAAATCATAAAATATTCATTCTTATGTATCTAAATGTTAATTTAATTATTAAAAAGCACTAGAAAATTGTAGATAAGCAGTTCAAAAAATTATTCACTGGATGGATCTTTAACATTTAACATTAAATACAAATAAAATTGTTGCATTGAGATTCTGAGGTAGACATGAAATTGCTAATCTCATTAAAGATATATGAATAACATTTCTATTGTCCATACACCAAAATTTCAGGACATTTTATTAAATTAGAAATTCTCTTTGGATGATTAAATTTGCAACAAAATCAAACAATTTTGCTTTGTAGTGCCTTATTTACATATTAAATTTTATCTTCATTATTATATATTTATTACACTTATACTGCCATTCAAGTATATCGCCTCTTGGAAGTCCCTTAAAAAATCAGAATGAATTTTCAATTTAAAAAGTAGGCTAACAGATTATGGGGCCTTATATATCCATAAAGAATATTATAACATAGACCGATACTTAGAAAATTAAAAGTGTTAACTTATCCTTGTATTTATATTTATGAATGTGCAATATCTTTGCTGAAAATAACTACTTATTCTTAAAAATTCTAATTCTTTACCAAACTATACAGCTGTTACTGTGTACTTCAGCTTATGAGAAAGGGTCTTATGTTTCCATTTCAATTTTTTAATAAGCTTCTTGCCAATTTATTTAAAATAGAACCAACAATTTTTCTTTTATACTAACAATATTACTGTCAATGAATTTTTAAATTAAAAAAAATTTTCTACACTCCATTCAATACCTATAAATGTGTTTAAATAATTTTCACCGATTCCTTTTGGATTGTGAATTCTTTCTAGTTATTTTTTTTATAAATAGTATCTTCACTTAATTAATTTAAACATTACTTAATATATTTTAAAAATAGACTTTAATCACTTTTTTAACAGATCTCAAAAGAGCATATGTATACAACCTGTATATTTTTTTATGTTTGCACATAACTTTTTACCTATTAATCTGACTGAAATAAATCTTGTTGCAATTGAGGCAGCTGCTTTTTGTGGTGGTATGATGATGTTCAAAATTTATTAGACATAAAAAAATCAATCTGAAAACTTACAATAAAAGTTTTTTTTTTGTTCTTTGGCAGGTAGATAGAAACAATGGGAATCTTGATATTCTATATGTATGCATCATGTTAAATGATATGTGGTCATTAATAAAAATCATAAAAAATTGAATTATCTTGTTTTAAACCTTTCAGACCCAAAAGTCACAAGTCGATATACACAAACTAAGAAGACATGAAAGCAAATATTCGATGTGGAATTCACATATTCGAGTGGAATTCAAGCTGATTTGTGTGAAAGTCACACAAAATTTTGTTGACTTGGCTATGTCAAGCAAAACTATAGTGATTATATGAATGATATTGATTTTTTTTAACACTAAATGTGTTGTAAGCTTTAAAATAAAAAACAAATTTGGCTGATATTACATATACTTTTTGTTTTACTGCAATTTTAATTTTTGCACTGAAAATGAAAGACCCTTAATATTTAAACAGTATATTAATTGCAAATAATACCCGTAATCTGAGAAAGCTTCGTCAAAAAACAGTATATTCTAATTTTTAATATTATGAGGGATGGTTGAAAAGTATTATAAGGGGGCAGTTGAACAAAATGTCACACAAAGTGACTCTGCTATGTTGTAGTTTTAATCCTGTACAACTAACATTCCAAAACTCATTGACCCACGAACACTCATTTTCTGTCAGTTACTGTTACAAAGTCAAGTATGCCTACTATGACAGTTCATCTAAAAAAAAATATGATTGAATAATTAACAGCAGAAAACAGTAAGTTAGAGATGTGAAATTCAATATTACTTCTACATTTTAGGCTGCTTTTGGGTTCCTGTTAGTCTTAACGACGTGGAGGGCAATAAAATCACTATTTCATACAGCCCACACACATACACACTACAGTACAAAATGTAGAAATAATATTAAATTTAACATTGCTAACTAACTTACTGTACGTAGTGGAGGGGGGAGAGACTTGTCACACTTTTTCAATGAACAAAATAAAGCTCAAGTCTCAAGTTATTCAAGAAAAGTGGTTAATTACTAATCAGTAAATCTCTAAGAAACTTAAAATACAAAAGATTTTTTCTCTGATCTCCATGGCAGAGTGGAAGCATTTCGGCCTTTAATCTGGAGGTCCTGGTTGAACATGGCATTTTTCATACATTATAAAATTCCATTTCCATATATCCATGTACAAGATTCAAAGTTTATGTGGTTAATTCTTCAAACAAAAAAAAAAAGGTTGGGAGCATAAAATAGTACGATTATCTAAATTATAGAAAAACAAATTTTAGATGAGTTCTCTGCTTTTTACACAGTTAACAAGAATGTTTTGATCACAGTTCAACAGTGATATGTCAACAGTTGAGACAAATTTTAAAACACTGTAATAACCAATGATAAAATATAATTTTTTTTTGTTTCTAGGATTAAACTCCCACAAAACTGCTTTTGAAGAAATTTGATTTGAATACAAGGAAAAAATTATGTAAGTTTCTAATCTTATTCAATAAATAGATTCTAGTTATAAAATTTATTTTATATACTTTATTGATGAATAAATATGTAACAACAAAATTAAAACGTATGAGATAAAAAAAATAAAAAATAAATATATTATTAAAAGTTTAAAATTCCTCTTTATTAACAATAAATTCAAGATAGTCAGGTTTAACAGTCCAAGCACCCAAATTTTGTTTAACTAATGACCAATTATTTTGATAATCTTTTGATAACAACTTAACTTCTTTATAAGAATTATTAATAAATAAATCGTCTGTTAATGTAATAAATAATTTAAATAATTCTCTCTTGCATATTCTCAATGATCCTTTATCTTTTGATTTTTTTGTAGTTCCTTGGCGAATCCCTTTTACTGCAACTTCAATCGGTCTGGAAAAAGAAAACTACATTGATTAATATTTATCCTGTATAACTATCTATATATATATATATAAAAATGAATGTTTGTCTATCCGTATGTCTCTTATGCCTTTTTAAACCGTTCATCCGATTGTGATGAAACTTTGGTGAGTAGGTTGTACGCACACCCATGAAGGTTTCTGAATTAGTTTGGACCCGCTAGATAGCGCTGGGGTTGAGGTATTTCAAAAAAATTGTATTTATGGTCCGATTTGGCATATACTCAGAATATATATTAGTTACGTGAAAAGAAAAATCTTTACAAAAACTATACCCACTAGGTGGGTGGCGCCGGCATCAAGATATTTACAAAACAAATAACAGACTTTCTTCTCCTATATATATAAAAGGTAATGTTAATATGTGTCTCCGCTATAGACTAACCGATTAATGTGTGGGAAAAAGGGGAAAAGCCAGATCGCTCTCAGTATTACCAATCTCATTACTTTTCTCACACACCTCATATCTTCCCTTTACAAAGACATTCGACCAATTCAACTTTCTAAGGAACGCACATCAAACTGTAATTACAGATTCACATTCAGTAAACTGTAAAACATAAAAGGCTTTTAATTCAGGAGTTGTCATATTGCTAGTGGCAGCGTAATCAAGCTGATAGATAGGGAATCAATCTACGGCACTCAACTAAAACTGTTCTTTTTCGACATTAATTCTAACCTTAAATCAATAATGTACATATTATAACAAATTAAATCCCTAATATTTCTGTTTTTGTACACAACTTAAAACTAATATAATAAAGTCTAATTAAACTGTATATTTGTTATGTAAATGGTCTGAAGGTATGTAAAAAAAAGATAAAAATAATAAACTGAGAAACTTCTTTTTTCCTAATTCAAGCCAGTTAATAACTTTCTACTATTACTTTTAAGAGATGTCAAAAAAAGAAAAGAACGGTATTTTGATTGTATGTTATTTGGTTAAAATATCTTCAAGCCTTACAAATGAACAGATTTGATTTTTTTTTTTTTTTAATTTTATAGTAGAAGATTGCATGATGATCCCATTCTAAGTTTTTTCCACATATAAAAATTTTTAAAAAGCAAATTCTGTAGTCAAGTAATTGAAGATATTTTGGTCAATATCATTTGCCTTTCATCTGGTGGTTACTGGGAATGATATTCTGGTTAGACATCACATTAAGCATCACAGAGCGACTACGATTGGATGTCAAGCCAGTTCTTGTTATTCTATAAATAAATCACTGCTTAGTACTGTATTTTTAACTAACCTTGTTGTCATTATTCTGCCGAATCTAATCCTTGATAAATTTAGTACAAATATTAAAGAAACTTCATTTGAAAAATTACAATAAAAAATAATACAGTATATATTACCACCAAGACTTTTAATTAATGAGTGGTAGGTTCCTTTACACCATTATTCTGCAATATATGTCTTATTTTCATCAAGATACAAATTTCTAATTTTTTGCATTTCTTGTAAATAATTTTTTTCAAATTTCTTTATAGCTCTATCTGCATTTTAAATAAAAATAAATACTATTTTTAAAAAAAAAATAATAAAACCAACTTAAAAGAATACACTGAGAATTACAAAATTAACCTTTTTTATGAAAAAAAATTGTCTAAATGTTTACAAAAATGGCACCAAATTGAAAACGATAAACAACTTAATTTGTCACTGTTAATTTTAAGTTTTTTAAGTTTATTTTTAATTGATGAGCCAGAGTTTGTAGAAAGACTTGCATGATAATTTCCTTTATTTATTTATTTTTTTAAGCAATTACAGACACTAAAAGCCCAATTACAACCACTGATGAGAGATGAATTTCTGTAGCATATGAAAAAATGTCAAGCCTGACTGGGATTCAAATCCAGGACCTATTAGATGAAAGGCAGACATGCTAATGCTAACACCCTATTATAAACATAATAGGGTATTATAAACTAATAGGGTATTATAAATTATAATAGGGTATTATAAACATCAACAATAATAAAAAAATTAGAATGAATTTTTCAATTACTTACCTTTCAGGTATATTGGTCCACATTAAAGCAGCTGGTGAAGGTCGATCTGCACTCGTATTTTCAGGTGAATATTTTGACATTTCAAATATAAGATTTGAACATAAAAGGTCCGGCCTTTGATCAGTTTTAGTTCTTTCAATAACAGCACGATATAGACATTCTTCAGAATATGGGCCTCCACCGCCAATAATAATTGAAGATAAATAAATCGGTTTTTTTATTAACAAAGACAATAATGCTCCCTTAAAAAAAATTGATATGATTAGGAATAGATCAATTAGGAAATTAATTAAAAATTGAAATGGATTGGCCCAATTAAGTGACTAGCACATAACTTAAAATATAAGTATTAAATGTTAAATCAGCAATCATTCATTTTTAAGATGTGGATATTCCCTGTTCATCTAACAGCATCAATAAAATGTATTTCGAATTTATAATTTTTCATTTACTATTTATATTGATCTACAAAAATCCCACCTGCATGAAAAAAAAGCTAGTAGCAACTAAAGAAAGGTGAGAATAAACCTACAACTTAATAAAATAAGTAAAAGAGTACAGAAAAAATTATTTAAAAAGACTATTCAATATGAGCTAAGGCTCTCTGGAACTTAGGAATATATATATTTTACCCAACAATTTCCTTTAATTTCTGCATGAAAATAATTTTAATATGATAATATTAATACAAAGCAGTGATGTGATAAAGAAATTAGAAAAAAAAATTATTTAATTTGTCTAAGCAGATTGTGTAATATTTTGCTTAATAAAGCTTCCATAAGGTTACACAAAGCAAAAAAATGGAAAATGCGATTGTCAGAGAACTTCCATAAAGTTATCCGGACCATCAGAGGAAATTCTCTACAAGATGCAAAAAAAAATTACTGAAATCAATTAATGAGTAAGCTTTTAACATAGGCCTACACTAAAAATAAACAATGGGTCAACCAAAAACGTTCTCATTTTATTGAAGTCTATTAAAAATCGAAGATAAACTATTTAAAACTGTAAATAGGTACAATTATTACATGGAAGGCCATACTTTAAAAAACTTCTTACAGCAGATTGTAAATTAATCCGAACACAGAGAATTTCTTATTAATTTATACGCTGTCATTATACTGCCTGATTACACACATTCTTTAAGTTGTCTGTATAATGTGAAATTATTGTTCTTTGTTTATTTAGCAATTCATGTTGTAGATAGTGTTTTGTGAAGTTTATTTCATTTTTTATAATAAATTATATTTTACTTTT
Source organism: Lycorma delicatula (assembly GCF_047948215.1). Taxonomy (NCBI): domain Eukaryota; kingdom Metazoa; phylum Arthropoda; class Insecta; order Hemiptera; family Fulgoridae; genus Lycorma; species Lycorma delicatula. The sequence goes on from NC_134467.1 coordinate 20,750,263, forward strand.
TGTTTTGTATATCTTGAATATATAATAATGGACATAACTCCAAGAAAGTGTTGAAAACTGTTGCTCTTACTGAGCATACCAATATAAGATGACAAATAACAGAGTGCGGTTTAAGGACAGTGAATGTTACTTTAAAACAATTTTATTGTGGTGGTTCCTTATAAAATAAAATAAAAGAAACACTACTCCAACATAGGATCAGGATCGAATATTAATGAGAAAAAGTAAACTTGACCCAAAATTATCTGCTTGAACTTAAATTAAGAATTAGCAGCTAGTAGAACACAGACAATTGTTAGGTCCCAACTTCTTGCAGCTGGATGGAAAGCTCGTTGGTCAGTTTAAAAGCAGCTTTTAACACCAGCAATGTACAAAAAAGGCTCTTGTGGGCCAAAGCACATGCTAACTGGCCCAAAAGATTGGAAAAATGTTATGTTTTCCAACAGGTCATATTTTTATGTTCAGGGGTAAAGGGTTACATACGTTAGAAAAGCATTAGATGAAAATACATTCTATATCTAACAATCATTTAGACATCCCCAGAAAAAAATTCTTTGAGGCTGTTTCACATTCAAAGTAATGTTCATTACTTCCAGTAAATTGTATGTTTAAAAGTACTGGTTACATAATGATTCTAAAGGAAAGGGTTCACAACAAATTCCCACAAGGCAACGGAATGTTCCAAGATTTGATGGCACGCCATATTGCCAAAAACGTGGAAAAACTTTTCTAAGAACGAACATTAAAGTGCTTTTGTGATCAGCCAACTTCCCAGACTTAAGCCCAATTGAAAATCTTTGAGCAATAGTAAAAAAAAATGGTCTCAGAGATGAAATGTACCACAAAAATTGGCCTCATTAAAGCAGTAATAACAGTATAGTTTCATGATGAAGAAATCAAAAAAATGTGTAGCACACTTGATAAATTGATGCCAAATCATGAATGTGAAATGATTAAGAATACGGAAGGACATTTTATAATTACTAAATATTAACAAATTGTATAGGAATGATTTTTTTCTAAATAGAATTACTTTTTAATAGCATCTGTGTTTCGATTAATTTGCATGCTATTGTATAAAACAACATATCTTTGTAAACCGTTGCTCCTGTTAAGGGTAACCAGTGTTACATGTTTTACTGATACAAATATTGACATTCTCACAATATAATTTATGATGCAATTACTGGGTCTAAAATAGTTTTATCTCTCTACTGTGTGAAAAAATTTAAGTATAGCAAAGCTACTTGTTTTTATGGCATATGGAGAATGTTTTTGGGACAAAATTTGAATATAACTGGTATTTGTTGTCACAATTTAACAGTATGATTTTGACACAAAGTGATGAAATCTCATGAAATTTTCTATTTATAAACTACCTTAAAATTAATGATACATAACTACTTACTCTGCATGTCATCAAACATGTTTTCAGTCATTTTTTGGAATATCCAAATAAATTTTTCTTCATTCCATTTCCTGTTTTTTTTTTTTTTTTTTTTTTTTTTTTTTTGTTAAAAAAGTCGATAAAAGGCTGAATTTTAGTCAGTAGTACTTCAATTGTTTTAAAATTTTCAGCTCTATGCTTTTATATATATAGAGAAGGTCTAGTGACCAATTTGGAAGTAATACTTACTTTCTGACTATGCTTCATATTATAATATAATGAACTAACATACCTGAAGACCAACAGCATTCCAACGAGCGATTTTATCACTGCATGAAACCGATAATGTAGGATCCCCTCTGCCTGGTTTTGTTCTAACGGCACCAGTGACTTGATAATCAATACCAAAACCTTTCGTATCTTGTCTTGGATCATTAGGAATACATTTGGCACCGGTTCGATAAATATCATTAAAGTCACTAACGATAACGGGACCTATTGAATCTGATAAATAACAAGGCGTATTGATTATTTTAAATGAACTATCTTGTAAAATTTCATTGACTTTAATTTTTTTATTATCACTGTCAATGTTATCGTGATTTATGAATTTTCTTTTTTTATCACTAGACTCGCCAAAATTGTTAAATTTATTACATGCATTTGATTGATCTTCATCATTGTCAACATAATTATTACACTTTGAACTATCACTTAAATTATTACTAATTTTAGGAATAACTGAAGCATCACCGCAAGGCACTTGACTTGTAAATAAATGAAATGTAATGTCCGACTTTATTTCATAATGTTCATTAATAATACTATCGTCATCATCATCGTTACTGTCATTAATTTTATTACTTTTCACCAATTGCAAAACATCAGAACTGGAACCATTTTTTACCAAGTTTATATGATAATATAAATATCGTAAAAAACATCTTCTAGCCAATACCTATAATAAAAAAATGAATGAATAAAAATTTAATTAAATGTAAAATTTAATAATTCACTTAATGGTTATATATTTTAATGATTAATTTATGACAAACATTCATGACATATCTGTTAAATTTGAAAAATTACAAGTTTCACTAGGATTCAAACCTGGAGCTTTACAGATGTAATGAATAGATGATTACCACTTTGTCATACAAATCAACAGAGTGATAAGTGTAATAAAATATACGTTAAATTATTTTATTTAAGGTAATAATTGTGTGCTGCAAATTTTTTTTTTTAACTCTTAACTATACTTTAATAAATGAGGGTCAGTTAAATATAAACTGGATTTTTGTCTTCGTAGCTAGTGTACGAAAATCTATGGGTTGGTGAGAAGGGATATATTGATAGCAAAGATGAAGGGAAGGGATGGATGCCCCATCAGCATTTGCATCTCTCTGATCAATAGCATTAGTATTGTAATAGAGCAAGAGGTTCCATCATTGATTGCACAATATATTATTTTGAAGTTTTTCATGAATGAGGATATCAAATCATCCAAATTTTGACTTTACTGCATGCACAGTTTGGGGATATATGTTGTCATATACCCAAGTCTACAATTGAGCAAATACATTTAAAGGAGGACAAGAATCTGTAGATGTGAATCACAGTAGGCATTCAATGATAAGTGAAGAGTAACAGAAACATCACAGATCTGATCAATCTGTAACCTCATTGAAGACAATCAGCAATTACAGTCGATGAAATTACTCAGGAAATGGGTATCAATCATGAAATTTACCATTACATTATCACAAAGCACATCACGTTCTGCAGTCTGTGTTAGGTGGGTTCTAAGACCTTTGGAAAAAAACAAGCCTGACTAGATTTTCCCAAAGACTTCTGAATTGTTTCTGACAACAGGAAAAATTTTTTTGCACTGATAATCACATGTGATGAGTCCATCATAACATTCTCAAGTTGAAATCTACAAGAATGGAGTAACATAGAAAAATACGAGGCTTGGCTGACAAATTTTGCACATACGAGGTCTGTATATAAAATAATGAGATTATTTTTTTTTGGCAGCCAAAATGGCAATACTGTAAAGTTACTAGTACATATATGGTATTAATATTTTAGTCTATTGTTGCCATGCAAGACATAACAAACTTTTCGTGAAATGAGACGAGATTTTGTTGTGCATTACAAAAATGAGTGATACTAATTATGAGCAACATTGTGCAATTAAGTTTTGTGTTAAACTTAGTGAGAATGCTACTGAAACTTTTCCAAAATTGAAAAGCATATGGAGATGATGCTATGTCACGAGCCCAAGTTTTTAGGTGGTTTAAAGCATTTTCTGGTAGCCCTGAATCAGTTACGGATGATCCACACTCTAGAAGACCGTTAAAGTCAAAAACTGGTAACAATGTTGAGCGAATCAGAGACTTGATGCATTATAACTGGCAATTAACTGTCAGAATGATTGCAGAACAATTGAATTTGAACCGTACCACAGTTCATCAAATTTTGATAAACAAATTGGACATGAAAAAAGTTTGTGCAAAATTGGTCCCAAAAAACCTCACGTTGAACAGTAAAACAATACGGTGGAAGTGTGCCGCGATCTAGGATGAATTGAAACTGATCCTAATTTTCTAAATAATGTTTTCTAAAACTAAAACACTTCAATCTCACCAAAAAAGCAAAAAATGGGCAAATCAAAAATCAAAACCATGCTAATTTGTTTCTTCAATAGTAATGGCATGGTCCATAAGGAGGTTCTGTCTACAGGACAAACTGTAAATCAATATGTTTACCGAGAAATTCTTGAAAGACTGAGGAAAAGAGTTGTTCACGAGAGCCCAGCCATCAAAGACAACTGGATGTTGCATCATAACAATGCACCATGCCACACTGCACTCTCAATTATTGAATTTTTGGCAAATAAAAACATTCCTATAGTTCCTCAACCGCCTTATTTACCCGACTTGAATCTCTGCGACTTTTTCCTGTTCCCAACTTTAAAAAAACAGCTCAAAGGACACCATTTCGGATCAGTAGAAAATATTTTTAAAAAATGTAACTGACTATCTAAAGCATATTCCGGTTTCTGAGTTCCAACACTGCTATGAAGAGTGGGGAAACCATTTGAAGTGTTGAGTTACATTTCGAAGGCGATAAGAGTCCATGTATAATTGGATTGTAAATAAAACGTTTCTCAGAACCAGTCTCAACACATTATTTACAGACCTTGTATATGCATAGCATGGGAATGAAAAGAGATATTGGAATGAAATAAAAAATGAATAAAAGTATAATACCTTAGCTACAAAATGCAGTATTTATTTTTCAATAAAATCCCCATTTACATTGATACACTTTTCCCAATGTGTGACAAGTTTTTGCAATCCGTCACTGATTCTGGTAGTTTTTCTCGGATCCAAAAGGCCACAGCTTCCTTCACCTTATCGTCGGTGGAGTAATGATTACATTTGAGATCCCTGTTGAAGTAAGGGAAGAAGTGGAAGTTGCATGGAGCCAAATTCAGCGAGTATGGCGAACGGAGAATAGGCTCAAACTTCAGCTTGCGGAAAGCATCTGTAGTGGTATGCAATGTGTGAGGCCACGCATTGTCATATTTCAAGATTATGGGTGGTCTTTCAAATGAGATACACTCATCATCTCAGATGTCTTAACGTCTCAATGTACTGTTAGGAGTTCACAGTCATCCCATGTTCCAGAAAAAACACAAAAACACCATCAAAAGGAGTTTCTTCGCTGAAGCTTGAGTTTTGAATTTTTTGGGTTTTGGTGATTTATAATGTCTGTATTCCATGCTTTACCTTTTTCTTTCGGGTTGTACCCAACTCTCATCCCCAGTCACAACACTGAAAAGGAAGTAGTTTCCTTCGGCATGATAGTGCTGTAAAAGTTCTTTGCAACATTCTATACAACGCTGCTTGTTCGTCCATCAATTTGCATGCTACCCATCGTGCACAGATTTTACGGTAACCCAATTGCTTGATAATATGGCCTACCTGTTTTTTAAATATGCCTAACTGAATAGCGATGCACTGCTGGGCAATTCGTCGGTCACTTTGAAGCAAATCGTCCACCTCTTTTGATGTTTCTTGTCAATCACAGAAACTGGTCATCTGCTATGAGGTGCATCCTCAAATGTCACTTTACCAACCTGACATTCGCAAAATTTCAATGTCCTATTCACGGTACTCCTGTCATCAGTTTCACTAACATAAACCACTTTTTAACAATGAAAAATATTCATAGGATTCACATTTTTTTGCTGTTAAAAATTCAATCACTGTATGCTGTTTTAACTGTGTTGAAATATTAACAATAGCAGAGTCCATTTTAACTGCTAATGAAAACAAACTGGTAAATGGATTTCAACGCATTATTGCAGGTTTGTAAAGGAGGACTTTAGCTATCATGTGCTACCACAGCATACTTGATAGTACCTTTTGTCTCCATGTAGCATGCTAGTGTGCAAAATTTATCAGCCGAGCCTCATATATAGTAAATTCAAAAACATATCTGTCAGCTGAAAAAACCTCGCATCAATCTTTTGGGTCTGGTCTGGACAACATTCTTCTCCACAACATCAATCTTCTCCACAAATGTTGCACTGTGAATGTACTACAGCCAAGCTCTTGGATGAAGTGAAAGGTACCCACAGGAACAAAAGGGACCAGCAGCTGATCAGAAATGTGATATTCCTTCTCAACAAAGTCATACTCAGACAGCCATTAGCAATTGGTATAACATTTACAAGGAAAGGAAACTTAAGAAAATATCCCATAGAGCTCAGATTTATCCCTCAGTGATTTCTTTTAGTTTGAACATTGAAGGATGTACCAGAAACAATGAAGAAGAGGAGTTCATGCACAATTCACTCACGACATGTCCTCTAACTAACTTTTTATGAAGAAGGGATCCACAAACTCCCCTTATGTTGGAAAATGTAGAAATTCAGAAAAACTACATTCAAAAGCAATGAATATTTTTTTATTTTTAATCTTTACTAATAAATGTTAAAAATCAAAAACCCAGATTATATTTGACTGACTCTCAGAAGACATCTTTTTTGGAAAAATGTCCTCAAATTTTTTATATTTAACCTTCTGTATTTCCATTATACTTTTTTCTCTGAAATTTTCTCTCATTTGACTCTTAATAAATGTCAACTAAAAACTACAATTAGACTTAAGATTCATTCCTCTTCCTTCCTCTAAATATCTCTCTCCAACCATCCTTCATAATCCAATAGTATCTCTTGTTCCTTTCCCTTTTCTGAAGCCAAACTGTTCCTCTCCAGTATTTTCTTCAAACAACTATTCTTACTGACCTCTGGCCTAGGCTCCTAGTGGCACGGGTTACTGTTATTACCTTGTTCTTACTGTAATTGTTCTGTGTTCTGTATATTTTCTAGTACCAGTTTTCTTTACAACTGTATCAAGCCATTCTTACATATGGTATATCTTATTACACAAACTATTACTTTCACACCTTTCACATTTAACATTTAAGCAATTATAAAATTCTACAGTAAGTTAATCTGCTCCAGTCGATTTTTTAATTTCTTTCTGTATTTCACATTTTAATATGGACACTTCACCTGCCTCCCATTCCTTTTTTACGTTTATGTTCTTTCTTGTCGTATACAGGTCCTCCACGCATTCGTTCCATCTTTCTTCTCAGGTAGTATTTTACCATTTCTTTTCCATTTATTTCATAAAATGCTCTTCATCTTCCTATACGTCAAATCTTACTGCCCTTTCTTTTCTATATCCCGAATATCTTTGTATTCTTCTTTCTACCATGTTTTCCTAGCTTTTAGGATATCATTAAATGGATGCAGGGTATGAAATTATCATAAAACTTAAAATCTATTTGATTCACAACTTACCTCTGCATGGCTGTCATTTATAATTATACCATCAGGGGACATAGAATTACTGCCGATACATTTAGATCCAGTTGCGAGCGAGATGATTGATAAATTATTATCATTTTTATTTAATTTGACAATAGACGACAACAATGTCCATTCTTTATCCTTAACAGGCTTACCAGATTTACCGATAGAAGAATAATGCTTATAACAAAGATCAGCAATTTTATCAGCAAAATTATAATTATTATTTTTCAACATTATATTTTATTTTTCAGATATTTACCTGCAAATCAAAAAAATGTATTATTGAAATATTTAACAGACATAATTATTACAAGTGAAAAAGAAATAAAGAAAAAAAAGCACACTACTAAATTAAATTACTCTAATAGTGTATAACATGTATTTAGAAATGAAACAGTCATTATAATCAACAACAAACAAGGAACAGCCATTCATAACAGACAAGATGGCTGCTGTTCCTTAACTTGTGAATTTAACATTTTTGAATTATAACTTTTAGTTTTCTTAAGGTATACTAGGTAATCCATTTTCAGAAGAGCATAGGAACAACTGAGACTATTCAATGAGCAAGAATAATTTTTAAAAGGTAGCCATTAGAAGAATAAAATTACCTATACAGCATCTATAGATCTCGAAAAAGAATTTGATAATGTAGAATAAAACAAAATGTTTTATATCCGGCAAAAAGGTAAATCATACTGAAATATAGGGAAATAAGTTGTACAAGGTATGTCTATTAAATAATGAGACTGTCTTTTTACCTCTTAGAGAAATCAGTGAAAGCTAATAATAAGCTCTGTTTGGCAGAAATGTCAGATGTCTGCCAAATCTTCATGACAAACATCAATAACTTGGCCATTGAGTTGATTGTGACTTATTGTTTGATTGTTTGGTATATATATATATATATATATATATATATATATATATGCAAGAAGAATGCTTACTTTTAAAAGTAAATGTATTATTTTCCTAAATTCAATCATTATGCTCAAATGTTATGTTTGTTAATTTTATTTTATTTTTTAATTTTTACTATGTATATTTTCTTAAGAGTGGGATTTAAATTTTGTCGCTTTTGATTTCTGACATTTGCATGTTGTCTATATTTAGAAATAATGCTCTTTTTTTACCCTGATGAGATTAGCATGAATTGATTTTTATTTATTGTAATTACACAACAGTAAACTTTGCTTAAAACATTTTTTAAAATGCCTATTAGTCATTCTTCTGTTGCTATTTTTCTACAATTTTGTTCTCTATATTCTGTTTTATAAACTCCTACTTCATTATAAATATTAGAAAAAAATTATTTCGTTATAAATTGTTTTGGGTAAGTTTTAAAAACAACAGTTTCAAAAACAATGTTTCTTGAAAAATGAAATTAAAATTAAAAACAGAAGTACTTACATAACTCTATTTCTTACGATAATATTGCATAGAAAAAAACAGATTCACATTACTGGTAGAGGGTCCCAGGCGTATTTCTTTCGATATGAAATATTACTAATCATTTTAAAATGTTCTTTTGACAATGTAAAATCTAAATCACAATTGTCAACAATTCTGCCAGGATTAACTGATTTTGGGATTATGGCTGAAAAATAAAGGAACAAATACATTCGATGTAAATACTCAATAATATACAAGGAAAGTCTAAGAAAGAAAACTTAACTTTACTTGTTGTTTAAATTCAATATGGATAAAATAAACAAATAACAGATTTTCCATTTTTAGATTCAAACCATGGAGTATAACAAAACACAGCATGAAACACACACACACACACACACAGAGAGAGAGAGAGAGAGAGAGAGAGGGGGGGGAGAGATAGAGGGGGAGGGAGAGAGAGAGATCAAATACAATGCATCAACAAATCTTGATGTCCAATAAGATAATACCAAAAGTTGTTCTGTCATAAAAATATTTCACTAAATTTCATCGCAATGAATAATTAATTACTTGACTCACTGATATATCTGAACATGTCTGGCTTGACATGAAATTACATCACTCGACTGTTATATATCAAATACAGGTCTACAACATGCATCACAATATAAATCAGATGTGAATAAGCAAACATACAGACATATTAACTTACTTGTATTGGTTGTTCCATGAATGATGGAACAATTAAATTTAAGGGGTTATAACTTAAGAATGCTACATGATGGGTTGTTTCGGAATACATATTCAGATTCAGCATATAAGATACTATATAGAACACAGACTCCCTTTTCAAGTCCAAATTTTACATTGACCAGTGTTATTACTCAAACAATCAAAAGTTCTGAACAGACAAATACTGTGTTTTCCTTTCTATTTTCTCAGCAAATGTGATGCAATTTCGCAACATCATGATTAGCTTTTTGATCAAAATTTAATGACACAAACTTTTTTTTTAGTCACTTCTGAATTGTTTTCTGCCAGATTTAAAATGATTAAACCAGATCATAACAATCAATAAGAATGATACATTCCTTTACATAATCTTTTTATATGATCTTAACACTCTCAGAGAAAGCTATCTTCAGTTTAGAATAAAATTTATCGCACATGCAGTTCTTTAACACCCTTTTTTTTTATTGTATCCCCAACACCAAACTTAACCTCATATAAGCCAAGTTTACAAGTATAATAAGCATTGTGTTTGTAGTGTCGGTAAATAATTCCATTCTAAAACACAGTGGACAAGCACAAAGTTAATTAAAAGTCAAATTGAATCTAATTACAAGTGTAAGAAAGAAGAAGCAGTTCTGGGCAAAGTAATTTATTACTCTGATCAGCCACAAGCGAACACTCTCAATGCAGGTCAATCATTTCATTCTTGACCAAGAGATGAATATGTTGACACCATATCGAACTAATTATATTTTAATGATAATTGATTATAGATATTATTCTCTAAGTGCAGTTTTGTAATTAACATCAAATTTTGCCCACGTGATGGAGAAATTTAGCAAGATAGTTAATACATTTACTTCATGAAAAAGAGAGGCAACAATCTGTACCAAATCAGTAATTTTGTATTAGGTATTAAGAAACTTTTGGACATATACCATATGAACTAATCGATTACCCAATAAAAGCATTTTTAAATTAAATTGTAATATTGTAATTATGAAGAATGAAATTTTAATAACATCAAAGTTTGTAAGATTATCTTCTTCAAAAAACAGTTTTTTATATAGTAAATTAAACATCGCAAAAGCAAACTATTTTAAAAAATTTGGCACAATTTTAATAATTGTAATAATTTTGTACTGTTACATCAAGGTTAGGATTAAAGTGATGTATCTGAAGAAAGTAAGAAAGAACAGAGATGCATAGAATTATCAAGGGGAACTTTTATCCTTATTGTAAGCATTCAAGTATGAAGGTGTATATTCTATAATAAATAATTCTACAATTATTTGATAAATCTTTGAATCAAGATTTTATTTATGTATGTTTTAAATAACTTTGGCTATCTACAAGTATAATTTTGTAACTACTCTCTCATATATTAATTTATAATGTTATGTAACTTATATTTAAATTATTTTCTACATTTTACATCTGCAGTTGTGTTACATAAATTAGTAACTAATGTGCTTTATATTTTTTCATGTCCTTTATAATTTTTTTCATATCACTACCCAATCCCAGACCCTCAGATCCTCATAAAACAGCACCCTTTTCCATTATTAACAACTGTAAACTTGCAAACAAATTTTAGATAATAAACTAAAAATGAACGAAGATAGAAATAAACCCTACATCAACATTTTTTGAATTTGAATTAACAGAACACTAAACACTAGGGTCTTTTCTCTGCAGGCTGTACAACTATGCAGTACAGTATAAAACAATCATTTGAGGTATTAACAAAAATAAAAAAAGTAATAAATAACTCCCCCTTAATTAATATACATAAATAAATAATTAATTCAGCATTATACACAGGACATCTATAAAAAAAAAATTAATATAATATAATAAGAGAAGTTAAAATTTGATCGATTAAAACTACACTGTACAATTTAAAAAATAAAACTGAATATAATATACCATATCCACACTGTAATGCCCAACGTAATAGTACTTGAGCAGATGTTTTCTGATATATATCGGCTACATGATTGACAGGATGTTCATCAAGCACGTAAGCACTATTACTTCCACCAAGTGGAGAATATGCTTGTAACAAAACGTTTGATTTTTCACACAATTTATACAAATTATCGTTTTGACGATAATGAGGATGAAATTCTATCTAAAATAAAGAAAAATTTATGAATTAAAAGACTTATTTGTTAAAATTATTTATAATATATATATAATCCAGCAAAGGAGAAGTCAATGTAGGATGGCTCCACCAAATTCCTAAACAACTCTTATATTTTCTTAGTACAGGGTGATTCAAAGAAACGGGAAATTTTGAAAGTTGTGTTGGTAGCTGTGGGCGATTGGTACCACTTGATAAGTGGCGCCAGCCTCTCTAACCTAACCTGCAATTTAGTTGTCATGGATCCTTGGAGTGGTGCACAACGTGCATTTGCTATCAAAGCGTTTTACAAAAATAATGACAGTGTGGAGGGAGCGCGTAAAGGATTTCGCCGCCATTTTAATCTGGGACGGCACGACCGTGTTCCATCAGCGCGTGCAATTAAAACATGGATATCTAATTTTGAGGAAACCAGTTCGGCAATGAAAAAGAAACCTCCAGGCCGTGAGCGAACCGTCCGTACACCACAGAATGTTCAAGCTTTACAAGATGCTGTCACACGAAGTCCACATCGGTCAATCCGTCGTCTCTCAGCATCTTTACAATCGCATAGTTCAAGTGTTCGAAGAATGTTAGCGAAGGACTTGCAATACCATCCGTACAAGTTGCAGATCGTCCAGGAACTGAAACCGAACGATGCTGTTGTGCGAGCACAATTATGTAATGTAATGCTTCAGAAGATAAACGATAACGAAGAGTTTGTTCACGCACTGTGGATGTCAGACGAAGCGCATTTCCACCTCGGTGGATTTGTTAACGAGCAAAATTTCAGATACCGGGCACAAGAAAATCCTACGCGGCTACACCAGCGTCCGTTGCACAGCCAAAAAGTGACCGTGTGGTGTGCTATGTCATCTTACGGTATTATAGGTCCTTATTTTTTTGAGGATGACAACGGTCTTGCAATTACAGTGACGTCGGCTCGTTACGTAGCCGTGCTTGAAACCTTTGTTGTGGAACAACAAAAGAGATTTCCACCGATTCTTAACACAGCCTGGTCACATACTGCACGAATATCGATGGCAGCTGTACGCCGATTGTTTGGACAACGTGTCATTTCACGAAACGGTGACATTAGATGGCCTCCCAGATCGCCTGATCTCTCAGCTTGCGATTACTTTTTGCGGGGTCACCTTAAAAGCAAAGTGTTCCACGGTAGACCTGCTACAACAGAAGAATTGAAGGCAAAGATCCGAGAAGCAATTGCGGAAATTCCAGTCGAAATGTTACGTCAAACCGTGAACAATTTAATGAAGAGACTTCGTGAGTGTTTACGCAGAAGAGGAGGTCACCTGGAAGATGTCATCTTCAAAAAATAAACTAAAATGTTGTATCCTAAAATGGCAACATTTGTACAATTACATGAAATAAAATTCATTTTCTAAAAAACTTTTTCAGTAACGTTATTATATTTTTAAAATTTCCCGTTTCTTTGAATCATTCTGTATATAATAAGACATTTAATTTAGTAAAATAAGTTTAAGGTTATATATAAGATTTTTAATAATTTTTACAAGAGTGAGATTAGTGAAATTTAAAATGTTGTAAACATTCTGGCAATAGCGAAGCATTGTCGGGTGTACTAGTTAAAAATAATTAACAAAATGAGAAATTTGTCGTGATAGTTTAACTGTAAACCTTTTATATACGTAGTTCACCTGACACATAAAGATCGTCATTTCTGTAATTTACTTATTAGTTTTTCCCGTTTCTTTGAATCACCTGTATATATATTAGCATAACAGTGGCAATCTTTCTTCCTAGAAAAGTTAAATTATTTAGGCTCATTATAGAATAACCCATCTGTCTGTAGATTAGATTAGATAACCCATCTGTCTGAAGACTAATAGATTAATTTTAGTAATAACAATATCCTATAGGTGCTTCATAGTAGTTCAGCTTAAAACAGAAAAAAGTTGTATTGTTACCATACAAAGAACCAGGATGATTGATCTAATTCCTACAGCTTATCCACCAAGGAGAAAGGAATAAGGAAGATAAACAGGACAATCAACCTATAGAGGGATTGCCTCTCATCGAGAAATTTTTCATCATGCCCAAGATTTTAATCTAATAAAGTTGAACCATACACGATATATCTTTAATCAATAAATAATAATTATCAAAATAAAATACATCACACAATCTGAAAATCTGTCAATTCAGAATAATATAAACTTTTCGTTAACTTTGTTTACCCCATTACAAAAAATAATCTAATCTTTTAATATGGAATCATGAATAAATAATAGTAAAACTTACCTGATTAATTACTGGGGGTACATCACACACATCTAGTAACTCCTCTAAATGTTGAGCTGTATAATTTGAGACACCGATTGATTTTAAAGTTCCCTCACCATGATAATGAATTTTCTCTAATTCAACCCACGATCTGTAATATTAATTTACACAAAATTAAGAAAAAATAAAAAAAAATACTCCACTTTACATTAAAAAAAAAAGCTTGACAAAGTAATGTATGACTTTTCTGGCTATGCTGGTCAAAAATTAATATTATACAATAAGAATTCTGTAAATTTGCAAAAAATTAGTGCTGTAAAATTATTTAAAAAATGCAAAATAAAAAATTCTACGAATTTGTAAAAGAAAAGTAAAATAAAAAGTTATAAATAATAAAATCATAAAAAATTCTACAAAATTGTAAAATAAAATAGCCTTAAAAAGTCTTAATATTCACCAAAATTAGTTTTATATGCATTGGGACCAAAAAAACTAAAATTTCTAATTTTTTTAAAATTTGAGACCCCAATTATCAGGGGGCTTTTTTTTATTGATTATGACAATTTTAAGCATCAAACTTCCCAAATTTTGAATAATTTTTTTTTATTTTAGGGCTTCCTTACTCCATGGAGAAAATTTATGAAAAAATTATTTGAGAAGTGATCACTAAAAAAAAAAAATAATTTAAAAGAGAACTGTTTAAAAATATTGAAAAAATAAAGAATAACTATTATGAAAAAAAAAAAAAAATTGCTTTCTGTTGGGGTCTGGAATATATTAGGTGCCAAAACTACTTTTATTTTAATAGTAATTCAAATGATGAAGAATACAAAAAAAATTTTCTTTTTGTAAAGAATAAAAGAAGAGAATAAATATTATAAATTGAAAAACATGACTGCCAAAAAAATTGTTCTTTAATATAGGATTAAATAAAGAGAATGCAGGTGACAATTTTTTATACAGTATAATTTGTTTTTTAAATATATATATATATAGCATATGATACTCCCAGTAACATACGGATTTCAACACGAGGTCATACATCTAAACTGGTTCAGCCGTTGAGCTGCTACGATGGAACAAGCATACATACATACACCCTAAATACATAATACTTCTTTTTGGCAGTCGTGTAATAACTGTGATCTGTTATTATTAATACTGTGATCTGACTGAGAGTGTACCTGATGCAAGCAGACAAAAGTTACCCTTCAACCTACTAACGAATATAATGTTTGAATTTTGAAAATCGGACGATTGTTTGCAGAGATACTGTAAGAATACCCCATTGCACATCTCAAAAAACATCATCCCAGCGACACCCTGTTTGTTACCAGTTGATGGTGATGATTGGTCAAGCCTCACATGAGGTGCTCGCATCACTCTAGCCTCACGCGCAGACTCAGGAGTTCATTAATTATAAAACAGAAATTTTAAATCTATTTAATAATATTTTATTTAACTTAAATTTAATTTTATTATTTTTGTAATATTATTCGTTCAATTGATTTGAATCAATCAGCTGAAGCCCAGCTAACATAGTGATATAGGCTCAGTTCACAGTTCATTAATTCAATTCATTAAAGCTTGTGCTTGAACTGGCAAATTTCCACTACTACTACTACTACTACTACTACTACTACTACTACTACTACATTTATATATATACAAGTGGACCCGACAGACATTGTTCTGACGCGGCATTGTTCTGAAATAAATGCACAACACATAAATATAAGTAACTTATTTAAGTTAAAATTAGCAGGAATGTGGATGAAATTTCATTAATATGACTATTATCAGTTTCTGATTGTTGTATTATTGTAACGGGTTTGTTGATTAATTATGTGTAGTATGGTTAATATTTATTTTCACTAAATATTGAGATGTCTGATGAAAATGAATTAAAAAATTGAAACGTCGTAAAATTAGTAATTAGTGTAATTAATAAATTTTCATCCACGTTACTGCTAATTTTCACTTAAGATCATTCTAAAAAAGTACCACCTACATTTTTTTATTTATTTTGAAGTTACATTAATAATTTTGAAGTTCCATAACCATGTGATAGCTTAATTAATCAATTAATAAAAAAATTAAAGCACTGTAAAAAAAAAAGCAACGTACTTAAAATTTTAGTAGAAATTTTTATCATTTTTCTCATTCTTTATTTTAACATCTCTTTTACCAAATTTTAGATAATTGTAAATTAAAAGCAATTTTAGAAAAATTTTTATAAAATTAATCAGCTACAAAAATGATAACTTCAATTTTTTAAATATACTTTAAACTATAATTATTATAAGTAACTTATATTTTAATTTTATAAATATTATAATTTATTTCACAAACTTACATTTTTATTTTCAAAGTGCCGTTCAATACTTCGTAAGTTGCATAGAATCAAATGAGAACTGACAATTTAAATTTGTAGGTTAAGTTGATTGTTAATGCACGTGTATACATCGTTAAAATTCATGAAAAAATCGTGTAAAATACTCACTTCAATACTGCACCTTACAAATTTGGACAATGTATGTTTTTTAATTACACTTTAAAGTGTTATTTCAATAAATTATATATAATATAATACAATATTCTCAATAAGTGCTCAATTCTAGCAGACTTGGCAATGTTTTGCTATTGTTAGATTTGAGTATACGCACAGGTTAAATGAACACAATTGAAAGTTTCATAAAACCTTAAAAAATTGAACATTAGAAACTTAACAAAATTTAGCCTTTCACTTTGTAAAAATCAGAATGTAAATAAATCCAAATGGCAAAACAACAGCACTACCTATCGGATTTGATTCACACCACTCTCTATTCACAGTATTCGGTGGAAAGTAATTTTTTAACGAAAAGGTTTGTGGCTGCAAAATCATTACAATTAATACTGAACATTAAGAAACTTATAAATTTTTACGGAACTTAATAAAATTTAACCTTTCACTTTATAAAAGTCATAATGTAAATAGATCCAATTGTTAGAACAGCACTAACTATCGGATTTAATTCAGACTACTCTCTAAACACAGTAGTCCGTTAAAAATACAAATTTTAATGTAATAACAACAATAAGCTACAATGTAAGTAACTGGTATGAGAAAAAGCAACAAAATAAATAAATTTCTTAGGAATCCGATTGCAGCACCAACTACCGGGTCTGACTGATATGCCAAAAATTAAAAAAAAAATTTTTAAAACACGATCGTAGCACTGCCTACTGGATCTAGTTGTGAACCTTAACCATCCCAAGATCAAGAACAACACATAAATAAATAAATAAATTAAAAAACATTTTCTGTTTGATCAAATTGTGAATCTAAACCATTCTCGAATCCCCTTGAACACACACAAAAAATTTCATCAAAATCGGTCCAGCCGTTTAGGAGGAGTTCAGTGACATACACACGCACACAAGAAATATATATATACACACAAACATATATTTATAAAGCCTATGACACTCCCCATAACGTAAGGATTCCAGGTTGCTGATCCTTTTGGCATAATTTGTTGTCTGTGTGTGACTTGTATTTTGTTTTTGTGGTGAGTGCATGTTTGTTTGGATATTTTCTGTTGTGTTTTAAAAAAAAAAAAAAAGCTATGTTAATATAAGTGCGCGATTCATCATTACAAGGATTCAACATAATCTAATCAAACATAACCTACACTCGCTAACCTTGTCTGAAAATAAAAATAAACGTTAAAAATAAAAATTATATACAATAAGTGTATATAAGTTTTATCATGTCAAGTAGCTTACAAAGGTTACGTATAATTATGACTTTATACTTCTAAATTAATATCATAAATTATAAACCAATAGATAAATGATGCAAATTTACTAGAACAGATTAAATGCAAAATAAAAATTGTATTTCTGTAGGGATCCCATACAACCAATATATATATATATATATATATATATATATATATATATATATATATATATTGGTATATATATATATATATATATAATAAACATACAATAAAAATAATACATAATTTTTTGTCTTCAGTCATTTAGTAATTTGACTGGTTTGATACAGCTCTCCAAGCTTTCCTATCTAGTGCTAGTCAATTTTGTTTTCGGTATATCCCCTACATCCTACATCCCTAACAATTTGTTTTCCATATTCCAAACACTGCCTATCTGCACAATTTTTCCCACCTACCTGTCCCTCCAATATCAAAGCGACTATTCCAGGATGCCGTATAATGTTCCAGTAGTATTATCTGTGTGGTGTGACATTTATCTGTTTCCCTGACGTTTAAATTAATTTTTGATGCAAGCAAATTATATTTCTGTTTGAAACCTCATTTTTCCTGTGCTATATTGCTCCTGCTTTGTCCATCTTTAGTAATTCTACTTCCCAAATAATAAAATTCTTCTACCTCCATAATCTTTTATTGCCCTATTTTTATATTCAGTGGTCTACATACTTTATTTCTACTACATTTCATTACTTTCATTTTATTCTTGTTTATTTTCATGCGGTAGTTCTTGTGTAGGAATTCATCCATGCCGTTCATTGTTTCTTCTGACTCTTTTTTACTCTCAGCTAGAATTACTATATCATCAGCAAATCATAGGATCTTTATCTTTTCACCTTGCAACGTCACTTCAAATTAACATTATTCTTTAATCTCATTAACTGCTTGTTCTATGTAAAGATTAAAAAGTAGCAGAGATAGGGTACGTACTTGTCAGATTCCTTTTTTATTACTGCTTTTTGATTATTACTGTTACAGTTTGGTTCCTGTAAATGTTAGCAATTATTCTTCTATCTCAATACTTAAATCCTAAATTTTTTACCATGCTGAACATTTTATTCCAGTCTACGTTATCAAATGCCATTTCTAAGTCTATAAATACCATATATGTTGATTTGCTTTTCTTTAATCTTCTTTTCTGTTATTAATCTGAGCACTAAAATTGCTTCCTTACTCCCTATACTTTTCCTGAAACCTAATTTGTTTTTTCTTAACACTTTTTCTACTTTCCTCTCAACTCTTCCGTAGTGAATTCTAATAGTAAAATTCTAACAGAATAAATAATAGTAAAATTTAACAATTTGAAAGCAATATTTAGGTAAACTAAAATAACTTGTCAAATATTATCCTGATTTTATCTTCTTTAATTTTTTTTCCTTTGATGTTATGCTTTAAAATGTTACTATTAAAATAAAAATCAAGAAATCCAAGTAATTAGAAAAAAATCCATACTTAAAAAGTTATCACAGTCAAGAAATGTGCACAATTAATATAATAAAATTAAAAGAACAACTTACTCAAAGCGTAATTCTGCATTTCTTTTATCAGACACATCTATATTAGCTACACCAGGCCAATGTATAAGATACAAATCCAAATAATCCAATTTTAATTTTTCCAATGATCGTGATACAGCTTTTACTACGCGATGACCACCTTGATCAAAAGGTGCTGAAATGGAATAAATAAAACAGCTGATCATATACATTAAATATTATATTATTTTGTAAGAATATGCTACTTATTTTAGGTATGAGAGTCAGTCAAACATAAACCAGACTTCATATATTAATACAGAATTAAAATACAAAACATATTTATTGTTTTTCTATAAAGTCTCCCTGAAGTTCTACACACTTTTCTCAATGTTTCAGAAGTTTGTATCCCTTCTTCACAAAAATGTTGAGGGTGTGTCACAAGCCAATCGCACAGAACACCTCAACTTCATTGTCACTCTGAAATAAAAGTCCTCCCAGTACATTCTTCACGGCCCAAGCAAAAAGGAAATTGCAGTTGAATAAATCCAAATCGTACTGGGGGTAAAGTCATAAGGTTTCCCAGTATATTTTATCCAGTTTATCCAGTTTATCCAGTGTCAATAGCTGAGTGAAGCATGGTGTTGTCACAAAGAAGAATCACATTTCCGATCGGATGACAGTGACTTTTATTCCTGTAGGCAGCTTCCATTTTGTCCAAGAGTTAGCAGTAGTATTCAGCATTCATAATATGATGTTTATGGAAAAAATCAATGAACAATACACTCTTCCAGTCCTAAAAGTTGGTTGCAAGGATTTTTCCAGTTGATTGTCATCTTTCACCTTTACAGGATAAATCTCTTCTCTCCCACTCCATATTTGCCAATTTTGACTCAAGCGTGTGCTGTTGGGTCCATTATATCATCACTAGTGACACAATTCATGCAAAAAAATTATTTCCCTCATCGAAATCAATTCAACACCATTTGGTAAATTTCATGTCGAATCTGTTTCTGTTTTTGGAACAAACGTTTTCATATCCAGCTCCCACACTCTGGAACATCCAAAGGGCTTTATGATAATAAATGAGCACTTCCATGTCCAACACCCACTTAATGTATGTGTAATAAAAAAGAAAAAAAATACCTAATTTAGAAGTAATAAAGATGTCTTCTCTTTTAAGATTATATTTGGGAAGCAGTTTTTGCAATGCATTTCCAATATCAGCCTCGTTCTCATAAACAGTAGCAGTGTCTGAAGAAAACATAAAAAATACATTAACAGAAAGGAAAAAATAAAATCAGTTGATTTTTTACTATTAAAAAAGGGTTCAGGAAATAGTCTATTAAACATAGTATTAACCAAAAAGCATTTAACCCTTTCAGAACTGTTCCCAGAATTACGTGTTGCCATTACATTTGTGTTACTCATAATATTGATCACCAAGTGTACCATTTTAACTTGATGTTCCTCCCCCCCTAACAAAACTCTTTGTAAAAATAACAAGGATGCATGAATTTTAACATGTCAACTGCATTGAAATCTCACACTAAGACTGGCACGATCTTATTTAATAGAGGAAAAATCACAATTTCCTTCAACCAACTGAAAAGAAAAGGAATATATCATGGCAGCAGATTTAAACTGGACATTACTACTTTTTGAATAACCCTTATGTTATTGTTGATTTAATTAACCATTGTGATGGATACAGTGACTTTATTGTTGATTGCAAAATTATTAAGGTAAACACTGGAATAATAACAAATAAAAAATCCATGGAATGCAGCAATATGTGAGAATGAAAAAATTTATCTACACAAATGTTTCTCTTTCATTCTTCAAAACGTGGTACTCTTAAAGACATTCCAGAGCTCAACAATTAACTTCACACAAATGCTTACAAACACCTAACAAAGTACAAAGATGATTCTGTTAATCACACTTAATTAAAATTTTTTGCTAGATAATTAAACGCATAATGAAATGGTTTAATCTGAAGTAAAAATGATTCCAGATTATGCAATGTTGAATTAATCTGAAAAGTTCATAAAGAAATGAACAATTAAAGAGTTCATTCCTCAAATTTGTAATTTAATGTAAATTTGTAATCGACAAGCTCAAGTAACATTTTTTTTTTTTCAGTCATTTGACTGGTCTCCAAGATTCCCTATCTAGTGCTTGTCGTTTCATTTCAGTATACCCCCTATATGCTACATCCCTAACAATTTGTTTTATATATTCCAAACGTTGCAGCACAAATTTTTCCTTCTACCTGTCCCTCTAATATTAAAGTAACTATTCCAAGATGCCTTAATAGGTGGCCTATATGTCTGTCTCTACTTTTAACTATATTTTTTCAAATCCTTCTTTCTTCATCAATTTGCCACAACACTTCTTCATTTGTCACTTTATCTATCCATCTGATTTTTAACATTCTCCAATAGCACCACATTTCAAAAGCCTCTAATCTTTTCTTCTCAGGTACTCAGATTGTCCAAGTTTCACTTCCATATAAAGCTACGCTCTAAACGTATACTTTGAAAAATATTTTCTTGATGTTTAAATTAATTTTTGATGTAAACAAATTAGAAGGCTTGTTTTCGACTGTGCTATTCGGCATTTTATATAGCTCCTGCTTCGTCCATCTTTAGTAATTCTACTTCCCAAATAACAAGATTCTCCTACTTCCATAATCTTTTCTCTTCCTATTTTTACATCTTCGTTATTTCTATTACATTTCATTACTTCTGTTTTGTTCTTGTTTATTTTCATGCGGTAGTTCTTCCGTAGGATTTCATCCATGCCGTTCATTGTTTCTTCTAAATCTTCTTTACTTTCAGCTAGAATTACTATATAATCAGAAAACATACCATCTTTATCTTTTCAGCTTGCACTGTTACTTCGGATTTAAATTGTTCTTTAACATCATTAACTGCTAGTTCTATGTAAAGATTAAAAAGTAACGGAGATAAAGAACATCCTTGTTGGACTCTCTTATTATTACAGCTTCTTTCTTATGTTCTTCAATTATTACTTTTGCTGTTCAGTTTCTGTAAATGTTAGCAATTGTTCTTCTATCTCTGTATTTGAACTCCAATTTTTTTAAAATGCTGAACATTTATTTCAGTCTACGTTATCGAATGCCTTTTCTAGGTCTATAAATGCCAAGTACGTTGGTTTGTTTTTCTTTAATCTTCCTTCTACTATTAACCTGAACGCTAAAATTGCTTCCTTTGTCCCTATACTTTTCCTGAAACCAAATTGGTCTCCTCCTAACACTTCTTCCTCTCTCCTCTCAATTCTTCTGTACAGAATTCTAGTTAAAATTTTTGATGCATGGCTAGAACTAGGCTAGTTCTGTATTCTTCAGATTTATCTGTTCCTGCTTTCTTTGGTATCATGACTATAACACTCTTTTTAAGTGTGACAGAACATCCCCTATTTCTTACCTAATAAACTTTTTCGAAAAAATAAGGTTGTGCAAATAAAATTACACATGTAAAATGCATCATTACTTCAAACAAAAACATTTTTAAGTTATCACTGTATAAATAAAATCTAGTAATAGTAGTAGTAGTAGTAGTAGTAGTAGTAGTAGTACAGAGAATATGATTTATTTTGATTTTGAAAAACTGATGGCTATCAGATATGTCTAACAGAAATTACTGTCTTTAATGGTTGTACAGATGGACATAAAAATTTTATTACCAAGATCGAAAAAGTGAGTGCACTTTTTTGTTATACAATAATCAGACTTACATGAAAATTTTACAAAACTTTTTAATTACCTAAAACGTTTAATAACATTAAATTTTTATAATA
This sequence comes from Lycorma delicatula, assembly GCF_047948215.1. NCBI lineage: Eukaryota > Metazoa > Arthropoda > Insecta > Hemiptera > Fulgoridae > Lycorma > Lycorma delicatula. Next base: position 20,773,139 of record NC_134467.1, read on the forward strand.
ATAAAAGAAACAGACATGAGAACCAAATTATTAAATTATACTTACCAATGGATCTATAACCGGCAGCAAGAGCAGCGTCTAATACGTTATAAATAAGTTGTTCACCACGTATCCTGTAAGTTCCCACTAAAAACAAATTTAATTTAAAAAAGATGAAAGATAATTAATTATACTTTTACAAAACTAAGAAATATTATTTAAATTTTTTAATACTGTAAAATGTAATAAATATCAATTGTTTAAAGGTTAATTTTTAGAGAAGTTGAAACCAAATTTAAAATAACTACAAACACTCAAAGACCTTAATTTAAAGAATTAATGAAGGCATTGTTTGTTTTTTTAAAAAATGCAGTTTTTAAGGTGACATTCTCAAACTGTTATTTAGTAATTCAACAAGCATTCAGGGAATTGAAAAAAAATTGGAAAATGTAGCAACAGAACTTTTTGAAAAAGGAAAATTAATTTAACTACTTTTGATGATAATATGTGTTAACATTACTAAAGAATAGCATCAAAGATCAATTATATAAAATCAGAAAGTAAAAATATAGATTACATTATATTTAACTTTTTCTGATCATGTAGCCATTAAACTGGCTATGTACGACGTCATTTTTAAAACGCTGTTACAAAATCATTTTATATGGTATCTAAGTTGGTTATTTTGTTTTATATTCACAAAGGAATCAGTTTTATTACACAATTTGAATGAGGTTTATATGATGTAAAATGTTTTATTTAGACTAGAAAGAATATGACCATTTTTTTCTCAGAAATGTGCTTATGTGTGTATGTATGTATGTATGTATGTATGTATGTATGTATGTATGATGTGTGTGTGTGTGTGTGTGTGTGTGTGTGTGGGACTTGTGTATTATAATTGCTATAAGGGTTACCGATTTATTTATTATTTACAAAAATAGCTTATTATATTAGCAACATATCGATGTATTGAAACACATAATAAATTATGTTAAACGGCACAAACAAAAAAAAAAGGTTGTTGTGGTGATAAATATGTCACTTTTACTTTCTAAAATATCTTTTCTTACAAAAGATATCGGTAAATATGAAACACATAACGATTCGTAATGAATAACAGTATACAGTAAAAATTGTTTTTTTGTCAATCTGAATAGCCTTTTAAATATTGGGAATTTTTATAAAACGTAGTTTTCTGAATCTACTTTCACTTATACTAAAATATGTGATTTATGACATGGGTGTTTCATCATATTTTGCCCATTTTTCAACCGAATTGCCTGAAAGTATTATTTTTAAAATCAGCAAACTATGTTTCATAAAGACAAAAAAAACTTTGCTAATAAAAAAACGCAGTAAAATGCGCAAAAAAAATCCTGCAATTAAATTATCGTAATTTCTGTACTGTTTCAATTTTTTTTTTTGTTACAGGCATAAAAAATATCCAATCTTAACAACGGTTTTTTTTTGTCAGAATTTGTTAAATCTCTTTAATATACTGTAATTTTTTTCACAAGAGGGTAGCATAAGAATATGAAGGGAGGCAATCAGATACCAACATATTTTTGCGGAGTGCTAATCAACCGCGGATCATTGTGATGGGAAAAGGTTAAAATATTAATTATATATTAATAATTATATCTTGATCTTAAGAAGGTTAATAATACATTCAAAATTTTACTGATGATGCAGATACCTCCAAAAACATATTCTTCAATATAAAAATAAGAATATGTAATAGAGGAAGAATATCTTACTTAAATTTTTACTCTCAGGTGACTTCAGCGATTTGAATAATGTTTCATGTTACATTTTATGATCAATTTTCTTTAATTTTTCATAAAAAAGTACTTTAGTATCAAATGACACCAAACTATAAATCACTGTTTTAATAATTTATACAATAACTACAGGCTGATATTTAATAATAATAACTACAACGGATGATAATGAATTTTGTAGTGTGTGAAAAATGTCATGCCTGACCACGACACAAACCCAGAATCTCTGGATGAAAAGCAAAGACGCAACCATTCTGCCACTAAGATCAGGCATTATAATAAAAATAATAATCCAACACTAAACAATGATGATGACAAATATATTTTCAAATTATCTATGTAGATAATTTTTCATTTAAAATATTTTCAATTTGAGTTATCAAGAAAAAACTTAAATCATGGTCACGGGAGGGACTTACTTTACAAAACAAAAACAATCATCAAAATCAGCCACATGGTAAAGAAATGCTAATATATGACGGATGGCCAAAATGTAACGCACAGTTTGCTCAAACAAACTGACAAACAAAAAGAAAGTCAAATGAAACAGTTACGGGTGTGAAAGTATGCTTTATTTGCTACAAAAAATTAATTTATTTTTATATGAAATCAACATTTACAGTTACACATTTCTCCTAACAATGCACCATTTTTGTCATTCCATCAATGAAGAATGTTTGTGGTCTTTTCCTTTATCTATGACCTCACTGCAGTTCATCATCTATAAAGAAATGAATACCTTAATATCCCTCTTTAATTGAAGAGAGAACTGAAAATCGCATGGTGCCTAATATCCCTCTTTTGAAGAGAGAACTGAAAATCGCATGGTGCCAAATGTGATCCGAGATGGAAGGTGTGATATAGGTTTAAATTTCAACTTCACAAAGGCCTTGGCAGCTTGGCAGTTGCATGTAATGTGTGTGATTGAGCATTACTGTTTTGCACAATTATTGCCTCCATGGTGCGTGTCAAACATGACACGCATTTCTACTAAGGTCTTTTTATAAACTCTATGTATCATACAGAATTTACAGTTGACCTGGTTTCCAGGTAATCAGTCATGTATACATATTAAGAATCCTGGAAAAATGTCACAAAAATCTTTTGCAGAGGTTGTGTTTTGAATTTTTTGATTGTAACAAACCATTTCAACAAGATCATCAACGGTTGCACATAGTTAGCCGAGAGTATTACCGTGTTTCTGAATTATCGGCTCCACAGATTGTCAAACACTGAATAGTCATCTCTTAAGGTGTTTTAATGTTTCTTATGAGTCCCACAGAATTTACTCGACTGAGCTTACATGTGTTTAAAACTGGAATATCAAAAGAATTTTTTTGCAGAGGGTTGTGTTTTTAATTTTTTTGATTGCCTACGGTAGAATCTGTCTTTCTTTTTGCGAAACTTTGTTCTCCCATTACATTTCAGTATGCATTAAGTTTCTACCAACCCCTGTGCATTAAAATAATATCAAATTTAAAACCACCTCCTTTTTTTTTGAAATTCTTAATGAGTTAAGTTTTTCTTTTTGTATTATTAATTTTTGAAAACAACACTATTTTGAAATCATAAGATGCGTTTTTCATCATTATCATATGAAATTCATAGTAGATAACGAATAAATAGAACACAAAGTGTTTTGCTTTTACATCAAATGCGTGGAACAGTTGGTTTAACTGTATAACTAAATTTCATTAAGGTGTTTAACTACTTAAGTATTTTTTATTTTATTCCCATATCTTACACACTTAAAAACATATTATTTTTACAGATATTAAAAACATGTTTTATTCATAATTTACTATGAATAACACGATAATATGAAATGTTAAACACGTCTCCTAGCAATAATTTGTTGTTGAGCGAGTTCCTGAATGAAAAAAATTTTTCAAGCACCACCTCCTAAAGAATTTAATAATTTTTAATTTTGAGGAACTCATTTTTCTCCCAAATATTACAATATTTTAATATACTAATATAATAAAAATTTAATACGTACAACCAACAATTGGTAATTTAGCTCCAGATGATAACGTGAAAGTTTTTTCAATAACTCTACCTGGAGTTTGAAGAACACGTTTAACACCGACGTAAGAGTCCATTAAATCTGAAAAAAAATATAAGAAATAAGAAACAGAATTAACAGACTAAAGATTATGAGAATTATAAGTTCTTTACAAACATTAAAATTATCTGGATTTGCATTCTGTTAACAGCTATTATTATTAAACAAAAACGTGAAGGTATGTTTGTAGCAAAATTCACTTACAATTGAAGAAAGCTTAAGCAAAGAGATTCTTTTATCAATTATTTCTTTACTGAATGTTAAGGTTATGTTACGTGTAAATTTCTCCAGATATTATGTTAACAATAACCTGTTAAATAAAGGGTAAATATCTTTTTATCACTCATTTTTCAGTTACAACTTACATAGTAATAAGTTTATGTTTAAATCGTTCTCTGTATGATATAACGACATGTTCTTGTGGATAAAATTTAGAATATACGAAGGTCATTCAATAAACAGACAAGAATTTTAGCGAAGGAAATGCTTAATGCATGCAATTCAAACTTTTGTAGTTCACAACCTTGCGAAGAGTGTTAGTCAGCTATTCGATTAATATTTATGTAAACATAACCTCTAAAGTCTTAGTTTCAATGGCATATCTGCTCAAAGAAAAGTACTTTTGAAGAACAGCTTTCTAGGATCAGATTTTTACTTTTGGAAAGTGTACAACCATCAGAAATATTCTCTAAGATGAAGAAACAATACAGCAGTAGTTGCATGAACCATGCAAGTTTTTATGTGTGAATGGAAAAGTTTAAAAGTAGCCGCAAAAGAGTGAACACTGCTCCAGGTGTCCAGTAACAGTGTCGACCTCGGCGTTAGATTCTCGTATTGATTCACTTAAACGAGATGACCGATGAACTTACTGTTGAACAAATTGCTGAGTAAGTGTTGGCACAACTCATTCCATCATTCTAAAAAAACTGAAGTACTGTAAGATTTGTGCAAGGAGGGTCCCCAGAGAGCTTACCGCTCATTAGAAAGCCGAAAGTTTTGCATTTGCACCGAACTCAAAAATCATTTCAATACTGAAGGCAACGCATTTTTGGACAGGATTTTAACCTGCGATGAAACCTGGATACATCATTTTGAGTCCAAACATCGCCTATCAGTAAGAAATTCAAAACGCAACCATCGGCTGTTAAGGTCATGTTAACCATCTTTAGAAGTGCTCATGATCTGACCACTCCAATGCTCGACCTCATATGGCATAACTGATGCTGGAAACTGTTGGCAAAGTGAGATGAGAGCTCCTACCAGATCATCCTTTCAGCGCTAACCTTGCTCCTTTGGATTTTTATCTGTTTGGTCTGATGAAAGAAGCTTTGCATCGCATCAAGTTAAACAACAAAGAAAGGGTAAAGAAAAAAGTACAAAACTGGTTTCAAGATCAAGGTAAAGAATTCTTCGCTGAGGGGATAAGAATCGTAAAAAGATGGGAATAAGTATACAAAAAAAATTGTATTTATTTAATAAACAGTTTTTTCTGTACAGCTATTTGTTTGTATATTTATTGAATGACCCTTGTAGTCCTTGTAGAAAAACAGAAAAATCTATCGTTATTAAATTTTGGTAAATAAAATGAATGATATTTTTTTTTACGATCTTTTTTGTTTACTGTATGAATAATTAAAAGTTAAATCTGTACAATTGCTAAGATGCATTTTATTTTTTTCATTAACTATAGAACTGAAGCAAAAGGACTTATCGTTCAACTTCTCTATTTAATTTTATTTCAGTGACACAATTTATGTTTGTTTTTCTAATTATACATACTTATTTTAATGAAACTTGAAAATGGGCTAAGAATGTGAGAATTAAACAGGTGATTCAGAGAAACAGGAAATTTATATTGGTAACTCAGGGTGTGTATCAATACTGGATAACTTATAGAAGCTAACTCATGCCACCTTGTCATTTAGTTTTCATGGATACTTGGAGCAGTATGCACATACTTTTGTTGTCAAAGCTTTTTATAAAAATAATGGCAGTGTGGAGACCATACTAAGAATTTTGTGCCCCAAATTAATTTAGGATGTCATGATCATATACAGTCAGCACATGCAATTGACACATAAATATATAATTTTGAGAAAATAAGTTCAGTAATGACAAAGAAACCTCCTGGCAGTATGTAGATTGTTCATACACCAAACGATATCGAGACTGTTCAAGCGGCTTTCAAGTTGCAGGTTGTTCAGTAACTACCTAAAGTATCAAACTATCACATAATGTGCCATCAACGCTATGAATTAATGATCGTAAATAATCACAAGAGCAACAATTTTTTAACAAATCATGGACATTGGACAAAACCTATTTCCACAATAATAAATTTTTTAAGAACAAAATTTTTGGGCACATGAGGAACCTACACTCATGGCATAAGTATATATAAAATAAAGACCCTTATGGCATATTAGATCCTTACTTTCTTTAAAAACCAGGATAGTCTCAAGACCATATCAGATCAACATGTTGCCATGCTGAAAAATTTTGTTCCATTAAAACTACAGACATTTCCACAAATTATTGACAATGCTTGGTTTCAACAAGCTGGAACAAAATCACACATATCACGAATATTGGCTGCTGTATGGTAACCATATAATTTTGGAAAATGGTGATATTTCACAGCCTCCCAGCTCTCCTTATGCGTTGGTATGTGATTTCTTCTTTTGCAGTCACCTTAATAACAAATTGTATAGTAGCCGACCTGCTATGACAGAAAAACTAAAAGCCAAGATTCGAAGAGGAATAGATGAAATTTCTATTGAAGTGTTGTATCAAGTCATATGGATTTTCACTATGAGACTGCATGGAATGACAGAGCTTAGATACAAAATGTGATCTTCAAAAAACTTTTGGCTACATATTCATAAACGGAATGTTTTTTTTTCTAATTGAATGTTATAAATAAATTTATTTAATATAATTTTTTCATACAAATATTTAATTTTCAAATTTTCTATTTGCATTTACTTGCTCAGGATACAATTCACAAAATATAAATCCACTTCCCTTTTGATAAACTAGCAAAAAAATTAAAGCAATGAAAACTAGGTTGTAGAACTGAAAACAACATTCACAGAATTTTTTTTAATTTAAGACAGATTCCTTTTTTCATTTCAATGGCTTTTTTCCATTTACCAGCCAACGATGAATTTTGGTTAAAGACACTAAAGTTAAGTAAAAGAGACATAAGAATTATAACTGGTATCTAACTGTATTTAATTTACTGGTTATAATGTACAACAGATAGCTGCTCTGGAAAACAAGGAGACACTAATGACTACACATCGATATTAGCGTTAAAAAATAATCGTTGGTACATGATCCATGATACCATAAATTCAAGGGTAAATGACATTAAGTTTACTAAAATTTACCACAAATTTTCACAGTTCAAATTCCTTTTAACATAGTAAAAAATTAGAATCCGTAAAAGAAATTATGATTTCTTGATAATTTGTCAAAGCAAATTAACTGAAATAAAATTTGTTGAATGTAAATTAGCAAAAATTTGTATAAAATTCTGAAAAACTTTTAACAAAATTTTCTAATTGCATGGTTTCTATGTTATGCTTTCATGGGAAATTTTTTTTAAGGAACTACTTTAAATTTAAAGATTATTAAAACAACATTTAATTCTCATGTGTATATCCAAATCATGATAAATAACTACTAAAAACATATGAAAAATGATACTGATTGTATCTAACTTAAATTAAAAAATATATACTTACAACATTTTAAACTCTTAAAACTGCTATAATTACAGTTATTGCACTAGTGCTGCGGGCGGTTATTTATTCCACACTAATATTAATCAGATAACACAAAATTGTTAATCACAATGTAATTTATCTGTACGATGCAATTATTTTTACAATTATGTAATATTTGTTTCTTAGTATTGTTATTACTATCCTATTAATACGTAATTATAAAATTCAATCTACCTACGATTACAAATATTTAGTATATATAGAAACCACCACATTAATATCGAACTGTTACAGAATATCAAAATAAACTGATTTATTTTAAATAACAAACAGTGAAAGTAAGTAAACAAAATAAAATACCAATTAAAAAAAAAAAAAAGAAAATAAATCCTGTTACCTTTATCGTTTATAATATTAGTTTATTAATATGAGAAAACCTATAAGAAACAAAATTCAGAGTTGTGCCAATAGAAAAAAAAAACATATATAAACGCTGTTTTTCATTCAAAAAATAAAACTATTCTAATTAACAATTTAAAAAATAAAAAACAAACAAACCTTTCAAACTGAAAATGAACACTTAACCAGTAAGTACTCGTACCTAACTTCACTGGAATTCAGTTGCAATACCAACACATTAATAGAAATTTAACTCTCTTGATTACAAATTATTGGTATGAAAATTAAGTAAGAACGATAAAGAATTATTTGTATTATATTTAATTTTCAAAATATAAAGTAAAATTACCTATTTTCATACATTCTTTAATACTTTCAGTAACAATCAGCTGTTTCACTCGTTATTAAAAGCGAACGTCCTTCTTCAAAATGGCTCGACCTACATTTGCAGAAGATGAATTAGGTAAAAGATGGGATAGATGTATTTATGACGGTATATTGAAAATAGGTCAGTTTTAACAGAAGTTCTATTTCTAAAATAAAGTTTGTTTAATATTTACAGTTGTATGATATTTTTGTTTGATGATTTTATCAATATTATAACCTATACGGTATTGCCTGTTAATTTTTTACATTTATTTTTTATACATTCTAAGTTCATAGACTTAGTAGTAATTAAGAATATTTCCGATATTGGTTAACTGTTTAACCAATATTATTTTATTTCTATTGCCTGAAGTGGGATTTACATTGGCTTTAACATCACATCTCATCTTAACACATGAAGGATTAATGCTATTTTGAATTATTCTATTAAATTATTACAACTCGACATCCTAATCTGGATAAAATCTAGATATTGTATTGTTCTGTAATACATTTATTTTCATAAATACGCTGGCTAGAATCATTTGAATTGTGGCTGTTTAATTTTATAAATTTGTAAATTCTTAGAATCTGTGTATAAATCTGATTGTGGTTTATGTTCCTGTGTATAGTTTAATTAGCATAGTACAGATCCTAGTCTGTATTATTTCATATAAATTGTACTTATAATGTGATCGATTTTTTAAAATTTATGTTTATTTTTATGATTTTTTTTATATAGGTGGAGGTCTATCAATAGGTGTTGTTGGTTCATTGCTGTTTTTTAAACGTAAGTATTATGAAGTAATAAAAGATAAACTTTATTTATTTTATCTAGTAATGGTTTTTGTTTATACTGGTGATTCATGAAAACTGTAAGAAACTTTCAGGAGGTAATACTATTTTATGTTTAATAATTCTTCAGTCCCAAATTAAGTGGTTTTATATAAAATCTGACCTGAAAAAATGAAAAATAAAGGTCCCAGAACTGTATTTTTAGTTGTTTTTGAGAAATCTAAGGTTAAAACGAAAGATTGAAGTTGAAAAGTTTACCCATTTTATGTTGTAAAAAGTTTTGTTAAATAGATCTTGAGGTATAAGTCAGGCTCTGGACTACCTGTGGGCTTCTTGAAATCATTACTATATGTATAAAACTGTTTTATTTGAAATACACAGATAGCCACCAAAAACATTGTTCATCAGGCAGAGTGTTGTATCCACTGAGGCAGAGAATATTTTCAGAAGTTTATTTAATTGTTTGTTATTCAGTTTTATTGTTTTTATTTATTTGTTTTAAATATTCTTTTCTTACATAACATTGAAAAATTTTGTTCTGTTAAATACCTAGTTAAGGTATGCCACATTTTGATGTTTTATTTTTAATAAACATTGAAATGCTTATGTTTGTATTTAGTTTCTGTGGATTTTATTCAGAATCAAATTTTTTACTAATTTTGTTTAAAACTTTTATTTGTTTACTACCCATTTAACAAGATTATTCTACACCAAACAAAACATTATGTTTTTCAATCCCAATCTTTTGACTTTTATCCCAGATTTCTCGAAAACTACTTAAAATTCAGTTCTGAGACTTATTTTTTCAGTTTTCAGGTAAGATTTCATATATAACCACCCTTAATTTTGATCCCAAGAATTAGTCTTTACCAATGGTGCAGAAATCAGGGCAAAATCTTTCACCAGCTGACACTAACTCGCTAATGAAGCGTTTCTGAACCTATTTATAATTGAACTTTCTTCTTTATTGTCACCAGTAGAATATGTCCTGAAAGTTTGTTTCATTCATCATGAATTATCCTATATTAAAAAAATATTCTTGAATGAATTCTATTCATTTCGTTTAAGGCTGAATATGTTTCTTTGTAAAAGTTATAATCTGTATTAATGTCCGCATAATTATTTATATTTATTATTACATTTATAATTTTTTGAAAATTGAAATAATTCATCAACAACCTCTGAGCTAATTAAATTCAAAAAATAACTTGACCACCAAAACTCAGTAAAAGAAAAACAAAAAAAAACTAATAACATAATCAACTTTTGCGCGATCCCGCATCAATTAAGTGCAAAATATTGTGGTGTGAAAGTTTATTCATCTTGTAAAATGGTTTAAAAAGAAAACAAACAATGTATCATATCAAAGTATAATATTTGTAAAGGTTTCTGTAATCGTAATACATTTGTAATAAAGCAATATAAAAAAGGACAAATGTTTAATATTATAAAAATAATTTTTTACTCAGTTATCCATAAAATTATATTTTATAGGTAGATCATGGCCTTTAGTATTTGGATCTGCTTTTGGTCTTGGATTGGCGTATGGTAATTGTCAACGTGAAATTAAAGGTGCATTAACATTGCCCCCAAGTACTGTAACACATAAAGTAAGTATGTACTTCATGAATAATAATTTATCAAGTTTATGCTATTTTTTAGATTTTTTTATTTGAAGATTCATATAGTTTAATAATATCTGCATTCTAACAAATCATCAGAGAATTAATGAAACTATTGAATTTTTCGGGTAAAAGATTTCAACTAGACATCCTAATCTGGATGGAATTTATCAATGTTTAAATTCTTACAATCAATCTACAAAATAGAAAATTAATAAAATGTTATGCATTTCTAATATTAAAAGAGACTCGTAATAAAAACATGAAATTGAATTTTTTATGATGTACTTGAGAATATTTCATAGAATTACAACATTTTTTACAAATAAAAGGGGCGGCTGAAGTATAATATACAGTTAGTTGCTCATTACTTGCACATGAAAAGAGATGTGGAAGAAAGAAGGAAATATGTCATTAAAGTTATTTTATTTTCTATAATAACTTACATCTATTTTTCCATGTAGTTACAATTTACAGAAAATATTTCATGTAATGCTGAATCAGTTTTCTCATTCTGAAAAAAAGAATTCTGGTAATGTTTCCTAGTAGATCAACAACTTCATTGGACCTTTCAGTTCATCATCTTTTGGAAAATAAAAATACCCAGAAAGAAATCATCAGAATAACATTTCAGAAGCTGTTTACAGTATTCCTTTTATTGGTTATTTGTTCTTTTCTGTGAGTGTGTAGCACACCACGAACAGACTTTTACAGAAGCTCAGTCGTGTGTGGTAATGTCTCTTAGCTTGTTCTTTCAATGTACCTATCTAGGTTGCGATGGGTTGTTGATTTGACAGTCATTTTGGATCTATTCATCCATCTCATTTTAGTGCTCCTCATCAGTTACAATTTTATCATCATAAGTGGCTTTTAGATGAAAATGAGTGTCACTTGTTTGTGTTTTCTGCTGTAAAAAATTTAATCACACACTGTTTTAGACACATTTACGTAGTACGTAATTTTTCTTTTTTTGAGGTGGAGGAACCCTATTTATGGGTTCTGAAGCAGTGTTGTACTTGCTAATAGGTTCTGCAAGCTGTTAAAAGAAAATGCGTATGTATTCCTGTGCACATGCACATTAAACCTTCACCCCTGGCAACCCTACCTCCTGGAAAACCGGTAATAAAGTATTACTTCAGGAGGGGGTAAACGCCCACACACACACATTCGGTCTCCACAAGCAAACATCATCCATACCAGACCACTACACACACATACACACACTGCACACCACAATTACCTGAAGGAGGAAAAAAAAATAGAACACTTAACAGGTATTAAGACATACCACACACATTTATACATTCATACAATCAAGCCAACACAAGACAAGCGCACAACAATCATGAAAACATTGCCACAAGACATAACTTATCCACCAAAATACACTCAAAAGTTAATTAAATTTCCACAATCTCACCCAGAGTATACAAAAATCACACATACACAACTCAACTACTTATCACTTACCCACACGACCGTCAGCTAAAATCATTAAAAACGTGAGCAATGCCCTCAGGCACCAGGAGTGGAGTGTCTACGATCTCACCGCACGAAAGCGACACCCCTCGTGCTCAAGAGGGACCCCAAGGCACTCAGCTGCAGACCTGTCCAACCCTGCACCCTCTGACGCCTCATTCCCTTGCAGACTGCCAATGCTCGCCGTCTCCTACGAGCTTTTTCTGTTTTACTAAGTTCTTCTAAAACTTTCCTATTATAATTTGCAATAAATACGTAGTACGTATTCTTAACTCCATAACACCAATCCACCTATTCGGCACCTATCTCTTTAGTGATTTTTTTCCCCGTTACATTCCTTTTTCATTTCAACACCTCTCTTAAAAAATTTCATAAAATTTCCATTTATTCCGTATTTACCATAGGTATTGATTATGTAGAATTATAGTACTTTTTTAAGATTGTGCAGGATGTTTAATAAAAAAAATCTTTAAAAAATTTAATTCTCATCTTATTAATAACACAGTAAATTAAAGATAAAATTCAAAAATTTATTGGGCGTAAGTTAAATTTAATAACATTCCATTATTGTTTTGGTGGTGTTTCTTTAGTTTCTTCATTTAACATAACGATGCAGTTTATATCCAGTTAAAAAACTTGTGTACACTATCACTATTTAATTTTATACAAATTGTTTTTTTTATTTTATATTAAATTAAAATTACCATTATCTTGCGTTAAAAAAAATGACAACACAATTGTAAAACTTTCCCATCAGGCGGCTAAAGCCACGTTCTGGGAAATTCATACAACTCTGGGTTGTTTCTGATGCAGTCTTACACATACAACTTGATTTAAAGTATTTATCATTTTCTATAAATATAATATTTTTTAGTTTATTTAATTCAATGATTCTAACTATAGTGCGCGCGTATACCATATTTAATTTTCATGGATGTAGCGGTACTAGCAGTGACAGTCGGCACTAACAAAACTCATGTAATTTCACAACTTATAGAACAAATTTAGCTTATACGTTTGGCAGACTGGTATAGCCACGAGACTTAACGCACCAGGTACCAAGTCAACGGGGCGATAGAGTTTGAGACCTGGCCAAACTGAGTTACTTTTTTACACTTAAAATATTATTCATTTATTTAATTCTTCTACTCGCCTGTGACATCACAACATAGCAATCAATTACAACAGCATTTTTTTGGGTGAGGGTGCAATTTTGCAAAAAAAAAGTTTTTTGCAAATATTGTTATTATTCAATTGCTAACAAACTTGCCTAAGAAAAATATGATCTTAATTAGGTGAAATCTCGAGATACTAAAGGTGTCCTTGCTCTACAGCCTCATCCCCTTGAACTTTTAAGTTGAAAATTTAATGACATCAGTGTCCCATATATAGAAATAATCTGATCAGGTTTGGTCAAAATTGATCCTGTAGTTCTGGAGATATAAAGTGATTTAGAGGCCATCACTGAACATACGAACATTAACATTTGGAAAATTTCTATCTGGTTTTTGGGTTCCTTAGATGACAAAATGTCAAGATCCAGTGAAAACCGCACATGCCCAAATTGGACTGATTATTATACTTTCCCTTCTAGGGCTGTAGTGCTATATATACAGGAAAGTAGAAAGTAAATGCATAATTACAAAAAGGGTTTTTTTTTGTAATTTTCAGTCATATATTTTATAACAAAACTATTGTATGAACATTCCAAAAAGTAAGTTTAAATGTGTAATGCTGTAAAAAAATAAAATGCTATATGATTATTATGAATAAAAATAGTAATTTAATATAAAGTCCTCAAGTAAGGTTAGATCATCATCTGATTTTAAACCCATTGGAGATGGCAAATTTTCGTAGAGAAGTACTGCACTGCGAATATGTTATGATCACAATTTACTAACATTGCAGCTGTGATGTTTGTCACACTATTACAATTAAAACAGTTACTTTTTATAAACCTCAATTATCAATTAATAACTGCTGCATAACTACACAAGTTCCAACTCTTTTTTTCTTGTGGTAGTAATATATTTTCTTATATTCTGTATATTAAAACATTTAGATTGTATAAATTAATTTTTGTTTTGATTTTCTTTTGTTTCAGTCATCTAACTGAATTTCAAATAATGCGTATTATTTGAAGATGCTAATAATTAAATTCAAATTCGAATTTGAAGAGAAGATATATCCACGTGTATTTTTTCTTAGAAAAATAAATGATAATTATAATAAATTTCAGTAAATTAAATAGTTATTTGTACATAAAATATAATTTTTTAATTTATTTTTATTTATTATTGTTATTATAATTAGTAATTAATAGAACGATAAGTTATTTGGTAGGCTGATGCATTTTATTGATTTAATAAAATTTAAAAGAAAAGATATACAGCCAACATTTGTTCATTGTATGTACATTTGTACGATATAATGTATTTTTAAAAATAATAGCATTGTATTATATTCAATTTTTTTTTTTTTTTAATTTTGTCATTGAATCCAGTTGTTATTGTATTAAAGAATAGGTATGAATGAATAATTTTGTTTGTGTTTTTGTTAATTGTGTATTTTTTATTATTACATTACTGATTATTAAAATTTTCATAGTTTCCCCATTGTCAAAATTTAACACCTTTAGCACCACCTGTTACCTTTAATTTGGCAATTTCTGTAGCTCGTAGCATACATGCAAATGGCACAAGTCCGTGACACTTATGTCACTTCCATATACTAAGATTGTAAAGCTATGTTCTTGGAGAAAACCATTCATTTACTCTAATTCCGTTTAATTTTATTTAAATTTATTTGTTATTTTTAACTGGTAACATGTTGCTTACATATACGTTTTGTATATGCAAACAAGTGATTCAGGGAAATTTTGAAATCATGTTTCTAGCCCTGGACAATTGTTGGTACTGAATAATTTAAAGAAGCCTGCTCATGGCCACTTGCCGTGTAATTATCACAGTTACTGGGAGCAGTACGCAACATGCTTTTACCGACAAAGTTTAGAAGTGTTCGGTCAGATACATTTTGAGTCAACTGCTAACAAATGTGGAACATATTAAGCAGGAAAGCTTTTCTATACCTAAAACATCATTTAAAATGTAGTGAACATAGTCTATCAAGTTTGCGATGTTGGCAAGCCCATTTTGCCTTCAATTCAGCAATCATTTAATTTAGTATTTTTAATTTTTACGATGATTTCATCAGGTTTTAAGTGTCCCGAGTATTCAACATCTTGAATAGATGTACAACCACTTTAAATTAAGTAGCCCTCTTTTTTTACCATCAAAAATAAAGGGAAAAATCCGTTAAAGGAGTTTGTCCACAGTGTTAAACCTTTTAAGACAAAATTCTTTATAACAGCTCAAACTTCAATTATTATCCATTTTTCAGAAAATTTCAAAACTTATTTGCTTTACTAGAATGCCACAAACAAGCAATTAAATGCACGCATCTGAAAGTTCATAATACTTTCATATAAACGATGACATTGGTCAGAGTTATTTTGTTATGCTTGTACCATCTTTATCAGGCCAAGAACTTTCCTGAATGACCCTGGTATTCTGTACATAGTGAATAATCAGACGCAGTGCTAGCAAAGATCGATTGTTTGGTTATATATCAGATGCATTGATAAAGTGAAGACATAATTTTAAGGCAAATTGAGCTAAGACATTTAAAAGTAATTTAACCAAATTGAAAAGTAACTTACTTTGAAAAGTAATTGTCATTGCTGAAATTGCTACTAGAGTATACTACTAATACTCTGTATAAAATTGCTATCTTGTTACCAGGAGTCGGTAATAATAAGAAATAAAAGGTTACTTTTATAGTCTTTAATCTTAACAAGAATAACCAGAGTTGCCATTTGGAACTTCTACAGCAAAGTGGTAGTGTTTTCATTCAGAAGGTTCTACATTGTAAATCCTGGTCGGTACTGGTACATTACAAATTTCATTCTTATGGTAATTGGGCAATACCTATTACATAAGAAAATAAATGATGCAAGAAATATAGCTTGGATTGTTATAACAAGGTGATATTTGTAAACATTTTGTTATATTATTAACAAATTCATTGTTATTTATTTTTACAATCTTTTAACAAACAAAATCATTTAATGATTGAAAACAATTTCAAAAAGAGTTGCTTTTCAATGATTATATATTTTACCAAAAATGATTTTTCTCTTAAATTTTTAAGAATTATTCAAGAACAATTACATGCATTTATAAGAAAAACCTTTAGTCATTTCCAGAATTAAACGATGTGTGGAAGAATACAGCTTAACTTTATAAAATCGTTCATTTATATCTTCACTGTAAAGATTATATCTAATGAAATATTTAGGAAAAACAATTTTTTTTTTCAACATCTTTTATATACAAGATATGTTACTGATTTCCAACCTCTGCGTTTCACTGAAGTATTTTGGTTCAAATCTCAATTAGACTTTACATTTATTCACGCGCTACAAAACTTGTAAGAAAAAAGGATGTTGAAGTAGCTGTAATGGAATAGTAGGCCTCTTAGTTATTAACGGACAAGTATAAACAAAACATTTAATTATTATATGAATAAACAGTATTTCTAATAGATAAATACTAGATTTTTTTTTTAATTACTTGACGAGCAAGGTGATGTAGTGATTAACAACACATCTAGATTAGTTTATCTTAAGATCCATGTTAAAAATCTGAGTCCGTATTTTATCATTATAGTTCTTATTTTTTTATTAAAATACATGCAAAAAAAATAAAAATAGAAATAAAATAATGAGTAATAACTTTTCCAACAGAAGTCTCTAAATTTTTATATTTAGTGTTATACAAGAATACAATTCTGGAGGAAATTAAAACGGTTTTCCTTATAGAAGCTTGCCAGGTTACTGGTTTATCTGAAGGGAAAAGCAATCTGACATATATTTGAGTGTTTATCTAAAAATTTTTGATCAAGATCACACTGCCCCTAATCTAAATAAAAATCCTGACAAAGAACACTTTTGGGTTAGTTTATTTGTATCATTTTATCATCTATGTATTGTAAATAAATGTTATTTTTACCTGTACACCCATTATCTTCTGATCACTTTCTCCTCTGTGGGTTTTCTTGTGCAAAGGAGGGATCTGTTAAAAAGTAATGTGTAGTTTGATGAGGGTAATGGTTTTGCCATGAAACTTTTCCAAAACTCTGGAAATGTTCTTTTTGAATTTGGATATTAGACATACTTTATATACAAAATGATGCTTTAAATACCAACAATCTAGTTTATTATTGTATAATAATAAAGAAAAACTTATTTCAAAAAATGAAATGTATTTTTGTCATGCATCAACAAGGAACATCTTGCGACTTTGAAAATAGCTATTTGCTCTTTACCAGAGGTGATGTCAATGCGAGCTCTGTCAGCCTGGGAGTCAAAATCTTAACAAAACCATGTGATTTGCCATCCATTGTCAAGAGACAAACAGCAGTCTCTGATGAGTTGACCGTGCTTCTCTGGTTTAAACGTTTTTTTTCTTTCACTACTGTTGACATATGTAAATGGCATTATCATGTAGGAATGCTCTTTATTTAGTTGTTGGATTATAATGACTGGAAACCTGTGATTGTTAGGTTTGAGCACAATATAGTGATTATTTTGACTGGTTGTCATGCACACAACTCCACATCATTGTTCAAAATAATGAGTCTTCCAAATAACTATCGTGCCAGTTTAGTGACACTTAGTGATAAAATAATACTGTCAACATTGACAGGAACTAAAAAAATATATATATAAAATTCTTTACGTTTCTATATTTTGAAATAATTATCACATACATCATACGCATTCATCATCAGTATGATGTATGTGATACAGTATAGTTTTTTAAACATAAACATGTTACATGTAATTATATTTATTTTATTAAATTCACTAAAATTTACACATGAGCCAAGAAACTTATGTCTAAAAAAAATAAAGGAAGACAGATAAATGTAATGAAATCATTCCTGAGGCCAAGATTAGGTTCTCCGAAATAAAGTAATATAAATCCTTTTTTTACTCCAAATCTTTCAGTTAATTTAGTTCAATTCTGTATAAAAAAATAACTTTAATATCAGAATGACATCATTATGCCAACACAATTCAATGTTCTAAGTTTTAGAATTGTGTGATAAAACGGTAATACCTTTCATTTTGAAGGTCCTGGATATTTATCCTATAGAGCCTTGTAATATTTTCATACTCTACAAATTTAATTTCTCATTGTTATAAAAAACAACTGTTTTTGAGTAATCAGCCTGTAGTTATTTAAAAAAACCTCCTTTCCTTTTTTAAATTCAATAAGAGTTTAAAAAAAAAAATTTTTATTGATACAAATTTTAAAGCTTATTAAATAAAAAATATAAATTTTCTAAAATAATATTTTAAATATTGACAATTAAAAAAATGAAGAAGAATAAAAGCGATTATGATACTTTCTATTAAATAAAAAGGTTATGAAATTTTTTTTGGTAAACAAAACCATTACATCATCAGTATGATGTATGGTTTTTATAAATATAATTACATATTTAAATATGTTTTATATAATTACATTTATTTTATTAAATTCACTGAAATTTACAAATGAGGAAAATTACTTTAATGGTAACTACAAATTTCATTGTTATTAGTGTTTTTTTTTTTGTGAGATTACTGGCATCGACTGCTTTGGTCATTTGGCCCTAAATGGAAATTTTTAGGTTATGAAAAATTCCATGCCTGACTGGGATTCAAACCCAGGACCTTCGGATGAAAGCTAGAGATGCTACCACTCCATCATGGAGATCGGCAAGTTATTAGTGTTAACCTATAAATAGCCATAATTTTATATTATTATAAAAGATTTAAGACTAATGGGTGTGAGAAAATTACAACAGGTTATTTTTATTACTATTATAAAATTACTAATTTTTTAACTATTAATTTAAACGCGTTAACACTTCAAGTATTAATCATTTTTATGTAAAATCTTCATATGTAAACCTCTGATTTATATTTAAAAAGATAATTGGCGATTTGAAAAATAAATGAGAATTTTATTTAATAATTAAATGTAATTAAGATCATCGAAATGAGGTGAATATCTGACCTATATGAATATACCTGACTGAATATCTAAAAATTTATCAAAGGGGCTAAGACGTATAATGAGCAATAATTACTCTCATAGAAATTTATTTTGATTGGTGCCTCTTGTATCACAGATAATTAACATGCAATATAATTATTAAAAAGACAGAGAAAAAAATATAAAAAAATTAATCTTTTTAAAGCGAAACAATACATTATAAAAGAAGTTTTACTTTCTAGAAGGGATTGATCTGCTATTGTCTTGCTTATTTTTTTTGCTGATCCATGCTGTTCTCTATGTTGATATCAGGACTAGACGGTGAATCCTTAATATTTTGGTAGAAAGGGTTGGATGTAGATCAGTTAAGAAACTTTTGTTAAGTGTCTACACAATAAACCTATTGAATGAAATGCCTTTATCAGGTAAAGCCAGATTCCCCAAAAATTTGATAATCTCTACCAAAAAAAAAAAAAAAAAAATATGGTGTATTTCTCAGTGAAGAAAATCAAATCGCAGAACTTTGTAAACAGACTATGTATGGTAAACAGTCAAAAAGAAGTCCAATCTCAACAGGTGATACCATAATAGTGAGCAGTCAGCATTGTTTTAAAAAGGAATTAAAAAATTGATGTATTGTCAGTTAAGTAACAAGTCTTCATCCAGAGGTCCCAGATTTGAATCCTGGTTAGGCATGGCATTTTTCATTCACCATAAAGGTCCATAATAATCCCTCGCACACAAACTGCAAGCTTATGTGGTGTTATCAAGCAAAAAAAAAAAAAAAAATGGTTAAATACGGTACGAAAAAGGCTTTGCATTTGACAGAAGAGACAAAGAGAAATCATGAAAAATAGTTTGAAGACCAACTTTTTTATTTAAAATACAAACACATGAAATAATATTTAGGTAAATTAATGGAAATATTAAATATAAAAATAACTACAGAATAATTCAGGAGGCATATACGAAAATTATTGGAGAATATTTATATTCACGTTTAACAGTGATGCAAAAAATTTAAAGCTGTTTTAAATTGTTTCAATTAGTAATCTTAAAAATTCATCAACAGAATAATTTTTTTTTTTGGAAAATCTTTTCATTTTATTTTAAATAAATTGAGGGGAAGACCTTTTTGAGGAACACCTGTAGATATACTTTAGACGGAATATTTAATTTTTTATTTATTTCTTGCAATAAATTATTGATATTTCAGATACAATTTAATACTTCCTGTAGAGATGTTATTTATACATAGGATTGGAGAAAACAAAACAAAAAAAAATTTAAATTGAAAAACTAAATCTTAAAACAATAAAATTTTTAATCATATTCAAGTAGAAAAAGAATAATACATCACAACATAAACATAATCACGCATACAGCAAATCTATATAGTTTTCATTCACTTATAAATTTTGAATCGATTGGTATTTTTAATAATCAAAAGCTTTTAGGTTATTTGGCAGTTTATTATACATTTTGATAGAGCTAATTTTATTAATTTTTCTATATGTTGCTCTGTTTACTGTTGAAAGTGCAATATTCTTATTTCTTGTTCCACTAATTGATTGCATATATTATTTTTTCAATTCATTATATTGAAATTTAAATGATTAAAATTGAAAGTTTTCATAATATTTATTAGTAGTGGAAAATCATTTTTTTTTTAATTTTCATTCATATATTTTGAAGACTTTAAAGGATATCTTTTATGCTATAACCCTCGCCCTCTGCAACAATATCATATTTTAGTTATGCTGTGAAAAGAACATAGTAAGTTGTTAAATCGATTTCAAAGACAATATTTTATATTAATTAAAGTAAAATAAATATTTCTTTTTATTAATTATGTATTCAATTTGAACGTCCCATTTCATGTTAAGATCTACATTTACTCCAAGGTATTTGTAATTCAACTTTCTTTATGGGCAGTTTGTTAATATACAACTCATTTTTGGCAGGTACACTATATTCTAAGTCATACTGATAGTTTTGTCAATATTTAAGGATAATTGATTAATGCATAATCATTCATGTATTTTTTTGAGTTTTTTATTAATATTTAGTGAAGCTAAAACCCATTTTTTTAGCAGTACTAAAAACTACAGTATCATCTGCGTAAGATATAATATAGTAATTTCACAATCGGATGAATCCAATACTTCAGTTGTAGTTTAAAAAAAATAGGCCTAGTATAGAGTACCCTAAGGTACACTAGTAATTGATTCAACTTCAGAACTGTTAATATTTGATATTTCTGTTTTTTGTTTTCTATTTGAGAAGTAACTTTTAATTAAATTTAACACCATACCCTGAATGAATTTACAGTATCGAAGAATTTAGACGAGTCTAAAAATGTGTGATCCACTGAGTTGGTCTAGTGGTGAACTTGTCATAAAAAATCAGCTGATTTCAAAGTTGAAAGGTTCAAATCCCAGTAAAGGTAGTTATTTTTATATGTATTTTGAATACTAAATTGCGGATACCAGTTTTCTTTGGTGGTTGGGTTTCAATTAATCACACATCTCAGGAATGGTGCAAGACTAAATTTCATTTACTTTCATACATATTATCCTCATTCATCCTCAAAAGTAATACCTTACAGTGGTTCCAGAGGCTAAACAAACAAAAGAAAAAGAAAAGTCTAAAAATGTAGCATTAATGGTTCTCAAGATCAGTTATTCACAAATAAAATTACAAAAATAAATAAAGGAATAATTTTAAACTCAAAAGGTAAATCAAGAATAAATTCATCTTTAAATCAAAAAATGATCTTTAAGTTCACATTTAAAATTATAAAAGTGACATTAATCCAACAAAAAAATAAATAGAATTAAATAAAAGAACTTAAAAATCGTTATCTAAAATTTAAAAATGAAAAAATATTAAGAAAAATAAATTCTTCTGTTTTTAACAAAGCTTTGTTGTCTTGTTGAAATAATACTAAATTCATTAATTGAATTGAAAATTCTTTTATGAATAATTTTTTCAAATATTGGAGTTAAGACATCAATCAATAGAGTTTGTGGATAAAAATGTTTCACCAAATTTGATTACTGATTTAACTGCTGCCACTTTTAAACCAGAAGGCAAAATAGATCATTCTATACATAAACTGAAAATATGTTCCAGATGTATTTGTTACAAAGAAACTCCATTTTTTTAAATGTTTACATCTAAATTATCAACTCCACCAATTTTATTTGTAATTTTTCAAATTATCTAAATAATTTCTAAGGAACTCATAATTCTCATAAAAATAGACCAGTTGTTGGATTCTGATAACTATAGTTTTGCATCTTTGGCATAGTTGTTTTATTTGCCAAAGTTAATCCAAACCTCTAAAAAAGTTATTCTCCTATTCTTATCAATGAAGGATTCAACTTCTCCTTTCAAGTTAATAGAAGATTTTTTATATTTTTTATTATTTTTATAGTTCTATAACTTTTTATTATTTGATACTGTTTGTACTACTTTTTTCATGTTCAATTTTGGCCTTATTAATTTACTTTGTCTCATCTTTAAGAACTGAACTATTTGGATTTTTTTTAACATATTATACAAAAACTCTTCAGTTTTATAAGAATTGATTAAACCTAATGTAATCCATTTATTTCTATTCTTTAATTATTCTTCCTTCTTATTTCACTTGATAACATTGTCACTTTATTTTTTAAATTAAAATATTTACATAAGCATAGTAACTATTTAAAATACACTTAGCATTTTATTAAGACAATTCACAGCAAAACAGGTTGGGGTTTTGCTGTGAAAAGAAATTGTCATTCAATAAAAAAATCAGAAATTCCACTTTATATATTACAGGAATAGTGTTTTTTGTCATAAATGAAAATTCTATCCTTGTGATTTAGCAACGTTATATGTTTATTTGAGAAACAAAGTGGGATAATTTTATCCTTGTAAAGTTTGTTACAGGTCCATTCAGTAAATAATTTTTTGAATTTCTAATGTAGAATTTTCAGTTAAAATTACTATCTTCAGATATTATTTTTTTTGTCTTCAGTCATTAGACTGGTTTGATGCAGCTCTCCAAGATTCCCCATCTAGTGCTAGTCGTTTCATTTCGGTATACCCCCTACATCCTACATCCCTAACAATTTGTTTTACATATTCCAAACGTGGCCTGCCTACACACTTTTTTCCTTCTACCTGTCCCTCCAATATTAAAGCGACTATTCCAGGATGCCTTAGTATGTGGCCTATAAGTCTGTCTCTTCTTTTAACTTTATTTTTCCAAATGCTTCTTTCTTCATCTATTTGCCGCAACACCTCTTCATTTGTCACTTTATCCATCCATCTGATTTTTAACATTCTCCTATAGCACCCGCTCAAAAGCTTCTAATCTTTTCTTCTCAGATACTCCGATTGTCCAAGTTTCACTTCCATATAAAGCGACACTCCAAACGTATACTTTCAAAAATCTTTTCGTGACATTTGAATTAATTTTTGATGTTAACAAATTATATTTCTGACTGAAGGCTCATTTCACCTGTGATATTCGGCATTTTATATCGCTCCTGCTTTGTCTATCTTTAGTAATTCTACTTCCCAAATAACAAAATTCTTTTACCTCCATAATATTTTCTCCTCCTATTTTCACATTCAGCGGTCCATCTTCGTTATTTCTACTACATTTCATTACTTTCGTTTTGTTCTTGTTTATTTTCATGTGATAGTTCTTGCGTAGGTCTTCATCTATGCCATTCATTGTTTCTTCTAAATCCTTTTTACTCTCGGCTAGAATTACTATATCATCAGCAAATCGTAACATCTTTATCTTTTCACCTTGTACTGTTACTCCGAATCTAAATTATTCTTTAACATCATTAACTGCTAGTTCCATGTAAAGATTAAAAAGTAACGGGGATAGGGAACATCCTTGTCAGACTCCTTTTCTTATTACGACTTCTTTCTTATGTTCTTCAATTATTACTGTTGCTGTTTGGTTCCTGTATATATTAGCAATTGTTCTTCTATTTCTGTATTTGAACCCTAATTTTTTTTAAATGCTGAACATTTTATTCCAGTCAACGTTATCTATCAAATGCCTTTTCTAGGTCTATAAATGCCAAGTATGTTGGTTTGTTTTTCTTTAATCTTCCTTCTACTATTAATCTGAGGCCTAAAATTCCTTCCCTTGTCCCTATACTTTTTCTGAAACTTCAGATATAGTTTACTAAAAACTAAGATAGTTGTCATCTACAAAAACGGTAACAATGAATGGTTCAAGTATAAAGATTGGTAAAAAAAAATCTAAAAAATATTGTTTTTTTCAGTTTCCTTAAAGCTCAAAACTTTAAAAAAGCCTTAAAGTATAAGTTTAAGGCTTTAACATAAAATATTATATAAATTGTAAATATCAGGAATTTTTTTTTATCCCAATACTCCCAGAGTCCAAGAATCTATTTTTATTAGATGAACATTGTTTTTTCTTGGCCTGTATTTGGCCTTATAACTCTGCACCCCATTTTCTTCAAACTTTGTAGACTTTTACTGCATTTGCGGTGAATGTACTAAATTTTTGAAAAAAGGGGTAGGGTTTGGATCTTTACTGGGGCACTTTAGTAAAAACCTTTTTCCTTAAAACGCTGAAATTTTTTATAACAAATTACCAAATTTTTATTTAATATTCACCCCCTCCCAAAAAATTACTTATGCTACATCTCTCTTCAGAAAATGAGTATTTGGAAGTTTTTTGTATCTATATTTTCTACATCGATAGGTGTTAAAATCAGTAAAAAATTATTTTTCATGTCCCACAGCAATTTTCTGATAATTTTTTTTTTTTAATTTACAAACAAATCTTTTAAATGTAAGTTAGCTGTTCCTAAAAAAAAATTAACCAAATATATTTTACTCCTTCATAAAAAATTACAACTTCATTTAGAATTACCACTGTTTCTATGTATTTTTTAACTATTTTAAAAAATTCTTTTTTAAATTTATATCACAATGGTGGATACGTTAATCATTTTAAAAAAAACCCTGATGCATGAGCCCCCAAATTTTCAAACAGTCGAAAACATATTTTCAGTTAAAAACAACATTCATTAAGTCCTCCCCACAAGTATAGAAATAATCAGTTTTTTGTATTTTTTTAACTATATATGTATCATAAAATTAGAAATAAATATTTTTGTTTTTTCAATAAAAAGGAATTATTATATCATAGATACAAACAGAGATTTAATTTCATAACTTGACTGGCACAGGCAAAATATTATGCAATTGATTGCCAGCCCTTTTTGGTTATTATGATGTTATTACTTTCTTTTCTAATCATAGTATGAGTAAAATTTGGATGACTGTTTTTGTACATCTGCCCATTATTCTGTGTTTAATAGTTGGGTTTGATGATCTGCTTTTGTGTGTGTGTGTGTGTGTGTGTGTGTGTTAGTATTAAATTAAATTGAAATATGTTTTAAGATATTACAGAAAATAACTATAAAGTTTTTTTACTAAATAAAAAAAAATATTTAATTTGCAATCTAAAATATGTACTGATTAATTTTTTTTTTTGTCTTCAGTCATTTGACTGGTTTGATGCAGCTCTCCAAGATTCCCTATCTAGTGCTAGTCGTTTCATTTCAGTATACCCTCTACATCCTACATCCCTAACAATTTGTTTTACATATTCCAAACGTGGCCTGCCTACACAATCTTTTCCTTCTACCTGTCCTTCCAATATTAAAGCGAATATTCCAGGATGCCTTAGTATGTGGCCTATAAGTCTGTCTCTTCTTTTAACTATATTTTTCCAAATCCTTCTTTCTTCATCTATTTGCCGCAATACCTCTTCATTTGTCACTTTATCCACCCGTCTGATTTTTAACATTCTCCTATAGCACCACATTTTAAAAGCTTCTAATCTTTTCTTCTCAGATACTCCGATTGTCCAAGTTTCCATATAAAACGACACTTCAAACATATACTTTCAAAAATCTTTTCCTGACATTTAAATTAATTTTTGAAGTAAACAAATTACATTTTTTACTGAAGGCTCGTTTCGCTTGTGCTATTCGGCCTTTTATATCGCCCCTGCTTCGTCCATCTCTAGTAATTCTACTTCCCAAATAACAAAATTCTTCTACCTCCATAATCTTTTCTCCTCCTATTTTCACATTCAGCGGTCCATCTTTGTTATTTCTACTACATTTCATTACTTTTGTTTTGTTCTTGTTTATTTTCACGCGATAGTTCTTGCATAGGACTTCATCTATGCCGTTCATTGTTTCTTCTAAATCCTTTTTACTCTCGGCTAGAATTACTATATCATCAGCAAATCGTAGCATCTTTATCTTTTCACCTTGTACTGTTACTCCGAATCTAAATTGTTCTTTAACATCATTAACTGCTAGTTCCATGTAAAGATTAAAAAGTAACGGGGATAGGGAACATCCTTGTCAGACTCCTTTTCTTATTACGGCTTCTTTCTTATGTTCTTCAATTATTACTGTTGCTGTTTGGTTCCTGTACATGTTAGCAATTGTTCTTCTATCTCTGTATTTGAACCCTAATTTTTTTTAAATGCTGAATATTTTATTCCAGTCTACGTTATCGAATGCCTTTTCTAGGTCTATAAACGCCAAGTATGTTGGTTTGTTTTTCTTTAATCTTCCTTCTACTATTAAACTGATTAATTATTACCTAAATATCCTTTTATTAAAGTTTTTTGTCTCGTCAGATTGTGTTTTCATTCAGTTTATTTTATTAATATTATTATTAACTTTTAATTAAATATCAAGAGTGTGTAGCCAATGTAATATAAGAAATTTATTTCATAATATTTTTTCTAATTCATTTTTTTTTCCAGCAACGTCATTAAGAAATGAATATATGAAACCATTGCTATCATATTATTTAAAAGAAAAATATAATCTACGAACGTTAGACGAAGAAAATAATCATAAAGGAAATATTTCAATGATAAATTATAATAAAAGAGAGATAAAATCTGATACAAATAATTCAAGATCAATAAAAAGTTTTAATGAAATAACGGCGATGAAAATAAAAAATAATATTTATAATCAGATTAAGAAAGATTATAGTAATAATCGCAATGGTAATAATAATGGTGGTGATGTTGAAGATAATGATGTTAATTCATCCGACTATAATAATGAAGAATCAGACGAAATTACTAATTACTATGGTAAAAAAAAATTATATAATATGAGGGATTTGATTAAAATCTTGAGTAATATAAAAAGTAATGTAAAGAAACGTTACAATAAAAGAAGAATTAAAAAAAGTTATAAGAATATATTAAATAATAAATATAATAATGTAATGAAACAAAATTACATTATCAATAATCATAATAATGTTAACGATAATGTATTAAATAAACCTTATTCAAGAACAGAGGAAAACGATAGAAAGAGTAATTTTAAAAAACCTGAGTTTAATGAGATTTTATTGAAACTAGTAAATCCAAATTATACGTCATCACATCATAATTTAACCGCTAAAAATTATATTAATAATGACAATAATTCATCGCTTATATTAAATGATCCAAGAGATGTCAATAATTTTTATTGCGGTTATAATCAGAAAAAAGATAATAAATTTCTACAAACACCGCAAAAAAAAAATAATACATTAAATATATCATCAAATATACCAGTATATAATAAAAAAAGAATTAACAATAAATATTATTGTTTTGATAAAATATATAGTTTACACAAAACAAATAATGAAAATGATGATGATAATAATAACAATACTAATAAAATTTCATCACAGCAAATAAATAACGATTTTAATGAATCTATACAATTAAATGATTTAAATAAAAATAATTTAATGAAAAGTAATTATTATTTTTCAGTTAATCATGGTGATAATGATGCAGATACATTAGAATATAAAATAAAATTGTTTAGTAATAATAATAAGACTAAAACAAACAATGATAATGATTTTATTACAAAAAATAACTTTGTTAATTTTAACAGAAGAAATGATTTAAATAATGAAGAAACATCAACATCAGATGGTTATGAAGATAATCCATTACAATTAGTAGAATTAAACCCATTATTAAATCCTATGACAAATTTATCAGTAAATAATTACACAAATAATATTGGTGATACACTGGATAAAACTATTAGATCTAATTTAATTTCATTTTTAGAAAATGCAATTAATAATGAAACAAATAATAATAATAAAAATATTACAACTGAAGTTTATCCAACCAGTGTATATATAAGCAATAATAATAACATTAATAATAATTCTGGAGTTACTCAACCGACAATAAATCAAACAAACAATCAATCTAAAATACCATTAAATAGCAATGATTATGGTGGTATATTTATAACTAATAATAATAGTAATAATAATAATTCTGGAGTTATGCAACCGACGATGGATCAAACAAAAAATCAATCTAAAATACCATTAAATAGAATACCATTAAATAGTAATGATTATAGTGTACTTATAACTAATAATAATAATAATAATAACAATTCTGGAGTTATGCAACCGACAATAGATCAAACAAACAATCAATCTAAAATACCATTAAATAGTAATGATTATAGTGTATTTATAACTAATAATAGTAATTCTGGAGTTATGCAACCGACAATTGATCAAACAAACAATCAATCTAAAATACCATTAAATAGTAATGATTATAGTGTACTTATAACTAATAATAATAATAATAACAATTCTGGAGTTATGCAACCGACAATAGATCAAACAAACAATCAATCTAAAATACCATTAAATAGTAATGATTATAGTGTATTTATAACTAATAATAATAATAATTCTGGAGTTATGCAACCGACAACAGATCAAACGAATAATCAATCTAAGATACCATTAAAAAGTAATGATAATGTTGTATATGTAAGTAATAACAATAATAATAATATTTCAGGAATTATTCAACCATTAATAGATCAAACAAATTATCAGTCTAAGATACCATTAGATAATAATGATTATAATCAAACTGCGATATTTAACAATAAAACATCACATAATGAAATAAATTATATCGTTAAAACTTATAATAACACGAATCGATTAAGACCAACAATGCAACTATATGATCGAGCATCGATATATCATAATAAAACTTCTAATAATAGAGTCGGTTATAGTTTTAATACAGTTGATAAAGATAACACACCGCATTCTCATAGAATAAATCAAACGACAATTTTTAATAATAAAACATTTGATAATAAAGTAGGTTATTTGGTTCATATGTATAATAAAACAAATCAAACAAACCCCTTAAATTATAATTTTAATCAAACCGCCTTAGTTAATAATAATACGTTAAATCAAAGTCTCGGTTATATGTATAGCACGTACGATACAAAAAATCTAACAAATCCAATAACACAGCTATTTAATCAATCAGCAATTTTTAATAATAAAACATTCGATAATAAACTGAAATATTCTTTGAATACGTATGATAATAAAGGAGACCCGTTAAGTCAAAAATTTAATCAGTCGACTGTATTTAACAATAATACGTACAATAGTAAACTAGGTTACATGTATAATACTTATAATTATACAAATCAATCGAAACCATTACGATATCATTTTAATCAAACAGCGATATTTAGTAATAAAACATTTGATAATAAATTGGGGTATGCATATAATACAGGTAATAATACGAATCTAAATAATCCTATTAGATATAGATTTAATCAATCTGTAATTTATAGTAATAAAACGATAGATGATAATCTTGGATATGCTTTTAATACTTATAATAAGACAAATCCAAAAAATCCATCTACATATATATTTAATCAAACTGCAGTATTCAATAATAAAACTATAGATAATAATTTGGGTTACTCATATGATACACGTAATAATTCAAATCCTAAACAAATTAAATCAAATTTACAACCGACTATAAATATTAATTTAAGTAAAAATAATAATAAAAATTTATCTACAAATAATAATATTTTTTATAATAATGCTATAAAAAATAATCTCTCATATATTAACAATAATAATTATTTAACTGGTAATTTACCAGTTAAATTTATAAATAACAACAATAATAATAATAATAATAATAATAATAAATCATTAATTGGATTAACAAATAAAAACGATGATAAAAATAAATTGGTTTCATTTATAAACAGTACTATAAAAAATTTAGAAAATATGTATAAAGTTCAACAACCATTAATAATACAAAATGATGCACAACCATTAATAAAACAATTTATTAATAATTCATTAGTAAATTACAAAAATAGTACTTTAGATGAATTGTATAAAATACAACCGCAACAAATAAATGATACATTATCGATAAATTCAAATAAAGTATTTAAAAATAATAATTATAATTATAATAATTATGATTTTATAATATCACTACCATTTAATGAAACAACACCAAAACAATTTCAACCAGTACTACAGAATTCATCAACATTTGTAAATAATAATAATAATAATATTAGTAATAATTCACATAATGTAACATACAATTTAATTAATACGATAAGAACATCTAAAAATGATACACTGCCACAAAGTTCGTTTAATCAAACTGTTATATACAGTAACAAGACTAATAATAATGATATTAGTTACATATATAATACGTTCGACACAAATGCTAATGTAAGTAAAAAATTAATTAATCAAACAGCAGTATTTAGTAATCAATCGTACAATAACAGATTGGGTTATATGTACAATACATATAACAATACGAATGAGACAAATCCTTTAATTTATAAATTTAATCAAAATGCAGTATTTAATAATAAAACGATTAATAATAAATTGGGTTATATGTATAATACATTCAATAATACAAATATAACAGACCCAACAATATTTCAGTATAATCAAACGGCTATACTCAGTAATAAAACTTCTGATTATAAATTGGGTTATGCTTACGATACATATAATAAAACAAATAAGTTTAATCCATTTGATATTTACCATAACCAATCGGCGGTATATGATAATAGTAGTTTGGATAATAAAATAGGTTTTATGTATAACATATTTAATAAAACGAATTCAACAAACCCATTAAAATATTCATTTAACCAAACATCAATATTTAGCAATAAATCTGCCAATAATAGAATCGGTTTTATGTATAATACATATAACAAAACTAATTCAACAGATCCATTAAAATACATATATAATCAAAGCTTTATATATAACAATAAATCTTTAAATACTAATTTAGGTTCCGCTTTTAACGTATCTAGTAACAATACAAAACCATCAATATTAATAATTAATGAAACAAATGGAGTTGTAAATAAAGATAATCGTCCAGTAAAGGTTAATAATAATGATGAGAATGCAACACAGCTTTATAATGTTATTACTGATAATAATAAAACACAATTTGTAAGTAGATTACCAATAAATGTTAATAATGTATTTTCTGAGAATAGAAATGACTTTAAATATAATAATAATTTTGGAGTTATGCAACCGATAATAGATCAAACAAATAATCCATCTAAGATACCATTAAAAAGTAATGATTATAGTGTATTTATAACTAATAATAATAATTCTGGAGTTATGCAACCAACAATAGATGAAACGAATATTCAATCTAAGATACCATTAAAAAGTAATGATAATATTGTATATGTAAGTAATAACAATAATAATAATATTTCAGGAATTATTCAACCATTAATAGATCAAACAAATTATCAGTCTAAGATACCATTAGATAATAATGATTATAATCAAACTGCGATATTTAACAATAAAACATCACATAATGAAATAAATTATATCGTTAAAACTTATAATAACACGAATCGATTAAGACCAACAATGCAACAATACGATCGAGCATCGATATATCATAATAAAACTTCTAACAATAGAATTGGTTATAGTTTTAATACAGTTGATAAAGATAATAATAATAATAATAATAATAATAATAATAATAATAATAATAATAATAATAATAATAATAATAATTTAAATTCATCAGAACATTATGTTAATGATTCAAGTAATAATATTAAACAAAATTTTAATAGTTTTAATATTACAAAAAAAACATCAATAAATAACCTAGATTCTTTTAAACCAACAAATAAAATTTATAATGGATTATCGTTACCTTTAATAAAAACAATAAATGAAAATATATCTTCTGTAAACGATAATCAGTTAATAACAAATTATGATAATATTGATACTTTTAATAATTCATACGATAATATAAATGGTAATATTGAAAATAAATTTATCACTGCTAGTAATTATAATACAGCTGAATTTGATAATAATAAAAAAATAACTAATAATATTGATGTACCTAAACTAATTGTAAATTTTACAAATAATAAGACTAGCAGTGATAATAATAATAATAATAATAATAATAATAATAATAATAATAATAATAATAATAATGAAAACATTCCATTTAATGCATACCTTACTAAAACTGAACCAAAATTTTATTTTGCTAGTGAAATGAATATTGACAACATGAGTAATAACAATACAATTACTTTAAATAATAATAATGATAATGATTTGAATAATAATGCAAATATATCAATAACTAATTATAATAATGATACAGATGGTTTTGGTTCTAAAAATAATACAAATTCTAGTAACGGGGCAGCTATAAATAATAATAATAATTTTATAACTTCTAACTTTACTAAACCCGAATCAAAATATTCTGTAAGTGAAATAAATACTGTGAATAACAATAACACAGTTACTTTGAGGTATAGTAATAATATCGATTTGAAAAATGCAAATACATCTCTAATTAATACTAATAATATATTTAATAGAGATGATTTTGATTCTAAAAATGAAACTAATTCCAATAATGGGACAATTATAAATTTCATTGATAGTAATAATAATAATAATAATTTTACAACTTCTAATTTTTCTATGAATTCTAATATCACTTTTTTTTTTGAAACATCGACTACATCATCAACTATCGAATTGTTATCATTATCATCATCATCATCATCTATAAATAATAATTTATGGTCGATAGAATCAGTAACAAATTATAAAATTAATACTACTGATGAAACAATTTATGATATTGTTGAAGTATACAATTCAAAACAAATGACGATCAGACCATATGAAATAAATAACTATAATACTACAAAAATAACATTAATATTAGATAATGACAATGATAATTATAATTATGATTATGATAATTATGATAATACATATTTTTTAAATAATAAAACATTTATTAATGATACCTTTATAAATAATGATATACCTAATCTGAATCCTTTTAAAATTGTTAAAAATAATAGTTATAATTCATATTATGATAGTAAAAATTATACTTACAATCCTTTTAATGATGAGAATAATACTTATAGTTCATTTAATGATAAAAGTAATACTTACAGTTCATTTAATGATAATAAAAATGATACTTATATAAAAAATAATAGTATTTACAATTCATATTATTATAATAAAAGTATGTTAAATCCATCAGATTATGATAATCAAAAAAACAGAGTAGCTGATACTAATGGATACAATGGCAGTAATGAAATTTCAATAGGTGACATAGAAAAAGTAGTATTACCAAAAGGTTTACAATTAAACTCCTGTTACAATCCAAATTCATTGAAAAATATTACGCTAAATTTAACATTAACAGATTTACTTAAAGTGGATGCAAAACTGAATTTTCATTATAAAAATGTAACATGCTGTAAACCAATAACATTAGTATCAGTGCATCCTGCAACTACCACCACAACAACCACTACTACAACAACACCAAAACCTAAAACCACTACTACAACAACCACAACAACACCAAAACCTACAACCACTACAACTACAACCACAACAAGAAAACCGCCAATAATTCCATCACCACCACCATATCCAAAGCCACCGCCACTTCCAGTTCCTCCACTGCCACCACCTATAACTACAACAACTACAACAACAACAAAAAAACCTACAACTTGTCCTACAATAACAACAATTAAACCTATAATTTGTCCTACAACAACACCAGTTAAACCTGCAATCTGCCCTACAATAACAACAAAAAAACCTTCAATTTGTCCGACAATAACAACAATAAAGCCTATAATTTGTCCTACAACAACAATCACAACTACTACTACTACGACAACAACAAGAAAACCTACAACTACTACTACTACTACAACAAAAAAACCTATCACTACGACAACGACGACAACAAGAAAACCTACCACCACTACAACAACAACAACAACAAAAAAACCTACCACCACTACAACAACAACAACAACAAAAAAACCTACCACCACTACAACAACAACAACAACAAAAAAACCTACCACCACAACAACAACAACAAAAAAACCTACCACCACGACAACAACAACAACAACAAAAAAACCTACAGCTACGACCACAACTACAACAACAAAAAAACCTACAACTACGACCACAACTACAACTACGACGACCACAACTACAACTACGACGACTACAACTACAACACCAAAACCTACTACATGTCCACCACCAAAACCTACTACATGTCCACCAATTACATTTCAGTGTTCACGTTTTTTTGATGAGTATCACCATAATCCGCAATGTCCTGAAGAGCCAATTTTACCAATTACAATACCTGAAAAACCAACACCACCAACAGCACCTACAAAACCGACACTAATAACTATGACTTGGCCAACAACAACAACACCAAAACCTACTACTACTACTACTACTACTACTACTACTACTACTACTACTACTACTACTACAACACCAAAACCTACGACTACAACATGTACAACACCAACAACATGTCCTCCAACTCGATGTGTGTTGCCAACAGTGATTCAATGTTTTCCAAAAATATGTCCTACAACATGTCGTGAAACGTGTCCTACAACATGTAAACCAGAATGTATAAGAATTCTTACAATGCAAGAACCAGAAGAAGAAATTTTAAATACATATGAAGCAAAATCGAATAATCATTCAACTGATAGATGGGAAAATATTTTTTATAATAATGATAAAAATTATGACAATGAAAAGGACGATGTTAATGATGATGATGATGATGATTTTAGTAATACAAATAACAATAATAAATATAATAATAATATGTTATTACAGTCTAGTGTATTACCTATTTTTAATGCAATTAATGCAACAAATACATTAAAGATTAAAATACTAGTACAACGATATAGGAATGATGATTACAACAATAAAAAAATCAATAATTATAATAGATTAACAAAAAATTCATCTGTAATAAATGATAATAATAATTACTTGAAAAATTATCTAAAAATAACTAAAAATAGTTTTCATTTTACAAGTGTACAATCACTTCCAGGTGAATCATTATTTAGATATCACATAAATAATGATGAATATGATGAGAGTAAATATACAACCACAAAAGCAACACTTGTGACAGTATTTGTTTAAAAGAATGAACACAAACACAAATGAATGTGCACATGTGCATGCATTACGCATACACACAAATGCGTGCATATAAACACAACTAGAAAGAGAGAGAGAAAGAGAGGGACAAATAAAAATGAACACAAACATACATGTGCATATGCACATGAATACACATTAACCTATATTTATATATAAATTATTAATATTTTATACTATAATTAAAATAAACATTAAAATATATTTGTTGAAACGGTAATTAATTTTTTCTTATTTTAAACTGTTCCAAAGACAAACACAGATGAATGAATAAAATCATACATATGCACATTATATTCAGTTATATATATTATTATTCAGTCCATATATATTATTATTATTATTATTATTATTATTATTATATTATTTTATACTATAATAAAAAAAAACATTAAAATATATTTGTTGAAAAAATAATTAATATTTTTTATTATCTTAAACTGTTCAACAATTAAGGTAAATATACGTAAGCTTCTATATTACATATAAAAAGTACTGGGAAAGTTTTGCAATGTGATCATTTTGCATATGATCAGTTTTGCAACGAATCATCACAAGTTAAAGCATTGTTTAGACAGGTCCCAACCTGCTCTGTAGTCACTGTCTTTTGATTTTTAATTGTGTTAGTGAAAAGAGATAGCGATGATATTGTCAAAACTGAATATCAGGCATAACTAAAATTTTGTGTACGGGTTAAGTCTTGATTGGTGTTTAGAGGAAATGACGCTTGTGCTAGCAGAAAATTGTCTTCAATTTGCAACAATATTTAGGTAGTACTGAGAGTTTGTAAAAGGAGATTTGTCTATGAATGAGGGAAACAATGTTCCAACCAAAAAATGCTTGAGACAGACAAGGGTGTGACCTACCACCAAATAGAGGTCTTCTTGGGTATTCATGCAGCAGCAGTTCATGCTATTCTGTGAGATCACCTTCAAGTTAGAAAGCTTCATACCCTTCGGTGCCGCTTAACTTTATCGACAATCAAATGACAGATGTGTTAGTGATAATGTGAAATTCTGAAAAAGTTTAAAAATGGAAAATCTCCCTATTTGAACAATACTATAAGAAATGGTGGCCAAAATATTTTTAGTGTGAGGAGATTTAGAGCTGCACCCAAACTCAAGGATGGACACATGCTTTTATCACTGTGATATCACTCTCTGAGTATCTCCCTCTGTACAGTTCTGATCTTGCTCTGTGTGAATTCATGCTGTTCCCAGCCCGGAAGGTAAGCATTTACAAGCGATGACCTCCTAAAGGCTTGGGACAGTGAGTATGATTTGTCTCCAATGAAAAAAGTATGAAGAAGTGTTTAATATGTGGTGGAGATTTTGAAAAATTACAAAACGTAGCAAAACTTTCTTAGTGCCCTTTGTATCACATTTGCTTTTTATATTGCATATAAAAAGTATAAACTTTTTATTGAGAAAAAAAGGAAGAAAATTTTTCAGTATTTAAAAAATAGAAATACTATTGTTAGAATATGTCATTATATAAATATATGTAAAAAAAAAATATTTTTTCAGTACCATAAATAACTATGTAAATACAGAATTAAATCATTTTGAATAAAATGATTTAATTCTGCATTTGATAAAATGATTCAGAAGCATTGAATGCATGCAGAATATTTGAAAGATCAACAAAAAAGAAATCCAAAAGAAAGAAAAGAGATTTTTAAGGAAAATATTTGGTCCTATAAAGAATGGAAAGAATAATTTACTTCTAAGGAAATCCGCCTTTTATATGGGGAGAAAAACTAAAAGCATATATCTTCAGTGACAGCTCATGGGGCCCTCAAACTCAAGTTAGAAATAGAAGTTACAAGAAAACTCTCATAAACTTAATAACAAAAAAGAGAAAAGTAATGAAAAATTTCATACCATTACAAATTAAATAAATTTATTTAAAAAAATATTTTTACATGAATTTCTGTTTTGATTTATTTCTTGCAAAATCGTCATTATTTTGTCAGTGTTAATGCGGTTTAAAATTTCCTGGTCTACATACAAAATGGCCAAGTTATTTAGTGTTTCTTCTCCCACTGTATTCCTATATTTCTCTGGAAATTCTAATATTTCTCTGGATGCATTAGATAAGGGAATTGTTAGAAAAATCTTCAATAATATTTCAATATTCGGAAATGTGCAACACATTTTTTTGGCGGCTCAATAGACATGATGTCTATTGACACCACTGTCCTCCACAAGAAATTTACGATGTCTAGTGTGGTTTTTATGATGGTGTTCTCGTTTTCTTTTAGAAATA
Organism: Lycorma delicatula; assembly: GCF_047948215.1. Lineage (NCBI taxonomy): Eukaryota > Metazoa > Arthropoda > Insecta > Hemiptera > Fulgoridae > Lycorma > Lycorma delicatula. The sequence continues at coordinate 20,811,272 of NC_134467.1, forward strand.
TTAAGAATTGGTCCAATTCATCATTCAAAGTACAAACATAAATGTCATTTCTGTACATATCCTCCAACTTTTTTAACGCTTTCTTACTTTTTTCTGTTGTCATTCCCAATCAAAAAAATACATGAAAATACTCTAGAACAACTTCATACTTCTGAATACTTTGAGAGATAGTTGTGCCTTGTGTTATCACATATGACATAAAATGAATTTACTATAAAATCTAACTTTTTTCCATCAAAAAAACTCATCATCTGCGAGTTTGTTCATCTTTCACACTAAACGATAGCACTGATAATAAATCGGTTGCCTCTTTTTCAACTTTTTCATATTCTTCTTAGAAATAATTAATAAAATTTTCTAATGACTTCAGTAGGATAGATCCTTTGAATAGTTCACACTCTACTCATTGCAGTGATTTACTAGTACCATTTATTCTTTGCAGAATAGTATTCCAAATCACTGTCATTACAGCGGTTTCATATTTGTCCATTTTCTTTAGAAGTGAAGTTGTCTCCACTATCATAACTTGTTTTTCTTCTACATTACAAATTTCATTTAAAGCCTCTTTTATATGGGTGAATCAAAATTTTGTTGCTAATAAATCTTTAAACATTTCTAGTTTATTCATTAAAATTTTCTGATAAGTTGATGCAGAGAAAAATATAAATAATTCCTGCACAAACATAAATTATTGAACTGCTACAACTTTCTGCAGCGAAATTTCCAATTAAATTTAAAGAATGGTTAGCACACTGAATAAAAACCATGCTTGGACTATGTTCTTTAATGCATGAAAAATCTGCAAAAAAGACCAAGAGTTGTTTCGTGACAATGTGCCTGCACACTCTGCTTTGTCAATTCATCAGATTGTGCCAAAAATTACATGACTGTCCTTCCTTAGCCTCCCTACTTGCCACACCTGACTTTGTGCAATTTTTTCTTATTTATGAAATTAAGATCATTGATGAAAGGACGCCATTTTGAGACTTCTTTCTTTCTTTTTCCTGTTTAGCCTCCGGTAGCTACCGTTTAGATAATTCTTCAGAGGATGAATGAATTTTGAGACTACTGACTACATTAAAGTAATTCATCACAGACCTTAAAAGGTCATTTTAAATGAGGCTATGCAGGACTGCTTTGTGAAGTGGAAACACACTGGTAAAAGTTTGTGAATAGGGGTAGGGAGTACTTTGAAGAGGACAAGAACCAATAATCTATAAAATTAATAATAAAAAATAAAGTTATTTTCTGAACAGACCCTCGTATAACATTGTTACTAAAATGTTTGGTATATAAATGTAGATATAAATTACCTGTGATTGTGAGTGTAAAATAGTGAAAGAAAAATGTTACACAAATAGTCTATATGATCATCAAAATGAAGGTTGTTTATAGCTTTGTATTCAAAAATTTGATTCTATAAATATAATTTAAAAATTGCTTAATTTCTTTTTAATGGTATCCTTATTTACTTAGCCAGTAATTATCTTCTCATTTAATAAGCCTGATATAGCATGCTTGTAATTTATGAAAAGTTATTTTTGGAAATACTAGTTTCTTATGTTAGCTCAACAAACATTATTATTATGATTATGCTGTAACATACGAGGTCCGACAATAAAGTAATGAGACTGATTTTTCTTTGCAAGATGTGGCAACCCTGCAGCTTGCGTAGGAACACCATCTTTGACCTTGGTGTATAGGCTACTTCGAGTCCAAGCGGCACATTGATGCAACTGCTCAGTTGTGAGTTGTGCTGTAATAAGTGAACACGTGTTTGTGTCTCTCGTCACAGAAATGAAACCGCAAAATACTGCGCAACGGTATGCCATTACTTTTTGCGTTAAATTGGGTGAAAACGCGACGAAAACTTACGGTAAACTTCAGAAGGCTTTTGGAGAGGAGGTTATGTCAAGAGCTGAAGTTTTCGGTGGCATAAAATTTTTAGTGAAGGCAGAACGAATGTTAAAGATGAAGACCGCAGTGGACGACCATCAACCTCACGGACAGATGTCCAGGTGCGTGAAATCGTACGATCTGATCAAAGATTATCCGTGAAAATGATCGCAGAAGAACTCAACATCGATCGAGAAACGGTTCGTCTAATATTAACTGAAGATCTTGGTATGAGAAAGATTTGTGCAAAAATGGTCCCCAAAAATCTCGCACAACAACAGCGAGAAACACGAAAAAATGTGGCAGCCGATCTGTTAGAGAAAACGGAAATCAATCCAGATTGGTTGAGCCGTGTTATCACCGGCGATGAAGGTTGGTTTTTTCAATACGATCCAGAGACAAAACGCCAAAGTTCGCAACGGTGCTCAAAGGGATCACCCAGACCAAAAAAAAGCTCGCATGTAAAGTCAAAAGTGAAACGCATGCTTGTGTGCTTCTTCGATTCCAAGGGAATCGTTCATAAAGAGCGGGTGCCTGCTGGACAAACAGTTAACCAATATTTCTACAAAGAAATTTTAGAAAGACTTCGTAAACGAGTACTTCGTGTCCGTGCCAACATTGCTGATAATTGGATTCTGCATCACGATAATGCGCCATCCCATACTGCTCTGTCAGTACAGCAATTTTTAACCTCAAAACAAATTTCAGTACTACCACAGCCACCTTATTCACCAGATATCGCTCCGTGCGATTTTTTTCTATTTCCAAGAGTCAAAATGGCGGTCAAGGGACACCATTTTCAAACAACACAAGATGTCCAAAAAGCTATGACGAGGGTCTTGGAGGATATTATAGAAGATGAGTTCCAGAAATGTTACCGTCAATGACAGAAGCGCTGGAATAAGTGTGTGCAATCAGAGGGGAACTACTTTGAAGGAGACTACACTAAACATGACTAAAACGGTAAGCAACATTTTTTTCAAATCAGTCTCATTACTTTATTGTCGCACCTCGTATGTGCAAATTAATTTTTCAAGTAATACTCTGTTATAATTGACACACTTTTTTTTATAATAATAAATTCTTTGTCTTGGAAGTCCAATTTAGTTTTGTGTACACATTTTTTTTATTTTAATTTTTGTTGCTGTGAAATCTTTTTACGGTCACAATCTTGTAAAGTTTCTCAAACAAAAAAGTTTAATTTTGTAATGTCTTGACTTTACATCTTCCAATGTAAAACAGTTTAAAGCAATGATTGTATTTAAATAAAAAAGATAGAAAAGTGAGTTTTTTCTTTATTATCAAGAAGGCTTCACTATATTTTCAAATGTATCTCTGTTTTACTGAATATTGAGAATATAATATTCTTTGAAAAATCTTTATCATGCAATAAAATAATGAACAAACTTTTAAATCTTGATGGATCTTGAATTTCTTTTGATTGTAAAAAAATTGTTTAAATTATGTACTTTGCTGCTCTAGTCCATGATGATTGATCTAGATTTCATCGCAAGTAATTATTTCTCTTTAAAAAAAAAACCATTCACTTCTTTCGTATCGTTCTGCTTTACATTGGCTTTATAATTGTTGATAATCTGTCTTCAAAGCAATTTTGCACAAGTTTTTATGATGTAGTAGTTTTTATAGATAAGTGAAATGTACAAATAACTAGAATAACTATATTAAAGGGGAAAGTATGGTCATAATATAAAAAATGGGGTATTAGCTTTTTTAAATCTTAACATTTTAAGGTCTATCTAGACCAAAAAAACATATGTATGTGTCACACAACTTTTGGCCTTATACAGAGTGATTCAGGAGGATAGGTTAATACTTTGACAACTCATTCTAGAGGCTAAGAATAATAAAAACAGTTCATATAAACATAGGGCCGAAAACACTTCGTTAGCGAGTTATACGGGTGAAAGATTTCGCCCGAGTTTCAGTTCCTCCGGGTAAATTAAGGCTTTCTGAAATTCTGGGAAGGTCAATTAAGGGGCAAATTTAATTGTTCCTTATGGTTTAGAGCTGGGGGAATCGAAAAAAATAGGTCCCAGAACTGTACCTCTCTTAGTTTCTAAGATATCCCGTGTAAAACGCCAAAAATAGGGTCAAAAAACACATTTTTTACGTTTGACGTACAATAACGTTGTTAAATTGGCATTAAATCATACATTTTTTAAACATAAATTGTAGAGAATTTAATTATAAGAAGATTGATGTAAATAATGTCAACAAAAAACAAATAACATTTTAAACATATCGACTTTTATTAACAAAATCGATGAAAACTTAGAAGAAAATGTTACAAAAAAAGAAATGTGAAATGAGCTCCATGAAGTTGGTAATACATTTCAATTCGTTTTGCTAAGAGGATATTTTCCAGCAGTATAATAAATTCATTACGTAAAACTTCCAGATAATTTCAACCTGCGACACGATGTTGTAGTATGAAAGGACCGATTAATTTGTCATCTATGATACCACACCAAACATTCACTGAAAATCGTTGCTGGAAATTTTTTTCCACTGTACCATGTGGGTTTTCTTCAGACCACCGATGCGCATTCCGTGTGTTGTTTATTCCGTTACAAGTGAAAGTAGCTTCATGCAAAAATAGTATAAATGGAATTAAATGTTGATTCCTATTAACCCGCTGACAAAACTGCAGCCGGCTGGCGTAGTCACCAGGCTAAAGATGTTGCACTTTCTGAATATGAAAAGGATGCAATCCATTATTATTTAAAGTCCTCCATACTCTACTTTGTGATATATTAAGCCGTGTTGCAATTAATCGTGTGCTTGTCGCCGGACTGCGTTGAACCATCTGCTGAATGTTTTCACCTTCATCAGCGTGATTTGCTTGTCGTTGAGATGAAATATGAGCGTTGGGAAGTTACCATTCTCACGAAGATTATTAAAAATTGTAATAAATACATTACTATTTGGTACAACACGAACAGGATACCTATGTCGACATTCCGTAACTGCTGCCGTAGCACTACCATTGCAAAATCCATAGATGAAAATCACGTCGGCATATTCGGCATTAGTGAAGATACGCGGCATTTTTCAAAACGAAACTAAACAGAATTTCACTCTTTTCAACAGACTTGATTTTTATGCGCTGTAAAATGAATACAAAATTACATTTCTTAACGGTTTTCTGAAATTTTTACGATAAGAATTCGACGTAATACTGCAAACACGATTGATCAGCGAAAGGTTATTTAACACTTACCACAATTAACTGACAACAATGAGTAGTATTTAAACAAATTGTGACGAAAAAAATCAGTGTTGCCAATTTGTCTTCCGTAGGTCTAAAATTATTGTACCTACTAGACACATCTGTTTTTGTAACATTTTCTTCTAAGTTTTCGTCGGTTTTGTTGTTAATAAAAGTCGACATGTTTAAAATTTCTTTACGTTGACATTATTTACATCAATCTTACTATAATTAAATTCTTTACAATTTATGTTTAAAAAATATATGATTTATTGCCAATTTAACAACGATATTGTACATCAAACGTAAAAAAATGTGTTTTTGACCCTATTTTTGGCGTTTTACACGAAATATCTTAGAAACTAAGAGAGGTACAGTTCTGGGACCTATTTTTTTCGATTACCCCCAGCTCTAAACCATAAGGAACAATTAAATTTGCCCCTTAATTGACCTTCCCAGAATTTCAGAAAGCCTTAATTTACCCGGAGGAACTGAAACTTGAGCGAAATCTTTCACCGTGTATAACTTGCTAACGAAGCGTTTTCGGACCTATGTTTATATGAACTTTTTTCTTATTTTTAGCTTAGAATGAGTTGTAAAAGTATTGCCTTATCCTCCTGAATCACTCTGTATTTCAGGATTGACTAAATTGATTTTTTTTTTCAAATTTAGATCAAATATTTCTGTACATGGGGCATTGATCATAATTTTTTTTTCAAAATTTGCGATTCAAAATTGCAAAAAAAATTTTTTATGATCTTCAAAGGTATTTTAGAGAAAACTTTGAAGCAAATTTGTTGCCAACAACATACTCCAAAAAATTTCACCTCTTAAAATCAAAATATATGTTTTTTTTGTTCTACATCCCTTCAATTTAAATATTTTTCAAACATTTTTTGAACGTTTATACAGTAATCAAGAAATGCCTACAATTTTTCTTAAAATTATAAACCCCAGACTTCAAATGCAAAAAAAGCTGTGCAAGGTATGTCTTGATCGATGGAGCTGAGAAAGTGATGCAATATTTTGCCAGTTTTTGTTACAATTTTCAAAAATCTTTTTTATTACTCATTCCTATAAAAATGAATAATTTATCACGTGTAAAATTCCAGAAATTAAATTTAATTTACTTTGTGTTGGTATCAATAATAATTACAAGGGGTTCATCCAATCACAGCATTCCAAATTTCTATACAGATTCCTCATTTCATCTGGCATTGCTACATTATATAATTTAGATAACTGGCGCATAAATGTTTATTACATTCTTCTTGACTGTGTGTATTATGCAGTGTTGACTCGCCAATTCAAATAAATATGTGGCCCAATTGACAGTAATTTGGACTATGAATGGGGCTAAATTTTTTATTTACTACTGAAAATACTTATAAAAAAATTGTAAAAATACAACACAAATATCCTTTCAAATTTCTATTAATAACCTCTATACCAATTTGTAAATTATAAATACTTGAAACGCATAAAAATACTAAATGAATGACTGTTACACATTCATAAATACTTTTTACACATTCATAAATTAATTTTCTATATTAATTTAAAAAATGTTTAATTTACTGAATATCATTTTTGTATTTTTTTAAATTAATATAGAAAATTAATTTATGAATGTGTAAAAAGTATTTATGAATGTGTAAGTCATTCATTTAGTATTTTCATTTAAAAAAAAAAAATTTTTTTAATTTGCTGAATATCACCTCCTCTATGAATCATGAGACCATGCCGTTGGTGAGGGGGCTTGAGTGCTCAGGGATACAGAGTAGCTGGACCAAAGGTGCAACCATATCGGAGAGGTATCTGTTGAGAGCCAGACTAAGGAATGATTCCTGAAAGAGGGCAGCAGCTCTTTCAGTAGTTGTTAGGGGCGTGAGTCAGAATGACTTAAACGGCCATATCAACATCACTCAGTCCTCTGAGTACTGCGCAGCTGAAACCAATGGAAAACTACAACTCCTTTTTTTCCAAGAAAATGTAGCTCTCTGCATTTTCATATGGCAATGATGGAGGCGTCTTCCTTGGTAAAATATTCCGGAGGTAAACTAGTCCCCCGTTCGGAACTCCGGATGGAGACTACTAAGGAAGGGGTCACCAGAAAATTAAAAAATAACATTCTACGAGTCGGAGCGTGGAATGTTAGAAGTTTAAAAAAGGTTGGTAGGCTAGTAAATTTAAAAAGGGAAATGGATAGGATAAATGTGGATGTAGTAGGAATTAGTGAGGTTCGGTGGGAAGAGGAAGGCGACTTTTGGTCAGGTGATTTTAGAATAATTAACTCAGCTTCAAATAATGGGCAGGCAGGAGTAGGTTTCATAATGAACAAGAAGATAGGGAAGAGAGTAGAGTATTTCAAAACACACAGCGATAGAATCATTGTAATAAGGATAAAATCAAAACCTAAACCGACAACAATTGTTAACGTCTATATGCCTACAAGCGCCCATGGTGATGATGAGGTGGAGTGTGTATACGAAAAGATTGATGAAGCAATTAAACACGTAAAAGGAGATGAAAATTTAATAATAGTTGGAGATTGGAATGCAAGCATTGGAAAAGGCAAAGAAGGAAATGTAGTGGGTGAATACGGGCTGGGCAAAAGGAATGAAAGAGGGGACCGACTTATAGAGTTTTGCACGAAGTATAATTTAGTAATTGCCAACACCCAATTTAAAAATCATAATAGAAGAATATACACTTGGAAAAAGCCAGGCGATACTGCAAGGTATCAGATAGATTATATTATGGTTAAGCAAAGATTTAGAAATCAACTCGTTGACTGCAAAACTTACCCTGGAGCAGACATTGATAGCGACCATAATTTGGTGATAATGAAATGTAGATTGGGGTTTAAAAACCTGAAGAAAAGGTGTCAGATGAATCGGTGGAATTTACAGAAGCTTGAGGAAGAGGTGGTAAAGAAGATTTTTGAGGAGGACATCGCAAGAGGTCTGAGTAAAAAAGATAAGGTAAAAAATGTAGAAGAAGAATGGGAGAATGTTAAAAAGGAAATTCTTAAATCAGCAGAAGCAAACTTAGGCGGAATAAAGAGAACTAGTAGAAAACCTTGGGTTTCAGACGATATATTGCAGCCGATGGATGAACGTAGAAAATATAAGAATGCTAGTGATGAAGAAAGTAAAAGGAACTATCGGCAATTAAGAAATGCTATAAACAGGAAGTGCAAACTGGCAAAAGAAGAGTGGATTAAAGAAAAGTGTTCAGAAGTGGAAAGAGAAATGAACATTGGTAAAATAGACGGAGCGTACAGGAAAGTTAAGGAAAATTTTGGGGTACATAAATTAAAATCTAATAATGTGTTAAACAAAGATGGTACACCAATATATAATACGAAAGGTAAAGTCGATAGATAGGTGGAATATATTGAAGAGTTATACGGAGTTAATGAATTAGAAAATGGTGTTATAGAGGAAGTTGAGGAGGATGAAATGGGAGAAACAAAACTGAGATCTGAATTTAAGAGAGCATTAAAATATTTAAATGGCAGAAAGGCTCCTGGAATAGACGGAATACCTGTAGAATTACTGCGCAGTGCAGGTGAGGAAGCGATTGATAGATTATACAAACTGGTGTGTAATATTTATGAAAAAGGGGAATTTCCGTCAGACTTCAAAAAAAGTGTTATAGTAATTATACCAAAGAAAGCAGGGGCAGATAAATGTGAAGAATACAGAACAATTAGTTTAACTAGTCATGCATCAAAAATCTTAACTAGAATTCTATACAGAAGAATTGAGAGGAGAGTGGAGGAAATGTTAGAAGACCAATTTGGTTTCAGGAAAAGTATAGGGACAAGGGAAGGAATTTTAGGCCTCAGATTAATAGTAGAAGGAAGATTAAAGAAAAACAAATCAACATACTTGGCTTTTATAGACCTAGAAAAGGCATTCGATAACATAGACTGGAATAAAATGTTCAGCATTTTAAAAAAAATTAGGGTTCAAATACAGAGATAGAAGAAATATTGCTAAAATGTACAGGAACCAAACAGCAACAGTAATAATTGAAGAACATAAGAAAGAAGCCGTAATAAGAAAGGGAGTCCGACAAGGATGTTCCCTATCTCCGTTACTTTTTAATCTTTACATGGAACTAGCAGTTATGATGTTAAAGAACAATTTAGATTCGGAGTAACAGTACAAGGTGAAAAGATAAAGATGCTACGATTTGCTGATGATATAGTAATTCTAGTCGAGAGTAAAAAGGATTTAGAAGAAACAATGAACGGCATAGATGAAGTCCTACGCAAGAACTATCGGATGAAAATAAACAAGAACAAAACAAAAGTAATGAAATGTAGTAGAAATAACAAAGATGGACCACTGAATGTGAAAATAGGAGGAGAAAAGATTATGGAGGTAGAAGAATTTTGTTATTTGGGAAGTAGAATTACTAAAGATGGACGAAGCAGGAGTGATATAAAATGCCGAATAGCACAAGCGAAACGAGCCTTCAGTAAGAAATATAATTTGTTTACATCAAAAATTAATTTAAATGTCAGGAAAAGATTTTTGAAAGTATATGTTTGGAGTGTCGCTTTACATGGAAGTGAAACTTGGACGATCGGAGTATCTGAGAAGAAAATATTAGAAGCTTTTGAAATGCGGTGCTATAGGACAATGTTAAAAATCAGACGGGTGGATAAAGTGACAAATGAAGAGGTATTGCGGCAAATAGATGAAGAAAGAAGCGTTTGGAAAAATATAGTTAAAAGAAGAGACAGACTTATAGGCCACATACTAAGGCATCCTGGAATAGTCGCTTTAATATTGGAAGGACAGGTAGAAGGAAAAAATTGTGTAGGCAGGCCACGTTTGGAATATGTAAAACAAATTGTTAGGGATGTAGGATGTAGAGGGTATACTGAAATGAAACGACTAGCACCAGATAGGGAATCTTGTAGAGCTGTATCAAACCAGTCAAATGACTGAAGACAAAAAAATAAAACTGAATATCAATCTACACAATAAAAATTTATGGGTGCCAAACAATGACCTGACAGCCCACATTTACATCTGTTATGATTTTTTGAGGAAGGCCAATAAATTACACCGATTTTTTTTCTTAAATTACGTTTTTTTGCGTACATTACAGATCTGTAAACACAATTTTTCTAATACCCTTAGTTTTAAATAAATTACACTTCAAAAAAATTTAGGGAAAATATAGTTAAAAGTTAAAATTTATAATTTTGCATGGCCATACCTGTGTTAATGATTTCACTGATGCTTTTCTTTTACAAATAGCCTCAGGCACAAAACGAAATAATGTCAACATAATTGGCTAGCATGTTAGTATTCCATTTTCCTTTATAGTGGCTTTCCATCACCGAAATGTCTTTGTGAAAACATTCAATGTGTTCATCACTTACATTCCTGAAGTTTTCCTGGAAAAAATCCAGATGTGAGTGGAGACAATGTATTTTTAAAGACATATTACATCCCATAGCACTGTATTAAGTTAGAAGTTGATTAACAAAATTGTAGTAATTGTCGGATTTTTGTTTGCTAAGAAAAATTTGCAAGCATCTTTAAAGGAAGACCAATCTGCACTTTCTACATTATTTAACACTGAGTTAAATACATCATCTTTGACCAACTCTCTTATTTGAGGACCAACAAATATTACTTCTTTAAGTTTTCCTTCACTTACATTTGGATATTTCTGCCTGATGTACAAAGATCTGGGACTTACAAAATTTTTCATTAGTCCTAGCTTGATATTGAGAGAGGGTAAAAATATTTTTTTGGATTCAACTAAGGGCTCATGAATAATATTTTTCCCATTTGCAGTTATGTTGTCTCATTTCTTTTACTCTTTGGTAACATAATGTTTATCCCTAGCTCGGCTGTCCCATTCGCAAAGGAAACATATGTACTTTGTATAGCCTAACTGCATGCCTAACAAAATAGCTATAACTTTCAAATCACCACATATGTTCCAGCTATGTTTTTTATAATTTATTTTTTCAAGAATGTCATGCATCACATCATATTATGTTTCTTTCAAATTAATACCATAAGCAATTGGTATCGAATGATATTTGTTAACGTTGTGTAGTAGAACCACTTTTAAACTATACTTGGACGAATCTATGAAAAGGCACCAGTCCTCAGGTTTATGAACTTGTCCCAAGTGCAGCATAATCTCACCAATATTTGTGGAATAAATCAAAATATTTTTCATCAATAAAGTGCTGAGAAAATTCTTTTTGTCGGCTTCGAAAGACCGAAATTTTTGTATTTTTTTGAAGTAAATTCCAACCTTTATCCTAACAGTTCAGCTTGATTTTTTGATAAATTTAAATCCCTGACCAAGTCATTTAATTCACCTTGTGAATCAAAATCATTGTTGTCTTCTTCAGTACTGCCTGATTCTTCATCGCTGCTTTCAAAACATACATTCTCAAGGGGCTCGGAACTGGAATAATTTCACTGTGAGGTATAGGCCTGATTGCAGATTGCAATGAAGGATATTCTATAGTATGTTTAGATTTTTTAGAAATCCTAGACACACTTAAACAAAAACAACAATCGGTTACATGATCCTTTGGTTCACGCCAGACCATAGGTACACCAAATGGCAAAGCCATCCGTGTACCTCAGCCATCCTCTTAAATATACAGAACAATTAGTGCATACTATATTAGGAGCCCATCCTGATCACCAATTTTACACTGAAAGTGCAAATGATATGCTTTTTTAATTAAAGGTGTAATGTTTTTTCTATTTGATTTTACAGTAAACTCACCACATACATAACAAAAGGCATCCATATCATTTACACAATTTTGAGGCATTAGACTGCACTGTTAACAAACTTAAAACAGGAATAAGACCAAAGAAAATTAATTCAATCCTAAATCCAGTGCTCAATACAAACAACACAGCTGTGTTTTCAGTTACATGTTTTGACATACACAGACATGACTAATCTTGTTCATGAAGGCTCACTCTTCATTATTAGATATGATGTCATAGTATGCGACTATGATATGATTTAATTCTTTGTCTAGAATTGTTTGTTTATAGCTTACAAATTATGTTAACAAAGTAAAACAATAAAAAATGAGCTAGCAAAATACAATATAGGAGCTTAAAATGCTAACTACATTGAATAATGAAAAAATCCTTTAATTAAAATTAAAAATTTTTTTAAAAAGTGGTGGGTGATACAAAGATTCTAAATTCATATTCATTTTCACCATCAAAAAACAGATTAAAATAATGTATTGTATGTTAGGAAACAAAAATTATGTTTATCAGTGTTATTAATACAAATATTTACACTTATTATCATAAAATTAATTAAACCTAAATTAATGTGCAGTAATAATACAGATGTAGTATTTGTATTAAAACCTATACATACATAAACATTTAATATAGTACTATGTAACAGAAACATATTAAAGGAATGCTAAATCATGAAAGTTTGCTCAAATTCTGGTCATATCTGCATGATAAAAATATGAACACCAACTTCATTAATAAAAAAACAATAAAATGTGTAGTTTATCAAGATTACCATGGTTTAGTTTCAAGATGTAATTATTTTTATGACCATATCTTGATAACAATTATTTCATATCCAAGGTGTAATAATCTCTTTTGAGATTAGTTTTGGCACAGAATCGAGCAGAAAGGAGGACGGCCATGTGAAAACTTGCCTTTGCGCAGAACACTTATTATTATATTAGATGAAATGCTAAAAATTACTAACAGCATCTCGCTTCATTCAGGCAGTTAAAATAAAATAAAATTTTTAAAATTAAAATTCTTTATAAAATAATTATATATTAATGTTCCCACATTCCTATACGCATTAAGTAATTATTAATATAAAAAGTTACCACTTATTTATTATCATACATTTATTATCATACTAAATGTATGTGTAGTAAAAATACAGATGTAGTATTTTTTATTAAAACTTATATATCCAGAAACTAATTAAAGGGAAGCTAAATGCATAAATCATGAAATTTTGCTCAAATTTTGGTAAAAACCTGCATTATAAAAATATGAACACCAACTTCATTGATAGCAGAACATTAAACTTTATGATGTATCAAGATTGCCATGGTTTAATTTCAAGTTGTAATCTTTTAATGACAATATCTTGAAAAATACTATTTTCACATCCAAGGTGTAATAATCTCTTTTGAAAACTGTGGAAAATATTAAATGGCCATCATTTCAGTTAAAGTTGTAGTATAATGTTTATAAAAGGTTTAATAAAATGAAATTAAAAAAAAAAATTAATTAAATAAGAGTACGTAAAGGACAATTTAAAAGTGGTGCAAAAGAACATTTACAAAGAGTTGAATGTAACTAGATATAAAGGAAATAAATTTAAAAGACTACTAGAAGTGGCTCTCGCTCAGAACCAGCGTAAAGAATATTTTGAAAATTTTTTATAAATAATTCGCCAGGGTATGACATTACAAAAGCTTAATTGTAAATTATTATTAAACTACACCGATATCATTAGAACCCAGAAAATATCACTTTTTTATAAAAAAAAAATTACTAATAAACGGCTCGTCATTGAAAAAGATTTTTAAATATAAGTTTTCCAGACTCTTAGAGCAGTAATCTAAATAAACCGCTGTAGAAAAACATTAAAACAAATATTATCAATGAGAATAGTAGGAAAAATAATATAAAAAATACAAATTTGGGTTTGTTTAGCACTAAAAAAATAAATGACAACAAATTATAACCTAAGATTTCTTTCTCGATCGAGAAAAATAATTCATTCGATTGTTTAAATGATAGAAAAATCTATCGATGTATTATGATATTTCATTAATCGAAATGTATTTGTAGTTAAGTTTCCTGTTAGTCTCACCCATTTGCAGTGAAAGGTTGTAGTTGCAATTTTATCAGGTATTTATTGTACAGTTTGTTGATACGAATTATTTTTTTTTAATAAAATGTAAATCGGTTCAGTTGTTTATTTGTGGAAACAATAAATAATTGCCATTAACATGAGATCATAAGCATGCAATCAGTGAATAACAACCTTATATAGTGTAAAGAGCTTGCGGTTATTTAAAAAAAAACATTTCCGTCTTATTTTTTGATTCCTAATTAATTAATGATGTATATATTCGAGTAATCTAATTTTTTGTTTAATCTTGTGCAATAATTCGATTGATTATAATGAGGAAGAATCTGCTTGTTTTTACGTCAGTTGAGATATTTTTTACAAGACTGCCCAAAAAAAAATGATGTGTATGATGTATGTTTGTTCCACCGTAGCAGCTCAACGGCTGAACCGATTTAGATATGACCCCGCGTTGGAATCCTTACATTAGCTGGAGTGTCAGCTTATGTATATGTTTATACAGAATGTTTTTTAAAATGGTGGGTTGGCTATACTTTTTCGGATTCTACTTATAAAACTAAACAAAAATATCCTTAAGAAAAATTATAATTTCTCCTTCGTTTTCCGCTATCCACCATATTTGTATATCTCAAATTCGGATACAGGAATCACATTCATATTTGGTAAGCGTCTTTTTAATAAAGTTTTAAAAGAGTAAAAAATCAGAATTTAAATATCTTCGCAAATTCCAAAATGGCGGCTATGTTTATTTTTCAATCCGTTTTTATCTGCGTAAATATTAGTTATATAAAAATGTATGTTTTTGCTAAAATATTAAGCCTTTTATTTTGAACAAAAAGACATTTTTTCTCTTAAAATCGATTAACAAATAACTGTTATAGCAGAAAATTGATGAAATTTTGTCTGTTTTCATGTCGTCTACTTTACGTTAATTAGATTAAGTATTAATTGATTTTTTTATTGTTAATTCTAGTATTGTAAATTATTATCAGATACTATGTGCGCATGCGCACAACAACCAAACACATCGCCGATGGAACTGTAAAGCGCACAGTTCCATACATATATTTTTATATCGTTTTCATAAACTGGGCGTGGCTAGTGACATTGAGCTTAAGGATTATATATTGTAGAAGTATAAAGAAAAAAGGACTCGTTATATTAAATGTTATCGATAATATCAAGTGGAAATAGGGGCTGCAGTTCCACAGTGCCTATACGCGAGCCGCCACTGGTTAGAAATAACATAAGTAGTCTTTTTGAAAGAGATTGTCTTAACCGTTCAAAAATCCTGGTAGTATTCCTAATTTCTTGAAATCCATTTTGTTTTCTTTGTTGAAAATCCTCAATGTTGAGTATTGGAGTTGAATAAACGGATGTTTCAGATGGCCTCACAGGTATAAGTCAAGTTATTACATCAAGTGATCGGGCAGGCCCCAGGACATTGGCCCTCCGTGACCTATACATTTTTCATGGAAAGTTTCGTGCAGGAAATCGGGTACCTACTGACTGAAATGTGCTGTAACTCCATTGTGGTGAAACGACATATTTCCTCTTGATTATAGAGGTAGGTCTTAACAACAAATGTAGAAGAATTTCACTCAAATGAGCAATATAATTTTCTACATTTTACGATTTGGTAGATTGGCAGGACCCTAATGATAGTTGCAAAAAATACTTGTCCATATATTCAGGGAAACTCTTTGTTGATTGCTACTTTGGAATGTACCATGAGGATTCTCGTCGCTCCAAATATGCTGGATTTTGTCGATACACGTCATTCTTCATGGTCCTCTAGATGTAGAAGCCCAGAGGTGTCAAATCAGGAGACCGATGTGGGTTCTCAACAGTACCTCTTCGACCAGGTAAAGTTTTATCAAGGTACAATCTGATATCTTGATGGTAGTGAGGTGGGGCTCTGTCTTGTATGTAAAAAGGTTCATCACTATACAGGTTTCGAATGGCAAAATTCTTGTCTGAACCATATCAAGATAGCCTCACCAGTTATGGTACCCCCGAAGAAGAAGGGACCAATCAAACCACGCACTGATAGACTACACCACACAGTGAACTCTGGTAGATTCACTGCTCTGTCTACACGTACGTGAGGATTTTCAGGAGCCCAGTAGACACAATTGTGGCGGTTCACAATACCGTTAAATTTGAATTGTGCCTCGTCAGTCCACACAAACTTCCTTGCAAATTCTTCATCCTTGCCAACCATGTGTTGAAACCATTCGTGGTAATCCAACTTATTCGATCGAGTCGTCCTCATTCATCGCATGTAGCAGTGTTAGAACTGGTATAAATTGCCAGTTCCACGTACCACAACAAATTTTATACCTTTCACATTAGATTAGTGGGCGTAAGTCTTTGTTTAGATATTATTTAATTACAAATAGTGAGTACATTTTTTGGACCCCTTTGTATATATGTTTAAATAAATTTGAAAAAAAAATTAATTAAAATACAAAATTGTCACCTGCGTGCTCTTTAATTAGCCTATATTAAAGAGCTATGTTTTTTTTATTATTTATCTCTTGATGCTAAAACAGTTTTAACAATATCTTCAAAGAATTAGCCAGCCTTTATTTTTGTACCTGCTTATATTAGAATGTATAGAATTACATTTTCATTGTATGTAGATAAAATTATAATTCTGGGAGTTCCTCCGATTTGAAGTAAATTTGATTTTGTCAAAATTAATAACAAGATATTAATTGCTGGTTAGAAAAGAACTGTACTCATGATATGGCCTTCGGAAGTTAGATAATTGTAACTGTAGATTATAATAGCCACACAACTTTGTTTTCAATTATAAGTTGAATTATATGTCAGAGTATAATAATAAAATTAATTAATTGATGCAAAGGCATTTCACCCAAATATTCCATTCTACAATTTCATAATAATGGTAAGTTTGGGAAACAGTAATAAATTATTGTGAGAAGTGTGCCTGTTATCTTCCATGTTTTCAAGTTAAAATCGTCAAGATTGATAAGGCAAAAGTAATTAATGTTTTAAATTACTTGATTACAAATCTATTTTAATATCCCCGTTTCAATCGATAAATGTTATCTGTACATTCTATGGCCTATGTTTATCTGATTAATCGAAGAGCAGGAGAAATTTGGAGGGGCATCCTTACCACAATTTTCGAACAGTTGCTGTTATTGTTAAACATATAAAAATCTCACTAAATTGCAATTTCTTTGTTTTAGCCGATATGAAAATTTTGACTAATCAGTTTACCAAATTTTTAATCTAATGAATGATTAGAGGTGAGGCTAGTATGGCCCGATATTCTATTTTTACATAACTTTTGTAGGATAAACCTATTACAGACTTTTTTCATGTGATTAATTACATTTTTATTACTTGAGTTTAACTTCGTTATAAAATTTCAATTTTAATGTAAATCACTGGCAAAGGAAGTACAATCTGATTATATTATTTATTATGCAAATTAAGAAGGGCATAATTTGGTATGATTTTATACCTTTGTTTCTTTTTCCTGTTTAGCCTCCGGTAATTACCTTTCAGATAATACTTCAGAGGATGATATGTATGAGTGTAAATGAAGTGTAGTCTTGTACAGTCTCGGGTCGACCGTTCCTGAGATGTGTGGTTAATTGAAACCCAACCACCAAAGAACACCGGTATCCACGATCTAGTATTCAAATCTGTGTAAAAATAACTGACTGTACTACGACTTGAACGCTGGAATTCTCGACTTCCAAGCTGATTTGAGAACACGCGTTCATCACTAGACCAACCCGGTGGGTTATGATTTTATACCTAATTTCATTACACGAATATTATTCTATTTGTTTTAAAATTAGTATCAACCTTTTTTTTTTTTTTTTATCAAAATGTGAGTTAAGATACAACCCATGAAATTAGGCTGTAATTTATAAATTATTTAGAACTTTGACTAATTTGCTAAATTATTGGAAATTCTTAATTTAGAAAATGTGTAACATGTGAACCCACTTTATGCGTTAAAAATTTCCAAAAAAATTAAGAATGAACAACATTTGTAAATTTATGATTTGCAAACTTTGACATTAGTACTTCTTTCATGTTTTCCTTCTTTCCTGGCTGTAGCAATCTTCTGGCTGTGTATTATTAAATAACGAGAATAATCCTGTAAAATATTTTATTTTAAATTTATACAAAGTTATTATCCTATTCAATATACACCCCTCCTCTATCCCTACAACACCACTCCATGTGAATTTTCCACTGTTCGAAACAGTGCTGGAAGTATTCTTCTGTGAGCTCTTTTATGATGCGTGTCGCTTTTTCTTTCACAGCTTCAATTGTCTTAAATCTTGTTCCTTTTAATGCAGATTTGACCTTGGGGAATAGATAAAAGTCACATGGTGCCAGGTCAGATAAATAAGGCGGAGGGTCTAACACTGGGATGTTATAGTTGACTAGAACTGACAAACAATGCAGTGTGTGCCGGTGCGTTGTCCGATGAACCTGTGACTTGTTCTTCCACAATTCGGGTCGCTTTTTCTTGGCTCTTAGTTTGAAGTATGTGATAATGGATTTTTGATTAAGAATCTGTTCTACAAAGTAGTGATCTTTTGTTAAATCTTTTCAGTATTCTCCAAGCTGATGTTCCAGTTATTTTCTTCTCTGTTTAGTAGAGTCTACTTTATCAGTGGAAGGATCATTTCTGGAAAATAAAATGGTAGACATTAAAAATTACAGAATTATAGAGGAATCCCTCTCTGATTGTTAATATTTGTTTTATTGTTTTTTTTTTTTTGTTTGGTTATTGGATTTATTTGATTTTGCAGGATTTTTATATTTTTCCATATTTTTTTAAAAATTTCTGTTAATTTATTAATTTTTTTTTTCGTTAGTGTGCCTTTAGAAGGTCACCAATTTTTGAGTCTGATACTTTTCGTTAAAGACAAATGTGATAATCTATTTAATTTCTCCTGCAGTTATAGGGGCTTTGAATCTGGGTTGTTTGCTGTTTTCATAGTTTAGTAGTTTTTCAAAGTAGCTAAGATTTGGCCATTGTCTTTATTGTTTACGCAATTTTTCCATTTTGATCTTTAAAACAGAAATCATATAAAATAAAAATTATTTTTATTTAACTTTATTAAACAATGAATCGTCAATAAAGAGTCTACTATATTGTTGGTTTTCTCTAACAACCACAATATGATTCTGGTTATAGCTATCATCTTCCTCTTTGTTTTTTATAATGTGACATGAATTTTATGTTTTATAAAACGGTTGGGATTATTATATTACTTACAATATTATCGTCGTTTGTATAAAATATAGATTTGTCTCGCACGGAATTGATAAAAGAGAATATAATTTTTAGCTGTTTTGACTTACTACAAGAAATATAAATGTAATTAAATCCATTCACAAGTTGTAAAGTAAACTTCAAGTTAAAGATTAAGCATTTTGATAAATTCTACATAAAGTACTTAGCAGATATTTTTTTGGCTAAATAGGGTTCCTTTTCGCGGTCATCAGTACTTTCACCACATTTATTCCTCGTACTTGAGCTTCCTTTTTATGAGTATCTTATAAACATAGATTCAACCTTTTTTAATAACATTTGTTTCAGAACAGCTAGATATCATTTTAGAGGAAAAATTGAATTATATTTACCGATTAATTAAATTACTAAAACAATCGGTGTAAATCAATATAAACAGACTAACATGATTCAATCTGTTAGGTTAATAATTACCTATCTTAACATTTTTACTGTGGTTATTTGACCATCAGTTATTCAAAATTACACAAAAAAAAATCAAGTTTACTTATTTTGAAAATTATTTATTCAATCTTAAATCAATATTTAATTTCTTTATATTTCAGTGATGTTTTAAGATAATAAAAAGTTTGTTTTAACATTTATTTTATAAAAAGAAAGAAATCTACATATTCCATATTATACCAAGGCATTTTTGCCTTTGCAAACCGTGATTCTTTTTTACAAAATCATATTGAATTTGTTAATGTTCTGACATTTAATATTCTCATATATAAATTTTTCCTAATTACTGTTTATTTTCAATAGCATTGAAAATGTGCTAGCTTGTATGTATGTATAAATTACTAAACTAAATAATATTTATTAATTGTAGTATGTGTGTATATATATATATATATATATAAAGTATAATATTAGATACTACTTGGCATTTGTAGACCGAGAAAAGGCATCCGACCTTGACGTAGACTGGAATAAAATGTTCGGCATTTTAAAAAAATTAGGGTTCAAATACAGAGATAGAAGAAAAATTGCTAACATTTACAGGAACCAAACACCAACAGTAATAATTGAAGAACATAAGAAAGAAGCCGTAATAAGAAAGGGAGTTCAACAAGGTTGTTCCCTATCCTCGTTACTTTTTAATCTTTACCTAGAACTAGCAGTTAATGATGTTAAAGAACAATTTAGATTTGGAGTAATAGTACAAAGTGAAAAGATAAAGATGCTATGATATGCTGATGATATAGTAATTCTAGCTGAGAGTAAAAAGGATTTAGAAGAAACAATGAACAGCATGGATAAAGTCCTACGCAAGAACTACTGCATGAAAATAAACAAGAACAAAACGAAAGTAATGAAATGTAGTAGAAATAACAAAGATGGACCGCTGAATGTGAAAATAGGAGGAGAAAAGATTAAGGAGGTAGAAGAATTTTGTTATTTGGGAAGTAGAATTACTAAAGATGGACGAAGCAGGAGTGATATAAAATGCCGAATAGCACAAGCGAAACGAGCCTTCAGTAAGAAATATAATTTGTTTACATTAAAAATTAATTTAAATGTCAGGAAAAGATTTTTGAAAGTATATGTTTGGAGTGTCGCTTTATATGGAAATGAAACTTGGATGATCGGAGTATCTGAGAAGAAAAGATTAGAAGCTTTTGAAATGTGGTGCTATAGAAGAATGTTAAAAATCAGATGGGTGGATAAAGTGACAAATGAAGAGGTGTTACGGCAAATAGATGAAGCATTTAGAAAAATATAGCTAAAAGAAGGGACAGATTTATAGGCCACATATTAAGGCATCCTGGAATAGTCGCTTTAATATTGGAGGGACAGGTAGAAGGAAAAAATTGTGTAGGCAGGCAATGTTACGAATATGTAAGACAAATTTTTAGGGATGCAGGATGTAGGGGGTACACTGAAATGAAATGACTAGCACTAGTTAGGGAATCTTGGAGAGCTGCATCAAACCAGTCAAATGACTGAAGACAAAAAAAAATTAAGAGAGAATCAATAATTTTGAAATGGATGTAAATGATTATGGTGCCGTACAGTTGAAGGTGAGCAGAAGTAACTCATGAGTCTTTACCAAAAATTACACACCCAACTTGGATTTTTTTTGTAATTCCACCCCCCAAAAAAAACACTTAATTTTTTAACCCATTGGTAAAAAAATCGATGTATTTTTAATATCCAATAAGAATTAAGTGGGAATATGCATGTTTCAAAATAGCAGGAAATATTGATATTAACAATAACCTGGTTGGAGAAATAACCCAATAACACACTACCATGCTGTTTTATACCGGTCATTTTAAACATTCTCCATGTTAACATACTTTACATACAAAAATACAAACATTATTGGTTATAATTATAGATATAAATTATAAATATAATCAACCAAACTTACCCTACGTTCGCTAAACTCAACTACTTAACAGTAATGTTAACTGCCTGCCCCCATGGTGCAAGTGATAGTGTCTTGACCTTTCAGCTGGAGGTCCTGGGTTTGAATCCCAGTTAGGCATGGCAATTTCAAAAAAAAAAATTGAAGCGATAATTACTAAATTTTTATTTAAATATATTCAAAGCATTACTGTTAATTAGTAAACTTAGCGAGCGTAGGTTAAGTTTGGGTAGGTTATATTTATAAAACCCACCAGGTTGGTATAGTGGTGAACATGTCTTCCCAAATCAGCTGATTTGGAAGTGGAGAGTTCCAGCGTTCAAGTCCTAGTAGAGCCAGTTATTTTTACACGGATTTGAATACTAGATTGTGGATACCGGTGTTCTTTGGTGGTTAGGTTTCAATTAACCACACATCTCAGGAATGGTCGAACTGAGAATGTACAAGACTAACACTTCATTTACACTCATACATATCATCCTCATTCATCCTCTGAAGAATTATCTAAACGGTAGTTAACGGTAAACAGGAAAAAGAAAGTGAAAGTTATAAGAACGGTAATATAAATGATTATATTTGGTTATTGGATTATTTCTTCAACCTGGTTATTGTTAATATTAATATTTCTTGCTATTTTCAGTTATCAAGAATTTTAACAAGAAAAACTAAACAATTTTGTTTCATGTAGATATTTCATGGTTTATATATATATATATATTTTAGTAAACAATATTACATAATGTAAATTCATTGTAAAGTAATAAAATTTTTGTTTAATTTCACTTCAGCATAATCTAACAGATTTGTTTTTTTGTTAAATATCTAAACTTCTTTGGACTAGGCTAAAGTAACTGTTATCAAAATTATTGTAGTTTCTACATTTACTGTCGATAAACCATATCATTCCCAAGAGAACATGCTTCTGTTTATGCTCTTATACTTGTTTTAGATTTTAATCTTAAAACATGTCATTTAATCGTGTTTTAACATTTGTATTGAATAACTTTCACGTAATGTAAGGATTAAAAAAATTGTAACCATTTAATGTTAAAACAAAAAATAAATAAATAGATTGCACTGTACTATTATTGTCAAGAGACATATGTACAAAAGGAAACAGCTGAAAAATTAGTAGTACAAGATATATTTCAATTGATTTTAGGAAAGAAGGAATTTATAACAATGTGAATAATAAAAGACTCGTACAAGAGATTCCATTGAGCATTATTTTTTGACTGATTCACTGATGAAAAATATTTGGCTGGTTTGTTTTTATTATAATTGAAGTGGTTACAACTGTTTTAAATATTTATTTGTTAGATTTTTAAGCACATTTGAAAAAAGATTAATTAAGAGCTTAGATACAAAATGCCTTGAACTTTAATCAAACTTTATTAAGTTGATAGATGAATATCATTTCAATGTATGAAACATACTTCATCATATTATCATCCTCTGGTGGTAGTCCTTCCTTTGATATCATCATCCACCAGTCTATTGGTTCTTACACCACCACTGTCTCCATTTATTCCTGTCCCAAGTCCTCTCCTTCATCCTCTTGTTACTTCCAATCATCACCTCATCTGTTAACTTTATTCTTCTTCCTCACTTCTTTTCTATTTCTACTGACCCTTCTGATACAGTTGTCAAGATTCCACTTCCTCCAACAGGATGCTCTAACCAATATATTCACGCATAAGTCTTGTTTCTTCTTTAATCCTGCTCATTCCTTACTCTATCTCACTTTCTCCATATTTTTATCTCAAAAGCCTTAATTCAGTAGATCTGCCTCTTCTTTATCATCCATGTTCACTTCGCTACAAGTCTATACAGCATTAACAATTTCTTCCATAACTTGGATTTATCTCATTTAGTCCAGGCTTTTACTACATATTAAACTCCTCTTCTGACGGAATGCTTCCTTTGCCATCGCTATCCTTTGTTTTATTTCCATTGCATTCTGCTAGTCCCGTGTTAGCATAGTCCTCAAATATCGGTTATTCTGTACTTTTTCTATTTGGTGTAGAATATAAATAAAGTTTGATTACATGTGTACTTGTAGTGGGAATTGAACAGTACAAGTCAGTCGGCTTCAAGTCGAACTGCCGATGAGAAGTGTGCATGCAACTGCTGTATTCAGTTGATACATGTAACACAATTTATATTTTTACCCTTATACATTTTATTATACAATGGACAGAAATCAATATACAAATATGTAATACACAGGATTATAATTTGTACACTATAATTACCGTTATTCATGTAAGTCTTTTTTTTACCGTAAAATAAAACATTATTTCATAAATTCAATTGAACTTTATTTGGGAGCAGTTTATTCCCTAACACTATTCTTCCTTCGCTTGTCCGTACGGCTAAATCCTTTTCATTGTTTACTTGCATTACTTTAGTTTTCTGTATTTATTTTCATTCCATACTCTTTCATTCTTTCCTCCAGACCTGTTAACAATCTTTGAAACATTTGTATGCCGTCAACTAGAATTACCATGACTTTAGCAAAACAAACACTGAAATATAAAAAAGAATTTCTGTTATTTTTTCATTACGAAACCTATTCCGTAACACTTTATATTTTGTAAACGATTAAAACTTCTTAAAAATTACAAAGTTAAATATCGTTATGATAATATATGCTTTTCATAGGACAGTGCATTTCATTGTGCAATATTATATTTGAATAAGGTAGAACAGGATTCGGTGATTATTTATCTTAACATTACATTTCTTTTTTTTTAGATTTGAAATCTTGCAAATAGCAAAAGATGTCTTATGTTGTAATTACCATATACAAAAATAATAAACTTCTCTAAAAGGATACATTTGAAAATGTGTTACAATATACTTATAAAAGAAATAGCTAGTAATGATATCGACAAGGTTGGTGAATTATTGGTTGTTACATAACAACAAATGTTCTTTTTTGTTTATGCTGAGTTCCTGAGCCAATTTAGATAAAATTAGATTGGAACCAGCAGGATAGCTTCCCTTTCAAAAAAAACATGTTTAGTTTAAAAATTATATCTGGACATCGACAAAAAAAGAACAGTTTCAGGTCGAATTGAGCAACTTTTTTTTAACCTCTAGTACTACCGTTAGGTATTGCTTCAGAGGACGAGATGAATATCCAGTAGTGTGTGAAAATGCCATACCTGACCAGGATTTGAACCCCGGACCTCCGGATGAAAGGCCGAGATGCTACCATTCATGCCGTGGAAAAGTTTTTGAGATTACAAGATTTTTAACTACCAGTAGTCTTTATGTCTAGATCAATTTAGTAATCAGGTTATAATGATGTAATTTAAATTCAATATCATTATATTTCGTTGTAGAGACCTGTAATAGATTGGCATGCTGATCAATCAACGCCTTACAAAAACTACTTAAGATAAATTGATGAAAATTTGTATACGTATTTTTCTTTCGGTGTAAGTGTACAGTAAAGAAGGATTTTTTGAAGTTTTGAGTTAAAAGGGTTAAAAAAGAGTAACAATGACATTTATTATTTTTAGAATTACATGGTAAAAAATGATTTTATCATCTTGATTTTTGTTGTGTAATCTACACTTGAATATCTAAAAACAATTTTTAGATTTTTGAAATTCGAACTTGAAAGGGGTAAAGAAAGGTAAAAAAGGTTTGAACTATGATTGCAAGTTTTCTCCATTTTTGAATATACTAAACAAGATGTTCAGTACATTTAGGCTTCCAAATAACCTTAAGATAAATATATAAAAACCATTTACGGGTTTTTTAAATTTTGATTTTTTAGGGATGCAAGCATGGCAGCTCAACCAACACAGCCTCTGCCACTGTTATTGTATGTGCGTGGCTGGCTGCACTAGTCTCCGGTTACTTGACTCAAAAAAAAAAAATTAAAAGAAATTTTACCACCATGCAAAACGCAAGTAACTATATAGAGTGGGCGAAGCCACGATGAGGATGATAGTATATATGTTTGTGTATATTTATATAACTGTGGGTATCTCATTTAACTTAAAGTATTGTTTTTTTTTTTGAATTAGCTATCACATATAGTTTCAACATTATACTAACATATATTTTCTTTTTTTCAGATTTAAGAACAAGCTAATTGGAAAAATCATCTTATGCTGTTACTACCATAAACAAAAATAATAATTAAACCTATCTAAAAGGATAAAAATGTGTTACGATAAGCTTATAAAAGAAATAGTTAATAATGATATCGACAAAGTTGTTGAATTATTGGTTGCCAATGAAGCTGAAATTAGATCGAAAATGACCAATTTTAGATCGTATTATTTATTTTATAAAGTAAAAAGCAAAGAAATGATTTCGGTTTTATTAGATTATTTTGAAAGTCGAAATATATTTGATATTTCCAATATTTTAACATCGATTATTAATGTAGCTATTATAAACGGAATGGATATCGATATGATACAACAATTGATCGATAAAGGTGGAAATGTTAATAGTACTGACATGAGAGGTATTTCCCCTTTATTACAATCTGTAATAAGTAAAAGAAATGTAAGTCTTATGAAATATATTATAGAAAACGGAGCGAATGTTAATGAGATATGCGATGATGATAAAAATACAATATTACATTTAGCTGTTAGTAAATTTTGTGAGGATAATGATGATGATTTGGAAAGGATAAAATTGTTAATAGATTATGGCGCAGATGTAAACACTCTGAACCAGTTTAATGAATTACCCATGACAAAATCTTCATCTACAACGAGTGATGATCTATGGTTTGAACTTATAAAGAGGGGAACTTACATCAATGAACGAAAAAAATATGACGACAAAACTAATATATTATGTTATGCTTTAAATAAGAAAGGTAGAAGTCTGGAATTAATTCATAAATTGATTGTGATGGGTGCAGATGTTAATGCAGTGGATAGGGTACCTGATACACCATTGGTATTAGCGTTGAAAAATAATTATGATAAAGATTTTGTTGTTGAACTGATTCGTAATGGGGCAAGTGTTAATACAACTTATGTTACTTATGATGTGATGAATTCTAATCCACTTTTAATGGCCATGGAACTTAAAAGAAGCAAGGAAATTATCTCAACCCTCATTAAATATCGGGCTGATGTAAACTGGGTCGGTAGATATGAAATAACGCCTTTGATGTTCGCAATAAAAAATAATTATAAAGTAGATATAATTGATAGATTGATACATCACGGTGCTAAGATTAATATGCAAGATTATTATGGATTAACACCATTAATGCATGCGATGAAAATAAATGATAAGGAAATTATCAGAAGACTGATTAATTCAGGAGCAAATGTAAATGAAGTCGATAAAGAAGGAAGATCTTGTTTATTATATGCGGTTATGTATACTACTGATGAAGAAGTAATCAATTTATTAATCGATAAAGGGGCTGATTTAAGTCAACTTAACAAACATCATGATGATTTACTGTTTTCTATAGAACTTACGAAGAATAATAGTAATAAATATGCCGTTAAAGTAATCGAAAATTGTGAAGTATCTTGCCAGAAAATATTTTTAAATTATTTAGTCAGATTAAATATGAATAAAAGAATTATTTTCGATGTTATTTGTAAAGGTGCTGATGTTAATGCGGTAGATGAAAGTGGATGTACACCTTTAATTAACGCTGTTATTAATAAATGTGACTACGAAGTCATTATTAAACTCATAGAAAGCGGAGCTGATGTGAATGTAAAAGATAAAGATGGTGTCTCACCATTAGCACATGCTGCTGTTTCCTCTGATAGTAAAGAACTCATGAAAATTCTTGTTAATTACGGAGCTAACATTAATACACAGGATAAAAATGGGGAAACAATTTTAATGCGTATGTTGCGGTCTAATAGCAAGAAAGAATTGATTAGTAATGTTATTAAATTAGAAGCCGATGTGAATTTAAGGAATAATCGTGATGAGACACCTTTAATGGTCGCCATTTATTCTTTTTATGAGTTTTTAATCCCCGATTTGGGCATTATTACCTTGCTGATTAAAAATGGTGCAAATGTAAATGATACCAATAAAGAAGGTTATAGTCCTTTAATGTATGCGCTATCAAATAAATGTTGTGGTGACGATAACATTTTTCGCTTACTTTTGGATTGCGGTGCAGATTTGTGTAATTATCTGAAAAATCTTGGTAACGGTAAAGTTCCTTTAATTCGTGCTGCAGGTAGGAATAGAAATGTTGAAAAAGTAATTGAAGTGTTAAGGTATAAGAAAGATATCTTTGAAGTCGATAGATGGGGAAATATATTTTTAGTAGATTTAGTTAAATTGATTAAATATAAAGAACTTGCGCTTACCTTGTTCCGTGATCATATTAATATTTTAAAGCAAGATTCACAGATGATAAATAAAATCGTCAGCAATGCTGTGGATATAGAGTTTATGGATAAACTTATTAATTTATTTGGCATTGATATCAACAATGTAGACAGGGAAGGAAAGACACCATTAATGTATGCCGTTATTCATCACAGAAGCGGATCATTAATTAATACAATGATAGAAAAAGGGGCATATCCTAAATGGTTAGATCATGATTTAAATACGCCCCTTCATTTTGCTGATTCAGAAGATGTTATAGATACATTAATTATATATTGTAATGCAGATATTAATGCTAAAAATACTTTTTTTGTGACTCCATATGAATATGCTTCACATCATTGTACTTTTGTGCAAACTCTTAAGGCGTATATTAAACATTTAGTTTTAATATCTTCAGAAGAAAGTATCAAAGAATCAGAGAAGTACTCTGAATATAATTATCATATTAATGAATGTAAAACCGAGTTGGATAAAATGAAGCATGCAAATATAATTAATAATTTATCATATTATAAATTTTGTGGTAAATTATCTAAAAATGAGAAAAAACTTTTTTCAGAATCTGAAGATCTTTTTAATTGTGAGAAAAAGAAAGATGAAATCAGAGAATTTTATATTTATCGTAGCGTAATTAATATGAAAATAAAAACATATAAAATGAATATGATAAAAAGAAAATTATTAAAATATTTGGAAAATTTAATCATTGAAAGTACTTTTTGTTTGAAGGAAAATGAAGATCCAAACAGTGTACATAAATTACATGTATTGAATAATAGTGATGATGATAGAACTTCATACTTGATGTCTGAAAACATTTCTCTTGGTTTCGATAACTTATATTGTATTTCTAAGTATTTGAGTTGTATGCAAATTATTAAACTATTTCTTGTTTCAATGCAGAGTTGATATACCTGTTTAGATATTTCAGAATGAAAAGCTGTAAAAAAAAGAATAATTAATAACATACATAATGGGAATGACCGATATGTAAATGCTACGTCAATTATTCACATAACCATTATTAAGGAAACAATTTGTCATTCCAATATATTTTAAGTTGCCGTTTTCGCACAGACTATACACTCCTTTTTCTGTTATAGAAGGATCTTCCTTATTTATATATTTTATTATTTGTTGTATATGCTGTTTTTTTAATTTAGATGTTTTAAATATTTTGTTAAATTTATTATAATTTATACTGTATTAGATTTAGCGTATTCATTTATTGTATTGTTTTTATTTTGTCCTTTATGTATATTTTATTGTTTTATTCTGGTATATAATTTATTTATTAAGGTAGTATCATATCCGTTATTTAAAGCTAAATGTTTAATGTTATTTATTTTGTTATTTAATTTTAAATTATTGAATTTTAAGTAATTTATTGCTGTGTAAATTAGTGAATTAAAAGTTGCAATTTTTTGACTCTAAGGATGAAATTTATTATAGTGTCCTGCTTGGTTGGCTTTCTATATATGTTTATATTGATTTTATTACTAATAAAACTTTGTTAAATTTTATGTCCAAATTATCATTGCTGTTATTATTTTCCCTATTTAAAGTGAATTTGATATTATTATTTAAAGAATTCATTTTTTCAATTGTTTTCTTCATCGTTAAATTATTGGTTATATATTATTAAAATGTCATCTATACATCTTTTATATAAAATAATTTGATTTTTATTTATTATATTAATTAACTACTAGTTTACTAGTTCACTCATAAATATATCAGCTAAAATATCAGAAAGTGGAGAACCCATCCTTAGACACTTTTCTTCTGCTTGGAAAATTAAATAAAAAAAAAACCCAATTTCTGACCGACTAGTCTGTTGTTAATTTAGAAGTGTATAGATGCCAGCTATTGGCAGATCTCAATATTTTGATATATACATGACAATAAAATAAACAAACAATAATGTTTTGCAAATTTTTAAAAACATTTTTTTAAAGCAAAAATATATTGTAGCATAGAAAACTAGGACAGATATGAAGCGATAGAAATTTGCTTACGTTTAAGTAAATGTTCACTAATGGCGTAATGAAGATAACTAATTTTACAAAAAAAAAATTTCTGTTGTCATCTTAAACAGTTGATTGAAATTATCCTACTTTATCAAATCGTTTAGACTAGACTGTCTTCGACATGCTTTTCAAAAACTCAACAGAAATCTTACTGTACATGATTTCACTAAAATCACTTCTGCATTTGGTAATTTATCAGTAATTAATATGCAGTCATAAACCAGTATGTGTATGTAATCTGGATTTATACTTAACATAGTGTACCATTAAGAATTTTCCTGTATTGTGATTTTTGTTGCAGTGTAAAAAAAGTTCATAATTTTTGTTTGGTTTTGGGTTAGTGTTTATGTTTTATCAAAAATCTGTTTTGGAATCTTTAATATTTTCATTTAGAGGAACTGTTGGTATGCAGGCATGGGCATATCTTGTACAAGCTGAACAGACACATAGAAATATGGTGACGATATACTCCACTGTTTGCCACTCATCTTGCAAGGACATTCATAATTTATGTGGTAATCTGCTAACCTATGCGTCATGCATAATTTCACTTTATTCATGTACTTATTTACTCTTTAACTGTTGTTACGAGTAATCCATCATAAGAAATGAATAACGAGTTAACGAGTTAAACATTTTTTTATACAAATAAATGGACTTATTTTCATTAGTTTACATACAATGTTAACTTTAGGCGGAAAAGACATAAATAGACAAGAGCAGGAAATAAACATAATTTACTTCAGACTGTGTGTACTTGTATGCGACCTATATATTATTTTTGTTTTTTATTGTTTTTATTCTATTCATTATAATATCTACAGTTTTTTTAGTTACTTATATTTTATGTATAATGATTATTAATCTTTGAACAATTGAATTTCTTATACAGTTTATAATGAAGCTACATTATTTTTACAATTAAAGACAATTTTTAAGTAAAGTGTTTTGTTGTTAAATTAAATGTACAATTTTTGTATTACATGGGCTTTTTTCAATATATTTTCACATTTCAAAAAATAAGATTAATTTTAAAAAAGTTGCTTTTAAATAAATTATTATCAAATGATTGAAGTTGTTCAAATGTTGCTGAATTGAGTATATTTTATGACGTTCACACATAAACTAGGATGTGGTGTTATAGGTGATAATGTAGCTAATGTAAATTTTTAAATTTTGTTAGGCTAATACCTGAATTCTAACAATTTTTTTTTTACAAGATTGCTGTTATTTTCTGTTTCCCTTCATGGGTTTCATTGTTTTTATGTACAAAATTTTATTCGGGTGACCGTAGAAATGTCGAATATAGAACGAAACTAACACTCACGAAAGAACGGCTAGGTTCTATGTAAATGGGGAAAAAATCATGCGTACTTTATTAGGGCGATGTTATCTATGAAATATAGACGTTAACATTAATTATAAGTAATGGTTTAATACAGTACATAGGTACACTGCACAAAAAATATTTTACAAAATAGTGTATTTCCTAATACACTCGTAAGCATTTACCGAACTGTTTGATTTAAAAACTCACTACAGTATGTACTGTATTACATGTTCAAATCATACTTGGTAATCGCCTTAAAAAGTAAAAAACAGTACTTAATACATTAAAATTACTGTAAATTAAATTATCAAAACTAACCTAATTTTGGATTACATTTTTAAAAAATTGTAATTTTTTCCTTTTCTCGCTCGTTTGTAAATCCGTGTGAAGTTTCTGTGTATTCTTGCATGGCATCTTCAATTCTGCGCGTAAAGATTAAGCTTCTATTCAGAGATGAATCAACATCTATAAAAAAACTGGGTTTGATCATGGGGTCTTCGGTAAGCGTTTTGACATTTAACTGTTTTACAGGGATCGTATCTTCTACCACTTCACCACTACTTGCACCATTAAATCTTCCAGATGTTAGTCTTCTCGTATGTTTAGGAGATTTTTCAATATCTGTGTCATCTACTTCATCAAACCCATTTTTCCCTATTGCTTTGGCGTTATTTACCCTGGAGTCTCGATGTCACCAGTACCTTCCAGCGGTTCTGTTTTTGAAGCAGCTTCTTCCAGTAGACGCCAGGGTTGACACTTTCAGTTCATCTAATGGAGATTTGATGCACATAATGCAGCAGCAATATTAAATTTCTTCCAACATGTTGTAACATTCAGCTCAGGATCGGAATCCATCGCGTCTAAAATAATTTTAAATGTTCTTCTGATGTAATATAATTTAAACGATTGAATAATTACCTGATTCATAGGTTGCAATAAAGCGGTAGTGCTTGGCATAAGAAAAATTACTTTTATTTTGGGATGAACTGTTTGGATTTCCTGTGGATGACCGGGAGCATTGTCTTAGACTAAAAGAGACTTAAAGTTAAGGTTTTTTGATTTTAAATATTTTTCAACTTCGGGTACAAAACAGTTTTTGAATCAGTTCATGAAAAATGAATCTGAAATCCACGCTTTTTTATTGGATCGCCAAAATAGTAGTAACAGCGTCTTATTTTTAATTTTCAACGCGTGCGGGTTTTGAATCTGTAAATCATTAGCGGTTTAATTAATCAATCACCGGCTGGAATTGCACAAAGCAAAATCTTTACTCTGTTTTTTTGCTACCTTGTACCCCGGTGATGATCGTTCATTTTTTAAGATGATGGTCCTATCGGGTATTATACAGTTTCCAAAACAGGCCTGTCTCATCCGCGTTAAAAATCTGCTCTGGCTTGTATTTATTAATCTCAATTTAAAAATTGCGCTGGTAAGTTTCTGCGGTTACTTTATCTACTGATGCAGCCCCTACAACTTTTACGTTGTGTAAAGATTGTCTGAAAATCAGGCTTCTGAAACTTGGAACAGGTAACAGCATCTTTTGGCACGGCCCTTGATCAAAATGATCGTACAGTCTCTTAGCTTTTTCACGAATAATAGGTCCATTTACTGGAAACCCGTTTTTGATTCTGATCTTCGATCTTCTTCACTGCGAGCTGCAATTTTAGCTAAATTTGGAGCTAAAATTAGTGAGGGTGCTGCTTCAGAAAATTTGGAAAATGGGCCTTTTCAAGGCCATGGTTAAAGTTTTCTGTTAAATAAAAGAACTGAAAAAAAATTAATCAAATAGAATAGCTGAAAGCAGGATAATAATCTAATACTACACTTTATCACATTCAAGAATATGGTACACGGTTTTTAAGCACATTGTACTTAAAAACCCGTTTCGGTTTAACGGAATAAATAATAAAATATCAATACAGATAATATTTTTTATTATTATTAGATAATAACTTCATAAAATGTACGCTTAAAAACACTACAGTCCAATGGTGCTTAATCTAAATTTCTATCTACACAGAAACAAATACGTAATTAGTTTTTACTAACTACCATCTCTTTCCCCCTTCCAGCGTGTTTTCGGACAGATTTGGCGATCAAAGAGCCCTTGCTTTCCGCCATCTTCTGATTGCAACTGCAAAAACAACTAAACCGCTTTCATATTCCTTCCACTGGCTAAACTATATAAGGGAACGTACAAGGAACGTTCCATACACACGCAGAGTAAAAAAAAAACTACCTTCCTCCAGCACGCCAGGGTCGGCACTACGGGAACGACAGTGCTCTCTCTCCCTCGTACCTTTCGTGCAGCTTCCTATGTGCGCATGCACACAACAGCCAAACACCACGCAGTTGGAATTGTGAAGCGCACAGTTTCGTACAAAGAGTATAATATATTTTTCATAAACTGGGGGATGGCTACTAACATTAAACTTAAGGATTATATATTGTACAAGTATAAAGAAAGAATTAAAGAAAAAAAGGACTCATATTAAATGTTATCGATAATATCAAGTGTAGAAATTGGGAGTGCTGCAGTTCCACAGTGCCAAAACGCCAACCGACGCTGATTACACGACCGTTACTTCTGCTCAAATGAATTACTTTACAGTACGTACTGAACTGCCACAATCTGAAACTCTATATGTACAATATTGGCAATTTGTTTATTCATACAGGTGACTATTATCCTGTCCGTCACTGAAAAGCAAATATAATGAAGAAATTTCTCTACTTTATCTTTAAAAACAAATACTGCGCTGCGCTGTACAGTACGAAAAATATCATAGAGTATTTTCGTACTGTATTAATTTATTATTTTTTTGTGTGCGATAATTGGTTTGCTTGGCATTTCTCCCGCCACCACCCCATTCGTTCACCCTGAAGCATAAGACCGAATGTCTGTGCCACAAACGGCTACTGAGCCTCGAAACAGTTTAGCGACCAGTGTCCTAAATAACTGTTAGGGCTTACCTACCAGCGTGAGCGGACTAAGCGTGGTGCCATACACCACCGGCTTACGTGTCCCAACCGCTCACTTGTCGTATATTTACTAAAATGGGTAGGCGTACCCCGTCAACTACTAAAAAAATATATACATCGATAAATAAAATCTAACTCGTCTAGGCAGCAATTCGCTGCCACGCCTAGGTCACTGAATGCCAGCAAGTACCTGTCCACCATTTTATAGCGCTTGGAGCCATAATAATTGACTGGTGGTCAGCCATACTCAGGGTTAGCTTCTCCCGGCAATGCGGTAAGAGTGTTTTCCTTAAGTAAACTACGGATGCCGGTTGAACAAAGCAACCGCATCTAGGAACTCCCACAGTCCGACAATGCGACTCTCGATACATTGACAGCTTGTGAGTGGCCAATTTTTCCCCCTTGATCTCTAAGTTACAGGGTGCTCGGTCTCAGAATTATTTTAAGTTTGATGATAATTTTTATACTCAAGAAAATATCTTACCAGTTTTCCGTTATCATGTCAGATTTATTTACAAAATTTTTAAAATAAAATTGTGTATAGCATTACTCATGTTCATGATACTTTAGACTAAGTATGTTGATAAGAAAGGTAGACTTATGGGCTCATAAGCAACATCAGGAATTGGGTGGAGCAAAAGCATGGTAACACAGGCTACGAATTCACCCAGTTCCTATCTGTTCATGTATGTTTTCAGGACTATCTGTACAGGATGGGCAGATGCCATACAAGTTGTTGTCACGATTGTGGCGGACTGGTGTTTTTTGAACTAGATGGCACGACTTAAGAGTAGTGCTCGAGGATCAGGGTGTGAAGGGGACCAACAAAAAAATTGAGGTGATGCTCAGGAATAGCAAATGGGAATGTATCTCGACTATGATCACATCAATGATAGGAGAGAAGGCGAATGAAGAGTGGGGATGACAAGCTGAGCAGATGTGGATCGATAGAGACATGGAGTTCGATGACAGGTGATCAATCAAGGGGGGCCAGCTTCTGGGGGTGGGCAGCCACCGGGTTGGTCTAGTGGTGAACGCGTCTTCCCAAATCAGCTGATTTGGAAGTCGAGACTTCCAGCGTTCAAGTCCTAGTAAAGCCAGCTATTTTTACACGGATTTGAATACTAAATCGTGGATACCGGTGTTCTTTGGTGGTTGGGTTTCAATTAACCACACATCTCAGGTATGGTCGACCTGAGAATGTACAAGACTACACTTCATTCACACTCATACATATCATCCTCATTCATCCTCTGAAGTATTATCTAAATGGTAGTTACCGGAGGCTAAACAGGAAAAAGAAAGAAAGCTTCTGGGGGTGGGCGGCAGGGGCTCCTCAGAGTCATCACTCTTCGATCGCCCCCTGGGGACGCCTTCCAGTCATCTGGATTTGGATAGTAGAGTGCCTGGGTGATCATGTAGGGGCTGTACATACCATATGGCCTTAGATCCAGACCCTGCATGATAAGAGGGGAGGTTTTTTGGCAGGTGAGAACCCCATACTGCCGTCAGTGCGGGCCTGATGGCGGTTGGCAGAGTTTTTCCTCTCTTTATGGAATAAAAAAAAAAAAGTATGTTGATGATATTTTTGTGGTCTATTATCCCATTATATATAATGAATATCTAATAATTTTGAACAAGTTAAATTCTTACCGTAATGAATTTAAATTTACTTTTGAAACTGATAAAAGGAGAAGATTAAATTACTTAGATGTTAGTAATGAAATCAATAATAAAAATAATCAATTAATAACTTCAATATACAGGAAACCCACAACCAAGTAAACCACTGTACATAGATATTAAAATCATCAGTGGTCACACAAGAGTTAATACATATATATATAACATGATTATAAGAGCAATTAATTACACAAAGTATAATGAAAATGAGAATAATAAATTAAATACAGAAATAGATGTTATAAAACAAATTACTAAATATAATGTGAATCTTTAGTAGATTGTTTATGTCAAAAATAAACAATAAATACATATTTAATACCAATAAATAACATAAAAATTGATTATGTATATTTAAAATATGTATATACTGATAATATTGTTAAAAACATAACAAGGATTTACGATAAACATTTATTTAAACCTGCATACCACTCAAATAACCATTTAATAAAATATTTAAAAAATAATACACGTACTGATTCATACGATTTACACAATTTATGTGGTATTTATAAAATAAAATGCAATGAATGTTTTTATAGGTAACACCATTAGATCTTTTAAAACTAGATTTGATGGACACTTTAGATATTATAAAAGTAGAAAATTTGGTTTTTCTAATGTTTGTAATCATCCTATTAATACACATTCAATATCCAATTACAGAGAATGAGGATGATACATTCTTAAAAGCTGCTGTAGATAGCAGCACTTGTTAAGACATTGATATAATTCTTAAACTATGTACGTAACTTTGGTTAGCTAGTCGACATGGATTTCTGTTATGTTAAATTATTTATTTTTAATTTAATTTTAGTAAATGGCTTCATATCTCTGTATTTTAATTTTAAGTCTTAAGTAAAATATAAAATGAGGGTAATTCTGAGCAATTATTTCCCTAACCACAACTTTTCCCATATTGTAATATTATCATATTAAAGGTATTAAAGAGAAAACAAGAGAAAAAATTTGCCACAATGTTCATAGGTAATGTGAATGAGTAGTTGAAGATAACCCAGGCATTAAAAGTTAAGATCCAACTGGTAAACGGGGAGGCTCATTACAGTGAAATGACACTCTTCCAAGATTGTGTTATGCTTCACTCTGGAATCCAATCAGGAGGAGAGAGGAAAAAAGATTAGGTTTCCATCAGTTAACCCACTGGGTTAATGGATTTACAGTTTAATAGAAAAATATATCGGAGGTTAGGTCAAGTCAAGCAATTATAAGTGTTTTTCCCACCTCATACTTTCGTTATTCCCATTATTTAATTATGTTTTTAGTTAATTTTTATGTTTGTTGTGCTGTTGCATAACTTTTTATTTGATGTAGTTTGATTACATGTACTCAATTTTATTTTTTGTTGTTTAGTTGTTTTCGTTGTTAATTCCTGTTTTTTATTGATTATCACCATTATTTACGAGTTTAAAATTATAATTTTTACCTTCAGCCTACGGTTGTTAGGACTTGTTTATTGGCAAAGGCAAACTGTTGCATTTGTTCGTGGTAAACAGAATAAACAATTATTTAATTTATTAGTTTAAGTTACAATTAATTATGTCCCGATTTGATGAATCGCAGGATATCTTCAGTAGCCTTTGTGGTGGTTCATCAATTCGGGTGGGGGCGACTGTCAAGAAGGCCTCTAGGTATACTCTGTGCAGTACTCGAAGGGGTATGGGTATGGTCATTGTAGCAAGAGAGATAGATGACTCTTCGGCACAAAGTGTACAGGAGGAGACATATGAAAGAGAGTATCCGCCGTTATCATCAGACTATACCGGCCGCGACTCCGGTAACGAGTAAGGTTGAGATGGACAATGATTATATGGAGAAGATTAAACCGACTAATAAACGGTCACAATCGCGGTCTCCGCCACAAGAGGAGACAACATGCTATTGGAGAAGGTTCTGATGCGCTGATCGTAGTAAGGGGGATTCATCAGCTGGGGTCCTTGACGGGAGCCATGCTATGCTAACTGGAAAGGAATGTCCTGTGTTGACAAGCTCTGCAATCATGATCGACCTTAAAGAACATTTTGCTGGGATTGGAATACTGCATGGCTTGCTGCAGATAATTCAGAATACGAAGTGTGGGATTAAAGAGGGCTTGGTGGATTTGGTGAGGGCACTGAACACGGTTGCCTGGTCTGGACTACTACAAGAGTCGCTGGGGAGGGACTGTGAAGCTGTTCCATCTGTGTCAGACGCTGCGACGCAACCCCCCAACAAGGACCGTGATCTGAATGACATTCTGTCACGGTCGAAAAGTTAATTGATGTCGTGGATGGCCAGCCAGTGCGATGTCGCTGGTAGATCGTGTTATAGAAAAGTCTTCAGCTGTGGTATACATGTTGATTTATTGACCAAGCCGGGAGAGTGTCATGGAATGTGCTCTGGGGTTGCAGCAGGAGATATTGTAGAAGATAGTTCCCCATTTTTGGGACGAAGTGAGGATATGTCGACGAACAAACGCTCTATATACTACGATTCTGGTGAGGAGGAGTTCTCCCGCACTTGTGTTTCTACTACCGGCTGACAAGATCGGTCGATTGCGGACGGGGGTCAAGGTGGTGTAGCACAAATCTAGTCAGAAGGCGCGCTCTTGTACGACGCTCCACCCCAGCAGTGACGGAGAGCGGCACAGTTGTTGTCTGTGCTACAGGCAGTTGTATGCGGAGCTGGTAAAGAAAGTCAAGTAGTCAATGGCGGATCGGGAAGTTGGTGTTATCCTGTCCTTGCGTCAGGGCGCTGGAGAAGAACTATGTATAAGAGTGAGGGGGGTGCCGAGAAGGCTGTAGCGTTAAAAAAGGTTCTTCGTGCAGTGCGTCTGATTTAAAAACGACGGATAGTCGACTACAGTGGTTCACATCCACGACTTTGAAGATGATGCGAGTGAGACCGAGGTTGCGAAAGCAGCGAGACAGACGGTTGAGGCAGATGTTGGTTTTTCGGATATCCTCACTACGCCCAGCGTTTGTAAAGACACCGTTATTACGTCTTATGGAGCAGCCAAGAAACTGATTGCTACGCGTGTGAGAATTGGCTGGGTCGGCTATGAGACCATTTCACTCCACAAGTCCTGTTTAATGGAGAGCCAATTGCTCTCTCTCCTGACGTCCAATTTCTTGATTTACTTTTTGACAGTTGTCTTACGTGGACAAACACAAAGAGTTAAAGGAGAGATGTCTAAAAATTCTAGATATGCTAAGAGTCCTTAGCAACACGTGATCGGTCAGTAGGGAACTGACCGATCACGTTTGTAATGTTTTTATTATTCTTTTGTCCGATCCTGATTGTATCGTCTACTCTTCAGCGCATCGTACCGTACTTACGATGCTGCAAACCACTCTTTTCTTCGTCTTGCCACTGGTGAATTACATGGCATTTTCGAACACTACAAAAATTGTCATTGGTTTCAGAAGTGTTCTGGTTTTGAATTGTCGCGCAAGCGTAAAATGGGTTTATATAGTTCCCAACCACTCATTCTGCGGCGCTGGAGTATGCTTTAATATTGAACACTTAATTGTATTTTACGCCATAAGGATCCTCTATCCAGTTATATAGTGTTACTAAGGGACATACGGCGCGTCCTACAAAATCACAAGAATGTACTAGACAGTATTATTATTTCTAAAAAGATTAATATACTTAATAATATCTAAGTCGTTAAAAGATATTAGCGTTTGATGTATTAACGTAACTGTTACGTTCCTTTACTATTTTAATTTTATTCCTATTATCTTAGTTGTCATGATAGTTTTACTAATATTTTTACCCGAGCGAAAACGAGTGCACGTTTTTCGGCCCCCCAAAAAAAAAAATACACAACATATCTAGTTTAATGAAGATAATTCTCTTTTGTCTACCAGTCTGTTTTAAAAAAAAATGTTATGTTTAAATATCTACCTCTATATAATAACATACAATCCAAGCTAAAGTTCACAAAATACAAACTTATTTCAATGCTCAAAAGTAATTGAAAAGCAGCTTTTTACTTCCTCGTACAAAGTACTGCGATCGCGAAAAATTTCGGTTTTCAAATTTCATTTTGATCAGTTTCGGTGTGATGTCTGTACGTATAGCTGTGCACATTGCGTGCGAGCAGATTATTACGGTTGTAACAGTTAGATGGTCATTCTTTTACGAAAATATCTCATAGCTCCGTATACTTAAATAATATGAAGTACATTATCATAGTTAGTAGCGCTGTTGGCCTATGTGCACAGCAATATGCCGCCCACTATATATGATTCGCATAACTCAAAAACCATTAGAATGTTAAAATTTTGGATTTAGTACTGTTGTAACGTTTAGTTGTGCACTTCCCCTTTTGATTGCAGTCGACTGGGCCAAAACTCTCCAAACAAATCTGTATTTTGGACTTTTTCTTAACTGTAGCAATCAGCCCTCATCAATGACTTTACAACAATATATCTTAAGTGGTAGTTATTTTCACTGGTTCGAGAGTTATACCCAAATGAAATATTTGTAACTTACAAGGGGAAAGCACATCGGTTCAAATCAGAGTTCATATACATATGTTTTTTAACTTTCTTTTTTTAATTTAAATATATTGATTTATTAATAATTATTAACCTCAGATTGTAAAAAAATTACAATAAATAATTTAATAAAAAAAAAAATCGTAAGTTATTAGTAAAAAAAAAAAAAATCACTATGTACTTTTAGAAATTTGTATATGTAATTTAATAGGCATATATGGAAGTTATGTGGTGTACTCTCAAGTTTTTGTATAGGGTCATTCACGGGAACCGGATGTTTTTGAAGTGGATTGTACTCGGGCGTTCGTGGTGGGAGGGGCATGTGGCTGGTGTCTGACGTTTCCTTTGTTCATAGCATGTACATTTTAGTCGTCGAGATGGAGTCGTGGACGCTAGACCAACACCTGTATGCGTATGACAGTTTTGTTCGAAATGACGAATCCGTAACTGCTGTTCAGCGATATTTCCGCCGTCAGTTTAATATCCATCGTAATGCAAGCGTCCCTTCTCGTAACACAATATTGCGACGGGTAAACAACCTTCGAACAAGCGGTTCAATATTCAAGAAAAAACCACCGCGTTCCCGACGAACTGCTAGCACTCCGGAGAACATCGAACGAGTAGGGGAAGCCGTTGTCAGCAGCCTACGCCGCTCTATTCAGAGGCATTCAGCAGCGCTTCAAATGAGCACAAGTACGGTAAGACGGATTCTGCATACAGACCTGCATTTCCATCCTTACAAGATAGCCGTCGTGCAGCAGTTAAACAAACGAGCAAGATTTCACGCAGCGATTACAATTTTGTCGACAAACGCTTACAGTTTTTGAATAAAATGAAAATTTGTTATAGTTAATGAGTGACGAAGCCCGTTTTCATCTGAATGGCTTCAACAAACAGAATTGCCGGTATCGGGCAGAAAGAAACCCGCATCCGCTTCACGAGAGACCACTTCATAGCCCAAAGGTAACCAACTGGTGTGCAATAGGAAAGGACGGTGTTATTGGAGCGTATTTTTTTTAAGAAAATGACGCTGCCGTAACTGTAACAGCTAATCGTTACATTGCGATGTTGAATACGTTTTTCATCCGAGTTACGAAACCGGAGAATCGATTTTCAAAATGTGTTATTCCAGCAGGATGGAGCACAGCGCACACAGCGAGGGCTGTTCTCCGTAACTTGTTTCCGGGACGGATCGTTTCCAGATTCGGCGACATTCCTTGGCCCCCCGACTTTAGTTGTGATTTTATTTCTGTGGGGGTTTCTGAAATCGCGTGTGTACGGTAATAACCGCGTACATTGGAGGATCCTAAAGATCGCAATTCGTCATCCAGATTGTTGTAGACATGCTGCAAAGAACTGAGGCCAGTTACTGTGAAAGGCTACAATGTATTGCCCAAAATGGACATCACTTGCCGGTCATAATTTTTCGTTCATGAGTAAGAAACAAATGCTTTGATTTAACATGTGTTTCAATACAAATAAAACTTTTTTAAAGTAAATATTCAATTTTTTATGATTATTTTAAAAACATCCGGTTCCCGTGAACGAACCTGTATATAGCAATCTAAGAGCACTAAAAAAATGATGAATCATCAAACATTGCACTACGAAAATATGTTACTTTTTAAAGTTAATCTAACATATTCTATCGGTTACACAAAAGTAGATTTTTTTTAAATAGTGTAATTTACTTTTCATGATCGAACCTGATAAGTTCAGACAAATAACTACAGCATGTAAAAGCAGTTCATTTTTAATAAGGTTTATTGAACTATTCACTTGATATTTTAAATATGTTTATCTTAAATGGGGTTTATAAAATTTTCCTGATTAACCAAAAAATTATGATTTCAAATCCCATTTAAGCATGCTGCTTACCTGACCGTAATGTGGTTCCTGGTGCTATACATTTCAAATAAGTGTACTTACATTTCATACCTATAGTCAGTCTTGGCAATCAAGAAACATTTTTTTATTTGTAGACTTATTCCAAGAAATAACTAGTTTTCAGTGGGACAGCCTTCCCACATGATTTCTTTTACAAAGTAGTGATTTATCATTTTCAATTATTTTACTCCATAGCAGTAGTACACACTTAAACTTCAAAGTATAAACTTAGAGAAAATTGTTTTTAAAATCTACCTGTGTAATGCCCAAAATAGAAAAGCAGCTTTTTGTATACAAAACTGGAATTATGTGTAGCCACAAATTAAAATAATAATTTTTTTTATTCTAATCAATAGAGTATATAGAAATATATACTCTATATAATCAAAAGAGTATAGATCACACAAGAAATATATTACTCCACTGATGAAAAAAATTACTACCTTTAACAAAATTGTTGGAATTTTTCTTAGAACAGTTGTATAAACAGTATTATACATTTTTATTTATTAACGAACTACTTACCAATTCATCCCATTACTACTGCTTTTAAGTCGTTCCTTTGATTCAATTCTTTATACTGAATGAATCAGGAATCGGTTTATAGAAGAAAATGATTCTATTTACGATTCTCAACAATGAATTAGACGATAGGAAACCAAATCTTTCTCGGTTACAATTTTATTCGATTCATAGCAAGAGTCGAATAAGAGAAGAATTGAAGACATTAGTATATATGCATCAACAGAGTATGAAGAGCGATAAACCGCTAAACATGAGTGAAGGAGAGAGCATATGCATTAGAGTTTGCATTACTGGTAGTGGTGGCAAGGAAAAGAATTGCTGAATTGGATGAACAATTCTTATTTACGAATCCTTTCTTAAAATCAATTCCTGAACAAAAATCGTTTATCCCACTGCTAATAAGCAGTGGCGGCTTATGTACAAGCACTGTGGAACTGCAGCACCCCTAATTCGAATTAATATTATCAATAACATTTAATACTTGTACAATAAATAACCCTTAAGCTTAATGTCAGTAGCCACCCCTCAGCTTATGAAAATGGTACAAATATATTTGTATGGAACTGTGCACTTCACAGTTCCAATGACATGGTGTTTGACTGTTGTGTGCATGTGCACATACGAAGCTGCACACGAGGCAGACAGCTAGCACGCACTGTCGCTCCTGCAATGCTGGTGGAAGGTATTTC
Organism: Lycorma delicatula; assembly: GCF_047948215.1. NCBI lineage: Eukaryota > Metazoa > Arthropoda > Insecta > Hemiptera > Fulgoridae > Lycorma > Lycorma delicatula. The sequence continues at coordinate 20,854,956 of NC_134467.1, forward strand.
TTCTTTTTTTTTACTCCACGTGTAAAGAATGTTATGTTGTTCGTTCCCTTTTCTAGTCGGTGGAAGGAATATGAAAGCAGTTTAGTTTGTTTTTTCGGTAGCGATCAAAACATGGCGGAAAGCAGGGACACTTTGATCACCAAATCTTTCCAAAAAACACACTGGAAGAGTGAAAAAGAAGGTAGTAAAAACTTAGTAAAAACTAATTATGTATTTGTTTCTGTGTACATAGAAATTTAAATTAAGCAATGTTGGATTATAGTATTTTTAAGGATTTTATTTAATTATGCAATAACACTAAAAAATATGATCTATATTGACATATTATTTATTCGGTTAAATCAAATACTGTATTCCATACTCTTCTGGGGGTAAAAATGTAGAATTGGATTATTATCCTGCTTCCAGCTATTCTATTTGATTAATTTTTTTCAGTTCTTTTATTTTACAGAAAACTTGTAACTATGGCCTTGAAAAGGACCAGAAAAAATTTACTGGAGCAGCACTTAGAGGGCTACCATGTAACGTCAGGTGTCCGAGTCTTCTTCGGAAGGCGATTTAATTTGGCGGAATTATGTCCCTCGGGGCATCTCTCCCGAGGCCGGACTGAACACTGTGGAATGTAATCAGTACGAGGGCAAGAAGATGACCTCTGTTAAAGCCACTACTGGCAAGGAACGGAGGGGGTGGTGTAGCTATCGAACACGCTATGATGGCGGGATCTTCTCCCCTAAGGGGTGGGGGGGGGATGGAGCAGCACCACCACTAATTTTAGCTACAAGCCGCCTGATTACTTGGCATTCTTCCCAATTTTACAATACTGGCTTCGGTAGATTTACTTATACAATCAGCTTGCAATGTAGTTTATCGATGGATAAGTTTTTTACAATAAAATCTGTCTCTTAGGTTAATAACTTACATTCAAATAAAATAGTAAAATTAAATATTTTCTCCAGATTATTGTAAAATATAATAAAAAATTTTTGTCCATAGTGTACATGTAAAAAAAAAGTTAAAAACTACACAGAATCTTGATTACAGGATAACGGTCATCGCTTAGCTGCTATGACACTACATTTATACAAACAAGCTAGATGAAAATCATTAAATGGAATTTACTTGGAAGCTGACATTTTGTATTTAATATAGGAACCCCCTCCTACTATTCTGGAAAAGGGTATCGATAAACATTGTAAGCCGACAAAGCCTTCGCTTGTGTAAGCACTGATATTGTCTAAATGTAATCATCAAATACCAGAAAACACTCCGGTTAGAATATTAAAATTAGTTTGTGTAAGTTATTAACAAATTCTACTATGAATGGATACAGGTGAGAGGCAAGTTTACAGCTTGACAATCTTTTTGGCTACAGGAAGGAAATCCCCCTTTATCCACCATATTAGAGATTAGGCATAGTGTAAACAACTCTACCACTGTAAAAACAAAGAGAACATCCTGAAAACACCAATTTGGATGACAATATGGTGTTAATAAGATACAGAATACATAGATTTGTGAATGATTATAGTACCTGGAAGGCTGTTAAGATCCAAGCTGACAACAGGCTCCAGCACTAAAAACCAGTAAACTAAATATGCAAAACAAAACTACTTTCCTAATAATTATTTATCGTGCAATTCAAAATCCTAATAGGAGTGAAAATTAAGTTATTTAAACTGTATTTAGCCATAAACTCACACCTCACTTAAAACTGACAAAGTAATATTTTGTTTTGTAATTAACAGTTAATGTTTGTTTCAGTATCATATTGTTCTATAAGTTTTGTGTTTTTGCAGTATCTCTTTATCTACCGATAACTATCAAAATACCCTTTTAGTTATAAATTTGATTTCTGTTAATTCTTAGGCGCTTTTTCTTTGTTATTTTATAATCACAGGCCATAATTTTAATGCAATCTTATACAAATTAAAACTAATAATAAACTCAACTGATTTTTTTTTTAATTTAAAGGTTTAATATTATCTAAAAGACACTAGATCAAACGGTGTAAAGACGCTACGGTTGAAATATAACCCTCTCTCTCTCTCTTTTCCTGTTTAGCCTCCAGGAATTATCGTTCAGGTATTACTTCAGAGGATGAAATGTACGAGTGTAAATGAAGTGTAGTCTTGTACAGTCTCAATTCGATCATTCCTGAGATGTGTGGTTAATTGAAACCCAACCACCAAATAACACTGGTATCCACAATCTAGTATTAAAATCCGTATAAAAGAAACTGCCTTTACTAGGCATTTGAAGTCAGTTGATTTGCAAAGACACGTTTCACCACTAGACCAACCCAGTGGGTTGAAATATAATCCTGGGAATTTTGAATTAAAATCAAATATTAGTTAGGAAATAAAGTACGGTTAGAAATTTAAAATGTAAGAAGTCAACATTCTGTGAACAAATAAATTATCTTTGATACAAAAATTAAAATATCTTTACAATTTATTATATATATAAAATTAAATGAACAGCTCAATACAGGCGATGAAAAATACATTAATAATGTTGAAACACACAGTTAACCTGTGGATAACATGGCATTAACTGATTAAAATATTTTAGTAAATGCATTTGATTACCATCAAAGAGTTGATGATTACCATGTTCCATTACAAAGTGATTTGCAACAGCTTCAGAAGTATTTCTCCCAGTATTGAATATAAGTAATAATTTTTTTTTTCTGTTTTTAAGTGAGAAACAAAATTAGGAATATACAATAACAGTGAACACAGATGAATATTTTATATATATTTTTTTCAGCTTACATATAATAAAAAAAAAAGAAAGAAAAAATCAGTAAACAACAGAATACATATTTACAAAAGCAACAAAAAATTAATTTTAAATAAAAATAAATAAAACATGACTGAATTTTTCTTTACAATTAAGCCACCTCTCGATAATTTGATTTATATAAATTAACTGAATGTGAATGTTAGTAATACTCTCAACACAATTGCCTATTACATAATATAATATACTGTACTAATTAAAAAGTAAGAGAAACATCGGTAGGCCATAGAAATGTTAAATAAGTTCATGAATTGAGATGAATGTTTTGTTGATGTTCAACTTAAAAAATAAGGTACTTACACACACAAATAAATAAAAAATTAGTTAAGTATCTACAGTAATTGTAATTCTTCAGTAAATTCATGTTATTTTTTTTGAAATTGAAGAATAACAGATCAATGCATATGAAACAGTAAATCCAAAGATGGCAGAATTCTGAAAGTCCATTGTCCTGAGACAGATCACCATTACAACTAAATGAAAGAGGTTGATAAATTCAACCGGTGGTAAAAAAAAATTATGGGATTGGTCATCGAAGTAATTAAGTGGTAGCTGTGAATGTTTTGACATTTCATTAATACTTGTGTATTAATAGTTACATAATTTGGAAAGAACTGTAAATAGAAACTTTGTCTTTAAAATATTTTAGGAGTACAATTTCAACAGATAGTATGCATTATGCACTTCTCACCTGCCCTCAAGTTCGGTCACCCAAAGGGCTAGCAATTATTAAAAATACATTGCATGTTCCTAAAGATATAAAAACTTCTAGTGCATCACATCAACCAGAGAGAAGCACTATCAGATGTGCATTGTACAGCACCAAATCTAAGCAAGCTTTTAAATTTCACTGTGCATTTAATTAAATAAATAGAAATTTTACTATTTGTAAAGTTGTTTTTACTCATTTTTCAAGTTCATACAATATGCCACTTCTGAAAAGGATAAGAGAAAATTAAAAAAAATTATTTTGTGTAATAGGATATTTACTTATACCCCAATTACATAGGTAAAGGAGACAAAAATAGTTATTATTGTTAAAATTCTGTTTGTAGAAGAGTTAATAAACATTTTATAGTCTTGTATTAAGTTATATGACCGATTTCTGCATTTTCTCTTATTTACAGTAACTATATTTTAGCAAGTAAATTTCCATGAATAAATCAGTTACTTATTTCATCAAACGATTAATATACACATTAAGTCATTGAAGATGTTATGCAAACTAATCCCAACTGTAAGTTGGAATAAATGGTAAAAGTTAGCACTGCGAAATTGTAGTGCAAGGTATGCTAGTTGTATTCATGTTAAAATACAGAAAAAAAAAAATAGTATATATGAAAATAATACTTAATAAAATTTAAAAAATATGCCAAGTGCCCCAGCCTCCCTACATTAATGTTAGTTAGTTAATCCGAAAATGTAATAATGATTCAGATACATTATTTTTTATACAGACCCCCCCCCCCTACTATCAACATGATTATTTTGACTGAATTTGTTATCCTACAATTTATCATTCTCAAAATAAAATTTATATGAAGTGTTACCATTTTGATAAAACAGAGAGAACTTCTGTAAAAACCATAGATAGTATTTGGCATTTGAAGAAAGTGACTTTCTGAGAATATTTCAAACACAAGGTAGGAAAAGTTTGCGCTGTTACATAAATTAGTTTTTAAGATATGCAAACTAAATTTCTTAGTCTGTACTTTTTTAACATTTACGATTTTCTACTTTTTTTAATTATTAAAAAAAAAAGCTGCAGTACACATTTCTTGTAAGTGTGAAAACAATCAAAACAATCAACAGAAATTTTAGTGCAAGAGGTATTTTTTTTTTTTTAAGAAAAAGAGAATTTTTGTTATGAGCAATCAAGATTTTTCTCTTTTTTTTAACAATTCAGTTCAATTCTTCATTTTTAATTACATTTAGATAATTAAGACAATATTTAAGAAAGAATATTTTTTGTTAGGTTAGACCACTATATGCCAACTCATATACCAATAAATGAAAAACAAAAAAAAAAGTCTATAAATAATAAATTATCGAGAGTTGACTGTTAAATGAAATGAAGAAAAAAAATCAAACCTGGAAAAAGATTTTAAGTACTTCTTAAATATACATATATGATAAAGAAAACTATTACTCTTAATATAATACTAATAGAACAAATTAAATGTAAATGATTAAATTAAAAAAATTTAATGGTAAATATGAATAAATAATAATAAAAATTAAGCAATCCTTGACAAATTTTTTTATCTTAATTTTTATTTTTAAATTTCAAGGAATATGAATAACGGATACAATAATAACTAAAAATTTGCTCATTATTTAAATGCACCACTTTCAAAATAGGAAATTTTTCAACTTTGAAGTTAACAACTATTTAAATTTATTTAAAATCTATGTATTGTCATATCTCCATATATAATAAAATAATCATTATTGTATGTAAATTAAAAACTAATATTTACATATTTATTTAGAACTTGCTTTTTCTAAAGTGTAAATTTCATTACGTTAAAATAATATGCTTAAATCCAGTTCTAACTGAACATCCTTTTATATTACCTACATAACCCTAAAATCATATTATGAGTTACTTTTTTCTTCTACACAGCTTTAAATATTTTTTCAAATTACATGATATTTTCTAATTATATATTACATAGTTATTAGTGCTAAATGTAGATGTAAATCCACGTTTTATTATAATCACCGTTAACTTTATAAATTAAGGTAAGAGGTTGAAAATCATGCTGAGCCAACATTTTCACTTTTTGCTAACAGACTGCTGTTTAATTTGTTATAAAAATTTTACTTCACAGCACAAAAATTGATTTATTGCCATAGCTTCAATTAAATTACATTTGTTTTTGGCTATACAAGGCCTAGAAGGCTGTAAGCTAGTTTTATTTTATACAGCTTGCTTTGCTTGTATGATTATGTTCTTCTGTAAGGTGTTGAAGTACATATGTGATTTAGGTTTTGTTAGTGTTAATTTTGTTGAAACTGACTTTTAGGCTATTTTTTTGCTACAAAACAGTTCTGTTAAATTTTTTCACCAAATAATTATGATGATAAAATCTAAAGGAATATTTAAAAAACAGAAGAATAAAGGTGACCAGCACAACAAAACATATCCTGCAGTTGCTGCTGACATTGTAAATATTGTAAAAAAAAGAAAGATGTTTCTACTCCTCAAAATTAATCTAAAAAAAACTTAATCATTTTGATGTGAAGAATGAAAATATAGATGTAGTAATATAACTATTGATCTAAATATTTTGAATAAAATAATTTTAGTTGTAAACTGTGCAAGGGAGACAATTTTGTCAGAAATTTTGAGTGCTCAGAACGGTTTAGTTCAAAAATGGCCAACAAACAGCCCGCAGGCCAGATCCAGCCTGCATAATGAATTTATGTGGCCAACGAAAATTTTTTCAATATTAGCTTATTTGTTAATTTGCTGTACTTGTACTAAATTACTTAAATGAATCGCTTTTGTATTTAACATTTTTTAATTTTAATATTTCATTAGGCCCGTGAAAAAAATTTTTCTTTCCAATTCAACCCGAAGGCACACCTGGTTTGGTTTGTAAGTTAACTGGTGACATAAGAAATATAAAGCTAGCATTCAGTTTTTGAGACAAATGCAAGATTATTTTACAGATTTATATGAGTAGGTAGTGGTGTTTTACTGCAGGCCAGACATTATGCGCCATAATGAATCTGAAATAAGTATACAAAACTAATGAAGGAAAGTGCAGACTACATTACCACATAGTCTATGAAAGCTGCTGCAGAAGAAGTAGTTGTTTTCAATGATGATGATGATTATAAGTATAGCTTACAATGGAACATGGCAAAGGGGTCATCATGTTTCTAAAAATTCTTGTTCATTGGTGATTTGAATTCTGAAAAACGTTTGTTAAGAAGATATGCTTCAACTTGGTGTGTATGATGCTACGGCGACTTTCAACGATGGAAATATTGGTAGGTTAAACATATTTGAACATTTGGGGGTTCAACCTGGGCAAAATAGCTCGCTCTACAAGGACTGGCAATACTATCAGGAAAGCAGAAACAAATATGAAAAATGTTTCCAAGGAAGCCAGGACTGCAAAAAGAAAACTACTTAAAGAGAATTCGGAGGAGGACGAGAATTACCGGGCTGGAGGCTTTTACGTATCCAAATGTAATTTAAAGTAAGCAGTAGTTACAACTTTGTTTATCCAGTTTCCTGAAAATTCCTATTTTTTGACACAAAAGACAAATTTTTTCAGAAAGTACTTGAGATACACGGCTGTAACTTTTTACTTAAACAATAGCTAGTCAACAGTGTACAGTATTTAGAATACATTCTTGGAATACCGTGTACTTGTGGATTTGTAATGTAACATTCTAAGTACTTCGTCACCCATAAATGTAGTTTAAAAGAGACATGGTAAACTCACACAATTGGAACGAGAAAATACATGCGTGTCCATTTAAGGATGAAAACTTTACATAATAATACACATTTTAATACGCATGCTAAGAATTCTATCCAGTTTAAATTTACAAATGTTTAGAGTGAAGTATTTTTACTAGCTTTGTTTTTTAACTTTATCCAATAAATTCGGTTATTAAGTAAGAAATAAAATTAAACAATATCATAAATAGTGCTGTTTTTGACGATTTATTAAATTAGAAGAATTTGTAATTTTTCTAAACATTAATTTAATATTTTCCATTTTTCATGCGACTTTTAACCTTTTTTAAATTTTGTTAACATAATGAAAAATATTTTAATAGAGTCTACGAGAAGACCAACTGGTTTGGCTTTCTAAATTTTCAATAAGTTTTAAATTTTATTCTTTACTATTATTATAATACTTGATCCAGCATATTACATCAACCAAAATAGTAATTTTTATACAATTCAAATAAATTTACTTTTCCCCTACTCTTATTTTTGGTGTAATTTTTTATCTCAAATTAGATTTTTTTCACTAGTTGTACAGTATCCTGTTCTTTATCCAGCACCTAGCTACGATATAGAAATGTCCATCAAATCCCCACAACTTTGTAATAAATACTGGTCAACAGAATTCCTTTGGTCCAATTTACATAATTAAAATTATGAAATAATTTCTTCTTTAATGTCCATTAAAATACAGGAATTACTTCAAGTAGGATTCGATCATTGTTATCTTTTCCCTGCTTCATATGACTATCTTTCCTGAAACTAATTCCTTAATCACACTTAATTGTCATTAAGAAAACCATGAAAAAAAAAGACTTTGATGCCTTTTAGTTAAAGAACTTTTGTCTTTAATATTAAAACTGTGAATCCACAAAAATAAGTTCTGACCTTACATTTGAATAAAATATTTCGATCATGAAAATATTTTGGTAGGAATCTTCATCAAAGTAAATTTTTATGGTAAAATGTCTTTGAAATTTTAGAAGAAAATTATTAATGGTTGCACAGTTAATTACATACAATAATGGTTATTAATTAACATATAGACTTATAAAAATACAAAAATATTTTGTCACTTCTAAGTAGAAAAAAAAGTGATACCTCTATAATAATGAACAAAAGAGAAAAACTCCTTCAAACTAAAAATAATATTTCCTTTTAATTATTACCGATACCTAAAGCAACTAAAGCTAATATAATAATAAATAAATTAAAATCTTCATCTTTTTCCAAAAATCAACCCCAATTACGATCTTGCTATCTTGCAACATCTTTCATACTTAAAAGAAATTCTTGATTTCTTGAAATCATCTGATAACGCGTTCTCATTCTCTCCCTATTCCTGTTTTTCATTCAAATTCGTTAACCGACAAACGAATACCCAATAACATATATATGAACCGACAATATTACTACTTTTCCTTTCCCGAATAATAAATATTTTTCCTCAAATAACCGACCAACGAACCAAAAAAATTCTCTAAAAAAATTTCCTTCTCTTCAAAATTTTTTCATATCTTCATACATTTTTTTCCCAACTTCTACAAATGCTTACATTTTTTAATCGTTTTTTCTTAACTTCTAAAAACCTTCATACTTCTAAAAACTTCATCTTATCTCTTCAATACCTTTTGAACAAGCAAACAAACGTGTTAAAAATTACGTACATATTTAATTATTAATCATTTTATTATTATAATAACATTACAAATAAATTATGTTTACACCAGTCAGTTTTTATATATTACAGAATTAATTTCATTATTATTATTACATTAATACAATGAATAAAAGTTTTACAAATATAAAATTAAAATGCATATATATAATTCAAAATTGTTCATCTTTAAATTTTAATTCAACCAAAATAATTTCAATTAATATAAGAGAAAAAATTCAAAAAATTCCTAAATAAGATATTACATGGCTGGACATAAAATCCTAAGAAAACAAAATAGGCTTTTGGTAATAAAAGAGAAATGCTATAGAAAATAAATCAATTGAAAAACAAAACATGCAATAAGAAATTGAAGAATATATCAGAGGTTGAAAATATATAGATCTGGTAATTTATTAAAAAGTTAGAAATAATGGTATTCCCACATACAGTACATCATTAAAAACAATCAAGAGATTATTACAAACATCTAGTTGCATAAGGAAGTAAACAATACAATCAGAATAGAATAAAAATTAACAAATAAGGAGAAAAAATTAATATAAATGAAAACACTGTAAGAAAAGTTATTTATAAACTAAAAAAAAAATGGTAACTCTTGTGGTCCAGAAGGGGTGTATGCAAAGTTACTGAAAAATGGCACAAAAAAAAAGAGGTTCCCAAAAAAGATAAGATATATAATTTATAAATTTATATGACCGACAACAAAAACGACTGTGATAATTACATGAGAATTCTGGTAACAACTTCAGTTAGTAGGTTTATGCAAGAATATTGAGGTACATAATAATAGAAATAGAACACGGAAAGGAAGAGGAACAGAATGGTTTAGAAGTGGAAGATCTTACGATGACAAAATTTACAGGGGAAAAATCAGCAGCGAATCTAGAGATGTAAGTATAATTTATAAATTTGACCAAATCACACTAATAATAATAACATTCTCACTTGTGAACTACGGGGATCGCTACACCATACGGAAATAAATCAAACTTTAACAGCAATTAAAAACATTTATACTAATTCTGCCTCAAAAGTTAAGGTTGGAAACAGATTATCAGAAACAATCGATGTAATATATACCAAAGACAGGGTTGTTGCATATCACTAACTTTATTTAAAAATATATTAAATTAAGTATTCACTAAATTAGAAAGAAAATTCTCGGGGATGGAAATACTATTGGAAAACACATTTATAGTTTACAATTCGTGGACGATCAGTCAGTTCTAGCAGTAGAAGATATTTCATATAGATTCACAAGTTGAAAGAAACCTATAAGGAATGTACAAATAGAAAACTTACAATTAAAATAAAAAAATTAAATATTCAGGCATCGGATCAGAAATCCAAAATCTGTAATTAGATAATTCAGACAAGATAGAAAGAAGCCTGTAAAGATTATAAATATTTACGAATAATATGGGCGAAATGAGTGACAGGATGTCTGAATAGGATTTTATGGAGTAAATATAAAACCAGATACCGAAAATAAAAGGTATATATTATACAATAATCAGAAGTGGTAGTGTCTATAGATCAGAGACTTAATTACCAATAGATATAAGTGAGGGTTAGAAAACACAGAAATTGATGCACTTAAAATTATCAGTAAGGATTTCATAAGCGGGTAGAGATAGGAATGAAAGCATAAGACTGTAAATAGGATTGGAGGATACAATTATAGAGAACACAGAGAAGACAACTCACTCTTGGTACAGGTATGTACTACACCATATATGGATGACTACAGATTATGTATAAAGATTGGATCCCACACCAAAATGGAAAAGAGGGAGACCCAGAAGAACCTGGAATATAAGTATAAGGAAAGCCATTGAGTTTAAGAGACTTGCATAAGACGAACAAGTGGGAAGACTGAAGACAACGGCATATAGACATCAGACATCTATGTATGTTTTGAACCAATTGTAAAAACTCAATACAATAATCAAATTTGACAATTTGATATTTCCAAGTTGTTTCAGTAAGTATTTTATAAAATTTTACATAATTTTGAAATGATAATACTAGTGAAAGTTAAGTAGGAAACTGTAACTTTACAGTAACACAATGCCATTTGGTTGGTTATGAAACACAATGATTCAGAAATTACATAAATGATTATTTGGATCAGTTAAGTGGATGGTAATGGATAGTAAATTAGAGTACTAGCAGCTTATTTGGTTTTAACAGATTCATTTTATACAGCTTATATGTAAATAAAATATTCTACAATAAATTTCTACTAAAAAAATAATCAATACAACCATCATGAAATGGTAAAAACCCTTTTCAAAATGAAAATCTTTATTGGATAATCAAAAATAAATGTCTTGAGCATTATGCAATGTTCTTTGAAATTCAAATTATGATAAACATATATTTAATACACGATAGATTAGGTTAAATTTGCCATAAATACTTCAAGAGGATAAAAAACACACTCGCTTAAACATCTAAAATATAAATCCATGACTAAATGTAAAACACATATTCATAAATGCTTCATTCCAATTTTCTTATGAAAATAATTTTTACATTAATTCTATTATATTTATGAGGCCGATAAAATGTATATGACGGAAAAGGAAACTGTATTTTGTTTTTGCATACGAGTCAATAAAAAAAAGTTAAAAGGATTGGTTGTTAAAACAACACACCTCAAAAGTACACTTGTGTATTATAACGATGCAGTTGAGGGAGATGAATAATCAAGTGTTTGTAACAGAAAATTATAAAACACCTTTCTTTTTTATAATTACTGCCAATGAGAATTTTCAAAAATTTCTGAAAAGGATGCTGTGCATTAAAAAAAAAAATCATGCCAAACAAAGGTCAATTCTAATGACAACAAATGACATGTAAACGTACAAAATATCTTCTTGTTTTTAAGATAAAAATCCTACTAACAATAGTGTGGATTTTCCATGAAATACCATCCTACTAATCTAAAAAAAGAAAACACCTAATACTGTCAATGATCATGTACAATAATTACCTTGCTTGAAAATTCTATTATGAGAAAACCAGTTTAATTTTACTACCTCCTCCAAAAAAGAAAAACTGTACACGGAGGCTTTTTTAAATGAAAAATTCTAATTTTTTACCCCAAATGTTTAACTATTTTATAAATACTTTTGTTATTAAATATATCTAATTCTCATTTTACTGGTGCCAATACAAATTACATGTTGTACACAAAGGCTGTTTTGTAATTTCTGGTTTTGCAAGATGGGATATATTATGAAAATGCATTAATCACTATCAGATAAACACAATTATATGAGAACGATTAATAATTACATTTCCAACATAAAATATGACATGAGAATTACCTAAAATACTTTTCAATCTCTTTTTTACAGACATAATTTTCATTTGATCAGATATAAAGATGTTTAAGAATAGAATAAGCTGAGATTAGTGGTCAAAACTGGTTTTGGCAATGAACAAAATACTTAACGATTAATTAAATCTAGTCACAAAAAAAAATTAATAAATAAGCAACTTTCTTTTAACAGAGTATATAGCATGAAAACTGATACAGTCGGTTTAAAATGATCAGGCCACGTACACCATCTACATCTGATAGTTACACAAAAAGACAGATTTTCAGACTACAATGGCAAAAAATATGTATATACATAAACACCGCTTAGCTGAATTAATATACAACCTAAAGGTGAAACATGTTAAAAAATTCTACATTAGTAGTTCAAAACTTATGCCCAGATCAAACAAGAATCTAAATTTTATTACACTAAAGACTTGCGATTAAATAACTAATATAAATTGAATTATATTAGTTTGGTATATGTTAATTTAACACTACAAATATTATCCTAAATTAGAAAAAGGAAAAAATAAAACATGACAGCTGTAAAAATTATATTGTACAGTTTAAATTAATAGGCCGACTCTCGCACAAGACAAAAAATACATCAAGAAAACCTAATAAAATATTAACATGATATAGACATATAAGCAGAATACTTAAATATCTATGTGAAAAGGAATCGGCAACTACTCTATGACATGTAATGAAATTAATATACTTCTGTAATACTACTTAGGCTTTATATAAACATCAATAAGGGAGGGTTAAAAGTTAAGACTTAAAAAAACAAAGTTTCTCGGTTACAGATTACTGAAACAAAATTTTATATTAAAATAATAATAATAATGAATAAACAAATTTTTATTTTTATATTGATAATTAACAATTAACGCCAAAACTTAATTGCTTAAAAATTATACCTTTATCCTTAGAAAAAAGAAATTAAAAATCAACCACATACACACTGATTTTAAACATTTTATTATACCTAATTTTCCTGCATAATAAAAATAAACAAGGGTATAAAAAGTTAATTGTAAATTAAAATATATTATTCTTTTTTTCTGATAAATCTTTGAATTACATATCAAAGAAATAAAAACATTATATAATAGTCTATAACAAATACATTATCACTGAAAATGGTTTTATTTTATTTATTTTTATGTAAAATATAAACAAAACACAATACAATTAATAATAAGATGGTGATTAAAAAAAAAAATATATATCAAATGTAGGAACTGTACTGTACTGTTATGTTGAGGAAAAAATTAATTTTAAAATTAAATAATAATTAGGATATTGCCTGACAATTGACCTTGGATACAGTAAATATAGTACAATAAGTAAACTCATATGTAAATGGAAAAATTCTTTTCTACCCATAAAATTCTACAAAGTATCATATCATATCTTAATAATAACAGATGATTTTGTGAATATTAACACGTCAGTTAAATACGATGACAGATTGATCATGAAGTCCTGTAATATATAAAACAGGTAAAATCTTCCCTCTGCTTTAACAATATTTTATATTATACAAAATACTATAATCTATTCCATTCTAGATACATCAAACAAAAAGATCAATGAACTCAACAAATTATATATCGTGGATTCCAGTTAACATTACCACCAAGGCAAGTATTTAATTACGGCATTTTTGTTAAAACAAACATATTGGTATAATTTATGTAAAATAACACCAGTTATTCCAAAATGCTGCTTACAAGGCCCACTAGCTCATTCATTTCTTTCTTTTACTTCTAAAATATCACAATTTTATTAGCGATTTAAAGCGCTTGACTACTGTTGAATGTTGTATTGAAGGAGGTAACTTCCTTCTATCACTGGTCTGTACAGTATGTAGTGAATGGCAACACAGATGACATCATGCAGTTATGAAGAAGCAAGTATTATTTTCTTTATTGTGATTCTGTTCATTGTGTATGGTACTGTAGTAATCTTTTTTTCGTAATCACTTTTGCTTCTCGTTTTACTTTCACTAATCATTTAATTATTTTTATCTTTTTACATTGAAGTGTTAATTTAGTTAAAAGTTTGTGTTAATAATTTTTCCAATTCGTCGCCATACCATGTAAAGACATGACATAGGCAAAAAGAATTGCTAAACAAAATAAATAAAAACATTATCCACCAAACACTGGTCAGTGTAAACTTGCAAAACTACTGGGAGCATCAAAAACTACAATAGCTTGGATTTTACAATAAGAAAAAACCTTTCACAGAGACTGGTCTAACAAACATGACGGAGAAGGAACTTCTCAAAAAAGAAAACATGAAGAGAAGGACCCACTTGTTGAGATGGCTTTAAATGAATGGTTTTCTACAGTTACTAGTGAAAAAGTGTCAGTGGTTCTATGCTAAAACAAAATGTAGAAGAGCTTGCAAAAAAATTTGGACTGTGATTTCAAAGCACCGGACACTTTGTTGTCGTGTTGGAAATGGAGACTTGAAATAAAATTTAACAAAGCTCAAGGTGAAAAGGTCAAGCGCAGATACTGACAGTGACAAATCATGAAAGAGTTCTAAACTTGCTGAAATATTCACCCGATGACATCTACAATGCAGAAGAAACAGGCCTGTTTCATCATGCTATACCAATTGAATGGGTCTCTGTGTTACAAACACATCGCGTTTTCTGCCTAAAAAAACCAATGGATAGAATTACTGTACTTTGTTGCGTGAATATGTCTGACAGTGAGAAATTAAAACTTCTTGTTATTAGTAAAGCATGTAAACCACAATGTTTTAAGCGAGTTAGAATGGAAAGTTTACCTGTGTACTACTATTTTAATAAAAAAAAGCCTGGATGATGAGTCTAATTGTTAATAATTGGCTGAATGCTTGGAACAACGAGTTACAGAAAAAATCACGAAGATTTGCCTGTTTATTGGTACTTGTGCTGCCCATCCTAATGTAGATTTATGAAACATTCAAATTTAGTTTCTGCCATTGAATAAAAGTTGAATCAACTGCTTAACATGGGAATAATAAAAAAAACCTATAATTTATTTACTGAAGTAAACTAATAAGTTAATTTTACAAGAAATTGAAAGAAATACATTGACTTCCTTGGCTACAGCTACAGATGTTAATGTTTACAGACGTGTAAATTTGTTGCAGCCAAAAGTGGTTTAAAAAAGTCAATCCTGATGATACCGAAAAAATCGATGCTGATGACAATGATTATGTTTTTTGCAAAACACCTGGTTCAAAATTTTGAAAAAATACTATGATAAGAATGAAACTGGTGAAGAAATAATTAAAAACATTACTGGTACACAATAACTGGATGAGATTAAAGAAGATGAAGACAAATCTGTTGTCAAATACATATCTAAACAAAATGCAAAATAATTCATTGTTGGAGTTCAGCTGTTACTGGACTTTTACTGTTCATAAATAGCAATCACTACTGTATTTTGTACCTCTACATTGTTTATCAATAGTTTTGTTTTATTTATTTTGTCTTTCTTTCAATTACATAAGATTACAAAAACTATTCATTCAGTAATGCTTGTAAAAAACAGTTGTCTTTTTAAATGTAATAGGCCTGTTTTTATATGTAGCTATGAAATGTAAAAGGATAATAAATAACGTATTGTAATTTATTAGGCATGTATTGTACAGTAGAGTATTTAAATTTTTATTATGTTTTATTTATAATATTGTTCATGTAATCTTAATATTAGAAATAAAATTCAAAATAGTAAATCGCTAACTCAAACTTAAAAATTAGAATAAACCTGTATACCGTACTTGTGCATAGGTCTTCATCTTTTGTTAGTATTGCTTATTAGGGCCATTTAGCCCTGGTCCCAAAGCGGTCTTGTCTTATCCGGAATCGACTGTTGTTAAAATTGCAACTGTATAAGGTTAAGCTAGTTTACTGTTTTCGCATAGTATAAAAGTCTTAACATTTTATAAGAGTTCTAAGTGCTAAATATATCTCCTTACACCATATTTCCCCTCACTGTACCCAAATAAAACATAAATAAATTTGCTGCATAATACAAAACAATAACAGAAATTCATCTTTAAGCAAGTTTATTATCATTACCAAGAAGACTACTTCAAGGTCAAACGTCATGCAATAACCACTCTATTTTATAATGTTCAGTATTAAATTAAAAAATAAATCTTTTACATTATTCATATAAAAATTATTTGATCACCATCTTTTAAAATTATATTAATAATATAATATTAATTAATCAGACTCAAAATCAACCACTCAAAGTTTTATTATTTTTTTTTAATACACAGGTGTGATAGTCATTTAGAAATAGTAGACATCTGCGGTATCATCATCAATTGTCGATTGCAGAATTATTTTTAATAACGACCTGTAATCAATCATTCAATAAACCATTCTGTCACTTACCATCCACATAAAAAACATTATTAATTACAAATTCACATATTTATTTTGGTGTATCAACAAATACTAAATGTATATAGAAAGAAAGGAAAAAACAGAGGATAAATTATATTACAAAATTAAATTTGAGGGCTGCTGCTAAAAGGTAAATTAAACAATAAAATAGAATATTAATATAAAATAATAGTCTATAAAAAGTGCTATCCAAGAAATTTCTATGTTTTAATACATAGCAAGGTGTAGCAATTTGCCGACTTACTGCAGCAATTCAGCAGAACTCTATATAATAGGAGGTCTATATTTCTGTTATTTAACAACAATCGTTTAAAATATGTTCTGCGATTGAAAATCTTTCGGCAACTACTAGTAAAATTAATGCTATCTAGTAAATATAAACAGACTGAAATCTTGTCAAACTCTGCTAAGCTTATTATTTTTTTTTTTTTAATACACAGGTGTGATAGTCATTTAGCGACAGTAGACATCTGCGGTATCATCAATTGCTGATTGCAGAATTATTTTTAATAACGACCTGTAATCAATCATTCTGCTAAGTTTATGTAAAGAATTAATGATATAAGCGCTACCATCATACAGAACGCTCAGAAATGAGTGGGCCAATTTTCTATACAAAAAGAGCAACTGGAGCTAAATGTTGCGAATAATCACCTATTTAAGAAGACTGACAATGCGGTTTGATATAACCAGTGATTTCCTGCTTCCAAGGTTCCCCCAAAACTTTAAAATTGATTTACCCTGACTACTTTCACAATTTTCTCTGACTAAAATTACCATAACATAGATTAAGTCTAAAGATATTTTTCCAAACAACATTCAAAACAGTTCATAAATGAATCGTTTAATTCAAAAACCCATTATGTGCAATGACATTCATATAGAATGTAATGGGTTTCTGAAATAAATCTTTCACTTATGATTTTCAACTTTAAAATTAAAAAACTGGTGATATTTTCCAATATAAATACAAAATTAATCTTAATGTAATATGAAAATAAATTGCACAGTAGAAGTATTTCATTCTTATTCACAAAAATAAGTGTGAATGGAGAATACAAGTCTTAAAACAATGGGGAATACAAGTGTCTTAAAACAATTCTCAGCAAAAGACTTGAAAAATTCGACTACTAGCACAACAACATACATCAATATATTACCAGCATGAAAACTTATTCATTATGCAAATTGCCAACGATTCAATTCACTATCAAGTATTGTCGATTTACAGCATTCGCCTTCTAAATCAGGTGAGAGAAAAAAAATGCCCCACTGGCATTCTAACAAAATTGCAGCCGCATAAAATCGATAAAAATCATGAATGAATCAAATGCATTTTCCTAAATTTAGAAAAGCCTAGATAATAGGAAAAGAATTATGAGAAAATTATATACGTTTTCCAAAAGCTGGACATCTGGTCAGGCTGATTGTGTATTACGATTTTTTGAAACCACTAGAAATTAGAAAATATAATTTTTATTTTAATATTTGAAGGTGACAAATTGAAAAATTAGTTTTTGATGTTCAAAAATCACTGAAGAATGCGAATTCGTGCACAAAGCTCAATCTTAGATAGACACTTTACTATTTATTGTACATTTCAAACTAGAATCAGTTGTATAATTTACGAAAAGAGTGGCTACATAATATTCTTAGTTTTTTTACTTCCTTGTACGAAGTAAAGGAAGTATGTATCTCGCATAACTTAAAAGCGATTAACCGAAGGATGTTGCAATTTTGGATTTAGGACTGTTGTAACCTCCCCTTTTGATTGTAATCAACTGAACCAAAACTGTCCAAAAAAAAGTGCAAAATCAAACAAAATTTGGACTTTTTCTTAACTGCAGTAATAAGCCCTCATCATTGAGAGCTTTTCAACAATATTATAAGTGGTACTTATTTTCATTAGTTCCAATTATAGCCAAATAATATTTTAATTAATGAAATATTTGGATAAAGAGGAAGAGGCACATCGGTTTGAATCGGACTTCAGCTCCTCTTTTTTGTTAATTTTTTAATTTAAATATATTGATTTATTAATCACCGATTGTAAATAAAATTTTACGATAATTCAATAATAGCCATACAAAAAATATGAAAAATACCAGGTTTTAATGAAATAAAATTTTATGAACTTTTCATTTAAAAAAAATGTGAATATGTAATTTATGTAAATAGATGTACAAGGAAGTCATGTCGTGCCCAAATAAGATTTTTTCAGATGACTAAAGAGTCTTTAGTGATGAAAATAGTTAAGTAGTCGTTATCTATTAGTAATTTTTCTGCTCTATAATAATTTTAAACAAAATTGTTTAAGTTCTACCAGACATTTTACAAATTTCAATAGATTTCCCTGACTTACAGTGATTTTTCAAAACCTTCCCTGAAATTCATTCAAGGCCTGGGGGAACCTTGGTTTCAAAACTTGCATATTCATTTTCTTAGACCTCTTTCAATCAGTTCTTCAAGTAATCGCAGCTAATGCAAGCTTATTATGCCCGGTGGTTTTCCAAAGTTCTTTCATAAGAACTTTCACAAAATACAATAACAGACTGGATTTTGTTTTCCTGTTTAGGCTCTAGTAATTACCTTTCAGAAGATGATATGTATGAGCGTAAATGAAGTGTAATCTTGTACAGTCTCACTTTGACCATTTCTGAGATGTGTGGTTAATTGAAACCCAACCACCAAAGAACACCGGTATCCACGATCCAGTATTCATATCCGTGTAAAAATAACTGACTTCAACGCTGGAACTCTCAACTTCCATATTAGCTGATTTGGGAAGACGTTGTCACCACTAGACAAAGCCAGTGAGTTAACAGACTGGATCTTACATTAGCTTTTCGTAATCATTACAACATTAAAGACGCTATTCTTTGTTTTTTTTTCTTTAAAAATACAACTGCCAATAAGACTTTGGTCTAATTTGATAATTTAGGGATAAAGATTTCTCATCAACAAAACAAAAAAAAGTGGTGATAAATTTTTACTGCTGAGAAACTAATGTTTGGGATAGAAGAGAATTCTGGATCGATTTCATAGAACGTGCCATTATAATCCATTCATACTACAGTCTATTATGTAAAATATTTTTAAGAAATTGAGAAAGTCAATTCAAAACTAATGTTATGGCATGTTAAGATCCGGTAACATTTTCTTACGTGATAATCTTACACCCACATAAAGCTTAGTGTATCTGAACTTTGCTATAATTCAAGTAGAAAACGTTTGTTCTAAATCTGTATAAGCTAAGTTCTGCATCTCTTTCAGGACTTAGAATTAAGCTAAAAAAAATGAGTGTAAAGAAAGCCTTTTTAAGACACAGATGCATTGGTCTTGATCCATTTCTAAGAGTATTAAAAATTAATTCACTAAATAAAAAAAGTCAATCAAATTTTTGTTTTAATCCATCTTTAAGAGAAAAAAACGTTTTTAACAACCAATGGTCAATACGGCCAGTAATGTAAATCCATCCATATACAAATCTTTGGCACAGCCCTCGTAATACAACTAAAAAAAATGCGATAGTTCTGTAAATATAAGTTAATAATTACAATAAAAACTTTCACCAAAAGAACATTAAAACTATACGATTGTTAAAAATGTTCATAATGTTACTTACGCATAACTTTAAATTATAATAATTTAAATGTAACAGCAAATCTTTTTAAGTAACGTCCAAGATAAATAAAATACTCAAATTAATGTCAATGTAGCAAAGCAACCAGGTGGTCGATCGATTTTATCTTAAGTTTTATTTGTAACTAAATACAAACAGATTTCAACCCACAAAATATATGAAAAAATGTAGATACGATTAGATGACATCTTAAGGTTAAGATATAACACAAAATGAAGCAAGACAAAAAAAACTAGTCTACTCCCACTTGTTTTCCATTTATATCACAGGCAACTTAAAATGGAGTTACGTTAAGTATTCATAATAATTTTCTGAACCCAAAAAAAGTAAGATAATGAAAAGAATTAAATCTTAATTTAAATAGAGAATGCCATAATTTCAAACATTACACAAAACTGAATTTTTTATTTTTTTACATTAGATAGAATAAAAATAGAGGACAATTATTAATCTAGCAAGCCAACACTAGCAGATGTTATTATAAAGAAAATTATATAAGCCAACTGTCCAGAAGTGTCAGTGGAACTTTGATAAAACATTATTACGTTAAAGTGTTTCACCAAATGCATACCACAGCTATTAACAAAGAAAAAAAACGTTCAAACCGGTCAAAAAATAAGATAAACAATTTGAAAAGTTTTGTTATATACAACACGTAAATTTACAATTATGCTAACTACTTATTTCCAACTACAATTAGTCTGAAAGAAAGAAATATTTTCAAAATATTAGCAATATAATCAAAGCCAACAGTACTTCAATAACTGTTAACATAGTTTTTCCTTTTCTTTCTTACTTGATAGTTTAAGAAACATTGGAAACGCTAAACAAATTGCTGAACCTTAAGCAAATGAATAGAATATCACATACATTTCACGGTTACTACTAACAGACTGCTTTAATTAATAGTAATTATGTATGTACTTTATTGTATTAAGTTCTTGATTACAAATAACATAACATTATTTACATTAAAATATAACGAAATTTAATATGTAATTTATATAAATTTTGCATTAACTAACTTCAAAACAAACTATTAATAATTTCATTAACCAAAATCTGTACAGTCAATATACTATAATAATATTTTCCTGATTAGGAAGCAGAGTCCTCAAATTGTTTTACTTCCATACACATGAACACAAGTATACATGATCACTTATGTTCAAAGTAATGTTTTGCTGAATTCCATGAATAGTGGTAGAAGTTTGATCTTTCATCCAGAATATAACTTTTTGAATCGTAGTTAAAAATGCAAAATTTTCACTCACAACAAAATTTCCGTAAAATCTCCAACACTAGCCACCACTTTATAAAGTTAAAAAAATAAAAATAAATAAACAACTGAAAGGAGCTAACTGGAAGACGTAAAGGTAAACTGCTAGTGTGTTTATATAAAAATACAATACAGTTTTAAAAACCAGAATATACTTAAAATTCTATTTATGAGCTAGCTAATTTTGAGATATTCACCTATTTAATAAAAGTCATGGGTCAGTCAATATTTAATAAAAATATGTAACAACAACTAGTACTGACAAAAACATCGACCTACTTGGAATAAAGTTCCTTTCACAACTTAATTTAATATAAAAACAGAGGAGATCATACTCTATATTTGATTGTGGTTTAGTGTTAAATCAAACAACAATTAGAACTAAATTGTACGACAAAAATCAAACATTTTAAAACATGAATTATAGTTTTTATGTACAATAAATAAAAATGAAATTAGCATTTACTTGTTAAGGATTATTATAAATAATTATTTAAACAAAAAATTATGTATAGTTAATTTAACCTCTAATGCCATTAATTTTGCCGTAAGCTGATGCCTATTAACTGTGGTCGATGATAAATCTATTGTTTATGAAAAATACTATACCTCAATGGGACTTGAACCCAGAACTCCAGATGAAAGGCACAGTTGCTATCACTAATTTCATCTAAAGTATCTCAAAATTAGCTAGCACGTAAATAAAATTGATTAATTTGAACATTTTCAAGTTTTTAAAAATTTATTTTATTTTTATATACACTAGCAGTTTACCTTTACAGCCTTCCAGTTAGCTCCTTTAAAGAATCTCTACTATACTGAAATAATAAATTACAATTTACAAACAGACTTCCTGAAGAAGTTCTATTGAACAGCTAAAAAAATACAAACATAAAACGAAATCAATAAAATTGGCCATTATAAAAACATAAACCCGAAACAAAAAAAAGGGGCTAAATATTTATTCAAAAACAAAATGAAAACCTATTGGAGCTCTATTTAAAAAAGACACATAAAAAAACTAATGATCTCTAATAAATTAAACAATAACAAAGTCCAATGAGGTGACAAAGCAACAAAGATTTCCAACATTTTTTCAAATTCTGACCAATAAACACAGAAGGTGTAGCTTCTTCTTCAATGAAAAAATTAAGTTTTTTTAAGGCACAGTAATACCACCATAAGGAAAAATAATTTCCATATTAAAAAAAAATATTTTTAATTCTCTCATGACTGTGCTTTTATATTATATTAATGCCAACTCATTCCATTCATTTACAAATTCCAAATACAAATGTTTACTTAAAAATAAAATCCTGTAATAAAACTGTTAATAACCTCATAGAATAACTTACGGGGTGAGTAAGATCTTGAGCGAGACCTTACGTAACGATGCCGCTTGTAATACGGTGAAGGAGACCGACGGTAACTGCTTTTGTAACGATATCCTCCACCACCTCTACCACCGCCATCACCATAGTAATCACTGTAACCGGCAAAATCACGTTTAAAAAACTAATCTAATAATTAAAAAAAAAAGATATATAAATTAAAAATTAATACGAGAACAATTAAAAAATTGTTTCACATGGCTGTTAAAAAAAATACACTGATGGTTATAAAAACGCAGCACATTCATAATAGACATAGCAATTTATAATCTTATTACAACTGCTATCCATTCTGTTCAGTAGTGGTAAAACAGCAATCAATGAATCATCGAATCAGTAGATACATACTGTAAGATCACACAGCACGATTTTTGTTTCTTATATGCAGAAAGACAATGCAGCCAAGTTCCATTGTCAATTGAATTTTTGCTATGTTAATAAAATTGTAAGTAACAGCTATGAAAATGAATGTACAAGAATCAAACAAAATTTATAAACTTTAAGAAAAGCTAAACAAAATGTGCCTGATAATATTTCATTATTTCCAAAGTGGAAAATGAATTTCCATAAGAACAGTATAAACAAGCTTGGTAATGAATGACAAAAAGTTACCAGAAAATGAGAAAATAGTCACGGGCAGTATGTCCCTATTATTGGATAGATATAATAAAAAAAGGGGATGGATGTGTCAAAATTATGACTGCAGATGAGACATGGGTTTAATTTATAGATATAAAAACCAAGGAACAGTCCAAACCAAAGTTTTGAACACTCTGGTCGCCTAAAAAGAAGCCACAAAAAAAGTTAAAAGCAGACGCTTTTGTACAAACAAATAAATGATAATTGGGGTGGCAAGAGAATTTGACAAACATGATTCATGGAATGGGATGTTCTTTAAGAATTCTTCTAGATAATGTTAAATTCCAATTTGGTAAATTTCAAAAAGGTAATTTCATGACTAGTTGTAAGCAGCAAATTTTAAAACCAAAAGTGAGCTCTAGTCAAGTGTTCACTAGTTCTACCCTACACTGATTGCTTTTTTAGCACTTTGAAATAAATGTGAAACTCATCTTTGAAGTTTAATAGGCCAAGTAGCCTGTCGGCAACATCAGCTTCATACCTGGATGCAGACAACTGTGAATCAGACACAATGCACATAAAAACTTTTTAACTGGCCGATCAGAAATAAATTGTGGAATAGCTGTGATTAATTACTAAAAATCTAATATCTATCTTTTAACAAATTTCACTGTTACATGAAAGTAGAACGTGTTTATTTATCTTTCTCTAGTATTTATGAGGAAGAGTAAAAAGTAAAGGGGAATTTTAATTTTCCTTCTAAATTACATGCCTTGCATACCGATTGTTCTGCTAACAATCATTACGTTATCTATTCATTGGAAATATTGTTTCATTGTTAAATATTTAAAATAAGTGCTCCTTTATTTAATTGCATCAAGAAAAAAATGCGAGCTAGGATATTTTTTCCAAATTCAGAACAGATGACCAGTAGATATTACTCATAGTATGCGAATATCGCACATTGTTGTTCGGGCAGAATCTAAATCTAAGAATGGATTTGTCAGTTTAAAAAGCAAGCATTTTTTCCATAATGACAATAGAAAGGTAGACATACAAAAGCATCAATACCTGATGCAATAATACAGTGAAAATATCTTCTTATGTAGGTGTCCAAGCTAAAGGTATCCAAAAGTAATGGATTTGTTTGGTAAGGGATTTGTTTAGCATATAAAACAATATCTAACATAACAAAATAATAAAAACTATATCTATAATACTATAAAAACTATAATACTATATCTATAATACTATAAAAACAATATCTATAATAAAAACTAACCATTTAAATAATATATAAAAAGACAACACTTACTCATAATTATTGTTCCGTCCACTTCGCCAATTACGATCATCAATGCTAAAGAAAAAGTAAATTAATAAAATAAATTTTACAATGAACACTCAAAACTGGTTACTGGAAATTTGAGTTATTAAAAAATTTGCACAGAACAGATAAAGATGGGAAGAAAAAGTGCTTCTTTTTCTAAAGAAAATTCTTATAGAAGTTTACCACTTATTGCATAAATCACAACTGTTCTAATTTAGTAGCTCCTTAAGTAACTTATATATTTAACATTTTACATAATAAAATCTGATTCAATTAATAGGAACAATCTACACAGATATTTTGAAAAGTAAAAAATCATCTACTGATGTTACACACGACTACAACTGTCAGGTGTAAGGGAGAAAATAATGAGGCATAGATTTTTTCATTATACCCTAAAGCTGCTTGGACATTCTTCAACATCAATTCCTATATTTTCCTGTATCTTATCTATATCCTACATAGTTTTCTATATCTTTTCTGATGTTCTTTATTTACATGTCACTTTTACTAAAATGACTCAATTTGTGATTTCTCTTCTTTCAAATGCACAAAGAAAAATCTGTTGTCAGAATAAAAGAACTAATTAATTAATAATAAAAAAGCTAATTGGCGAGATATATCATGAGTAGAAAAGTATCGATTAAAACCTGCTAGACGGTGCAAAAACTGGTGATCTAAAACATTTAGCTGAGAATACAGACTAGAATAGAGATGGACAAGGTGCATATGACCTGCCGCTGATAACATTGTTATAGTGTACATAAAATCTAAAGGCCGATCCCCCTACAAGTTGCCTCTACTTGCCCCTCTACAGTACTCCTTCCTACAACCCAGAATGTGGAACACGTGCTGCTGATGTGACAAAAGTAAGTCCTCAAAAATGATACACTGGTATTTATTATTTTCATTTTACTATATGCCTTATTTTTGCTATAAATTATTTATTTAAATTTTTCGTTTAATTATTTATTTCATTTGTATAGTAGGTAGCTGGGTTATAGGAATTTTGAAAACTAGTCCAACTGATAATAATGTAAACTTAAGTGCAAGCTGATACAGGGAAACCTTAACAAGAGTAACCAGAGAAATATTAACTCTTTTTTATTTTTGGTGCTTCTACAAGTTTATCAACAATTGTCCTTAAGTTCCTGTCAAGGCCAACCTGATCTTTGGATTTTAGCCAAGGTTGCTTAAGGAATATTCTCTTCTGGACTTCAGAATAAAATAATGACGATTACTCCATATAAAATAAGATAGCTTTATTGAACAAACCTCTTAAGGAAATTGAATCTGATCAAATAGTCCCGAATGACATTAAGAAACAAGATATCAAACAACCAACAATGATATAGAACCGTATTTAATGCAACTCACTACAGTTTTTCATCAGCTAACAAAGTAATATTAGGCAATTTTCCCATGAGTGATATCAGGCTCGGCCTTGGAAAATATACAACACCATTGCAGCTGGAGATATATTAACACTTAGGGTCACCCATTCGTATCTGGATTTGGAATACACATATATAAACATATACTCTTATTTTCAGACTGCCAGATAGCACTTAAGACTTTAATTCAAGTGGGTTTACATTGGGTACGTGGACTCGATGTAACCGAGTTCAAGGGAAATGAGAGGTCAGAGGCTTTCTTTCAATGAAGAGAACAAAGCAACTCTATTACATAGAGTAAATAAATGACTACATACATCATTTCTGCAAAAACAGTTACAAAAAATTTTGAAAAAAAAACTTAAATAGAATTTAAAGGTACCTCATCCACAAATGTAATAAGGACTTTTTTAATTATTTACTGGGATGAATAATAGGATATTTTAAGAAGATTATTACTTTTCTAACATTTTATTAAGTTTTTTTCTTGGGCGTACAATGAAGTGTTGTCATCACCGCCTGGACACGCTATTAATGTAGTAAACAAATAAATATTTTTAAAGATTAACTTAAATCTAAACAACAGTAATATATAAACACAGCATTGATGGAAAACACCTTGAACGTATGCTAAAAACAAAATGAAATAACATTAAAAATGTAACTTAAAAGAAAAAAATTATCATTTGCCATATGCCAAATGGCACGAATAAATATGAGTAATTAAATTCTTATCTCCAGATGTTTAGGCTTAAGAAATCGTTAAGACATTTGATAACATCAATACATGGTTGCCTGGGATATTTCAGATGTTAGCCCCTAGTTTAAACCTCTGACGCAATGCCACATAACAGACAAAAATCGACAAGGATGTGATTTACAGTTAGTTGGCAGTAATTTTGGTAGTACGTTATCCTCCAGTGAATACTTTGGTTTTACTGATTTTAAGTTGCTAAACAATTAATTTTATTAAGAGATACTTTATAAATTTTAGAAATATTAAGTTCTTTAAGCAAAGAACTTTAAAAGTTTGTGTATCCGATACTGACTTATGGCCCTGTTATCTGACACTCTTTTACGACTTGCAATTAAAATTACTTGATACCACGTACAACAATCTTTCTTAGATATGCTGTCTATAAACTTTACAAAGTATCTTGAATTTGTTTTGATCATTTTACCCAATATCTTGAATTTGTTAAAAATACAAAGCGTTGAATCATGTCTGATGGATAGATTTACAAAGTATTGAATCATATCTGATGAGGATAGATTTAATATTTGCATATAAAATTTTAAATACCTATTTTGGCTGATTAAATTATTGCAACTTTTGACTTTCACGTACCAACTAGATTCTAGATTATGCTTAAGACATAATTTTCAATATTTTTATGTTTAGACTGATTCTTAAACATCGCCTACTTCTAGGTGATTGCTACCTTAGTACAGCAATCATATAAATTCCTACTTTAGTGTTCACTGCTACCTTTACTAAGCTGAACACTAAAGCTGGCTAATATTAATATAATACTAAGTACCATTAATAATGTTTCCTGTTTAACCTCCAGGACCACCATTAGCTATTGCTTCAGAGGATGATATGAACGATTTGTAGCGTGTATGAAAATGCCTGACCGGGATTCACCCCGGAACCATTAATAACTTATAACTTACAAATAAATATAAATATTTATTAATAACTTATAAATATTTTAACTTACAAATGATAATTTTATGTACTTATATTATGTTTTCTTATATGATTTTGTATTTACAGACTTTACGCCCATTTATTTATTTAAAACTACAAGATCCAAAACAAATATACTTACTAAGTAGGTTTCCCCATATAAATTCCAGGAGTCGGTGTGTGTGCACGTAATGTTATGGAATAATCAACTCTAATACGTCTTCCATCGATTTCCATTCCACTACACTGATCTTTGGCTGCTTTAGCATCTTCATGGTTTTCAAAATAGACAAAACAAAAACCACGGGATCTACCAGTCTACAATAAAATTGAAAAATAAATAAATAATTATAATTTATTTCCATTTTAATACAATAATCAGTATCTTAACTTAAGAATACAATAATTATAAAGAAAATTATAGATATTTCAACACAGAGAGATCTTTTCAGAGGTTACCAACAATAAGATATTTCATAAATATAAAAGAGCAAAAAATTAATACAAATCAACAGCTAGAACATAATACAAATAGAAAAATAATAAGTACTTCCAACTAATACTTGAAGCAAAGATAGATAGTTTTTTAAAAAATACTACCGCTTACAAAAACATTCATGAGAAAGGTAATTATTAACTGAAGGAAAGAATACATCTGCATACTCTGTATTGAATAATATCTCAAATACTAACTTTTCCTACCCAAAAAAACTTGATTCTCCAATACTTTACTCTTAGGTGCCATAAATTCACACAGGTTTTTAAAACATTCTTTAGTAGGAATCTAACCCTAATCTTGAGTAACGTGAATATTTTTCTCTAATGTACCTGACTTTAGTTAAATTAAATCAATTTAAAGATATATATACAGTGTTCCTAGAGATGTTGGCTAAGCTTAAAGGATTGATTAAGGACAATACAATAAGTAAAAAAGTTCAAGTGGACACAAATATGCTTCTCATTTTCTGTCTGCTATTTTTGGTTTTTTCCACTTTTTTTTTTAATTTATATCCTAAGAACAGATTGCAATATTTTAATGAAACTTAGGGTAGATTTCTAAAGTTAGAGAATTTTACCTTTGAATTTTTCAAAAAGAACAAGCAGAACTAAGCACAATAGGAAAAACATTAAAAAAGAAGAAACAAACTAAAGGAAGTATTAAAAAATGAAAACCAAAGATCCCACGAGAAACAAAATCAAAATGCGGAGAAAACACAAAACAAAATAATAAAAAAGCCAAATCCAAAAGAATGAAGACGTACTGGCCAAAAAAAAAGATGCCAAAACACATAAGAAATAACGAATTTAACGTACCTCTAAGGAAGATATTTCTAGGGGAAAAATAAATGAACACAATTCACTTGAAAGCGAATTAAAAATTCAATAACAAAAATAAACTTCGCATTAATGTAACAAAAGTTTTTATGAAAGTTAAAGTCTAACTGAACATTCCAAATTTGCTTCTATCAAACATTTACAGGGGCCAGAAACAGAAATACTAAGGTGTGCACCAATGTAAGAGCCTATGCCACTTACTATATATATATATATAACAGTAAACATGTAGAAAAAACTACTCTAACAATATACTTATGAAAAAAAAAGATGTACCTTAGCATCAATAACAACTTGTACTTTCTCAACAGGTCCATACTTTGAAAATATATGATGAAGTTGCTGTTCTGTTGTATAGTTATTCAAACCAAACACACCTAAGCATCGGCCAGGCAAAGGATTATCCTGTAAAAAAAAAAAAAACACTTATGTATTGAACTAAAATAAACATTATCCAATCAGATAAAAGTTAAATTTTGATGTATACATATATATATAAATTCTCATTACTTTTTTAGCACAGTTATCTGAATTAGAAAACAAAAAAGAACTAATTTTGCCTAGCAGTAATTGTGATAAGAGATTACAAAAATGATATTTGAATTACTAATATTTGCATTTTTATAGTTGCAGATCTTCATCTACATGGAATTTTAACTCTCTCTCTCTCTCTCTCTGTGTGTGTGTGTGTGTGGAGGACAACATTTGGCACTGACATCGAGCTGCAGACCAGCGTAGAAACATGGCTGAAAACAAAGGCGGCTCCGTTCTATGATGAGGGTATTGGAAAGTTGGTACCACGCTACGACAAATGTCTAAATCGGAGTGGCGACTATGTAGAGAAATAGCGTAACTATGTAAGTACTTGTTACAAATAAAAAATTTTTTATTTTCACTGTGGTTTTAATTTCGTGACCGATCGGACCTTAAAAAAAAACCCTCATAGCTATTTGAAATATCTAAACAGTTAAAAAAAAGCTTGCAGGGTGAATAACACTATCTTAAATCAAATTGCATGCATGCTACCTTGTCTTAAAATGTTCATAATGTCTTAGAGTTCTACCAGTACAAGTACATATTTAATCGGGACCTTTCATTAAAAAAAAACTATTATTAAGGTACTAAAATAACACATAACAAAATATATACGTACCCTATTGCCAAGATGTCTACGCCTGTTTGACATTGGACTGCGAGAATGGGAGCGGAAACCATCTCGGTTGGATGAACCCGATCTGGACCGACTGTAAGAATAACGTGATTTATAACGTCTTGAAGAACGCGACCTTGACCTGTATCTGCTGCTGGTACGATGTGATTTACGGCTGCGTGACCTACTACGGCTTCTATTATCACATCGATCAATCAAAATTGAAAAAGATAATTAGTGTATCTAATATTAAAAATAAAGCAATGTAAAGATTAATATTTTACTACGGATGTAAAGTATAATAAAGGAACATACAAATGAAAAAAATATTATAAAATATATAGTACGCTATTTATAAACTAACCTTTGGTCAGGCATTACAAACAAGCCAGTTTCCAAATCAACATGTAGCCCATGCATGTTAGACATCAGGTAAGCTGAAATATTATCACATTTACAATCAAATCACAATTTCATTCTGAACTGCTTAAGTAGTACATGGTGAAATATTAAGTCGATTGTTATTAACTCCCACCAGTTGTTAAGTACATAGTGTTGCTCATTTTTTTTGCAAGCAGAAAGAACATCTTCAGCCAAGATCCACCTTCGACTATATGTAATTTATGGTAATAATGTAATGGTTCTTTATGGAGTGATGATTCTGCAGAAAATTCACTTAAGGGTGAAGTGAACTAATGTAAACAAGGAAGGAAGAGGGTGACATTCCATTGTAACTTGTTGAAAAAATTAAACATCCATACATAAATGCTGCTACACAATTAATTGTCTTATTGAAAATTTTCCTCAAATTTCAAGGACCAATCATTTCAGAATTTTTAGATAGATTGGAACTTTTGTAAGTTCACATAAAATGGTACCAAAATAACTTCCAGATGACCAAAAAAAGAAAAGAATGGGTGTGGAATTGACTTTTCTTCATTAATATCAGAATAAAGGAAGTGAATTCTTTGAAGTATTGTTATTGGGAATGAGATGTGGATTTGGTTCTTAATATTTAGACGTTCTTTGAAAAGAGAATAGACAAGCTGGTGTCATGATAAAAGTTCTTAAATTTGGGCAGAGGACTAATACCAAGAAGTAATATGTGTATGTAACCTTTTTATGTAGTAATTTTTTTCAATTTATTTTGTAGATAATATTTGGCCAGAGGTTAATCTATAAATAACCCTAGTAATAAATAAAAGTAAAACTAAACATTAAAATAACTGTTACCTTGAATGAGAATATCCCTTTTTGCTGCGGCTCTTGCGACTTGGTGTACGTGACCGGGAACGCACTGGACTATGATCTCTTGATAAAGATCGGTAGATTACTTTCTTTTCAGTTATACTATGATCAGAAACGCTACCAGTTGGACTCTGCTAAAATATTAAACAATTTCTTTCTTTTAATTTCATAAATATGAGAAAACTTTTTATAAGTGATAACTAATTAATTTTTATCTAACAATCCAATTTTTGATTCAATTCTTTTTTTTTTGACACTGTACAAGATATTTAAATATATTGTCCATACATATTTACTTGTCTCTTTGTAACAAAGATGAACAAATCTGTCGCTTTTACTTTATAAAGACACATCACATAATATGTTCCCTCTCCCATCTTTTTGCTATTTGTTTGTGATTGGCATAAAATATTTTAAAATTCAAAAATTTGAATGTGATCTAAAGTAGAATATAATTTCCTGAATTAGAAAACCACATGGTTAAATTGCAAAAATATGAAAACCAATCAATCTGATACTTATCATGGCAAATTGTTTATTAGGTCTTTCATTCACTGTGCTAATTTACAACTTCTAATTGCATAAGGTTGCATCAGTAATTCTTGTTTCACCTATGTAAGGTTCAATCATTATTGAGAAAAAACACAAAAATAGTTTTCTTGGAAATTCTGCACATGACAAAAACAAAAAAAAAATACTGGTATACGAACTGTGATATTATCTATAAATATTTTGGTGGGCAAGAGATAAC
Organism: Lycorma delicatula; assembly: GCF_047948215.1. Lineage (NCBI taxonomy): Eukaryota > Metazoa > Arthropoda > Insecta > Hemiptera > Fulgoridae > Lycorma > Lycorma delicatula. The sequence continues at coordinate 20,887,469 of NC_134467.1, forward strand.
CTTTTATAAATACTCAAGTGGGCAAGAGGTGACCTTCAACCCAGAAAACTTACAATACAGATATAAATGAGATATATTTAATTGTGAATATACATCAATAAGAGTTAGACAATATCTCAGTACAACACATTCATGCTTAGTGAACTTATGAGTCCAATAAACATCAAAATCTAGGTATGAGGCCCCCACATCCTAAGCACAGAAAAAGCGAAGAACTAAACACAAAAGGATTCTTCCAACCAGTAAACATATTTACCTAGGATTTACTGATTTCACATAGTCCAACCCAAGCACAAAGAATTCATGCTACAACTAATTTTCCTCCAAAAACAAAATTATAAAAAATGCAACAATCTTTGCAAAAAAGAAAAGTAACTCATTTAAATAAAAAAAAAAAAAACGACATCTATCAAACCAGACAATAGAATGACTTTTATGTAACAACACATTACTTTTGACTAAGGGGCTTATTATCTTCAATTGGGATTTTTAATAAATTAATAATTAATGAACAATAAAAAAAAACATAATTTACTAAAAAAAAAAAATTAAGTTTTTGGTACTATTATATTGAGTCCCAACCCCCCTCTTTCTTGTAAAATATAATTTTCATCATTTAATATTATCACTAATGGAAATTTTTTTTTTTTAAATTGGAAATTTGGATAATTTTTGAAAAAATTTGATATTCTTTAATTTGAAAAGTAATTACAGACAGTTTCAGTACCTTATTAAAAATAATAATCGCATTTTATTTAACAGAATAACTGGAGCAGAGAAGATAATAGATATGTATGACAAGACAAAGTCTTGACCCTCGACCCTCACTACTGATGTGTTAATGTTACTACAAACTTGTAGAATTTTTACAAAAAAAAAAAAAAAAATTAGGAGTAAATATATAAATTTTTTTTCTCTTGTAATTAGGTGCTGGTTTTGAAAATCTAGACTACAACAGTACTATTACACATCCTAAACTGGTGACCACAAATATCGATAGAAGTAAGCTCTTTACAATGACACTAAATAAAACTCAGAGTGGAAAAACAAAACCTATAAACCTTTCGACCAGTTCTCCATACAAATCCAAATTTTTTACTTGCATCATTTGACAATGCACTACTAAATCAATAATTCACCAAAGTATAATTTCATTTTGTGATGGTTTTTTGAAATCAAATTGTCGAGGAGAATCCTGCGCTCTTACAAAAAAAGCGATAGCTTGTTTTTCTTTTGTCAAAAAATAAAAACCTCTGTACATAAATGGATGGAAAGAGAGTGTTCTGACCGATAATCCATACATACAACTGGTCGCAGTTGCACGTCTGGCCCAAGGAGAAGTAACAGATAAAAAAGAGCACATTCAGTAATAATACATACGGCAAAATCACAAAATGAATGTAAAAAGGGGTTAAGTGGTTTATAGTAAAGTCATTAGATTATCAGAATTTATATCGGAAGAAATAAAAAAGTGACAACAGGCCAACTGTGAATTGTCTATGCAATTTAAGCAGTTATCTCCCAATAAACAATATATGAACATAAACGACTTTATTGGAGGGGGAGTCAAGATAAAAGTTATCACAGAGATGATTACATCAGTCGTGATTGTGGTGGTGATAATAATACCAGTTACCTGTGGATCATGTCTATTATCTCAATTCCCTAGTGCACTGTACAATAAACTGAATTAACTAAATGACAATATATTCTTGGTTTCGACATGCCAAAGTATCATTTTGAGCAGTAATGACAAAACAGGAAGCTAAAAGAGCATGATTCACAAATATCCAGGGAGCAAGTTAACAAATATTATGACTCTGGTAACGTGTTTATTATCATAACCCATGCCCTTTATTGGGAAAGATATCTTTGTCTGTAATTTATTGGAACGTTGTCTGATCATTAATGTAATTTAGCTTAACATATGTCTTTTCATAAATCTTGAGATCTTAAGATGAAAACTATCTATCTATGAGAAATCATTGGGAAGGGATCAAATACACAAATACAAAGATTTTATTTTACATAAAAAATATCAGTGTGGGCAGTTTAAATAAAAATATTAATTATTTAAAAAACCTTGCATTTCTCTACATCCATTCACTATGTACAAAAAATGTTCTCAAATAATTTTTATTTTATTTACCTTAACATTATTTAAGGGAATCACTGTCAGATATTACTTCAGAGAATGAATGAGAATATGTATGAGTGTAAGTGTAGTCTTGTACAGTCTCAGGTCGACAATTTCTTGAGATGTGTGGTTAATTGAAAACCAACCAGCAAAGAACAACGGTAACCATGATCTAGTATTCAAATCCGTATAAAATTAACTGCCTTTACTAGAATTTGAATGTTGTTAACGCTCTACTTCAAAATCAGATGATTTGCGACAACTCCAACCCGGTGGGATATATTGAAATAATTAATATGGACTTTTATGACGTCTATTTTTTTATTTTATAATTAACTAGCATCCTTGTTCTTCGTATTTGTGACCTTGCTGACCTAATCATTATGAAAATATTAATACTAGATTGAAAGTCAAATCTACACCAATTTTTTTTATGGTTTAAAAAAGTATTACTTTAATCATGTGAAAATGAATTCTCGCAGGTTGCAACCAATTAGATGACATTAAATTTAATAAAAGAATTTCTGGGTTATTTATTTATACAATTTTTTTTTTTTTAACTTGCAATTTATATAGTAGTGGTAAGTTTAAACTGTGGAAAACATTCTGCAGATCAAAGAAAGTGCAATTAAAATTTTTTAGTAATTAGTTCAGTAGTTTTCAATTTATCGGGAACAAACAAAAAAGACATGCGTTTCAATTTAAAGCAGAATTGTGTATTTTGTGATGCGCTGTTCTGTTTTTTCTGTCTTTCCTTGTTGTACCCAGGCAAATGCTGGAAAAGCTTTTAATTATCCATGGAATAGCATATCTAATCATTCCTGATGTAATTAATACAATGTTTTGTTATGTAACCATCAGAATAAAAGAATATTTATTTATTTACTACCTAAGAAAAGATCCAGACTTAAGGAAAACCATTTTCAATCAGATCACTGAAAGGTTTACTTCTTGATTGCGGTACAATTAAAAAACATTAAAAGTTGTATCATTAGTTAAAATTTAAATCACACCCTGTAGTTAACAGTTAGATCACTAATAATCTAAATACTTAACTAGTGAAATATCTAAAAAAAAAAATTATTTTTATGAAAGATTATCAGTTTATAAGGTACTTACGTATTAACGCCACCGCAGCTACAGCTTTATTTAAAAACAAAGTAGTCAATCGGATTTCAGCGGAAAATTAACAGTCTCTTTATTAATTTTAATAAATGGTTATTTATATATTTATTTATTTTATAAATAAAATTTAACCAAACTTAACCTACGCTCGCTAACCTTGACTAATTAACACTGAAATTTTTATTTATTTAATAAATTCAGTAATTATTGCAATTATTTATTATTTAAATGATCACAACACTCCTGCAATACTAATAACCACGAATACTCTGAACAAGAAAAACACAACCGCAATCATCAAGAGCTGAACCTAACCTAATTAATTATTTATTACTTAAATAATCAAAGCATTACTGTTGATTAGTCGAGTGAAGCGAGCGTAGGTTAAGTTTGGTTAGATTATATTTATTGGCAAAAACAATTTATTGGCGCAACTTCTGCTGTGGTGGCGTTAATACGTAAGTACCGTTTATAACTGACGAAAAGTAAGAAGGATGATGATTAGAAAAAAAGAGTTTACATTCTAAACAAAATAATCAATATTTTCAGTACAAATACTACGTAACTAAAAAACAGCCTAGCTTTTATTTATTTTTTAATTTAATTTTTTATTTTATCATGTGTTTTCATACATGTTAAGACAACAAATTTATAATAAACATTACAAAATTAAAATCTGCAATAGATTCAATGTACATCTTACGTGATTATAATATATGCAAGCAGATGTAATAGAGCACCTACATAAATATTTCATACAATCTTTCAAAACAATACCTTACTAACAAAGTAAAATAATTGTGAAAATTATATTAAATAAAATAATTGCAAATGAAGAAATGATTTTTTTTCTTACTCATTCTTAAAGGAGGATGGAAAAAAGGTAATAAAGCCAGAGTTCTTGCTTTAGTTGAGATGCAACACTGTAATTTTCAGTAGTATATTCCAACAATTCTCAAGAGTATTTTTTACTTCAAATTGAATACCGTTAAGCCTTCCCTGCCAAAATTGTAAACTGTGATAGAAACAATTTCCTAAACTCTATTTTATTAATTATACACTATAGATGAAAACTCAATGTTCCACGAAAAAAGATATCTGATTTTTCTCTTTATACAATCTGTATTCTAATGTGGCTTTGAAAATAACTTCTAACAACAGCAGAAAAAGAAAAACTAAGCTATCCTTCCTTTTTGTGCCTATCCACTAATTGTGTTAGTTACAATGGGTCAATCCATTTGAAGTGACCCAAGGGTGGTTGCTTGATCAAGTCAAAAAAAAAAAATGAAACTTACCCACTTGTTTCCTACATATCTAAGGACTTTAAAACTATTTTTTTTTTTAAGTAGTTTACCTGTGACGGCCATTTTTATTATGGTGCACACACCTATTTTTGTGATTTTAAGGTAAAAGATTGGTCCAGTGGTTTATTTACCAATCTCTTTTCTTTCTATGAGAAAATTACCAACAAAGTTGAACATGAAAAACTGTGAAATTTCACTTTCGGTGATTTTTTTTTTCAAGAGGCAGGAATGGCATACAGTTTGAATTATTTTATTATGTAGATATATGTTAGTAGTTTTACCATAAATAATATTAATGGTGATATACTTACCCCTAAATTTTTATGAATTTTTGAAAACTAATTTAAAGATAAAAAATAAAATTTTGGCTTCAAATAACTCAGATGGGGCTGGTGATAAAAAATTCAAATTTGTACAACTTAGTGTTTTTGTAGATGTTTATGGCAAATTTAAAAGTTTATTGTGTATATTACTAATAAAAAAGCTATAACCTCTCAAAAATCATGAAAAACCTGTTAAACACTATAGCATTTTGACTCGCTAAATAAGACAAGCCTGCAAAAGCGATTAAACAGTCAGATACTAAACATTGATGAAATGTATTCATTTTGCAATCACAAGCTGAAAAACATCAAGTATTTTTTTATTATATCAGATGAGATAGCTAAGATTTCAGAAACTCGTAAGATGCTACTTTACTTCAGACTCCAAGGACTATGAAGATCATCCTGTTTAAGTACTGACCACGTTCACTTAAGGAAAAAGACTCATTACTAGTGTGTATGATCAATGTTGGATAGGAAAAGTGGTAGATATTACCCTTGCAAATGACAATGAGCAGGTTCATTTTTTCCACCCACGTATATTATTTCTAAGTCTCAACAAGACAAAGTGTGGGTACCAATCTGCAAAGTCCTGAGAAAGCTGACATCACTTCAATTACTACATACAGTGACGTTCTCATAAACTTTCATTGCTACAAAAACAGGATATTTCATTGCAGAATAATTAAAATTTTACTACAATTTATTTTTTCTTTGATAGTGTTACAGAAATAAACCAATATAAAAATAAAAATGAATTCTTGAAAAAAGATGTAAGCTACTCATTGAAGTCTCAGTTTGGCTAAGTTTTACACACATTTTTGAATCAAACTTGTATTAGATTACTGGTATTTGTTAAGTTATCATTAAATTACAACCTAAATATTTTTAAAATATTGAAAACATCAACTTCAACGAAATAGGAGCCTAAATATAAAAAAATATGTAAAGTGCAAAAAAGAAAACCCCTTAAAGCACTTATTTACAGAGTCAAAATAGTATTGCTCTAACAGGTTTTTCATGATTTTTTAAAGGTTATAACATTTTTAATAGTACTATATACAAGAAACTTTTAAATTTACCATAAAAATCTACAAAAACACTAAGTTGTGCAAATTTGAAATTTATCAAAATTATGCAACTACAAAACATATTATTAAATATCTTAAAATTCTGAGAACTGGAAAACTTAGAAACATCTAACAGCAACTTACATAATGAGAAACGAAATTTTTTAATCATACGACTTGCCTACATGTTGAGATTCTAAAAGTATGCTAATGAAGATAAAAAATGTTTACTTATAATATTTCTGACTGGATGAAAAACTACACATATTACAGCAACAAAGATATATTACATCGAATTCTTAATAAGAGGATATTTTGAATCTTCATAAGGCAATTTTCATGTCTTATCTTTTAAAAATGCTACAATTATATTATTTAAAGCAACAACAAAATTCAATTGTACAACCACACCATTACTGAAAAAATATAAATTATTACAGAAATGTTATAGATTAGTATTCCACATAAAACAAAACTTTATACAGGTTATTTACAAATTTAGACAACAGTGTGCAGTTAATGCACACGGTGGGGATGGATTCCAGAACAGGGGATAACCACTGTGTATTTATGTTTTGTATTTATGCTTCGGCTTGATCAGATTATTATGCAGAAAAAAGTAAATCTGAAATATAAACAAGCATAACACTGAATTTTTTTTCCAAATACATTAAAAAACTGAAACTGGTTAAAATAAACTAAAAATTGAACAGAATTCAAAATTTAATCTACGATGGTTAATGAAATTTGGCTATATATTGGATCGGATTGGAAAATAAACGAAAACGTAAATATAAAAACATATATTAAATTTCATTAAAACATAGTTTTAATAACAGAAAACATAGCTCAATGAAATTTAAAAACACTTATCAGTAGTACATAACAAAGTATTTGAAAAATTTGTCAGTCCAGATAAAAATTAACCGGGGAAATAAATCAAATAAGATTAGCTATTCACGCCGACAAATAGAGTAAACAAAGATAAACGAATTAAGAAAATCATTTTAAAAGAAATCTCATATTTTTTAAAATATAGTTATCTTAAAAAAGCTAAATAATGCGAATGCCTTCTTGGCGTGGGTTACCCAAAACCCCCGTTACACAAAATTTATTTCTAGAAAAAAACCGGCGATTATTTATAAGATAAGTAAACAAAATAAAACACACATTTACCTCCCTAGGGATTCCAATTTCTCTGTCGCTCATTTTTATTATATATAATAGACTGGAATAACTTAAGCGATGTTATAAAACCACTTTTAACACAACCAACTCACACTAAACAAAAAAATATTAATGGCTTCCCTTGAACTCTGAATCGGCATCACAGAAATACGCAGATAAGATATTACAAGGAAGATGTAATTAGTTCTTTCGATAAAATTATTTTATTGTACAATGAATTTTAATAAAGAAACACTAAATTCGTTATTTAGAAAACAAAAAAAAACCGGAAATTTATTTAAAAAACAGCTAGGAGAAAAACAAATATTTTAATCGGTTATGTCTAGTTATTTATAGATTGTAATTAAAAAGTGTAAGGGTAATTTTAAAAAGTGATCTTAAAATGCTGGAATTGCAAATTTCCACATAACTGATAAAATTATTATTTTATAATACATTCACTTTTTTTTTCTACAGCGATTACTGATAACTTTTTATGTTTTTTTAATTGCAAGATATAAACATCAAAGTACGATATTAAAAAGATTCTGTATAAATTTAATTAAAAAAGTTACAAAGCATTAGAAAAAATGTTAAATAAAAAATATTCACATCAAAGATGATCACAAAACTTCATTCTCTATGGTTTAGCGGTTAGCTGACGTTCCTGAATTTTAAGGATCATCATCCTTTTAAAATCTGATATTTCTACATAAAACGATGTAATAAGTTACACTGATGTATATTATTAACAGATGAATTAAACAATCATTAAATCACATGATAATTTTAATCATAAAAACAATATAATTATTTCTTTACCTGTAATGGTACAAACAATACTCTTTCCGATCTTATCATGAGTAAACTTATTTGTACATTAGCATAAAAATTTTTATTTCAGCCAGCTGTTTTCCAGTAACACTATTAAGAAGAAAATTAATTAGAACTGACAGCTGAAATTAAAAAAAAAATTGTTTTATATACGTATAATTATATACAATTAGAGATTCTCCTCCAATTTAAATTTGGAGTAGTGTACATCCAAATTTTATTTACTACTTAAGTTGTCATTACATTTGAAATTATTCGTCAGGAGCTCCTTACACCCGAGTTACGTCCCTCATAAGTTATTCAGTACCGTCATCAATTATTTAGACCCAAAATAATTTATTTTTATTATTTTCAGATTAAATAATTGGTTATTGTATACAAATATGGACTCAGCTTAACAATCTGCTAACTTAATATATAAATTAAATTAAACGAGTGTTGAGTTGTATTGATATCGTATGAACCTAACCAAAGTCAATTAAATTACACTTAAACCAAGTTATTTACTTCTTAAACAATGTTTGTTGCACTTAAGCTTAACCCAACCTAATTTGGTTTTAAGTAAATCTAATCTCATTCTTAACTTAATCAATAAATTAAATTATCCAAATTATTTAGTCCAAAAATAAAATTGAAATATATGGGTTTTTGCTCTGTCTTACTTTGGATTAAATATTTTTTGAAAGTTTATACTTCATGTATAGAGCTATCAAGATAATATCAACAATTTTTTTAATCTATAGCCCTAAACCTAAAATATAGAAATGTTATTTGAGTATCTTTTATTAAAAATATTACCCTATCTCTAAAAAGTGGGTTTTGTTTTTTGGTTCTCTTAATTTTTAAAACTGAAACAATTTTTTTTTGTATTTTTCATCTTTAAGAAGGATTATTAAAATCATTCCATGAACATCCTGCAACCAGTAGCAGCCCATTATTGGCGTAAGCGAAAACGCGACAGCCGCCAAGCAACCTCAGCTACATCAAAGCATCAAACTCCCCAATACACAATAAGAGGTCTTCAGTTTGAGAGCCCCTCCGTAAATGGAGAACAGATGACTTCAGCACAGTAAGTTCCTGCGTCCACCAAGGTGCCTCTCTCTCCTGACCCGAACTGCTGGGAATGGAGGATGAAAGCCGCCGATAACCAACCTGCCAGGTCCTCAAAATCAAGACCATACACACCCCTGTCCAAGACACAGAGCTTGGCCAAAAGAATTCTGACAAACCTCCACCAGTTGGCTTTCCTGTGCAGAAAACACCCCTGCTGAACTGGGAAATTACACCTATAACTATCACTCAGGCCACCAGTGATCTTGAAGACAATAAGTCGATGGTCACTAGAACAATCATTGACAATCTCCAATCACAGACACATGTGGGAATGTATCTTCCAACAGTGACATCAATATTAGTGCTGGAAAATTGCCTCCTACCGTCTACCATACCAGCATATGTTGGCAGCTCACCAGAAACATTAAAAACCTCTAAGTCATGTTGGATGCTCAACCGCTTCACCACTTGCATCGGTATAATCACTATGCCACATAAGAGATTTAGCATTAACATCAGCACCAATAACAACAGAACTATGCTGTGAAAACTGAAGAATTTTCTCCCAAACCTCAAGATGACACTCAGCCGAGTCCTGAAACTGGAAATAAGAACTTACAACATATAGATGTGAGTTCTGAATATCAACCCTAACAACAACATGATTGTTAGAGAGCTGCTGCAAGAAGACAACTTATTTCTCTTCTGAACAAAACAGCAGACATGCTGACAGAAATACAATAGAATCGCTTCCTCCCTCAAAAACCGGGAGGTCACCAATTGTAATATACGGACGCTGCAATAAAACAACATCTAGCTTACGATGTAAGGCCACTTCACCTAACACGATTTGAACAATATAAGTACCCTTTGCATTCAACTGACCGAAAGTAACCATCAAGAGAATTAAAATATATCTCGACAGTTCTTGAATATGATCTGCACTCTTTGCTATCGACAGAGTACTTATGATCTTCCCTCAATACTTTACAATTTATATATAATGGAGGATCAGTCTTTTTTGGACAGTTCTCACTCTTATGTCCCTCACAGCAGTGGGCAGATCACAGAACTTAGCCCTGTGACCATACCAACAACACCTAAAACACCGATGAACATCGACATACTTAACTCTGTAAGAAGCAAAATCGATGAGCAGCCTCCCTTCAGCAAGGAAGTTCTTCAACAATGAAGGACCCACCTCAAATACCCATAGTAGTGCTACCCATTTTAAATAATGGTATTGCACCTACCCATTTTAAATAAAAACCACACTCGGACTTAAAAGCAGCCTCATCCAACTGGGTGTTCTGTTCTCTAATGAGAGACATAGACACCGGTCAAAATCTTAAACTATCTCTCTTGGACACCTCTTTCTTTTTGGATCGGCTCTCATGTTGCCTTTCTCGATCTTTAACAAGTCCAATATAATATTGACTGTCCCCTTGTTATCCGCCCCTACAACAAGCCCCTTCTTAATTTCTTTTATGCTTCAACCTCTTTCATCAAAGAATGACTTGAAATTTGTCCCTCATCTCTTTACTAGTTTTAGTATGTTCCTATTTCATATTAACGAACAGGACTTCTGGCTGCTTTCGAGATGAACTGGCCTCTCACTTGTCCTTGATAACATCTGCAATACGTTTCTGCTGGTCCTTAGGAAGCTCAGTAACTGGCAAAGGAACTTAACCGCTATTGCTTTTACCTGGACTAGTTTAGAAGCCAACGCCTCATATCCTTCTGCCAATGAAGACATAATTTAACTTTTAATTTTTTCAATTATGGGGTCAATAATTGACCTTACGCTAGCTGAGGCACTTCTAGGATTCTCCAGAAAGCTGCTCAAACCTACTCATTAAAAACCCTCATCAAAGGCATGGAGCTTACCTTTTGATTTCAGAAAATCAGCTACATCTTCCTTTACCAGGCAAGAAAGAAAGTCAGGAAGTCTCTGATTTGGCTATCTACCTATTAACTCAAATGAGCAAACCCACAAAAATGACAACTGTCTGAAGCGAGCCATGGACAGTTGGAGGCCTATAAATCCTCCTGTCACTTGCACCTCTTAGTCATTGTTGGATCGGCTGAGTAAGCAATCACACAATACCACATATTACAGCACTCCAAAAGAATGTAAACAGACCAATAGTTGTTGCTACTCTTCGCCATGCACCCTTCAAAACCTGAACAAATAGCTTTGAAGGGCTCTCAATTAGGCGGGTGCACATCCAAACCTAACCCAATTACTATTCAGCGAAGAACAATAAATGATGAGTTTTGTTCAATCAATATAATACAGGTGTTGCAATACTTAAGACTGGCACAATGTTCAATACTAGCGGTGGTAGCCATACAACCACTTGCTCAAAGAATTGCCAAAAGCATCAACAACTTTGGATATATCAGGAAGACGAAAGTTTACTATCTTTACAACTAAACACAATTTTTACCATTTTTACTTGGTCAGCAATAGTTCTTTTACTGCTGCAGCAGCAAAGCTATAAACTATAACAATTAGCCCAAAATTTTTAGTATCAGGGTTTTTACAAATGTCAATGTTTCAAGATGCCTTAGACAATAAAATTATAGAAGTTTTCAGAAGATGTATGTACATACCCTGTTGACTTGTATTTTGTATTAATAACTATGGACTGGCTCAACATAAATTCTTTGAAAGATTTTTTTATTTATGGGGCATTGATGGCATTATATAATGGACAAAATTAAAAAAAACAAAGAGTAGTTTTTAACATTTTTAATTTTTGTACAGTGGTCATAGAAAATTGAACTTTAATAAGATGAAAGTAACTTATTAAAGTAAAAATTCCAAATTTTTAAATCAATCATATTTAAGAGTGGGGAATATTCAATATTAATTCTAAATAATTTTTACCTCATATCTCAAAAATTCATTGGCCAAAAAAGTTGAAATTTTACAAAATTTAATAATTTATTTAATAATATATATATATATATATATATATGGTTCTGAGAGCTCACCTCTGAATTTTACCTTTGACTTAGTGTTTATGAGAGTCAGTTTTATCATTTTTATTAATTTGGTATGTAGTCAGCAGTGTATTAGAATTTTTAGTAAGAATTCTCTGTGAATGCAGTCATAACCTTTTTTGAAATCTGTAAATGTCTACCACATCTCTGTTTTTGTCCTGTTGTAATCCATTATTAGCTTGAGACTCATTATCTGGTCTGGGCAGCTCCTCCAGGATCTGAAACCTTTCTGGAATTCTCCTAATTATTTCTCGAGTTGTGAACCGATCCTGTTGACCATGATTCTTGAAAGAATTTTGTGTCTAGAAGTGAGATTCCCCTGTAATTGTTAGAGTCCCATTTGTCCCTTTTTTTGTAGCAGATGGAAGAGGGCTGTCAACCAGTATTCTGGTAGTTCTTCTTTGATCCACATGTTGATAAGCAATGAAGGGCAATTTTTGCTGATCTTCCTGTACGTTTCCAGATCTCTACAAAAATCTGATTTTCTCCCTATTCTTTGTAATTCTTCATCTCACCCACTGCTTGTAGACTTCTTTTATTTTCTTTGAAAATCTATTTTTCAAATTCAGTGCCAAATTTAAAAAAATAATAGGTCAACTGATTCAAATAATTTCATATGTATCTTGTGCACTTATTGTATTTGCTTGAATCTAAGCCATACATATTTCCTCATTTTAATATTAAAAAAATCAGGTTTATCTTAGTTTCAACATTTTTTTTTTTTAATTTGTAAAAAGGTTTATTATAGATTTTTTAAATCCTCTTTTTTATTTTTCAATTCTTTAAGTATTGTACATTATTATGATTTAGCATTAATATTTAAAAAATTAACAACTGTAAATAAAAACAATCCTCCCTGCAGAGCTAACAAATTTTTTTCATTGAAAATTGGTTATTTTTTTAGTCTGACAGTTTTTCAGGATGGTATCAGGATCGATCATTTGTGCAAGGAAGGGACAATAACGAGTCCTTACACTTTTTTTAAATGTTAACAATCCTTAGTTTTTAATAATTACCTGGAAAATACCAACGTCTGTGGTAAACATATGTAGGTGCTTAGTATTTAGTCTTACAACTTGACAAAGAGTTTCACAGGATGAAAAACAGAAAATTTCCCCACGTAGATTATGTTGCTCAATTTATAAAACATATATAATTTAAAGCATTGTCAGTAACAATACAAATGCAACAAGAAGCTGGTGCAGAAAAGGGAGGGATTTTCTCTTAGCTGGACTTCAAACTGCCAGAAACTTTCTGCAGATTTTGAAAATACGCTGGTAGTCCAGTTTTAGTGACATATCACTGAACTTTGTGCTGATACATTTTTTTTTTTGTCTTCAGTCATTTGACTGGTTTGATGCAGCTCTCCAAGATTCCCTATCTAGTGCTAGTCGTTTCATTTCAGTATACCCTCTACATCCTACATCCCTAACAATCTGTTTTACATATTCCAAACGTGGCCTGCCTACACAATTTTTTCCTTCTACCTGTCCTTCGAGTAAAGGACTATTCCGATGCAACTATTCCAGGATGCCTTAGTATGTGGCCTATAAGTCTGTCTCTTCTTTTAACTATATTTTTCCAAATGCTTCTTTCTTCATCTATTTGTCGCAATACCTCTTCATTTGTCACTTTATCCACCCATCTGATTTTTAACATTCATCTGTAGCACCGCATTTCAAAAGCTTCTAATCTTTTCTTCTCAGATACTCTGATCGTCCAAGTTTCACTTCCATATAAAGCGACACTCCAAACATATACTTTCAAAAATCTTTTCCTGACATTTAAATTAATTTTTGATGTAAACAAATTATATTTCTTACTGAAGGCTCGTTTCGCTTGTGCTATTCGGCATTTTATATCGCTCCTGCTTCGTCCATCTTTAGTAATTCTACTTCCCAAATAACAAAATTCTTCTACCTCCATAATCTTTTCTCCTCCTATTTTCACATTCAGTGGTCCATCTTTGTTATTGCTGATACATATAAATTTAATAATATTGAAAATGCAGATGAAACCTTCCTTTATTTTGTTATACTGTGTAATTGTACAGTAACTTCAACGGGTGAAAAGTAAGTTAAAATAGGTAGTACAGGATACGAGAAACAATGCATCACTGTAATGTTATTTATTGTGGCAAATGACCAGAAATTATTGCCATACTTAATACAAATAAAAAAACAATGCCTTAAGACAAAAATTTCCCAGTGATATGATAGTTTGGATAGTGAACTGAATGTTTGGAGGTTTTCTGAAATTTTGGAAGACCAAGTGGCTAAATGCTGTATGGAATTCTCATCAGGAAATTCTCCGTAAACCTAAAAACGTGCTTGTAATAAATACATCTAAAGAACATTTAGATGTATTTTCACTCTGTGAAAATCCTGGATAGTATGACCAGTTGACTTCAGCACTCAATGTTTGTATTATGATGCCTTTCAAAGATCGCATAAGAAAAGAATATAAAAACCGGTTCGGTTACATTCAGCAAACCATCTAACTGCTTCCAAAAAAATAAAAAAGTTAAATTCTTCAACAGCGGAATGGGCTTCTATCACCTGGAATAAATCCCGAATTAAATAATATTTCACTCCTTTAAAAAATTTACTCTATCAAACACCATGGTTGGAACAAAAAACAGGCTAATATGGGATAATTACATCAACACTGTTTTTAGTGTATTGATACTGAAGTATTGTTTATCTGATTCTAATTAAATATTTATTCAATTTTATTTTTACTAGTAATTTGAATACAAAAATATCAATTTTTTAAATAGAATTATTTGAAGTAATTCTTTTTATTTATCAAATTTTTTTCACAAAAACATTTTGAAAATTTGTGGTACAACTTAGATTTGAGCAAAATACTAATATTTAAAATTTGGCACAGACTTCAAAAAATAAGTTTTAATTTAAAAATTGTACGAGGATATAGTGGAAAAATAATTTGTTTCTTTTTAATGTAATATTTTTTAAAAAAATTAATTTTAATTTTTTTCCTTTTGAAGCTGGTTCAATTTTATATTTTAATTATTTTACTTATTAATTTCTTTTTTTGAAAAATTTCTGTCCTCCTATGTAACATTACTGAAACCTGCAATATTGAAACAAATATAAAAAAAATTAAAGGAATTTTATTTTAAAATTAAATTAAAAAGAGAGAGAAAAAACAAGATACAAATCTACCAAAATTATCTAAGCTTTGCTTTATTATTTTCTTAAAACGTGTATAATAATAATAATAATAACTGTTACAATACAAAGCATAATTATATATAATAACCTTAATTATAATATTATAATAATAATGGAAAAAAATTAAATTAATTTCAATAATAATCATTTACCTAAATGCACAATAATTATAATTCATCTATTTATATATATATATATATATGTATATTTTTTTTATAAAAAAAAATAAAATAAATTAAAAAGGTAAAACAGTGCTTATAAAAAGCTTGTTTGTTTACAATGTATTATCATTAATATTACAGTGCTGCCAATATTGACAACAATAAATATCATATATAATTATATAAACTACAATAATTAATTAATATTTAATAATAATAATGATTCTGTGTGCAACACTGTATTCCTCAATTACAATTATAATAATACGTACAATAAATTAACAATAGTAATAATTATAACATTTTATAATAAATAAATAAGTAAATATATATATATTTACGTTATTATTCAAAAAATATTATTATTTATTTATTTATTAAAGATTTTTTTTTCTTCAGTAACACAAAAATATTAAAAAAAAGTTATGTAATAATTAATTATATGATAAATTGTTATTAATGTATATATATATATATATATATATATATATATATTACTTTTTCCAGTCCCACCAGTATAATCGAATCAAATTAAAATACATTAAACAACTTAGTAATACATTTTATTTTATTTTTTATATAATCATTTTTATGAAAAAATATTAAAGAAAAATAAAGATGTTATTACAGTTAAAGTTTTAAATAATCAGCAAAATGGAACTGTAGTTAAATGGAAGAAATGATAAAGATGATGGCGATATTACCTTTAAAAAGATATTACCTTTTTTATATATCATATTTATTTTTAATGATTTAAAGTTATTATTAATGAAATCTATTTTACAACAGATTACAACAGTAATTATGGTACTTATGGGTAAAAAAAAACCCATCAAATATAAGAGTACATAACTACAAAAGTCATAAATTATGAATAAACAGATTGAATAGTTAATGATCATTTTTGGTGATTTTTTTTTTCAATGGGTGTTCTTTAAAGATTGAACACACCATTTATATGGAATTCTATTTCTTTTTGTTGTAATTAGATATTTATATAGCAAAAAAAAAGAAAAAGAGAAAATTAATCCCCAAAATTACTTTTTGTTCAGTGAAGGTTGAAAGAAATGTTTTTAAGGGTTTTTTTTTAAGGGCAGATGGTTGGTAGTCGATATCATAATAAATGAAAATAGTGAATTATTATAATTTAAGTTATAATGGATAAAATCAATTTTTAATAAAGGTTGCAGCCATCACGGATTTTTACAAACAGAAACAGTGTGGAAGACACGATGATTCTTCAATTGTCATATACAATTTACAGTAACATAAAACAATAATGTTGCATTCTATGCAAGCTATGATGAATTTATCCAGAAAGTAATATTTAATTCTTAAAATAAAATTAAGTTTGTATAATTGTAAACGGTTGCTAGTGTTATGATTTGATTATTAGAGCCTTAATAACTGCAAAAACATACAGTGTCTCAGAAATTATGGCCATATTTAAGGGTTGATTCAGAATATCAAAATAAATATAAAAATTCATGCGAAGAAATGTTCTATGTTGTTTCATTTCCTTTATCTGCCATTTTATGTTTTTTCAATAAAAATTGTTATCCTCAAGAATGGATTGAGGTATTTTAATGAAAAATTTAGTGTATATAAATCCAACAACATCTTTTACCACATAAATAAGTTTGAAAATTTATTTACTTTCATAGAGATGTTGTTGGGTACATGCATATTAAATTTCATTAAGATAGCTCAACCCGTTGTTTAAATTTATAAGTTTTTATCGCAAAAAATGCAGAAATGCCATACAGAGGAAAAATGAAACGAGATACGGTATTTATCCCCAAGAATTTTTTTGTTTATTTTGATATCCTGAATCAGTTCTTTAAGTATGTCCATCACCTAGCGAGACAGCTGTCTTTTGAAATATAATCCTTTTTTTTTGTTAGGACAAGGTTATGTTTATAAAAGTGCCCAAGTTAATATTTATTTATATTATTCATTTCAAAGTTGAATATACTCAGTTTTTACTGATTATTTATATATATATATATATATATTTTTTTAATTTTCTTTTGCTTTTAATAAATAATGAAGATAATTAAAAAAGTTTTATTTTTTAGTTAATATTATTTATTTAATTTTATAAAATACAAAAATATGGATTTTCTTTTTTTTAAATTTCTCTTCAAAAAAAAAAAATTACTTTAATAACAGATTGGGAAATGTTTTATCTTCAAAAAATATATTCTAATAAATTTACTAGCATTTTTTTTATTATTATTGTAGTTTTCACAAAAAATATTCTAACCAAAATTTGTTAATTTTAACTAATTGTAGCAGTGGGAGGGGTGGTAAAACTTCAATCAAAATTTGTATTAACTTTTATTAAATGAAATTTATAAATTTATTTTAAAAATTATTATAATTTTTTTTAACAACAGACCAAAGATTTTTCCCTAATTTGATTAGATTATATTATTAATTTATGAACTTAAAATGTAATATTTTTAATTTTATCTTACTTTCTAGAATTATGTTATTTATATGTGAATATTAATAAATAATATTTAACAATTTTTTAAAATATTAAAAAGTAAGCTATACATATAATTTTTTTTTACAAAAAAAAAAAATAAAAAATAAATACATTAGTTACAAAAAATAATAAACTCTTTCCTAATAATTCAAAAACTGTGGTGATAGGAATCATTAACTTATAATTTTATATAAATTAATTATATACCATTGGTCAATTCAATAAAATATTCAAGGTCATTTTATTTCAAGGTCACATCCATTTTCCTTTCAACACCTATTTTACAATCTTACCAATATTATAGTTCTCATTTTATCAATATATATAAATCAGTATGTAAATTGGAGATAATTTATTAAAAAAATACATAAATATATAATTTCATAAATAAAATTATTATTATAATATGAAACCACCCATTAAAGGTTTAGTTTTTAATAAATAAAATACATATAGGTTTTATTTTTTTATAAAATTACAAAACTCTATAGCAGAATTCTCTCTATCTTTCATTTATAATCTTCTGTATCTGAATCCTGTTTAAGTACAGTATTTTCCACTATTAAAAATTATGCCTAATTCAGAAAAAATGGATATAAAAAAAAAAATTATAACAAATTTTAATAATTTGTGATAAGCTGGTCGATTATACAAGATCTCAATTAAATGTTCATCAAGTTTAAATATTAAGAAACAGCTTAAAGTTATGAAATATGTTATATTTTCTTTCTTTGATGGTGCAAATAATATATTAGGTTTAAGTAATGATTTCTAGACTGGTAGGTATATGTATAAAATGGAAGTATAAGTAAATCTTATACTGCTATAATAACTCTCTATTTTCTATAAAAGCAGCCATTTTTTTAATTTTATATAGAAAATATATAATTTATCCATTGTAACAGCTGCTTCATAAGACAAAATGAAATTCAGAACAGCGTATAATCTTAAAAAATGATTCCCTTTTTTATATATATTTCTGTAGCAGTTCAAGTATATAATTATTATATTACATTAAATGTTAATGTTGAAATAATTTACTGTATGTTATAACTTATTTTTTGTCAGCAATATAATGATTTTATCGTACCTCCAATAAAATAGTACTGTAAATCAGATTTTTGTATTTTTTTCCTTTAAAATAATTATTTTGGATCTAAGTTACATATTTATATTATTATTTTTTTTGTAATGAGAATTAAATAATTTTAAGTAAATAAAAACCGTTTTTATTAAAAAAAAACATATGTATCATCATCTTCAGTTCCCTTCAATCCAAGTTTCCTTGAGTTGGGCCTAATATAAAATTCCTCCACTTGCCTCGATACATGAACCATCTCATTTCCATTGGTTACCAACCACATCCCCTCTCTTGCACACTTCCTCTATCACCATATTTATCCATTTCATCCTTGGTCTACCCTTTGATTTTCTACCTGTTTCCTCTCAGGATGTAACAACCTGTTTTGTAATCTTTTCTCAACCATCCTTTCAATATGCCCAAAGCACCTGAGCTTTGATCTTCCAATTGACTCGATAATGTCTCCCGATTGATTCGGCAGAACCTTAAGTGTACTGGGGTACTTTCAAGCAGGAGGGGCAGTGCACTTAAAGACTACTAAGCTGAAAAGGGTCTTGTGACATGGCGATTTTTGGTCACCAGTAAATAAGCCAACATCTTCCTCAAGCGCAGCGACAAGGATATTAAATCAGGGGCAGTGTATAAAAGGACTTAGCATTACACTTAAAATGCCTTTGAGTGTGGCGATGTTCTTGTACATGAGCCTAAAATGAAAGTTGGTAATACATATATATCTTTTAATTACATCTTTTTTTGATTTTTATTTATTACAAATAGCACAAGTTACTAAATTACGGGTTTAAGATTTAATTTAATATAAAATAAGTTAATTACAAAAAACAAAAGAAGAAAAAATACAATCGAGTAATATGTGCTATCACAAACAATATTTACTTCTTCCCAATAAAATAATGTTTTGTCAAACTTTATTCTAAAAAAAGCTGATAAATTAAACTTTCATATAGTTGATATATGATGATTTTTATACATAAAAAATACCTTGATAAATCTTTAGGTTTTTTAAGGTGTTTAAAAATTCAAACGTCTTCTTCAAGAGATCAAACAGAGATACGGCTGTGTTATACTTGAGTGTCTTATCAGCCTCCTGATGTCTCATCATTTCATAATGTTCTCATTGGTGGTTGTTAGTCTTTAAAGAATACTTCTTTAGTTTATCCCTCCATCGCAGTTTGTGTCTTTCAAATTGTTGTTTGATTTTGGTATAACTACGTAAATATTTTTTTCGTCTCAATACATCACGTTCCAGCCACTAACATTTTTTTAATATCTGAACCATTATTTTCATATCACAACTGGTTCCTTAAAATTTTCATGAATTTTCTTGTTTTTCCTTCTATATTATCCTTAGTTTTTTAGTTTTTATAAAAATTAATCTTTTTTCTATTTCTTACTTTGTATCCATGTTTTCATCTTTATTAGTAAGCTATATTAATAGTATGCTTTACTAATACAGCATAAGGCACTGCTCTATTATTAACTTTTTCTTTCTTAAACAATTTTTATGCTGAATACATTATTTCAAGTCTAGAACCATCTTTTAGCAGGTCTTCCACATTATTATCTACTTCTCCGTATTTAAAAGAATTGAGATTATTCAACAACACTAAATTCCGAGATATAATTGATTCCCTCACAACAGTCTCTTGCATTCTTTATTTGATTTTTAATTCTAGTATTCAGGATTGTTTGATTAAAATACTAGCACTGTTAAATATCCTTTTTTTTTATACACCAAGAATAATATCATCAGGAAAACAAGTATTTTAACAGTTACATCTAAAAATAATCATACTGACACTGTCATGTTTTTTACAGTCTTTAATAGCACCAAGTTGTACAGGATAGTAGAAATACTATTCCCTGTTTACTCCATTCTTAATCTTAAAGCATTTATGATTAATTTTGCCTTATACATTGAAATTTTTAACAAAAATTTTTGTGAACCTATTCAATTTTGTTATACACGCCTCCTACGTCTGGAAAATTAATATTTTTTGCTATTTGATCATTTTTATGAGTTTTATTAAGAAATAATTATAAATAATTTTTTTTAATTAACATAATTGATTATTTAAACTTCATTTTATAAAACATAGATTTTTAAAATTTTAGAGATTTGCTATAAAAACCAACAATTATTATTTTATGTTTAACAAAAATTGAATAACTTTAGTTCTGATGATGTCATCAAAACTTAAAGAAAACCTAAATATTAAATCTCTATTTGATAATTCACTTTTTGTATTGTTTTTTAAATCAATGCAAAACCATTAAATATTTGTTTTGAAATAATAAATTTATAAATATCAAAACAATTAATAGATATCATTTTTTAGTTATTTATGTTTTTGTTTCTTTGGTTTATTTTAATACTTTAAAAGTTATATATAATTATTAATGATAATTAACAACTAAACTATAGTTTATTCATAATAAATTTTAAAAACAGAAATCAAACAAATGTTTGTTAAAAAGATTTCAATTTGTTAAGCACCATTTAAAAAAATCGATTAATGGTTGATTTCATTATACAAATATTTCTATTCAATAGAATTTTTAACCTTGAAATGATGTTTACAAATTACTTAATATTAGAAATCACATCTTTTTATAAAAATATATATATATATATATATATATATATAATATTAATGAAAAATAAAATAAAATTATATCTTAAATGTATTCAAATTTATTAATTAAAAAAAAAAACAAAAAACAATAAACAAAAAAAGGTTTATTCAGAAAGCCTATTTGTAATTAACTAAATATACGTGATCTGAAATTGAATAAAAAAAAAATCTTATTTGTACCATTACTTACTATTATTCAATGAAAAAATTGTGATCATAATAAAACCCAAGTTGCAATACATTTACAACTTAGCACTTTTTTAAATTTTGTAGTAAGATTACATTTTTTGTTAATAGATATAACTCAAATTTGGGTCCTTTGAAAGAAAAAAAAGTAAACTATGTCATCAGAGACAAACCTTTTGTAAGTTGATTGTTTATTTTTCTAATCCTTGCCTCCAACTTCCTTGTTAAATACTATGGAAACTGAGCTATCAGATACTATTATAATTCTTTGTTTAGTAGCATTATGCAAGAACTACCTAAAAGCCAGCAGGCACCAGCTTAAAGGCATCATCCATTTTTTACGTGATAAAAAAAATAATTAAAAAACAAAACTTTTATAGGTTAGGTTATATGTATATATTTATGCAAGCGTTAAAAATAGAATAACTTCATCAATTATTTAAATGTGCTGTATTTCTTCATGTTTACATATTTTTTATTGATATAAGATCTATGTTTATTAAGAGAACTGAATGTGAAGTCAAAGAAATGCAAAATGCAGTCTTTAATATGAAAAAAGTAGATAATTTATATTTCATTATACACCAATTCTCCTTCTAGTAATAAAAAAATAAAAATTTAAGAAAAATATCAATTAGTAACAGGAATTCGAACCTAGGATCTTCCAGATAAAAGGCTAAGATTTTATCAGCTCCATCATGGACATTAAAAAAATTAAATGACTGAAATTTAATTAAAAATTTACACACAGACTTGCTAAATCTCAAGATGGTTGTTCCTTCCTTTTTACTTCTATTAGCAGAGCTAGAAATTAATTAATTTCTTCTTTTTTTTTGAAGTGTTAACATCTTCTTTGAATCACGATAAACGTCGGCTTGATGAGTTTTCATTTTTTTTGCTTTGCAGATTTTCTTCATTCGCTCACTACTAGCCTTCTGTTTGTCAGTCCATTTTCAATCCATCCTTTACACTTGTTTTTATTCTTAAAATTGCTTCCAATTATCTTTTTCTTGAAAAAAAAAAATTTGTTAGCTATTTCTTCTACTAGGATGCCCATTTCCACCAGATCACTTCTGATTTCCTTAACCCAATTTGTTGTTTCTGAATTTCATAAGATGATCAAAAATCAATTTTTTCAGTCTGTTTGTGTCCATCCTCTATCTATAGGTGCCCATAGAATTTATTTCTTCGTTTTCTTGCCATGGTTGTGAAAGTTTCTGTTTTCTGGTAGAGTTCCTTGTTGCCACTCTCCTTTGTTTTTCCATGGTTCTATTATTCCTGTAGTTTTCTTTGTTCCCACTTTTGATCTCCTTGATATCCCTTTTCTGTTCATGGATAAACATTCCACGGTGGATAAACCTTCTGGCTTGATGACAATGTTGTAAGGTCTTATCTTCATCTGCAAAGATATACTTTTTTTGTTGTACTGATTCTTCATTGTTCTGTAGGCTTTTTCAATTTTCTTAATTCATGTTTATATTGTAGTTTTATCCAGTCTGTTTGGTTGAATCCATTCTCCAAGATACTTGAAGCTGTTGATACTATTGATCTTGCTGTATCTGGTTTTTAAATATTTTCCGTTCTTGTATTTCCATTCCATATATTTAGTTTTTCAAATGAGATTTTTAGATCAGTTTTTTGTGCTGTTTCCTGTAGTTTCTCAATCATTACCTGTGCATCTTCTATGTTTGATGTTAGAAGTACTATGTCATCCGCAAATGCCAGACGGTCTACTGTTAGGTTGTTTTTTCGGTCTCAGTCGTATTTCTTCTAAATTAGATTTCTTCATATTTCTTAGAAATTAATTAATATTACATTTGAAAACTTTTTTTCTTCTAAATGAAGTATTAGAATAAGAAATTAAAAATATTATCTATATATTTATAGCTATTTTGTGATACTATTTAATTCAGGTAGAAATATATATAACCTTTTTATTTAGATCTGAATACTCACATTACTGATAGACTTTATAATAATTGTTGATTCTATTAATGTACAATATATTAAGGCTAATTGGCTAAAGAAAAAAAAATACATGAAAGATCAACTATAATAAATTTTAATTAGGCTTACTTTAAAGGCTTTATAATTTTGAATAAACAAAATAAAACTAGAAATTATTTTTTATCTTTTATAATCTATATCTAACTTTCAAGATAAACCTCTAAATAAATAATTTCATTTTCATTAAAAATAAATAATAATACAAAAAAGCTCTATCACAGAAAATAAAAATAAATAACTAATTATAAAAAATTATTCAACTGCATTTTTAAAAATTTCTTTATTCTTATATATGTATGTATGTATATTTATGATAAATAAATTTTCTCTAATAATTCTACTTTAAAATGTCACATAAACTTCATACAGAACTGAAGTGCTACGCCAAAATTTATTATGTTATGTAGTATACGTTACACGATGAATCAGTTCAATGATTTTTCCCAAAACAAGATCTTATATTTTGAAGTTTTAGTTGTGTATATATTTTTTTTAAATTAATAATAAAACTGAAAAGTTATAACGTTAAAATGAAAAATATGATTCACCGGTAGCTTAAGCAAGTTTATGGTAATTTTATACATGATTCACGATGAATCAGTTCAATGATTTTTCCCAAAACAAGATCTTATATTTTGAAGTTTTAGTTGTGTGTATATATTTTTTTTAAATTAATAATAAAACTGAAAAGTTATAACGTTAAAATGAAAAATATGATTCACCGATAGCTTAAGCAAGCTTATGGTAATTTTATACATGATTCAATAAAGCAAAGATGCTATGAAAAATTTAATCTAGAGAGGGAAAATATATGTGATGATATATAAACTAAATATTTGTCTGAATCGCTCATTAATGAGAAAGCAACATGTGATATGATTCCTTGAACATTTTAAATCATGATATCTTAATTGTGTAACCTATAACTGAGATTTGATTCTTGACGATTTCACAAAACTGTTTAACTCTTTTAGAAACATATAGATTGGAAAAGATGAAGAAGTGAAATATGTAGCCAGTAAGTTTCTGAATGGATTGGACACGTATAATGAGAATATAAAAATAAGTTAAAAATTTAAATATTCAAAAGAACTACGTGGGAAAATTATGTAAGGTGCATAAAAGAAAAATAAAGTTTTCATTATTTCTTACAACAAAGTGTGCACTATTTTGTGCACAACCCTAAAATGATGAGGCTATATACTTTCCCATTTATTGTATACAAAATCAATTGATTTCTTTTTATATACTTGCTTATGATTAAACAATCAAACAAATTATGAAAAAATACAGTTCAAAGAAATTAAGCTTTTTAAGCTTGGTTGAAAGATACACTGAAATAGAACACGTAAGAAAAGTAGAAAAGGGCTGATTTGAAGTATTCATGAGAGAATTAATAAGCAGAGAGAGAGAGAATATAGAATTATATAAAGGAAATGACATGTCTATTTCTTCGAGAATATTTTTTAGTTTGTAAATTTATATAAGAGAAAGGAACTGATTATTATCTTATAAATCTTTGGACAAAAGAGATCATATATAATGAAATTAAATTGTTAATCACTCCAAAAATCTATTTGTTGATAATTACATACAATTTATAAATTATAAGGAGGGCTTCAAAAAACTGTTGATATAAAAGTTATTTTGGAATACCTTTTTTTATAAAATAAGTCCCTTAAATAAGCATAATTATTTCCTTTCATACATTATTGACAAACTTTATTAATTGAACATTTATTGTGATTAGAAAGATATTAAAAAAAAGCCGTTTAAAAATAGTAAATCTACATTTTAATGAAAATCATTCTCCAGAACTGGTATACGTTTTCTGTTAGTGATTATCTTAAATGTAAACTTTTTTTTTTGGTTGTTCAATCTAGAATAATGGTAAATTATTTATTATCCAATTTGTCTTTTTGGAGTAATTGATTAGTTAATCATTACTGTTTAAAAATTTTGATCTTTAACTTTACAAACACCAAGGAATCTTCTAATTTTTTCAAAATATTAAACATGTATTATTATTATTAAATAGAAACAATTTTACAATTATTATAGTATTTAAAACATTTATATTTTATTAAAATATGGGAATAAAATAATCTCTCATGTGATGGCTAACACAATGTGGTTATCTTATCACAGTTATAAATGTTAGCTTTATTTATAGTCTATTCAAATTAGTATCAACTTAGTTTCATGTTTCTTCTTTTTCCTTGCCTTTTACTTCTAAAAATGTTTTATTGGAACTTCAAAAACCAGTGTTACTTTCAACTAACAATGTACTAGAAAAATCCTAAGCCAGCTAATAAGGGAAACATTGCCTTTCTCGACAAGTACCATACTTAAACACAATGTAGATGATGATAATAATAAGCTTTGCTGAATTAAGTGGTAAAAAAGTATATAAAATAAATGTTTGTCGAAAGCATGTTCTGTAAAAACAATCTATTGTTAATTATATGTATAAATATAACGTCACAATTTGTAACTGTGGATTGAAAAGATTCTTTCAATCACTTTTATCTGTTCTCATTGTCTCTATTAATTTAAAAATTTATAAAATTTAATGTTATAAAAAAAATGCAATACTTAAGGTATGTTTATTATATTACATACCAGTATATTAAAAATTAATTATATTACCTTGAGTATTTCCATGTTAAAAGTACCTAACAAAAATATTTTTTTTAAAAGATAAAATAGCCTTCCACACTTGGTGAAAACAGTACATACAAAAGAAAATTAAAAAAGTAAGTTTAAGACAAAAAAATAAAATGCCAAAAAAATAAAAATAAAATGATAGCTTGTCATTTGCAAATAATCTTTCAATCCTAACAGAAGAAAGAAAATCCTAACAAAAGAAATAGCTGAAAAAACAGGCCTAGAATATCTTTTGAAAAACCGAGCTCAAAACAAAAAAAAAGTGCACCTGAACATCTTAGCAGAAGATATCGTAAATCAAGACAGCTGACAGCTTCACGTATCTTGGAGAAGTATTACATCCTGATAAGCCAAACAAAGAAGCCAATAAAACCACGATCGCAAACTTATGGAATGAATAAGAATATATATAAAACAAGAAACCAATCTTAAAAATGCATTAACTGAGGCATTTCACAGTAGTGGTAAGATCTGTGATCGAACGCAAAACCAGGGAGAAGAAACAAACTAACTTGAAAAAATAGAAAGGAAAATAATAGGGTCCAGAAAAGTAGAATTTAGTTGAAATTTATGGAAAAAAATGAACTTTACCAGATTGTAGATAAACTATCAGATGTGATTACAAAATGCAGACTTCCTTTCTATGGATATTTGAGAAATCATGGATAAAAATCAAGGAAATATTTGACCACAGAAACGACAATTACCAAGCGGTTCAAACAGGTAAAATAAAGTCTAAAAGAAGTACTAATAGGAACACAATTAGAGATACGTTAAGACAAAAACTTGAATATGTGGATTACAGAAGAAATAAATGAGAATATAATGTAACTAGCAAAGATAAGAATACTCTCACAAAATGAAAAAGAACTAGGAACAAAAGTAAAGAGATGTAAATAAATGAATTGTGGTCCTACAGAGACAGTATTGATTTAAAAAATTAAAATCCTGCATAGATAAAGGTCAGGAAGGATAAAAACATGAACAGTTCATGTTCAAATTGAAATTTCTTGTAAATTTTTACAATTTCCACTTAATTTTATAAACCGTGTCTTTTCAGAACAATAGTTATTATGACTGTTACTTCAATTTTACCAGCAGCAAGTCTGGGAATTAATCTGGTATCCAGAAAATACGAATTATGGAATCCTTTAATTTTACTACTTATCTTTGACGTGGTCAATGTTCAACTTTTATTTAATTCTCCACATTCATATAACATATCTGAAGTAATCTAGTTTCTTCTTTTAATGTAGTATACAATTTTTAAATTGGTAAAAAATCTATATTTAATGTTTTATAAATTACTTGTACAGATTTATAACCAATAATACATAACGAGGAAATATTGATAGAACATTAATACATATATATACGTACATACATAAATAAAATATTAATAATAGTTATTTTTAAATTGATTTTAATTTAGAAAAAATAAAAATTATAATGTAGTATTGGGAAATAACATTTACGGGACAATATAAACTAGAAATTTATTGGTGTTTTATATAAAATTAAAAAAAATTCCTGATATAAAGAATTATTATTCAAAAAGTGCTCAGTTTTCACTAAATTAATTAAAAATAAAATTTTCTTTTTTTTACTTTACTAAATGGTTGATTTCAAATTTCGATCATTAATATTAAATTTTACTAAAAATAAAAAACGTATTTTTTATTTTTAAAACAAAAAGTAACCAAAAAACCAATTTGAGTTCGAGAATTATTGTTAAATTCTTACGCAGATTAAAAGTTTATAATTTTAAGAACAGCTAACCAAAATTCCATTTGACTTCCTCAAGCGCTTTCAGCTAATCTACCATCTTCAGGAGGAATTTTAAATTTATAATTAAAATATATAAAATTCACGTAATAAAATTAAACACAAAACAATTAATCGTCACTTTGTAATGTTAAAGTCTAAGTTAAAGTAAGTAACGTCCATTTATAAGAGTATCACAAATGTTAAACAGACATAGTTACTTTAACTTATGATTTAAATGAAGATCAATTGTTATCAATTTAATTTTATTATGTGAATTTTACATTTTTATAAATTTTAATTATAAATTCATCCTGAAGATGGGAGAATAGTTGAAAGTGCTTGAGGAACTGGTGAGCAGTTCTTAAAATTATGTATTATGTATAATAGTTATTTTACCAACAGTGCCATGTTTGTAAAAAAGAAAAGTTTAATATAAAAAAAAATATTAACTAAATAATATTCATTATGCTATATCTAAGCACAAGCATTCCATTCATATTTAATGTCTAGTATTTCTCTTTTTCTACGTTATGAATAAAATACTTATTAATAATATATATATTTATACATATACAGACGCAAAATAGAATTACAAAAATGGATATTGCACTATCTGTAATCTGATTATAATTTATTATATATAAACTCTAAGCAGTAAAATATAACAAATTTGTTTTTACTTTTAAAAAAAAGTTAAACAATATAACGAGGAAAAAGTATAATGTAAATAACACCAAGCTATTTTAATGGATTGTATATAAATGAATATATATTAAAAAAAAAAAAAAAATACAGAGAATATAAAAATATTGCACTTTGAGTAATGATGTTTTTATACTTATTAATAAACATTAATTATCATACAAATTTTCCCACTATCGGTAACTGGGAAAAAAATAAATAAACATAAATATTACAATGAAAATTTATTTATAAATAAAAAAATAAAATTTTTTTTTTTTTTTTTTAACTCATAACAGTCTTGTATGGTACATCAAATTTTTGGTATTGGTGTTATCCCGGAAAAGATGTTCACTTAAATAAAAGAGGATCGCATTTATAATCCTGGATTTCTGAATAATTTAAAATCACCCGAAGTTTTGTAATATGAATATAACTGAATCCATGACTTGGTTGATCGTTCAGACATGGAATTAAGATTATTATGTTTACTGCGATAGAGGTAATCCAATTTGGTTATAAATATGATTTTTAATGAGCCCAATAAAATTGCGTAAAGGAAAATCTATTAGACGTTTATCAATCCTGAGCAAGGAATAAACTAGTGTAATCTTTTAAATTTGATTTTTATATATATTTAATTTCGATTTCCCTGGATGCAGAGATGAATCTTTAAATGATTAAATCATTTGATTATATAATTTAAAAAAAAAGGTCATTTTGCATTAAATTATAAATAATGGTAATTATTTATTAGCATAACAAAATAACAAAAGTATTATTCATGGAATAGATGGTTTAATGAATTAGTGGTTTTTTGTAATTAAAAAAAAAGAAAACAATTTTTACATAATCACATTGATCCAAAAACAATTCCTATGCAATTCATAGTCATATCTTCTATTTTCTTCCTACTTAATTTGATATTATTAAAATTTTATTTGTTGTTGTAAAGCTAGAGATACAGTAGTCAGTAAAAATCGTTACTTTATTTGTTACAGGGATGATGAGACTATTTATTAATTTGGTTTTTGGCCATTCATCGATAAAATTATAAAAGATATAGTAACTGTAGAAAAATATAAGATTTTAACACGATGTACAAAGGTTTGGAAAATTAGATGTGTCGGATTGGACACAAAATTCAGACTCGTTCAAGCAATAGGTTT
Source organism: Lycorma delicatula (assembly GCF_047948215.1). NCBI lineage: Eukaryota > Metazoa > Arthropoda > Insecta > Hemiptera > Fulgoridae > Lycorma > Lycorma delicatula. Next base: position 20,917,555 of record NC_134467.1, read on the forward strand.
TCCAGTCACCATGTACGGTTGTGAAAGCTGAACTCTTAGGAAATCAGAACAGTGGAAAATTGATGCGTTCGAGTTAAGGTGCTGGCAAAGACTGTTGAGAACTCCATGGATCACCAGAATCATCATAAACAAAGATCGGAATTAGGTAAGTTTTATATAGTTTCTTTATTCTATTATTTTAACTTTTATATTTTATAGACTTCGTCTGTGGTATTAGTATTGAGTTTTGTTTTGCCTTCTTGGCTTGTTTTAATAAATTTTTATTATATAATTAATAATATATTTACACCTTCTAAACTTTTATTATTTTGGAGTTATTTTACCCTTTTATTAATAAAATTCCGGGCGATGATAACGCCCAGGTGTTTTTCGCCCACAAACAAAAAAAAAAATTAACAAAGAAGTCCTTGAACATATAAAACGGGAAATTTTTCTCTCAAAGGTAAAATCATATGCCTTAAGAACTGACATACTTTGGCCATGTCATGCGTGCTAATTGTTTAGAAACTTCGATTATGTTCAGCATGGTCAGTGGAAAAAGAAAAACAGGATGACTACGAACATGCTGGTTTGACACATTACGACAATACCGCAACTTAAGGAAGCTGCACATGATCAACAATCGTTGAGAATATTTGCTTATGGAATCGCTAAGGGTTAAACACGACTGAATCACTAATCATCATCATTATCAAATTAACATATAATCAATCTAATATGAAATAAAATTATATTTTATTCTAAGTAAAAAATTATTATAAAATAGAATCATCATAATTTCAAATTTTTTTTAAGTAACTTGGCAATGTTTTATTGAAATTATTAAAGAAACGTCCATTAAATCTTATTTTAATTAAAAGAATGTTTTTATTGCCAATCAAGTGTGAATGTGTTAAATGATAAGATTTTACACTTAAGTGTAAATTATATCAACACTCAAACTAGAAAATATTTATTAAAATTATTATTTTTTTTAATAAAACTTTTTACTTAATACAGTTTACATAATAATAAGAGAAAATTACTGTGTAGTAAAAATCTGGATTTAGGAAGTAGTATGTATGGAATGTCTTGTATGAAAGTGAAGCATGGACGATGAGAAAGAGGGAAAAGGATTAAGGTATAGAGAATGACGAATAAATGTAGGAAAAGGAAGTAATAAACACAATTAAGAAGAACATGTACTTATGCCAGAAGTACTTAAAAGAAAACAGAGCTAAATTAATGTGAGAATTATATTAGAGGATTAGTAGAAGGAGAAGGTTTGAGGCAAGAGTAAAGGGATCAGGCAAAACACCTGATGATGAATGTTAATAATTAATATTTAAAACAATTAATTTTTTTTTTAGGAATACAAATTTTTTTTTAATAAGATTATAAAATGAATGGCATATATTTTAAGAGTAAATTATAATGAATTGTAGAAAATCTGTTGAGAAATAAAAGGAAACGCAAAAAAAGAGGATAACTAAGAAATTGTAAAGGATTTGTAGGTTATCATATCAAAAACTGTATTGGACTGCAACAAAAGCAATGAAAAATGAACAAGAGAAGCCAAGTTGTATTGTAATGCTATGAACGATGAAAATGATTCTTTCTTATCCCATAAACAGCTGAGTTCTACTATATAATCAACATCAAGCAGTAATAATTTTCATTTTAACAATTACCCAAAAATTCTTGATAAATAGTTGGGGTTTGTATCCCCCTATTAGGAAACTTTAAAACCTGATAATGTCAATCTTATCTTCTACTAGAGAAGGCTCATCATGACATACCTTTGCGGCTAAAACATCTTGATAAAATTTCTATCAAGGAAACAATCATTCAGTTGTGGATAAACAGGATTAAAGGAATTTATTCAATTTAACTGTATAGCAGTTTTTCAGTAATAAATCTGCTAAAACCTTCCCATAACCTTGTAGATTACAAAGTAGAATAATTTTATAAGCATAAATATTTTAAAATATAGAATATTTTTTTTTTAAAGATTGGTATTATGTATCAATACTCATAAATGATAATATAATTGAAAATATGTTTTATCTAGTTTAGGTAAATTTGTTTTAAATTTTACTGGTGGAATACTATCGTTCCGTTAATATGATGAGAATTTTTTCACCATTAAGTTATACTCCATGAGTTTTGAAATTAATATTGATGTATTCAATTTAAAATTAATAAAGATAATAAAGAAAATTAGGATTGCATTAACAATAACCAACCATATAAATCAAATGTAACTGGATTTTTAATTCTTAAGTACGCTTCTTTAATGTTAACGATAAAAACCTGTAGATTATTTATGAGTGGACTGATAAGACTATTCCTGAACAAGAAGTTCATTTTTCTTAAAAAATTTTCTTTGTTCATTGTTTTTAATTTTTGCAGCATTTCTCAACAAACCGTATTCCTCAGTTTTTCATAAAAATCTATTTTTTCCAATTAGTGCACACAAAATCTGTCTTCCTTCTTATTTTGAAAAAAAAAGAGAAAAAGATGTAATTTTTTTTAAGCTGATGTTTGAGGAAAATCTTAATTTTTACTGTCTTATCAAGATTCAATATTTCAATATTGTGTTTTCCCTCATAACATTTGTTAATATTATTGCCTCTCTTACAGATGTGCTTTTGTCAACTGGTCAGATATTTTTTTGAAAAATCTCTTCTCCACTGATTTCTTCTTCTTTTTAATTGATTGCCACACATATATCAAATATGAATTATTAATATCTATATATATCATATACTAAATGATAATACTACTTATGATGTCATAACACATACAGAGAGATCATTTTTTAACTTTTCTTGAACAAGATTTAGTGGCAGACTTTTCATCATTACAAAATTCAATTATATTTCATTTACCACTGTTACTAATAGATCCTTTTTCATGTATTGCGGATAATAAAAGAATATTCTTTGATACGAAGTGATATTTTTTGTACCCATTATAGCAGAACATTGAGGATTTCAGATTTAATTTGTTTTACTGTTCTGACAGTAGTTAGTTTAAATGAATTAAAGCAGAGTAATGATTAGCAAGATCAAAGTAAACCAATTACCAAATTATGTATAACTATTATCCATCTATTGGACAAGACAATTTTACAACAAAAACTAACATTAATAACAATTAGTCACCGAATCTACTAAGGCTAACAGTATACTTCAGCAGTAGTAACTAGGTTGCTATCAAGATCAACACTAAGGGTATGCGACAGTAGTAAAGTACACGGAAAAGAAATTCAATAACTCGCATACCTACTCAGAAAAACTGATATTTTATAAACGAGAAGTCCAACAGTCACTAATTATTTGATTCAGGTTAAATAAAATGAGATAAAATAAATTCGGTAGATATATTTAATTATAAATTAAACATTTGATGAGTAAGAATCCTGTACAAGGCCATCAAATTTTAAGGGAAATGTTATAAAAAAAAATTTCCCTACTTAACCAAGGTATCTACAATAATAATAAAACTTAAATGAAGAACTAAAATTTACCAATGTTCGCAGAAAAAAAAACAAAATTGAGAATATGCAAGCTTGCATTTCCAGAACAGACTTAAGTAATGTTATTTAAAAAAAAAAAATAATGTAATTGATTCATCAGATATTCCTGTATTATTCCTTGGGTGATCTTGGGAAATTTTAAAATTCTAAAATTCCCCAAAAAATTAAATCACACGTTTTATACTTTTACTAATGACATTAAAAAACAAAAGATATTTTTCATTATTTTTTCTTGCTCAAAAAGTATATTAAGTAAAAATGTTGAAATTCTAAGAAAGTGAACGATTGGATATAAGAATTCCAGTAATAAATCTAACATGAAATTGTGATAAAAAAAATAAAAATCGTGTCATATTTTGAATAGCTCTGCATATATATAAATGTAAAATCAGGAACCGAATATAGTTCTCCATCTATAATCATAGTAATTAAACTACAATAGATTTAAACAAATTTTAGAAGTTTTTTAAAAATTTTTAACAAGAAAAACAAAAGTTTACTCGAAATCTTTAATTAATTTTTCTCTTAAACAAGGGTACAAATCTTTAATAAATTCCAGCTACCCAAAATAAGATTACAGATTACCAGCTTTATATTTTCATAAAAAAAAAAATAAAAATTGCCTGAAATACTAAAAAAAAATCTTTATGTTAAAAATGAAAAGATAATAAAAAATAAATAATATTATTAAATATAATTGATGACAGTAACAATTCTTGGAAATACACTTTTAAAAAACTTAGTCATGGCTAAGTTGGCAATCCAAGAATGAAATTTTTTTTATTAAAATTTAACACAAGCGAGACTTGTCTCAATTAAAAAGACTTTAAACTAAAATTATTCATTTTAAAATACAACAAATAGTTGATTTTAAAAACATTTGATATAACACTCTGTTTTATCATAAATTTTTGATAATTATGGAAAGAAAAAGAGCATCATTGTCTTTCATTTATATACCTTTATAATAGTATTACACCAGGCTGGTTTTCTTACTTTCCTCGACCAAAATATGTCCCTTTTATGCGAATCTTACATTTCAATGTAGCTTTAAACATTTTATATTCCTCCTAAAATATTTCCAGTAATTATTCAAAATTAATCAGTTTTCTTAAACTGTCAGAACTATTTAATGAATGAACAAATTTAAATAGTATATATTTATTTTGATTAATATATTTTTATAAGTATGTTGATTAATAATGAAAAAAATGATTATGATAAAATCAACAATCTCTTCGAGAATTCATAAGCAATTATTTTTTAAAAAAATCTTAAATGAGAAAAACGGTTGGAAAATTAAAATTATAAAGATATAAGAAATGCTAGTCGTATAATAAAGTAAATAGCAATAAATATAATTACCTTATATTACAAACAACTGTTTCTCCAAAGGTATTATTAATATTTCAGCCAATAAATAACAAGCCAGGATTATAAAAAAGCATTCTGCATCAGCAAAAGTTGATTTGATCGACTAATATGATATGTTGCATTAGACAACAGTAAAATAGAAATACTCTAAAATATTAATAAAAATAATACAACTAGATAAAAATTCACTTTCTTTTGGATTCAATTTCTAACATAAGCCATTATAAATAGATTTAACAAAGGCGAAAAAATATATTTGTTGAATCTTTATGTTGTGTCAGCATAATTTTTCATAATTTAAAAAATATCAATATAATGGTAAGGTCCTCAATTTTTTAACTGCCCAATTTTTCAGCTCAAACAATCTAGTAGAAAGAGAGAGATATACATGGGGGGGGGGTGTTATATATATATTTTCTTTCAAAGAAAAGAGAAAATATATTTAACACAGATTAAATTACGATATACCGCCTACTGGTCAACTTTTTATTGTGATATACACATTATTATACAACCTTAGACTGACATCATAAGTACAATGAGATATATATCATTTTGTTTTTCAATTCTGTGTACAGTGGCAATCTCAGAATATCAATATATTAACCAAAAACAATCATGTTTCTATCAACGCTACCTGATGTCGTTTGTTCTCCATTATAATCCACCAAAAATGTCAATCATTTTTTTTATTTTGGAATAGATAGTGTAACAGCAAGGTTATTACTTGGGTAAAAAAGATAATTTAGTTATCTTTACAGGATGAAAGAGAAACCGAAATTCTGTAAGGTAACAGAGGTAACATGTAACATGTTATTTAGTTATTCAATTTAGAAATTTAGATAAGGCACATAGGATCAAAATGTAATAAATCTATTTTCTTTTTTTTTAATAAAAAAAATGAAAAATCAATAATGTTTTTTAATTTTTATTAATTTTATAAATAAATAAATAAGCATATAATTTTGGATCAAGTTATACAAAATTTCAACTAAGATAAGAAACATTGTATTTAACTCAAATTGTATAAAAAAAAACATATCCAAATCATACATATTAAGCTGCTAAATGGGAATGGATAATGAAATGAAAAAATCCAATATGGCAAATGTAAGCGATATTATTCCAAAAACCATGATTAATATATCCGATCAAAACTAAGAGCACTTTTTCAATTCCACTTAGATCTATATATTTTTAACAATACAACTAAACTCTCTTGTAATATCAAATATATTATGCTATTCAAACAACTTAAAAAAAACATAAATCAACTTCAGGCAATAAATAGATCACAAAATAAAATAAAACTTATCAAAGCATAAGGAATTTTTATAGAATGTATTAGTTAATAATCTAAAGATTTATTTATAAGCTATTAAAAAAAATTTCAATTATTTTTTATAAAATTTTTACTGTTCAATTTTTTTAATGTAATAAATTTCACTAAAAGTAAAAATTTATTAATAGAAAATGCATGTTAAAATAATTTTTAAACTGCGATGTTATTTACGGGGCATCAAAATATTAGATAAGCAAGAATGAACAGCAGAGAAGAAAGAATCAAATCATATCACTCAATTTTATTTTGAACAAAATAGATTTGATCTAAAATAAATGCATAATAAACACATTTTATATATGAAAAAGAAAAAAACAATTATAACTGAACAGTTAAATAAATAAATTTCTAAAAGATTCATAATTTTATTTCATATGTTTAAAAATTTAAAAAAACTTATTAACTAATTTATAGGAATAAAAAAATCAAATACATGAATCTATCTTTGGTTTAAAAATAGAAGGAAATCACAATTCATAAAAATATTTTTTAAATCAGAATCAAATTAATAAATAAATATAAAATAGGAAAAAAATAAAAGGAATATTATTTTATATAAAAGTTCTTAACTTGATTGTATACATCATTCTCGATTATTAACCTATTTATTACCAATGAAAAATAAAACTCAAAACACGACACAGTAGCCATGAAAGGGGGGAAATTAATTAATTTTATTTTAATTTTAAATTTCATTAACTCTTGAAGCAAAATGTTTGGTGCAATTAAAAATGTAAATGTTAAAGGAAAACTCTTGTATAATTATTCTGTAATAAAAACAAACTCAAACTGTCTTTCTGTGGTGTGTTCATACGGTTTGTTTTCCTTGATGAATTAAATCACTACATAAGCTTGAAGCTTGTGTAAGTGAATATGGAAACTGAAATTCTTTAGTATATGAAAAATTCATGCCCAACCAGGGTTCGAACCTGGAACCTCCGGATGAAAGAATGACATGCTACCACTACGCCATGGAAATTGGCAAATCAGGGTTAATTTTATTTTTCTGAACAAGACACTCAAAACCTACATTCAATGAAGTCGTCATATTTTTGTTAATATCCAAAATAAACCTGTCAGAATATTAATTTACTGTTTCCTTTCTTAGGATTAAGAAATAATTTTTAAATGTAAATGTGGTAGCAACAAAGTATGAACAAAAAAATTAAATTAAACATTTTAAAATTCTTTCATTTATTTTTTTTTTGAATGAATAAAAAAACGTCATCGACTTAAAAATACACAAAATTTAAATAATATAAAGTTAAGCGCGTTATTAATTTCTTTATAATATATATATAGTAACGCACCTACGCCATTAGTTATCACTAGTTTAGTTTTGGTACTAGTTACACCACTAGTTTTATGTGCAATGCTCGGATTCGATAAGTAGTGCTTTGATAGTTCTACAGGTACATATACAAGATTGCTACATCAAAAAAATGCAGCTACCAAATGATACTACACGACAGATTCAGGGCAGCCTACAAAATTCACAGTGTCGCTAAGAAGGTGTGTGATGCCTTTTTCGGCATTCGAGGGTAATCCATCGCAATCACAAATCTAAATTTTTTAAAACAATGAAAATTTTGTATAAAGGTGTATACGAAGCAATTATGCTTCACATAGCACCAATTTGGGTAAACGGAATGACGTATAAAAGCTTCTGTGATATTCTGTTGAGGGGGTCAGTGTCTCTTATTACTTACTTCGACATGGGGGGAGGGGCATATGACTATTTCACGTGAGGCAGTTCTAGTTATCGCAGGTGTTAAATTAACTGATGTGCTTGAGTTGGAATATCAGTTACATTATGCTGTGAAGAAGTTGAGTGAACTGGATGTGCAGCACAGTTGGGAAATAAAGGAAGAAGATAGGAAAGGTTGGATGAGACAGCAAATAGGTGGTATAAGCACAATCTCTTTCCAGACACAAGGGCATTGTAAGTTACCTCATTGATCTCCCTGAACTGGCATGTAACTCAATTTCTTTCATGGCATGGTGCATTTCAAACAGGATATCTTGACTGACTCGGATCAGTGTCCTCACACATAGTATCAGATGATTCGTATCATGTGTTGTATGTCTGCACAAAATATGAGTTTAGGTATGCAGAGGTGGTTAGGGAGCTTACGAGTATCCATTCTGAGTCTGGATTTGCAGGCTAACTGAAAAGTTAAAGATGAGTGGCATATTGCTGAAAGATTTTAAGGTTTAGAGTGTTCAAAAGGATCGCAGTGAGTGTTTAGTGTAGAATAGTATAGCCTGGGTGGCTTGGGACTTGTTTGGGTGCTTTTTTTTTTGTTTGGGTGAGAGTGAGGCACATTCGGTGCCAAGTTTTTGTTTGGTATGTTTGTGGATTGATTAATAGGTAATTTCCGATGCTTTGGTATGGTAGGTACAAATTGCAATGTTGTGAACAATTTTTGAGGGTATGAGATTTTAATATTTTGTTACAGCTCAATTTGTAAATTTTTATTGGTTATCAGCTTTTTGATTTGGTTTACGTGAGTTTGAAAAATATCTTTTGTTAGTTGATGAGTTTCAACACTGACAGAAATCTCTTTCGAGGCATTTGTATTGGTGCCATCCTTATAGAGGCCATACTGATGACTGAAAAATGTAATTGGAATTGGATATTAAGGGTTTAGAAGATGACCTCTGGTAAAGCCGGTTAGGAATGGAAGGGGTGGAGTGGCGACTGGGATAATCACAAGGTGTCTTCCCTTATGGGATCAGGATGGATGGAAGATCAACCAACCAGTGACGTTTGTAAAAAAAAAAAAAAATCAAGAGAAAGACTGTTTTGTTACATATGATTTAACTTTTTATTTAATTTTTTTAAAATTTGGGTGAATTTTGAATAATATATTGCATTCTACATGTGTATTCTTGTTATGAGATATTTTTCATTAATAATAAACATTCATGGCAATGAATGGGTTAATTTTAAAACTTAAAATAAAAACAAAATGTTTTTAAAAGCATTAGAATCTATTAATTAACTGAATTTTTAGTGTATAACATGAAAAGTAAACTTTATTAAGTAACACAGTTTTTACACATTAAAATCAGTAAAAAAAAAAAAAAAACTAACAAACTAAATAAAAAGAATTTTTAAATTGAAAAATCTTTTAATAAAAGAAAAAATTGTATTAGTTAGAAGTTAAGGACCTTCAATATTATAAAATAATATTATAAATATTAACCTGTTGAAGTTTAATTATGTACATACATAGCATATTTAAAAATCATAAATCATAACAATGTTACTTTGCTTGCAGAATTTCATCATGCAGAGTTTACTTTGTATAAATTATGCATAAATACTTAACTTGGGTAATGATGTTTGGCAAACAATTATAAGAAATTCACTCTAAAATAAGGGCATAACAATTTCAAAAATAATAATCATTCCACCCCAAAGAGTAAGGCCAAATCATGAGGGAACTGGTTTCCCACACGCCTTCTTAACCAAGCCGAATATATTACATAGAAGAAAACATAACAGTCTGAAATAAAAATATAGGTGATATTTAATCTGACAAGGTGTTATTTTTATTCTATTCATAAAATGAACATTATTACTAACATAGAAAACAATGAGAAAAAGAATATAATTTAAAAATTGGGATAGAAATGAAAAGGAACAGATTTTTATTATTTTTTCTTTGAATGGAAAAATAATATACAATATATATTTTCTCATATTAATACTAAAATATAATATTAATAAAATGAAAACGGTAGTGAATTCCCCATTCTGAAAAGACATTTGATAGAAATTTTTATTTTGCAAGGGCTAAAAATAAAGATTGCCTCCACATGATGCCGCAGGATAATTGGATCTATTGAATTAAACCGGAGAAATTCTGGAACCTATAATCGCAGTCTCAACATTGGAAATCTGAAAAGACATCTGAAAAAATTAAAAATCATAATTAAGATCAAGTTGTTTTTAAAAAATGAATTTGCAGGCGGTACTAATACATCGCAAAAAAGTGTACAACTTGGATTATGTGAGTACTAATAAGGAAAAAAATAATGGATTTATCAGAGAATCCTCAAAACTTAACGTAAAAATTTTCAGAAAAAAGAAATCAACAAAATAGAAAAAAGAATTTTAAGAGAAATATATGGTCAAAAATACAAAAACATCTATAAATTAAGAAAAAACAGAGGTAATTTATTAATATTAAAAAAGATGATTACAATTTTATAAAAACCTGTATAGAATCAATGAAACCAGGTTTTTAAATACATTTTTAATTAAAAAAAAAAAAAACTATTTAGAGGAGAAGAAAAAGGGTTTGAACATGATCAATATATCAAATAAGAAGAATTCTGAACACATAAACTTTCAGAGAAAGGATAGAGCTAAATTGAATTTACAGAAGAGCAGAAGAAAAAACAATTTGTAAATGAAATAATGAGATGAGAAGGTAAGAAGAAAGAACAAATTTTTTTTAGAGAAAAAAAAAAAACATAGGCTTCAACAGATTAATATTATCAATCAAGTAATAATATTAAAAATATTTATTTAAATAAAGTTTCATAAAATTTAGTGTTCTTTTTTTTATTTCATTAAAATTATTTTCATACAATGCAAAAAACTAATATATATATAAATAATAATAAATAAACAAATAAATATATACTGTTTAAAATTAATTTTATTAAAATAATAGGTGAAAGTGACTAATAAAAAAAAAAAAAACAAAAAAACACAAGTACCTATATGTTCATACAAATCCATACATACAATTCTTATCGATTTAAACACTTGAATAAAATTATACTGTTGTAGAAAAAAATACATAAAATTTACATAATAATAATAATAATAATAATTTAATACATATAACAAAAAAAAAAAAAAAATAAAATAAAAACAAAACAAACATTTTTTTACAAAATAATTATAATTTAATAAAAAAAAAAAACAAAAAAAAATAAAGTCCAGTAAATTAAAAAAAAAAAATATATATATATAAATAAAGATAAAGAACAAATGGTGAATACAAAAAATCTATTTAATAATAACAGTATTTTTACAAACTAATTATTTGTAAAATAATTAAATTTAATTTTCTTTTAATTAATGCAAATATATTATAAGTGATTCAATAATAAAACCTTTATTAAAATTACATAAAACAAAGCACCAATATATATATTTAACTGAACTATTGCGAATAGTGGTCACTATTTTTAATACTTCATTAAAATGTCTAACTGAGATACACGGCATTCAGCTTAAAAAAAAAACAGAACTGTTATTTTAATAATGAAAATCCAATTCCTATTTTTATGTTTACAATGGCTTTATGAATTAAAAAAATAATAAATATTAAAAAAAAACTTGCTAAAACAGTTTGTATTATTCATAAATAAAATAACTTTTGAAAAATTTAATTATTCCATTTACAATAAAGAAATAGTAATAAATTCTGCTGTTTATAAGTACAGAAAATCCTTCTTTTTTTTTTCAATAGCAAATGTTTAGAACAATATGATTTTATATTTGCATATTGATAAAAAAAAAAAAAATTACGACAATCATTTTTTTAAATCGCTTAAAAAGTCTATTACAAGTTATCCTTTGGTAAATGTGTTCTATACTATTAAATAATTCCTGATAATCACCACTCAACATGGAAGGTGAAAAAAAAAAAATTAAATAACTTTCATTCTATTTCCAGTATCCTGATGGAAAGAATGGTTTAGGTGAAGAAAGATATATTTGTATTACCCTACTTGATTATATCCAGTCTCAAATTTTGAGTAACAATCATCGATTTTGAAAAAATGATTTTCAGCTTTTTACATAATCAGTTATTGAGTATTTCATAGTAAAAGTAAGTATTTCTGTTTCGTATGAGACGAGGTGACTGTACACCATAAGGTATATTTGACTACGTGAAATATAAGACAATCTGCTTGTATTGGAGACGATTAATTACTTGCTACTGTTGGAAGTCAAGTTTGACCAACACAGTTAGTTACATTATTTTGTAACAATCTTAATTGGTCAGATATAATCGAAGCCTTACATATAATGGACAAGTGTCCTTACCTTGATCCTGAAAATGTTTCGTTCAATGAATGATTGAAACCAGTATAGAAATATCTGAGAACTGCGAAAAATATTATGCTTTGTATTAATGAAAATTTAAAGAACAACAATGAATGTTTAAGTGGTTAAATAGTAGATTTCTAATATAGAATAAAATTTCCAAACAGAAGAACTTTTCATTTACACATGCTCATATGGTGGGTTATAAATAAAAAAATTCAAATGGTCTGCTCTCCAATTAAATCAACTACAAATTGGCCAACTACCTGATACAATATGTACTCGATTTGATGATGAAACGATTGGATCAAGAGTAAAAGATGACGATGGTTTAATTTCAATATCACCATGTAACATTTCAAGCTATAAAAGGCTTCGGTGATGTCAAATGAAAAATGCTATTGTTAATTTTAAGCTGGGCTGTTACTTTTTACAAACTTCAAGGCACAATTTTACGTAAAGATGTAAATAATCTTGGAAAGAAATATTTTGCCAAAGGACAAGTTTACGTTGGACCTAGTCAAGTCAAAACATTAGATGGCTTAGTGATTTAGAACCAAATAAATTACTTGTTAAAAGCAGAAAAGATATTAACATTTTACTTTAAAAAAATTACAAAAAATTTTAAACGTTGTAAATAAATAATTATTATTTTCTTGTTTTTTCAATAAATAAATCATTTCTTGAAATATAATAAAAACACCGACATGGATAATTGGTTTTTTAATAATGATTTTTAACTACATATAACTACAAGCTTAAATTTTTAATAACTTTAGTACTAAAGAAACAGTCAACCAATGCAAGCCAAACTTAGTTAGACCAAAAATCACCCTCTTTTAAATGAGACCAAATAGATTAAAATCCATCCAGCCATTTAAGAGTAATCAATGTATACAGATAAAAATACATCACATTGAAAAGGCTTTTCTGAAGTCAGTTAAAAATTAATTTTTTAATTTCATTATAAAAACATTATCTTACCCCTGAAATATAAGTGGTTTAAATTTACAGTTAATTATAAGATTTTCAGGTTGATGTAATGGAATGTATAAGAATATTCTAATCGATATAAACAGCTACTTTTTAGTGTTCATGGAGCCACTTAAAAATGGAAAAAAGAAGACAAAAGACTGACAAAATTTAATATATATAAAGACGAATATAATCCATAACATTAAGGAAAATAATTAGGGAAAACATTAAGAAATGGTATCTAAACATATTGAAATGAATCAATATTTACATTATTAAATAACTGGACATCAATTCCAACACTTATCATAAATAAAGAATTTAATATAATGGATAAATCTTTAAGTTAAATTCTTGTATAAACCATTCGTAAACATAGGTGAACTGTAATAATCACAATATTGTTAATAAATTCATTACATTAAAATAAAAAAATAAAAATAAATCCATAAAATGGGTTAAATTTTTCATAAATTTATAAAACCATATTATAAATATATAGCAAGTAAGTATATAAACAATATACAAAAATATTCTTATACATTAAAGTCTATTACAACAAAATTGATTAAAAAAAAAAATCTTTTACCAGAAGTAACTGAAATCTGTCGCTAAATAATAAAAATGCTATTTTTGTTTAATATAAAAATATTTTACTTTACGTTACGTAAAATTATAATTGTTAAAAGATATAAAATTAGTAAACAAACATTTTTATAATTTTCTTTATATATATAACATTTTGCTTAAATACGTATTAAAAAAATAATTTTAACTTTAAAAACAGTCTCGTTAACTAATTTCAATCAATATTATAACTAATTCACATATACCATACGGAGACTTTCAATTATAATTTTGTTAAACTAGGAACATGAAATTTTACGATATAAATAAGGTACTATTTTTCTGAATAGTAAATAAAAAAAAAAACAATTTGAATGAAATTAGTCAAATGATGGTTCCCTTTAAAACAGAAAATGCAAAAACCGTACTTTTTTTAAAAATCTATTTTTTTTTCTTACAGATCCCAAAACGAAAGTTTTGTTCAAAAATGTCTTATCTTTGTTTTATTCCAAGTAAATCCTCACTAATTTGGAATTTATAATAATTTAACTATATTTTTTTTAAAATAAAATAATTTGGACACTCGATGATGGCAATTTTAATTTTATTTTAACTACAAAGAAATGCATGAAGCTAATAAAAATAGTTATTGACAACATCTATTGTAATTTTTTTGATTTCAATATTTTTTTTGAATTTTAACACTTAAAGAACGGGAGAACAATAATGTCGAATCTAATAGCGGTAAAAATTTTGGTTTTTTGTTTTAATATATATAAACATGTCTAAACATTAAATGGCAAACTATTTTTTATTATAAATGTATTATTACTGCACAAGATTTAAAAGCGACACGAATCTAATTTCAAAACTTTTCTTAACAGGTACAAGTTTATAACAGGCATCTGATCGACAATAAATTACATGTTCATAAATAATACACGTATATTCTACTAACAAAAAATCTATTTTGCAAAAAAAAAAGTCACTTAATTTGTTACAAAAAATGCATATTAAATATTTCAAAAGTGGATCCTAATACTCAATGTCACAGGTAAATATTTAAGAATTCATAAATATCATAATATTTTTAATTCATAAATATCTCCATTTTATTCATGGATGTTATTTAACTGAGAGGCATCAATTAACAGAGACTGTTTATAAAATCAGCACACAATATTGTTCTGAAATGATATTGCCTGATGTTATTACAATATGTTAATAACATTCCAGAGAAAGATAAGGAAAATTAATTGAATGTATAAAATGTAACTCAATTGTACAATGATTTATATATATATATATATATATATATATATATATATAATATATATATATATAAATATATATATATATATAAAACGTTATTGGATTATTCAAAACAAAGTCTATTATAATTACTTTAGATAATACAAACTTTGCAATATTTATTTTTATAACCAGATTAACATTTCATTGCCATAAAACAGAAATTTTCAATCACCAATAGGATAATTTATGAAGTATTTTATTTTCATTGTACTGTTAGTATTAATTTACTATAAAGTCCAAATATAATCATTTTTCAAGAATGAATTTAATTTAATTTAAACACTATTAAACCTAATTAACTTTCGAGAATGTATTTTAAGAGGAAAAAAAAGTTCTCTCTGTCCTGTGTAACTAATCAAATCCAAATTAGTGATTTACTGCAGCTTAACAAATATAATTTTTTTTTATTAAAGAATACGAATTAAACAACAACCTTCTGCTTTAATCAAGCTACTAAACAACAATTTTCTTTCATTTTTATTTATATCGTAATGTAAATAATATTTTAAATATCAACCATGAAAATTAACTCAGAAGGGACTGGATATTTAATTTTTTAACAAAGCTAGCCGATAAAAAAAAATATCAATTAAAAAACCGAATAAATGAAAGACAAAAGATAATAATATATACAAGGAGGCTGTTCATACAAAATGAATTAAAGGACGTGTGTACATGTGCACAAATATTATTATCATTATTTAAAAAATTGATATACCAATAAATGTAAAATCAGGAGCCAATGAAATATTTAATATATATATATATATATATATTATAAATTATATGCAACAGGCATCATCATTAAATCTAGCATTTATTCTTATTTTATAATTCTTAATAATAATAATAATAATAATAATAATAACATAAAAATAACCCAGACAATAATAAATAAAATAAAAACAAATGTGGAAATAGTTTTTTGGATGCTCAACCTTCATTACGTTTTGTAATAAAAATCATTAAAATAGGATTTAAAATAATGATAAAAACAAATTTTCTGTTTATAAAGTACATCTTACCATTTAATTTTAAAACAAAAATGTTTCAAAAGAATTGTTTAATATAAATTTATTATTACTGGTTAAAACGTTAATAATGAACAGATTTCTTATCTTTTTTCTTTTTTTTTAATAATAATAGTTATCGGTTTATGTCACTCATCTACTAATATTGCAGATGATAGATAGATCACGTCATGTTCACTTATACCTGGCAATTTAAAAAAACAGTTTACAAGAACAAAAGTTCATCTTGAAGGAAAAAAGGCCACTAATGGGGTTTGGTACAGTCTTGAATACACACTTCTAATTATAAAGTACAATTAATACATATATAATGTAAAAAAAATGATATAATTTTAATTCCTGGAGAAAATTAAGTTAACTAAAATAGGTTAAGTTATTTAAAACAACGCTAAATAAAGAAATAAGGTCAGAAAAAGTAAATCATGGATGATTTAAAATGAAAAAAAAAGATATTACAACTCAGAAGTTTAACAACGTATATAAATGCAAGAACAGTGCGATGAATCATTGTAAGGGACCTGCCTAAAAGCAGATAACCAACCAGATATTTACAATAATATAGTTTATGCCTAATAAAAGCTTCATATTTTTTGGTTTATTAATGTTTTTAATACTATTATATTTGTTTACAGCTGAAATTAAAGTATTGTATTTTTAAAAATATTTTTCACGCTTTTATCAATTATTTTTCATTAAATTAATAATATTTTACTATTTATAACAATTAAGCTTCATTGATAAATAATCTTTAACTTAACTCACCAAAAAAAGAATTATATTAATTTCATTATTTTTGGATTATAGTTTTGAAACAAAAAATTGTAAGCCCAATTATTAAAATTTGTTAATTGATGTCAAGCCTTGGCTTGACATTTTCAAAAGAATACCAGTTTATTTTTAAATATAGTCTAAAATAAGGTAACTAAAGATTAACCTGTACGATGCAGCATTACGGAATATCCAATTGATAACAATCATTGGACAGACCAATACTTTCGTAAAAAATAAAAAAAATAATTAAAAAATCTTTTAGAAAATACAACAAAATATTATATATAATTGACATCTTTTTATTATAATTTAATGATAAATAATACTGATCTGAATTTAAAAAAAAATAACTTTTTAATTTATGAAATTATCAGTAAATTCTAATAGTATAATAATTAAGACTATACACATTTAAATGCTTTAATATTTAATACACACACACACTAATATAATATAATATTTTATATATATAAAATATAAGCAGGTACTATAATGTCCAAACTTAAAAAAAATATGCATATTTATATAAAGTAACAGCAATAATCGATTATTTCAACAATATAATCTGTTATTTCATACGTAAAATAAAAGAAGCGTAACATTTAAAAAAATGTCCATTAGACAAATTTTTGATTTTAAAAAGTTAAAATTATAACATACATACATATTAATAATTATACTGGAGTATTGAGTTAAAATCTACTTTAGGTAACCACATTTCTTTTTGTAGGGAAAAAATATATATTTAAACAATAATCATGTACAGCAATTGATGACTACAGAAAGAATTTTGGTCAGACTGTACCAACTGACTAGTTATAAAAAGGTCTTTTATCATATACCTATTCAAAACGATATTTTTTTATTCAATCAGCTTTAAGAGTATTATTTTCTGTGTTCATTCTTATACCTGGGTGCATATATATATATATATTTACTGGTCGCTAAATGTTTTTGTCTATCCTAATTTGATTCCTTCTTTGATTTATCACCGTAATTTATATAGACGCATTTTTAAAAATACTAATAAAATAAATATTGCACAATATTTTAGCCAGTTTATATAAAAGTATTTTATATTTTATTCCTTCATTCATTTTTATAAATTATTTTTTTTTTTTATTGTAAAAAAAAAAATTAATTTTACTGTAAATATAAAATATTCACTATTTAAAAAAATTTATTGACAATTAATATTGCAGGATGAGTGATAAAATATAGTATTAAATGAGGTTGAGCAACAAATAAAATCATTGATCGATACGTGTACCATACCAAAAATGGTTTATGAGTTTCCGGAAAACACATTTTACTTAACAACAAACATTTTTAATTTATTATTATTATTATTATTATATATAATAAAAAGGACATTAATTACACAATTTCAACAAATTACAAATATATATATTTATAAAAAAAAAAGCATAAACTGGATGAAATCAATTATACAATTGACCAATCACAAAATAATAAATAAATAAAAACCAATATAATTTACATCATGCCTGTAGTAACAATAATAAATAAATAAATTAACTGGTGATGGAAGTATACTGTATTATAATGAAAGAAATATATTTAATTTTTATTTTTTAGAAGCAGACGACATACGACGACATAGCTTTTTATCTTATTATTAATTATTTTTTCACCCTCTTCTATAACTTCTTAATTGATTAACGTTAATTCATTAATAATAATAATTTATATATCATTACATCAAATAAATTTTTTATAATGATATATAAAAATAAATATTTTATTTATCTTTATTTTATTAATTAATGCGCAGTAGTTTTTTTTTTTTTTTAATATTATTATTACAATAATAATTACTTTTGTTTTTTAATTAATAAATTAATTTATTATTACCTTTATACATACATTACCAATAATAATAATATATATCGTACGCGTCATCGTAAGCCACTCAGCTTTCATTAATATCTGAAAAAAAAAGAAGAAAACTTATTACAAACCAATTATCTAGTATTCTCTATCCGTAAGTCGTTTGGCATATCATTAGAATTTAATCATGTATAAATGGGTACAAATAAATACCTGAATTTTCACTGATCTACTCCTATGAGTGCAAAATAAAGGGTGTCTCAAAATTAACGCAGGATTTAAATTGCATGCCATTTTTTTTGTCGGGTTGGCAATGCTGTTTGAAGCACATATAGTAGTAATCACATTCCGGTTAACGGTGAGTAAGTCATGATGGAGAGATACACAATGCGCATAACTATCGTGAAAATATGTTACAAATATAGAGAGTATTGTGCTGAAACAATGCTCTCTGTAGAACCACGTAAACAAAAATAAATTCCAAACACCAACCAAACGAAAAAAATTAAACTAATTAATTTGGCAGAAAATTTAGGTGACTAATTTGGCAGATTTAAGTGCTTTAATAATTTAATAATGTATATTTTACCGTTAGTAAATGTTTTTTTTTTTAAATTTGTTTTTATTCTTTTAAGTGTTGCTTTTTTACTTTGAGTTATACTTTGTTTGGGTTACATTCAGTTTCATAACTGTTTTTTTCTATTTTGTTCTTTTTTATTTGTTACGGTTATGTTGTACACATTTTCATACATTATAGGTTCTTGTTATTTGTTGTTTGTCAATGGTGTATGTTATTGTGAGATGATAGCAGCATTTTTGTGGCTTCAATTGGAAACCATGGGCATTGGCTTTGACGTTAATGAGATGTTCTTGCAACATGTCATGTGGTGAACAAAACTAATGAATTGTTACTGCAGAAATTTCACGGGCGGGTAGCTGATTTCGCCCAACAGTGATCACAACTTGCTACCAAGATCATGCAATCTTACACATGCAACTTTTATCTCAGGGAATTTGTAAAGTCCAAAGTTTACAGCAAACACATACCAACCATTTTTTAAAAGAAGAAATCCAATGTGTTATCACAAAAACTGAACTAAAAGTCTGTGAAAATATGATTGTAAACTTTGTCATAAGATTGTGTGAGATGTATAAGACACGGAAGACATTTAACAAATATTACTTTCCATATTTAATCGGAGTGTTTATACTCTTTTCAAGCCTCTTTTGTCGGGCCAGTACTGGAGTGGAATGGTGATCACAATGCACCAGATCTAAATTTCATTCAGTTGCCCATCTCCCACCTGCAGAAGAGGCTGCAGAGCCTTGCGATGGAAGCATGGCAGCTGATTTAAATCCTGCATTACTTTTGGGACATCAAAAGTATTACTGGACTAACACTTGCATGTTTAAATCGGCTGTCATTAGTATCGTTAACTGCTGTTCCTCTCTCACCTGTTGATTACAATCAACATATCTAAGAAAAAAAATCACTGTGGTTATACAGTGAATTATTACTTTATGAATAACAGACCTTCTACCCAAGATTTACGTGACATTTAAATATAAGTAAATAAAATATCAGTAGTGGATAATTATCTCTCTCAGTTCAGGATATACAAAATATTCAATGAGTTGCACCCTAGTTAGCCAAGAACTAAATAAAGATGAAGAAACTAAAATCAAGATACTTATTTAAGAAGACTGGTGAATAACTGTAAAATAACTGTATGATTGAGAGAGTAGCAAGCGAGAAGCTTCCAAGATGATGGAATTAAGAACTTGCTTTCTAATTCATTTAGATTAATGTGGAGAAATAAAGATGTTTTAACTAAAGGTATTATAAGTGAATACTAAAATAAAATGCTTTTAAAGATTTTTCTCACTTTTGTAACTTTGTTTTCAAACTATCCCTCGCTGCAAAAAAACTAAGGCAGCAGAAAATAAACTTTGATTCAATATTGAACATATATAAATCTAAACGACAACCAAGATATTGTACTTTTCTGTTATAATTCTCTATTATTCTCCTACTATTGCTAAATTCTCAGTAGTTATAAATCACAGCTTAAAATAACACGGCGCAATAACGTGAAAAAAAAACTAGTGCAATACTGTCACCTACCTATGCGTCATGTTCAGCAAATTCTGTTAACGACAGGTTTAATAAATATATTAAGAAATATACAATACTGATGAAAATAAAAAGAAAATTTTATACTTGCATACCTTTATTAGCTCCACCAGAAAGTATGGTCTTCTTCTTTCTGATTTCTTCTTCGTTTGTTAAAATTCGCGAAGCAGGATTATTGTTGCCGATGATTGGTACCACTCTTAAACCACCACCAACACTGCTAACATGATGTTGGCCGGCTCGGATTGGTTTAGCTGAAATTTAAGATAAAGACTGTCAACACAAAATAATGTTTTAAAGGGGAATACTAAATGAAAAGCTTGAAAAAATTGGTATCAAAAGTTTACCTCTTCAGTTATTTAAAAATTATCTGTTGAATAAAAGATAATATATAAAAATTAATGGAATAAAATGCAACCTACAAGATTTGAATATTGGTATTCCTCAGGGAACCATTCTTTAGCCTTTATTATTTATATTAATGATATATTTGAACTACAAAATCCAAACTATAAAATTTTATCTTATGCTGATGACAAAGTTACAATATATTATAGAAAATTTTTGGTTTAAAGTTTTAAATTGGAAAAACAACTTACTGAATTAAAAGTATAGTTAGATTCTAGTAAGTTAGCTTTAAATTTAGTTAGTAAGTTAGCTACTAATTTAGCTCTATTTAATTTTTGATAATTATAATATTACTACTGATTTTAACTTTCTATTAGCAATAAATTTGTTCAAAGAAAATATTACACAAAGTATTTAGGTATTGTCACTGATCAACATTTCAGATGTGATTTTGAGATTTTAAATAAAATAAAATATAACATTCTCTTATTACCTAGACTAGTGTTTCTCAACCTGGAGGCCGTGAAATTAGCCAACAACTTTACACATTAACAATAATAAAATTACGAGAAAAAAAAATTATTTATTATAAACATTTTACTTGCATTTATAAAAACATATATAAAGAAAATAAATTATCAGATGGTTGTGTTTGTTTTTCATTTAAAAGTTTTTCCATATGTGGATTTATATTAGAAATGCACAAAAGAAAATTGTTTTCAAGTGATGAAAGACGATTCTTATATATAGATTTTAGTACAACCGTAAATGAAAAACCTTTTTCACATAGCTAAAATGTGGTTAAAGGGATTAATATTTTCAATGTTTCTACAACTGCATTTCTTTATTCAGTTAAACAAGCAAGCCAATACATATCTAAATCTAAAGATGTGAATTGTAGTTGTAACATTTTATCGGTAGACATTTCAACAAGCTGGTCATGTATTTCAACTGGTAACTTAGCAGCTGCAACATTTTAATTAAATGGATTCAATACCCATTTCTTCAGGAAATCATTTTTATCTTCTGGGAAATACTCTACCAACCTCAATTATTATTATTTTCAATGAAAATAAAGTTTTAAAACCTTAAATAAAGCCACCAGATGCAAGCTTTGCATTTGAAGCTAAACTGATGTTCTGCAATCCCTTATGTCTCTTTTATATTGCTGAAAGCATGACATGTTCAAATGTATTATAGGCATGTTTGAACATAATACTCTCACAGTGAATATTACGCAAGCAGACCAAATTACAAGGAGCCTGGGCACATCAAGTTAGAATCTGTAAACTACTCATGATTGTACATGAGCAATTTACATGTATCCATGTATGTACATACATACATGGATGTTCATACCCGTCGCTATCAACGCAGCTAAATAGTTTTAACTAGGTTTCATTGAGTTGTTGTTACCAGTGGGAGGGGGGTCATGAAATATTCATTATATATATATATACTTTTTTTTTTTTACTTTTTGCGGGACAGTGGAGATAAAAAGGTTGAAAATCACTGATCCAGACTAAGTAAAATTTGTTTTGTTCAAAATTTATTTACTAATATGAAATAGAATTTATTACAGTACCATTAGCTATGGTATAATTGCATGGGGGTCAGCTAATAGATATATAAAAATAAAAAAAAACAATTGAAAACTATACATAACAAAATAGTAAAAATTCTTAAAAGATCAAACAAAAATATAAAATTAACACTTAATTTTTTTGAAAAATATGTATTAGAATATTTGAGTCATCGTTACAATAACATAGTCCTTAACTATATAAATACTCATAATTTCTCTACAAAGATATAAATTTATATATAAATAAAGATATAAAGAAATTGGCAAAAGAAATCATAAACATACTTCCTCTTGAAATAAGTTTCAAGAAAGTTTATAATCTCAAGAGAATTTAAAACAAATATTAGAAAAGGTTATAAGATGAATAAACTTGAATTAAGACTATTTCACACTGATGAATAGTTAAGTGATTATATTGGATGAATCATTATTTTTGTTTTTACGTTTTTGTATTTTTCTTGTACTATTATTATTTCTTTTTTTTGCACTATTTTTGTATTTTTATACCCGACTGTATAAATGGCATCTCTGCAAAGTACTGTTAGCACAATGGTAGGTACTATGTTACCAGGTATTAATAAATAAATAAATTTATTCAAAGAAAAAAAAATCAATTCTTTTATGTACATCACTTAAAAAAATAAAGTATACCTATTTGTGCGCTAGGACCACGTCTTGCCAAATTCTTTTGTCTCACAGCCTCCTTGATTCTATCAACTTCATATTGGTATCGTTTTCTATCACGCATTGCTCCTTCTTTCGCTTCTTTCAAGGCCGTTTCAAGTGCCTGTTTCAAACAAATATAATCTTAATAAAAGGCAAATGTTAAACGAATCACACAAAAATTAACTCATTTTATAATCAACTTTATAAATATCCTACAAATATATTATTAGTATTATTCTGAGACTCCAAAACTGAAAAAAATTTACAAAGATGAATGTTCTTTGAAATCTAAATAACAAATTTCCATTCTTACAATTTCATAAAAATATTAGGTATCTTTCTACCATCTTTTGTAATAACGGTATGAGGAATTAAAAAAAATTAATTTGCAAAAAAAAATTTACCACACTTTCCAAAAGTATTGATTTAAATAATTTTTCATTATGTCTATGTTTACTATATTTAGTCATATTTATTTATTCATCATTACCAGGTTACAGAATAAGATACAATACATAATTACATGAGACGTTATATAACTAGACATTGAACCCTGCAGAGATGCTTAAACATCTCTACACAGCCTGGGGAAAACCTAACAGCCTTATGCAGTTATGTTTTAGGGAAACTATGCAGACATCTCCATTTTATGAATATAAAAAAAAAAAAAATAAAAAAAAATACTATGATTATATTAATTATGAATTGTGGAGCTATTTAACTAGTACGGGTTGAGTAGTTTTTTTTACAGAAAAATTTCACAGAGATGTCTGCAAACATCCAAAGCAAAATGTGCTGAAGCACCTAGCTTTTCAGTGTTACTGAAAATGATGTTAGCAATCCTTTTCGCCATTAATTCTGGAAGCAACCACTCGTTGATCACTCTCAGACATAACTGTATCGATAAACTGTGCCATAAAAAAAATAATGACCAAGGAGATGTTCAGTTGTCATCCCAGCCTAAATCTAAGTTGAGGTAGATATTGTACGATTTCCTCAGAAAATGTGGATTGTCTTTTACCCAGAAAAAAGCTTTTCTGTTACTATAACTTCAATAAATCGCATACTTATCTGAGAACATGAGGTGGTTCTTATTGTTTACTTTCAGAAAGTGTTCAAGCAGTAAACTGACATGCATAAACAGATCAATCGAGGTCAGTATCACTCAACTCATTAACAGTGGCTAGACGAAAACATTTAACTTTCAAGTCCTTCTGAATATGGTCTCTCATTGTCAATCTTGAAATGTCTAACTCTGCACAATGTTTGCATCGATCGTTGAATTGATGCCTACATAGCAGCACACATCTTGGCTTGATTGCTTGGCCTCCCACTACGTGGTGCGTAAAAAACACTTCCTGTTGCGAAAGCCTTCTTTTCTTTTTCAAGTTCATCATGATGGTGACCATTTCCCAAAATGCACAAAGAAGTCATTCAAATGTTCTCCAACGTTTTACCAGTGTGTGGATGTTTGTAGTCCCATATAAAAGCTAACAAATGCTCATCGACAGTGCTCTCATATCTGCCATCGTTCTACACTGACCTACGATTAAGGTCATCCCACCATGAATAAACACATTGGATGATCACCGTCACAGCTTATCCTACCCACTTTTTCCAACAGCAGTGAGTGATATCAGTGGTGAAAATTAGCAGATTTTACTTTACAAAAGCAAACTTTTGAGTAACAGGGACTGCTTCATATCAAGATTATTTGAGCGGTGATCATTCTCAATCACTGCCATCTGTCTCTTGATTTTTTTCTTTCTTTGATAAATAACACACAAATCTCTTAAGATTAGTGAGCATTTCTGTCTGGAGATTCCATTTCCTGTCCAGAAATAAAACAGTAAGTCTAATAGCTATTGTATCTATTGGTAAAACTGGAGAACATATACTTGAATGACAAGGATTTTCAATTTTCTAAGCATTCTTGAATCTTCATGGAATAAAAGGATGGTTCCCAAGGGATAAATTGTAAAATTTTACATTTAAATTTTTATTTACAGGATGGATGAAGTTCTACACAAGAAATACCGGATGAAAATAAAGAAGACCAAAACGAAAGTAATGAAATGTAGTAGAAATAATGAATGTGAAAATAGGAAGAGAAAAGATCATGGAGGTAGAAGAATTTTGTTATTTGGGAAGTAGAATTACTAAAGATGGATGAAGAAAGAGCGATATAAAATGCCAAATAGCACAGGCGAAACAAGCTTTCAGTTAGAAATATAATTTGTTTACATCAAAAATTAATTTAAATGTCAGGAAAAGATTTTTCAAAGTATATGTTTGGAGCATCGCTTTAATGGAAGTGAAAATTGGACGATAGGAGTACCTGAGAAGAAAAGATTAGAGGCTTTTGAAATGTGGTGTTACAGGAGAATGTTAAAAATCAGGTGGGAGGATAAAGTGACAAATGAAGAGGTGTGGCAAATCGATGAAGAAAGCATTTGGAAAAATATAGTTAAAAGAAGAGACAGAGTTACAGACCATATATTAAGGTATCCTGGAATAGTTGCCTTAGAAGGAAAAAATTGTACAGGCAGGCAACGTATGGAATCTGGAAAACAAATTGTTAGGGATGTAGGATGTAGGGGGTATACCGAAATGAAACGACTAGCACTAGATAGGGAATCTTGGAGAGCTGCATCAAACCAATCAAATGACTGAAGACAAAAAAATATACATACCATAAAATTTTTTTCTTGATAATCAAATCTAAGTAGTACACACCTTAACACGTTCCAAAGTAGCACGCAGCCTCTTCTCTAATTTTGGTAATTCGCATCTCAAATCAGCGTTATCGCGAACGAGTTGTTTGTGCACTTTAGTTAATTGATCTAGATTATTTTCTAAGAAACTAATCTTCTGTTTCTGTGCCAAAGAACCACCATCATCCTCGTTATCTTCAGCATTTACAGACTAAAAAAATAAAATAAAAATAAATATTAAAACATGACATCCAGTTTTTCAATAGTGTGTCACTAACATCAATATAGGAAAAATAATTCTTATAAGCATAGTTCCAAGAACCATGCACCCACTAATTTATTATCAGAGATTTATACACCCAAATGAATTGGGCTATTTCAATGATACTTTTTGATTCAGAGTTCTGTAAATCTATAATTTCTTATTATTCTTTATCTGATTATTATTGAATGTATTGTTCTTTATTCCTTTAGTCTTGAACGACTCGCCATAAGAGTCTCGTCTTTATTAGGATTCTAGAAGTTAAACGTATCTTAAATTTTAAATACTGTATTAAGTCTTTATTAGAAATAATTTATATGAAGTGGAGCCTCTAATATATTAAAAAATATGTCTTTTAATCTAAATAAATTATAGTCTAACGTATAAGTATAATCTAACGTATAATATTTTGTTCACTTCATTATATATGTAAATGGTAATTCTGTTCGATTCATTAGATAAGCAGTTACATGTTACATTGTTAGGAAGTAATTATTTATTAGCTAAAATTTAAAGTGTTTCATTTCGAACAAAATGGTACCTTGTTTTCTTTCAAATTAGGCTTCAGACAGCCAATATATAACAGAAAATGTTAGAATAGATTTATGCTCAAAATTATAAAATAATGTAATACTAGTTACAATAAAATAATACTACTCTGTATCACTAAACTAGTGTTTTGACAAACGCAATGTAAATTTAATTATTATTGTTACAAAACAAAATTACGGCGTTACCAAAAAATACAAACAAAAATATTAAATGTAGACACTAAGACATTCTATTTTTTACAAAAACTAACATAACTTTAATGAATCTACATTATTATTTACATAATGTCAACCTCCATAGCAGAGTGGTAGCATCCTTGCCTTCCATCTTGAAGGTTATAGGTTCGAACCTGGACAGGCTTGACATTTTTTTATAAGCTTCAAAATTTAACTTTCATTCAATAAAAAAGTACAGCAATAAGCTCGTAACTGCAAGCATAAATAAATAAATAAATATGTATCTATATGCTGTACGATTGTAAAATGAATGAAATAAATTAATAATTACATGAACTGTATGAAAAATCTATAATTTAATCTGTCATAAAAAGAGGCATGTACTCTGTATACCTCTGAAGCAACTAAAATATATTAAATGATAGCAGGTTAAAAAGAGTCAATTATAAACAAAATTATAAAACATTAGGTGTGATATGGAGCTGGTAAGATAAGAAACTCGGCGTCTTATATGCTACAGAGATTGCAATCAATGCGTTAATATATTAGATAAATCAAAAGCAATTAGCAGATCAGTAAAAGCTACAATTTTAATCATTCCTTCAAGATGATGTCTAAGATCAAATAAATCTGAGAAATGTTAAGTCATTTATGTTTATACTGGTGGCTCACAGAAATTAAATAGGATATAAGTCAAAATCTATAGGCAAATATTAAAGTTATAAAAACCTTAAGCTCAATGTTGAAGGTCTCGATACTTCAGGATGAAATTCAGAATAGAATTTTCCATAAGCGACATACTAAAATGCCTGAGTAAACATCTAAATTTTTCAACAGGTATAAGAGGGTAAATCAAATATAAACTGAAATTTTTGTTTTATAATTTACTGAAGGTTAATAAAAATATATATTCAAAATATTATTTTTCTACATAATTTCTTCTTTTGGGAACACAGTTTTCCCAGTAGATAGATAGCTTTTTGATCTCACTATTGTAAACTGAAGGTGGGCATGACGCCAACCAATTGCGCATGAACGCTTCAACAGCAGCATTATCTTCAAATTTCTATCCTCCAAGTGGTTCTTTTAGTGGCCCAAATGAATGATAATCGCAGGGCAATAAGTCTGGACCGTATGGAGGGCGCTCAATGTACTCCAGTATAAGAATGGAATTTTTTCTTGAGTCTGAGCCGAAGTACGGGGCTGAGTGTTGCCATGAAGCAGAATGATGTCTCAGATTGGAGATTGATGTCTTTTTTGACGATATACAAATTTTGCTTTGTCTAAAAGTTGGCAGTAGTATACAGAATTCACTGTACAACATTCATGGAGAAAATCAACATGCAAAACTCCTTTGATATCAAAAAAATAATGTGGAATCGAATTAAGCAATCCAGCTGACAACAGAGTATTGACTTTAACAGGTGGTGCAGTTTTTCCCTTTTTTCGCCACTCCACACTTGCCTGTTTTGATTCTGGGGTGTTAACAGTGCACCCAAGTTTTATCACAGGTCATCATTTGATACAAAAAAAATTCTCCTTCAGCTTGTTAAAGAGTCAACAACTGCTGGCACACTTCTAACAAAAAGAGCTTTGAACCTTTGGTGAGAAGACGAGAGACCGATTGCGGTGCTACATTTTTAAATCTAAAATTGCCAGTAATGATTGCCTGAACACTGCTATAGTTTATTCCGATCTCAGAAGCAGTTTCTGCAATTGTTAATCGACGGTTGTCCTTGATAAGGTGACGAACCATGATAATGGTTTTAGCATTAGCACTTGTCCTTGGGCTATGTTGTGATCTTTATTTTCAACTAGTTCTCGTCCTTCCAAAAACTGTTTATGCCAATCATACACTTAAGTCTTTTTATATGTGTTGTCCCCGATCTGTACCAGAAGTCTTCTCAAAATCTTGGATGGTTTCACACCCTCTCTCATGAGAAATTTAATAATAATACACTGCACTATGTACGATGATACCTCTTGCTCTGAGTTTGTGATAATGATTAGAAAAAAGTAGTGAGCTGGCTTTCTAAGAGTAGGATCCCCTCCAAGCATCCTTACGTACAACACAGAGAAACCATTCCCTTCTCCATTATCAAAGGCAACAAAAATTCCAGTTTATATTTGATTCACCCTTGTAATAATAAATCAAAACTAGTTTTGGACCATCTGACAAACTGTAAAAGTTATAACAAAGTTCATCTGATATCAATATTATCTCACAAGTATGTGTTTGGAAATGAGAAGCATGTACACATAGTTTACCTTCTTAATTCTAGCCTGCAAATCCTGAACGAATAATTTTCTCAAATTGTGCAATGTCTGTAATTCTTTAGCTACTGTGTCTTCAAGACCTTTCAGATCTTTGCGAGCCTGTTCTCTCCTTTCATTCGTTAAACTGTAAAAAACAAAAAAGCGCAACAATTAATTAACTTTTTATAATTAATAATAAATATAAACAAATATCACCAATTATAGATCCAAATCTTATGTCCCTGTAATATGAGATATAAACTAAACAAAATATAAATTTTTAGTTGAATCAATTCAAAAAAATATTACATATGAAGCGAGATAAAAAAATAGAAAGAATTTTTTAATTCTGCATGCTATGTACTTTTGACTGACTTCATTTTTTTTTTAAGTAAGAAAGTATTGTCTGTAATGTATAACAATAATTTTAAGCCATATTACAGTAACAGTTTAAATTTAGCAGCTGAATAATTAGGATGCATTTAATTTAGAGTGATTTACTTTGTTTGAAAATGACACAACAAAGAATTTATATTAAAAATGGAATAAAGAATTGAAAATATTAGAAAAGACTTTTGGCAAAAATTTATGTCGACACCAAGGGTTTATGAGTAGTACAAATGGTTTAAAGAAGACCATGAAGACAACGAATGGATTGACATCTTAACACATAAATGACTGATGAAAAAATTGGCAAAACAAAGAGATTGTGATCAATAATCATCAAATCAATACCTACATGAGATGTTGCTAAAGATGTGAGAATCTCTTATCGATTGTGTAAAACTAAAATTTTTTCAAAACTATTAAATTTTCAACAAACGCGACATCTCAGAAAAGTCGCAAATAATTGTTAGCTGCCATTACTGATTACTCAAATATATCATAATGGTTAAAATAAAATGTGGATATTGAAATGAAGGTACAATTATCCTGATGGAAGCTTTCTGAAGAACAGAGAACAAAAAACCCATGAGAAGTTCATTTGAATGAATGTTAAGACCCTCCCAGTGGTGGGTGTCATCTACTATGAAAGAAAGCAGTTTTACATCGTTTACATGAGGCAATCTGAAAAAATCACAGCACACGTAAACAAAACAATTATCGAATTTTGGATGAGTCCAGCAAGTTACTGAACAAATTAATATGAAATAAGTGTACTATGAATAATACTTTTCTGTTAAGATAATAATTTACACAGAAAGAAGAATGTGAAAAAGAATTAAGAGGTGAAGATGGTACCAAAAAATACACGAAAAAATATCTTGAAACCAAGCACCAGAAGATTGGTAATTTAAACAAAATCTGTGTTGTAAAAGGCATAAGAATAAGAGAAAGAGAGATAAAGAGGGATTTGATAATAAGTAGAACAGAAAAGAATGCTTAAAATATGATGAACAGATTTAGAAATGAATGACATGTTAGAAGAGTTTTTAAAATATATGCTGAATAAATAACATAGTTAACAGAGACAGAAAAACGTATATCATATTTTGTGAAATATAAAGTTGTAAAAAAAAAAAAGAATTGAAGGTGGGAGAAAAAGAAGGAAACTGAAAAAACATAGTATGATATTTCACAGAGAAAATATGTAAATAGATGTACAACAAAATATACAAGAAGAAGGAACACTTGAACCATGATGACAATGATAATAAAATTTATACAAACAAATTGCCTTAAAATATTATACTCACATTAATTCATTTAATTTGTTACTCTTTTCAGTTTCTTCTTGTTTAAGTTTTTCATATTCTTGCTGTAACTGTTGATGAGCTAATAAGTATTTCTGGTTGAGACTGGAAAAAAAGAAAAAAAAACAACGATCAATCAATGTCATATTAAAAATAACAGTAAACATTTTAATTCTTTACTTTTATCGTTTATTTCTTAGAGAACAATCAGTTATCTATGTTCCTTTAGGTAACAGTTATAAAAGAATGTTAAGAAAAATTCTAAATAAAAAAAAAAACGATAGTAAAATCATAATGCTGTTAATTGATCATACTTGGTTGATTTCCCTGGAAAAAAATCACTCATTACACTTTTTCAGAAAAAAAAATTAAAATGTACTTATTTCCAATTCTGTGAAAAACACCCATCTGTAAAGATATTGTATAAGTCATATGTAATAATTTGAGCCAACATGAACATTCTAGCATATAGCTATCACAAGAAATTTGTGCCCCAAATTTTTGTAAAAAAAAATTTCGGTTTGTTAAAAAAAAAAAAAAATAATAGTGTTTAAATTTGAGATAACAGCTTTAAAAAAGAAAAGGTTTTGGGGTAAATCTCTCCCTTAACAAAAAAGCGTTAATGTAAAAACACTTACTCTTTAAGTTCGTTAATAGCAGCCTGTTTTTCAGAGATTTCATCACGTAATTGTGCAACTTGTTTTTGATGAGCATCGCGTAACTGATCCATTTGCTGTTCCAATGCTACTCGCATTGTTGCAGCCTTTTCTTTTTCTTCAGCCTTCTCTTTTGATGAAACTGCATGAACTTGTTCTGAAAGTAAAATAAACATAAATATAAAACAATCTTCAAACTGAAATGGTTTTTTATTTGAACTGCACATTAATTTAAACATCTGGTACCTTAAATTTTCTAGTTTTTTTAATAATATCACTTTAAATTTAAATATAATTTTCCATTCCAGAATGAAGATGTCCGAAAAATTCTAAAGTGATGGTGTTGGCCGAGATAATTATTTTTACTGATGTAAATGTCTGCCGAGGCATTTGCATCGGTGGCATCCTGACTGAGGACTGTGAGATGTAATCAGTTGGAGAGTCTAAAGACGAACTCCAGTAAAGCTCTTCTGAGCTTGGAACAGAGGGGGTGGTGTGGTGACTGGAATCGCCACAAGGTGAGTGTCTTCCCCTACGGGGTTGGGATGTTTGTTTTAGTTTAAGTATTTACATCTTTAATTATTATAATGTATAAAGGCACCTGAAATCTTAATATAACTGGACGATATCAGGACAACAAAATGCCACGCAAAGCAAGAGGTGGTGCAGAATCTTGTAGTTTCATTCCCTTACTACTAACATTCCAAAACTCATTGATTCAAACCCTCTCATATTCTACTGTTATGTAGTTAAGTATGCCTGCTGTCAATGCCTATAAAGCAATGCGTAGAGATAAGGGAGATAACTTTCTTTTTGATACCAACAGGAGACGTATCATTACTACCCAGAAGAAAAACAGCTAAGCATTGAGTACCAGCACTATAGTTTACCGTAATAAAAAAGATTCAAAATACAGTCCTTTGCAAAAGTAATTCTCTTATGAGTTCATACATGTTTACAGATTGACTGTAAATTCTGTGTGATACATTAAAACAGCTTAAAAGATGTATGCATTGTGTTCATCAATCTATGGAGCCAATAAATCTGCAACATATGTCACGCATAATCGCAGGGCCTTGTGAAATTGAAATTTAAACCTTTTCTACAACTTCCTAGGATATGAAACAAGATATATAGAATAGAGAACCAATATGCTACTAGCGCTTTATGGTTAAATTAGAGCAAAAACAGAAGTAGACTCACACATTGCAGTAACTCGTGAAAAAACAGAATACGACAGGAAATTCATAATAAAAAATTATTTTATCAGAGGCACTTTTCAGCAAAAAAGTGGATGACAAGTTAATTTGTCAAAAACCAGTAAGGAGTTAAGAGTCTCTAGATGAAGAAAAGAAGTGAAGGAAAAAAAGGATTAAGTTAATAGAGGTGAGAATTGGAAACTACAAGGATACGAAGGAAAGGCTCGGGATAGAAATGGATGGAAACAGCATTGGCATAAGAGACCTGCTGCCAGGCAGAACACCAGATGATGATGATATATAAAACAACATACCAGCAGCTTTCATCTTAGCACATTCTTCTTGTAATGCATCGACTTGTTCTTCTAACGTTCGCTTTTTATTTTCTGCTTCCCTCATTGATTCTTGCAATGATTTCATTCTAGCTTCGTGCTGAGATATTAATAACCTACATTCACTCAGATCTTTTTCATATTCGCTGATCTATAAAAAAAAATGAAAACACATAAATATATTACTAAAATGTAAACTAAACTATTAACTTATAAAAGTAATAAATATTATAAAAGAGATAAAACATTAACAAAGACAATTAGAAGTGATTATAGGTGAGAATAAGATAAAAAAGAAAGGTAAGAAGGAAATATTTGGAAAAAATAAGAAGAACCCAATAGGGTTAGACTCGCACTTATGTGGAACCAATACTGATAAAAAAAAAGTATCAAGGATAAGGAAAAGGGGATGAGTTGTAACAAAGGGTGATCTATCCAATAATGGGTATATCAGAATAGTTTTCAATCTTGTCCAGGACCGAAGAAGAGTTCAAGAGATGAAAGCAATAGAATTAAATTGATTTATTTTATTTTCAGAGAAGAAATTAAAATTTAATTTTCCAACTAACCTCGAAACAAACTTCCTTCAGACATAGTAAAAAAAGATACAAACCCTTAAAATAACTTTTAATAAATTCTTCAGTTATGATTATACATAGATGTGTGTAAAAAATTACATAACATTAGAAATTGTTAACAAAAATGTTTTGGATATTGCAAAAAAAGTGGTTTTAACCAACATTAAAGTAGTTCTGACTATTGTTGGTTTTTATAATTTTAACGCTAAGATCTTATAATTCTAGTTAAACCATTTTAATCATACATCCTACTTATCTGTAACAGATTTTCCAACATAAAATTTGTAAAAATAATGATTTTAAATTTTTAAAAAAAGAAGTAATTAAGACCAAGTTGGTCTTAATTTTAAAAAAATTGTTTTTATTTACATTTTTACGTAAATTATTTTTAAATTTGATTTTATTGATTAAAATTAAGGTCAGGTTGGTCTTAATTTTAACTATTCAACAACTCGATGATTTAACGATCTACGATTTATTTAATGATCTGTAATCATTACACTAATCATAGTTATACCGAGAAAAAACTACCCATTTTAAAACTAACTACCAAACAAATTGATTTATTTAATAGAATACTGCAAGAAATTAAATGTTTATGCTGTAAGCGATGATTACCTGGTAAGTGAAGTGGAGAATCAAAAAAATGAAAAATTATAACCTAACATTTAATGTTCCACACATACTCATTGATGGCAGAGTATAAGGAGCTTAAATTGTAAGATATTATCTACAGGGTTGATGAATAAAATGAAAAATAATTAAATAAACTAGTTTATTTTTAAACAGGAAACGTAGCAAAATTACAGCAGCTCTTATTGTATCAATGCTAAAAAACAAATCACATAACCAAACCACTGACAATAGTCACTGAAACATTATTTCAATTTTTTATTCACTCATTTCTTTATTTCACTAAAACTCTTATTTCATCAGGATATAAAACACATTCAATAAATTTTTAACAAAAGTTTACAAAAACAAAAGTAGAATGCTTATATATTAATAAAATTAAAAACTGTAATAACAGTAAAGATTTACATAATTAAAAGTAAATAAGTGTTAAGTCCTTGAGATCTTTTGGTTTTTTCAAACCATCAGGCATTAAAATACTATTAAGTCAAAAGTTAAAATATTTTAATTCCTGATGATGGTTTGAAAAACCTAAGGATCTTGAGGACTTAATACTTATTTTCTGATAAGGTGGGTATATATATATATACGAGGGCTATTCAGAAAGAAAGGAACGTTTCCTCCTGACGCCGCCAGAAAAATTCAGCAAGAGATTACCTTAACTATCTCCAACATCATAACCGGTGATGAGACATGGGTGTACGGGTATGACCCTGAAACTAAGCAGCAGTTGACGCAGTAGAAGTCGCCAAGTTCACCACGGTCAAAAAAAGCACACCAAGTTCGCAGCAACGTGAAGTCCATGATGATTGTTTTTTTCGATATCAAAGGCATTATCCATAAGGAATTTGTTCCTCTTGGTCAAATTGTCAATGGGATGTTCTATTGTGTAGTTTCGAAGCGGTTACGTGAAAGCATTAGGCGCAAACGTTCAGATCTGTGGAGTAACAACAGCTTGGTTCTGCACCATGACAACGCGCCTGCACACACATCGCTAGCCGTTTGGAATTTCTTGGCTTCCAAAAAGACGGTAGTGATTCGAAAATAAAATTTCAATTGAAAGGTCGTCGTTTTAACACAATTGAGGAAATTCAGGAAGTAACGCAGAACGTGCTTCAAACACTTACACCTGCAGACTTCCAGGGATGCATGGAATCATGAAAAAAACGCTGGGATCACTGTATCAATGCCCAAGGGAATTACTTTGAAGGAGGGAGTGGAAATTATAAGATAAGGTAAGCTATTTTATTTTTACGGTAAAATTCCTTGAACTTTTGGGTAGCACCTCATATAATAACCTGTAACATAAATGATTAAAATATGAGCAGGCCTACTAAACATGTTAATCAAATGACACAGCAACATTTAAAGGAAAGTTGCCAAGAAAGGAATGATTGTTTAAGAGAAAAAACATGAAAAAGGGATGATTGTTTAAGGCAAAAATAGAGTAAGAAATGCCATGAATATTACTAAGGAGATTAAACAACGATAATATAAATTGTTATTAATATCCTACTCATACAGGGAACAGAGTAATATGGTACTGTGCGAGCAGTCAGCGGCTAAGGGTGTCAAGACCTTCAGTTTTTTCTGGTATTTTTCCTAAAATTGTCATTGGATTTGGTTAAAATTTATATGGGACCATTCCAAAAATATACACTTCCAATTAAAAAAAAAAAAATTATTAAATTCCGGTTTACTAATGTCAGAGATATTGCATAACATACATTAAAATAAAATACGGTCAAATTCATAACTTTTTCCTTTTTTTGAAGTTCGTTAATAAAGCATTAATTTTCAATAATGTTTCTAAACAATGTTTCTTGATCACAGTATTGTAATGTTACTTGCATCAGATGCTTCCAATTTTATTTCACTTTTGCCTTATTTCCTTACTCATTGTCTCTTTTAACATAAAATTTGTTAAATCCAAAAATATTAAGTATTCACCAAGGTTCTGTAATAAACATTCTCTTTATATATATATATATATATATATATAGTAAATAATTGAATACACTTACCTTTTTGTTACAATCAGCCTGATAAGATTCCATTACTTGACATCGCTGTACTAAATTCTTAACCTCAGATTTCATTTTTGAAATATATAATCTAGCAACTGTAAACTCTTCTTCAATTTTACCGTTTGAATCACTATTTAACTGTAAACAAAAAATGGAAAATTAAAAATGGCAATCTGTACATATATTCTCATCAAATTTCATTAAACAAAATTAAAAATAAGTGAGGTAATCATATTATCAAATTTTTCTAATAAATTTTATATTTTAATGCATAAAGGATTCCAGAAGTAAAAAAAATCTACTTTTTAAACTAATTCTGCTAACTTTATGAACAATTTTATCTGAAATACGGCAACATTTTTTGTTGAAATTTTTAAAATCTCTTATCTAATGGATTGCTTTATAAAATACATAGTAATGAAATCATTTTTTCAATAAATACTGCTAAAAAAAATATATTTTTTCTTAATACTCTATATTCAAATTTTAACCATAGTTTTTTGATAGACTGCTGCTAATATGGTAGGTATAATTATTTTATTAAAAAACATTTTTCAATACATGAATTTTTTATTTCCTACAAGTGAATGTATAGTTCTCAACAGAAAGGGACACAACATTTGTTTTTATATAAAATCTATCCTGGTATTTCTTTATGGCTATAACACGTAAAATACCTGAGGTGCACAAATCATCTAGACTGAGTTGCTTTGTCTGAGATTAGAGATGTTCATTATTATAGCAACAGTCAAACTGAAATGATGATAAAAAAAAATATATTTAGCTTTTATTCTGGAGATAGGCTATGCTGTTTATAATAAGAGATATTTAGAATAAAAAATAACTAATTAACACTTTTATAGTAGGAAAAGCAAATATTAACAAAATATTTTTTAATTTATAATTTTAGATGGAAAATCGTGTAATAAAAACTAAATTTATAATATTCAAAAAGGTTTTACATATTATATTGCAACAAGACCAGTATAATGGACCTAACTAATGGATTCCTACCAATTAAGAAGAAAGTAGTAAAAAATATAATAATGGGAGGATCCAAGAAAGGGATAAAAAAAAACCCTTTTAGTAAAGTTAACAGGACTGTTTAACAGTCACCTTGTAATATGTCCACTGTTACACCTAAACAGATGTGCTTTCATGAGAAGAATTACTGGACCTAGGTTAGGAATGCATGGGAATAAAAGGGCTCGGTAAATCGTTCTCACGCTCAACTGGGGGTTTGGTCCGGCAGGTAAAGAAGATAGGAGTACAAATACTCTGTGGAAGACCAGTATGAAATCAGTTTAAGCAAGATGTTATGATGTCAGTCGGCGAAGAGGTCAATGAAGAAGCAAATTTCTAGTGAATTAAGTTCTGCACGATAAGGCTGAGCTCACAAATAATTCCAGTACATGAAAACAAGAAATGGTTTCAGCAAGTTACTGTAAGACTATAAGTGAAAGAGATAATGTACTAAATTTCATTCATAAATTGTTAGGATCGTTTTATTTGTGAACAGCAAAGGTATTTGCAGTAAAAGAACTTTATACTTATTGTACTATTGTTATTAATACAAGACTAGTGATTAAAAGTGTTAAGACTAGTGGTCATGCTAATGTCTTTTGTCAATGGCACTGAATTCTGCTTTTTATTATTTAGCTGCCTGTGAATAAATTCTGATGATTACTTTAAAGTCTATTTTGTATATAATCACTGATTATTATTATTATTATTCTGATTATTATTGTGGTTGTGTTTACAATTTTTATTATTTGTTTTATTATTGTCATTTACTATTACTACTGTCATTATTAATATTATTGATTTATCTTGTTTTACTTTTGTTTTTAAAACAATAAATTGCAAATATTTTCAACTGTCAATCTCTCAATATTCTGATCGAGCTGCGAACATTCGACAATATTATACAAAATTTAGTCTCCAGCTAAACATGAATTTTTCTACAGATCTCAGTTTTATGAAATACAAACTAAAATTTTTCTCATCTTTTATTTCTTATTCTGAAAATGAGATTTAAATACGTTACACAAAATTTTAGCTTTTTTATTGGAACTTTTTTTTTTTGGCGAAAAGCATTTCCGCTTATCATCGCCTGGAAAATGAAAATATGAAATATAAAATAAAAATAAAATCTGATAGACAACAACAAAATTAAAATAAAATAAAAACTTAAAGTAGAAATGTAAAAACAAATTTAAAACTCAAACTAAAATGTTAAACATAAAAATATACAACTACCGTACAATACATTGGAACTGCCTGAAACAATAAACAGTTGTTTATACTGTACTGATTTTTTTAATGTCTCAAATGTATTGTACTTTTTTCAAGTATATTCTTTATTTATTATTTTATTTATTTACTTAACTATTTTCCATTATAATTTTTTTTTCTGGAGTGTCTACTAATGAAGATATTTTAATAATCAAATGATAATAAATACATCAAAATAGGTTTAAATGTATAAGTAAGAAAAGTTTTTAACAGTTTCTGAGAATATTCTTGTTTTAAAATTTATTTTATTAACAGTTTAAAAATAACCATTTTTGTATTCATATGATCATGCAACCTAAAATGGATATCAAATCTACATTTTAAGTTTCTTGTTACAGGATTCCTAGCAAGGTAGAGATATTTTGTTGAAACTATACTAGATGATACCAAAACGCATAGATCATACTTTGTGCCCAATAATGAAGATGCAAGAGTTTTATTTACTTTTATCTCTTACGAGTACTCATACTTTTAGTTAGGATAGGGCGCTATGGAAAAATTTTAATTGAAAAAATGCCGCAACTTGGAAATGTCTGTTAACCACTGGTATAGATTGTATAACTTGTCATGTCTGTCAGTACTTTCACAGCAGTACAAGTATGCCACTTTTACAAACCCAATGTGCATTATGTATTGCTGAAAATTAATTTAATCACTTTGTTTTAATCTGAATAACAAAGAAAAAATTTTTTTGCGTAATTTTCCCAATAGTACAGAATAAATTGACTATTTTTCATGTAATGTCTAGATTTCATGGAACAGAAAATTATAAAATGTTTGTCTATCAATTTTACACAATGACAGATTGCAGTTGCTTTGTTTTCTAGGAATGTTACTCAGGAAGCATCTTCAACAGACTGAACTTTCGATTAAATTCATTCACAAGGCAATACAAAGAACTAAAGTTATGTCCATATGAAATTCAAATAGTGCAGGAAGTTGGAGAACAGACAATTTCAGAACCACCATAGGTGATTCAAACGTTTCATTTATGATGGTGTGCATGTTTTAGGAAATCTTATTTCTTTATGATGATGCACAGTTCCATCTTTCTGGATATATTAACAGCCAAAACAATGGAGTATGGAATGAAAACAATAATTGCATTTATCATGAAATACTATATTTAAAAAAGAAAAAGAAATGTAGAATGTTATTTCAAATTTTAGAACTACGAAGAGTAAACCTGAGATTACAAGGTTACAAGCTGCGGTTACATGCCACACTACCGATTTAACTATGAAGTTACAATGTGAATTTTTCAATAACCATCTATTTACCCTGAACTTTGGCCTCCATGGTACCTGGATCTCTCACCAACAGATTTTTCATTTATACACTCACCTG
This sequence comes from Lycorma delicatula, assembly GCF_047948215.1. Classification (NCBI taxonomy): domain Eukaryota; kingdom Metazoa; phylum Arthropoda; class Insecta; order Hemiptera; family Fulgoridae; genus Lycorma; species Lycorma delicatula. Next base: position 20,957,830 of record NC_134467.1, read on the forward strand.
AAAAGTACTGTTTGCAAAAATAATTTGCACACTTTGGATAAACTGAACAAAAATATTAGTGCAGCAACTCTAAGGAAAGTTGTACTGATTATGAAGAAATGAGTTGATACCTATAATTAGTGCACAAATGGACATTTTGAACACTTATTACAATGTGTAAGCAGAAAAAAGTCTGGTTTAGTTTCCTGTTCATAATTAATTAGATTAGTCTTGTCATTAAATAAATATAGTTTATTTTACAATTGGATTGTGACTTTAACATCCTGAATGTAGTTTAAATTAAAAAAAATAAATAAGTAATTGTAAAATAAAATTGGTAAATAACCACATAAGAGTAGTGACTCAATATATATAAATAAACAAATTACTGACAAACATTACCCAATCATATATAGCGATTCTTGCAGTGTTTTGTGCTCTTAATACATAAGGATTAAATAAAAATATAATTTATTTCATCAGGAAGACTAATAATTGTTAATATTTTTTATTTACCTTAATATCACCTTCACCACCAATAGCGACACCAATTTCACCGAGATCTTTTAATAAATTAGTTAACATTTCAGTAATGCGCCGCCTCTGATGTGTTGACATATCTTTCAATTGTTGTAATTCAGAGGAAGTACTATTAAGAGAAGACTGAAACAAAAATAAAAGTAACATTTAATTACTGAGTGAGGATAGTTTATGCGATAACTAAATTTAAAAAAATATTTGTCAGTTTAACTTTTCAGTTCATGTTCAGTAATGTTATGTTGTTTAATCAACTGTAAACCAAGTGCTGCTGTATTTATAATGGCATCTATCAAACAACATTGAATGAGAGCATGTGGTGCAAATGCTCAGAGCTGCTATCACAACTATGACAGTGGTGTAAGGAAACGGTACTTACTTTCTCAATACACATACACACACCTCTTCTATGTATTTAAAAATCAATGTTTGCTTGTTTATCCTGTATGTGTTCCTATACCATTGTCCAATTATGATGAAACTTTGGTGAGTTGTGCGCACGCCTGTGAAGGTTTCTGAATTAGTTTGGTCCCACTAGGTGATGCTGGGATTGACATATTTTGAAAAATTGTATTTATGATCTGATTTAGCTCATATTCAGAATATATAGTTACGCGAAAAGAAATATTTTTATGAAAAATGAGCCCTCTAGGTGGCGCTGGGGTTGAGATAACTAAAAAAATTGTATTTATGGTATGACTTGGCTCATATTGAGAATATGTGTTACTTACATGGAAAGAAATACCTCTCTAAATGTGGCTGGGGTTGAGATATTTGGAAAAATTGCATTTATGGTCTGATTTGGCTCAAATTCAGAGCATATATTAGTTAAATGAAAATAAAGGTTTTTGCAAAAACTATACCCGCTAGGTGGTGCTAGTGTCGAGATATTTATGAAACAAACAAACAAATATACAAACAGACTTTCTTCTTTATATATATATATATATATATATAAAAAAGATTACCCATGCAAACAAGATACATATTAAAAAATTTTACTTTTTTAAATTCATCTGGAAGATCACAGGCAAAAGTATCTAGGCTCTGACAGTTTTTCTTAAGTGGTCAGAAAATGGACTGTGAATAAGTGTATTAGTGAATAGTGGAAAAAAAAGTGTTTAACAAACTTACATAAATAAGATTTTATTAAAAGTTTGTGAGTTGTTGTGTGCATGCCTGTGAAGGTTTTTGAATTAGTTTGGACCTGCTAGGTGGGACTGGGATCAAAATTTTCAAAAAAATTGTATTTATGGTCCGATTTGGCTCATATTTGTCCAAGAATTACAAAATTATCAATTTCTATCATACAATTGACCTAAAAATATTGTCAATTCTGCATTTATACACATCTTAATCCTTAAAGCCTCAAGGTAATGATATATCGTACATGAGTACTTGTGGTAAAAGTCTCACCCGTATGATATATCGGTATGTAGTTTTTATGTTCATATATTTTTTTACGTTACCGCTAGATCGCTCATACATTATCTTTTCTTACAGCTTACAATTCGTAGCTATTGATAATGTAGGTTGTTTTCATTTTACGATACGTATTTTAGAGAATAATCGATTTCAAAATTCTGATAATCTCTGATGTAAACAGTAGTGTGTTCCGTGCATTCATGGTTATGTTTTGGTTACTCCGTGCGTTTATAAGGGATTTTTTATAGGTATTATAATATTATTTTATGAAATAAGAGTTTCCGTTATAGTGTTAGTTACCATGATTCGTAAAATATTCAGATTTATTCGTTAGTTCAGTGTTTTTTTTTCTACAATGTCCGGGCCTGGTAGACGTCTTACTGATGCAGAAATTAATAACTTTTTTGTTGATGATACTGATAACGATTTCGAATTATCTAGTGACAGTGGGGCTGAAGAAGATGAGGCATACAGAAACATCATTGAACCGGAAGATAATGTCCTTCTTCCACATCAATTTTTGGAACTCCCCGGCCCAAAACATATGCCTAATCCAGGTTCCACACCTATAATTTATTATTTACACTTAATTTACTTGAACTGATGGTGAAAGAAACCAATAGATCAGTTGATCAATATTTAAATGCAAATAGAGATAGGCTGTCTGAACCATACCGAAAATGAAAAAATATTACCATTTCTGAAATGAAAGGTTTTATAGCTTGCATAATGAATATGTGGATAATTAGAAAACCTACTCTTAAGAGTTACTTTTTTTTTTTTTAACACCCCCAAAGTGACCGGTCCTCGCCGTTAGGCTTTAACACGATCACTTCAGGGTGTCATGGCAGTCGTCTGCCCCCCTGACTTGGCCTCTCCTAGGGCTTCCCTTCGGGGTCCCACAAGTGTCATCAGGATACAGTAGCCATCCCTTCTGGACGACCACTGCACCCCTCAACTAATGGGCTGCCCTTCCCTGGCCTACACTAGGTTGCTACACTCGCATTGCGCGGGTCCAGCAAACCGCCGCGTCCCCCCACTCTCACACCTGAGGGTCCCGAATGCATCATTGGAGCACCCCGACTAACCCGCATTCTTGCATATGCAGGAGCCAGAGTGACCTCTGCATCCGACTCTTAAGAGTTACTGGAATGCAGTATCATCACAGGCAACCCCTTGGTTTGGTAAAATGTTTTCTGCGCACCATTTTAGAATTATTTTGAAATTTCAAAGCATAAATGTTACAAAAAAAAATGGTAACACAAAAATTTCAATAACTCTGTAAATAATATGAATTTTGAAGTGAAAATTTTTTTATTTTGTTCACAAATAATTTTAGTTTTTAGAAACAGTGATAGATTAGATATAAATAGCAAGGATTTTTTTCAAATAAAGAACAAATTCAGTATTTTTTTTTTTTTTAAATGAGAAAAAGTTGAATTTTATTTTTTAAATAATTAATCAAGGGTGTAACACCATTTTGGATCGCAGCACCACAATCGACATATTTTTCTGAGAAATTACAATTTTTTTCATAATTTTATCGTGTATATTGTTATTTCTGTGGCATTTCTACTAAACATCTACTTTTTATGAAAAACGTGCTTGAGGCTTTTAACTAGAACTTACAAAATAGGCTTGAGACCGTAAGGGTTAATACACTTGGACATTATGAAACACAAAACATGCAACAACATACTCTTAACAAGAAGGCTCACTCAATTCAAATCTGATACATTCTTCAACAATATCCTTAATACAGGAATTTTAACTAAAAAAAAAAAATAATAATTCAGAAATAAATCATGTAAGAATATAAAACAAAAGGATTACTCATTGAAGGTATGATTATATGACATTTTTTAAAAATGTCATATAAAAAAAATGTTTTACAAAAAATTTATTTTTTGTAAAACATGTCATACAACATAATTAAGAGTTTAGTTTTCAAAATTTCATTTTGAAAATAATTTACCTGCTTCTGCATTAGTTCTTCGGCAAGATTTTCATTTTCCTTATTCTTACTTTCGACTTCCTGACTCTTTTGATCATAATTAACAGCTAATTCTTCTAATGCTTGTAAAACTTCTTTTACTTCTTCTTTAGCGCTTTCGTTTTCTTGGGTAATACGATTCATTTCTTGTTGTAACAATTCGTAATCTCTTCTAGTAGATGCAATTAATTCTTCTTGTTCCAGCATCTGTTCTTTTAACTTTTCAACGTATTGCGATTGCTGATTAATTTCTTCATCTTTTTCATCCAACTGCTGATATAATCGTTCTCTTTCTTCTTCTAACTTCTGTCGTTCTTCATTTGATAAAGAACCTAACATTATACCGGCACCTGGTGTAGCAGGTATTGGACCCAATATGACCTCTATTAACAGAAAAAAAAAATTATTAATGGCAATATTTTTTTATTGAAAAAATATTAATATAAACATATCTGTATAATATTACAAGAGAGGCCATTCTGATCCTTATTTTAAGGGATTTTTAAGATTAAGTAGTAAAATTAAAGCAAATTGTAGGATTAACTTCAGAAGGCAGGTAAACAAAAATAAGACCATCTATAATGGCATTGATAGATATTCAAGAAAGCATTTGATAATGTAAACCAGAATAAAATTAAGTTTTAAAAATTTAAGACTATTCAAATTTATATACAAGCAAAGAATTATCATTATCATCAGCTGTTTACAAGAAGGTTATATTTCAATTTAATGTACTTTTATTATATTATCCATGAAGATACCAATAAACAGAGCTATGTATTACTAAAAACAAGAAAAATAAATTACTGCCCATTAAATGTTAGCAGGTACAGCTATCCAAAATCAGATGTACAAGGGTAACAATTGACTTTTAAACATAAACAATTTCTTTGATCATCTTAAAAAAATTTAAGTTAAATCTGAAGAGACAGTTGATTACAGAGAAGTTTCCTTATCAATATACTAAAGTTCACAACGTAACACAACTTTCAAAATTTCCCATTTCTTTGAATCACGCTGTATAATGTTGCATCATTCATGGCTCATTAAAATGCAGGTTATACTCAGCCCTACGAGAATTTTGGTTATGTTCACCATACAGAGTGGTAATATAATGAACATAATTGCGCTAACATTACAGAAAGTAATTGTGAATAGAGCTTGTTGCACCTTGGGTTCTTTACTCGTGTCAAAAGATAATTAGTTTAAAGCCATCGCATTAATGTATTTGCTTTCTGTGCGAAATAATGAAACATTACATACACTATGCCCATTCAGTATACATAATAAAACATATATATATATATATATATATATAGAAAAACACTACATTTAAGATGGATTTTATAAACTGTATCAATCATATAAACATAGAGGGTCATTGAAAAAGGTTGCAGCAATAAAAAAATAAAAAACAAATCTCCCTATGTAAATGAGATAAAGTATTAATTAGAACTGCAAAATAATCATATCATCAAATTTTTTCAGACATGACTGGCTGTAACCTTGACCATATGCACATAACAATACAACGCCTCTGCACCACTATCAGTCAGTCCAATGGCAACTATCACAGGGAACGTTTATTTAGAGATGCTAAAACTGTTACTGCAAGTTGACCAACAAGAAAAGAAACGTTGCTGCAATGTTTCAACAAGATGGTGCGTCCCCATACTTTAGCGTAGGCATTCAACATGCTCTAAATGAAAGAATTGTTGGATAGGTAGGGCCTGTCCCCCTGTGCTGTGGCCTCCGAGAAGCCCGGATTTGACACCCATACACTTTTTTTCTATGGAGATACGTTAAAAACATTGTCTACAGTGAAAAATATCAGGGAATATGTATAACATTTAAGACAGGATCACTGCTTCTAATGCCACAGTTGATCCTGCGATGATCCAGCAGACATGGACAGAAGTCGATTATCGTCTAAGTGTTTGCAGAGCGACCAACGGAGCTCATACTGAAACATCCTAAGGTATGTAAGAAAATATTTGAGTTAGTGAATTTAAAAAAAATACATGTTTGATTATATGTAGTAGTTTCTGATAAATTTTTTTTGAATTGATGCAACATTTTACAACGATCCTGTATGTTTATATGATTGATACAGTTTATAAAATCCCTCTTAAATGTAGTGTTTTTCTATATATATATTTTCAAGATCTAATTAAATATGTTTCCTTGTATAATTAATTAATTAAGCGTAATTAAGAAATTACAATTTTTTTAAACTTAAATTAATCAGATTCAATAATCCGTCACAGACATTAGAATGGTTAAGTCTTTAGCTGTGCATAACAAACATCAGTTTCCAACATGTAATTTTATTGAATAATTATAAAAAAATATACCTTTTTTGTTATCAGGTGGTGGTGCAACAGGAGTGACCGGTTCAACTGGTTCTTGCAAATTAACCTGTTCCTCAACATTTACAGTTTCACCCTTTCTCCACCTGTATCAAAAGGATAACAATTAAAACATAATTAAAATGTTTGTATATGTATATTTCTTTCTATTATCAGCTGAATCGTGATGTAATAAACTGTTCATATATTGGTGACTTCTAAATACACTATAATTCTTTAATAACCACACCGAATTGTACACTTGTAAAAATTTTGAAGTATACAATGTCTCATAACTTTTGTCGAACTGATAACAAAAATCAGTATATTTAATAAAAAGTATTAAAAAAAAAATTAAAAACAAAAAAGAAAAAAATTCCAAAACTTCAAACATACCTTTCAAGTTCACACTCTAATTTCTCCAATTTTCCTTTAAGTCTCCCGACTTTCTCCTTTTCCTTCTCATATCTTCTTTTCCATTCTTCTGCTGTTAATTCTTCATTAACTGTTACAACATTTTTAATTGTCTTTGCACTAAAATGTAAACAAAAATAAAACATAAGAATAATTATCAGCTTGAACAAATAAACACTTCAAAAATAAAGACAAATTGAATAAATTATTTATATATATATATATATACACATAAACAGTAAAAGCTCCTTATTCGCGGAGGTTAGAGACCGTACAAATGCTGCGAATATCGAACAGAACTAATACTCATTTAAGGAAGAATGGTTAGGTTTTGTCCAAAATGAAAAAAAAAAAAATCATGTGTACTTACTTATGGTGATGTTATTGATGAAATACAGATGGCAACATTAATTATAAGCACTGGTTTAATACAGTACATAGGTACACTACACAAAAAATATTTAACAAAATACAGTATATTTCCTAATTTACTCATAAGCACTTACCGAACTGTTTGATTTAAAAAATCACTACAGTACGTATTGTATTAGAAAACAGTATTAACATGTTGAAATTATACTCAGTAATCGCCTTAAAAGACAAGAAAACATCACTAAAGTACTACGTAAACTAAAATTAAAATTACTGTAAAGAAAATTTACAAAACTAACCTACAGTATTTTGGATTGCATTTACGAAAATTTGTAATTTTTCCTTATCTCACTCTTGTTTTTAAATGTGAAATTCTGTGTATTCTTGCATGGCATCCTCAATTTTGCGTTTAAAGATTAAACTTCTGTTCAAAGATGGATCAGCATCTATAAAAAACTGGATAAGATCATAGGATAGTTTAATGCCATCGGTAAGTGTTTTGATATTTAACTGTTTACCAGGGATTGTATCTTCTATCTCTACATGTTCATTCTCTACCTGTGCCATTAAATCTTTTAATATTTTTAATGTCACTACATAATATAATGTATGCGAATATGGAAAATTTTAGCAGCGAGTATAGAAAAAACATCGCAAAATATTGCACCGTGAATAACAAAATCACAAATATGGGAAGTGCGAGTAAGGAGATTTCACTGTGTGTGTATATATATATATATATATATATATATATATAATAAGAGATAATGTGCTATATTGGTTACTGAAATAATCATTAAGAGAAATACTAAAGCATAGTTTACAGAAAAATAACAATTTAGATGTATATATTTTCATTCATAAACAACCACAAACTATAGGTATTTCAGATGTAAATGTAGAAGAGACATTGGAAATGAAATATTTTGAAGTTGTCAATAATAATAGTTGCCTAAATTTAACATATTGATGTTAAATTTTCTTAACATTATTTTTGAATACTTTTCAGATTGTAGAATGGAATACTACAACACATCACAGAAGTGGAGCAAATTGTTTTACGAGGAGTAAAAGTTTAATGTTGGACTACCTATCATTTTACCACAAAAATGAACATTGGGTCACTATACTACTGAGAAAACTGAACATATAAAAATCTAAATCATTCAGCAAGAATTTACTCTAATATTAAATTTATATTATTGCTATCTTATCATGATTAATAAATTCTGAATTTTAATAAAATTATATGTTAAATAAATAACCAATACATTTAGAAAAAAATTACTGTTTTGGATAAGACTGATCTCTGTGGTGGAGTGATAACTGCTCTGTCTTTCATCTGAAAGTTCTGGGTTTGAATTCTGGTCAGGCCAGGCAAAAAATTTATCATCATTCATTGGCATAACACTGTTGTTACTGCTGTTAAATAAATAAGTTATATTATCCGAAAACATAGGATTTTTTTCAAGAATGCTAAGAAATACTGACTTCTCCTGCAGAATGTGTAATGCTTAATGCTAGTAATATGATAAACAGTAGACAATGGTTATTGATATTAAATACAGAGTTATCATAAAAGAATGGTGCGGTTTCAATAATTCATGGGAAGATTGTATGGAAATTTCTAGATGTTATATTGGTATCCCTGAAAGCCTCCAACCCAAAAATTTGTTTATCAGCAGTTGTAACCACAATGTCAGTTCTTGTATTGTTGTTGCGGTGAGTTTAATGAGGTTACTATGTTTTCGGATAAAGATAAAGCAAAGTGTGTTTTATTGACGGCTGAATTAAAATCCGTAATTTTAGTTCAACGTGCGTTTCGACACGAATTCAGAAGAGATCCACTGCACAAAAATAACATAACACGTCGGTTCAAATAATTTGAAGAAACTGGATCGGTTAAGAAACAAAAATCAACCGGCAGACCAAGTGTACCAGACGAAACGGTTGAACTAATTAGACGATCGGCAATTGGAAGTCCTGGGAAGTCCATCCCCCGTTGAAGCGTCGAATTATGTATTCCAAAATCAACAGTTCACAAAGTTTTACATAAAAAACTGAAACTACACGCTTATAAAATCCATATACTGCAGGAATTGAAACCCGATGATGGTGTAAAACGTTACAATTTCACTGTTGAAATGTTGGACAGAATAAGTGAAAACGAATCATTTTTAGATGATATAATTTTTACAGACGAAGCTACATTCAATGTAACGGATGTGTTAAGAGACACAATTCATGAATATGGGGCTCTGAGAACCCACATGCAATTATTGAGAAACAATGCGGGCCTAAAGTTAATGTTTGGTGTGGTGTGATGAAAAATCATGTAATAGGGCCTTTCTTCTTTGCTGAAAAAACAATTAATGGAGTTGTGTATCTTGACATGTTAACCGATTATTGCTTTCCTCAGCTAGATGAACTCGAAAACATTCATCGACTTCATTTCCAACAAGATGGTGCTCCCCCGCACTTCAATGCGTCACGGATGCTTTGAACAAAAAATTTGGAGATCGATGGACAGGCCGGCAATCCAAGGAGTCCAGACCTGACACCTTGCGATTTTTTCTTGTGGGGGTACATCAAAAGCGTTGTTTATACACAAAAAATTTGCGACTTAAACCACTTAAAAAACAGAATTTATGAAGCAATGACAACCATTAATGAAGAAATGTTAACTAATGTTTGAGTATCGTTTGGACATTTGTCAAGCGACTAAGGGCGCACATATTGAAACTTATTAATTATGTAAAAAAATTAAAAAAAATTATGGAAATCTTGAAAACATCATTTTCAAAACAAATTTAATATCAATTTTTGAAATCTAAGATGAATTTCTTTACAAAAAAAATTTTCTCTTTGAGTTTATAAAAAACAAAATTATTTTTGGCAGATAATTAATTCACCTCATAAGCCTGGAACAGAAATTTTGTAGTGTAAAAATTGTTTGCCTGACTATCCAAAATCCAGGAACTTCAGATGAAAGGCTTAGTCAGTACCACCTCTGCACTGACAAGGGTGTTGACCAAAACACAATAACTGAAAAACTATACAATATTACTTTGGATAATTCAACTTAAAGGTAAACAATTTTAATTTTCTACTAGGATTGGCCAGTACATTATAATACTTTATGACAGAATTTTCCTGTTAAAATAATTATATAAACACATAATTAAGCATTTTTTTAAAAGTATGAGTATCAGTTTGAATAACTTTTTGACTATCATGAATTTAAGAAAAAATAAATAACAGAACTTGATCAAGGAATGTCTATTAATCGACTTACGATATCATAATAACTTAAAATAATTTAGCATATCATATTCACTTTGTTTTCTTAAGTTATAGTAATTACATTTTCTGTCAAGTCTTAGTTCAGAGGATCGTATTTTTTTCATAACATAATTTGCTTCAAACAATGAAAAATTATTATAATAATAACTAATGCTACTCATTTTACAAATATGCGATTACATTATACGATAGAAAATAATTTTTAATTCTTCATGTAATCATTCCTTATTGTTCTAATAATAATAATGAATATACATTTTTCTAACATGTATTTTTCCTTAATAAATTCTTTATTGTTCAACAAGAAATATTTAGTAAACTTTATGGACATTTGCCTTAACATTAATCTTTACACATTATAACCAGCACATGAAAAGAATGGTTATCTAACCTCTTCCACTGTTACTTAACACATTAGCTGTTACAAGTAAAAATTGTAGAGAGAGTATTATTAAGTTTCTATGATTTCAAATGGCAAAGAAGATGTTTTATTCTTATTTTATTTTATAGAGTACTAAATACAACATTTTTCTTCTTTTCCTAGTATTTTTCAATTTAGATAGATACTTTTATTAATATACAAGTGATGTATTTTTAAATTTATTAATTTTTTTAACAACAAACTGAACCAAATATATAATACAGGGTTATCATAAAAAAAATGGTGCGGTTTTGAACATGGTTTAAATTAAAAAAGAATTACTTACAGTTTATGGTTTTATTTTTCAAATTTGTCGTCTCAAACATTTTTTTACATAATTAATAAGTTTCAATATGTGCACCCTTAGTCGCTCGACAAATGTCCAAACGATACTCAACTTCTCTCCAAACATTAGTTATAATTTCTTCGTTAATGGCTGTCATTGCTTCATTAATCCTGTTTTTTAAGTGGTTTAGGTCGCAAATTTTTTGTGTATAAACAACACCTTTGATGTACCCCCACAAGAAAAAATCGCAAGGTGTCAGGTCTGGACTCCTTGGAGGCCAAAGTATGGGTCCTTGCCTGCCTATCTATCGATCTCCAAATTTTTCGTTCAAAGCGTCCGTGACCAACGCATTTAAGTGCGGGGGAGCACCATCTTGTTGGAAATTAAATCGATGAATGTTTTTGAGTTCATCCAGCTGAGGAAAGCAATAATCGGTTAATATGTCAAGATACACAACTCCATTAATTGTTTTTTCAGCAAAGAAGAAAGGCCCTATTACATGATTTTTCATCACACCACACCAAATATTAACTTTAGGCAAATCGTGTTGTTTCTTAATAATTGTGTGTGGGTTTTCAGAGCCCCATATTCATGAATTGTGTCTGTTAACGCATCCATTCACATGGAATGTAGCTTTGTCTGTAAAAATTATATCAACTAAAAATGATTCGTTTTCACTTATTCTGACCGACATTTCAACAGCGAAATTGTAACGTTTTACACCATCATCGGGTTTCAATTCCTGCAGTATCTGAATTTTATAAGCGTGTAATTTCAGTTTTTTATGTAAAACTTTGTGAACTGTTGATTTTGGAATACCTAATTCGACGGAGGATGGACTTTTCAGGACTTCTAATTGCCGATAGTCTAATTAGTTCAATGTCTGGTATACTTGGTCTGCCGGTCCAGTTTCTTCTAATCATTTGAAGCAACGTGTGATGTTATTTTTGTGTGGTGGATCACTCCCGAATTCACGTCGAACTAAAATTACGGATTTTAATTCAGCCATCAATAAAACACACATTGCTTTGTCTTTATCCGAGAACATAGTAACTCACTAAACTCACCGCAACAACAATACAAGAACTGACGTTGTGGTTACAACTGCTGATAAACAAACTTTTGGGTTGGAGGCTTTCAGGGATACCAATATAACATCTAGAAATTTCCCTACAATCTTCCTATGAATTACTGAAACCGCACCATTCTTTTATGATAACCCTGTATATAAAGTTTTAAAAACACCTATCATAAAGCCTGTAATCACTTTAATTTATCTGCGATTTGTGCTGCTGTTTCTTACTCTAGAGACAGGTGATATAGTTACTGGCCGACATCTTGGGTAAGAAATATATATAATTTGATGATGTGTTGCAAGCAAATTGGATCTGTTTATTTAGAACATAATTTTTTGAATGTTTGAAGATTTAATAACACTTGAATACGAATGTTGTTTGAAAAGTTTTGAGCCTCAACATGAAGCAGATGGCAGCACTCGTCAACAAAGGCTAGGGAATGTATTCACGTATGCGTTGAAAAATATCCACTAAAATTTCAGCCATTTTGGACGTTCATTTGTTGTCTGATAATCATTTGAGTAAGTCATTGTGAGTGTTTTTGTGAAAATGGGGAAAATCAAATATCGTGTCGTGATTAAATACTTGCATTTGAAAGGGAATACACCTATGTAAATTAAAACCAAGTTGGATACAAGGACTCTGTCCCATCATTTGTCACCGTGAAAAAATGAGCAGTTGAATTTAAACATGGTCGTACCAGCTTGGTCGATGATGAGCGTTTGGAACGACCAAAAATTGCAACCACCACCGATATCATGAAAATAGTTCACCAAATGGTACTGGATGACTGAAAAAAGTAAAAGTTAGAGAGCTAGCAGAGGTTATGGGCATATCAAAAGAATGTGTTTGTCATATATTAACTGAGGAATTGGATATGCGTAAGGTATCTGTGTGTTGGGTACCGCATTTGCTCACTTTGGACCAAAAGCGCATTTGAATGAACATTTCCAAGGTCCCACTGAAGCATTTTAAGCAAAACGAGTAATATTTTTTTGTGTCAATTCATAACTGCAGATAAAATGTAGATCCTACTAAACTCCTGAGAAGAAACAACAGTCAAAACAGTGGACTGCAAAGGGTGAACCTGCTCTGAAAAAGGCGAAGATGGTTCCATCAACAGTGATGACTGTTTTTTGGGATAGTAACAGAATTTTGTTTATTGATTATCTTCAAAAATGTAAAACAATAACGGAACAGTATTAGGCATCATTACTTGAAAGCTGAAGGCAGAAATTAAAAAAAGTGTTTTTCCATCATGACAATGTTCACCTTCAATGGTTGCCATGGCTAAAATTCACGAATTGCACTTTGAATTGGTTGATATAGTATTCACGAGAACCGGCCCCAAGTGATGTTTTCTTGTTTCCTAAGTTTAAATTTTCACTTGAAGGAAAGATATTTTCATTGGATGAGGAGGTTATCGCATACGGAAATAACTATATTGTGGAGAAAGATGCCAGCTACTATTTGGAAGGGTTAAAGAAATTAGAGCATCGCTGGAAAAAGTGTATCAACTTGAACAGAGACTTTGTTGAAAAGTAAAACTATATTTGACAGAAAAAATATGTTTTTCTATGTTATGCTCAAAACTTTTCAGACAACGCTCGTATAAGTTAGATATACTTTGTTTTTTAATGCAAGCTGTACCAAGAAAATGTAAGAATGATGTTATAAACAACAAATATGCCTCCCAAATAATGTAGCCTGTACAAAATGTTCCAGAATTAAACCTATAAAAACAGAACTAGTGGCAAAAACTCATGGGAAAGGTTGTAACTTGTCGAGAGAAATCTTGTGAATAAAATAAGCAATGCTCATAATCAAAGTTTGGATTAGTGGCTTGTGTTGTATATTCATTTTATGTGAAGTTATTTTTTGCATATAGTTAGATTTAAAAAAAAAGTCCAAATGTAAAATTTTGTTTTCTGCTTGGTACAAGTGCTACAGAAACATTTGAAAATGTTACATACAACAAGCAAATGGTGATGAAGCTATGTCTTATTAAAGTCATTTCGTGATGGTCAGATGTTGTTAGAAAACGATAAGAGAATGTAGATGCTGGTAACCAGCTTTAACATCGGAAACGTTGAACGCGTGTGTAAATTACCGTTGTTGTCTACCAATATGTCCTAAAACATTTATTCGAGTGAACTGTCATGTAATTCACACTTTTATAAAACCAAAGACTGGTTCTTGCTTCATGACAATGAACAATCTCACACAGCCATCACTTGTACGGCAGTTTTTGGGCTAACAAGTGATAACGCTGGACCACTCTCAATACTTACAGAAACCTTGCAGACTATTTTCTATTTCCTAAAATTAAAATGCAAAATGAATAGGGAATGATATAAGTCGATAGATGCCATAGAAGACAAAAGTCTTGTAACACTACAAGGATCCTAAAGGCAGCTTAAAAATAAGACTTTCTAGGGCTTTTGACGACCTTTTATAACTGCTCTAAACTTTTTATCATGTTGAAGGGAAACTATATGGAAGATTAGCACAAATAAACTTTTTTCTCGACATGTTTTTATATCCTCAGTCCTGGAAACTTTTGTACGAATTGTGCAAATCGACATAAATATGTTGATATTTTTTCACTTTATACTGGATTAAGATTTCAAGGAGACAAGAATTTTGAAGCAATAAAATTAGGTGAAATATTTGTTGAAAATTCAAACTGAATTCTTTTCAAGATAATAAACAAGCATTTTAGTACTTTTAAAACCTGAAAAAATTCAAGGGTGATTCAGCTTTTAAACAAAGTGATTTAAGAAACTGATAAAAATTGCAATTTTCTTATGAAACGTACTACTAAAGCCAAGAATGAATAAAAGTAGTAAGTAATAAGTAAAAAATAAAAACTAAGCTATACTGACATGGAAATAAATTCATGAAGATTTAACACTTTAAAACCATTTATAAAATAATTAAAGTCAAAACTAGATGTGGATATTAATAGTAATCATAATTAGTAAAAAAAATCCCAATATTTCAAAGAAACATTACAAAAATAAATTATACCTGTTTTTATAAAATAAAAACAATGGTTTAAAAATTGTACAGTATCCTGTAAGGCAATCTGTTAAAGTAGAAAGTAAAAAAAAACTAGTTTAGAATGGTTTAAACTAGGTAAAACCAGCATCTCAGGAATGATCAAACTGAGAATGTACAGGACTACATTTCATTCACACTCATACATATCATCCTCATTCATCCTCTGAAGAATTGTCTAATCGGTAGTTACCGGAGGCTAAACAGGAAAAGAAAGAAGTCTAA
Source organism: Lycorma delicatula (assembly GCF_047948215.1). Taxonomy (NCBI): domain Eukaryota; kingdom Metazoa; phylum Arthropoda; class Insecta; order Hemiptera; family Fulgoridae; genus Lycorma; species Lycorma delicatula. Next base: position 20,973,269 of record NC_134467.1, read on the forward strand.
ATTGCTTAAGGATAAGTCAAAGTATTAGTTTAAGTGGTTTAGATAGTTTTTAAGGTAATTTTCTACTTACAATCAGATCTGTCAAAAAAATTATATAATTAACTTTTTAATTAACAAACTTTTATAAGTATTTTTACCAGACTAAGTCCATAGAAGGAGTGATAATGTATTTAATTGTTATGTATATTTGTTTGGTCCCCTCTGTAGCTTTACAGGTCCAACCAATTACAACCTATTTTCGTGTTAAACAGGTATTCGTTCTGCAAGTAACGCAGACATTCTTAACTTATATTATTTAGAAGGGAGGGAAATTAAAAAATTTCAATATTTTCAAATTTTAATAATGGTATAAAACAATAAAGAAGAAACAACTTTTGCCTCTTGTGATTTTTTTGAAAAAAAATCACCATTCTCAAACTAAAAATGAAAAATGTACGCCGTAAAAGGAAGCAAGAATGAATCATTACTAGAGCCTGCCTGCATACTGTATATTGCCAGTACATGTTGCAATGAATCGCTGTTAATGATGGAGTATCACAGGTCAGAACCTTTTCTTTCTTTTTCCTGTTTAGCCTCCGGTAACTACCGTTTTAGATAATTCTTCAGAGGATGAATGAGGATGATATGTATGAGTGTAAATGAAGTATAGTCTTGTACATTCTCAGTTCGACCGTTCCTGAGATGTGTGGTTAAGTGAAACCCAACCACCAAAGAACACCGGTATCCACGATCTAGTATTAAAATCCGTGTAAAAATAACTGGCTTTACTAGGACTTGAACGCTGTAACTCTCGACTTCCAAATCAGCTGATTTGGGAAGACGCATTAACCATTAGACCAACCCGGTGGGTACAGGTCGGAACCTGTGCATGATATCTTTACCTATTATCATTAGAAGTTAAGTTAGAACTGTGTAGGATATAGGGCCTTCACTTTTTTTACAAATAACAGGCACCCGAATAAAACATAAAATGTAGAAGTAATATTAAATTTCACATCGCTAATTTCATCCTGAAAAAATGCCTGTAAGAAAAGAAAGAAAAACTTGTGTTACTATGGTTTGTTCGTTTCTCATAATTATATTAGATAGATGTGTTAAGTCAGGTATATTTTCTTTTTAATAATTATTAATTTTTCTTTATATTTATTTTAAGTTTTGGATTTTTTTCCTTATATCTAATGATATTTATTGAAATATATATTTTCATTTTTCTATTAATGAATTAATTTTAACAATAGATAAAAATTATTGCGCAACTTTAATTTTGAAACAAAAACAGTAGAATGAGTATACATCTGTCCATAAACAATTTTTTTAAATATCACTGCAAGTCACATATTAAAAATGTATGAAATAAAACTACGGTTAAAAGTAGGGAAATAAAAAGTACCATATTCTCAGTTAGTTTTCCTTCTATCGACTTTGATATCTACATACTTTACATTTTGATTTATTTACCACCTATATACAATTTATTCTTATTTAATATTTACATTCTTTAGGTCTATATTTGTTGTGATAACACACAATTATTTAATAGAAGTTACATGATGTCTAGGTTGATAATAAAATAACGTAAAAGCTAAAAATAATTTTTCCTGATAAAATTGTTTATTATATAAATCAAATAAAAACTTATTTATATTGCGGATTTCACTTAATTTATTTAACTGAAAAAAAAGAAGAAATTGAAAATAAATTACTCTAATAACGGTCTGTACATTTTCAAGAAACACTTAAACAACTAACTTATCTTCTTAAACAATAAGAATACTCATTGGAAATCTTTTAACTAACAATAATTCTTTACATGGATTCACAATACTTCTGAAAAAAAAAGTCTCTTGAGGACCATAATATTCTGAAAAAGTCAGTGTACAAAGTAAAGAGTACAAAGGGTTTAGTCTAATTTATAAGAATTTATTAAACTTTCAATAAAGAAATACATTTAACTAGCGGATAAAAAGTTAAATAAAATGATTAAATAGTGTAATTTTCAATTACAATTACTGAAGAAAAATATAAATTATTTTTATTATAGTATAATAACAATAATATACTTACAAACTAGTCATGTTTCTTTAAATTTTAGTCACAAATATGCCAATAACACAAACAGAACAATTTCAAATTAAAAAAAAGGATATTAATTTTTTTAATATAAACACCAAATTATCAGAAACGAGCTTTACTAGTTGTTAACGAGACACAAAGAAAATCTTATAACAAAATGCAATGAAAATGTTTATAATTAATGAATTGATTCAATACTACACTGTAGACTAAACAATAAAAACGATTTATGAAGGTGAGGGATATAAATTTCATATCCAAAGTAGATATCCCCACTCTTACCAACACAAAAATGTTATGTATTTGTGCATACATGCACACATACACATGCACGCACATAAAACTAATTTAACATTACTTTTAATTAATGTGTATTAATATTAATATCCTAATATATTGAAAACTAATTTTTCAGCACAACTTTCTTTAATAGATTCAACTGGGTAATCTAAGGATGAGGTACTATTTTTAAGCTAACAAAATTGTTTGTTATAATAAAATTTAAAAAATCCCTAAATGCAATTTGTTAAATCAAACAATAAAGAAAGAGATGATGTATTTATGGAATGAAAACTTTATATCCTGCGAAAATGACAGAAGAGACAGAGAGGGGCAAAATGTAAACTATTATGACTACAAAAGATTTAAAACTGGTAATAATTAATTGGGTATTTAGAACGAACCTTTCTTTATTTTTTTACATAGTCAAAAATTTAGATTTTAATAGTGTGAAACTACTTCTTTTACATCATGACAGAAATTTTATGCTGATTTTAACTCGCAAAATCATTTTTATTTATTAATCTTACCAAAAGATTTTTTTTTACTTAAGAAAAAGATTAAATCAGGACTATATGGTAGACGCACAAATACTTCCCAGCCAAATTTTTCAAGTAGCATTCAAATTATTTATGCCCTGTAATTTATACTTTCTTTTTTGTATGAAAATAAGATACAGGGTTATCATAAAAGAATGGTGCGGTTTCAGTAATTCATAGAAAGATTGTAGGGAAATTTCTAGATGTTATATTGGTATCCCTGAAAGCCTCCAACCCAAAAGCTTGTTTATCAGCAGTTGTAACCACAATGTGAGTTCTTGTATTGTTGTTGCGGTGAGTTTAGCGAGTTACTATGTTCTTGGAAAAAGACAAAGCAAAGTGTGTTTTATTGATGGCTGAATTAAAATCCGTAATTTTAGTTCGACGTGCATTTCGTAGTGAATTCGGAAGAAATCCACCACACAAAAATAACATCACACGTTGCTTCAAATGATTAGAAGAAACTGGATCAGTTAAGAAACAGAAATCAACCGGCAGACCAAGTATACCAGACATTGAACTAATTAGACTATCGGCAATTAGATGTCCTGAAAAGTCCATCCTCCGTCGAATTAGGTATTCCAAAATCAACAGTTTACACAGTTTTACATAAAAAACTGAAATTGCATGCTTATAAAATCCAGATACTGCAGGAATTGAAACCCGATGATGGTGTAAAACGTTACGATTTCGTTGTTGAAATGTTGGACAGAATAAGTGAAAACGAATCGTTTTTAGATGATATAATTTTTACAGACGAAGCTATATTCCATGTGAATGGATGCGTTAACAGACACAATTCATGAATATGGGGCTCTGAAAACACGCAATTATCGAGAAACAACGCGATTCGCCTAAAGTTAATGTTTGGTGTGGTGTGATGAAAAATCGTGTAATAGGGCCTTTCTTCTTTGCTGAAAAAACAATTAATGGAGATGCGTATCTTGACATGTTAACCGATTATTGCTTTCCTCAGCCGGATGAACTCGAAAACATTCATAGACTTCATTTCCAACAAGATGGTGCTTCCCTGCACTTCAATGCATTGGTCACGGATGCTTTGAATGAAAAATTTAGAGATCGATGGATAGGCCGGCAAGGACCCATACTTTGGTCTCCAAGGAGTTCAGACCTGACACCTTGCAATTTTTTCTTGTGGGGGTACATCAAAAGCGTTGTTTATACACAAAAAATTCGCGACCTAAACCGCTTAAAAAACAGGATTAATGAAGCAATGACAACCATTAATGGACAAATGTTAACTAATGTTTGGAGAGAAGTTGAGTATTGTTTGGACATTTGTCGAGCGACTAAGGGTGCACATATTGAAATTTATTAATTATGTAAAATAATGTTTGAGACGACAAATTTGAAAAATAAAAAACATAAACTGTAAGTAATTCTGTTTTAATTTAAACCATGTTCAAAACCGCACCATTCTTTTATGACAACCTGTATAACACTTCACAATAAGCATGTGAATTTGCTGTTAATTCATTTGTATTAAATCAATGACTTAGATAATCTAATTCCAGAAATGATCATTATCTTTTCCCATGTGCTCATAGAGCATTCTTTTTTTTTTACGTTTTGAAGAAGTCCCTCATGTTTATAATAATTACAAAATGACAAGAAAATTTCTATTTCAAGGAAACTATGTGAAGCCAATGTTATACCCAAGATAATTACAGTTAATTTCATGATGAAGAGATCTTGAAATCTAACAAAATGAACTACGTAATCCATCAATATTGATTTGGGTTCTGGATAAATGGTAGACACTAACCACTTACAATCTGGTGGACCGGCAACACCTGGAATGTTTTAGTTACTAGTAGAATCTTGAAAACTGTAGGCGGTGAAGTAAAGTAAATGCTAATATTTAAAGCCATGTCACATAAATTAGTTCCTGCAGATCAACGAAGTTAGGTACACTAAGTGCATCACTGTATGCGTTTAGCATTTTCAATACTAAAAGCATTTTAAAAAATACCGTATTTATTCGAAAATAAGTCACTTTGATTGTAAGACCCTCAAAATTTGGCGGGCAAATTTTGGGAAAAAAAAATTGCGAATGTTAGACACCCATCAGCCTGTAACATGTTTTCAGCCTGTAATTTCTAGAAAAACAGTTCTTTGGGAATTTTTTTGTTACTGTACATACAGTTAGTTGTTGACGAAGGACAAATTTTACCTTCTCAGGTATTTGCAAAACAATCCTATGGTATTTGACAGAAGGGGGCGAGACGTTGACCTTCACAAAGTAGCAACTTAAATCCTACTACCTACTTTCTTTTTACTAGTAAAACAAGACCAATGGTTAGAACAGTAGCAACTTCATTGAAAGTGAGTTTCTCTTGTATTTTGTCTGTGTTACCGGTAAAATGAATTCATGGAAAAGTTTCACTGTAGGGTTTATAAATTAGATGTTCTGGGATTCGCTGAAAAAAAAGAAGAAGGTGTTTGAGCAGCGGGTCGAGAGTAATCGGTACAACCAAACATGATTCGTTACTGGAAAAATCAGAGTGATAAACTTAAAGCGGAGCTCAAACTTAAAAAAGGAACACAATCTTTTCATGGCCCTAAAAAGGATGCCATCCCACAGTGGATCAAGCAATGATTAAGTAGGGGGAAGAGAATGCTGTGTAGTGAACTGTGAAATGATACAAACAAAAGTGCGCGAAGTACCAAAACACAATTTAAATGTGAGTGTATAAAGCCAGTTGTGGGTGGGTGATGCGATTAATCAGAAGAAAGGGATTCACTTTTGAGGTGGACAACTTTGTGCCAATTACTATCAGTAGAATATACTGACAAATTTTTGGAGTTTCAATGATACATATTACGTGAAAGAGGAAAAATCAGTAGCCATATCTCACATTAGAAATGCTGATGAAACACCTGTCTTTTTTGAAATACCGCGAAACATGACAGTAAACAAAGTAGGCGAATCCAGTGTACTGGTGAAAACGGCTGGAGGAGAAAAAATGAGATGCATAATTATATTAGCCATTTGTGCAGATGGAAAAAAATTGCCTTCTTATGTCATTTTTAAAAGATAAACTCTGCCAAAGGGAAAACTACCAAGAGGTTTACATGTTCGCATACAAAATAAGGGGTGAATGAATGCAAAACTAATGTGCGACTGGCTAGAAGTCGTTTAGATCGCATCCTGGAGCAATGTTAAAGAAACGAGGACTTCTTGTCTTATATAACTTCCATGGCCATCTTGAAGATTCTGTGAAGAATGTTAAAATCAATGAAATGCACACAGACAGTGCAGTTATTCCAGAAGACCTCACTTCTGTGCTGCAACCCTTGGATATGAGCATCAATAAGCCGTTCACGGACCACATTAAGAAGTTTTACACTAAATGTATGGCAGATGGAGATCACACTTTCAAGAAGAGTGGACAAATGCAGAAACTTTCAATAGAGCTTCTTTCCAAGTGGATTGTCAAAACCTGGAGGGAAATTACTTCAAAAATGATAATTAAGAGTATCAAGAAGACTGGTATCTCCTGCACATTGGATGGAATGGAAGATTACCTCATATATGAGGATTCTGATGACACAACTGAGGGAGAGACTGACATCAATGACGGTGAAGACGAGGATGATGGTGAAAGCAGTAGTGACTCTGAGTAAACAACTGTGTTCCAGGTAATTAAAACACAATACTGCACTTTTTGCACTGGACAGAAATTGGTTTGACCTATAAATTCTTAAGTCGTTCATTTCTGTTTAGAGACATGCCGGTACCTCTGAACCTGAACAAAGCCATGCCCCTGATGTCAAGTAGCACGTACCCTCAAATTCCATACTCTTTTATCTGTATAACTTACAATAGTTAATGTTTAATAAAACATACTACATTCATAGTTTGGTAATACAGTTATTTTCATTTCCAAAATATGCATTTGTAATACCTGCCTTGATTATAAGATTCCCCCTCAAATTTTAGGGTAGAATTACACTAAAAAAATAGGGGTCTTATTTTCGACTAAAAATAAGATAAATTTGTAAACCTTTACAAATTCCACTGTAGATTTGTTGCTTTAGTTCTTCTGTCAAAAAGAAGGGTTATTCAGACAGAATACAATCTTTCTTTATTGAATGTGATTCACTATTTTTTTTTTTTATACTTGTTAAACCTTATTAAAAAATAATTTCTGATTAACTGATGTATTTTCTACATAGTAACTTTTCTCTCAATTATAAATTAGATCACATTTGAAATTCCATTTTTACACATGATTTCTATTAATTTTTTTTACACATTAAGTAAAATGAACATACTTGGCTTGGATTGAGGTAATAAAAAGTGAATTAAATTTCCAATGACATTATAAAGTCACCCCATTTTACTTTTTGGATACCCTTTTATTAACAGAATGGCATTTTTATAACAAACTGGTACTTGTATCAATTAAATAATTAGGAGTTTTTCATGTGTTATTAAACCTAAGCAACAATACTAATTTGTAACAAATCAACAAAAGTTTCCCTAAAAGAAACTTAATTTCATTGTTTTAATCTAAAGTCTATATTACCATAGTGCATTTTAATTATAAGTAATTCACATTAAAAAAAACCATTACCATAACAATAAAATTACAATAAAAAAACTTACCGTCTACCAAAATCTAAAGTGGATTTAGTTTCAGATTCGTTAAAAGATGCCGGTGAACAACAAATAATGATTGTAGTTCTAGCGTTACCACCCAAAGATTCTTGTAAGATACGAGTTAATTTTGAATCTCTGTAAGGTATGTGCGTTTTATTACCATCAGCCAAAGCAGATATGACGTTACCCAAAGCCGACAGTGATTTGTTAATATTTTTAGCTTCATCTAGAACAGTACCTTCAGCACCAGTCTTGCTGACCTATTCACAGGGGGAAAAAACAGTTTAATAATACCTAAATATTTTATATTTATAAAATTTAATTGAATTATATATTTAACTGAGGTTTACAAACCCTAGAGAAATGCTAGCTACTTTGTTAATGACATATGCTATAATGAAAATTCATTCTTGAATTTTCCTAATGATACATTCCTAATATCATTTATCTCCTTTAATTTGAATTATTTTGAGAGATTAATTGAATCATTACAAGAATAAATTTCCCTAATGATTTGTAGCAGGGTATTATAACGCCTTATTTCACGACAGGAAGGGGTACATTCATTTTTCTACTATACACTACCAGTTTTACAACTATGACAAACTTCAGGTTCAAGAGACATTGATCATGTCGCCGAATGGCATGTAATTCATAACCTTGCAGTGGCCCTGAAAAGGGCCATTTTTTAGCGTTAGCTCTGAGAAGAGCTGTTGTTTTCGGAAGCTGGTCTCCGGCGAAGTCGGGGAACTGCAGCTCATCCATTGAAGTCTGACCGGGCTTTCCCTCAGCGGCAGTTGGCTACTACAGTGTGGCAGTGGTGGCCCCCAGAGCCTTGCAGCATTGAGGTCGGTCGTCTTTTGCCAGCGCGGCTGAGGTGGTTCTCCCTGAACAATCCCATGCTGGGCCAGCTCTTGCTGCTGAGCTCAACGAGCTGAAACTGGAGCAGGAAGGTAGCGTCCACATCCAGTGGCTCCATCGATGGGCCGGCCAGGTGACTTCTTCTTCTTCCAACTGAATTGCCAATTCGCTCTCGTGCACGCTCTTTTACAGGAGCCTGAGAGTGGTGGGACTGCAGCGCCGCTATGGGGGGAGAAGTGTGCAGTCACATGCATGGTGGGAGTGATGCTTGTATCAATGCGTGTGATACTGTGCACCCTGCTCACATTGCTGCTACCGTTATCGCCCGTCGATATTAAATTAAGCATATATGTGGTAACAATCAACAATTTTTTCTCTGAAAATAATTTTCTTATTAACCATAAATAATTTTTATATTTTCAATTAATTTTTAAAATTCTCTTGTAACACTTAATTTCAAAGGTGTTTTGTTTTTGCTTTCTACTTTTCCTAAAATCCACATTTCACTAAAATTAAGAGCAACATTCCAAAAATATATATATATATATTTTTTTTTAATTTCTAATTACCATGTACGTTAAAATATTTCATAATTCCATCTTTTTTCTTCATAAAAGCTCTCCTTGCTTACGCCAATCTGCATTTGACCTTTGACTTACATCATTCATTCTTCTTTATTTTTATACCCTAAATGACAAAATTTTGTTAATCTTGTTATATTGTGTTCCCTTTGTTTTAATTATCTTCTAACTTTAGTAAGAATCGCAAATAAAATGAAAGAGTAACTCTAATATATTCTCCTTTCAGCACTTTTTGTCACACGGCGTACACTGAATGTATAGGAAAATTCATCCCGTAATTTAACCAGCATAACTGGAATAATGGAAGCGACAGCTGCTTCAATCCTACACCTCAAATTGGGTAGATCAGTAGGTAGCAGACACACATAAAGGAGATCCTTTATAAAACTCCAAAGAAAAACATGGGATCAGAGTCATGATAGAGAGGAAGCTCACAACGTACTAAAAATTAAATCGTCTGGTCAAACTTACAGTCAAGGAAAGTGCCATGCACACAGAATATCCAAATAAGCAGGTCCAGTTTATGTTTACACGTGTTTCATCGAAAATAAAAAAGGCTCATAGAATTTTGGAATAATGAAGAGAAAACATTTAATTTTGGGAATCTCTTTTCCATTGTAAGAGTGAGACATTTTCTAACTCTCAGACATGACAATATGTGCTTATTGACTTTTAAACTAAGATGAAATGTAATGATCAAGAAAGCCATCAACTTCATGTTCAGCGACGGCTTGCATATAGGCACTGTGGAACTGAAGCACCCCTTATTTTTACTTGATATTATCGATAATACTTAATGTGAGTCCTTTTTTCTTTAATTCTTTCTTTATACTTGTACAATATATAATCCTTAAGCTTAAAGTCAGAAGCCATCCCCCAGTTTATGAAAAAGATATAAAAATCTTTGTACGGAACTGTACACTTCACAGTTCCTGCGGCGTGGTGTTTGCTGTTGTACGCAAGTGAACAAAGAAAGCTGCACACGAGTCTGCAAGGGAAAGAAAGCACTGTCACCCTGCAGTGCCAAGCTTGGCATGCTGGTAGAAGGTAGTTTTTTTTTACTCCACATGTGTATGAAACGTTCCTTGTTCACACCCTTTTCTAGTTTAGTCAGTGGAAGGAATATGAAAGCGGTTTAGTTGTTTTTTCAGTAGTGATCAGAAGATGGTGGAAAGCAAGGGCTCTTTGATCACCAGACATGTTCAAAAACACCCTATAAGGGCGAAAGAGAAGGTAGTTAATAAAAAATGATTATGTATTTGTTTCTGTATACACAGAACAAATTTAATTAAGCACCACTGAACTATAGTGTTTTTAAGTGGGCATTTTATTAAGCTATTATCTAATAATACTAAAAAATATCTGTATAGACATTTTATTATTTTTTCGGTTAAACTGAATAAGGTTTTAAGCACGTTGTGCTTAAAACATATTCTTGAATGTGATGAAGTGTAACTATTCTAATTATTCGTTTTTTTCTATTCTTTTGTTTTACAGAAAACTTTAACCGTGGCCTTGAAAAGGTCCAGAAAAAAAATTTCTGGAGCAACACCCCCACTAATTTTAGTTACGAGCTGCAACTGTTCATATTGCAACATTTTGATTGAGAACTTGGCACTGCATGGCATAGTCACTAGGTTTTAAAGCCTGTTAACAGCTGTAAACGGTACAAACAATGCATAAGCGTAAGGAAATGCACATGAAATCATTTACTTAAAACATTCTTGTCATCATTGGTATTACAAGTCCAGAATTCCTAATAGAATTTTTTAGGACCACGACGGAACCTTTTCTTTCTTTTTCCTGTTTAGCCTCCGGTAACTACCTTTTAGATAATTCTTCAGAGGATGAATGAAGATGATATGTATGAGTGTAAATAAAGTGTAGTCTGTCTTGTACATTCTCAGTTCGACCATTCCTGAGATGTGTGGTTAATTGAAACCCAACCACCAAAGAACACCGGTATCCACGATCTAGTATTCAAATCCGTGTAAAAATAACTGGCTTTACTAGGACTTGAATGCTGTAACTCTCGACTTCCAAATCAGCTGAATTGGGAAGACGCGTTAACCACTAGACCAACCCAGTGGGTAAGGAATGACTACCTGAATTTTCTTTTAGACACCTTTGGTCACCTGTACTCTCCCCCTTTTCAAAGAAATCTAGTCATCTCAAACCGATTTTGCTGCTGATAAATGTTATTGTCACCCAGAATATCATAATTAAACCTTCTACCGAATGTACATCAAATTTTAACGACAGATTCACATTTAGCAAACTGCAAAACAGAAGTCTTTCTGTTCAGGAGTCATCTTTGATAGTGGCTTTGTCAAGCAGAAAAATAGGGAATTAATCTACAGTGATATACGCAAAACTATCCTTTTTTTCTCTTTGATTCTAGCCACAAATCAACACTGAACACGTCTTCCAAAAAATATTATTACAAATTAAAACAGTGATTTTTTTTGTACACTCAGTATTTAATTTTTCATCCTTGTACATGTTGCATTTTATTACGTTTTAGTCTAAATTATTCTTAACTCATTTTTGGTTCTACCAGAAGAATAATACCAACAGAACATCAGAACAACTTTATTATTTTTTCTCTTTACATTAGGGGTCTCAAATTTAAAAAAAAATTCTTATATTACTTCTTTTATGTAAATATAGACCAGGAATTTGGGGATAAGCTACAAATTTTTCTCATTCCATTCTGAATCAGAACTTTTACTTCCTTATATGAAGTAAAGGAAGTATTGTGATTGTGAAAAATTTCGATTTTCAGATTTAAACGGAAATATCCATTTTGACTACTCTCAGCGTGATGTCTGTACGTACGTACATATCTTGCATAATTCAAAAATGATTAGCTGTAGTATGTTGAAATTTTGGATTTAGGACTGTTGTAACATCTAGTTGTGCACCTCCCATTTTGATTGCAATCAACAGAACCAAAAATCTCCAAAAAAAATATCACAAAATCCTAAACAAATCTGGATTTTGGACTTTTTCTTAACTGCAGTAATAAGCTCTCACTAAGAGCTTTTCAATGATATATCATAAAAGGTACTTATTTTCATTGGTTCCAGAGTTATAACCAAATGAAATTTAATTAATGAAATATTTGGATCTTATAAGGGGAAGGCACGTCGATTTGAATCAGACTTCATCTCCCTTTTTTTAACTTTTTTTTTTTAATTTAAATATATTGTTTTATTAATAATTATTAATAAAAAAAAAACTTACAATAAATAATAATTCAGTAATAACAATAAAAAAAATATCTAAAAAAATATCAGAAGTTATTAATGAAATAAAACCTTATGTACTTTTCATTTTTAAAAAGAATTGTGTATGTAATTTAATAGTGGTGCAAGTAAATCATGTGATGTGAACATCAGATTTGGTGAAACATCAGATTACTTGTTTTTGTGTTCATTTTGCTGATGGTTACAACAATAATTTAAAAAAACAAAATAGTATTAGCTAAGTATAAAACATATTTATTTAAAGAGTAATAAAGCGATTTTTATTCTATCCTAATATTTCAGGTAAGATTGTTGAATTAATAATTGCATAAATATTTGGTGTTAATAAAAACTAATATTTTAGTAATTGCGTAACTGTTCACTTTATTAAAGGATTGGAGATCATATCTCACTTTCAAAATGAAACAAATTTAAACGAAGTGCAGCAAAAAATGTGTAAATGTAATTAAATAGGCGTTCAAGGAAGTTATGTGATGTCCACATCAGATTTTTACTTTTAAAACTGCCACCAGATAATTTCATAGAATATACATATAATTCTTCTTTCTTAATGTATAAATAAAAAATTTTTTAAGAGTTTTAAACATTTTATAATACCAAATGTTCTCTCTAAATCTACAAATATCATGTACATTTTTTTATTTTTCCTAAGCCTTTGTTTTAAAATTAAACAAGAATGTCATTTTCCATACCTATCTGGTTATTGAAACTAAACAAGTCATCAATCAGTACACCTTAACGTCACATATTTTATTTACCTGCAAACTATTGCAATAAGTATTTTTTATATACCATAACATTAACTTGTGCAGCAGTACATCAATTCCTTCTATTTTCTTTGGTATGATAACAGTTATACTTTCAATTTGTTTTTAAAGGCAGGGCAATTTCCATACTAATAATAAATAAAATAATATTAAAGAATAAATAACAAACCTTTTCACTGCCAGCCAAATCTACTAAATATAATTTCCCTGATAACTTCTTTTCATTTTCCAAATTTTCTTGTTTAACATTAATCAAGAAAACACTATGACTTCGAGAGCTGTGTTCATTCATATCTGTAAAAAAAACAAAAAATTATTTACTTATAAATAATAAATATTATAAGTATATAAATATACTTATATAAATAAATAATAAATAAATACTGAAAAACAAACTTTATAAATATTTATTCCCTTCGCTAGTCTTTTTTAATTGTTAAATATATATAAAATTGATAAGTGATATAATAATATTGATATTGATAAGTGATGATATTATCAATATATGAAAACGTGCATAAAAAATTAGTAATACTTAATAGTAATCAATAGGAACTTTATTGCTAAAAAATTAGTAGTAATTTTTTAGCAAAACAAATCTAAACTCTACGTTTAGGGAAGTATATGGGGTTGTAGATTAGGTTAAGTATTATTTGTTTATATGTGACTGAACAAAATTTTCACTAACTGGACAAAATGGCAGCCGTTTAAAGGTGGTGAAAATCAGTTTTTCAATTTTTTAGGCCATTGGAAACTTCCTAAGGGAAAAGTTTTTGAATAAAAGTTGTGGGCATTTGCAGTATTTCAGCCCTTATACATTGAATATAATTACTGTAAGCCAAAAAAGCCAAAAAAAAAAAACCATTAAAAAGGGCTGTTTTTTGGAGAGCCAATATTTATTTTAAAAATTACATTTTTATCATTTTATTAGTTAGTTCTTGGAATTCTGAATTCAACGAGTGGTTACACAAGAAAATTGGTTTATTCGCTGCTGATGTAATGTAATTTATTTATAAAAAGACTCTTCGGCAACTGTAATTTATTTTGGCTTTTAAGAAATTTTTCATGTCCTTTTCAAGTGCAATCTATTCTTCAATACTTGCATTTTTAAATGGTGTAACGTTTTAGATCAATAAAATTAATGTAAAAGTTGTTTAAACTTCTTTGAAAAAATGAGCAAAAAATAGAGCGTGCTCGCATGGTAGTCACGGAGGGGGAAGCAATTCACAACAGTCATGTGCGAATGAAGCTGAAATTGTACTTTCAAATTGGCAGAGTGAAGTCAGCTTTTATGAACTTTCTACACTCTTCTAACTTTCTGTAACTTCAATTAATCAACGTACATAAACTGGACCAGATATTACATAAATATAATAAACAGCGTTTATAAATAGTATTCTGTCTGTGTCTACACAGATAGAATTATAATTATAGAGTGGACTCATATTCATGAGTTACAACACATTTCAATTATTATTTAAATTTATCAATTTTTTTATCTACAAAAATGAAGAGTGTGGTAAGTACATAAAAGCCGAATATAATATGATATAATCCTATCTGAAAAAATATGTACAAACTGAAAGTTTGATAGTTATTTTTTCAAGCTACTCCAGTTTAAAAAAAAAAATGGTCTCAATCCAGCTAAAATTCGGGAAGATAAGTGATTTTTTCGCACCCTGTAATAACTATTTGCTTTGCAAAAAAACAACCATTATTAACGGGTTTTCAGCTTTTTTGCAGTAACTAATTATGAAAATTCAATGTTTAAGGGCTTACATTATAGGTACTGCAAATGCTCACAACTTTTTTGTCTAGAGAGTTTGCCTTGGCCTAAAAAATTGAAAAACCTATTTTCACCAACTTTGAACAGTTGCCGTTTTGCTCAGTAAGCAAAAATTTTATCCAGTCACATATAAACAAGTTATACTCCCTATTCTACAACCCCATATATTTCCTTAAACTCTACTAATTTTCTTCAAAAATCGACTTTTTTTCCCTGCCACTGACTGAACTGTAATTAGGTCAATTATTTCAACTGGTTCATAAAGTAGTTGTTACCTGCTTCAGAAACACAGAAGGTTGTTTCTTGGGAAATTCTAATGTAATTATTTGGACAATTATCCATTTTACACTTCCCATGTGAAAGCATACAGTGGAGACTCCTATAGGAGGAGTCCATTGCACTTCCAATAAATAACACTGGCAGTTGTAAAATCTGAATTTTGATTTGATTTCTCCGATCAAAAATAGATCTTAATGATGGAAAATTTTATTATTAGCCGATGGCAACGAAAAAACAATACATTATAAGTCTGGCAAAGGCCATTAGATTAAGTTACATTTTATTTTGAACGGGAAGCCAACCTTTACTCTGGTGATACTGACCTTCATAGGGGAGACACCAGCCTTGAGATGATCCCCGTTGCCATACCACCCCCTCAGTTTCTAGCCCTGATGGGCATTACCAGAGGTCATCTTTAGACCCTTAAACCTTGATAACATAACAGTCATATGTTTGGCCTCTGTCAGAATGCCACCGATGCAAATGTCTTGTCAGACATTTCTATCAGTGTATTTACACAACCTACTACCTACTATCGTCTTCATTTGGCGTCTTCCAACCACAACCACCTTACCATAAGTTACAAGCTTCAACTGTCAAATTAACCGATTCTCAGAAGCATGAACCCTGTGCCTTCCTCTAACACTGAAGGTTTCACAAAAAAAAACTCTTCCTATATCTAATTTCAATTAGACTATGAACTCAGATCATTAATTGATAGAGTCTTTAAACACAAAAAACACTATCCTCATAGCAACAAAACAAAGTGCTGATCGCAGCAACAATTCTGTCTTACAATTCAATTTACTCTTGTTTTACTTAAAAATCAAGAAACAGATTCACAAATTTAATAAGCCTCTAATGAAAACATACCCTACCTCTCTCTGCTCTGGTCTGTTTTTGGAACGACATTATTGCCTAAATCTTCCCACACCGCTCAGCTGACACTACAACCACAAGTTTCTTTAGGTGTGCTATCCCTAGATAGAAAACATGACTCATAAATAGTTTCCATAGGTATAAAAAAGAGAATAGCCATCCCATACATATTTGTTAATAAAGAAATACCTCTCTTGATTGGCTAATAGAAAGTACAGCATGATAACAGATGAAACTAGAATTTTTTGTGCTCATATTATCCCTGGTGATTTATAGATTTGTTTTTATTTTATTAAAATTAATCTTTTTAAGATTTCTTTTTGTATATGATAAGGAACATAAGAGAAGAATTCAAGCATTAATTATAAAAACAATATGATAAAAAGAAATAATCACAGTGGTACAAATAAACCAAAGCAAGGGTAAAATAAAACTTACTAGTAACAGCAATATGCCGATTCGATTTTCCTTCTTCAATTACTTCGAATACTTCGTCAGGACTTGATACAAATCGTTCTGTAGCACCTTTTACAAATGGAACCCTGTTTTTATCTTCATGTACGCTCAAATTCACCTTTGATACTGCAAAAATAAACAAATAAATTAGGAAATAACACTAAACAATGAATTTTATAAATAAAATTTATAAAGAATTAACGCCAAGGACTGCTGTCGAAAGGTGTAGTGTTGTTGCACGACAATGCCCATCCACATATTGCTGAAACGCTCTGGAAACTCAACTTTGAAGTACCGGCTCATCCTCCGTATAGTCCTGATCTTGCCCCTTCTGACTACCATTTGTTTGGTCCACTCTAAGAGGGGACCATGAAAGAAGCTGTGCATTCCTGGCTAGCAGCTCAACCGAAAACCTTCTTTTATGAGGGCATCAAGAAGCTTGTACAACGATGGACCAAGTGCGTTGAAATGCAAAAGGACTATGTTAAAAAATGATGCACATGTAAGTTTCCTATTTGTATTGCAATAAAATTTATAACCTTATTGTGAATAATAAACGACTTACCCTCATATATCATAAATGGTACTTATCTTCATAGGTTCCAGAGTTATAGCCAAATAAAATTTTAATTAAAGAAATATTTGGATCTTAGGGGAAGGAACATCGGTTCGAATCAGTTTCATTTTTTAACTTTTTTATTTTAAATATATTGATTTATTAATAATTATTAACCTCTCATTGTAAAAAAAAACTTATGATGAAGAGTAATTAAAATATATATATATATATATATATATATATATATATATATATCGTAAGTTATTAATGAAATAAAATTTTATGTACTTTTCATTTAAAAAAAAAAAATATGCAATGTAATTTAATAGGCATAAGCAAGTCATGTGGTGTTCACATCAGTTTTTTTAAATTGTGATTCTTTTCAAGTAAATTTCTACTCGCTAGATATTTCATAACATATTACTATATCTGTTTTTTATTTTTCTGTATGTATGTTCTGAATATTTTTTTATTGAAATAAATGTATGTTTTTATATTTTCATCTTTTTATTAAGTGTGATACCTATTAAATATTAAAATGTTATGACAAGTATGTATAATAATTTTTGAATTTTCAAATTCTCCAGATTTCATTTTGTAAAGATTAATCTAAATAACTGGCATTCCAGTATCAATTTAAATTTTAATAAATCTTTTATTCCTTTTCCTGGCCATTTTAACAAAGTTCAATGAATCAACAAACCATGCCTAAATATACTTTTGCAGTGAAACAAATACTACTACTTATATAAATAATTAACAATAATAGTTTTTATCTTATTGAAGAACTCTTGCATATTTAAATAATACAGCTGAAACTACAAGGTCTTACAATTTATAAGAACCCAGTTTCTTCTTGACCTTGCAATTCAAGAACAGTGCATTCCCTCCCCTCCTCCAGACAATATCTAGTGAGTCATTTAAAAATTAATAAAAATACTGGTGAAAAATCACCATGGCCGTTTCTCGTAAATTATTGAAATGAGATATACCTCCCAAATGTAACGTTAAATTGTAAACAGATTTTTCTTTTGCCATTTGGAACTTCTATTAACCATGTTAAAACACTTCAATTTGTATTCTGTTTTTTGGTTTGGATGTTTTGTTTTCTTTGAGTTTATTTTTGTTCCTCTGTACTAAGTTTGTCTGTATTTCTCTTAGTCTTCCCTGGAAACTAAATTGATTTTGTATTTTGTTTCTAAGTATTTTTTCTTTATGTTTAAACCTTTTATTTCTTAAATGGTTTACATTCTTAAATTTAAGAGATTAGTTAAATATTGTCTTTCTCAATCTACTGTCAGTCATTCTTAAAAAAAAAAAAAAAAAAAGAAGCTGTAATCTTTTTTTTCATATTGAGTCTGTAATTTTTTCAAATCTTTGATACAGGCTTTTCATATGGTCTTAGTATAATTTTATTATTCTAACTTTGGATCTAACATTTTCTTTTCTTTTTTAAGGATTTTTCAACTACTGATTTATTTGCTAGCGTCACAGTTTCTATTGTACGTAAACAATTTGGTTTTATTTTGTTGTAGTATTAAATTTCATGTCAACAGATATACTAATCCCATATTATTTCCTTAGTAATGTAGATTTAATTTTTCTACAGCAATGTTTCGTAATAATTCTCATGGGTATTTAAATTTTTCAAAAAAAGTTTTACTAAATTTCTAAGCCTACATTTTATATCTATCATGGATTCAGTCTTTTCATGGATAGTTGAAAACATGTTCTTTCCTTTAAGATTTCTATTCGTATTTTTAGCTGTATTGAAATCATTTTCAATCGTGGCATCAACTGTTTTATAAAGACACAACGATCTACCTAAATTTATTTTTTTTAAATATTTAACATTTTTTTATTTTATGATATTTTTCATTTGTTTTTCCATGCTTCTATAAACAAGGTCTTGTACCCTTTTCTCCAAAAGTGGATGAAACTTAAGTGAATAAATTTAAAAACATCAATGTTTATAATAAGATTTTAATTGGCTGTTATATATTCTTAATCCTTTGAAAATCACTTCACGATTTTTCATCAGGTTCAGTTAAACGCAAACAAAGATCAACTGACGATTTTTCATCAATCTCATTTTACCCGAGAAAGACGATTTGGCAAAGTTTTGTCACGGTCAAAATGATATTTGTACTGATCAAATGTTTGGTTGTCATAGTAGTCTGCTTATGAGAGAGGTTACATTTGTTTTTGTTTAAAATCGTAAGTGACATCACAATTAATAATCGGATAGTAAACAAAAACAATTATTATTATTATTCTGAACTTAACGAGTGTTTATGTTTTTATTTTTAGAAAACATGTAATCATGTTCATTGCAATGAACATCGCAATCAACAACAATAAATATCATTTGCTTGTTATTGTTTTGGGTCGGCCGTGAAACTATAGTTTGTTCGGAATGAAAGTGAATTATTTATTTTATCTATTTAATTTTTTTACAATACTGTATTTATTGGTGTGTTGCATAGTACATAGATGAGTTGAAAAAACATTGTACGCTTATCATTATTTTTAGTTGTTTATAACATTTGGATCGTAATATTATACTTACTTTATCTTATTGTTTTGTTTTCTTTTTTCCAGCAATATTTATTAGTGAATTGCTATAATAAACAAAATCAGTGGTGTGCTTTGCACACTGAATGAAAATTATCGGGAAATTAGGAATGTTCAATCCAATACCGATTTGTATACTGACAGTTCTAAAAAACTTAATTTTACAAATTTACATAATTTATCAATTTCTCGCCAAAAATCATGATTGCCACTGTATAATTGTTTCTTGATGTTAAAGTAAGCGACTTCAAACTCATTTTTTATTTCTGATTTTAGGTTCTTTAATCTTTAGAAAATTTCTAGTTGATATCACATTAGTTTTCCTACAATTTAGAAAAAAACTGCAAAAAAATATTGGTAATAAAAAATTTTATCGATTTTTTAGTACACGCTTACAAATAGTCACCATAAGACACTGTACAGTTTTTTTTTTTAACAAATATGGATGCGATTTTTTTTAACCATCTAGAAAAAAGTCTGGTCCTCAAAGATTAAATACTAAAATAGATTTTAATCCTAAAAATTTAGAATTTAATTATAAATGTATATAAACATATAACACATGTAAAATAAATGTAAAGAAATATACAAAGAACTAAAACAGTTCATTTAGGTCACGTGTGCTAGACTCTGCACTATAAACTATGGCTATTTTAGAAGTAAAGACTTTTGTAACTATAACAGATGGTTCAATACTATTTATTTTTTTTTGTTTGCTGCTTTGTAAACAAAAGTTTATAAAATTTTCCTAGAGATTGGTTTATGACGACGTTTGTCAAAATGTTGTAATTCAAACATATTATATGAACTAATCCACGATTTATAATTATTTATTTATTAAGATTATAATATTCAACTACAGAAGCTGTTTTAAAATCACTTCAATGACATCATTTACAATGAAGGACTTCAGAAAAAGCTCCAAATACTTCTAGACTGGGGTACACCTTCAAAGATTAACAAAAACAAAAGTTGTTTTCTTATCATTCACATTTACAAAATAACAATAAAATTAAAAATAATAATATAAAAATAATAACTTACCATCTAATAAATCACGTATTTTATCCATATAAATTTCAAAATAGGATACTTTAATGTGAAATTCCAAATTTTCTTCCATCGCGTATATATGATTGAAAATATCGTTGACGATACGTGGAATAATACCTTGTTTCTGTTGATCACCAATAACTCCTTCCATTGTATGTGTTTTACCAGATGATGTCTGGCCGTATGCGAATATCGTGCCATTGTAACCACATAAAACGTCTGTAAAAGAAAAATAATAATAAATGAAAATTATTATGGAGAAACACTTACAGAAACGCATTCAAAAGTAAAATTTTTAGGAGAATTATCAAAACCGTTTGAAATAAAAACAGGCATAAGGCAAGGAGACGTACCGTCTCCAATCCTCTTTAATTGTGTGTTAGAAAAATCAATCAGAGAATGGAACAAAAGGTTAGAAGAACTACAAATTCATAGGAATATAAAAGTAGGAAATAAAGGAAAATGCATCCCGATAAACAAACTTGGGTTTGCAGATGATAAAGTAAATTTGAATTGAGAATAGAAATCCAACAAAAAGAAAAATGTGCGAATAAAATATATTTACAAATCTCATTTGAAAAGACAGAATGGTTTTCCAACAGTAAAAGTAACAGAAACAAAATCATCAAAGTTTCGGAAAATAAAATAATTAAAGGAACAAATAAATTTAAATATCTGGGAAAAGTAAGAACACCAAATGTTTTGGAAAAAGAAGGAATGAATAGAGTAAGAGAAATTCAAGCGGCTATTCATTTAACAAAAAAATCCCATCTAAAAATGCAAAAATTTGACATTACAGAACAGCCATTTTACCATACATCCTTATGGAGCAAAATTAAAAAAAAATTAACATAATTAAAATGGAGAAGAAACTATTATGAAAAATTCACAGCCCTAAAATCATCGATGGAAAATATAGGCTTAAAAGTTCAGAAGAAATTTACAGAAATTTGGAAATAATAGAAACTAAAATAAGAAAAAGAAGACAAAGTTTATAGACATCTATACAGAATGGATGAGAACAGACTAACTAAGCAGTAATTTACATTCTTTAAAAACAGAAAAACAAAAATTGCGTGGTTTAAATAAGTTG
This sequence comes from Lycorma delicatula, assembly GCF_047948215.1. Lineage (NCBI taxonomy): Eukaryota > Metazoa > Arthropoda > Insecta > Hemiptera > Fulgoridae > Lycorma > Lycorma delicatula. Next base: position 20,994,944 of record NC_134467.1, read on the forward strand.
ACAAGGATTTAAAAATATTAAACATCTCAGAAGAAATAATTAAAAATAGAAACATATTTAGAAATTTAGAAAAGTAATAGACGAGTATAACTTTTCAGCAAAGCTGAAAATTATAATAGATTAAAGAGAGAAGAGAAAAACAGAGCGAAAGAATGAAACAATTTTGGAAAACGAGAAAGAAGTCTAAAACTGTGCAACATGATCCTTAGATTGTCCAATCGAAAAAAAAAATTATATAGTAATTAAATACAACAGCATAATGATAATATATTTGAAAGTCATCAATTTTAGCACTGAACTTGTCAACACTAGGTTCTGGGGCTCAGATGGAAAAACAGTTTGTATATAAGTTTGGAGTATGATCATAAAGTAATTATAATGTAACTTTTGATGTATGACTAAGTTTACACTTCTTAAATAAACCAGCCGGCCCGTTAGCCAGAATCTGGGTCCAGGTTTTCTCTCAGAGACCAGGTAGGTGCAGGCAAACCCCAGAGTCAATTCAGAGGCTCCTCGGGACCTCCTCCAGGGCTGCAGAGCTCACCATTCCCTATCTACCCAACGGGTTCTGCCCCTGGGCCCCCCTAACAATTTTTAAGTATTGAGGCTCTATAGAAACCTGAAAAAGAAACTACATTATAAAAGACAGAATAACAGTAGCTATGGTAGTATAACTGAGCAGTTATAGCAAGATGTGGAGTGGAGTAGATATACGGCTATAAATAGAGGAAAAAGAACCTTTTTAGAACAGCTCTGCTATACACACACATTTGACGACAAAATATTCATAACTTATTTCTTTCCCATGGGGGCAGAAATATAACAATGAAGTAAAAGGATTAATCCTTATTTCTTAATCTTTGATTTACAACTTCACCCCCTGGGGGTGAAAAAATAATATTTTAACCTTCAAGGGAACTAGGGCCTCAATCTGTGGTTTAAAACCTTCTATGGTGTAATACGAATGTATCCTGAAAATTTGAAAGCGATCAATTGGTTGGTTCTTCGAGATTATTCAAGATGAAAATGAAATACATCTACAAACCTTCTCAGTTATGCCAAGAAACATGAGTAAAAATTTGGTTGCGATTCACCGCTTACTTTTTTTGCTTATCTCAAGCAAACAAAAAACCCTGTTTTTCTTTATATTATTATTATTATTATGCTTCTACGGCCAACATGGGATCACTTAAGTCAATTTTAGTTAGATCTTTTCTGAGAAAATCTGTAAACACCCTCTTCGTTGTATTTTGTCGTTTGTCTGATCTAATTTTTTGTCTTTTAGCTTTGTAATTTTTCCAGTTTTATTCTGTAAGTCAGTCAGGGAAATTCCCAATTCTTTCATATTTTCTCTAATTTCTTTGATCCTTCCTACTTTTAGCTTTTGGAACCAGAGCTTTTCAATGATATTTCTTGACAGTCTTGTTTTCGATGTCCTTATGAGATGACCAAAGAAACAGACTCTTTTTTTCCGTATAGTATCAGTAACAGGCTCTATTTCTCGATACACCACCTCATTTTGCACAATCAACCATTGGTCTTCTTTTTGGTGTTTTTTTATTGATACACGTTTCTTTATATTATAATATAGATAAATGCTTATTTTTTGTACATTAATTAAAATTCTTAGTTATTACTTACAAAGGATTTGTTGGAATTTTTATAAAAAAAAATATTTAAAATTTTACTTTCTTTAATTCTAGCCCCCTCAAATAATCTACCAAAAGTAAATAACATAAAAATGATGCAGCTCTCCAAGATTCCCTATCTAGTGCTAGTCGTTTCATTTCGGTGTACCCCCTACATCCTACATCCCTAACAATTTGTTTTACATATTTCAAACGTGGCCTGCCTATACAATTTTTTCCTACTACCTGTCCTTCCAATACTAAAGCAACTATTCCAGGATGCCTTAGCATGTGGCCTATAAGTCTGTCTCTTCTTTTAACTATATTTTTCCAAATGCTTCTTTCTTCATCTATTTGCCACAACACCTCTTCATTTGTCACTTTATCCACCATTTTTAACATTCTCCTGTAGCACCACACTTCAAAAGCTTCTAATCTGTTCTTCTCAGGTACTCCAATCATCCAAAATTTCACTTCCATATAAAGCTATGCTCCAAACATATACTTTCAAAAATCTTTTCCTGATATTTAAATTAATTTTTGATGTAAACAAATTATATTTTTGACTGAAGGCTTGTTTCGCCTATGCTATTCGGCATTTTAAATCGTTCCTGCTTCGTCCATCTTTAGTAATTCTACTTCCCAAATAACAAAATTCTTCTATCTCCATAATCTTTTCTCTTCCTATTTTTATATTCAGTGGTCCATTTTCTTTATTTCTACTACATTTCATTACTTTCATTTTGTTCTTGTTTATTTTCACACGGAAGTTCTTGCGAAGAACTTCATCCATGCCGTTCATTGTTCCTCGTAAATCTTTCTTCCTCTCAGCCAGAATTACTATATCATCAGCAAATCGTAGCATCTTTATCTTTTCACCTTGTACTGTTACTCCGAATCTAAATTGTTCTTTAACATCATTAACTGCTAGTTCCATGTAAAGATTAAAAAGCAACGGGGATAGGGAACATCCTTGTCGGACTCCCTTTCTTATTACGGCTTCTTTCTTATGTTCTTCAATTATTACTGTTGCTGTTTGGTTCCTGTAAATGTTAGCAATTGTTCTTCTATCTCTGTATTTGAACCCTAATTTTTTAAAAATGCTGAACATTTTATTCCAGTCTACGTTATAGAATTCCTTTTCTAGACTATAAATGCCAAGTATGTTGGTTTGTTTTTCTTTAATCTTCCTTCCACTATTAATCTGAGGCCTAAAAATTGCTTTCCTTGTCCCTATACTTTTCCTGAAGCCAAATTGGTCTTCTCCTAACACTTCTTCTACTCTATCAATTCTTCTGTATAGAATTCTAATTAAAAATTTTTATGCATGGCTAGTTAAACTAACTGTTCTGTATTCACATTTATCTGCCCCTGCTTTCTTCGGTATCATGACTATAACACTTTTTTTGAAGTCTGACGGAACTTCCCCTTTTTCATAAATATTACACACCAGTTTGTATAATCTATCAATCGCTTCCTCACCTGCACTGCACAGTAATTCTACAGGTATTCTGTCTATTCCAGGAGCCTTTCTGCCATTCAAATCTTTTAATGCTCTCTTAAATTCAGATCTCAGTATTGTTTCTCCCATTTCATCCTCTTCAACTTCCTCTATAACAACATTTTATAATTCATTTCCTCCGTATAACTATTCAATATATTCCACCACCTATCGTCTGAGTCTGAGCATTATTATTTTCATTAACTGTTTTCCGATTTGAATATAATTCTTTAATAATTAAGCTTTTCTCTCACAAACATACACATGCCTACTAATTTACATGGATCTATATTGCATGGACAAGTCATTAAAAAAATAAGCATTCATTACATATCTATGACAAAAAATTTGTTGTAGGAAAGATATTTGTAAAAATTTTTATTAATCTTGTAAGAAAAAAAAATTAATTTTATTATTTATTGTTCCTTACAGTATATATTCAATTTTTTATTTGTTGAATGCTTTGCTAATAGATAAAACAATTACTGAGAAAAAATTTGCTTAATTTATATAAACACAAGTGGTAGAAAACTTTGATGATGAGAAAATACTGATGCTAGATTGATGAATTTAATATTGAGATAGTTTTAAAATTGACATAAGAACATTACAGAAAAATGAAAAAAAAAAAATTTTTTTAAATGCTATTTTATCTAAATAACTGTCATTTAAGTTAAGTTATCAAAACATTTTGAACAAAAAAACCTGACAAATGACAGCAGTAAAATATATAGAACAGAAATTTGTTTTGGTATTGCAAAAAAAAAAATATTTTTTATGGAACAAGCCAAAACAAACAAGAATAAATCTCTCCTTAAAAAAATGAAATCACTTCTCTGTTTTAATGTCATATAAAAAATGCACTTTAATTCTTTTTCAGTAACTACCTATTATGAGTTAAAAAGGTAATAAAAAAATACTCTCCTAATTAATTGTATGTAAGCAATTTTTTTGGTATAGCCCTACCTCTAAAGTCTTAATTTATGTAAATTTTTATTGGTGTGATCGAAAAATAACAATTTTTAATTCTAAGTGATATATCTTTTCAACTAAGTTTGTCTTTATTCCATACAATGGTAACATTGTCTGTAATGTATATTAATATTTTCAGCCATATTAGAGGGATAGTTCAAATTAAGCATCTGACCAAAGGAACTGTATTAAATTTTGGGTTAACGATGGAATAAAATACAGTGAAATGGTGAAAACGTTAGAGAAACTTTTCGGCAAGGATAAAATCAACACAAAGAGTTTATGAGCGGTACAAAGATTTCAAGGACATGAAAATAATAATATGACTGCACATCCCAACACATCAACAACTGATGAAAATATCAGCAAAATAAAGTTTACCATGATTGGTCAGTAATTATCAAATCACTTTTGAAATAATTCTGACTGATATTTAAGTTTGAAAATAGTGGCAACTATATCTGTTCCAAAGTTATTTAATTTTCATCACAGAACAATTGTTAGATGGCATACCTGAAGAGTATGAATTACATATGTCATAATAATGAAAAATGGGTTTACAGTTTACCAGTAAACTCATTTGATTGGTCAAATACAAGTCAAATCATCCCAACGGAAGCTTCCTAAAAACAAAACGCACCGAAAAGCGTACAACAAATACAATCAAATGTTACAGATCTCCTTAGTGTTTTTTTCCAATTACAATGGCATTATCCATTATGTATTCTTACCATACAGTTATATTATTAATAAACAATATTAGTTCAAACAATCCAAAGAAAACTAAGACAAATGTGGGCAAATAATTATTTGATTTTGCATCATAATAATGTTACGGTTCGCACTTCACTATCAATTTCTGATTATTTAACCAAAAATAACATTATACTGATGTTGCAGCCTCTATACTCTCCAATCACAGCAACCTATGACTTTTACTTGTTTCCATTGATTAAAAGAACATTAAAAGTGCAATCATTTGCGATTATAAATGAAATAAACAAAAAAATACCCGGTGAACTTAAAGAGACATCATCAAATATTGCTTTCCACAAATAAATATTTTGACGACTGGAAGAAATGCCGACATAAGTTCATTACATTTCTGAGGGATTACTTTGAAGGTGAATATCGATACGGAAGAATAAATAAACTGTTTTTCATAAAAGTTAAAATTGATATTTGTTCACATAATTATTCAGGGGGTAAACCATTTGAAATGTCCTATTTTCATTTACTATATCTCCTAAAATAGACATGTTGACATGGAACAAAAATTAAATTCAAGCCTGTCTTATCATGTTATAATAAAAAATCACATCACATCATTTTTACATGTGTCCTACCAGTCACAATGAATAATATCCAATTGATAGAAATTTGTTGCCATGTTCGTTGAAGCATTTCTGGTGTGATGGTCGAAATGGCATTCCAAACACTAATGGAACTCCTGGATGTTTGCTACTTTTGTCATATACATCTCATCTTTCACATGACCTCAGAAGAAAAAGTACAGAGGGGTTTTATCTGGCGATCTGGGCGACCAAGGAATTCAACCGTCTCTTCCAATCCACCTAACAGCAAACACCTCATCCAGCCTTTCCCTTACCTCATGGAGCCAATGCAAGGGAGCCCCATCTTGCTGGAAGAGGATATTAGTATGCCTATGCTCAATTTCTGGGAATGCTCTAACACATCAAGATTTCCAGTACGTGGATTGAAAGAGGTGGTTGAATTACCTGGACATCGAGATCACCAGACATAACCCCACTGGACTTATTCTTCTGGGATTTTCTCAAAGACAGGGTGTATCAACAAAAGTAGCAAACATCCATGAAAAAACACTTTCACATGCGTGATAGTGTTCAGAATGCCAATTCAACCATCACACCAGAAATGCTGAAAAACAAATATGACAAGAAATTGCCTATCGACTGAATATTCTTCGTGTGATTAGTGAGGCACATGTGGAAGTAATGTGATGTAAAGTGATTTTTTGTTATAACTTGATAAGACAGGTTTTAATTTAATTGTTGTTTCATGTTGATATGTGTAATATTTTAGGAAATACAATTAAATAAAAATAGGGAATTTGAAACAGGACACTCTGTGTATGAAATTACACCTCATATATAAACCTTAAATAAATTAAGAAACTACAGAGTGATTTTTTAGTCCTGTTACCCAATTGTTAATGTCTGATAATTTTTTTTTAAGAAAGGGAAATTTTGTTTTGTGAGATGAAGTTGGTAGCGCTACTCAACCAGTAGATGGCAGTGGGAGTTGATTCTCCTTGAGCTGTGTAAACTTTTGTGCCGTTTCTGGCCGTGTTACGAACAGAATGTTTTTTACCATAGAACAATGAGTTTTTATTCTTGAACAATATTTTTCTACGAAATTGTACGCGAGTGTAAAAGTATCATTTCAAATTAAATTTGTTAGTGTACCTCTGCCAAAAAAATGTCAATTTCTAGGCTAGCATACCGATTTCGAGAGACAGGTAGTGTTTGCGACTGAAAACGTAGCCGTCAACCAACTCGCTTGACAGATGACGTTTTAGAGAATGTGAAAACAAGATTGCTCAATTTTCCACGGAAAAGTTTATGAAAACTTTACACGCAAGTCGGTTTGTCATATTCAAGTGTTCAGAAAGCTGCTAAAAAATCAAAATTGTAGCCGTATCGCATACAATTAGCTTCAGCCTGCAGATTTAAACAAGTGATTGCAATATTGCTGTTGGTTTAGGTCTCTCGTAAATGATATCAGAATCAAATTTTTAAACACAGTGTTCTTTAGTGATGAAGCCTGGATCCATCTCCACGGTTATGTGAACAGTCAAAACTGTCGAATTTGGGCGGTTGAAAATCCTAACGCTTTACAAGAAAAATCTTTGCATCCTGAAAAAATTGATGTGTGGTGTGCAATATCTCGTCATCGTATAGTCGGACTCGTATTCTTTGAACAGACAGTAAACGGTGAAGTATACAGGAATATTGTGTGCCAATTTGTGTCCCTCCTAGAACCTTAAGAACGGTAATGCTGGTTTCAGCAAGACGGCGCTACATGACACACGTCTCGAGAAACCATGGATTTTCTGCAAGAGTTCTTTGATGATCGAATAATAAGCAAGGGCTTATGGCCTCCAAGGTCCCCAGACCTCGCATCTCCTGACTACTTTTTGTGGGGCTATATTAAGTCCGAGGGCTTCAAAAACAATCCTCACACCATTGATGAACAAGTCAATATTACAGACTTAATCAGGAATATTTACAATGTAACTCTTAAAAAGGTTTCTGCTAATATGCTTAAAAGAGTCCGTGCATGTATAACCGCAAGGAATGGGCATTTTGAAAATATTCTTCACAATTATGTAAGTAATAGCTTTTTATTAAATCTCTTTTGTACGTAACCAATACATTTTTTTATTCCACCTAAATTCCCCTTTTTTAAATTACATTTATAATTGGGTAACAGGACTAAAAAATCACTTTGTATAATAACTTGTTTAAATAGACATATTTTTTTTCAGATATAAGAATATGAATAAATTTAAAAAATATATTCATACTCTGGAATAAAATGTTTATATCATAATAATAGAAATCATTAATGGACAGATTAAGGGTAACAATTGTATGACTTATAAGAATATGTGTTATAATAACTGTTTGATAAAAACATGAAAAAGCAAACAGAAATAGATTAAATATGAATAATGTAGCAAAAAATAACAACTATATAATAAATACAAAAACAAACTACAAATAAAATATTTAAATGAACATGTAACACTGGTATCACATTAAATAAGAAATGACAACAAAATTAAGATAAAATCCATTACGTACAAACATATCAGTAACAATAAAAACAAAAATTAAATGTATATATCTTAAAAATAGATAACATAATTAAACAAGTGAACCATTCTCTAATATTCTCTTTGAAGGATTCCGCTGTAAACTTTATTTAAAAACATCATCGTTTCAAACTCTTATCATAACATCAACTTTTTCAACATTTATCTTATAATACCACATCTGAAAAACTATCATTTATTTTTCTAGCTACCTTATTGTCTGTCTATTAATACCCATTAAACTGTTTAAATAATCTTAAAAACTAAGCCCACAAGGTTTTTGTATCGACAACCACACTCTATATACTTATAGGGCATCTCAATAACATTTTAAATTTAAAACTGAATAAATTCAACATTTTTGATCACTCAATTAATCTTTAATCATTTAGAATGATAATTCACTATTAATTCTTACTTCATTGACTGGATAATTTTTTAAAACATCATTCTAAAATCAAACATAACTATACATTCGATTGAGATTGAGCAGTTGTTTATATTGTATGTAAAATCTTCACTTGCTATTTTTGTTAAATAATTACTGCTTAATTTTTTTAAATAAAAATAACGTATTAGTATATTATTTTTTTTCTAGGCCTAGAAAGGACCATAAAATATTATTTCAATTCCTTCTGTACTGATTTTCCCTCTTTTTCCTCCAGAATTCTTTCATTCTTTCACTATGCTGTGTTTTCTATTCTGTCCAGAAAAAGTGCTCACTTTTCTTTTTTCCTTTCACAAGAACTATTCTGCAGATTTTTTCTCAAAACTCTTTCTATCTTGGCAATGGTTTATTTCATATTTACTTACAGGTCTTTTTGATTTTCATGTGTGGTAGCAGAATTTCATAGATTTCCAAAATTCAGCAAAAAGCTTTTTGGTCAATCTATCTGAATCCATTTGAAACATATGTCCCACAAAATTTAATCTTCTATTTTGGATTGTGGTTTCAAAATCTTGAAAGTTTTATATATACACAGTGATTCAGAAGGATAGGGCAATACTTTGACAACTCATTCTACAGGCTAAAAGTAAGAAAAAAGTTCATATAAACATATGTCCGAAAACGCTTCGTTAGCGAGTTATACAGGGTGAAAGATTTCGCCCGAGTTTCAGTTCCTCTGGGTAAATTAAGGCTTTCTGAAATTCTGGGAAGGTCAATTAAGGCCAAATTCAATTGTTTCTTGTGGTTTTTGAGCTGAGAAATCGAAAAAATAGATCCCAGAACTATATCTCTCATAGTTTCAAAGATATCCCATGTAAAACGCCAAAAATAGGGTCAAAATACATATTTTTTTACGTTTGACGGACAATAATGTTGTTTAATTGGCAATAAATCATACATTTTTTAAACATAAATTGCAGAGAATTTAATTATAAGAAGATTGATGTAAATAATGTCAACAGAAAACAAATAAAATTTTAAACATGTCGATTCTTATTAACAACTTCGTTTGGGTGCTATGCAAACTTGCATCAAAGAACAAATAATGAAAGGAATAATGTGAACAGCTTTTGAAATCCTATCGTTGCAAGGGAGATAACTGCATCTTCATTATTTTGAAGAAGACAAAACTTGGGTGCATCATTACAACCCAGATGAAAATGGCAGAATAAAAAAAAACTATACTTGTCCACAATAAATTCTTTTTATAGTGTTCAGTATCCAAAACACACATTACATGGCTGATGACCTCCTAGAAGACCGGTTTACTATAAAATTTGTGTGATACATACGACATTAAAATACTTTTAGGATACATGCGTGTCATGTTCAACAATTCAAGAACTCATAATTTTACAACACAAAAATACTCGGCCATACTGCCGAAGCTTTTATGAAGTTAAAATTGAGATTTGAACTATTCTGCATTCTCCGTAATAGTTTTGATGCCCAAAGATTTTCATTTCTTTTCGTAAATTAATGGTATTAATTTCACTACGGATAACTGAAGGGCACGAGGAAGTAATGAATTAAAAAAAAGATCACCTGAATTTTTGATTGATGGAATGAGAAAACAAGTTTACCTTTGAGAGAGATAGTTGTAATGACTACGTGGAAAAATAAATGTAAATTTTTGTAGCAAATAAAACATTACTTTTATGCATATTTGTTCATTTGTTTATCTATCTCTTTTCATTTGCGAGTTATGAGTGACTGTGCGTTACATTTCAGCAACTCCTATTAATTTTAATATGAATAATAATCATCATAATAATAACAAACCTGTAACAATTGACTTAGCAGCTTCACTGTATACTTTCTCTTGTGTCGCATTTGGTTTGAATACTTTATCGAATAAATAAACTTTTCCCTGAAAAAAAACAAAATTATTAATAAAGAAAATATTTTATCTAGCATAATACATAATAAACTATTCTAATCTGTACCTACCTGAAATATGGATTTTCTTTTAACACCGCAATATTTATATATAATATTGATAAAAAATAATATATTACATTTTCATTTACTCTTAATTTTTTATAAATAATTTCCTACGGTTGATCTTTCATTCTTTTTATCGATATTAAAAATTATACAGTGAAATAATGCTGACAAATATTGTTTATGTTATTTTAATATTAAGTTATTCATTAAATGGTAATATCGAGGTTGGTTTATAAATGAAAACATTAATAAAATTATTTTAAACATTTTTAAGGCCAAAAAACAACTAAATCAAATTAAAATTAACCTTTAGACTGCATACTTCAATCTGTATTTAAAAAAAAAATTCTTTTAAGTGTAATTTGATTTGATTTGAAAAAGTAGTAACATTTTACACATGAGATTTCACACAAAAGGAACTGTGCAAATTTTCTGTTTATGCCATTTATCATTTTATTCAAAGTTTAAAGTAACTATTCCATTTTGTTTCTCCATAAGAAAACAATAAATAATTTTACTTATTGACATCTCTTTTCCTTTGTTTCTAGAATGATTTCACCTTGCGTAAATCTTCTTATCTTCTTTGCTGGGTACATTCTGTTTTCGTTCTTTTCTTCTGGAATCCTTCACATATTTTCAATTTTTATCTGAACATGTTTCACTGTGATTTTAAGTATTTCTTCTATCTTTTCTTCTATTAGATATTCTGTACCCTGACTGAAATAATTAGTAGTTGATTTTCTGTGGTTTCCATTGGTCAAAGGTTTCTTAAGTTAGTCTATTTTCATCAATTCTCATCAAACGAGGTGTGGTTATAAAATAATATAACTAATGCTGCTACAGAATTGTGCATAAGCCAAATTTGACCAACAGCTGTATAGTGTGAAGCCTTCTCTTTTGATTATTACCACTCCAGTTTCTGTGGACATATTAGTCTGGCCGTGGCCTTCGTTTGGATAACATCTGTTTTTCTGTTTTGCCGAAAAAATGATAAGTGTTTTAATAGAGCAAAGAATTGCCGTGAAATTTCATATGAAACATAGAAAAACTGCTACTGAAACTTATTTTTTATTAAAAAACGTATATGGCAATGAATGTTTTTCATGTGCATGGGTTTTTGAGTGGTTTAAGTGTTTCCAAGATGATATAAGCCGAGAAGATGATATTCACTCCGGTGGCCCTTCCACGTCAAAAATGGATAACAACATTGAAAAAATTGGTAATCTGATCTGATCTGACTGTTGGTTAACTATTCATGTGATTGCTGAAACTGTAGGAATTGACAAAGAATGTGTAAGGCAAATTTTAAATAATTTTAACATGCAAAAAGTGAGCGTGAAAATGGTGCCTAAAATTCTCACAATCAACAAAAAGAAGCTCGTGAATCTTTTTGTTCTGACAATTTGAATGTCACTGAAGATGACCCAAACTTCTTTGAAAGAGTGATAACACGAGATGAATGGTTGGTTTTTCACTTATGATCCAGAAACTAAGTGTCAATCCATGCATTGGAAGGCATGAGAGCAAATCAAAATTCAAGGCGATGATTGTTTTTTTGATATTCATGGGATTCTGTACCTTCACTGGGTTCCTGAAGGTCAAACTATTAATCAATATTACTACCTTGCTCAACTCCGTGAAAAAATAAGAAAAAACCGTCCCAAATTGTGGAAGAACAAGTCATGAGTTCTTCATCAGGACAACACACTGGCTCACACTGCATTGTCTGTAAAGGCATTTCTAGCCAAGCATAACATCCCAGTGTTAGATCATCCGGCTTATTTGCCATGTGACTTTAATCTATTTCCCAAGGTCAAATCTGCATTAAAATGAACAAGATTTCAGACCGTTGAAGCTGTGAACAAAAGTGACATGTGTCATAAAAGAGCTCAGAGAAGAATAATACTTCCAGTATTGTTTCGAATAATGGAAAATTTGCATGGAGCATTGTAGGGATAGAGGAGAGGTATCTATTGAATGGGATAATAACTAAATATGTAAAAATTTTAAATAAAATATTTACAGCATTAGTTTTGTTATTTAATAGCCACACCTCGTACATACATAGAATGCAACTTCGTTTCCTAATCGTCTGCCTATCTTCTGGTAAAGTACATCGATTTTTAGTAGATTTATTTTAAACTTTTATTTTTTTGTTCATCTTTCTGTCATCTTCAATAGCAGAGTTGTAACACCTCTGCCAATAATCCAGCAAGTCCTGGGTTAGACTCCCTGACAGATTGTTATTTTCTACAGCAATAGATAAAAACTTATGATTCAAAAATTTTAACTTGTATGGTTTTAAATAATGTAACTAAGGCATTTGTCTTAATAAATACTTTCAATTGTAATACTTATAAAAGATTTTACTAGTACTATTCTTCCTTTTGCTATTAATATGTCGTTTTTTTTTTTTTAACAATTGACAATAAATTTATCTATAAATTTATGTCTTCAGACAAGTGAAATGGATTGTTTTTTGTTTTTTTTTTAAGAGCAGATTTATAAATTTATATTTTTAATTATTTAAAAAGGTTTTTTTATTTTATTTTAATAAATAACTTACAAAAAATTTTTAATTCTATAAAACTTAAAAATGTCTAGTAAAAATTGGTTTGACATGGAATAGAATTAATAATGCAGAAAAAAAAGGTAAAGAAATTTTTCAAATTATATCGGTAACTGAAAACTTGTATTTTATTCAGACGAAAAACAGAAAATAGAGAAGAAAATTACAGACTCCTTGGTATGTTATATGAGAAAATAACATCTTGAAATTTAAAATTAAAGGCATGTTTGTACAAAATTACAGATGAAACGTAAGTTTTGCCTGCAAAATATTATACACAGGAAGGAAGATGAACTATAAAGAAGTGGTACAAGAAACAAAAAAAGAAAACAAACTAATAATATAATAATATTATGAAAAATTCACTAGAAATTTTTCATAAAGGAAAGAGATGAATGAAAAACAAAAATAAACTTAAAAAAGAAAAAAAAATATCAAAGAAAGTTATTTTGCGTGTTTTATTATTTCTTTGTAATTCATTGAAATTTCAAAAATTTCTTGTAATAGAACTTATTTGCATTTTTTCAATTGGAAAAATAAATAAAATATGTAAAGAAAAAAAAAATAAACAATGTAAATAAAAACAGAAAATAAAAAAAAATTGCTCAAAAACAATATTTTTCCCAGACTAATAATTTTAAAAAAATATATTACTAACTAGCGATACTGAAATAAGAAGGATTTTAATCGGTAAGAAATAAGAAATTGACAAATATTTCACATGGTGTACCAAAACTGAAAGGGTAAAACATATATGAATAATAAATTGAAGTGTATGAAAATTGGAAAATTTTGATAATCCAACGAAAGTGTTTTTTTTTTCTAGAATATGGGCATCAACTGAGTTTGATCTTTAGCCTTACTTGTACAGTATAAAAAATGCCATGTCTGACCGGGATTCGAACCCAGGACCTCCAGATGAAAAGCTGAGATGCTACCATTCCGCCATCAGAAGTATGATGCTCTTCAACTATCAACATTTTTAGATTTCTTTACACTTATTCTACAGAGTGTCCCATATAAAACGCAACCCATCAATCACTCATCCATGAAATTTCAAAAGTCAAGCTTACTCCCCTACTCGTTACTGAAATGGAGTCGTCCCAACATCTAAACATCGCGGCGACGCAGTAGAACACTACCGATAGTAACAACAATGCAATCATAACGTTCAGTGTATTGCTAGAGACAAGAAGGTGTTTTCGCTAGATGAACGTGTTTTCATTGTCGAGTCGTACTTCAGTACGAAATCAGCGGTTGCAGTGCAAGATTTGTTTCGCCATAAATACCCAGATAAACCGGGTCCTAACAAAACATCAGTATTAAGGTTAGTCGCAAAATTTAGAGAGACCTTTTCTGTTAATAAAAAGGAACACAAAAGATCTGCGTCGGTGTTGAATACAGATACAGTCGCTTAAATCAAAGACCGATTACTCGCCTCGCCAAATAAATCGATCAGACGTTTGTCTGCTGAAATTAATTTGTCTAAATCAACCGTTCATCGGGCGACCAAACGATTACAATTACTACCTTATCGCATACAAACGGTTCATCGACTTCTTGAGCCCGACAAAGAAAAACGGCTACAATATTGTCAACGGTTCCGTCGATTTCTGCGCTGGGAAATTAACAGGGAATTAACGTTACGGATTCGTTATTTTTCACAGATGAAGCACGGTTTCATTCGGATGGCTACGTAAACAGCCAAAACAGTAGAATTTGGAGCGCTGAAAATCCCCACGTTTATCAAGAAAAACAATTACACCCGCAGAAGTTGGGCGCGTGGTGCGCGATATCGCGGAAGAAAATAATCGATCCTATTTTTTTCGAGTACACCATTAATGCAGAACGATATCAGGATATTTTATTTCGGTTCATCGCACTGTTGGAAGAGGAAGACAGACACTGCCGGCTACAACATGACGGTGCGACATTGCACTACGCAGGTTCAACTTCTGATTTCGTCGAGGAATTCTTCGGTAATCGTGTTATCGGTCGAGGCTTGTGGCCACCGAGATCTCCAGATTTGACTGCGGCGGATTTTTTTCTACGGGGTTACCTCAAAGAAAAAGCCTACAGCAACAAACCACAAACACTTGAACGATTGAAAGTCAATATTGAACAAGCTGTATTAAATATCCACCCACAAACTTTGAAAAAAGTTGCAAGAAACGCTGTAAAAAGAATTGAATCTTGTAGAAGATGGCGGCCACTTCGAACATTTACTCTAAATGTAAGGTAATGGATGGTAATAATAAAAATTACATTTACATTTACACATGCCTTTTTATTATTTCAATACCTACCAATATAAGCTTGGGTTGCGTTTTATATGGGACACGCTGTATTTATACATTACCCTTTGAATTTTGGTACGCCATGTGAAATATTCATTAATTTAAATGATGCAAAATGATTTTTTACAAGAGTAATATTATTCTTAGTTAGTGAATGTGATCTGTTATTGTGTTTATAAAAACAGTGACGTATATAAAAATGTATACATTAATGATAAACTGAAATAATTTATTGAAATCTAGTTTACATGTTATCCATCCATTAACATTTCCTATAAAATAAATAAATTTAACAATTTTACCATAAAAAAACTCCAAAATGGCGTCCATTAAAATCTTTTAATCATTAATACTAACTAGTTTTATGAAATTATATTTTATTAGATAAAATGTAAAATTTTTTACTGTGATCAAAATGACATGTCATTTGCTCGAATCGATTGATAAACAGTTGAAGTTGTTAATGGATTATTAAAATTTAAGCATTCCTGGCAATTTTGTACCCTTTTTCACTTCCTTCACTAAATAAATTTAATTAATAATAATAATAAAACAGAAATTTATTGGGTACATGTAAATCAAATTTCATTAAAATAGCTCAACTGTTCTTAAGATAAAAAAGTTTCATTGAAAAAATACAAAATGGTATAGAAAAGTAAAATGAAGCGAGTAAGGCATTCTATATGAACATCTCGTGATTATTTTTACTATATTTAAATCAAACAATCACGTTAACCTACTTGTGAATTGTAGTAACTACTTGTGAATTGTAGGAAAGAGATTTTATCGTATTACATTCTTTTTTTTAATGCAAAGTTAACTTCCATTGCGGAATGATCTTCATCCTTTCAAGGATTTACAACCAGATGGCATTTTTCATACACTACAAAATTCATATTCCACATGCAAAAGCTTTTAGATTATATATACAACAAATTTATACATAGATATATTTAAACGTTCATTTGTTAAAAATCTTAAATCTCCGAAAGTTCTTCACATATTGCTTTGAAATTTTGACACAACATTGCATTCGAATAGGCGCATGTTTTTATATATCTACTATTTATATACCTAAAATGTCACAGTGATAGGTAAAAACATGCTATTTATGAAAAACAGCGCTATCTGTTGAACATAAAAGCAACACACGCTACACTAAATATTTTATGATTCCATTTCAATGTTTACAATGTGTGTGTCCGTTATAAACTAAAAAAACTACTGGACTGATTTACGTGAGGGGAAAAGGGAAAAGTTGGAAAAAGGAAAAATCAAAAAAGATAAAAGGGAAGAAGGGGTAAATTGAAAAAAGGGGAAAACAGGAAAAAGGAAATGGAAAGGAGAAAGGGAAATAAAGGAATGAGAAATGGGGAAGGGAAGGGAGAGGGGACAAGTAAAATGGGAAAGGGGAAGGGAGAAATTGGAGAATGGAAAAGGGTATATGGTAAAATGAAAACTAGAGAAAAGGAAAAAGTGGGAAAGGGGGAGAAAAGGGAGGAAGTGGGGAAAGGTTAAATTTTGTGAAGTTCTGTAATGTTCATTGTAATGTTTTATCAAACTTCTTTGAATTGTGTTTGTTTAATAAAAAAATATATATACATACACACACAAACATTATATTTTTTTTCCATGTAAAACAATATATTTTACTTTGTATTAATGACATATGTAGGTCATAAGAGGAAAATAAAAAAAGAATTAATTAAAAATGCATTGCGACTAAAAATACACTTCCTTACAACAGTGAAAAACCCTAAAGGTTTATCAAACAATTACCTTGTCATTCCTTTCAGAACTAATAATATTTTAAATAGTCGCTTTAATATTGGAAGGACAGGTAGAAGGAAAAAGTTGTGTAGGCAGGCCACGTTTGGAATATGTAAAACAAATTGTTAGGGATGTAGGATGTAGAGGGTATACTGAAATGAAACGACTAGCACTAGATAGGGAATCTTGGAGAGCTGCGTCAAACCAGTCAAATGACTGAAGACAAAAAAAAAACTTTTAGATTAAATAATTTTTAGCTTACTGTATTGTTACAAAGCTAATCGATCTTGTGTTATCTAAATAATTCAACTCAAGTTCAAAAAGATATGTAGTAATATTTAATATTTAACTTATGGTTATAACTATTACTGTTGTCGTCACATTTACTTTAAATATATCACACAAATTTTGTCATGTAATATTATTTAGAATGCACAACAAATAAAAATAAGTGAATTTTCGTTGGAAGACGCTGAGACATATTGTTACATCATGTCATCAACGGTCTTTTCCTCTACTACTGTTTACTCTAAGGAAAATTATTGAAAGATTTGTGAGAGAAAATTTAAAAATTGTGGTAATTATGTGCTATAATACATCATCTTTTATTCTCAATAAAAGATGATGTATGATGGAGTGAATAACACTAATTTAAATTAAAAAATCAAAACTACTTGCAAGATATTTAGAATAAATTTCATTTTTATAAAGCATGTAAAAATTCATTTCCAATTAATTATTTAATCCAATGTGATACAGTAAATACTATACAAAAATATACTAATTATCTTTCATCAAAATCACATTATTAATAGAATGATCATGGCATACATAATACTATTCACTGCACAAACATTTTAGTTACTAAAACAAGTAAGTTTACATCAAAAATTAATTTAAATGTCAGGAAAAGATTTTTGAAAGTATATGTTTGGAGTGTCGCTTTATATGGAAGTGAATCTTGGACGATCGGAGTATCTGAGAAGAAAAGATTAGAAGCTTTTGAAATGCGGTGCTATAGGAGAATGTTATAAATCAGACGGGTGGATGTTCAAATGAAGAGGTATTGCGGCAAATAGATGAAAGAAGAAGCATTTGGAAAAAATATAGTTAAAAGAAGAGACAGACTTATAGGCCACATACTAAGGCATCCTGGAATAGTCGCTTTAATATTGGAAGGACAGGTAGAAGGGAAAAATTGTCTAAGCAGGCCACGTTTGGAATATGTAAAACAAATTGTTAGGGATGTAGGATGTAGAGGGTATACTGAAATGAAAGGACTAGCACTAGATAGGGAATCTTGGAGGGCTGCATCAAACCAGTCAAATGACTGAAGACAAAAAAAAACAAGTATTCTATTTTATAAAAAAAAGAAAAAAAAGCTGACAACAATATTTATAATTTCATTTAAATATATTTTTGTACAACTGTATATCAGCGCTACACTAGCACTCCTTGTGGTGACAGGGGATACTACTGACACACTATACCCACTTAACCACTAGTTTGAGCATTTTTTGGGGTTGGAGTGTGGTTTTGAAAAAAAAAATTTTGGAAATATTTTTTTAATCATTAACAAATATACCCTTAATTAGGTAATATTCCAAGATATTGAGGGTGACCTTGCTCTACAGCCTTACTCCCTTAACCTACTACGTTGAAAATTTAATGACATTAAAATTGGTACAGCAGTTCTGGAGAAATAAAGTGTGAGACACTGAATAAACAAACAAACACACACACACACGCAACACACACACACACACACACACACACACACACAAGAATATCTGGAAAATTTCCATCAGGTTTTATGGGTTAGGTGTCAAAATGTACCGGTGAAAACTGGACATGCCCAAATTGGACCGATTACAATATTTTCCCTTCTAAAGTTATAACTCTGCTATAGGACTAGAAGGGAAAGTAAAAATCTGGTAAATTATTAATTACTATTTTTGCTTAAGACAATAATTTTGTGTCCGAGAAAGTAATTTATTATATACTTCCATTGTCATTTCATTTATAATAAGATACCAACCAGTTTAAAACATTTTTTTTTTTTAAATAAATATTACTCTGTTGATGGCGTTTTTAAATAATAAAAAAAAGGGCTGAATTTTTTGCAACTCTGCTTAACTTCAACCTAAATTTTTATTTATTTTACTAATATGTTTACATTTGTAAATCCTACGAGGTAAACAAGTTCACAGTACATAGGAACTGGTTACAATAATATTAGTAAAACAACAAAAATTACCACTCAAATAAATTATTTCATGAAATTTAACAGATCAATATATATATATATATTATCAATTATTATATTATCAATTGCAGCATGGATTATACAATACATCATGAAATAAATTTGACTTTACAACATGTACCGTGGTTACAAATTTTCTTGTTAGATTCCGTTGTTACAGGAACTTGTAGTTTACTACTGATTATCTGAATTTTCTTTCAACAGTAGCTTTTCCATTCATAAATACTATGAAATCATTCGACATATTATAAATGGTTTTTATAGCAACAATACAATTATTTTTGTTAGAATAATAGCTGTACAAAATTAATGTATTCAAATAATTTTCATTAACACCTTTTGAATTATTTTATTTAGCTTGTACTTTCATACAGCGTGTACCACGAAGAGGTATACGCTTTTGATTCAGTATCACTCGCCCATTCCTCTACCGATTCTACTGAAACTTTACAGACCTTTTAACTAAGATTCTAAAAATCTTCTACGAAAAATTCAACCTGCTATAATTAAAAGAAACAAAATTGCAGCTTTTAAACAAAAACATCAATTTTAAATAAACCGCATTTTTTATTCATTATAAAATAGCTTATAAAAATTATTAAAAACAGATGATAATTAGAACTAGAATAATTAAAAACAGTTAGATAATTAGTCACAGTTATGACTAAATTATTGTGTTATTCAATTTGAACAGCTGTTTAATAATATATCATCTGTTTTTAATAATTTTTACCAGCTATTTTGCAATGAATAAAAATGTTATTTATCCAAAATCGATTTTTTTATTTGAATGCTGCCATTTTGTTTCACAGAACATTTTTTGGAACCTTTATTAAAATGTCTGTAAAGTTTCAACAGTATCGGTGAGCGATACTAAATTAAAAGGGTATACCTCTTCATGGGACACAGTGTATATATTTTACCTCAATGTTATTTTATTTACTTATATTTGATCAAGGTTTTATCATTGTTTCTCTCGATCCATCCAGACAAATGCATGACACTTCCTTCTTTTTAATAGTACAGTAGAATACCCACCTATTACTAGCTTGATCTAAATATTAATCAGAAAAAATATGATTATTTATTAATCTATTTTAATTATTTTATTTTCCGCCAAGTCAAAATACAGTGTTAGAAGTACTTCAACCTGTTTCTAATTCTAAAGTTATTTTATACGGCAAGTTGAAACGGTAATGAGTTCACGAGTCAATTACTCTTATCATTTTAGTAATGTTTTGGAGGAGATGAAGAATGACACTCTTAATTACTTCCTTGTATGAAGTATTGTAATAGTAAAACATTTCAGTTTCCAGATTTAAACGGAAATATCCATTTTCACTAGTTTTGGCGTGACATCTGTACGTACGTATGTATCTCGCATAACTCAAAAACGATTAGCCATAATATGTTGAAATTTCGGATTTATGACTGCTGTAACATTTAGTTGTGCACCTCCCCTTTCGATTGCAATCGACTGTGTCCAAATAAGACAAAAATTCAAAAAAATTAGGATTTTTGTCTGCAGTAATAAGCCCTCATTGAGAGCTTTTCAATGATATATGATAAGTGGTCTTATCTGCATAGGTTCCAGAGTTATAGCCAAATAAAATTTTAATTAAAGAAATATTTGGATCTTAGGGGAAGGACAAACCAACATACTTGGCGTTTATAGACCTAGAAAAGACATTCGATAATGTAGACTGGAATAAAATGTTCAGCATTTAAAATAAATTAGGGTTCAAATACAGAGATAGAAGAACAATTGCTAACATGTACAGGAACCAAACAGCAACAGTAACAATTGAAGAACATAAGAAAGAAGCCGTAATTAGAAAGGGGGTCTGACAAGGATGTTCCCTATCTCCGTTACTTTTTAATCTTTACATGGAGCTAGCAGTTAATGATGTTAAAGAACAATTTAGATTCGGAGTAACAGTAAAAGGTGAAAAGATAAAGATGCTATGATTTGCTGATGATATAGTAATTCTAGCCGAGAGTAAAGAGGATTTAGAAGAAACAATGAACGGCATAGATGAAGTCCTACGCAAGAACTATCGCATGAAAATAAACAAGAACAAAAGAAAAGTAATGAAATGTAGTAGAAATAACAAAGATGGACCACTGAATGTGAAAATAGGAGGAGAAAAGATTATGGATGTAGAAGAATTTTGTTATTTGGGAAGCAGAATTACTAAAGATGGACGAAGCAGGAGCGATATAAAATGCCGAATAGCACAAGCTAAACGAGCCTTCAGTAAGAAATATAATTTGTTTACATCAAAAATTAATTTAAATCTCAGGAAAGGATTTTTGAAAGTGTATGTTTGGAGTGTCGCTTTATATGGAAGTGAAACTTGGACAATCGGAGTATCTGAGAAGAAAAGATTAGAAGCTTTTGAAATGCGGTGCTATAGGAGAATGTTAAAAATCAGATGGGTGGATAAAGTGACAAATGAAGAGGTATTGCGGCAAATAGATGAAGAAAGAAGCATTTGGAAAAATATAGTTAAAAGAAGAGACAGACTTATAGGCCACATACTAAGACATCCTGGAATAGTCGCTTTAATATTGGAAGGACAGGTAGAAGGGAAAAATTGTGTAGGCAGGCCACGTTTGGAATATGTAAAACAAATTGTTAGGGATGTAGGATGTAGAGGGTATACTGAAATGAAACGACTAGCACTAGATAGGGAATCTTGGAGAGCTGCATCAAACCAGTCAAATGACTGAAGACAAAAAAAAAAGGGGGGAAGGAACATCAGTTCGAATCAGGCTTCATTTCACTGCAAGAAAAATGCTGAAAAATAAAAACAACTTACAATAATGTATCTAATTCAAAATGTCGGGAGGGAAAACTTAAGATTTTCCAAGAATTAAAAATCCAACTGTATAATCATTTATGTAGAAATACAGTCGAGTGAGATCACTTTGGTTTCAATTCATGTTAATTAAGATTGAGGTAAAAATTAACTGCAAGGTTATTTTTTATCTTATTATACGTAAAAAGGGTTAACTAATTTCCTAATTTAAATCTAATAGGAAGGTGAAATCAACTGTGTATATTCAATTGACCTTGAGTTTACCAATAAAAATAAAAATTGATCATTAGTTTTATTAATTTAAAATGATAAAAAAATTTTAATTGACATAAAATAATTAACTAAAATAAAAGAGATCAAAATAATTATCAAAACATCATTAATATAACAAATTTTAATTTAAATATCATGATATCACAATAAAAAATTGAAGTAAATCAATAGTTAAATTTTTTGTTTAACAAGTCAATTTTTCATTTTAGAACTGAACTTAAGCTACAGTAAATTCACTGTTTTGGGAAGAGCGAGTTGATTAAAATCAACTTTTAATCAGTTATTTAACTGAATTAAATAAAAACCAATAGAATTAGGAACAGGAGACAAATTTATTTAGTAGAGTAAATTACTTATCTATTTTAATTTTTCAAACTATTTTTAATTTTCCCTTTTATTTCAAATAGTGAAGTTAGTAAACACAACATTACCATTTTAATGGTGACAAGGGAAAAAATATTCTGTGAAATTTATGAGTTATTCAATGTTATTTTTCCTAATTGCGCACCAATTTTGAAATGTGTCATGTCAAGAACAGTTTGACATTTTAAACAACCAGGAAGCATTAGGAAAAAAGCCGGCTATCTAAAATTGCTACTTGTGATGATAGTTGCATAAAAATTTATTACAACACTATATTTAAAATCTCAATTTTTCAACTAAAAAAAAACATGATATCAGCCAAACTAGCTGGCCCGCCTAGCCAGAACCTGGAGATTCAGTGCCCAGGTAAACCCTAGAGCCAACTCACGGCTGCAGAGCTCGCTTCGGTCCAACTCCCGTCTACTCAGAGGACTCCAGTCCCTGGAAACTAACAGTTCACAGTTCATTCATGGATAAAAATTTGGATACGATTGATCAAGTAGTTTTTTTATTTAACTTGAACAAACAAAAACCCTCTTCCTCTTTATATAATACTACTAGCTGTACCCGCCACGATTCGCTGTGGCACATTGTGGTTGCATGGATGAGAAATGAGAAACAAAACAAAGCATACGTTTCATACAAGTTTAATTTTGCAATACTTGTGGATATACAATATTTTTTTTTTTTGTTTTTCCACTGTCTACGTAGATATAAAGGCTATCTGGTTTGCCGACTCGGGAACACGCACATACAGTTGTCCATGTGAGAAGCAATCCGCATCTAAATCTAAACCACACAATTCTAAAGATTGACCTTGAGCTTTATTGATTGTGACTGCAAATGCCAATCGAATTGGGAATTGCAATCTTTTAAATTGAAATGGTGTATCGGCCGGGATCATGGGTATTCAAGGAATGAGGACATCTTCAGCTGTGAAAGGCCCAGTTAAAATCATTGCTTCCACTACGTTATTCATCAATTTATTAACTGTAAATCGCGTGCCGTTGCAGAGTTTAGGCTGATTAATATTCCGCAACAGGATAATTGGCACACCTATTTTCAATTTTAATATGTGTGGTGGCATCTCTGGCAGATTAAGTGATTTCATCTGCTTCCACAACGGTGTCTATCGACTTATATGTAATTTCCTCACTTTGAATGCTGGATTGAATAACATTATTAAGTCGATAGACATCTTTATTCTTTGCGGCAAGCATAGCTCGTCCACTGAGCCGATCGTGATTTCTATGATTAATTTGAATATCAGGAAATACTTTTTCGATCGGTTCTTCTTTCGATGTTACTAAATTACAAAAATTATCAGGGAATGATATTCGTCAAGACTTCTCATCGACCGACAGCTGTCCGTTTTCAATGTCCAGTAATTGTCGTGAGAATACCTCACCTGATGGATCATTCTGCAACTGGACACGCATATTCGTAGTCGACTGCAATGTACGTACGTGTCGCCACAGTGTTGAATATTTCAGGCAAGCATTTATTTCGTCTGCTGGTGCCGATCGAGAAATTACAGGCAATCTTTGCCTAACATCTCCTGCGAGCAATATCAAAGCATTCCCGAACGGTTGAACGTTTCCACGCAAATCTCGTAACGATCGATAGAAGAGCTTTAAGCGATTTTTTATGCGCCATCGTGCATTCATCCCAAACAATGAGTTTACATTTTTGTAATACTTTTCCCATACAGGATGCTTTGGAAATATTGCACGCGGGAGTCTCGACGATTTGCATGTTTAATGGCAACTTCAGAGCTGAATGCGCAGTCCTTCCACCTGGTAACAATGTCGCAGTTATTCCAGACGAAGCAAGAGCTAAGGCTATGTCATTTTTTGATCAAATCGTTGCTAGAATCAATCTAATGAGGAATGTTTTCCCAGTTCCTTCTTGGGCATCCAAGAAGAAGGTCCCCCCAACTCCGTCATTTATCATTTGCATTATGCGATCATAAATGCCTTTCTGTTGACGCGTTAATTTGGGAATGTTTCATTGGACATATGATTGAAGATCACCAATGTTGTAACTCTGTTCACGGCGTAAATCCACATCAAATAAGGCAATCGCAGCTCCGGTGGGTGCTGGCATTCCCAATCGACTAAGAACTTTATTTGCATTAGCTAAGCACTTGTCTTCAATATTTACCAATGCTTCGTTGTAATTGCCTTCTGTAAATTCAGACAAAAGTGAATATTTAACCTAACAAAGGATTTTTTGGTCATTACGTACGGATATTTTTTCTGTGTATTTGGTTATTTCGCCTTTTTTTGTTTGCATAGTCTTAAGTCTATCTGGGCTATAAGAAATGTGGGTGTTTTAATTTATTTACTGTAATTGATCCTTCTTGGTGGCTTTTCTTTTTGTTTTGGTGTTTTTTTAAATAAAATACAGACGTTTCAGCCGTTAAATATAATTCAAAGAAATTTGTTACTTAATCAGTTGTGATTTTTTTTAAATTGGCAACGGCCATACGGGCTCTTTGTGATTGGTCGTTGTGTTTGACAGCGGCCATCTTGCATTGATCTGATTGGTTTTCCTTTTTTTACATTTCCATCTGAAATATTAGCCTCTTATTATTTATTAAAAAACTGTACAAATTAAAAATAGATATATCGATTTATTAAAAATAGATGAAAACAATCTCTGATGCGGGTTATATATCGTGCTAAAATTTGAGCTCAATCGGTGCTAACATTTTGAGTTTTTGAAGCGCACACAAACGAACTTAACATTTATATATATATATAGATACAGATTAAAAAGTTAATAAACTCAAACCAGTGAAGAACATTATGAGAATGATATTTGATTGTAGAATCAAGTTCTGTGAAATTATGATGGCAGATCTTGATGCGTATTATAGTTTATTAATAAATAACATAGCTTTTAGCGATTAGATAACTTTCATGTTGAAAGGTGAAATGAACCAATATAGTTGTAGATATTGGGTAGAATAATTTTAAAATTTAGTTTAATTGAACCATTAAATCTCTTGAATGTTTCAAGCCCCTGATCTAAAATACCTTCAGAATTAGAATAGGGTTGTAATACTTTTTAGACACTATGTTTATAAGGATTCATATACACAGGTGATAACAAAGTATGGAAATTCTTGAACTTTTCAACTGTTAAAACTTAAATTAGTATATTCAAACTTTTTTTTTCTGTTTAGCCTCCGTAACTACCGTAAGGTATTACTTCAGAGGGTGATAAGTGTGAATATAAATGAAGTGTAGTCTTGTACAATCTGAGATGTGTGGTTAATTGAAACCAAACCACCAAAGAACACCGATCTAACATTCAACTTCATATAAAAGTAACTGCCTTTACTTTGAACCTTAGAATCATCAACTTCAAAATCAGCTGATTTGGAATGATCACGAATAACCCAGTGGGTAGTACAGTCAAACTATTTCAAAACCATTTATTTTTCAGTTTGAGACCACTATTTGTGGGGGGGGGGGTGTACTCTTTAAAACCTAACTGTGAAAAATATGAAATGGCCACCGATTTGGTTAGGACTGTTGTTTTTTGTATCAAAATTTACATTCTTCAATGCCTTTAATCCTCCCCTAAATATTTTTAAAGTTTTTAAGTTTCACTGCTATGGAGACTTGGGAGTATGATGATCTCATACTGAAAAATAGAATATTTTGAATTAGGTAGGGATATTTGCTATTTCTTTTAATAATTCATCACTGTCAAGCAGTTATTTAAAAAAATTACTATAGACACCTTTAAATCTAACTGTGGAAAAATTAAATGGTAATCAGCAGCCACAAGGATAGCATTAAATCAATAGTTACAATAATTCTAACTATTACATGGTTAGGGTTGTCAAGAGCTCAATGCAGGTTCAGTGGTATTTCCGGTGAGGTGTAGTCAAGATAAAAATAATTATTTTGAGCTAGAAGGATTTGATTAATTTATTCTTTTTTTTGTTTAATGGTTGAAAAAGTTACTTAAAGACTGTCAAATTTATTAAAACCCAGTATAAAATCTTTATTAATGAATTTGGTATGTAGTTATGCAACTTATAATCTTTATAGCATAATTTTAAATTATTAATATTATTATTTTTATAATCGCATCATAGAAAAAAACATGTAAATATTTTTCACTGAATTTATAAATTTGTTTCATTACATCAGGATATTAAGTTATGATAGGAATGCTATTTCATTTTATATTAATGTAATAAGGCTGAATAAAAAGTGAATGTTATTAGCAATTATATATTCCATCTATTCTAAAAGAGATTAAGAATTTCAAATTAATTTTTTCAATATTTAAATAGACACTAAAAATAGTGGCTAATTTATGAAATGATAGTTAATTCTCTCTCTCTCTCTCTCTCTCTGTAAATATATATAATGCTGAAAGAAATTTAATTTTTCAGATACCAAAATGTTGCAATGAACAAACTAACATATTATATTCAAGCAAAAAGTGTATTAAAAAAAAAAAAACAGCGATTAAACATAGCTAGGACAATAAAAAAGTGGTTTCAGAAAAGGAAGATCATGTTCAAATTTTTAACATACTTAACTAGACAAAGAAATGTATCTGCCAAAAACTAATATACTGTGAAAAGTAATTGGGACAAGCTTTTTTCTCTCTATTTATTTAGCGTATGGCACCAAAACACAACACCAATTACAATCAAAATTATTTAACAAACTAATATGCAACTGATTCTGGAGTCGCAATCAGGAATTCTTCAGGATTCCCTTCATAAGCTGTCCTAGGGCAAACTTCTGTAATGTGTCTGACAGTTTGATTTTCACCAAACTCACAAAGGGGCGTCAGTGTTTTACCCCATTTATACAGGAAATAGGTGCACCTACCATGCTGAGTTCGTATTCTGTTTAGCGCTGACCATGTCTTATATGGCAAGTCAAAACCCGGTGACCTTTGAGTAATACAGGGTGTCCCACATAAAACGCAACCCATCAATCACTCATCCATGAAATTTCAAAAGTCAAGCTCACTTCCCTACTCGTTACTGAAGTGGACTCGTCCAACATCTGAACATCGCAGCGACGCAGTAGAACACTACCGATATTAACAACAATGCAATCATAACGTTCAGGGTATTGCTATAGACAAGATGGTGTTTTCGCTAGATGAACGTGTTTTCATTGTCGAGTCGTACTTCAGAACGAAATCAGCGGTTGCAGTGCAAGATTTGTTTCGCCATAAGTACTCAGATAAACCGGCTCCTAACAAAACATCAGTATTAAGGTTAGTCGCAAAATTTAGAGAGACCGGTTCTGTTAATAACAACGTACACAAAAGATCTGCGTCGGTGTTGAATACAGATACAGTTGTTGAAATCAAAGACCGATTACTCGCATCGCCAAATAAATCGATCAGACGTTTGTCTGCTGAAATTAATTTGTCTAAATCGACTGTTCATCGGGCGAACAAACAATTACAATTACGACCTTATCGCATTCAAACGGTTTATCGACTTCTTGAGCCCGACAAAGAAAAACGGTTACAATATTGTCAATGGTTCCGTCGATTTCTGCGTGAGGGAATTAATGGATTTTATGGATTGTTATTTTTCACAGATGAAGCACGGTTTCATGTGGATGGCTACGTAATCATGCCAAAAAAGTAGAATTTGAAGTGCTGAAAATCCCCACGTTTATCACGAAAAACAATTACACACGCAGAAGTCGGGCGTGTGGTGCGCGATATCGCGGAAGAAAATAATCGATCCTATTTTTTTCGAGTACACCATTAATGCAGAACGATATCAGGATATTTTATTTCGGTTCATCGCACTGTTGGAAGAGGAAGACAGACACTGCCGGTTACAACATGACGGTGCGACATCGCACTACCCAGGTTCAACTTCTGATTTCGTCGAGGAATTCGTTGGTAATCGTGTTATCGGTCGAGCCTTGTGGTCACCAAGATCTCTAGATTTGACAGCGGCGGATTTTTTTCTACGGGGTTACCTCAAAGAAAAAGTCTACAGCAACAAACCACGAACACTTGAACGATTGAAAGTCAATATTGAACAAGCTGTATTAAATATCCACCCACAAACTTTGAAAAAAGTTGCAAGAAACGCTGTAAAAAGAATTGAAACTTGTATTCAAGAAGATGGCGGCCACTTTCAACATTTACTCTAAATGTAAGGTAATGGATGGTAATAATAAAAAGTACATTTACATTTACACATGCCTTTTTATTATTTCAATACCTACCAATATAAGGTTGGGTTGCGTTTAATATGGGAGTCCCTGTACATGGGATTTGGTTATTCTGCTTTGTGGTCCATTCTTGATGCCAGGCGTCAGTTAGGTTAAATCCGTCCTCTGTGGCAGCAATTGGTGTTTTGACAGGTGGCTTTCTAGAAAAAAAAAGGCGACCACGATTGGAATCCTCAATGTCCTCATGCACTGGTAGGTTTCGATTGTCCATAATCTTCTTGTACTCTGTTACAAGAGCGTTCATACGGCGCAGGTTTGGGGATGGTATGTGGCTCAATACCGGGAGTCATTCCACAGGAGTAGAACTGATAACCCCGGCAATCATTCTCATAGTGTTATTAAGTTGAGCATCAATTCTATAAATATAAGGGCTGTTAAGCCACACTGGCTGACAATATTCAGAAGCCGAGAAGACGAGGTTCAGAGCTGATGTGCACAAAGTGGAAGCCGAGGCTCCCCACGTTGTACCACAGAGCTTATGTATAATGTTGTTTCTCGCTTTCAATTTCCCTGGAGTTTTCATTAGATGCTACTTAAATGAAAGGGTTCTATCAAATGTCACGCCTAGGTTTTTCGGTGTCTTACTGCGAAAGAGACATGTATCCTGGAATAGAATTTTAAGCCCCCTATTAGCAAACTTGTTACTCTTACTCATTTTTTCTCTAATTATTATGAAATTGCCAGTTATGTCTCAAACTGCCTTAAACTGGTTTTATCTGCCTTTTGGTGGTATGACTGATTGACTTTGACAATATGAAAGCTGTTTGACCAGTTTTAAAATAGAAGTAGTCACCTTAGCTTCAGTTGTGAGCCTCTGAGTGAGGCAAGTGGATGTTAGTTTTTGTGCTCCGTGTTAATAAGTGTTTAAAAATAGATATTATTCCAAGGAAACGACCAAAAATTATCGCTCTTAAAGATCGTACTTCTATGACAGTGAGAGATTTCGCTTCTGCAGTCGGTGTAGGCAAGTGTAATAAGAATTCTGACAACGTTCAAAGAATCTGGATCATATTTCCAAAAAGGAAAGTAAAATGCGGGTGCAAACGGAAAACTAATCCAAGAACTGATAAAATTCTAATAAAAATAGTAAAATTAATCCAAGGAAAACAAGCTCACACCTTAAGCGATTTATTGGCGACTGGTTTTGATGTTAGTAGTTCAACTGTATGCTATAGAAGCTTCTGAAAGATGACTGGAAGGAAACAAGACAAATGAAAAACCAATTTTGAACTCTTAAAATGAAGAAAAAACATTCAGCATGGGCCCAAAAATATTAATCATCAACTACTGATGACTGGAAGAAAGTAATTTTTAATGCAGGGTTACAAAGCAAATTTATACATTTAATTTATTAATTTATTTACGCAGGGTTAAAAAGAAAATGTCGTGAGATGAGGTGACAGTGAACCTGACCGGTGGGTATCCAGCAAACTGTAAAGCATCCTCTACAAGAAAAAGGGTAGATTAAAAAAAAAATAGCTGATAAAATTATTTTAAATTTTAAGGAGGTGAAATAATGTTCTAAATCTGTTACTACTTTACAGGAAATAAGTTAACTAGTCTTAACATCTCTTCCTGACTGGAAATTTTTTTGGTGAACTTTGTAATGATACATTAAAAATTCAATCGGATCCATCCGGTTGAGATCTGTATGAATAGTTCAGTTTAATTGTTGGATTTCACACACTGTAATTTTGTAAACAGATGAAGAGTAGCAGCCAGAGAGTAGAGATTACAAAAAAATCTGACGTGGACACTGCATGACTTCCTTCTACGCTTCTTAAAAAACATATACACGTTTACAAAGTACAGAGTGATTCAAAGAAACAGGACATTTTGAAAGTTGTGTTGGTAGCCGTGGGCGATTGGTACCACTTGATAAGTGGCGCCAGCCTCTCTAACCAACCTTCCATTTAGTTGTCATGGATCCTTGGAGTGGTGCGCAACGTGCATTTGCTATCAAAGCGTTTTACAAAAACAATAACAGCGTGGAGGGAGCGCGTAGAGAATTTCGCCGTCATTTTAATCTGGGACGGCACGACCGTGTTCCATCAGCACGTGCAATTAAAACACGGATATCTAAATTTGAGGAAACCGGTTCGGCAATGAAAAGAAATCTCCAGGCCGTGAGCGAACCGTCCGTATACCACAGAATGTTAAAGCTTTACAAGATGCTGTCACACGAAGTCCACATCAGTCAATCCGTCGTCTCTCAGCATCTTTACAATCGCGTAGTTCAAGCGTTCGAAGAATGTTAGCGAAGGACTTGCAATACCATCCGTACAAGTTGCAGATCGTCCAGAAACCGAAACCGAACGATACAGTTGTGCGAGCACAATTCTGTAATGTAATGTTTCAGAAGATAAACGATAACGAAGAGTTTGTTCACGAACTGTGGATGTCAGACGAAGCGCATTTCCACCTCAGTGGATTTGTTGCTCAGATACCGGGCACAAGAAAATCCTACACAGCTGCACCAGTGTCTGTTACACAACCAGAAAGCGACCGTGTGGTGTGCTAT
Source organism: Lycorma delicatula (assembly GCF_047948215.1). Classification (NCBI taxonomy): domain Eukaryota; kingdom Metazoa; phylum Arthropoda; class Insecta; order Hemiptera; family Fulgoridae; genus Lycorma; species Lycorma delicatula. The sequence goes on from NC_134467.1 coordinate 21,026,425, forward strand.
GTCATCTTACGGTGTTATAGGCCCTTATTTTTTTGAGGATGACAACGGTCTTGCGATTACAGTGACGTCGGCTCGTTACGTAGCCGTGCTTGAAAGCTTTGATGTTGAGCAACAAAAGAGATTTCCACCGATTCTTAACGCAGCCTAGTTTCAACAAGACGGAGCAACGTCACATACTGCACAAATATCGATGGCAGCTGTACACCGATTGTTTGGATAACGTGTCATTTCACGAAACGGTGACATTAGATGGCCTCCCAGATCGCCTGATCTCTCAGCTTGCGATTACTTTTTGCGGGGTCACCTTTAAAGCAAAGTGTTCCACAGTAGACCTGCTACAACGGAAGAACTGAAGGCAAAGATCCGAGAAGCAATTACGGAAATTCCAGTCGAGATGTTACGTCAAACCGTGAACAATTTAACGAAGAGACTTCGTGAGTGTTTACGTAGAAGAGGAGGTCACCTGGAAGATGTCATCTTTAAAAAATAAACTAAAATGTATGTATCCTAAAACGGCAACATTTGTACAATTACATGAAATAAAATTCATTTTCTAAAAAAAATATTTCATTAACGTTATTTAATTTTTAAAATTTCCCGTTTCTTTGAATCACCTGTACAAACATACATATGTATAAAGAAAAATGATATAATTAACTAAAAGATTTTATAAGATTTTTAAAAGAATGATTCCTTGTATAAAACTGAGCAATAAAAATTAATAAATTACAGCAGAAAATACTTACAATATTTTCATCAGGGAATTAAGAACGTGATCAACATTCAACGTAATTGAAACCTGTTGTTGAAAAGGATCCAAATACTGATTAATAACAGGATATTTCATCAGTAATAAATAAAATACCAAGAAAAACTATCCTGGTTTTGTAAAAAAGAAAATTTTGAAAAAACCCTGAGTAAAAAAGGGATGAAGAAGAAAAATATGAGAAAAACAAAGACAGAAATAAACAAACAACAATAAACAGAGGGGGAGGAAACAAAAAAAAATGCTTTGAAAGTAGAAGGATGAAGGAAGAATATGAGTGGCACATTTATTAAATTTCTTAACAAAATGAGGTGGGAGAGAAATTAAATCTTTCATATTACAGTATCTAACAACAACAAAACTTACGGGATCGTTACAATAAAGCTGCCTATTAAACAGAAATCCCTTCGCAGCAATTCCTTAACTTTCACAGACACAGTTAAAATGCAAAGTGTACACATCCACACAAATATACTAAATAGGTGGTATGGGAAATAGTCTACAAGAGGTAGAAACTTGTTCTTTCCAAGCTATATAATATACAATGTATAATGCTCCAGGGAATCCAGAAATCTATTGGGGAATGCGCGCGCGCACGCACATGCACACAAGAGAACACTGAATCTCAAATTTAATGCGTTCCCAAGAATACCTTACATAACAACGGATCAACTATCCATGAACACACATACACACACACACATATTATACGAGTGACAGTTGCAAATTAAATAAGTAAAGCTCTTTTCTCCTTTCTTCTTTTACCTTAGCTATCTTTTATTAAGGAATATAGAAAAGAAATTTATGGAGAATGTTCTTTTTTACTATTCTTTACTTTATCTTTTATTTCGATGACCTTTACACGCACATTTTACCAAAGAAGATGAATTAAATTCAATTATTATTGAGAATATACCAAAATCTAATCAGGAACTAATTCAACAGCTACCATTACCATGCAGTCATCTGCATGGTAATGGTGGAAGTTTTTTTTTATGTTCTCATGAACATAAAAAAAAAAACTTTAAAAAGTATAAAAATTACTTCTTCCTAAAATTCAGTGTTTTGAAATTGTTGCTAAATAAAAACCACTACTAACAACTTAGTAGCATAGGCACGCTTCTACAGCTAGTTCCTCTGGGCGGGCAGCGTCTCGGAATGTTTAGGTATCCAAAATTGAACAAGGAAACATAGAAAAAAATATCAGCAAATCTTCCCGATTAAATTTGGTTTAGATCTGTTTAGGCATCTTGTATTAGAAATAACAAAGATGAACTACTGAATGTGAAAATAGGAGGTGAAACGATTATGGAGGTAGAAGAATTTTGTTATTTGGGAAGTAGAATTACTAAAGATGGACGAAGCAGGAGCGATATAAAATGTCGAATAGCACAAGCAAAACAAGCCTTCAGTCAGAAATATAATTTGTTTACATCAAAAATTAATTTAAATGTCAGGAAAAGATTTTTGAAAGTATATGTTTGGAGTGTCGCTTTATATGGAAGTGAAACTTGGACGATCGGAGTATCTGAGAAGAAAAGATTAGAAGCTTTTGAAATGCGGTGTTATAGGAGAATGTTAAAAATCAGATGGATGGATAAAGTGACAAACGAAGAGGTATTGCGATAAATAGATGAAGAAAGAAGCATTTGGAAAAATATAGTTAAAAGAAGAGACAGACTTATAGGCCACATATTAAGGCATTCTGGAATAGTCGCTTTAATATTGGAAGGACAGGTAGAAGGAAAAAATTGTGTAGGTAGGCCAAGTTTGGAATATGTAAAACAAATTGTTAGGGATGTAGGATGTAGAGGGTATACCGAAATTAAACGACTAGCATTAGATAGGGAATCTTGGAGAGCTGCATCAAACGACTGAAGACCAAAAAAAAAAAAAGAAAAAAAGGGCATCTTTTAAAGATTGCACTCTCAAAATTTTGATCAAGATCCATATGAAAATTCACTCAATACCAGAGCTGGAAGCTTAGAAGTAAATTAAATTAATTAATTTATTATATTTATATATTATATTCAATTTACGAAACAAATTATCATAATACCAAACTAACCTTTCTTGAAACAATAACAAAAGAGAAGCTGGATTCAAAATCAATAAATCGTTAAAAGAAGATATATATATATATATATATATATATATAGGATTCAAAATTCTTCTAATTTTGAACTTTTTGTTTACCATTTAATTTGAACCACATGTTTTGCCTATATGTGTTTGATAGTTTTTTTTTTATGGATCACTTTAGTTCATTTTTTTTTTTTGGCAAGTTCTTTCTTTTCTTGCTGATTTGTTGTTTTTCTAGTAATTTCTAAGGGTTTCAGATCTTCTTGTTCAGAGTACACCCGGCTTATTGTTTTCTTGGGTTTTGATAGGAATCTTGTTTCTTTATTTTTTTGATTTCTCATAGTTTCCGGTTTTCGTTTTTACGTTTTCACGGGTTATGTCTAATTCCTTCACGTCTTTGTGTTCGTATAACCAGTTCGGTCTGCTTTACTTGTTCCAGAAAAGTTCGATTATCCGTCTGATAACTCTGATCTCTTCCGTTCTGAAAATATGTCCTAGAAAGGAAATTCTCTTCTTTCTAAATTTATTAGTTATCGGGATGATCGTTTTGTAAATCTCTTAGTTTGGAATAATTCTCCAAATCCCGTCTTTTTTAATGTTTTTCCCGATGCATCGTCGTAGAATCTGTCTTTCAATCTTTTCCAGTTTGTCGGTAAACCATGTCTGGTGCGGTCCAAATATGGTTTCGTATCCGTAAAGCGGATAACTGAGTTATAATGTCTTATATTTGTGTTTATGGACGTCCATTTTTTGTTATAGATGTTTTGTGTTTTTATTGCGGCTTTGATGAGTTTATTTATTCTTACATTCCAGTTTGGATTTTCTTGTAGGCTGTGATGTTTTCCCCCAAATATTTAAAGTTTTCTACTAGTTCTATGTCGTTATTGTTTATTTTTACTTTGCTTATGCATAGCGGGTCTTTCACCATAATTTTGGTTCTTTCGTATGAAATTTTTAGACCAATTTTTCCTGCAATCTCTTCCAGTGTTGACAGTTGGTAACTGGCCTCTTCTATATTTTGGGATAGTAGGGCTAAATCGTCCGCATAGCCTAGGCAATTTACTGAGATACCTTTTCCTATTTTAACGTTGTCTTTATTTAATTTTTTTCCAATCCTGTATTATAAATTCAAGGGCACAGTTAAATAAAAGCGGTGACAGTTCATCTCCTTGTCTCAATCCTGTTCTGATGTCGAATGGATCAGATATTTCTCCCCAGAATTTACCCTTGGATTCGGTATCCGTTAGAATTAGTCCGATGATTCTGACTAGTTTTGGGTGAAGCCCTAAATTTCTCAGGATTTTTAGCAGGGATTCTCGATGTACACAATCATATGCTTTCTTGAAATCAATAAAAGTCACTACCAGTAATTTGATTTTATTACAAGGCCAAAAAAAAAATCATATATACGACTCTAAATGCATAATCGATAGTATTTTCAGTATCGATTTATTTATATCGAAAATAGTTGTGTTTTAAGATATGCTACGATATTGAATGAATGAATTACAGCAGTAAAATTTATTAATTTATTTTGTAATTATTACAAGACTAATCAACAATAGAGCATTACAGAAATTCACTGGATAAGATTAACAAAAACAGTAATAATTTATAGAATAAAGGAAATAGTGAAAATTTACAGAGTACGAAAAAAGTGAAAAATATTTACAAATAAAAAAATAGGAAATTGAACCCCTGATTCTTAACATAAATTATCAATTTTATGAAAACTACATAAATAAAAAAATATATTATTAATATATATAAATGTACATATATAGAAGTATAGTCTCATGTTCAAAGCCGCACCATTATTTTATGATAACCATGTATAATTATTCAATTTAACTTACAATTAACTTTTAAAAATTTAAATATATTCAAAAAAAAAATTGTGTTGATTAATTTAATTAATTCTTATTACGAATCATATTATTTTGTCACTACTACGTTTTATATTCCTCCTCTTTAATAAAAGTAAAAATTACAAACAAATCGTATTCATATAAATTTAAATCGGGGAACCTTGGAGGACAACTAGTTGAACCTTCTTTTACAATCTATTTGTTTTGATGTCAAATTTACATGCTGTCTAATGTCATTAAAAAAATATGCTTTGTCACATTGATAAAAAGACTAACATTTTTTGAACACAAATCAGAATTTGTGTACAAAATTTAATTATTAAATTAAAACGCAACCCAATTTAAAGAAAAATAATGTGCCTTTACTTAATGCGATTAGTTATAAATACTACAATTATTTACGCAAAATAATAAAAGACAAACTTATTTTTTAATAGAATTTGAAAGTAGATACATACTCCAAAATAAAATTCAAAAGAGAAACATCAGAGCCATTCCTAATCAAAACAGGTTTAAGATAAGGAGATGGATTATCCCCACTGTTCTTCAACTACGCCCTAGAATATATAATGAGAGAATGGTACAAGAAAGACCAACCACACGTGACAATTGAAGCGAGGAAACATATAACCATATCAAAGTAAACTGTCTAGGATTTACAGACGACCTAGGACTTTTCTAGCCAATAACATCGTAGAAGCTAGAATCTAAGTAACTTCATTGGAAGATCTAGCAAGAAAAATAGGTCTAAGAATATCATAAGAAAAGACTAAAACAAGGCTATAAATTTCCTGGTATTGAACCAAGTAATCATAAACGGACACCGAGTCGAGCTAGTTGAACGGTTTAAATACGAGTTGCGACAATAAAGTAATGAGACTGACGTGAAAAAAAATGTCGCTTACCGTTTTAGTTATGTTTAGTGTTGTCTCCTTCAAAGTAGTTCCCCTCTGATTACACACACTTATTCCAGCGCTTCTGCCATTGACGGTAACATTTCTGGAACTCATCTTCTGTAATATCCTCCAAGACCCTCGTCACAGCTTTTTGGACATCTTGTGTTGTTTGAAAATGGTGTCCCTTGACCGCCATTTTGACTCTTGGAAATAGAAAAACGTCGCACGGAGCGATATCTGGTGAATAATGTGGCTGTGGTAGTACTGAAATTTGTTTTGAGGTTAAAAATTGCTGTACTGACAGAGCAGTATGGGATGGCGCATTATCGTGATGCAGAATCCAATTATCAACAATGTTGGCACAGACACGAAGAACTCGTTTAGGAAGTGTCTAAAATTTCTTTGTAGAAATATCGGTTAACTGTTTGTCCAGGAGGCACCCTCTCTTTATGAACAATTCCCTTGGAATCGAAGAAGCACACAAGCGTGCGTTTCACTTTTGACTTTGACATGCCAGCTTTTTTTGGTCTGGGTGATCCCTTTGAGCACCGTTGCGAACTTTGGCGTTTTGTCTCTGGATCGTATGGAAAAAACCAACCTTCATCGCCAGTGATAACACAGCTCAACAAATCTGGATCGATTTCCGTTTGCTCTAACAGATCGGCTGCCACATTTTTCCGTGTTTTTCGCTGTTGTGTGAGATTTTTGGGGACCATTTTTGCACAAATCTTTCTTGTACCAAGATCATCAGTTAACATTAGACGAACCGTTTCTCGATCGATGTTGAGTTCTTCTGAGATCATCTTCACGGATAATCTTCGATCAGATCGTACGATTTCACACACCCTGGTCAAGTTGACATCTGTCCGTGAGGTTGATGGTCATCCACTGCGATCTTCATCTTCAACATTCGTTCTGCCTTCACTAAAAATTTTATGCCACTGAGCGCTTGACATAACCTCCTCTCCAAAAGCCTTCTGAGGCTTACCGTAAGTTGTCGTCGCTTTTCACCCGATTTAACGCAAAAATAAATGGCATACCGTTGCGCAATATTTTGCGGTTTTATTTCTGTGACGAGAGACACAAACACGTGTTCACTTATTACAGCACAACTCACGACTGAGCAGTTGCATCAATGTGCCGCTTGGACTAGAAGTAGCTTATAGACCAAGGACAAAGATGGTGTGCCTACGCAAGCTGCAGGGTTGCTACATCTTGGAAAGAAAAATCAGTCTCATTACTTTATTGTCGCACCTCGTATTAGTCTGTCCGTGGCCTTCGTGAATGAATGAATGAATTTTCAGGCTCAAGCGTCAATTTAGCAAAAAAAAAAAAAAAATGACTAGATTTTACAAAATTTGAATTATGGAAAAAGTTTAATATTTTCATTTTGAACGCAAAATGAGGTCTGTTCTACCGCTTTAAAGTAAATCGTAAAAAAACTTAAAGTGCATTATAACATTTTAATCAATTTTTATGCAATTAAAAGAAAAAAAGAATTCTAAAAAAAGTTTTTTCTTATAAGCTCAGAGATTACTTATGTAATATAGACATTTTTTTTAATTGAAAAAAAAATTCCATCCTTGACCAAGATTCGAACCCAGGATTTCCGGATTAAAAGCCACACAAAAATTCTATTAAAAAATCAGTCTATTAAAAAAAAAAAAAAAATGACAACCGAACGAAGCATATATATCAGCTTACCATGACATATAATGACTAATCAATGAAAAATAACTAAGGTGAAAATGTAATGCGTCATCAGAATTCTTACGTTCGCGTGATATACAGTACGGTATATAATCATCAATTCAAGGTAATACGAAAAACTAAAGGGATGTTAATAAAATAATTTTTTTTTTACATAAAATTTCGTTACAAAATAATTATTACGAATAGCAAATATAATTAAATAAATATTGATTTAAATAAGGAGAACAATAGTAATATTAATTTAATAAAAATAATAAAAGCTAAACAAAAAAAAAAGCCTTAAATTATACGTTCATTGGCCTAAATTACAAGGAAAAAAAACAATGTACTATTGTTAAATGTCTAACAAAGAAAAACTATTTAAAGGTTTAAATTTATTTAACTAAATAAAAATAAAAGTAAAACTTATATAAAAGTTAAAAGCTGGTTTTTAAAAATTAATAATGGACAATTAAACGGTTTTTAAATTTAAATACCTAATATATTCTGCCGTTTAATATTACAGCTATGAAGATATAACGTAATTATAATTTTTTTTCTAGATCCATCAGTCAATTGACCGGTTTCTTGTTACTTTCACCTACTTCTTCAGCTATTTGTCTATATGCTATATATTTAAAAAATAAATTTTAAAGATTACACCATCTAATTTTTAACGTATTTCATATATATATATATATATATATATATATATATATATATATATATATATATGCAGAGTGATTCAGGAGGAAAGGGAAATAGTTTGGGAACCAATTCTAGAGCTTAAATAAGGAAAACCTACATATAAAAATATATGTCCGTAAAAGCTTTGTTATAAAGTTACGGCTAGCGAAAAAATTCGTCCGAATTTCAGTTCCCCTGGTGAAATGAGGTCATACTGAAATTTTTAAGGGGTAAACGTTTTTTGTTTTTTTTTGTTAATTTTTTGCTGGGCGAAAAACGCTCCGGCGTTATTATCGCCCGAACACGATGTATTTGCTTTAAAAAACTAAATTTCAAATATTCACAATTTTTTTTTGTTATCAGTTATTTGACTGGTTTGATGCAGCTCTCAAAAGATTCTCTATCTAGTGCTAGTCGTTTCATTTCGGTATACCCCCTACATCTTATATCACTAACTATTTGTTTTACGTATTCCAAACGTGGCTTGCATGCACAATTTTTTCCTTCTACCTGTCCCTCCAATATTAAAGCGACTATTCCAGGATAAATATGTGGACTATAAATCTGTCTCTTCTTTTAACTATATTTTTTCAAATGCTTCTTTCTTCATCGATTTGCCGAAATACCTCTTTTCATTTGTCACTTATCCACCCGTCTGATTTTTAACATTTTCCTACAGCACGGCATTTCAAAAGCTTCTAATTTTTTTTCTTCTCAGGTACTCCGATCATCCAAGTTTCACTTCCATATAAAGCAACGCTCCAAACATATACTTTCAAAAATCTTTTCCTGACGTTTAAATTAATTTTCGATGTAAACAAATTATATTTCTGACTGAAGTCTCGTTTCGCCTGTGCTATTCACATTTTATATCGCTCCTGCTTCGTCCATCTTTAGTAATTCTACTTCCCAAATAACAAAATTCTTCTACCTCCATAGTCTTTTCTCTTCCTGTTTTTACATTCAGTGGTCCATCTTTGTTATTTCTACTACATTTCATTACTTTTGTTTTGTTCTTGTTTATTTTCATGCGATAGTTCTTGCGTAGGACTTCATCTATGCCGTTCATTGTTTCTTCTAAATCCTCTTTACTCTCGGCTAGAATTACTATATCATCAGCAAATCGTAGCATCTTTATCTTTTCACCTTGTACTGTTACTCCGAATCTAAATTGTTCTTTAACATCATTAACTGCTAGTTGCATGTAAAGATTAAAAAGTAACGGAGATAGGGAACATCCTTATCAGACTCCCTTTCTAATTACGGATTCTTTCTTATGTTCTTCAATTGCTACTGTTGCTGTTTTGTTCCTGTACAGCAATTGTTCTTCTATCTCTGTATTTGAACCCTAATTTTTTTTAAATGCTGAACATTTTATTCCAGTCTACATTATCGAATGTCTTTTATAGGTCTATAAACGCCACCAAGTATGTTGGTTTGTCTTTCCCCTAAGATCCAAATATTTTTTGATTAAAATTTGTTTTGGCTATAACTCTGGAATCTATGCAGATAAGACCACTTATCATATATCATTGAAAGGCTCTCAATGAGGGCTTATTACTGCAGACAAAAATCCTAATTTTTTTGAATTTTTGTCTTTTTTGGACACAGTCGATTGCAATCAAAAGGAGAGGTGCACAATTAAATGTTACAGCAGTCATAAATCCGAAATTTCAACATATTATGGCTAATCGTTTTTGAGTTATGCGAGATACATACAAATGTCACGCCAAAACTAGTGAAAATAGATATTTCCGTTTAAATCTGGAAACTGAAATGTTTTACTATTACAATAATTCATACAAGGAAGTAATTAAGAGTGTCATTCTTCATCTCCTCCAAAACATTACTAAAATGATAAGAGTAATTGACTCGTGAACTCATACCGTTTCAACTTGCCGTATAAAATAACTTTAGAATTAGAAACAGGTTGAAGTACTTCTAACACTGTATTTTGACTATCCCCTAAGGGGGATAGGGAACATCCTTGTCGGACTCCCTTTCTTATTACGGCTTCTTTCTTATGTTCTTCAATTATTACTGTTGCTGTTTGGTTCCTGTAAATGTTAGCAACCATTCTTCTATCTTGAATTTAAACCCTTTTTTTTTAAAAATGCGGAACATTTTATTCCAGTCTACGTTATTGAATATCTTTCCTAGGTCTATAAATTTGTGACACGAAGTTGGTAGTGCTACTCAACTGGTATAGATACGGCAGTGTGAGTTGATTCTCCTTGAGTTGTGTAAACGTTTGTGCCGTTTCCGGTCGTGTTACGAACAGAACATCTTTTAACATAAAACAACGAGTTTTCATTCTTGAACAATCTTTTTCCACGAAATCGTACGCGAGTGGAAAATAATAATTTCAAATTAAATTTGTTGGTGTTCCTCCGCCAGAAAAAATGTCAATTTCTAGGCTAGAAAACCGATTTCGAAAGACAGGTAGCGTTTGCGACAGAAAACGTAGCGGTCGATTAGCTCGCTTGACAGATGACGTTTTAGAGAATGTGAAAACAAGATCGCTCAATTCTCCATGGAAAAGGTTACGAAAACTTTCCTCACAAGTCGGTTTGTCATATTCGAGTGTTCATAAAGAGGCTAAAAATTTTTAATTCTATCTGTATCGCGTACGATTAGCTTCAGCCTCCAGATTTAAACAAGCGATTGCATTATTTCGGTTGGTTTAGGTCTCTCGTAAACGATAATGGAATCGAATTTTTAAACACAGTGTTCTTTAGTGATGAAACTTGGATCCATCTCGACGGTTATGTGAACAGTCAAAACTGTCTAATTTGGGCGGTTGAAAATCCTAACGATTTACAAGACAAATCTTTGCATCCTCAAAAAATTGGTATGTGGTGTGCGATATCTCGTCATCGTATAGTCGGACCCGTATTCTTCGAACAGACAGTAAATGGTGAAGTATACAGGAATATTGTGCGCCAATTTGTGTCCCTCCTGGAACCTCAAGAACGGTATTGCTGTTTTCAGCAAGACGGCGCTACATGCCACACCTCTCGAGAAACCGTGGATTTTCTGCAAGAGTTCTTTGATGATCGAATAATAAGCAAGGACTTATGGCCTCCAAGGTCTCCAGACCTTACATCTCCTGACTACTTTTTGTGGGGCTATATTAAGTCCGAGGTCTTCAAAAACAATCCTTACACTATTGATAAACTTAAAGTCAATATTACAGACGAATATTTCCAATGCAACTCTTAAAAAGGTTTCTGCTAATATGCTGAAAAGAGTCCGTGCGTGTATAACCGCAAGGGGTAGGCATTTTGAGTATATTCATTAACAATTATGTAAGTAATATCTTTTTATTAAATCTCTTTTGTAAGTAAAAAATACTGTTTCTTATTCCACCTAAATTTCCCGTTCTTAAATTTCATTTAAAATTGGTTAATAGGACTAAAAATACGAAAGGTAAAGTCGATAGATGGGTGGAATATATTGAAGAGTTATACGGAGGAAATGAATTAGAAAATGGTTTTATAGAGGAAAAAGAGGAAGTTGAGGAGGATGAAATGGGAGAAACAATACTGAGATCTGAATTTAAGAGAGCATTAAAAGATTTAAATGGCAGAAAGGCTCCTGGAATAGACGGAATACCTGTAGAATTACTGCGCAGTGCAGGTGAGGAAGCGATTGATAGATTATACAAACTGGTGTGTAATATTTATGAAAAAGGGGAATTTCCGTCAGACTTCAAAAAAAGTGTTATAGTTATGATACCAAAGAAAGCAGGGGCAGATAAATGTGAAGAACATAGAACAATTAGTTTAACTAGTCATGCATCAAAAATCTTAACTAGAATTTTATACAGAAGAATTGAGTGGAGAGTGGAAGAAGTGTTAGGAGAAGACCAATTTGGTTTCAGGAAAAGTATAGGGACAAGGGAAGCAATTTTAGGCCTCAGATTAATAGTAGAAGGAAGATTAAAGAAAAATAAACCAACATACTTGGCGTTTATAGACCTAGAAAAGGCTTTCGATAACGTAGACTGGAATAAAATGTTCAGCATTTAAAAAAAATTAGGGTTCAAATACAGAGATAGAAGAACAATTGCTAACATGTACAGGAACCAAACAGCAACAATAACAATTGAAGAACATAAGAAAGAAGCCCTAATAAGAAAGGGAGTCCGACAAGGATGTTCCCTATCTCCGTTACTTTTTAATCTTTACATGGAACTAGCAGTTAATGATGTTAAAGAACAATTTAGATTCGGAGTAACAGTACAAGGTGAAAAGATAAAGATGCTACGATTTGCTGATGATATAGTAATTCTAGCCGAGAGTAAAAAGGATTTAGAAGAAACAATGAACGGCATAGATGAAGTCCTACGCAAGAACTATCGCATGAAAATAAACAAGAACAAAACAAAAGTAATGAAATGTAGTAGATATAACTAAGATGGGCCACTGAATGTGAAAATAGGAGGAGAAAAGATTATGGAGGTAGAAGAATTTTGTTATTTGGGAAGTAAAATTACTAAAGATGGACGAAACAGGAGCGATATAAAATGCCGAATAGCACAAGCTAAACGAGCCTTCAGTAAGAAATATAATTTGTTTACATCAAAAATTAATTTAAATCTCAGGAAAAGATTTTTGAAAGTGTATGTTTGGAGTGTCGCTTTATATGGAAGTGAAACTTGGACAATCGGAGTATCTGAGAAGAAAGGATTAGAAGCTTTTGAAATATGGTGCTATAGGAGAATGTTAAAAATCAGATGGGTGGATAAAGTGACAAATGAAGAGGTATTGCGGCAAATAGGTGAAGAAAGAAGCATTTGGAAAAATATAGTTAAAAGAAGAGACAGACTTATAGGCCACATACTAAGGCATCCTGGAATAGTCGCTTTAATATTGGAAGGACGGGTAGAAGGGAAAAATTGTGTAGGCAGGCCACGTTTGGAGTATGTAAAACAAATTGTTGGGGATGTAGGATGTAGAGGGTATAATGAAATGAAACGACTAGCACCAGATAGGATCTTGGAGAGCTGCATCAAACCAGTCAAATGACTGAAGACAAAAAAAAAGGACTAAAACATCACTCTGTATAATCTAACTTAGCGTACGCTCGCTAACCTCGACTAATTAACAGTAATGTTTGATTATTTAAATAATAAATAATTGCAATAATTACTGAATTTATTTTTTTCTCCTAAGGGAAGGAGGAAAGCTCTACCAGCCGCCACCAGGCCCGCTCTGACGGCAAGTGCGGGGCTTTGACCTGCTAAAAAATTTTCCCTCTTGTCGCGCAGGGGGCCAGACCCAATCCACATGGTATGCACACAGCCCATAGGATTAGATCCGACCCCTTTGCGACTACGGAAAATTTAATTTAATAATTATTGTGTTCTTCTTCTTCTGTTTAGCCTCCGGGAATTACCGTTCAAGTATTCCTTCAGAGGATGGATGTTATGTATGAGTCTAAATGAAGTGTAGTTTTGTACAGTCTCAGTTCGACCAATTCTGAGATGTGTGGTTAATTGAAACTAAACCACTAAAGAACACGATCTAGTATTCAAATCCGTATAAAACTAACTGCCTTTACTAGGACTTGAACGCTGGAACTCTCTACTTTCAAATCAGCTGATTTGGGAGGACGCGTTCACCAGTAGACCGACTCGGTGGGTTAATTAGTCAAGGTTAGCGAGCGTAGGTTAAGTTTAGTTAAATTATATTTTTTTTAAATAAATAAATATAAATGGTAATATAAGGTTATATTGGGTGATATTAACAATAACCTAAAAGTTTGTCGTTTATTGGTCCACGGGTTAATATGTAAGTACCCAAACATTTCTAAGAGAGTTTTTTATCTATCTCGACTTAAAAAATTATTAAGCAATTTATGTGGAAATTAGTTACATTTGGTATAAATGACTTCCATCAAAATTAATTAATTAAAAAACTAATTCATATTTCATTAAAGGGTATCGTTTATATATGTATGTTTAAGTGTCTGTGATGGGGGAGAGAGAATTCTGATAAAATACGTCTTTGCTTAGATATGCAGTCTATTTTGATGTTAACAATAGCATATTCGTCAACAGTGTTAAATTACAATCCTAGTAAAGTATATATAAGACTGCCGCAAACTATACTGTAACACGCGCACGCAAACACCACACACACACACACACACACACACACACACACACACACACACACACACACATTCTCTTTATTCCTGTCGCCTGCAAATGCAAATGTTAAAAGAGCACAGCACTAACATCTCACATCAAAAACACACTGAATCCATTACATAGCATTAAGATGACGTCATTTACATTTAAAAAACAGGCTCCTTTTTACATACAACATACGACATTGTCTTCTAATGAATTTAACCAGAACAATGAATACGTGATATAATAAAACAATAAATATAATATTCAATTTATTATATATATATATATATATACACACACACACACACGTCCCCTCGTAAATTATACATTTGGTTATTTAGTTAATATTTACTAAGAAAGAATTTAAATTTCAAAAACAAATAACACAGATAAAAACATAATCTACTCCAGAAATTGAAGTGAATTCTATTTATTATTTAGGCAGCAAGATTACAAAAGATGGACGACGTAAAACAAGACGAAAACGACATGAAAAAAAAAAAAAAAAAAAGATTGAATGGTTTGTATATATAATTCACTTACTAAATCTAGACTTGAATATAGAATTGAATGTTGAACAGGCACTTGTAATAAATAGTCTCACTTAACAAGTGTGAAAAGAGCACAAAAAATAATAATTAGAATTATACATTTCAAAAGCAGTATCAATCCATTTCTTGAGTAAGGTTTTCAAAAAAATATGATGTGGACACTACATGACTTCCTTGTACGCCTATTAAATTACATATACGCATTTTTTTTTTACATGAAAAGTACATAAAAATTTATTTCACTAATAACTTCTGATATATTTTTTTTATTGTTATTATTCAATTATTATTTGTTGTAAAAGATTTTTTACAATCAGAGATTAATAAATCAATTTTTTCTCTTCTGTCATTTGACTGGTTGGATGCAGCTCTCCAAGATTCCTTATCTAGTGCTAGTCGTTTCATTTCAGTATAGCCTCTACATCCTACATCCTACATCCCTAACAATTTGTTTTACATATTCCAAACGTGGCCTGCCTACTGCCAGGTATTCACGGATTTGAATACTAGATCGTGGATACCGGTGTTCTTTGGTGGTTGGGTTTCAATTAACCATACATCTCAGGTATGGTCGAACTGAGAATGTACAAGACTAACACTTCATTTACACTCATACATATCATCCTCATTCATCCTCTGAAGTATTATCTAAACGGTAGTTACCGGAGGCTAAACAGGAAAAAGAAAAAGGCTCTAAAATTTAATAATGAAACGAAAGGGATGTGTGTTGCGCTGGCGGAAAAATCAAATTGCCTCAACTTGATGTACCACCAGAGCAATTGAAAACCCTACTTGCTGGATATATCGCTGAATCGAAGCATTTCCTATCGAACATCAGGAAATATAACTCTTGCTTCCAAATGACGTCATTTGGTACGTAAATCGTGACGACTCAATTCATGCCAACTTTTAAAATCAAAGGGCAAATATATCAGAAAGCTGGCTCCCTGTTCCCGTTCCCAGATAGTGACCAAAAAATTCCATCAAATGTACTTCATCGGTGATGATAGAGATGGAAGTCGATGCGCGTTGTGGAATACATACCTCGCTAAGAAGATCCATTATTTCGCAGCTACAAAAGCTCCTTCACGAAAGGAACAATTTGGTGCGTTTGTTCAATACGGCAATTGATATGATGAAATCAGATATCCACAAGATTGTCATTCACGCAGACAAAACGCCCGCTGGAGAACATATCCGGAGATATAATGCTCCGACTATAGACGAAGTAGCAATTGTCATAGTCGGACATCAGTTCCAACCTAGAGATATTGTTCTCCATCGAAGAAACTATCAATTGATAAACGTCGCAGAAACTTCGCTGTGCCACAGCGAAACGTGGCAGGGTACAGTTAGTATATATATATATATTAGAGTGGTCCAAATAGGGCAAAATTTTTGTCGAAAAACGTGCACCCCCTGATTTAAAAGTACCCTCAAAAACAAAATTTTTGACGCGTTGTTGAACCCTTTCCGTTCGAAAAAAGTCATCCCTCACTCCACTTGAATTTTAAAGGGGATTTAACATGGATTTTAGGTTATTTTCAAATCGTGACGATATAGCGCTAGCATGTTTCATCACAAAACTTAAAAAAATAACGTATATAAGGGTTTTTGGGGTCGGAGAACACGAATTTGAAGTCAAAAACTTATTTTGACACATCACAACTGTCAAAATTGCTGTCAATCAATTGACAACTAGCGTTTTTATGAAAAAAAATCAATGCTCAACATTACAAAAATTGTCAATAAGGGGTTTTGGGGTCGGAGAACACGAATTTGAAGTAAAAAAACTCATTTTGGCACATTGTAACTGTCAAAATCGCTGTTAATCAATTGACAACTAGCGTTTTTATGTATAAAAATCAATGGTAGACATTACAAATAACGTTAATAAGGGTTTTCGAGGTCGGAGAACACGAATTTTAAGTTAAAAACTTATTTTGACTAGTTAAAACTGTCAAAATCGCTGCCAATTAAATGACAACTACCTTTTTTATGTAGAAAAATCAATATTAGACATTACAAACAACGTTAATTAGGGTTTTTGGGGTCGGAGAACACGAATTTGAAGTGAAAAAATTGTTTTGACACATTAAAACTGTTGAAGTCGTTGTCAATTAAAAAAAATCTGAAGGATAGATTCAAAAAGATCAACTCTCATTTTATTAAAAAATTTTATATTCATGTATATAATTATTCAAATAATGTTGTTAAAATTTTATGATTTCTATTTCTATTATTTACATTACATTACATATGTAATGTAATTATATACATTTGGATGTTTTTTGCGATGATCATTTACAATTTGTAATATATATTGCAATTGACTTTCATCTCTAGTGAATTTACATCTAAATTCTTTCGCCAACTTAACCGTTCTTTCTGAGCAGTCATTGACGACCTTTAGATTTTTAACACAATTCAAAGCAGCCAAATAATCTTCGTTTTCGGTCAACTTACATGGACCAATTTCTAGAAAGGTAGTCGCAAGTTCGAATCGTGCACCCCCTACTTTTTTCGACAAAAATTTTGCCCTATTTGGACCACTCTAATATATATATATATATATATATAAATGTTTTTCTTTTGATAAAAGTATAAAAATATTTTGAAGAAAGAACAAGTATGGTTTAAAAAAAAATAATAATTTAAAGTTATTGTTTCATTTCATAAAAGTCATATTCACTCGTTATTCTGTTAAATTTATGTTTGCATAGCAATTATATAAAAGATAAAACAAACCGCTAATGTATATAGGAATCAAATAAACAAAAAAATACCAAAACACTACGATTTAAAACAATGGCATAAGTGGAAAAAAGTATTGTGCGTTTGATCCCTTGTAAAATATCTACACTATACACGGCTGTTATAGTTGCTTATTAAATTTTCTGATAATTCAAGGCGTTGTGATTAAATCCATATAAAAATCTTTTTTCTATGTTAAATGGTTCATGAGAAATTTGAATTTGAAAAATTGATGTGGTTAATATAGTAACCAGCGGATGATAAGGGGTTAAAAGGATTCGCCTATTGTCAGATGATAGAATGAAGAAAAGTATAAGAGAAAGGAAACATAGTAAAAGAAAAAGGAGTTAAAATAAATCTGAAACAAAACTGTTAAAACAATCTACATAAAGTAAATAACCAAGGTAAATTCTTCTTGGAAGACGAACGAACTATTTAGTTACGCACAAGTTTATCTAATTTCAGTATAATAAAGAATGGTAGAAGGTAAAAAATTTAGAGGAATACAATTTTAATTACTTACAATACATGAAGCGGAAATAAAATAATATAAATATTTGAAATTAAAAATATTATGAAAGAATTTAAATTACGAGTCGTGTGAATAAACCGACGCAAAGCACACATAACATCCTTTTAAAAGGAGAAATTAGTTTACTTTCTCTCAAAATAACACCGAGCAGAACGATTAAACATATTTAAACAATGCAGGAACTTGTTATAAAGTAATATATAACAACAGTTCAAGTATGAACGTCTACAGATGTACTACATTTTAATGAACGGGATCCATCCTATCAAAACATACTTTCATTAAAAAATACATCATTAAAACCAACTTTGCCGATCCCTTAAGCGGAGCGGTAGTGTATCGGCCTTTCATGTGGAGGTCCCGGGTTCGAATACCGGTCAGGTATGGTATTTTTCAAACGCTACAAAATTCCATCGAGGAATGAGATCAAAATAATCGATTCCCGTAATCTTAAAAAAAAAAAAACATTCCGACATATCAAGCTCAATCCGTAACAATTAAATTATAAGTTTTAGATTTATATCCAACCTTTATTTATTGTTGGGTTCAAATTAACAACGTATGAACTTTTTTTTTAACCTCCCGGACAACAGTTATGTATCGTTTAAATCAATGGTTCTCTCAAACTTTTTCGCCTACCGCCCACAATGAGAATTAAAATCTTTTTAGCGGTCCCAAAAATTTAAAAACCAAAAAATGCAACGTTACAATAAAGAGCTCACAATTTATCATTAAAATTAAATTAAAACCCTTTAATTTCCATATTTTTTTTGTATCAATAGGTTACTTAGATCGTGAGATGCAACATTAAAGACAAAAGTGACCTTTTCTCTTTAAAGGGAAATATTTCAATTCAGAAAAATCTTAGACATACAAAAAACAAAAAATTAAAGCTAAAATCGCAGGCTTTTAAACGATTTTAATGCTATTTACTGAAAAAATTTCGTTTCCACCATGCGCTCGATCAAATATGAAGAAAAACTTTCAAATTTTTACAAATTTTTTTCTCATTGATTTTTTTTTTTATTTGATGATTTTTGAAATCTGAAGTATACTGTCAAAAAGTAGAGTATTTAAGCTTTAATTTCTTTTTTTATTCGTTTCTCTAAGCCTCTTGGTTGCAAAGTTAAACTACTTTAAATACAATCATTTTTTTATCATAAAATATAAGTGTCCCTTTAATTTTTTGTACTAGTGTAGTAGGTTCTTAATTTTAGTTAGAAATATCAGGAAAACATAATCATTGCCTTTGTTTTTTTTTTTAATCAGCTATCGCTGTCCTAGACCGCCTTTTTCTTTTTCCTGTTTAACCCCCGATAATTACCTTTCAGGTAATACTTTAGAGGATGATATGTATGAGTGTAAATGAAGTGTAGTCTTGTACAATCTCAGTTCGACCATTCCTGAGATGTGTGGTTAATTGAAACCCAATCACCAAAGAACACCGGTATCTACGATCTAGTATTGAAATCCGTGTAAAAATAACTGGCTTTACTAAGACGAACTCTGGAACTCTCAACTTCCAATTCAGCTGATCTTTCTTTCTTTTTCCTGTTTAGCCTCCGGTAACTACCGTTTAGATAATTCTTCAGAGGATGAATGAAGATGATATGTATGAGTATAAATGAAGTGTAGTCTTGTACATTCTCAGTTCGACCATTCCTGAAATGTGTGGTTAATTGAAATCCACGATCTAGTATTCAAATCCATGTAAAAATATCTGGCTTTACTAGGACTTGAACGCTGTATATCTCGACTTCCAAATCAGCTGATTTGGGAAGACGCGTTAACCACTAGACCAACCCGGTGGGTTAAATTCAGCTGATCTGGAAAGACCCGTTCACCACTATACCAACCCGGTGGGTCATCCTAGATCGCCTGAACGCCCCCAATTTTCTACAGGCCTTCTACCGCTTTCCCTTGAAGATCTCAAGCACCCAAAAGGGGGCGTTATCGTCAACTTTGAGAACGAATGGTTTAGAGAATGAGATGAAATGATAATTTTGTAGTGTATGAAAATGCGATGTCTGACCCCGGGACTTCCGGGTGAAAGGCCAAGACGCTACCGCTCGCGCTACGGAGACCGGCATGATGAAACACTTTGATTGTATTTAAACCATATAAAAATTTTAACTTTCTTAACAAGAGACGCGAATGTACAATGTTTTTTAGCTCACAAAAAAAATCTACCAATTGTATCGATGAAATAATTTAAGAATAAAAAAACCGGTAAACAGAAAACTACTTTTATAAATAAATAAATAAATAAAAATTTAAAAAACGTATAAAATTATTACGAAACTGAAATCAACACCCAAATAAATAATAACTTAATAGTAGACGGAAAAAACTAAAAGAAAGAAGATAAATGTATACAATGCTACCTCTCCCCATTAAATGAAAAAAGAGAAACTGTATTTGACCATTACATCCATTTTTTAAAGACCGAACAATGTAATAATTTTTAAACGTTATGTAATACCAATCAATTACATGGCGTTTCAAATTAAATAAAACTTTTACATGTGAAAAAAAACAAAATTCACAGCATACCCCGGAACGCAATGATTTTTTATTTTATTTTTTTTTATAATTAAAACAATCAACATAATATATCAATTTATACACCAAAAATACTTCAAGTATTTTGACATGAGACTGTAATTAGCGTGGCCATCAGTGACGGCTCGCGTATAAGCACTATGGAACTGCAGCACCCCCTATTTCCACCAGATATTATCGATAACATTTAAATACAGGGTAATCATAAAAGAATGGTGCGGTTTCAGTAATTCATAGGAAGATTGTAGGGAAATTTCTAAATGTTATATTGGTATCCTTGAAAGCCTCCAACCCAAAAGTTTGTTTATCAGCAATTGTAACCACGTCAGTTCTTGTATTGTTGTTGCGGTGAGTTTAGTGAGTTACTATGTTCTCGGATAAAGACAAAGCAAAGTGTGTTTTATTGATACCTGAATTAAAATCCGTTATATTAGTTCAACGTGCGTGTGAATTCGGAAGAGATCCGCCGCACAAAAATAACATAACACTTTGGTTCAAACGATTCGAAGAAACCGGATCGGTTAAGAAACAAAAATCAACCGGCAGACCAAGTGTACCAGACGAAACGGTTCAACTAATTAGACGATCGGCAATAAGAAGTCCTGGGAAGTCCATCCCCCGACGAAGCGTCGAGTTAGGCATTCCAAAATCAACAGTTCACAAAGTTTTACGCAAAAAACTGAAATTACAGGCTTATAAAATCCAGATATTGCAGTAATTGAAACCCGGTGATGGTGTAAAACGTTACAATTTCGCTGTTGAAATGTCACACAGAATAAGTGAAAACGAATCGTTTTTAGATGATATAATTTTTACAGACGAAGCTACATTCCATGTGAACGGATGCGTTAACAGACACAATTCATGAATATGGGGCTCAGAAAACCCACACGCAATTATTGAGAAACAACGCGATTCGCCTAAAGTTAATGTTTGGTGTGGTGCGATGAAAAATCGTGTAATAGGGCCTTTCTTCTTTGCTGAAAAAACAATTAATGGAGTCGTGTATCTTGACATGATAACCGATTATTGCTTTCCTCAGCCGGATGAACTCGAAAACATTCATCGACTTTATTTCCAATAAGATGGTGCTCCCCCGCACTTCAATGCGTCGGTCACGGACGCTTTGAACGAAAAATTTGGAGATCGATGGATAGGCCGGCAAGGACCCGTACTTTGGCCTCCAATGAGTCCAGACCTGACACCTTGCGATTTTTTCTTGTGGGAGTACATCAAAAGCGTTGTTTATACACAAAAAATTCGCGACTTAAACCGCTTAAAAAACAGGATTAATGAAGCAATGACAACCATTAACGAAGAATTGTTAACTAATGTTTGGAGAGAAGTTGAGTATCGTTTGGACATTTGTCGAGCGACTAAGGGCGCACATATTGAAATTTATTAATTATGTAAAAAAATGTTTGAGACGACAAATTTGAAAAATAAAAAAACATAAGCTGTAAGTAATTCTGTTTTAATTTAAACCAAGTTTAAAACCGCACCGTTCTTTTATGATAACTCTGTATATAGGTTCTTTATGACCTCCTTTCTTCCGAGTCATTCTTCCTTTCTGGCCGAGACAATCGAGATTTTAATCTAAAAAAAAATTTACTATGGCAAATAAATAATTTGGTTCGGGAAAATATGTATAATAAAAGTGTGCCCTAGCGGACTCGAAGGATTAACCATTTAACTTATAAATTAAAAATTAAGGAAACAATTTTAGTTTTTCGCCAATAACGGCTATTTTTAATCGCGTGTAAAAAAAATCTGATGTGGTCACCATATGACTTCCTTGTACGCCTATTAAATTACATATATACATTTTTAAAAGTACATAAAATTTTATTTTGCTAATAACTTCTGATTTTTTTTTGTTATTATTGAATTATTATTCCATCGTAAATTTTTTTTTACAATGAGAGGTTAATAATTATTAATAAATCAATATATTTAAATTAAAAAAAAAAAGTATAAAAAAAAATGAGATGAAGTCTGATTCGAACCGATGTGCCTTTCCCTTATAAGATCCAAATATTTGATTAATTTAAGTTTTAATTGGCTATAACTCTGGAACCAATGAAAATAAGTACCACTTACGATATATCGTTGAAAAGCTCTCAATCAGGACTTATTACTGCAGTTAAGAAAAAGTCCAAATCCAAATTTTTGTATATTTTGGGCTTTTTTGGACACCTGGTTCAGTCGATTTGCAATGAAAATGGGAGGTGTACAAATAGATATTACAACAGTCCTAAATACGAAAAATTCGACATCCTACGGCTAATCGTTTTCCAGTTATGCGAGATACATACGTACAGACATCACGCCGAAACTAGTCAAAATGGATTCTTCAGGGATGGTCAAAATGGATATTTCCGTTGAAATCTGAAAACCGGAATTTTTAGAAATCACAATACTTCCTTATACTAAAAAAAAAAAACTGTGTTAAAAAAATCACAACTCAATAAGAAACAAGTAAAACCGTTTAGGATTTTGAAGCTTTCGTTGTAAAACTTTTTGTTGTTGTTAGTACGTTAAATTCATGAACGTTATTTAGTTACAATTCGTAAAAGCATTTAACAAAATCATGTTTAATGAAACATAAATCAAGTAACATTTTCGCGGTGGGCATTACGCTCCCGCCTGTTTCCTCGTGAAAGTAAAAAAAAAAAACAGCTGATAACATTAAACAATACCCGCTTCTGATTGGATAGTGGTTGAAAAGAGTAGGCTTTTGATTGGTTGAACAACTAACTGTATCGTAATGAAATTTTGTTTCATACTGACCCTCATTATGACACGGGTTCTAGCCGCGTAATTCAAACGTCATAATACAGCTGTAGAAAAATTATCATAGTAGATACTACTTTTAAATTCATTTTCTTAAGTAAAGTAATAACGTAACGTGTAGATATTGTGTATGTAAATAAATAGTAATTCTGTGTTATTTGTTAAATTTATTATCATTTATATGTAAATATGAAATGTTGCATTATCTAGTGTAACCCATATACTATACGACATTATATACACAGAATGATTCAGGAGGATAGGGCAATACTTTGACAACTCATTCTACAGGCTAAAAATAAGAAAAAAGTTCATATAAACATAGGTCCGAAAACGCTTCGTTAGCGAGTTATACAGGGTGAAAGATTTCATCCGAGTTTCAATTCCTCCGGGTAAATTAAGGCTTTCTGAAATTCCGGGAAGGTCAATTAAGGGGCAAATTTAATTGTTTCTTATGGTTTTTGAGCTGGGAAATTGAAAAATAAGTCCCAGAACTGTATCTCTCTTAGTTTCTAAGATATCCCATGTAAAACGGCAAAAATAGGGTCAAAAACACATTTTTTTTACGTTTGACGTACAATAACGTTGTTAAATCGGCAATAAATCATACGTTTTTTAAACATAAATTGTAGAGAATTTAATTATAAGAAGATTGATATAAATAATGTCAACAAAAAAGAAATAAAATTTTAAAAATGTCCAATCCATGGATGAAAATCATGTCGACATATTCGGCATTAGTGAAGATACGCGGCATTTTAAAAAAAAAAAAAAAAACTAAACAGAATTTCACTTTTTTAACACCTTATAAGGATGAAAATTATTATATTTAAGCATTTTTATTACCTACAAAATAACTAACGTCATGCTGGATACCTAAAAAAATGTTTTTTTTCTGTTTTACATTGAATATCATGAAAACTACAAGTTCGGGGAACCTGTTTTAACCTATTTTTCATGTAAAAAAGCATTAAAAATCACCAAGTTTACCCTTTATATAACCCCTTAAAGATTTCAGTACGACCTCATTTTACCAAGGGAACTGAAATTCGGGAGAAATTTTTTCGCTAACCGTAACTCTATAACAAAACATTTTCGGAATGTTTGAATGAACGTTTTTCTTTATTTCAAGCTGTAGAATTAATCCTCAAATTACTTCGCTTTTCATTTGAATCACCTGTATAATTTTTATTTTTACGTAAAAATCGTAATGGCTATGACCGAAAAAATTAATAACAATATAAAATGATAATAATAAAAATATAAATGACAGAAGCTAATCAAAAAAAATAATAAAAAAATAAATTACGTTTAAAATTTTACAACAGTCTATAATAATAAAACAGCACACTGCAGTTTACAGTATACAAAAGTAATAATAATCTCCGCTAGTCTGTAAGTCGATCAAAGTCGTGCGATACCGTTGAATATTATACACGTCAATACAACAAACACGCGAACATTACAATGCGTAAAATAGACTAAAATACACAAAAAAAGACAATGAAGTTAAACTATTGTCTATCTAATTTACAATTATATTACTATATTTGATAATAATATTATAAAACTAGTCTGATCGGTACGCATACGATACGCGTATTAATACATTGAATTTATGAAAATAATAAAGACACACAACTAAAAAAATAGATCCGACTTAAAATATTTAAATAAATAAACCAATCAGATTCGGGAATTTAAAAAATGAAATTGTATAATTTAAAAATTGTATCAGAAACATAAATTATACAGAATGATTTTTTAGTCCTGTTACCAAATTGTTAATGTCTGGTAATTTTTTTTTCTAAGAAAGGGAAATTTTGTTTTGTGACATGAAGTTGGTAGCGTTACTCAACCGGTATAGATACGGCAATGTGAGTCGATTCTCCTTGACCTGTGTAAACTTTTGTGTCATTTCCGGTCGTGTTACGAACAGAATGTCATTTACCGTAGAACGAGTTTTCATTCTTTAACAATATTTTGCTACGAAATCGTACGCGAGTGTATAAAAATCATTTCAAATTAAATTTGTTGGTGTTCCTCCGCCAGAAAAAATGTAAATTTCTAGGCTAACAAACCGATTTCGAAAGACAGATAGTGTTTGCGACAGAAAAAGTAACGGTCGACCGACTCGCTTGACAGATGACGGTTTAGAGAATGTGAAAACAAGATCGCTCAATTCTCCACGGAAAAGGTTACGAAAACTTTCCACACAAGTCGGTTTGTCATATTCGAGTGTTCATAAAGCCGCTAAAAAATTTTAATTGTATCTGTATCGCGTACGATTAGCTTCAGCCTCCAGATTTAAACAAGCGATTGCATTATTTCGGTTGGTCTCTCGTAAACGATAATGGAATCGAATTTTTAAACACAGTGTTCTTTAGTGATGAAGGTTGGATCCATCTCGACGGTTATGTGAACAGTCAAAACTGTCTAATTTGGGCGGTTGAAAATCCTAACGCTTTACAAGACAAATCTTTGGATCCTGAAAAAATTGGTGTGCGATATCTCGTCAACGTATAGTTTGAACAGACAGTAAATGGTGAAGTATACAGGAATATTGTGCGCCAATTTGTGTCCCTCCCTGGAACCTCAAGAACGGTATTGCTGGTTTCACTAAGACGGCGCTACATGCCACACGTCTCGAGAAACCGTGGATTTTCTGCAAGAGTTCTTTGATGATCGAATAGTATGCAAGGGCATGGTCTCCAAGGTCCCCAGATGTCACATCGCCTGACTACTTTTTGTAGGACTATATCAAGTCCGAGGCCTACAAAAACAATCCTCACACTATTGATGAACTTAAAGTCAATATTACAGATTTAATCATGAATATTTCCAATGCGACTCTTAAAAAGGTTTCTGCTAATATGATGAAAAGAGTCCGTGCATGTATAACCGCAAGGGGTGGGCATTTTTAGCATATTCTTTAACAATTATGTAAGTAATAGCTTTTTATTAAACCTCTTTTGTAAGTAACAAATACATTTTTTTATTCCACCTAAATTTTCGTTTTTAAATTACATTTAAAATTGGGTAACAGGACTAAAAAATCACTTTGTATAAAACTTGCTTAAATAGAGACATACTTTTTTTCAGATATAAGAATATGAATAAATTAAAAAAATATATTCATACTCCAGAATAAAATGTTTATATCACAATAATAGGGAGGGGTTAGTAGGGCGTGGTTAACCCCTCCCTGACGATTTGAGGCAGGCGTTGATCACAAAAGAACCAACCGGCGAGGCAAACTGGAGGCTCGTTTTAGTTCGAAGGGGACTCCCCCTGAGCTGAGCTTTACTTCATTTTATGTGCGGATCAGGATAGTGGGGGGGGGGGGGAAGAAAAAGGTTTCGTATTACATTTATAATACGATAAGTAACTGTAATTATCACTTATACTAAATGTTATATTTAAAAAGATATGAATTTTTAATTATACTCCCTTTTTACCAAAATAATTTTATCTAATCATTAAAATAAATGCATTTTTAATGAATTAATTCCACAATATTAAAAATATATAACGTTAAAAAACAATAGGGACCCCAAGAAACAAAAAAAAAGGTGGAGGTAATGCTCGTACGAAGTATGTACGTGTATTTATGTGTTTAAAGCTTAATAATTACTGATTGGATGAACAAATCTTAATGAAATCTTGTTCAGAGATTCGTATATATGGGGCAATTTGTCGGTGATGTTTTGGAGTCAATACTGCAGGAGGTGGGATAACTTTTTTTGAGTCAATTCTCTCAAAATCTTTCAAACCCAGTCAACATTAAACTCATTAAGTTTTACTATTTAAAAAAAAAAAAATGTTGACCCAAATTTCCAATTTTCCAAAAAAATCTAAAAAATTTTTTTTTTTACTTATTGCATATTTTTAGTAGGTTACTCACAAATGTGGGTGGCCCTAAATCTTCCAGGCGAAAATATACGTACATGTAGTTAATTCTATAATTCTTTATAGGATCCCTACGTGGAAAAAAGCCATTTTTCGAAGAAAAATGTACGCACATTGGAGAGTTTTCAGAGGCGTATATGGCCCTGAGATCGTGCTTCGCATACAGGACTGTCTCAGCTGAGGCAGTCTTAGTTATAGCAGGAACATCACCAGTCGAGTTGCTTGCTAAAATTAGATGCGCAACTTATTCAGGTATGAAAAAAGCGAAGCGTATGACCTTTTGTTAGAGCGATGGCAGGTACGTTGGAGTGAAGCGTCCACCCGTGCGTGGACTAGACGCTTGATCAATGAGGTTAATAAGGCATGAGTCCTGGGGGAATTTGGTGAGCTCGGTTACGAGTTCACACAGTTCCTGTCAAGACCACGGCTGTTTCCGCTAATACCTCCACAAATTGAAGAGAATGGATGATAACGCGTGTCCATATTGTGCGTGGAACACGTTGTATTCCACTGTTTACGTTGGGAACCGTTGACGCATAATTACAGACACCTGGGTCCTCTCACACCAGAGAATATAGTAGAGATGCTTTACAACGAGGAAACATGGGATTCCATCTCTCGTATATTCATCCGTATTATTAGGAGTAAGGAGTCAGATGAGTCTGAGAAAGTCCTAAATATTCCAGCAGCTAGGTGAGAAATTTCGACCGAAGAGCGAGGGAGATGGACAGCCTCCTGCGGAGCCGTATTTCGTTCGCGCTTGCGTGGATGGGCTACGGTGATGATACACGAGAACTATCGAACCCCTGAGCCTAAAGACACCCCTCGGAGCTCAGAGTGCTTCATTGCGGCCCGACCTCGGTGGGGAGAAGTGGTGAGATAGTAGTTTTAGTCGGTAGGGTGCAGGTATACATACGCTCTTAACAAAATCTAGCGGAACCTGTGCGAGTCCGACAATGTCCAATTTGCGTGCGTAAATGGCATTTCTCCGACTCATCAATAAAAAAAAAAATATGTAGGAATGGTGAAGCCGATTAAAATGTAAAAATATCTATTTTTCTTTTTTTTTGTCTTCAGTCATTTGACTGGTTTGATGCAGCTCTCCAAGATTCCCTATCTAGTGCTAGTCGTTTCATTTCAGTATACCCTCTACATCCTACATCCCTAACAATTTGTTTTACATATTCCAAACGCGGCCTGCCTACACAATTTTTCCCTTCTACCTGTCCTTCCAATATTAAATCGACTATTCCAGGATGCCTTAGTCTTAGTATTTGGCCTATAAGTCTGTCTCTTCTTTTAACTATATTTTTCCAAATGCTTCTTTCTTCATCTATTTGCCGCAATACCTTTTCATTTGTCACTTTATCCACCCATCTGATTTTTAACATTCTCCTATAGCACTACATTTCTAAAGCTACTAACCTTTTCTTCTCAGATACTCCGATTGTCCAAGTTTCACTTCCATATAAAGCGACACTCCAAACATACACTTTCAAAAATCTGTTCCTGACATTTAAATTAATTTTTGATGTAAACAAATTATATTTCTGACTGAAGGCTCGTTTAGCTTGTGCTATTCGGCATTTTATATCGCTCCTGCTTCGTCCATCTTTAGTAATTCTACTTCCTAAATAACAAAATTCTTCTACAACCATAATCTTTTCTCCTCCTATTTTCACATTCAGTGGTCCATCTTTGTTATTTATACTACATTTCATTACTTTTGTTTTGTTCTTGTTTATTTTCATGCGATAGTTCTTGCGTAGGACTTCATCTATGCCGTTCAATGTTTGTTCTAAATCCTTTTTACTCTCGGATAGAATTACTATATCATCATCAAATCGTAGCATCTTTATCTTTTCACCTTGTACTGTTACTCCGAATCTAAATTGTTGTTTAACATCATTAACTGCTAGTTCCATGTAAAGATTAAAAATTTTCTTTTTAATTTTGCAAAACTTTTTTGGTTTTTTAAACTTTAAATATTATTAAAAGCTTAAATAATAAAATTTTAGTAAAAATATTACAACAAAATTTTATCATAATTCACCACCACCCAAAAAAAAGAAGAAATATTAGGTTAATTCTTTTTTTGGTAATACACATTTTAGTGGAATTTTTTTCACAATAATTACTTTTCCACTACACGAGATGTGTTCAAAAAATAACAGAACTTTTATAATTACGCGGCAACGGAGATATTTAATGACGTACGGTTGGCAGCACAAATTTTGAAGGCGAGATTTCTAAGGTTCAAATCCTAGTAAAGACAGTGACTTTTATACGGATTTGAATACTAGATCGTGGATACCGATGTTCTTTTGTGGTTGGGTTTCAATTAACCACACATCTCAGAAATGGTCGACCTGAGACAGTACAGGACTACACTTCATTTACACTCGTACATATCATCCTCTAAATTAATACCTAATTGTAATTCCCGGAGACTAAACAGGGGAAAAAAATGATACAAACATATTAAAGAAGAACTGGAAAGAGAGAAAACGGTCTAAGAATAAATAACTGAAGATTAGAACATAACCCTAAAACGCCTAAAATCGAAAAATTTTTTTTTATTATTTCCAGAAAAATTAAAACTTAAGTCTGATTTATCGGAGAACAGCACTAAATCAAACAAATAAATAACAAAAACAACGTAAAAATTAAAAGTAATAAAATTATAAATTCTAAACGTACTAAGTAATACGTGACCGCGCAGCCTTAACAATTCATAAATTATTTTACAAATTACAATATCGCTTAACCTTACACAACAGTAACATTTAACATTGACAATGACAACTCGGGATAACGAAAAATAAATAAATAAGAAACTAATATTAACGTTCGAATAACTTTACCACACGTCATCAGAATTGTGTAAAAATAATAAAAATTAAAAAAAAACACGACTGTCAAAAAATAAATAAATAGAACTAAAAAAAAAGAAGAAAATAAGGTATAGAAATAAAGGAGTAAACATTGTTACGCAGAATTTAATAAAATAAAATAATGAATGATCAATCAACTTTCAGACAGTTTTAATTTGTTTAAATATATTTTTCATGTTGTAAAAACAGCAGATATTTAAGTCTAACGTATAAATTCTCACAAGGACATATACATCAGCAAGAAAATTCTGGGAAAATTTAAACAAAATTCCCTTTGATTTTCCATCGGGGCTATGTTCAAACTAAAGCAAGAAGCAATTCTGGTCCCAACGTGGAATAAACAATGAAAAAAAAAATCCCCACTACCGAAAGATCCTTCAACATTTGCCTAAGTTACAACATAAAATGTCAAAATACTGGTGGCACTGGATATGCTTCACGACCTTGTGCAAGCCTAGAAATAATTGCATTTTAGAAACCAAACAATTCGTTCAAAGATTTAGAAAAGTTCCTCGAACTCGACCAGAAAAGTTTCCGTTACGCTAGAAATACCCAGAAAATATTTACGAATGTATCTAAAAAAAAAAAAAAATTGAAGTACTAAAATTGAAAAACTGAAGAGTTATCGAATCAGATTACTTCACGTAACAAGTGATTTTTACAAAAGCTAATGGAATTTTGTGGGAGATTTCCTAATGATCATTTATTTAAGTTATCTGAAAAGTTTTAAGCCTACCATAGAAAGACGTACTTTTTTCTATCAAGTATAGTTTTATTTCTCAACAAATTTTCCTTTCAAGTACATACACTTTTACCAGCAATGCTCTAACCTGTTTAACCCTTCCAAATACAGAATGTCCCATATAAAACGCAACCAATCAATCACTCATCCATGAAATTTCAAATGTCAAGCTTACTCCCCTACTCGTTACTGAAATGGACTCGTCCAACATCTGAACATCTCGGCGACGCAGTAGAACACTACCGATAGTAACAACAATGCGATCATAACGTTCAGTGTATTGTTAGAGACAAGATGGTGTTTTCGCTAGATGAACGTGTTTTCATTGTCGAGTAGTACTTCAGTACGAAATCAGCGGTTGCAGTGAAAGATCTGTTTCGCCATAAGTACCCAGATAAACCGGCTCCTAACAAAACATCAGTATTAACGTTAGTCGCAAAATTTAGAGAGACCGGTTCTGTTAATAACAAGGAACACAAAAGATCTGCGTCGGTGTTGAATACAGATACAGTCACTGAAATCAAAGACCGATTACTCGCCTCGCCAAATAAATCGATCAGACGATTGTCTGCTGAAATTAATTTGTCTAAATCGACCGTTCATCGGGCGACCAAACAATTACAATTACGATCTTATCGCATTCAAACGGTTCATCGACTTCTTGAGCCCGACAAAGAAAAACGGCTCCAATCAACGGTTCCGTCGATTTCTGCGTGAGGGAATTAACGTTATGGATTCGTTATTTTTCACAGATGAAGCACGGTTTCATTTGGATGGCTACGTAAACATGCCAAAACAGTAGAATTTGGAGCGCTGAAAATCCCCACGTTGATCACGAAAAACAATTACACCCGCAGAAGTCGGGCGTGTGGTGCGCGATATCGCGGAAGAAATCCTATTTTTTTCGAGTACACCATTAATGCAGAACGATATCAGGATATTTTATTTCGGTTCATCGCACTCTTGGAAGAGGAAGAAAGACACTGCCGGATACAACATGACGGTGCGATATCGCACTACGCAGGTTCACCTTCTGATTTCGTCGAGGAATTCTTCGGTAATCGTGTTATCGGTCGAGGCTTGTGGCCACCAAGATCTCCAGATTTGACTGCGGCGGATTTTTTTCTACGGGGTTACCTCAAAGAAAAAGCCTACAGCAACAAACCAGGAACACTTGAACAATTGAAAGTCAATATTTAACAAACTGTATTAAATATCCAGCCACAAACTTTGAAAAAAGTTGCAAGAAACGCTGTAAAAAGAATTGAAGCTTGTATTCAAGAAGATGGCGGCCACTTTCAACATTTACTCTAAATGTAAGGTAATGGATGGTAATAATAAAAATTACATTTACATTTACACATGCCTTTTTATTATTTCAATACCTACCAATATAAGGTTGGGTTGCGTTTTATATGGGATACCTGTATATTCCTTCAGAATATTATTACGACTAGACGGACAGTCATGACTGCTTTTACATTTTAACTATGATTTTTTAAACTTTTGACTTTAAATGGATTAATTTTAACTCCTGATGATGGCTTCCAAGTAAACCGAAAGATCTAAAGAACAAAACAACGTGCTAATAAGGTGGATTATATTAATTGTTAATTTATTTAACACATCAGCGGTACCGTGATACAGAAATTGATTTTTTTTTAATTTCAAAAGTAAAAAAACAATTTTAATTGTAATGTCATAATTAACATTTTTTATAAAACAATGTATTACCGCTTTCATCTTTCATGAATACAATTATTAATTCCAATGAAAACGATTTAACTGTATACCACAGAATAACGTTCAAATAATAAAGGAACAACCTAAAATAAATATAATGCTGAATAGAATTTCTGAGAGTAAAAGTTTTTTTTTTTTTTAATTATTTATCTAAAAAAAAAGCAATATAAAAAAGAACGAAAACTAAAAAAAAGAAAGAAAAACAAAGGGAGGAGAAAATATGAACAAAAGAGGACGTCGCACAAAGAAAAGATACACAAACCATAAAATGAAGAATAAATTTTACACAATTTATGCATACACGAAGTAAAACTATCATTATTATTTTTTTTTTTACCTTTAAAAAGCGTACTTTAAAGTAAATAGCTAACGTACATATAGCAAAGCGATTGTATAAATATACAGGACTTACAAACTTAAATAAATAACGACAACTGACGGTGTATCATGAAAACACAAGGGAGTTCATACAATTTTACCCGTCCGACGTACAAATACACAAAGTTTATCCAGGCGTGACATCATTTATTCAAACACGTACAGTAAAAATATTTTGTAAAATATCCCACTGTATTATACCTTCCGGTCTTTCATTAAAAAAAATTAATAATAATAAATGTAAACCCGATCTCCGTGGCAGCATAAAAGCCTTTCATCCGGAGGTCAAAGGTTCGAATCTCGGTCACGCATGAAATTTTTTTATAACAAAATTCTACTGGGTTAAGAGCACTCGTTACCGGTAAAAAAAAACTGTTTTTTTCGAATTTCTTCCGTTTATTTTTCAATATTTTCTAAGTCAATTGATATAAGATTCATAACTGTATGAGGGCGTTTCGGAAAATATGCGGCCTAGCTACTTCTTTTTTTCTTTTTTCTGTTTAACCTCCGTAAATTACCGTTTAGGTATTAGGATGATATGTATGAGTGTAAATGAAATGTAGTCTTGTACATTCTCAGTTCGACCATTCCTGAGATGTGTGGTTAATTGAAACCCAACCACCGAAGAACTACGGTATCCACGATCTAGTATTCAAATCCGTATAAAACTGGCTTTACTAGGACTTGAACGCTGGAACTCTCGACTTCCAAATCAGCTGATTTGAGAAGACGCGTTTACCACTAGACCAACCCGGTGGGTTCATACAAAGCTACTAATAGATCCGAACGGTATACCCTGCGGCTTGGTCTAATGGTGAAGGCGTCTTCCCGAATCAGCTGATTTGGAAGTCGAAAGGTCCAGCGTTCAAGTCCTAGTAAAGTCAGTTATTTTTACACGGATTTGAATACTAGATCGTGGATACCGGTGTTCGGGTTTCAATTAACCATACATCTCAGAAATGGTCGAACTGAAACTGTACAAGGCTACACTTCATTTACACTCATACATATCATTTTCATTCATCCTCTGAAGTATTATCTAAATGGTAATTACCGGAGGCTAAACAGGAAAAAGAAAGAAGATCCAAACGGCGATTTGTAATTAATGTAATATCCGTTGGCATACTAAACAGTTTCCAACATGTCTTCTCAGTTAATTAATAGGTAAAATGGATAAAATCGAAATTCGTGCAGTAATAAAATATTTCGTCGTGAAAGGTTTACACTCGACGGATATAAAAAACCCTTTCGGCACGCCAGAAGGTGGCGGTACATTTCAACAATGCTATATAGAGGATTAAAAAGATTTCCACTTTAAACTTAAGAAAAACTTCAAATATACTCAATACGACAATGGTTGCATGTTTAGCATACGACAAGCCCCATCTTCTTACAATTTGGTCATACCTTACCGTAAGGGTTGGTCATATCAAACATTGTTTCAGATAAAAGTTTTAGGTAATGTTTAGAGGACTAACGACCACTTTAATTCGATAGTGTGCCTATTAAGGGAGATATGATTTTTTTCAAAAGTCTTCAAAAGCACAATTCCAGTGTGGTGTCCACCACAATTCAATTGTGTAACTGTCTACTTTATTAAAGAATTGGGGGATCGTACCTCATTTTCAAATGAAGTGCAGCTAAAAAAATGTTATATGTAATTTAATAGGCGTACAAGGAAGTCATGTAGTATCCACACGACATCACAAGCCTTCGACTTCCAATTGATGACACACACGTACAGAAAATCAGTAATCTGGTGCATTAAAATCGCCGATCGACTGTCAGAGAACTTACAGGAAGGGTTAGCATCTCGATTGGATCATACCGTGACATTTTGACTGAAAAACTGAACATTCATCGAGTCGCAGCAAAGTTTGTTCCTCGTTTGATGACCGAAAAGCAGAAGGAACATCAACTAGACAATTGCCAGTAATTCCATGAACAAGCCGATGAGAATGAAACATTCATGCAAAGGATCGTAACGGGAGACGAAAGCTGGGATTACGGCTACGACATCCGAGACAAAACTCCAATCATCAAAAAATCTCACATTACAAAAATCGCTGTTACCATTTAAACAACAATAACACAAAAACTAAACGGGATAACAGCACTCCAAGAACATGTGGTTACAGAAGAGGTTATGCGGAACACAATGCTACCAACCGCACGTCACTAAATATTTCCTTTGGCGCGTAATTACAAAAGTTGGGTTATTTTTTGAACAGTATATGTTTTTCGTTCTTTGACTTAAAATATTTTACAAGAATTATCTGAAAAAAATATTTAAAACAAAAGGAGATAGAGCAAAAAAAAACATATATTTTAATTTTAAGAGATGGAAAAATTGTTTGATTTATATATATGTATACATTCTAGGTAACAAATTTGCTTTAATAAAATACCTAGGAAGAAAATCAAAATTGCGTTTTCAAGATATCTCACAACCCCTTAAGCAAATTTTGAAAAAAACAAATAAAACAATTAATTCTCCATATACAGAAATATTTGAGCCAAATTTTTAAGTAAATCGGTTCAGTCAACCCTGAGAATATAAGGCCAAAAGCAATTCGACATAAATGTTTTTTTTTCTAGATGAACTAGTTGAACCCTAAAACAAACGTAAAGATTTGAAAAAAAAAAGAAACTAGTTACAAAATTTTTCAATCAACACCATACTTAACACTTTAATATACCTATAGCTATATTAGCGGCGGTGGGGATCAATAATTTAAAATTCTGATATTGATTTGAAGCCAGACCTTTATGATTCATAACATTATTATACCACTATACTAAAATCTCAACAAAAATATTCGTTATAATATAAAACAACTAATGAAGATAATAAGTGAATGTAAGTACATTAGAATGATTCACTTTTAAGAGAGAAAAAAGCTACAGACAAGAAAAAAACATTAACAAAACGACCTTGTAAATACAAGAACACAATATATATATATATAAAATATTAATAATCTATTGTCTCATTACTGCAATGCTGTTGTAAACTTCACACAAAAATTCATACCACGGAACAAATAGAAGTAAAAAAAATTTCATAACATTTAACGAGACGAGACGTACACAGGTTCAAAAATCTTATAAACTCTTATATATTAAAAAAAAATTAATACGCATTTTTTTTATATACAAATAGAAAATCAGAAAAAAATTGTATCTGTAGTGCATTCTTTTATATACGGGGAACTGACATATCCATCCATAATCAAATTAAATACAAGACAAATGCGTATTTTTAAATAAAGAAATACTAATGATTGAAATACAGTGGTCGATTAACCGAAATGACCTTCACAAGGACGAATCCGAATTAGAAAATTAAAAAAAAAACCCTTTCGGCACGCCGGAAGGTGGAGGTAGATTTCACCGGTAATAAGTAGGGGATAAAAGAGATTTCCATCTTAAAGTTAAGAAAAAGTTCAAATTTAATCAATACGACAATGGTTGCATGTGAAAAAAGTTTCACATGTTTAGCATAAGACAACCCCTACTTCTTACAATTCCATCAATATTTTGATCATCCCTTGCCGTAAAAGTTGGTCATATCAAAAATTATTACAGACAAAAGTTTTACGTAATGTTTAAAGAACTAATGACCACTTTAAACCGATTCGATGCTGTACGTAATAAGTCCTAAAATCTTAACTAGAATTCTATACAGAAGAATTGAGAGGAGAGTGGAAGAAGTGTTAGGAGAAGACCAATTTGGTTTCAGGAAAAGTATAGGGACACGGGAAGCAATTTTAGGCCTCAGATTAATAGTAGAAGGAAGATTAAAGAAAAACAAATCGACATACTTGGCGTTTATAGACCTAGAAAAGGCATTCGATAACGTAGACTGGAATAAAATGTTCAGCATTTAAAAAAAATTAGGGTTCAAATACAGAGATAGAAGAACAATTGCTAACATGTACAGGAACCAAACAGCAACAGTAATAATTGAAGAACATAAGAAAGAAGCCGTAATAAGAAAGGGAGTCCGACAAGGATGTTCCCTATCTCCGTTACTTTTTAATCATTATATGGAACTAGCAGTTAATGATGTTAAAGAACAATTTAGATTCGGAGTAACAGTACAAGGTAAAAAGATAAAGATGCTACGATTTGATGATGATATAGTAATTCTGGCTGAGAGGAAGAAAGATTTAGGAGAAACAATGAATGGCATGGATGAAGTCCTTCGCAAGAACTTCCGTGTGAAAATAAACAAGAACAAAACGAAAGTAATGAAATGTAGTAGAAATAAAGAAAATGGACCACTGAATATAAAAATAGGAAGAGAAAAGATTATGGAGGTAGAAGAATTTTGTTATTTGGGAAGTAGAATTACTAAAGATGGACGAAGCAGGAACGATATAAAATGCCGAATAGCACAAACGAAGCAAGCCTTCAGTCAGAAATATAATTTGTTTATATCAAAAATTAATTTAAATATCAGGAAAAGATTTTTGAAAGTATATGTTAGGAGCGTAGCTTTATATGGAAGTGATATTTGGACGATCGGAGTATCTGAGAAGAAAAGATTAGAAGCTTTTGAAATGCGGTGCTATAGGAGAATGTTAAAAATCAGATGGGTGGATAAAGTCACAAATGAAGAGGTACTGCGACAAATAGATGAAGAAAGAAGCATTTGGAAAAATATAGTTAAAAGAAGAGACAGACTTATAGGCCACATACTAAGGCATACTGGAATAGTCGCTTTAATATTGGAAGGACAGGTAGAAGGAAAAAATTGTATAGGCAGGCCACGTTTGGAATATGTAAAACAAATTGTTAGGGATGTAGGATGTAGGGAGTGTACTGAAATGAAACGATTAGCACTAGATATGGAATCTTGGAGAGCTGCATCAAACCAGTCAAATGACTGAAGACAAAAAAAAAATTTTAAACACCCAAGGCTATTATTAAAAGTGAGGGAACTGGCGTTATGGTGAGTGACTTTATATGGGAATAGATATATAACTTATCTTGCGCTAAAGGGAGGGGATATAGATTTTATCAGGCGCAAAAATAATTTGATTACAATATTAATAATCATTTAAATTTTAAATTGATTTATCATTATTTTAATAAAGGGAAAATATATCTTGTATAAACATAATTGCAGTTTGACAGTTTTCTTCAATAAACAATAATCAGTCAACAGAAAATCAATCAACAATCATCATTAGCAAAGTTTTATATTTCAATGATTGATCATAACCTCTTTGATATGATCACACTGGGAATGAATAAAAAAAATAATAAACAATATTTTTCTCTCTCAGAAATTAAAATCTGGGCTTGATGAAAGAAAGTAGTTTATTATGGACTGATAAATTTGTTACGAATAATATTCAATACTTTTAAAACAAGATCATCATCTGAACCAGAGGTAGTCAACCTGGTCCCTACCGCCCACTAGTGGATGTTCCAGCTTACATGGTGAGCGACAAGGGTTTTGTTCAATACTATATAACTTTCCTTTTTCTTTTAATTTAATTGACATTTTAAAAAATTTTCATAGCTTTATTTAAAAACTATTTCATAAAATTCCCTGTGACAATTAAAATTTCAAAAAATATACTATCTGTATCACCTACGCATAAGTTTAGTTCATGTTACATAAATGAAACTAAATAACCCACTGGGTTGGTCTAGTGGTGAACACAAATCAGCTGATTTGGAAGTCGAGAGTTCCAGAGTTGAAGTCCTAGTAAAGGCAGTTACTTTTACACGGATTGGAATACTAGATCGTGGATACTGGTGTTCTTTGGTGGTTTGGATTTCAATTAACTACACATCTCCTCAGGAATGATCGAAATGAGACTGTACAAGATTACACTCATACATATCATCCTATCAAGTAATATCTGAACGGTAATTCCCAGAGGCTAAACAGGAAAAAAATAATAGTAAAACTAAATGACGCTATAGTGCAACCACAAACAAAAGAGGTTCGTCGGTGAAAAGAGCCTCGTCCCAGAATAGCTCGTTCATCTGTCAGTATAAGTATTTGCTAAGTAATTATTATTATATGCTTTAACTTGCTGTAATTCTGCTTTATAAATTTTATAAAGTTATTTTCCTACTTTATAAATCAAAATTACTGTGGAACTGGTGGGCGGTTAGAAAATTTTACTACTAACAGAGACACAAAAGTGGGTGGTACATATAAAAAGGTTGACTATCACTTATCTAAACGATACTTTTCAGTATTTTTTTTTTGATTACAAAAGGAAACCATTAGACACACAGTACAATGTAAAAATAACAAAAACATTCAAATAACAAACTTTTAAATACGCATTTAACGACAGTTCCCAATTAATTTACATTCATGTTAAGTACCAAAATTAAAAATGTTAGACAACCTGACATTAGATATAAATTACTAATAAAAGTGACATAGTATAAAGAATAAAAATCATGAAATGCCAGGCCTGGAAAATGAAGTAGTTCTCTACAGCCTTCTTCAATTAAAACATAGTTGCACTTCGGCATATCAAACCCACCAAAAATCAGATGATGATATAAGAAACCTTTATTCTTTCAAGCTAAATAGAATTAATATATAATGAACATCAATACCCTCTCAGTAACAACAATACAGACCAATCAAGACGTCTTCACGGATAATATTCATAAAAAAGACTGGGTGCAAAGCAGTAATTAACATACTCAACATTTTTAAGAAGGATTTACATCTTTGTACTGCTCAATAAAGGAAATTACTTATTTACAAACCGATAACTGATAAATCATACAAATTTTAAAAGAAATCTACAGACTGATAATTACAGCAAAATAAATCAAATAATCAAGTTTTTGAGCCATCTTAATATTCATGGAGAAATTATTAAATGAAAATATTTGTAATGACTGAAAAATATGTATGAAGCAGAAACAAATTTTTTAATAAAAATTTTTTTATACCACTTATAAATTTCATCCCAGTACCAATCGTAAGTTTATGATCCGATTTTAATTCATCTTCTGTTTTGACCCAAATTTAACTATATACCAAGTTTATAGAAAAATATTTCTTTAACAATATGATTCGTCAAAACTCCAAAAGTTTTAGGAAAAATTAAAGTATTGTAATTAAAACAACAATACAGATTAGTGGTAAGGATAAATAAAAGCATAGAAAAAGGCATAAAAAAAATTACAGATATTTGGGGGGCTAGGTTGACAGTATTGAAAATGCGTAACATTAATAAAAGAAAGAGTAACTTAATCAAATACTATGTATTGAGTGTCATGTGCATAAGTGAACCACGGACTATGAAGATGGATAGGTACCGGATTGAGGCTTTAGAGATGAAGATATGGAAGATGGATAAATTGAGTAATCAGAGAGCAATCAATAAAAATAAAAAAGAAAGAGCATTTTTATGCAGAAAGAACAAAAAAGAAAACGAAATCTATTAAGGATATGTAGTTGTAGGAACTAGAATATTGAAAACCGCATCAAAAGGATCAATAGAAGGAAGATAGAAGCCAAGAAGAAGGATGAGTTAATACATGATATGAAGATTGGAAACTATAAACGAAGAAAGCAGAAGGTTTAGAACAGAACTGAATGGAGACAGAAGTGGTGTTAACAGACATGCCATCCGGCAAAAATACCAAAAGACGATGTTGACAACAGATCTTCAAAACATCTTTCAGTGCTTTTATCACACTGGTGTAGGTTTAATTTTTGTTTTAGTCAGAATAAATATATAAAAATCCGAAAGTCACTGAAATATCTAGATTTATTTAGGTGTATTTCAAATATAGCGGATCCCCAGCAGCTGTATTACACCAAAACTTTGCCACGCCAGGATGTGTTATTAATTACTACACCAAACAACAAATCTTTGCTTGTAACGGGGAAGGCAGAACCTAAGTAACCAATAATATTTATATAAAAAAACAGGTAAATAGTTATTTTGAAATTATTCAAAACTGGTTAACTCCAGGGGTAAATTATTTTTTAAAAACCCCAGTTAATGATCAGTTGTACATTAACCATCATCATTAACTCTAAAAGATTGGCAGATCAACAATTATGTCATGACTTACAATAATAATCAATATTTCAATAGATAATTTACATTTAATTCTTTCAGTTTGAGTATCTAACAAGAACTTACATTCAGTTATTTTCTTTATATATGCAGCCAATTCTCAATTTTATAATTTTACAAATTGTTATAACAACTGGAAATCGGCTGGCTGCTTTAATATGGGTCAACATGTTGCAGATATTATGCAATTATTTTATGGATATTTATTTATATAAAAACAGAATTAAAATGCTGTTGTTTTAAACAATATATTGATTTTGCACTATATATATATATATATATATATATATATATATATATATATTGGTTTACATATATATATATATATATTATTTCAACTTTAATATATTGAAGAAAAAGATTCACCAATTTTTCCATTTTTTTTTTTAAATCCACTAGAACAGTTTTTTTTTCAATATAATAAATGATTTTCCATTACTTTTCAAATGTACAAACAAAACAAAATAATGTGCAATATGATGCAATTTTAATTGAAGGATTAATTCTTTTAAAAAGTAATGTAAAAATGACCAGTTACGTTATACGGTAGCTGGCTACCACATAAAGAAAAAACTAGGTTTAGAAATTATGTACAAACAGAAAAAAAAACTTATTTAACATTCATAAACCCTTTATTATGATTCTCTCTTAATTTTTGAATTGTTCAAAATGTCTAATCTTTAAAAAAGAACCAGTACAAAAAAAAATCTCAGATTCATCCATCATTTAAACTCACACTGGGGGAAAGGAATTTTAAATTCAGCTAGCTTTTTATCAGAAGTTACAGGATTGATGTTCACTACTACAACAATCACAAAAATTTGTTTGATTAATAAAAAACTTGGTTTTTTAAAAATCATTTCAATTGTACAATGGACATCATATTGAGCTTCCATGAGCATCATAAAGGAAGTGACTATGTGATTACTTTCAAACGAAAGTCAAAGAAACGGCTTTACAAAACAAGTTTACATTCAAATGAATTTTTGTAAATAAATAATTATGTAATATTTATATATAATCAGTATATCATATGAACACACCTTTCTTTCTTTTCTGTTTAGCCTTCAGAACCACCATAAGGTATAACTTCAGAGGATAATACGTATGAATGTAAATGAAGTGTAATCTTGTATAGTCTCAGATCGATCATTTCTGAGATATGCGGTTAATTGAAACCGCACCATCAAAGAAAAATGGTATCCACGATTCAAATCGAAATAAGAGTAACTGCCTTTTACTAGGATTTAAACCTTACAACTCTTGACTTCGAAATCAGCTGATTTACGATGACAAGTTTATCAGTAGACCAACCCGGTGGGTAACAGACCTGTAAGTATTCTACATACTTAAATGTATATCAGTAAGTAGCATTTAATGAACAAAACTCTGTAACAGACAATGAACGAAAATAACTTGAAGTTTAGCAGTTTATGTATGGTAAAAGAATACCATAAAGTTTTATTTTTTAATCTGTAATACATTAATATTCATAACACTCATTTATGCGT
Organism: Lycorma delicatula; assembly: GCF_047948215.1. NCBI lineage: Eukaryota > Metazoa > Arthropoda > Insecta > Hemiptera > Fulgoridae > Lycorma > Lycorma delicatula. Next base: position 21,069,008 of record NC_134467.1, read on the forward strand.
TATCTTTTCTAAACTATTTATGATATATAATTACTGATAACTCATTTTCCGTTGTGGCAAAGTAAATATAGAAATTTATAATTGTTGAACAGATTAGGTAAAGTGTTATAATATTTAGAAATGATATTTAAACAGATCTATTACTAAATACATTTTAAAAAAGAAGTCTGGCTGCTAAATTTGCAATATGAGGAAATTTTCTCATTAAAACACCTAGAATTTTAACACAATATATTATACAAGTATAGGAGGGGGATGTACGTCCAAGAAAATCAAAAGATTTTATCCCCACCCAAAAAAAAAAAAGTTTGCATTTACCTAAAAATACTCCAAACTTCATTCTGCGCTTGGAAATTAATAATGAGCTCACACATACCTTTGCATTACTTATTTATTTTATAAATTTATCGGATTGCAAAAATTGAAACTTAAAAAGTTAATGAAAATCGTTGATTACATGGAGTGGTTTAAAAAAGCATGCAATCGGCACAAAAATACTAAAATGAATTTGGTGTAGGGAGAAGGGATCAGTGGAAAGACCAGACGTTAAGGGTTACAAGTATAACAAAATATTTAACCAGGGACAAAAATAAGACAAAATCAGTAATTTCAGTTTCACAATATTTATTCAAAATTACATATTCAACTTAGGTGGGAGGGGGAGATAAAGTACATATAATGGATGATATTAAAGTAGATTTTATAAGAATAACACTTAAAACAGGGAGAATAGCATATTTCAGAGACAAAATTATGTAACAATAAACATAAAGAAGATCAATGATAGATTAATAACTGAATTAAGTGGACAGGTAAATTAATAAAATCGGATTGAATACGTTAAAGAAGGATATCGATTGATTTATTATTATGTAATATTATTTACTGCTCTTTAGGGGTCAAAATATTTATTTTTATTATTTATATACACAGCTTTTTATATTGATAAAAATTTTGTCTGTAATTATTATTTATGCTTCAACTTCAGTTATTTGTGTCTCACTTTATTCTATTTTAAGAATAAATTTACAACAGCTTAGGTAGTTGAATGATGTATTTTGTAAAATTATATACTCATATAAAATTTAATGTTGAAAAATAAATGAGCAATAATAAATAAAAAAAATATATATACTCACAACAGTTAGCGGATAATCAATGGACATATAAAATTTATAATCAACCTATTAGTATTGGTAGAAACAATAATAGAATGTACTTTTAAATATATATTCCAAGGAATTTCTATAAATTTTATGGTACTTACGTATTAACACCACCTACAGCTCTATTTAAAAACAAAGTAGTCAATCGGATTTCGGTGGAAAATGAGCCAATATAGAGTTTAACATAGATTCAAAACAAGTCTCTTTACTTAATTTTAATAAATGGTTATTTATATTTATTTATTTTATAAATATAATTTAACCAAACTTAACCTATGCTCACTTCGTTCGCTAACCTTGACTAATTAACAGGAGTGTTTTGATTAAATAATAAATAATTGCAATAATTACTGAATTTATTAAATAAATACTCAAAAAATTACGGTGTTAATTAGACAAAGTTAGCGAGCGAAGCGAGCATAGGTTAAGTTTGGTTAAATTATATTTATAAAATAAATAAATAAAAATAACCATTTATTAATATTAATATAAAGAGGCTGTTCATTTTCCACCGAAATCCGATTGACTACTTTGTTTTTAAATAAACCTGTAGCTGTGGTGGCGTTAATACGTAAGTGCCAATTTTATACTTCTGATGATGTATATATAAATATATTGGTATATATTCTACTACTATATCTACCAATACCAAATAGTTGAAACTGGATTTTACGTTACCGAAGATTACTGTCAACTGGATATTCACCAAAAAAAGGCTTACAAAACGAATGAAAGATAAAACCAAATTTGCGCATTTTTCTATATACCGAAGGGATGTATTTGCAGTGTTTTGTCCACCAGTACTAGATTAACCCTCTACCAAGCTCAACACAAAATTTTAATTACGAACCCCATTTATATAAGTTACAGACAACTTCAAACATAAATTGAAGGGTAGACAAGAAATCCCATTTTTGGGATCACAAAAAAAAAGCTGACAACACAGTGTAGGACTTTCCTGTCATGCGGCTTTTTTCTGATGCACAGCTTTCATACACAACTTAATTAAAAATATTTTTTATACAGTTGTACGTCAGTATAACAATAATACTCCTTGTGGTGACAGAGGGTACTATTGACGCAGTATACCCATTTAGCCACTAGTTCAGAGCATTTTTTGGGTAGGAGGTGTGATTTTGAAAAGGTTTTTTTGCAAATATTATTAGTACTTATGTATTAACGCCACCGCAGCTACAGCTTTATTTAAAAACAAAGTAGTCAATCGGATTTCGGTGGAAAATGGGCTGAGTTTAACATAAATAAATAAATATTTATTTTATAAATATAATTAACCAAACTTAACCTACGCTTGCTTCGCTCCTAACCTTGACTAATTAACACCGTAATTTTTTGAGTATTTATTCAATAAATTCAGTAATTATTGCAATTATTTATTATTTAAATAATCAAAACACTCCTGTTAATTAGTCAAGGTTAGCGAGCGAAGCGAGCGTAGGTTAAGTTTGGTTAAATTATATTTATAAAATAAATAAATATAAATAATTTATTAAAATTAATAAAGAGATTGTTTTGAATCTATGTTAAACTCTATATCGGCCCATTTTCCATCGAAATCCGATTGACTACTTTGTTTTTTAAATAAAGCTGTAGTTGCGGTGGCGTTAATACGTAAGTACCATATTATTTTTTAATTGTTAACAAATGTGCCAAGAAAAATAAGACCTTAATTAGCCAAAATCTCAAGATACTGTGGGTGACCTTGCTCTATAGCCTCACCCCTTGACCACAGATTGAAAATTTAATGGCATCAATGCCCTATATACAGAAGTAATCTGACCAAACTTGGTCAAAATTAGTCAAGTAGTTTTTGGGATATAACATGAGACAATGAACATATACATATATACGAACATTTATAAAATTTCTATCTGGTTTTTTGGATTCCTTAGATGTTAAAATGTAAGATCCAATGAAAACCGCATATGCCCAAATTAGACAATTACAATACTTTCTCTTCTAAAGGTATAGGCGCTAGAAGGGAAAGTAAAAACAAAAAGACCGCCTTCTCATATTTTTATTTGATTTTAAAAAATAATTATTTTTTCCATTTTTTAAATTTTAAAGGTATTACTTATTTTTTATCTTTTTAAAAAATACACTAATTTAAAATACAATAATTTCAATGGCACTAATCCAATTTTATTACTTCGTCAATTATTATGAGTACATCCATTTGTATTATTTAAAAGTAATAACATATTGTTCTATATTATTAAAGATAAAATTTAAAAAAAATCATTTTTATTTATTCCTCTACTAAAGCCAGGCCCCTCCGAATTACAGGCCCTAGACATTTGCCTCATTTGTCTATTAGTAATCCAGCCTCCTTGTCAACTGTCAAATAATATAATAAAATAATCTTTATCTGTCCTTTTATTTAACAACATTATTACCCCATCTTATTTATTTACAATTTCTACTTATTTACTATTCTATCTATCGGTTACTGGTATATCCATATTAAATATAAATAAATATAAATATATAAATTATGTTATTAACATTAAACTAATTTGAAAACTATTTTTCTTTATTTACTTTTTTTTATTAAACCGCATTAATTAAAACATATAATTGTTGGCGTAATCCTTTATAAACAGTTTATATTTAGGCTAAATGTTCAATTTTTAAAAATAATTACATTACTATGCGAGTTATTTACTAAAAATAATAGATACATCATCAATAAACAGTCCTTGCATATACAGACAATTTCCTTATTTGCTAAAAAAAAGTGAATTCACTTTTTTGAATAAATTCAAAAGTGAATTTATGGAGATCTGCAAACTCCCCCTCTATGTTGAGAACAACCCCTAAAACGATTATTTAAAATGCTTAAGTATTAAATTAAAGAAGTATCTTTATTACTTTCAGACTTTCATACAAAAATTATGTATGATACATAAAAAAACTATTTACTATATAAAAAATATTTTGCATGTCAATCTAATAACTTAAATGTTTGAAATAAAACAAAATATATTATTTAAAAATAGTAATACAAAATTAAACAATAAATGTAAAAGACAAAATAAAAAATTATCAAAATAAAATATACAGAGACTAAATTGAATAAATGATTCCAAAAGATATATATATTACTTGAAATATTGTGATCCTGATTTGAAACAGATCGAATTGTAGAGTGAACAGCTTAATTATAATATACGTATTAGAGCATAACAAATACTAACTTTTTAAAAACTCTGACATATAGTCTCTTTTTAATTTTTCTCTAAAAAAACACAGTTCAGGATTAAAACAACCTCAAGTTAATATACCAAATATTTTCACAGATTACTCACACATTTATGGATCTATAACATTTAAAAAAAATATCTCAGTTAACATTTTTTTTTTTTAAATTGAGCAATTTAGTTTAAGAGATAATAAAAATGTAACAAAAAAAAACTATCAATAAATCCCATTATCATATAAAAATAATAAACCTTTAAAGAAATACAGTTGTTTTGCATACGAATATTTTTACATGTACATAATATGTATAATATAAGACAAATTACAATTAACAAGCTGTCATCTTTCTTAAAATGAAAGTTTTTTTTTCTGAAAGAGTTAAGATTCCCTTTGTTCTTCCAAGCATGAAGTAAATAAAATAAAATTATTTATGACAATTCTGAAATAATTTAATAACCTTTCTCTAATAAAATACTTTCAGTTAACATCTTAAATAATAGCTAAATGTATTTCTACAGTAATTTTTTCAATATTTTTTATTAAAAAGATGAAATTTATTTGTAACAAGTAAAAGAGCGTATTCACTACAGAAAAACTACGTTTAAATCGGTTAAACCCATTTTTCTTACAATATTAGCGACTTTTTTAATGAAAATATGCGTATAAATATAATATGATGTTACATTTAATCATAAAACTTGTGACTAATATTTAAAATTACGTAAAACATGAAATCTATAAAAATATACATGATCAATCTAGTAAAGTATGCATCATGAGTTGGTAGTGGTGCTTCAGTTTTACTCTCATAAATTTACAATAAAATTAAGTTAAATAATAAAATACATAAATAACAATAATAACAGACTTTTAAATATAATTTATAAACACTCACCCCTATAGAAATGCAATTTTCATCGGAACCAGAAGGAAATTTGACAATGAACTTAGAACCAGCCTTTTCTTCTGAATCATTTAATGGCCTAAATCGACAGACCACTTTGATACTGTCTTCAGCCGCTATTTCACGTTCACCGGACATTTTATTTTAGATTATTTTACACCTCATTCATTAAGAAATTTATTTATTTAACAGAAATACGACACCATTGGTAAATTAAAAAAATTACTATTGTATTTTCCAAGACACATTGACAACGATCCGTCCGCAATACATTCAATATGGCTCCCGTAGTTCATTACTTTACCACTAGTACGCGCCACTATTTATAAATATCCCAGCTGAGATCGTTCGATCATAAAAGTAAAAGATTGTTATACTTCTAGATTTTTTAATAAAAAAGAAGAAAATGACGATAAGTTAAATCGGTTCGCACTTGTATCTTACGAATGTTACTTCTGTAATGCGGATATCACATCTTTTTAGGAGCAACAACTAAATACTGTATGACTCATTGTCGATTCGACAAAAGTTGTCCTCGAAAAGCCGTCGCGATGTCTGCTGTGACGTCAGATTACGCCATGCGCACCTCTTTTCATATTGATCTTTTGGTCCATACATTTGCTATCCCTACCCCTAAATGGTATATATACATTCTTTTCTTGAAATCTGCACTATTACTTTATTCTCCAAGACTTATATATAAAAACAAATTGATTAAATAAAAACAACTAAAAGTTTAATCAATCGATATCTAAAACCTAACCACGAAAGGAAGCTATTTATAATAATAATTTATTCATTTTTTATTAAACTAAGAGTACATTAACATTTACGCATCGGTTTTACCCTTTTGCTATACAATGTACGAATTTCGTGATAGATTTATAACAATAAAAAAAAATCTATGTACTTTAACAGATATAGGTCACGCACCTATCTGCATAACATAATTTTAAAAATATTACTATTAGATTAATATTCATAAATTTTTTAAGTTTTACGCATTACAAAGCCCTTAAAATACAAACAACATTAATCAATTTGTATATAAAAAATATTTGTACAGGATAAACAATTTTTTTTTTCTATAATGAAAGTTAAATATACTGGTATAATCTTAAATACGTGACACTTGTGAATTAACCAATACTTTTTTTTAAAAAAAGAAGAAATACCGTAACACAAAATGTATTCTGATAAAATATACTGTTACGTAACCAAAATCAATACCACATATACAAATTAGCTTACTTTTTTTTTTGTTTCAAAAAAATAGATCCTTTACTCTACAATCGAAATTATAAATATTTATATTATATTACACAATGAGGTTCCCTTTTTATTTAATTATTTTTATAGAATAAAATATTTAATTGTGAAGTTTTGTGGGGAATTTTCCGAACCTTTTTACATAAAATCCGGACTGAGACAAGGCGACGGACTTTCGCCTTTATTATTTTATTGTGCACTAGAATTCCAGATGCGCGAATGATTTAAAATTAATCCAAAAAAATATTCACATAGGATACAAAAGAGATAACTTAAATTTAAATCGCCTAGGATTTGCCGACGACTTAGCTTTATTAGATAATAGTATCGCGGAAGCCAGAATACAAACAACAAGTATAGAAGAACTTGCGAATAAAATTGGACTTAAAATTTCTTACGAAAAGAATAAAATGATGGCTATAGATCCTTTAGTTATTAATTCTGTGAATATTAACGGAAACAAAGTAGAACTTGTAGAAAAATTTAAATATTTTGGAGAGATAATTACTTGTAATTGTAACGAAAAACAAAATTGGACCGAAAGACTTAATAAATTATTTAAAGTGCTAAAAGTAACCAAAAATACGTACAACAAAAAATCGCTCTTGATTAACACTAAAATTAGACGTTACAAAACTGTGGTTAAACCGGTAATTACTTATGCGAGCGAGACTTTATTTAAATTAAATCAGAAAAATAGGACTGGACCTTTGCTTAAAGTTGAACGCAGGATTCTTAGAACCTGCATAAAAAAAATATATAAACACGAAAATCAGTATGGATTATCGCCTAATAAATTTCTGTACTAAAACTTGGAATCCTTAATCGATACTATGAAAAAGAAGCAAATTTCTTTCTGTGCACACTTGTTAAGATTACCGCAGGATAGGATTAATAAGAAAATTATCGATCGATTTTGGTCTTTAAAAAATCCGCCGTTATCGATTAAAGAAATTAAAGAAGACATGCAAGAATTAAATTTGACTTATGAAGATTTACTTAATAAATCCGAAAAATTAAAATTTGTTATTAAAGATCCGAATACCGACTTTAAAGTAAGAACTTTTAATTATACAAAAAGGGTTTATTCAGAAGAGGATCGTAAAGCAAGATCGTTAAGAATAACTAAATATTGGGAGAAAGTAAAAGCTAAGAACTTAAAGGCCAAAAGATCGGCAAAAAAGACTTAAATTATTCTGACTAAAGTGGTCCTTTGTAGCCTTAAAAGTAAAAAAAAAAAAAATAATAATAGATTTTTTTTGGAAAACTATACGCTAAAAATCTAATTGGAAATAGATAACAATAATTTATTTTATTTTTATAGGCCTATAATGTACCAATAAACCTATGGAACTTGATAATATTACGTAATAATATATCTTCCAAACATTCTACCTAAGGTAAATTACAAACGACAGTTCTCATGAGATTACAGATCTCTATACACATGAAAATATTATTCATTTTGACTGTTTTCTTTGCTATTGTTAAAATTTATAGGTTTTATGGAATCCGCTCTCTCTCTCTATATATATATATATCACACACACACATACACACACACACACACACATACATACACACACATATATATATATATATATATATACACACACACACACACACACCTAAATTTTATTATTTTCAAATAAATTGACAACAATAAAATAATTATTTGTAACCGTACAAAATATATTTTTTAATACGAAAATAAATAAATATTTTATAATTCTTTAAATTTTAGTTGATAATTATTTCAAAAGATAGAAGATTTAAATGTATGAACACATTCACTACTGTAGACGTCATAATGCTTAACTAGAAAACGAAAATATTAAATAAAAAAAAATATTCAAATTTTATTTAAATATAAAAACATTTGCTACGACTACAAACAAAAAAAAACAGTGTCCCCTATGAAGAAACGGAGAAACGTTCAGGACATGTTTTACTAGCAAAAATATTGAAAAAAGATTTACACGAGGGTTATTTTTTTTTTCAAGGTCCGATCGGTCGCGAAATAAAAATCCGAGCAAAAATCGGATGAACCTTTGCGCATATGTGTTGCGCAAAGTCTCTAGTATGGCCTTCAATCACGCCGCGTCACTTCGTTTAGTTCTGAACACGCAGCTAGCACGTAAACATGTCTACAACAATAGCATCTCCCGCCAAGTGTGAAGTGCTTGCGGTAATTCGATTTCTTCAGGCTGAGGGGTGTAATGCGGCTGAAATTCATCGGCGAATAAGTAATGTGTATGATGAAACTTCAATGAGTGACAGCAAAGTGTGACAATGGTGCAGAAACTTTAAAGCAGGACGTACAGATGTTCATGATGCAGGCGGACAGGGAAGGAAGCGAGTGTCAATTCCGGAATGGAGTTCTCTTGGTTGAATTCATGGAACGTGGAACGACCATCACTGCAGCCTCATACTGCGTTACTCTTCAACCTCTACGAAGGGCAATTCAGAATAAGCGGAGAGGAATGTTGTCATCAGGCATTGTCTTTCTCCATGACAATGCTCGGCCGCACACTGCAGCTGTAACAAAGAAGCTCCTGCAGCGTTTTCTTTGGGAAGTGTTTGATCACCTACCATACAGCACGCACTTGGCTCCATCCGATTTTCACCTCTTTGCTCACATTAAACGCTGGCTAGGAGGACAACATTTTTGCACAGACATCGAGCTGCATACCAGCGTAGAAACATGGCGTAAAACACAGGCGGCTTAGTTCTATGACGAGGGTATTGAAAAGTTGGTACCACGCTACGACAAATGTCTAAATCGGAGTGGCGACTATGTAGAGAAATAGTTAACTATTTAAATACTTGTTACAAATAAAAAAAATTGTATTTTCACTGTGGTTTTAATTTCGTGACCGATCGGACCTTGAAAAAAAAATAACCCACGTATGAACATAGGCCTAGAAACGCTTTCTTTACGAGTTACGTCAAGTGAAATGTTTCACCCAGTTTTCAGTTCTTCTAATAAAAGGAAGCCGTACTGTAATTTTTTGGACTCAAATTAAGGTATAAAGTTGGTGATTTCTTATGTAATTTAAGCTTGGAAAAAGGATAGGATATGTCCTGGAGCTAACTCCAGTAGTTTTTATGATATCCGACGCAAAAAACAAAATTCGGTATCGAAAAACATATTTTTTTTAGCCTTGTAGAACAAACCAACCGGGTTGTCTACTGGTCATCGCGAATCAGCTGATTTTGAAATCGAGAGTTTTAAGTTTCAAATCCTAGTAAAGGCAGTTACTTTTATACGGATTTGAATACTAGATCGTGGATACCAGTGTTCTTTGGTGTTTTTTTTTTTTTAACTCCGGGTCCACCGTAAGGCATGCTTCAGAGGATGAGATGAATGATTTGTAACGTGTATAAAAAAATACCATGCCTAACCGGGTTTTGAACCCGGGACCTCCGGATGAAAGGCCGAGATGCTACCACTCGTGCCACGGAGGCCGGCTTCTTTGGTGGTTGGGTTTCAATTAACCACACATCTCAGGAATGGTCGAACTGAGATAGTACAAGATTACGTTTCATTTTTTATTCATACATATCATCTTCATTCATCCTCTGAAGTATTTTCTGAACGGTAAAGTAATACCTGAACGATAATTTCCTGAAGATAAACTGGAAAAAGAAGAAGACTTATATATAAAATATTGTGGTTCGAAAATCTCCAAAATTATTAGATAAATTTCTTTGAAATTTAGGTATGTTGTAGTAGTGCATCTAAAGTTGTGCATGTGAAAAACTAATGAAAATTGGTTGAGTCGTTCTTTAGTTACGCTCAATTTAAAATCAAAAAAATTTGAGCGGGGAAATTTATAATCGTGGTTCGTTACCATTCTGTAAGTTTGAACGTTGATGTTTATTTTTAGAAATGTTTTAAATATTTAAATTTATATAAATTGTGTTGTGTTTTAAATATATTGTAAATATTTTATTGTGTTCTTTTTTATAATGTACTTTCAGAAGTACAAAAAGTTTGAAACGGAAGATTCTGAGGTTTAAATCCAAGGAAAAATTAGTTTCTTTTATACGCATTTGAATACTAAACATAAGATACCGGTGTACTCTGGTGGTTGAAGTTGAATTAATCAAACACAGTAATGGTCGGCCTGAGACTGTAAAAGACTACACCTCATTTACGTGTCATATCATCATTTCATTCATCATGCGGTGAGAGAGGCATCCTAGAATAGCCGCTTTAATATTGGAAGGACACGTAGAAGGAAAATTTTGTGTAGGCAGGCTACGTTTGGAATATGTAAATCAAATTGTTAGGGATGTAGGATGTAGGGGGTATACCGAAATGAAACGACTAGCGCTAGATAGGAAATCTTGGAGAGCTACATCAAACCGGTCAAATGACTAAAGACAAAAAAAAAACTATTACCGGTCCGATTTCATTTATTAACCAACAAATAATCATAAGAATAGTATTATTTTTGTAAATGTGATATGTATTACAGATAAATGAAATCGGGCCGATAAGAGTTTTGAAACATTTTTTTTTAATTTTTTGCTTATTATACGGAACGCTTAAACATTATTTATTATCTACTGGTAGACCCTATTGCTATATATATATATATATAGAGTGATTCAGGAGGATAGGGCAATACTTTAACAACTCATTCTACAGGCTAAAAATAAGAAAAAATCTCATATAAACATAGGTCCGAAAACGCTTCGTTAGCGAGTTATACAGAGTGAAAGATTTCGCCTGAGTTTCAGTGCCTCCGGGTAAATTAAGGCTTTCTGAAATTCTGGGAAGGTCAATTAAGGGGAAAATTCAATTGTTTCTTAGGTTTTTAAGCTGGTAAATCGAAAAAAATAGGTCCCAGAAATGTATCTCTGTCATCCCGTGTAAATCCCGTGTAAAACGCCAAAAATAGGGTCAAAAAACACATTTTTTTACGTTTGACGTACAATAACGTTGTTAAATTGGCAATAAATCATACGTTTTTTAATCATAAATTGTAGAGAATTTAATTATAAGAAGATTTATGTAAATAATGTCAACAGAAAATAAGTAAAATTTTAAACATGTCGACTCTTATTTTCTCTTTAGCCTCCGGAACCACCGTAAGGTATTACTTCAGAGGATGATATGTATGAATGTAAATGAAGTGTAGTCTTGTACAGTCTCAGGTCGACCATTCCTAAGATGTGAGGTTAATTGAACCCCAATTACCAAAAAACAACGGTATCCACGATCTAGTATTCAAATCCGTATAAAAGTAACTGCCTTTACTAGGAATTTAACGTTGGAACTCTCGACTTCTAAATCAGCTGTTTGTGAAGACAATTACAACCTTATCGCATTCAAACGGTTCATCGACTTCTTCAGCCCGACAAAGAAAAACGGCTACAATATTGTCAACGGTTCCGTCGATTTCTGCGTGATGGAATTAACGTTATGGATTCGTCATTTTTCACCGATGAAGCACGGTTTCATTCGGATGGCTACGTAAACAGCCAAAACAGTATAATTTGGAGCGCTGAAAATCCCCACGTATATCACGAAAAACAATTACACCCGCAGAAGTCGGGCGTGTGGTGCGCGATATCGTGGAAGAAAATAATCGGTCCTATTTTTTTCGAGTACGCCATTAATGCAGAACGATATAAGGATATTTTATTTCGGTTCATCGCACTGTTGGAAGAGGAAGACAGACACTGCTGGCTACAACATGACGGTGCGACATCGCACTACGCTGGTTCAACTTCTGATTTCGTCAAGGAATTCTTTGGTAATCGTGTTATCGGTCGAGGCTTGTGGCCACCAAGATCTCCAGATTTGACTGCGGCGGATTTTTTTCTACGGGATTACCTCAAAGAAAAAGCCTACAGCAACAAACCACGAACACTTGAACGATTGAAAGTCAATATTGAACAAGCTGCATTAAATATCCAGCCACAAACTTTGAAAAAAATTGCAAGAAACGCTGTAAAAAGAATTGAAGCTTCTATTCAAGAAGATGGCGGCCACTTCCAACATTTACTCTAAATGTAAGGTTATGGATGGTAATAACAAAAATTACATTTACATTTACACATGCCTTTTTATTATTTCAATACCTACCAGTATAAGGTTGGGTTGTGTTTTATATGGGACATATAAAAGGTAAGGTTCTGTAGAATCTAACCCAATATAACTTATGCTCGCTAACCTCGTGTAATTAATGTTAAGTATACAATTTTTTTTAATTTTATTTTTTTTTAGTTTGGTAAATATTAATGAGCAAATTATGATTCGTGAAAAAAAAATTAAAAATGTTGGCTGTAAAATTCCAAAAAATTACCATATACAGTATTTAATTACCGTATAGTTTTATTGTTAATTTCCGAATGTCTAGTTATGTGATAAATGCATAGCCTCATTAATCAATTGTTTACCGTAATACATTTATCTGTAGAAAACACTATAATGTAACATAATAAGTTTTTACATAATCTTTTTTTACTTCCTTGTACGAAGTAAAAGAAGTATTGTGATCGCGAAAAATGTAGGTTTTCAGATTTCAACAGAAATATCCATTTTGACCATTCCTGAACCCATTTTGATTAGTCTCGGTGTGACGTATTGTATGTAGGTACGTATATATCTCGCATAACTCAAAAATGATTAGCATAGGATGAAATTTTGGATTTAAGACTGTTGTAACATCTAATTGTGCATCTTCCCTTTTGATTGCAATCGACTGGACCAAAAGTGTCTAATATACTCAAAAATCCAAAAAAATTGGATTTTGAACTTTTTCTTAACTGCAGTAATAAGACGTGATGGAGAGATTTTTAACGATATATAATAAGTGGTACTTATTTTTATTGATTTCAGAGTTATAGCCAAATAAAATTTTAATTAATGAAATATTTTGATCTTACAAGGGGAAGACACATCGGTTCGAATAAGATTTCATCTCATTTTTTTATTTATTTTTTTATTATTTTATTAATAATTATTACAGACTTCGAACATACAGACGTCACGCCGAGACTAGTAAAAATGGATTCAGGTATGGTCAAAATGGATATTTTCGTTGAAATCTGAAAACCTAAATTTTTCGCGAACACAATACTTCTTTTACTTCGTATAAGGAAGTAAGAAATGGTGATTAATACAAACTCCCGAAAAACACTTACGATGTGAAGATATTCTTAAAATATTTTTCCAGATTCGTTTGCCCCGAATCTGAAAAAAATTGATTTACAAAGAAAGTGAATAATACACTATGTTAATCATATATTTCTCTAAAATACAATTCTTTCCTTCAAACGCAGACAAAAAATATTTAAAAAAATTATGTCGTGTAAAACTTAAAAAAAAAAAAATACAAAAATTCATTCTGTAAGGGGCTGTTTTAATTAAAAAACAATAAATAACAAAATAGTGTTATTTTAAATAGATTTTGTTCTAAACGATTGTTTATTTCGTGTTTTTTACTTCCTTGTACGCCGTAACGGAAATCCAGTTTAACTAGTTTCGGCGTGACATATGTTCATATGTATGTCGCATAATCAAAAACGATTAGCTGTAGGATGTTGAAATTTTGGATTTAGGACTGTTGTAACATCAAATTGTTCATTTTCCCTTTTGACTGCAATCGACTGGACCAAAAGTGTACAAAAAAGCACAAAATCCAAAAACAATTTGAATTTTTGACTTTTTCTTAACTGTAATAATAAGTCCTCATTGAGAGCTTTTCAACGATGTATAATAAGTGGTAGTTATTTTAATTGATTTCAGAGTTATAGCCAAATAAAATTTTAATTAATGAAATATTTTGATCTTACAATGGGAAGGCACATCGGTTCGAATAAGACTTCATTTCCTTTTTTTTATTTTAAATATATTGTTTTATTAATTTCTGATTGTAAAAAAATATTTACAATAAATAATAATTCAATAACAACATTTAAAAACAAAATATATATATACGAAAAAATATCAGAAGTTAGTAATGAAATAAAATTTTATGTGCTTTTAACAATGGATTTAGGACTGTTGTAACATCAAATTGTGCATTTTCCCTTTTGACTGCAATCGACTGGACCAAAAGTGTCCAAAAAAGCACAAAATCCAAAAACAATTTGAATTTTTGACGTTTTCTTAACTGCAATAATAAGTCCTCATTGAGAGCTTTTCAACGATATATAATAAGTGGTAGTTATTTTAATTTATTTCAGAGTTATAGCCAAATAAAATTTTAATTAATGAAATATTTTGATCTTACAATGGGAAGGCACATCGGTTCGAATAAGACTTCATCTCCTTTTTTTTTATTTTAAATATATTGTTTTATTAATTTCTGATTGTAAAAAAATATTTACAATAAATAATAATTCAATAACAACATTTAAAAACAAAATATATATATATACGAAAAAATATCAGAAGTTAGTAATGAAATAAAATTTTATGTGCTTTTAACAATGAGTATATTTAATTTAATAGGAGTACAAGGAAGTCATATGGTATCCACATCAAATTTTTGTTTTCAATAAAACAAAATAAAAATAAAAATTATAATAATAAAAACATCAACTGTTGATGACGACAATAAAAATTTGATTAGTTTTAAAATCTAAATGATTAACTTTAGAATAAAATGATCTGTTCAAATTGCAGTTACGATTCTTCCTTGTAGCAATGCGTCATTTTACTCCTGAGCGTGTAAACTCTCTTGGGAAAATTGATTTCGTTTATTGCAATAAAATTGAACTGAAGTGTTTTGATTTGAAGTGGCATCTTAGTAAAATGCTTAATGCTTCTTCTTCTTCTTCTTATTATTGTTATTATTATTTATTATTATTATTCGCTTCCATGCCCCACGGGGCGACTTCCCGCTCTTCTCGATGGAAGAACTGGAGGTAGTACTACGGTCGCTGAAAGGCAAAAAAGTCCCGACGTTATACCAGCCGAAGTACTCAAACTAGTGGCGCGCTGCAGGCCCCGTCTTCTACTAGACAGGTATAATGCATGTCTGAAGGCTGAGTCTTTTAGCTACAAGTGGAAGACAGGGCGTCTTGTGCTAATTCCCAAGGGAAAAGAAAACCCAGAGTCGCCGTCCTCCTACCGCTCATTGTGTTTGCTTGGCACAGCTGGGAAGGTATTGGAGAAGCTGTTAAAGAAAAGACTGGTTGCGGAGATGAATCAGGCAGGTGGCCTGTCACCTAACCAATACGGTTTCCGGCAGGGTCGGTCGACCCTAGATGCAATTCAGGAGGTTGTTGAGGCAGTGCAACAAGCAGAGGACCACAATCATTTTTCGTGACGTGGGGTCCTACTCGTTACGTTGGACGTAAAAAACGGTTTCAACTCCGCACGATGGAGCGATATGATTCGAGCCCTGGAGCATTCGTTCCATGTGCCTCAATACCTTCTCAGAATGGTGGACGCATATCTGAGGAACCGCGGTCTCATTTACGAGACCGCGTCAGGGCGGCGCAGGGGTTGATTCTCGGCCCCGTCCTTTGGAACGCCGTCTACGATGGCTTGCTGAGGCTGGAGATGCCTGAAGGATCTGCCTTGTTTGGGTACGCTGACGACGTTGCTCTACTTGTCGCAGACCGCGCCCAACTGAGGCTCAGCCGAGCCATGCACAGAGTCGGTGACTGGCTGGACGACCATGGGTTGTCTCTAGCCCTCAGCAAAACGGAGATCGTAGTTCTCACGAAGAAGCGTATCGACACCCTTCTCTCCCTGCGGGTCGGGGTAGAGGTTGACGAGACCAAGCCGGCCGCAAAGTACCTCGGTATGATATTTGACCGGAAACTCAGCTTTGCTGAGCAGCTTCGTACAGCCGCCGACAAAACTGCTCTCAGCCGGTTTTTGGCAATGTCGGCGGACCGATGGCCAGCAGACAGCGATTGCTGATGTCCATAGTGCATTCCATTCTGTTATACGGGTCGGAAGTGTGGACCCAGGCATTAAGAGTTGCGAGAAACCGGAAGCGGCTTGCGCAGGTGCAACGCACCGCAGTCTTGCGAGTCGCTTCCGCGTATCGGACGGTCTCTGAGCCTGCAGTACTTGTGGTCGCCGGCGTCATACCCGTTGCTACTTTAGCAAGGGAGGCGTTGCTACAGGAGGCGACGGGCAGGCGAAGACCGGGTGACCATTACCAACGAGGAACGCACTCGCACGTTCCTCGTATGGCAAGAGACCTGGGACCACGAGACCAGAGGACGATGGGCCGCAAGGCTTATTCCTCTGGTGAGACCATGGACGGAGCGGCGGCATGGAGAGGTAGAGTACTACATGACCCAATTTTTAACGGGTCACGGGTACTTCAGCGCTTACCTCCATGTCATAGGGAAAGCGCCGTTCCCCGACTGCCTGTATTGCCCCGGTGTACGGGACGACGCTGAGCTTACCTTTTTCAAATGTGCTCGGTGGGTGGCCGATCGAGGGACACTAGAGGCGGATCTCGGAGCACTGAGTCCCCACAATGTGGTTGTGATAATGCTCCGTGGCCTGAGCAGCTAGGAAAGTGTAGCCCGATTCGTCGGCAACATTTTCAGTGCCAAAAAGATTGACCTGGATAGTCCTAGCACCTAATCAGGCTAGTATAGGAGGACTCGACCGGAAATAATGTGTTAAATGGTTCCGGGTCGAGTCCTGGTAGAAAGGGGGGTGGTTTTAGTCGGTAGTCTGCTGATAGTGATCGGATAATACCATCAGCGTAAATGCATTTCCACCTCCATTCGCAAAAAAATATTATTATTATTATTACTATTATGTACATTTATTTCCGGTACTCTTTCAGAACATTAAATATACAAATTATATAAAACAATGATGATATCTTTAATGATGGCTAATAGTTGGATTCTTATTTATGTGAATTTCTATGACGTCAGCGACGTAAAGATGAGGAACATTTGTTCAAGTTGATACTTTAACATATTAGTGAGTTTCATCCTGTAGTATAATTATTCTTTACTAAAATAAGAATTGTATTGTGTTTATAATAGTTTTGTAATTATCATTTACAATAAATTTTATATTTGAAAATATTTTATATGAATTTTTAATTGTACTCTAGTTTCTAGAAATTAATTATATCTAATTATTAAAATACATGCATTTTTAATGAATTATTATATTACACAATATTAAAGGTACATATCGCTAAAAATAAAAAGAATTGGGGGGGGGGGGGAATTCCAAAAGAGTACCTTATTTGCATTAAAAAAACATATTATTTCTTTTAGGGTCCCTAAAAAAAACAAAAAAAAAACGAGTTTTCAATATAATGTATAAAAAATAGACTAATGAAGATGAAAAGAAAATTTAGTTTTAGTGCACAATTTTTATATTTTATTTATCTTTTAAAATATTTATTTAATTTTTTTTTTATTATTGATCTTATATTTAATATCTACATCTTGATATATAAAAATGTTAAGTTCGTTTGTGTACGCGTCAAAAACTCAAAATTTTCTGCACCGATTGAGCTCAAATTTTAGCACGATATATAACCCGCATCAGAGATTGTTTTCATCTATTTTTAATAAATCTATCTATCTATTTTTAATTTGTACAGTTTTTTATAAATAAGAGGCTAATAAATCAGATGGAAATGTAAAAAAAGGAAAACCAATCAGATCAATGCAAGATGGCCACTGTCAAACACAACGACCAATCACAAAGAGCCCGTATGGCCGTTGCCAATGTAAACAAAATCACAACTGATTAAGTAACAAATTTCTTTGAATTATATTTAACAGCTAAAACATCTGTATTTTATTAAAAAAAACACCAAAACAAAAAGAAAAGCCACCAAGAAGGATGACTTACAGTAAATAAATTAAAACACCCAACTTTCTTATAGCCCAGATAGACTTAAAACTATGCAAACAAAAAAAGTCGAAATAACCAAATACACAAAAAATAATATCCCTACATAATGACCAAAAAATCCTTTGTTAGGTTATTTTTTTACATATATATGACCAAACCATCGTTTGTTGGTCATTTAGCGTTCTTTGCTATGTAAAAGCAAAGAACAGAATTCACAAATAGTAACACTAAAACCACACAACCTAAGTATTCGTTTTTTTTTTTTGTTTTTTCTAACCTCCGAAACCACCGTTATGCATTGCTTCAGATGATGATATGAATGATTTATAGCGTATGAAAATGCCATGCCTGACCGGAATTCCAACTCGGAACCACCGGATTAATGTCCGAGACGTTACCACTCGCGCCACGGAGGCCGGCAAACATATTCGTTAGGAGCCGAATAAAAACACGACTTACCTATATGGCGTTGTGTGTCAAACCGATTTTATACGGACTATAATTACTTTTAATACGCGAAACCCTTTGCAATGATTGAACATTGACTTAAACCTCTTCAAAAATTATTCCTTTTGAACTAAGCCACATTTTGATATCATTGTTTTTCTATAACACGGCTGGAATTTTTTTCGTTTAATGATAAGAAGCGTTGTCGAAGACAATAACCGAATTCTCTTCCAAAGGACATAATACACCGCTAAATTATTTCTAAATAATTCAAATTCGTGTAATTTTTTTACGAATCGTGTTTTTATCAAAATCTCACCTTTTTCTCAATTGACCTGCGGGGTTTTGTTTTCTTTGAAGACCGTAATTCATTAGTAGATTCATACTCGAAAATCACGTTGTACACTGAAGCAGCACAATTTCTACTTACGTTAGCAGTTTATTAACATCTGAAATCAACGCCGTTTGATTATTCTGTAATTTGTAAGCATTACTCTGGTTTTGTAAGCATTTAAAATGATGTGTTTTTTTCGTACGACTTAAGGGCTTTTTTTCGCAGCCCACAAATCTTTATATATAAAAATGTTAAGTTCGTTTGTGTACGCTTCAAAAACTCAAAATGCACGGATTGAGCTCAAATTTTAGCACAATATATAACCCGCATCAAAAATTGTTTTCATTTATTTTTCGCATCAGTCACATACCCGCGACCGCGAGAAAACAGTTTTTTTAACGGTCAGCTGTGTACCAGTGACCGCGCCATCTGCCGGAAGAGAGGGGAACACTCGCCATACTAGCTAACGACAACCGCAGTCACATGTGAAACAATACCTGTTCCCAATTACATTGTTTATTAACAAAAAAAAAAACGTATCCACTTGCATCCGATTCAGATTATTATACAATCTGAATTAAATATTCACTTAAATCGAGGTACTTTTGTGTGATCGTGTCGTTATTTAGCTGCGCCTTTCACCAAGCTCTGAATTTATTAAAAAACGACCAACAGTGGGATATATGTATTAATGACGCGTGCAACACTGCACATCCAAACCAAATTCGCGCATTATTCGCAATTACATTGACCGCTTGCTTCTCTCCACAGAGTTATGGGAAAGATATCGATCGCATATGGCTGAGGATATTTTGTATACAGTACGCCTAGAAAATACCAATATGACCGTGGAATTTACAGAAGGCATTTACAACGAAGCATTAATAAATATTGAAGACAAGTGCTTAGCTATTGCAAATAAAGTTCTTAGTCGATAGGTGATCTTCAGTCATATGTCCAATCAAACATTCCAAAATTAACGCGTGAACAGAAAGGCATTTATGATCGCATAATGCAAACGATAAATAACGGAGTTGGGGGGACCTTCTTCTTGGATGCGCCAGGAGGAACTGAGAAAACATTCCTCATTAGATTGATTCTAGCAACGGTTCGATCAAAAAATGACAATTATCCTGTTGCGGAATATTAATCAGCCAAAACTATGCAACGGCACGCGACTTCCAGTTAAGAAATTGATGAATAACGTAGTGGAAGCAACGATTTTAACGGGGCCTTTCAAAGGTGAAGATGTCCTCATTCCTCGAATAACCATGATTCCGACCGATACACCATTTCAATTTAAAAGATTGCAATTCCCAATTCGATTGGCATTTGCAATCACAATCAATAAAGCTCAAGGTCAATCTTTAGAATTCTGTGGTTTAGATTTAGATGCGGATTACTTCTCACATGGGCAACTATATTTTGCGTGTTCTTGAGTAGGCAAACCAGATAGCCTTATATCTACGCAGACAGTGGAAAAACAAAAAAATATTGTATATCCACAAGTATTGCAAAATTAAACTTCTATGAAACGTATGCTTTGTTTTGTTTTTCTTTTCTCATCCATGCAACCACAATGTGCCAGAGCGAAGCGTGGCGGGTAGAGCTAGTAATATATAAAAAATAGACTAATGAAGATGAAAAGAAAATTTAGTTTTAGTGCACATTTTTTATATTTTATTTATCTTTTAAAATATTTATTTAATTTTTTTTTATTATCGATCTTATATTTTGTATCTACATATATTTATTATAAATAATAAGTCATAAAACTTTTAACCACTTCTAATAATTTCCCTGCTATATAATTAACCGGCTGTCAAAAAAGAACTCAATTTTTTTTTATTATATTTAAAATTATAACCCGGGCTGTAATTTTTAATGGTAGATACTTTGAACATCTCTTATAACTATTAGCAATTGTTAACTGTTTATTTTTAAAAGAAAGTACACCTAACGTTCTACAATAATTAACGTAAGATTGTCACAAATAGTTGTTTTATTTGTTTAATTAAAGGTCTATTATTGTGAGAAAATTATTACTTAATTTGATACTAATTTACAATACTAGAATTAACGATAAATAAAAACATTTAATATTTAATGGAATTGAACGTAAAGTGGAGGACATGAAAACAGACACAAAATTACAACATCAATTTTCTGCAATAACTCGGCTATTTTTTAACCGATTTTAATAAATGAAATGTTATTTTGTTCAAAATAAAAGGCTTAATATTTTAGAAAAACATACAATTTGATAAAACTTACACTTATGTTGATATAACGGATTGGAAAATAAACATGACTGCCATTTTGTAATTTGCGAAGGTACTAAGTGCTGATTTTTTTCTAATTTTAAAACTTTATTACCAAAACGCTTCACAAATATTAATGTGATTCCTCTATCCAAACTTGAGATATAAATTTTTATATAAAAATAACAAAATGGCGGACAGTAGGAGAATGAAGGAAAAATTGCCATTTTTCCTAAGGATATTTTTTGTTTAGTTTTACAAGTAGAATTCGAAAAAGTATAGCCTGTCCACCATTTTAGACATTTTTTATACGGGTCGATACATAACCTCCTTTTTTGAAGTCGGTTGATAAACTTTCCGATTATGCCGGTTTTTTCTGATACACGCTTACACACACAATTTAAAATATTTATCATTTTATTTAAAAATAATATTTTTTGTTTATTTAATTAAATGATTCTAACTAATGCTTGCGCGCATAACGAATTTCATTCGCGCAGATGTGGCAGTACTAGTGGCCACTTTAAACGACTACATAAGCTGTATGTCAGTGCTACACTAGCGCTCCTTGTGGTTATAGAGGGATACTATTGACGCAATATACCACTTAACCGCTAGTTTATTTAGAGCATTTTCTTTTTGGGATGGATGCGATTTCGTAAATTTTTTTGCAGATATAATTTTTTAATTCTTAACAAATGTGTCTAAAAAAATAAGACCTTAATTAGGCGAAATCTTGAGATACTGAGGGTGATCTTACTCTACAGCCTCAATTCTTTGACCTTCTAAGTTGAAAATTTAATGGAATCAATGCCCCGTAGAAGTAATCTAACCAAGTTTGATAAAAAACGGTAAAGTAGTTCTGGAGATATAAGGTGATTTAGACTGCAACACCGAACTCAAACGCGTCCGGAAAATCAAACATCCGAAAAATTTCTATCTTATTTTTTGGGCTCCTTAGATGTGAAAATCCAGTGAAAACAGTATATGCCAAAATTGGGCCGATTATACTTTCCCTTCTACAGTTATAGTTTTGCTATAGCACTAGTCGGGAAAGTAAAAATACATGTACATTATTTTGTTTAACGAAATAATAATTTCTAATTTAATCATTATATATCAAATTTATATTTATAAATAAAGATAATATTTGAGACAGTTTCTTTCATTTACTAAAATAATTACTTAAAGTGGATAAAACTACATCCGGAACAACACAACTCATAAAAAATGGGGTTAAAAATAAATACAAGGGGGATTCGAAGCAGGGACCTACGGATGAAAGGCAGAGACCCTTCAACTCCACCACAGAGATCGGAATTTTCATTTGATACATATTGTAAAACTAATTATTGAATTTTCTTTAAAATTTTGCGCCTAAATACTTCTAAAATAAAAAGCATTAATTAACATAATACTTGAAAAAAATTCTTGTAACAAAATATGTCTTTAATGAGTTATACATTAAAATTATTTCAGGAAATTCTTTCTCTTCTAATAACGAAAATTGTAGAATAATAACATTTTCAGTTAAGTCTCCTATGTAAAAAAACGATTTATTAAATGTAATACTACTACAAAATTTAGTTTATTTTATACACGAGAGTCACGTAGGTATGTTTAACAAAACGTGAGGCAAACGTCTCATGAAATATGAATGAGTAAAACACGACACACGCTCTCAGCTTTAAGTTTTACTGATTATAAAGTGATGAAATTACATGGATAGATTTATACCTAAAATATTAATAAAAATTAAATAAATTAAGAGTAAAATAATCATTAAGTTCATCCTAGCTTTTTTTTTTATGTAAACATATTTAACGCAGATGAATGAACATTATGAATTAATTATAAGATAAATTTAGAAAAATTAAAGCGCATATAAAAATAAAAAAGTACATTTATTTTAAATAGAAAAATAATTGTGAATTGTTAAAAAAAAAGTCAAGATAACATAAAATAATTTTTGAGCGGTTGTTTTATATAGAAGGGTAGTTCTATTGTTCAAGAAGTGACAGTAAGCGATGTTATATTCTAGGTTCATTAAACCAGGATGCGTTATTAATTATAAACAAAAACAAATGATGACCTGAAAACAAAACCAACGTAGAAGATTAAAATTTAACTTCTATGACTTGATTTCAATCTGTCAACCTTTTAAACAGAAACATTAGGCTTTTAAACCTCTAAATATTTGTTGTAACAAAAATATTCAATTATCTTTCGTAAAGTGTGGGAAACAATTATAAGAAATTTAGTACAAAATAAATTTAAAAAAAAAAACATTTTTAGAGGTGAAGATTGACATGGTTCATAGTTTTTTTACGACTGAAAATTTCAGAGAAAATAAAAATAAAGTTATCCATTCATAACATGAACTATGCGTGATTTCTTTTTTTATTCATACGTAAATTATTTCCCACTGAAAGTGTAAAAAAAGAACGAAATAATATACAGGTTAAGTGAATTATTATTGAAAAACACGCACCTCTAGCACAAAGTTATCTTTTACTAGCCTACTGTATACTCGGGGAAAAAAATGCGAGTGAACTGTGAATAGTGAACAGAGAACGGTTCAAGGCAACAGTGACGATGCGATACTTGTTCAAGAAAGCGGTGAACAACGGACAAGCAATTTGTAATGCTTTTCCTGTCATACACAATTACGCTTCCACTTTCCATCTTTATCATACACCCGCGTTGATGTATTTCTCATTCATTGTATTATAAAAAAACAAAAAAAAAAAACAACTACGTATAAAATAAAACTGTTTAAATTAAAAATTCATTAATATATGCATGCATGAAGACATCTAAATAGGTTATGTATGTATAAAAATTAAAATTTGTCAATAGCCTATACTCAAAATACCATCAGGTAAGAAAATTACACCCTTTTTGATATTTATTTTTAAGCTTTATTGATTAGTTTGTTTTACATAAAACTTTTAAGGGGAAAGGTATAAAAAAAATGAAATAACATTTTTGTTTAATTTTTTCGGCTATGAACTCATATGAAGTAAAACAGTTATTGAAATACTTATTGAAAGTTATTTTGAAATTTTTTTTTTCAGTAACAACATATATGATAGTATCTTAATGTTCTGTCATTTATATTGTAATATATAAATTTATGTTTGTGTGTATTTGGAAGGCTATGCTTTTCTTTTAGCAATTCAATAAACAGAATTGCTGGACTGATCTACAACTATTGCATCCTCAATAAAACAAAGCAAATACGAAGGACATAGCAACTGTATACAAAAATTCTTAACATGGATCCAATGGCAAGAAACACACTGAATACTATAGAGAAGAAGAATCAAGTTTAAACAAAAGTGGTGAAAAGTCAAAAAGGATAACCTAATGAGACAAACACATGTAAGCAAGTGAAAATCTATTCACTTAGGTAAATAGTTATACGTTAGCTAAATCAACCACACATAAACATATTCAACATACATAAAAAAGGAGCTATCCCACTTTTTTCCTGAAAGGAGCAAGGAAAACCATGGTTAAACTGTAATCAGAAGATCTCTAAATTTAAAATTTAACATCATATGGTTATGAAACTAATTTGAAGATATCCTGTATATCTTGCTTGAAACCCATTCTCATTTATTCCAGCTAAACGTTTGAGTTAACTTTTAGATTTTTTGTTATTTTTTTCTTTGTATCTTTTAATGACCCTTTCAGATTATTTAAATCAACCTTCCTCTCTCATAATGTTTCCTAGCCAGTTTATTTTACTATCTTTATTGTTCTGATTAAACTTTTATTCTCATTTAGTCTTAATTTATTACAATGTCTGTCCAATTAATTTTCTTCAATTTCTTCCAGCTCATAATTCACATATATTTAAACTTTTTTTTAAATTTTTTTAAGTGTCCATGTTTTATATCCATTCTGATACGTATTGTAAATATAAAATTTTACCAAATGCTTGGTTTAGTGTGTGTATATATATATATATATATATATATATATATATATATATAATGTGTATATAAAATATATTTCTGTGTTCTTTGAAACAGTCATGAGTGCTTCAAAGCACACCTATGTGTGAGTACATTGAAACCCTCTGCAGAATGTTGTTGTTATGGGAAGGAGAACTCTACGACGTTCATGTCCAATCAATTCCTGCAGCATAGGAAAGTTTGATAGAGGAAATTCAATGTATTTTCCACAAATAAAATCGTGAATGATTCTTTATACATGTATAAACATAATATGTATTATTGATAGTATATTATATAAATTCTATTAAAGTAAACAACCTAGTACAGAATACTGAGATAAGACATATCTTACATTAACTTTTCATGAAAAGTACTTTTGTGGGATCTGACATCTTCAGTCACGATTGAAATAATTTTGTTATTGTAATAATAAAATTTATGTATTAATTTATATAAGTGCTGCTATCTGTTGCAGTTTTTTTAAGACTGTCTCCCTGAAATGCTGTCTGATAATTTATTAAATTGAACTTTGTTGTATTTATATATGTAATATTTTTCTAATATATTTAATTTTATGACATGTTTATGCATTTTTAATATTTCTAAATTAATGTTAATGTCAGAAAATAGAATGTTTATTGTTTATTATACGGTCTGCCATATTAGATAAACCTAATTTATCATTTTTGTAATTTCTATAATTTTGAAAGAGCTATTTGGTTTTCCTATATAAATACCATAACACATTTTTTCTACCTTTTGTTTCTTATTATCTACTGGTTGTAAGATAATTATTTTGTTGTTATATTTTGATAGTTGTTTTTTATAAATATTTTAAATTAAAATAGTATATTTACTTTCAACTGTTATATGTTTTATGATATTTATTTTATTATTTAACTTTTCTTTGTTATTATGTGTGTATTTGATTTTAATATTTTTTATGAGATCTGTGGGTATCGACTTTTGAAGTCATTTAGCCAAAATGGAAATTTATAGCATATGAAAAATACCATGCCTGACCGGGATTGGAACTCAGGATCTTCGGATAAAAGGCTGAGATGCTATAACTCGTGCCAAATTATATTTGTATGAATAGTTATTTTATGAGATCAATGATAATTTGATTGTTTATTAATTATTATATTATTAGATGTTGGTTTTATATATAATAGGTTTCAGTTTGGTTGTCCTTGTTTATTTTGATATTGACATCTAAATAATTAAACAATATATTATTATATATTCACATATATTTGCTACCTGCATCAAGGATAAATATGTTAAACAAAATTGTATATCTATTTTTAAATTGATAATAAATATTACGTATTATTTAACAAAAATCTACAAATACAAAACTGTGAATGTTTAAGTGAATGCTAAGAATGAATAAATTCAGTTTTCTTATCGTATGAATATTTCTTGTTGCCTTTCATATGTTATATAATTTTACATTCTGGTTCATTTTCTTTTTTCTTTTAAGTCTATTTTCTCTAATTTATTTTTCAATTTAAATTTTTATTTACTTTTATGTATCATGTTACAAAAAACATGTAGTTAAAAAATTTTGTATTTTTAATTAGTTCTTTTATTAATCATCTTTCTATTATGATATGAACTCGCAGCTGGCGCTCAAGGCTTTTTTTAGTAGCTGCGTCAAGGATAAATATGTTGAATAAAATTGTGTATGTAATTTTTAGTTGACAAATAAATAAATAAATATATATATTAAAAAATAGAAACTTATTCAGCCAATCCACAAGTACAGAAATAAAAAACACTCTTACCTTACTTTTCTTTTAAGGGCTTTTGGGCCTAAGCCCATCATCAGTACTGTTTTTTAAACCAATTTTTTTTTTCTTCTCACATTTACAAAAACTAAAAAAAAAATTATTGACTGAACAAATATTTGCTCAAAACATTTTAACTTATCAAAAATGTAAATGTGTAAAGAGAAAAAAAAGTTTTAAAAAACATTACTGAAGTTGGGCTTAGGCCTGAAAGCACTTTGATGAAAGAGAAAAGTAAGGTTAGAGTGTAATATATTATATTACACTTTTACTCTTAATATAAACTTCTTTAGCCACTCCACAAGTACAGAAATAAAGAATATATTAGTTTATATTTTGTAATTAGCTAGAAATTACGTACAGAGGAAATATGAACTATAAAAAATTTAATTTAAATAAATTAATAATATACTCATATTTATATATATATTTTTTTATTCCAGTATTTACGTATATCAAATTTTATGTGTAAGTAATCCTTAAAAGGTAAACTAAGTTCCCTGTACATCAGACCAGACACAAATTTAACAAAAAATATAAATTATTCTATTCTTAATTACTAACTTAGATAACTAAATACAGTATTAGTTTTTTATTTTTATTTTGTATTCCCTAGTGACTAGCTAAATATTATGATTTAGTATCCACTTTTTAAGCCTTTCTTATAATCTGGTTTTTACTTTTCAACTGCTTCAATTCATTTACTAGTTGATTGATTATACGAAGGTTATTTTTTTTTCAAGGTCCGATCGGTCGCGAAATAAAAACCCGAGCAAAAATCGCATGAACCTTTGCGCATATGTGTTGCGCAGCGTCTCTAGTATGGCCTTCAATCACGCTGCTTCACTTCGTTTAGTTCTGAACACGCAGCTAGCACGTAAACATGTCTACAACAATAACATCTCCCGCCAAGTGTGAAGTGCGTGCAGTAATCCTATTTCTTCAGGCTGAGGGGTGTAATGCAGTTGAAATCCATCGACGAATAAGTAATGTGTACGATGAAACTTCAATGAGTGACAGTGCGATAATGGTGCAGGAACTTTAAAGCAGGACATACAGATGTTCATGATGCAGGCGGTCAGGGAAGGAAGCGAGTGTCAACCGATGATCTCGTTGAGCGAGTGGATGAGGGAATTCGAGAAAATCGTCGGTTCACAATTTCTATATTGAGGGATCCGTTTCCTAAAATTTCAAGGTCTGTTCTCTACATCATTGTGAGTGAGAGACTTCAGTACCGCAACTTTGTGCGAGATGGGTTCCCAAGATGCTGTCACAATATTTATTAAAATGAAATGTAAGTAAATAAGAAAACTTTATATTTAATACATAAATCCTTTTAAATAAATTTTTTTCGATATTGTCAACTTTATTAAATTTTTATAATATTATTTATTTGCGACAGTTTTTCCTTAAATTATCAATATAATATTTTTCAAAAACCAAATTTTATCCTGCCGCTATTTTGGGTACATCGTACCAAATTTTTATTAATATTATTTCCCTTATCTTAAAGAAACCTTTAAAATCTTACAAAGAGTGATACAATTTAAAAAATTTGAGTTACAACCTCTGAGACACCCTCCTGAAGCCTTCCGGTCATACGAATTCGGATAGTAGAGTGCCTGGGTGATCGTGCAGGGACTAAAAATACAATATGGCTTAGATCCGGCCCCTGCATGATAAGAGGGGAGGTTTTTAAAAGTGTGAGAGCCTCGCACTGCCGTCAGTGCGGGCCTGACGTCGGCTGGCAGAGCTTTTTCCTCCCCCTACGGAAAGAAAAACAAAAAACAACCTAAAACGCGTTTTCGACAAATTTTTTTAATTTCTATCCCAGGTTAGTCAAAACTAAAAATTCATGGACCTATTTTTTTTATGCGCGCGCGCGTTCACTCGAATTATAATTATAAAGGAGTGTTTAAAAACTGAATAAAAAATTTATAAAATTAAACAATGTATTACATACATCATTGTTAATTTAATCTCATAGCAACATACGTTAAATCTTATTAAAATCATTCTGCGTAAGACAACCGTAACAGCAAGATTAAAGAAGAAAGGTGATATAAGAAAAGTAATAATAAAATACGATAAAACATATTAATCGACTAAATTATGTTGAACTATCTTATATATTTACTTCTCATTTTATTATACAAGTTCGCTTCCTTTGCTGTTGGAGTTACTATTTACGTAGTATTCAGAGCCCCACTACTAAAATACGTAGTGGGTGCGTTGATCTTGAAGAATTTAATTATAATTTTATCAAAAATTAGAAATTAAAATTATTTTATACATCAAAATTCAACGTATATCGAATACATAAAACAAAATTTCTGTATGACAAAATTTTAATGCGACAAAATTTCTGTATGACAAAATTTTAATACGACAAAATTTCTGTATAACAAAATTTTAATGCGACAAAATTTCTATATGTGAATGAATAATATAAATTGTGTACAAAATTATTATTTTATTAATGTATAATTATTTTATTTTAATAAAAATTATTTGTAAAAAAAATTGTTTTGAAATTTTATTTAAAAAAAAAATACAAATATTATGCGCGCGCGCGTGTGTATGTGAGTACATAATTTTTTTTTCAGACTGAGAGATATTTAATTTAAAAATATTAAAAAAATCTGATATAAAATAGGCGTACATAACTTCCTTGTACGCCTATTAAATTACATATACACATTTTTTTTTGAAAAGAAAAGTGAAAAGCACATAAAATTTTATTTCATTAATAATTTCTGATATTTTTTAATTTTTTTTTTTATTACTAAATTAATATTTATCGTAATTTTTTTTTACAATCTGAGGTTAATAATAATCATAAATAAATCAATATATTTAAATAAAAAAAAACAAATTCTCGCCGATGTTTCTTCTCCTTATAAGATCAAAATAATTCGATAATTAAAATTTTATTTTGTTCTAACTCTGGAACCGATGAAAAAAGTACCACTTATTATATATCGTTGAAAAGCTTTCAATGAGGGCTTATTACTGCAGTAATAAATTAAAAAGTTTTGGATTTTGAGTTTTTTTGACACTTTTGGTTCAGTCGAATGCAATAAAAATGGGAGGTGTTTAACTAGATGTTACAACAGTCCTAAATCCAAAATTTCAGCATTCTACTGCTAATTGTTTTTGACTTATGCGAGTTACATACGAACAGATGACACGCTGAAAGTAGTCAAACTGGATTCAGGGATGGTCAAAATAGATATTTTCATTGAAATCTGAAAACCGCGATTACAATATATGTGTAAAAATCATCTACGATATTTATCGATTCAGTTATTGATATTTAATTGATTAATAAATTTTAATTGTTTTTTGTTTACAAGATTGAACATTTTGTTTCATTTAATATCTTTTTCTTTTTCCGTAATTACCTTTATGATAATACTTTAGAGGATGATGTATGAGTGTAAATGAAGTGTACTGTCTCAGTTCGATCGTTCTTGAGATGTTTATCCCAGAAAGCAAAAGAGTATCGATGGAACAGCAACATCCTCTCCAAAAGCGAAAACCCCCTTTTCAGCAGGAAAAATTATGGCTTCATTTCTTCAGGATACAGAGTGTTCTATACACTGATTTCCAGAGCAGTACCCTATAAATGCTCAATATTACTTAAATTTAATAAAATGTTCAGTTAAGCAGTCATCTGAAACAAGTGGAAAAATATCAACAGGCCATCTGTTTTTTACAGGACAATATGCACCGTCATTTAGTCTGTCATACTATGGCTGAAATCCGTAAATTAAAGTGGACTATTCTGCCATACCACCATATAGTCTGGACCTCACATTCTCTGACTTCCATGTGTTTGGACTTTTAAGAGAAGCTGTAGAGGGTAAATAGCTTTGTTCCAATGAAGCTGTTTGAGAGTGGATTTGTCAGCAACCACAGAAATACTGTATTTTTCTGAAGAAATATAGAAGCTACTCTGAAGATGGCATCTATGCATTGAAAAGGAGGGAGTATGTTGAAATATAAAAGTGTCTAACTTATTTGCTTTACATTAGTTTTTGAATAAATAAATATTACAATTCAAATTTGAATGCTCCTCGTAAATACAGTTCATTAAAGTATTTTTAAGAATTTTTTTCTAATTCTTTAATTTATGTTTACATTAGCATATTCTTTTTCTACATAAAAGTTCTACTTGTTTGTTCCGGACTGCTGTAATAATAAATCATTGGTTTTTTGTCCATTTCTTCTTAATAAACCTTTTATGACCTCATAGGATCACTTTAGTCAGTCCACTATCCAAGTCTCTTCTATGGGACTGTTTGGGCCTTGCGGTCCTCTCACAACTTTTTCATACATTCAATCTTTGTGCCCTTTCTAGTGTTGAAGATGTTCGTGTTGTGAATTTCTTTTTTGTGAATATGAAGTGAGTATTTTTGTTCTTGTTTAATTTTATCTTATCAGTGGTATCTTCTGGTGTAAGGCCAATTTCCTTCAGATCCTCTCCTATTTCTCTGATCCATCTGCATCCTATCTTGGTGTTTTTTAAGTCGACATTGTAACTGTTAAAGAAATTTTGAATCTTGCATCCTCAACATAAAATCCTAGTCTTCACTTAACGCGTGGTATCAGTGATGGGTTCTAATTCTTTGTACATGATTTTGTTGGCCACAATCCACCACTGCCCGTCTTTCTGGTACTTTTTATTGATGAAGGTTCTTCCAATTCTTCTTCTGAAGTTTGTCTTTGATTGTTCATTCAGGTGAAAGATGGAAGAGTGTTTCTGCTGCATAAGTGGCTTCCGGTTTTAAAACTGTGTTGTAGCATCTTATTTTTGCGTTTATTGATATGCATATTTTATTGTAAGTGTACCGGATTAATTTTTGAGCTTTAACTAGTTTGTTTCTTCTTATCTGGATCAAGGTTTTCTGTTTAGATTGTTTGTTATTATTTCTCCAAGATATTTAAATTGGGTTATTATTTTGATTTTATTACTGTTTATATTTACTTCTTTTTATTGTCGTGGTTTTTGGGGCATAATTTCTGTCTTTTCAAATGATATTTTGAGGCTAAATTTATTTGCAATATTTTGAAATTCTAGTATCTATGATTGATTTAGCTTCATCTATGTCGTTTGCCAGTAGTGTCAAGTCATCGGCAAAATCAAGACAGTTTGTTTTGATTTTTAAGCCTATTTTTATTTTTGGGGGGCATTTTTTAAGCCATTCCCTCATTACCATTTCTAGAGTGCAGTTGAATAATAGTAGTGCGAACCCATCGGCTTGGCACAGTCCTGTCTTGATTTCAAACGGTTCCAAGAGCTTGCCTCTGAATTTTACCTCTGACTTAGTGATTGTGAGGGTCAGTTTTATTATGTTTATTAATTTGATGTGTAGTTTGAGGTATTTTAGAATTTTCAGTAGGGATTCTAAGTGAATGCAGTCATAAGCTTTCTTGAAACTACAAATCTTATCACCATGTCTCTTTCTTTTCCTGTTGTAATCCATTATTAGCTTGATTCATGATCTGGTCTGGTCAGCTCCTCCAGGGTTGAAACCCCTCTGATATTCTCCTAGTTCTTTCTAAAGTTGTGAAGCGATCCTGTTGAGGATGATTCTTGAAAAAATCTATCCCTTATTATTTAATTACTTAAAAAAATGTTACAACTTCTGGTATAGCAATTTCTTTAAATTTAATATTTAAGTCTTTATTAAAAATTGTTCCACTGCATTTCATTACATCTGTTTTACAAGAATAAACATTGAAACTGAAGTTTTAAAATCTTTTTATTTTTATATCAGTTTCAGCCAAAATAATATTACAGTCGGCAGATAAACATTTTTATTTTTATTTATGAACTCTTATTCTTATTTTGTTTCCTTTATTATATTCCAGAAACAAACAAATCAAAGAAAAAGAAAAATTTGGGTAAATTCTTATCTCACACCTTTCTATATTTAAAACTACTATTAATAAAAATTTGCTTCACAAAAAATTTGTTTGAATAATTTTTCTTTAACTTTATTTAAACTTATATAAAATATAACACAAACGAATAAAAATTCAAAATAGTATCATTTTTTTATTATAACAGAATGTGATGTGATATGTTCATAGTTTTTAACTTACCTGACATGACTGAATGTTTGCCTAGGAAGACGTAATAATTTTTCAACAGTTCTAACTATATTATCACAATCTCTCCATTCTCGAACACTGAAATAAATTAAAAAAAAAAAAAATAGCCACAATAGTGATGTAAAAACAAATAAATAACTAATAAATAAATGTGTTATTCTAATCAGTCGATAATAATAACATTATGTTGATCAATCAGGAATAGATTGATATACTATTTCATAGATAAAAAAAGGGTTTGATCAAGGGAAACTTTAGTAAAACCTTGATTCAGAACAGATTGTAAAATATACAGTTAACAAAAAAAACATATGTATTTAAAAACTTTATTAATTTTTTTAAATATAAACATATTAGGGACGTTAACGTGAAAATTAACTATAAGGCGAATCACAAATCAGAAGTATAAATAAAAATTATTTGAACACGTATGTACATACGTGTTTAACAAAGATATAAATAATTCAGGTTTTTTAAACGTTTGTTTAATTAGTATTATTTTTATAAATTCATTGAAAGGTTAACATTATTTCTGTACAAAAATTTTTTATACAGATATAAACTGTAGTATTTAAAATAAACTGTATAATAACTGCATAATAAAACGGTATTTTAAATAAATTGATAGAGGATTTTATATAACATTTTAGTAACTTATTAAAAATGGCAACAAAAGTATATGATCCTTTTTTGTATGTTGTATTGCGTTGATTTATTCGAAAACAGTTCTGATGTTTGGTTTGATCATTTTTTTTAGAAAAAAATATTGTATAATCATTAATATAAAAACAAGGAACATTGCTTGTTCCTTGTTTTTATATTCCTTGTTTTACTTTGGAAGAAATCAAAAATTTATTTAGTCGATCTACACTTATTCACTCTAAATAAATGGAAGAAAAATGCAATTCATTTCATTATGGTGTCTGACAATTTTTCAATTTTAGTATAAAGTTGATATTTATAATTAATTTTTACCTGATTATTTTGAAATTTAGACCTAAAAATTTTCTTATAGTTTCCTTTATTTTTTTTCTAGATTTTTTTAGTGGACAGTCTTAGGGTTTCTGCAGGATAGAGTGCTTCCGGATTTATCACAGTTTTATAGTTTCAAAATTCTGAGTTCCATGTTTGTTATACATGCTTTTTGTTAGCTGGAAAGCTAACAAAATTTATTTTACTAGTTTCAACTGTAATTATTCATTCATTATTATTCATTCATAATTATTCATATAATAATTCATTCATAATCATTATATTAATTTCATATTCATTCATTCATATAATTCATAATTATTCATCATTCAACTGTAATTATTCATTTTACTAGTTCTAACTGTTAACACTTTTTTATCTAAAGAATTCCTATTGATCCATTCTACGAGATATTTGATATTATCCACTTCCTCTAAGGAAATTTGAGCGGTTTTTATTATTAGTCAATAATTTTCTTCTCTCAAATCCAATTTTTAATTCCATTTTAGCTGCTTCTTTTTCTAATTCTTTACTTTGTTGTTCAGCTTCTTTCCAATATGGCTTTATCACGTCCAACTCTTTTACATCGTTTGCAACTGTTTTATAACTTGTTTGCATCGACTAATAAGTAATGTGTACAGTGAAACTTCAATGAACTTTAAAGCAGGACGTGAAGATGTTCATGATGCAGGCGGTCAGGGAAGGAAGCGAGTGTCAACCGATGATCTCTTTGAGCGAGTGGATGAGGCAATTTGAGAAAATCATTGGTTCACAATTTCTGTATTGAGTGATTAGTTTCCTGAAATTTCAAGGTCAACTCTCTACACCGTTGTGAGTGAGAGACTTCAGTACCGCAAACTGTGTGCGAGTACTGAAGATGCTGTCCGACTATCACAAAACAATGAGAACGGACGCCTCCCTAACGTTTCTCTAGCGCTACCACAATTAAGGAGAAGATTTTTTGAACAAAATTGTCACAGGGGATGAGACACGGGTCCATTTCGAAACTGAAGAAACAAAAGAACAATCCAAACAGCGGATGCATTCTCATTCTCCCAGTAAATCAAAGAAGTTCAAGCGAACCTTGTCCAACAGAAAGCATATGGCTACTGTGTTCTGGGACCGGAATGGAGTTCTCTTGGTGGATTTCATGGAACATGGCACGACCATCACTGCAGCCTCATACTGCGTGACTCTTCAACGTCTACGAAGGGCAATTCAGAATAAGCGGAGAGGAATATTGTCATCAGGCATTGTCTTTCTCCATGACAATGGTCGGCCGCACACTGCAGCTGTAACAAAGAAGCTCCTGCAGCGTTTTCTTTGGGAAGTGTTTGATTACCTACCATACAGCCCGGACTTGGCTCCATCCGATTTTCACCTCTTTGCTCACATGAAACGCTGGCTAGGTGGACAACATTTTGGCCCAGACATCGAGCTGCAGACCGGCGTAGAAACATGGCTGAAAACACAGGCGGCTCCGTTCTATGACGAGGGTATTGTAAAGTTGGTACCACGCTACGAAAAATATAAAAATTTAGAAAATAAACTTAAAATTTTTACATTTCCGTTCAATTTGTATCAAATTATTTTCATTGACATTTTCTGAGTAATGAATTATTTTTTTAAATTATTTTTTTATATTTAGTAGCTTTATGCATTAACCTTAAAATTATTCTATGTATTGTATTTATATTTTGTTTTAAATGTAACGGATATCACATTTATTTTTTATTTTATAATTTTAATTTGATGTTTACGATGCTGTTTTGATCAAGGTTTTGTCATGGTTCCTTTGATTCTTCCTGGAAAATGTTAATGCAGTTTAATTTTTCAACCATAGAGTAGCGTATCTATTCATTCATGACATAATTCATATAATATTTTATTATGTACTATTCAGAATAAAAGATTTATTTATTTATTGTTCTATATATATATATATATATATATATATATATATATTACTTTCTGTCTCATGCTGTAGCTGTAGAAAGTATTGTAATCTGCCCAATTTGGGCATATGCGGTTTTCACTGGATTTTGGGATTTTGATACTTAAGGAACTCAAAAATCATATGGAAATTTACCAGATGTTTGTATGTACATATGTGTGTTCGGTGTCTGACACCTTGTAACTCCAGAACTGCTGGACCAGTCAAAATCGGTCCAAAATTGATCAGATTACTCCTGTATATGGAGCATTGATGCCATTAAATTTTCACCCTAAAAGGTCAAGAAGGTGAGGCTGTAGAGCAAGGTCATCCTCAGTAACTCAAAATTTCGCCTAATTAAGGTCTTATATCTTCAGAACTACTGGATCGATTTTGACCACACTTGGTCAGATTATTGCTATATATGGGGCATTGATGCCATTAAATTTTCAATGTAAAAGGTTAAGGAGTTGAGGCTATAGAACAAGGTCACCCTCAGTATATCGAGTTTTCACCTAATTAAGGACTTTGGCACATTTGTTAATAATTAGAAAATAATAAATAATATTTGCAAAAAATATTGCACCCTCCACCCCAAAACATTCTTTAAACTAGTGGTTAAGTTGGTATACTGTGTCAATAGTACCCCCTGTCACTATTAGGAGCACTAGTGTAGCATTGATGTACAGCTGTTGTAGAAAAATATTATATTTAAATAAAATGATAAATATTTCAAATTAAGTTGTATCTATAAGCCGTGCATCAGAAAAAAGCCGCATGATGGGAAAGTCCTACAACTATGTTGTCATTTTTTTTTCAAACGTTATATTTATCAAGTAAAACAATTTAAAAAATTTTTAAATTATAACTACTAGATAAAGTCAGAATAAAAAGGGTAAGAACACTTCCTTAACTCTAGCGCCTTTGGATTATCATTCCATCTTCAGCAGTCCAAAATATAAATTACAAATTTCATTTATACGTAAATACTTGTGTCAGTAAATTAAAACTTCTTATAGCTACCATGGTAAGATAATATCAATATATATATATATATATATATATATAAAAATAATTTTGAAAAGTTTTAATTAATAAGAACAATACTTGAGTAAATATATAGTTATAAAATAAAACAAAATATGCAGAAAAAACAAAGGAAACAATTCATATTTTTGGCCAATAAATAATGATCTGCCAGCATATTTCTCTTTAAGTAGATTGGAAAGACATAAGGTTAAATGTATAAAGAATTATACTTGAGACAAACAACATCAAAGGAAGTAAATAAGAATATGTAACTGAGTTAGTCTGATTTGAGGGTGGTAGACAAGAATAGTGCCTCTCACTTTGTTTATGATATAGTAATTCTCTAGTTGATGGCATGTGCACACTTCAATTGTTAACAGCCCTGGAGGAAGGCGTGAAAGAGTATGGATGAAAATAAATATAGTAAAAATTAAAATAATGGATGTAAACAACAAAGAGGATTTAGTTATAGGAACAAATGAAGGAGAAATAGAAAAAGTAACAACAAGTTACAGATATTTGAGGGCCACAGAAACAGAGAGTGGTGGAAGTAGAAGATAGGATAGTGACTTCAAAGGAAGGTTTTCATAGACTTTTATTGCGTAGAATTAAGGAGGAGGTTAGCCGAATACTACATTGTATGGAAGTGAAATATGAGGAAGAGGGAGTGAGTCTGAATGTAGACTTTTGAGGATTGGGTATGTAGGAGGATGGAAAAAATAAGACGAATGTGTATAGTGAGGAATGAGGAAGTAATGAACAGAATTAAAGAAGAAAGAGCATTATGTAACAAGTACACAAAGAAGAAGAAACTGGTTAGGACATGTGGTTAGGGAAAATGGAATTTTGGTAACTGGATTGGAAGGATCAGTAGAATGCAGAAGGAAACAAGCAAGAAGAATGATGTTAATAAATGAGATGAAAATTGAAAACTATAAGGGGATGATGGAGAAGGCTTGAGACTGAAATGGATGGAACAGTGGGCACTTAAGGGACCTGCTGGTATGCAGAACACTGCATGTGATGAGCCCGTTGGGTATTTTGAAATCTTTTTTCAAGTTTTTAAAGGATTTTCTAGGTATAACATTACATTTTAGTTGGGAATACACATAGGAACAATAAGTATTTAACATTACTTTACAAGTAAACTTAGACGCTGTTTCCCTACAACCAAAAGAGAAAAAAATATGAAAACTGTTTCAAAAGTAATGTACATTAAGTATTTGTCATTATAATTAAATACAAAGATCAAATAAGAAGTAATGCTAAAGTATTTTTCTGTGTTATATATAACAACACAATCTGTAATCTGGTTTGGTAGGAAAAAATTATTTTTTTATGTACAGCAAAAATAATACATTTATAAATATATAAACTCTACCAACAGTCTAGGAAAGTAAAATTACATTCTATTAATATAACAAAATTATGATTTTTCTGAGGAACCATCATGTATTCTCATTCTAAGCTAAGCTAGCATGTTCGTAATGATTACAAGCTTATATTTTATCCAAAATTTCATTCAGCATATTACAAAATTACTTTTAAAAGATTAAGAAATATAAATCTAAATAAAAGTAATTGAATAAATAGTTTGTACAACACAAATTTAACTAATGATATTTAATAATAATAAAATTTGCAGATTATTGTTGGACGTTAAAGAAGGTTGTTCCAGATGACGAATACATATTGAATTGCATCCGTGACAGCATAAATATTACTACAATATGCTGAATTGTTTTCTTCTGATTATAACTCTTGAAACTCTTCCTGATTATTACAAAAGAAATAATTTATTGTCAGCATAAAGAAGATTCTAGCCTTTCAGCTTAGATCCCAAAAGCTTGGCTTGTTTCTTCGAAAAGTTCAAATCCTGAACAAGGTCATTTAATTCACCTTGAGTTATCAGATGTTCACCGGAAGAGGATGCTGCTTCAAAAGAATCATTTTACTCCTTATGTCAAACTTAAATGGCTACCTCATATTCTGATTCATTTTCTAAAGAGAGAGTGTTGGAGGATGCAGGACAACTAAGTCCTTACCATGAAGCACTAGCCTTATGCCAAATGGTAAATTTTGGTATTATCCTGTTTGTTTATTTTTTATACCTTTTATATTTGTAATACAGACATAAAAGTTCGGCAAATAATTTTGTGGTTCACACCACACCATCGTATGGCAACACTCGTGCATCATTTACCAACTCTAGCAAAGTCTGTCAAACATTTCACACAGGTTGAACAACATGTGAGGGACATATCTTTATCAAGCAAATTTGTCCCAGACCTTAAAGGACATTTCAAATGAAGCTATCCAGGACTACTTCGCAAAGTGGAAACACCGCTGGGAAAAGTGTGTGAATAGGGAAGGAGAGTACTTTGAAGGGTGTGAGGACCAATAATTTGTAAAATTACTAATGAAGATTAAAAAGATAAGGTTCGGTTATTTTCTGAACAGATCTTGTTTTTTGTTTCGTCAATAGTTTGTTTTGATTTTTCTACAGAATATATTATATACAGAACAGAATGCTGTTTATTGGGCTGTTTTTATGTTGCTGTGGACAGCCTTCATCGTTCATTGACTGTATCTTTATTTGAAGCTATTTACCATCTGTAAAATGTAAAACATTGTGCAATCAGAGCAGTTTAATCTATACACAAAAGGTATATTATGTTTGTTTTGGTGATTCTGTTCTAGGTGTAATGATTTATTTATGTTTTTATTCTATAGGCTACAGTGAATCAAATTTTTAAAATTAATTTGAGCTACTTTTCCTTATGTCTTTACTTATCTTTATCAGAACGATAAAGAAAGCAATAAAATACATTTCCTTCTATGCATGTCATACAAAAATATTCATAAAAATAATATTCTAAAAAATAATTCAATCATAGTCATATTCTATAGAAAAAAAATTCATGTTTTGTGTAATATTTCCTTTAAATATGAAAAAAAATTTGAAAGAAAAACAATTAATAAGGGAAAATTTAATACTAAGGGAAAAGGAATACGAAATACAATCGGATAACTGAGAATGCTGAGAGAATGTGCATTTAAAGCAAATAGGATACGTATGTCTGTTTTATTGATTGGGAGTTAGTATTTACACGATTATTGGTCTGCAGTATGTTGTTTTGAACATTTTGAGAAACACTAGTATAGATTGGAAGAATAAAAGATTAGAAAACTCAGAACAAATTTTCAAGTTATAAAAATGAAGTTATAAATATGAATCATATAGAGCAATATTAAAAAAAAACTAAATATTTTTACTTATCGTTGTTGTTTCTATTTATAAATATGCAATTCTTTAAAAATAATAGTCACTTATTTGAAAAAAAAATAACATCCACTTATATTAAAACAGACAACAGAACTGTTTAATATAATATTTCATGTAACAAGAACAGAACAGAAAAATTGTATTTCTCATTATAAATATTTGGGTTTCACCAAGGCTCTAAGCCTTACCGGCAAATGCCCATTCAATACAGTACAAATACATTAACAGTGAAAAATACAAATACAAAACAAAATTTTGTATTACTAAAATCAGTGTACTGTTAAGTTTATGATAAAAATATTATTAATTATGAGAAAATATTAAGTGGGTCGTGAAGTGGTTGTAATAAAAATATATATTTCATTGTAATGAAATAATAAAGTATTTAACTATTTGTTGCCTTACGATTAACAAATAACGATTATTTGGATGCCTTAACGATTATTTTGGATATTTACATTTTGAGAGGCTAGCCATCGAAATACTTCTATCTTAAACAAACTATAATTTGTCATAATCTTTTATTTCTTTTGATAACATATATAAACTGGGAACAACAACTTTCAATGGCTTTCTACCATATAAATTATACTTAGAAACAATGAATAGATCTTTTATACCTAGTTTGATGAATAATATTTTTTTAGATTTAAAATCATTTTTCATACATACATATAAATATTAACCGATAAAATCTACAGGTGATAGTGTTGATACGGCATCAGAATTATTTTAATTACTCTATTTCAACCCTTTTTAATTTTTTCAGTTAAATAATTTGCTGTTGAACCCCATATTTCAACACCATATCTAATTAATGATTCAAACATCAATTTATGTAAAAAATTCATTATTTTTTATGTTAATATACACTTGAGATAGTAAAATTTACTAGTAACTATTTGAAATTTTTTTTAGTAGATTTGTTATATAACTTTTTTATTTTAATTTACTATCTAAAGTAATTCCTAAATATTTAAATTATTGTACATTTTGCAAAATTTTAAAATCATATCCATTATTATTATTCATAGTGCAATTACAATCATGAGCTTTGATAATCAGTAAGCTTGTGACGGGTTTTGAAGTGAACCACAACTGTTTTACCTTTAATTAGGCAAAGTCACCTTTCATGAGTCCATTTCATAAAAGAATTAAAATCACCTTGAAAACATGTTTCAGTTGTTTCAAATAACTTATGAGTAATCAAGATTAATATGTCATTCGCACACAGGAAGACTGTACAATATTTTAGTTCATGGTAGAATTTATTTACGTATATTAAAAAGAAAGGTAAAAAAAAAAGGTTCAGGTTGCCTTAATAATATAACAAAACAAAACACTCCCCTAATCTCCATGGAGGAGTGGTAGCATCTTGTCCTTACAAAAGGAGGCCTCAGATTCGAATCCCAGTCAGGCATGGCATTCATTTGGTAAAAAATTCCATTTCCCATGTATAAGCTTCAATGGTGAATTAATTCATCAAACAAAAAAAAGACAGAAAACGATTTTCAGTATCTCATTCAACCATCGTTTTAATCATTAATAAATAAAATTTGTAGTTAATATTTAATATCTTCAGGTATTTACCTTGACATATTTCATAAGTTTTAAATTTTTAAGTAATTTTATGAACCTTAATCACATTTATTTTTTAATAATCATGTTATCTTGTTATGCTGCTGTGATCAAGGTTTCACCATAGTTTTTGTTAATTTATCTAGGCAAATGCTGAAGCAGGTCTTCTTTTTTTCATCAATGGAGTAGCATATATCTAACCATTCCTGATGTGGTTTGTATATAATTAATTATTTATGCATTGATCACAGAATAAAAGATTTATTTTATATTTTACTAGTAAACAAAGAGTCATAATTACAGTAGGAAATTATGAAATAAAAGAAATCGACATTGAAAGAAGTGAAAAAGGATGTATTATTTTCCTAACACTTTTCAACAAATGAGATGTAATCAAAAAGTATCCGACCTTGGGTCATAAAAACAAAATAATCTATTTAGTTTAGTGACTTATTCCCTTCAAAGTAGGTTCCTTCTGATGTACTACATATCGCAGTGATATTTACATTGAAAGTATTTCTCAAAGCTATTTTTAGTGACCACGATAAGTCGCATTTCTTTTAATCTCTTCTCTGTTTTCAAATATCTTTCCTTTAAGTGGAATTTTAAGCTTAGGAAGGAGCCAAAAATCGCTGGGAGCCATGTCTGGTGAGTAAGGAGCGTAATAAAGTATTCAATTTTGTGTTCTGTTAAGATTCTCTGGATAAGTTGTGGTACATTATGTTGGAGTGTTGTCATGATGAATTTTCCAATCACCATTTTCTCAGAGTTGTGGTCTCTTGTGTCAAACAGCATCTCTTAGCTGATAAAGAACAGTTGTGGTAGTACTGCTTTTATTGATAGTTTGTCCTTGATCATAATTATGATAAACCACACCTCGATAATCAAAAACACTGTCAAGAGTACATTCGTGTTGTAATTTTGTGTTTGGTATTTTTTTGAATTTTGGTTTTTTTATCTTGATTTTTTTTTTTATAATGATTTTATTTTGTTCATTTATTTTATTTTTTGTTTGTTTGTTGGTAAAATCATGACAGCAAATAGTAATTTTTATTTTTATGATTAATAAAGAATTACCTACCGGTAATTAATTATAGAACTGAATATAATATGTCAGCAGGCTTGTATGATTTTCACCAGGCATGTAATTTATAGTAGTATTATTTCATTTTTTTCTTAATTTTTTTTGTAAGTCTGTTATAACATATTTGTTTTTCTTGAGAATTACTGTACCAGTAGAACGTATGGTTAAACAAACATCTTCCCATATGGAAGATTGGTAGTTCCAGGCCTAGTTAAATCATTGTATTTTAACACTAAAATCTACCACCAATATCAGTAGTTTCTGGCACTAGTACAGGGGTGTTCTGATGCTAGAACACCATTCCCCAGTACTGCTTCTTGGGAAAAATAAAAAATTATCTTTTCTTAAAATTTGTTATAACTTTTACAGTCTCTCTTTTTGTTTAGCCTCCGAAACTACCGTTAAGGTATTACTTCAGAGTGAGGATGATATGTAATGAATGTAAATGAAGTGTACTCTTTACAGTTCAGATCGACCATTCCTTAGATGTGTGGTAGAGTTCTAAGATTCAAATCCTAATAAAGGCAACTGCCTTTATTAGGATTTGAACCTATAAAACTTTTATACGGATTTAAATACTAGATTGTGGATAAAAGTAACTACCTTTACTAGGATTTAAAGCTTAGAACTCTTGATTTCTGGGTTAAAACTTAAAGTCTGACCTAGATTTTTTCCTTAAATGGTTATCACTAAGGACGTAAATTATAATAATCAGATCACATGAAAATGATCCTTGCTTTTGGATATCTGTAGGCAAACGGTGACAAAATAGATAACTAAAAATCTAATTAAAAAGAAAGTCAAACATTTGATGTGAAAAAGACAAATTTTTCTTCTTATTGAAGAAAGTTTTATTACATTTGGTGAAAGACAGGATCGCTGAAGGGGTGTGATGTTCTCCTTGGACTTTCCTTCTTTGTGTTAATGTTTGGTTTTATTGTTATTTTGATTTATGGTTTGCTAAACTGTTGCTGTCTTTGTTTTTGTTAGGTTATAAATTTGTTTTTTGTTAGTTATTGTTTTGTCAGTGTTTTTGTGTTGCATTTTATGATTCATTGTGTGTCAAACTCATTTACCTTTCGGGTAGGTAGAGTTTAGTTTCTTTGTTCTTAGAAAGTCATTCAGTCTTGTTTGAGACTTGGCTAGATGTGTTTTGTTTGGAGTTTATGTTAGTTAGTAGGACACCGATGGGAATGTCACTTGGTGGCATCCTGGCTGAGTCTAGACTGAAAGATGTTATTGCTGAGGTACTAAAGATGATCTCTGGTAAAGCTCATAAGGGCTAGGTATGGAGGAGGTGGTGAAGTGACCAAAACCGTCACATGGAGGCTTTCTTCCCCTTCTTCCCCTATGGGGTCAGGATGTATACATCAAAATGATTGTATTTTTCATAAAATTTTATGTGTACTATATTTTTGCGATATGTTAAAACACAAAATCAAATGTTCTGGTTCTGGAAAATTTACAAGTGTACCCCAGCACTAAATGGTTTCTCAAATCATCCTCACCTATTGTTGGATTCTAATTAACAACAAATTATGGCCTGGATGTAACAAGCTCTATATTATTATATAAAATAAGGCCTGCTGCCTATCGATCCCCAGTTGTACTATTCTTTAAATATTTGGAGACTTACAGAATA
Source organism: Lycorma delicatula (assembly GCF_047948215.1). NCBI lineage: Eukaryota > Metazoa > Arthropoda > Insecta > Hemiptera > Fulgoridae > Lycorma > Lycorma delicatula. The sequence goes on from NC_134467.1 coordinate 21,113,831, forward strand.
TTATATAAATCAAATCACACCATTAACAGTGCAAGTTAATTACAGGAGACTTTCTGGGTATTAAATGAATGTAACGGGTACAGTATTATTTAAAAACTAATATTAATAAATAAGACAATAATAAAATATAATTAGAAACAATGTAATTAAAAATATGAAGAAACAAATATATATACATTCACACATACATATATTAATATTTTATATATGTAAAATAATTTTGTTTGTAAATTTTTTGAAAAAAAAATATCTATACTAAAAACAAAAAATATCAATGAACATGATGAAATATCAATATAATTATAGTAATATTTTATCAATTATTTTTATTGTAATATTTTTTTATCGTCCGTGTGGACTTAAAGAGGTAGGTATATTATTCACATTAAGATGATGCTGATTTGTGTAGTTATTATTATTGTTATTTCCACTGCTGTTATTTGTATTAGTGTTGGTGCTATTTTTATACTGCGACTGACAATGATGTTGTTGATAGGGTTGTCCATCACCTTGTCCATGTTTTAATGGCTGTTCACTATTCATTATTAACCATGGTTCTTGTGCTATTTGTTTTACAGTTGCACGTCTTGTTATATCAGGCTCAAGAAGATGCCTGAAAAATAAAAAAAATTATAAAAATTTTATTTTATAATTTCTAAGGAAAAGTCTAGTAAAAGTTGAAAAAAAAATTATGTAAAATATCTACGGCTCAAAATTCAAAGATAATATTTATGAATTAAAAAAAAATTAAAGAAATTCATTGAAATTTAAAAACCCGCAACGATGTAAATGTTAAGTAAAAAAATATTAATTAAACATTCACAAGCTTTTTGAAGAAACATATCTATTGCAGCACTCCCTGGTTTAAATTATTAATTTATTTATAACCATAAAACTAATCTAAGAACCTGTTCTGAGTTGACACGTATGTAATGCAAAAAGTTGGATCAAAATTGGTCCAACTGTTTTCGAAAAATATCTACTGCTGCACCCGTTCTCTTTTTTTTGTTTAGCCTTTAGAAGCACCGTACGGTATTACTTAAGAGGATGAATGAGTATGTTATATATGAATGTAAAGTACAGTCTTGTACAGTCTCAGGTCAAACACCCCTGAGATGTTTGGTTAATAATTGAAACTGGACCACTAAAGAACACCAGTATCCACAATCTAGTATTCAATTCTGTAGAAAAGCAACTGCCTTTACTAGTATTTGAACCTTAGAACTCGCAAGTTCGAAACCAGCTGATTTGCGATGATGAGTTCACCACTAGACCAACCCGGTAGAGGTTTATGTAAAATACCTGTATGTGATTCATTGTATCTGTAAATGAATGTGGATCCTGTCTATCTGATGTATTTTAAGTGGCATTGACTGATATGGTCATTAAGAAAATTCCAATAAGTTAAAATCCAGTAATAAACAATATTTTAACTGATTTATTGAGACTAGTTTGATAAATATGGGCATTTACTTATGACATTTTAGTTTAGTTCACACTAATTTTTTTTTTGTTTTTGTTTTTTTTCTGTTTAGATTCCGGGGATCACTGTCAGGTTATTACTTCAAAGGATGATTGAAGATGATATATATCAGTGTAAGTGAAGTGTAATCTTGTACAGTCTCAGGTCGACCATTTTTGAGAAGTGTGGTTAATTGAAACCCAACCACCTTGGAGCACTGGTATCCATGATCTAGTATTAAAATCCATATGAAAGTAACTGTCTTTACTAGAAATTGAACATTGGAACTCTAAACTTTGAAATGAACTGATTTGCGTAGACACATTCACCACTAGACCAACCAGGTGGGTTTAGTTCACACTGCTTGAGATATTCCAGGTGTTTAGTTGTTATTTTTCTATATTAAAATAACAAATTTTTTCAATCGGCTGTCAGGTTGTTGTTTGGCACCAATAAGTATTAAACATATAGGCTAGTCAATTATTCTTCAATCAACATGCAAGAAAAGATCTTATGCTTCCTTTGCTATTTTTGATAAATTACCAAAACACTGAAAAAGTCTTTCTGCCAATTTATTAAAAAAAACACAAAAAAATGATTCACAGAAACATTACTCCCAGGCAGAAGAACTTTGAAATAATACTAATACTAAAAACCAAAAATTTTTCACATCCTGTTCTACGAATGTTCTTAAATAATGCTTTTTCGTTTAAACCTTCTAAATTTTGTAGCTTTTTTTTATAAAATAATTTTCACGTATTTACTTACCTTAGTATTATTTAATGTGTATATATTTCAATTAATTTAGACTACAATTTTATCCAGTTTTCATTTTATAATTATGCATTTTGTAATACTACTACTCTAATCAAAATTTTTCCATTATTTCAGTTTATCAATCCAAATATAGACGGCTACTGAGCCTCGAAACAGTTTAGTGACCAGTGTCCTAAATAGCTCCAAGAGCTAATCTAAAAGCTAGACAGTTAACATAAATATTGCTAATTCTACTTAAATCTATAAATCATATAATTTATACATAAACAAGGAAAAAGTGATGATCTCTTTTGGAATAATTATATAAAAGACATATTAAAATAATTTTAGTTAGGTTTATGCTAGAAAGAAGTTGAACAAACTAAGTACATAACATACATCTATTTCTTGAAAATGTATTTATAATTTAGAATGGTATAGAATGTTTAAAAATTAAGTAAAACAGAATCGAAATAAAGAAAAAATGTTATTTATAATCTGAACAGGAATCAGGTTGTAATAATGAGTAAAAAAAAGAAAGGGCAAGCTGAGATTCATAAAATCAAACAAGGATGTAAGCTTGTCTCTAGCTTTTTAATTTATAAACAGAAGAATCAATTTACAAACTAAAAGAAATCCAGAAACAAAAATGTTATAATTCATAAGAAATGGATTTTGAATATCTAATATATTTGAGTATTTAAAACGAGGGATGAATTAGAAGAATTTGTGAATGATATAGATTTTTTATGCTAAGAAGCAGGAGAAATACATAATTTAAAAGTAAACAATAATATAATTATGGTTTATAAACGATTAAATGTTTTGAAGTTTGTTTGGTTTGTTGAAAACATTTATATTTTTAAATTACTTTCTCATCGTCATCTGGTGTCCCTCACACCACTGTTGCCTATAACCACCTTGTCCCAAGCTTTTTCCATTATCCCCCTGTAGTTTTCAATTTTTATCTCATCTTTTAACTTATCCTTCTTTCTCGCATCCTTTTACTTCTACAGAACTTTCTTGTATAATTGTCAAAATTTCACTTCCTCTAACCACATGTCCTTATCAGCTTCCTTTCTTTTTGTGTGCTTCTTATATAAGTACTCTTTCTTCTTTAATCCTGTTCATTCCTCTCTATCCTTACCTCCTCCATATCCACATCTCAAAAGCCCAATCCAATTTTTTCCCCTGTTTCTCATCAACCATGCTTCACTTCCATACAACAAATCAGTTCATAATTCTTTCTCAGTTGTAAGTCTTATTTAATTATAAGTTCAAACTTTTACTACATAGTAATTTCCTCTTACTAAAGGTTTTCTTTGCCGTTGCTTATCTTCCTTCTATTTCCATCACCCTTTTCTAGTCTTCTGTTATCATAATCCTCAAATATTTGGAATTTTTTACTTTTGCTAATATTCCTTCATTTGTCATTATCATAAAATCTTCTTTATTGTTTACTTCTATTGCTTTAGTTTTTCTACATTTATTTTTATTCCATCTCTTCCTACAGGGCTGTTAATCTGTGAAGTTTGTGTGTGAAATCAGCTAGAATTACAATATCATTAGTCATTTTCCTTTTTATTTATTGCTTTATTTTTTTCTTTCTTTTAATATCTAATAATTTTAAAATTACTTTCTAGAAAGTAAGTTGTTCTTATTTTATCTCTATTCTAAAAGTAAAGTATTTGAAAATGTATAGAATGGAGACATTTAATGAACATTTATAATTAAAAAAGGACATTTAAAATTTTAAGGTTATATGTATATATATATATATAGTGAATAGAGTTTACAATCTGTTCAAGAAACAGGTTGTAAGAGCAGCGAAAGATGAAGGAAGAGTAGTTTTGATTCAGAAAGGAGTTAGACAAGGATGATGTCTCTGTTTATGATACTGGTGAGATGCAGGATGTTTATGATAAAAAAGGCATAGAAATAATAGAGAATGAAAATGTTCATCAAACAACTGAAAGAAATTTTTTTCTCTTTATATATTATTTTACAAAAATACAGAAAAAGAATTAATCGGTAGATTAACAAAACAATAAAAGTTTTGATGAATAACTTAAGTACGTATAATATTCTTGACCAATTAACTGCATCTTCATGCTCATCCATTAATTCTATATTTGCTATCATTAATTATATATTTATTAAAATTGTAATATTATATAATGGTGGTACCATTTTAATTGATGTTACATTGCTATTAAATCAAGTTTTAATAAAGTGAGATTATACTTGGTATATGCAGGTGTAAAATAATTTAATTTATAAATGAAACAATTTTTAAAATACTTACATTACTAATTTTTTTGCAGCAGGGGTGATAAATGCATCACACCTAGAAGGGAATGTCAATTTACGATGCATTTGTATAAATAACATTTGTTTTATATTTGAGTCATCAAATGGCATCGTTGCCGTTAACATTATATATAATATACAACCTAACGACCAGACATCATACATCTTTGGATTGTATGCTACACCCTGAAACAAATTTTAATGTTGTATTAACTTTTAATGGAGAACTGAATGATATTTACTTAAACTTACAATACTGAGTAAGATGTAGAATAATCATTAGTATATCGGATATCTGAGATATAAAATTAATGGGAATATAGGTCTTGTATTTATATACTACTGGTTTCATTTGATTTCTAGTTATTACTTAATTAAACTTAATTCTGAGATCACTTCTACATGTACATAAATTCTTTTACTAATTGTACCTATTATTCACTCCTACATAATGTTTTAAAGCCCTAACAAATACAATACTGTCTTATTTCCTTACAATTTGTCAGCAGATTGGTAATTTTTTATCCTTGTTGTGAATCCAAGTACATTCAGATTATAAATCTTTTGATTTTTTTAAAATTATAAAGATTCATCTTTGATATAAAATGACATTTTTTTTAAAAGGCCTTTCAAGGCTAATTAAAAGCATTTTCAATGGATTTATTACAATTGTAATAAAATTAAAAAAAGGGCCAATTTAAAAAACGTTACGTTAGGGAAAATTAGGTTTTTTTTTGTTTAAACTCCAGGATCACTGTTAAGTATTGCATCGGAGGATGAGATGATATGATTTGTAGAGTGTAAAAATGCCTTGCCTGACTGGGATTCGAGCCCAGGACTTCGAGATGAAACGCCGAAATGCTACCACTCGTGCCATGGAAGCCAGCCAAGGGAAGGTTAGGTTCCTTTTACTATTTCACACCTTTCAATCTCACACTGTTCAAGTGCATGGATATCTTGATCACTAAATTTGATAATAACTAAACAAGGTTTTTGGCTTCTTAAAAAATGATTTATGCTTAATTAACATCATGTGTGTCTAAAGTACGTATTAAAGCAAATTAGATCCAAAATTTATGTCATTTGGTAGTAATAGACAATACTCAATTTATTTCTATTATATTTTTAAAAATTTTAGTGGATTAACTCTACATAAAATTAAATCATTACAAAAATTTAATTATTTGGTTGTTTGCTTATTAAAAAAAAAAAAAAATCATTTAATGACAAAGCGATAATGCAAATTTTTATCCAAATTTTGAATAATTAAAACTTGATTATCTGTGAATAAGTACAAATATAGAATAAAATTCTTTCATAATCCCATGTCCTCAAGCACTGATCCTAATAAATTGAAACTTGACAGGAGTTCCACATAAATTGTAATTTCAAAAGAATATTAACACGGATTGACTGCCTAATTGACTATTGCTGATTTTTCTCATATAATCAGAAATAACTAACTGGATAGTTTAAATAATTTATTCAATTAGTATTATTCTTAATAATGAATATTAATAAAATTTCAAGAAATTAACGCACAAAATTTTTATCAATGATGCAATATTGTAGGGAGGCACAAAAATAGAAGTACAAAAAGAACTAAATATTTCAAATTGAAAATAAGAAAACCATAATAGCAAACCAAAAATATTCAGTTATTTTATAACAAGTTATAATGATACAAATTTATCAGGAGAAAGTCAAACTGTAAGAAGTAGATCATGAGTTTTTATTTCACTGAAGTCAGAAGATTCAACCAAAAAAGTTACCAAGAGGCATAAAAAAGGAGCTCATTTTTATTAACAAGTTCAACATTTCTGGCGTGACAAACAAGATACTTCCAAAAATAAAGATTGTCATTTTAGAATAACTTTTTTCTTCAGTAATTTATATCCTAGAAACATGTACCATCTCAAAAAAAAAATAAAATATAGAAATGAAATTCTTGTATGTGTGATACAGAAGACAAAGGACATGACAGAGTAAGGAGTGCAGTTTTTTTTGTCTTCAGTTATTTGACTGGTTTGATGCAGCTTTCCAAGATTCCCTATCTAGTGCTAGTCGTTTCATTTCGGTATACCATGTACATCCTACATCCCTAACAATTTGTTCTACATATTCCAAACGTTGCCTGCCTACACAATTTTTTCCTTCTACCTGTCCCTCCAATATTAAAACTACTATTCCAGGATGCCTTAATATGTGGCCTATAAGATTCTAACAAGCACATAATGGGAGATTTAGCCCAGGTACAAAAAAGCTAGTTAACAAAAAAGATATTAATGAAATTTAATATATAAATGGAAAGTTTGTGTAAGTTCTGTCCATTTGTAACAAAAAGAGAACCAACTGACCGATTGCTTTCAAATTTTTCAGGATACATTCATGTTATCTCAGGGAAGGTTTTAAGCCATAGATCAAGGACTTAGCCCCCTTGGGGGATGAAGTTGTAATTTTTCTTCGTGGACGATGACCTAATACTGTTTTTGATTTTGGTTTTTGACATGAAAATAATAGATTGTGTGTTTTATAACATTTGATTTTCAGCTCTCTACACCTTTAGTTCCACTTCCCGAAATAAGGTAATGGAAAGGGTCACCAAAATGGATATGTTTGTCTACAACAGTTGCTTCTATATCAAGAACGAGGGAAACATTGTTGGAAAGAGAGCTTTTCAAGCTTTAATTGTTATTTATCAGCATTATTCTCACAACCATAAGGATAACGAACACAATGGTGGTCGAGGGGATGAAGCCTCCTGACCAGTTAGTTTTTATATTTACCTCAAAAAAATTTGAGCAATTCTGAAATTCAATTTTTGGTATATTTTAGATAAACACTTGTTTCAATTTAAATTCCTATTATTATACAAGATTTTTAACAATGCGCCCCTAAAAAGTTTTTAAATTTACCTATATCGATTTTATATTATTACTTAAAAAATTATCTTTAGATTTAAATTATTATTTTAATTTTTGTTTAATATTTTTTTAACCGACTTAAAGATAGGATTGTAATCTCAATTTGAAATATTCCTTTAAGGAACACATGAATATTCAAAAGATATGCCCTGAATTCTAGCGGAATTTTAATATACTTCATCAAGATGACGAAAATGCAGTACAATTTAATAATTAAAAAAAAATTATGTTTTTGCGCTAAATTGCTTAGCACCCACCCTTATGATGTAGCTTTAAAATATAAATTAAACTAATATAACATTTACAAATATTTTTAAAATTGTTAATTTGAAGAGAAAACTAATTAGATCACTTCGATATAAAATGCGGTATGTATTACATATAATTAAACTTAACAGTACTTTTAAAATACATTTATAAATTATCGAATTTTATTTTTTTAAGAAAATAAATATGTTTTGTATCCTTTTTATTTGTAGGTTGGCAAATCTGAAACAGCTGTTTCACTAAACCCCAAACAGTTCGTTTTGTTTTAGATGTTGATTACAGAGACGAAGAAGTGTATTGATAAAAAGTGGTTGTGTATTCGTGCTTAATATAATTTTCCTAATCGGTGAGGTGAGAATTGATTTAAAGATTATATATATACATTTTTTTTTTTTAAAATAATGAAAGATTCGTATTACACGATATTTACCCATCAACGTTGTATGTTAATATTTTGCCGCTAACACATATTTTTGTTCTATTGATTATATGTTTTATTAAAATTTTAACAATCTAACCTTGTTTTCTTTTTTTAATTTGTAGTAGTATTATAATATCATTGTAAACGAATTATAAATTTGTCTGTTTGGTATAATACAAGTAAAATTGATTATTTTAAACACTGTGTGTTTGTGTGTGTGTGTATATATATATTATACCCTATACCTTTTTTTTGTTTTAAAACAGCTGATAGTATTGATGTGTTTTTAAATTGCTCCATCTCTGTTTCACTGGACGTATATTGGAGAAGGAATGATGTTTATTCAATGTGATGGTATGTCGGCTAATAACGTCCTGTAGCAACGCAGTACAAAACAAAATCGATCTTTTTGTTTATCAGTACCGGATTATTTATGATGTTATAAAAAACATGAATTATCCTTTTAAGATATTAATTATTAATTTTGCAGTACCTCTTCTTTTATTATATGATTTTATTTATTATTTATTTATAACATGATTCAATTTTAGTATTAAAAATATCAACTTAACTTCATTTATTTATCTATGAATATGCCATCTTTGTTAAAAACAATATTTATCACTTATTAAAAAAAAAAGTAAAAAAACTAATTGTATCAAACTTGACAGCAGAATTGTTCGTGTTATTCAACACAACATTTGGGTTACAAAAAAGGGCTTATTATGCTTCCACTGCCAATTTTAAATAAATTACCGAACTATTAAAAAAAGAAAATTTCCAATCAATTATTTAAAATACAATTAAATGATTTTCTTTTACGCAAACTATATATTTTCAATGAATTAAAAAAAAAAAGTAATTTAAAAAAAATGCTAAATTTTCAACATCCCGTTCAGTATAATTTTTATTAACGCATATTTTTTTTATTTCTGTACGTTTCATGATCCAAGGATATCAAAAAACAAAACAAAAATCTAACGGGTATGTTTTGCACTATGTACATGCGTTGGCGTGTTTGAAGGTTAATAAGTTTTGACCGGATAAACCAATCTTGATGATATTTTGTACAAAGAATCGTGTAGTAAACGGGACATATTTTTGTTAAATTTTTGTTATAGGAATATTTTATTGAGAGCCCAGCATCTCCTAGATGTCTCGCATCTCGTAGACGAGAAAGAGACAGCGTATCACGTCTTCTTTCACTACCACCGATTTGAGGATGTGAGATGGGAAATATTGGATACTATAGATAAAAGGGATATGTTCCTCCCAGAGGTACTACAGAGCAGATGATGTTGGAAAGCGCGGAAAACTGGACTGACAGGTACGCGGCTGAGTGCCTAGGGGGTTTCCTGCACATGTGGGGGCCGCCTGGGTGCGATGAGATCGTGGGCACCTTGCTCCTACGTCCGATGGGTGACCCGTGAGTTAAATATACTGTAGTGTTCGATTGCGTGTGAGGTGTTTATTTATATGATTGGATGGACTGACTTTGATGTGATGTATATTGTTTGCGGCGTGACGTATATTTTCCGAGTTATGTTTGGGTGTCGTGGTGTGTGTGGTGAGATTTTAGTTTGATGTTTGGTATCTTGTGCGTGTGAAATCCGGGGTATCTGAATGTGTGTAAGGGCGTACTCCCCGTTCCTAAAGTAATGCACACCAGCTGTACCAGGAAGAGTGGGTAGCCAGGGGTGGAGGTTTAATCGGTAGTGCGCAGGAATACATACGCATTTAATATAACATCTTGCGGAACCTGTTAGCGAGCTCGACATTACTCAGGCGTCCGTAAATGGGGTTTCTCCACCTCTACAAAAAAAAATGCGAGCGGTCCTCGTTATTTCTGGTGTTAAGTGCATTGATATCCTTGCGACTGAGCAATAATTACGTTACTAAGTAAGTAGGTTAACTTATTCCTGACACATAAAAGAAATAGATGACCAAGGTTTCAATTTATAGCAGGTCAGATGAATTGAATCGTTCGATGGCCATTATACGCATGGTATTTTTCTTGATGTGAGAAGTATACAGGTTGTTAGGTGAATTTTCTCCAATCAGTATATTACTCTTTCTTTCTGGAGATGGTTTTTTTTTTTGAGATAGGTCGGTCAGATTTGGTTTGATTAATTCAGGCTTGTGTCCGGAATATAGGGCCATTGATGTATGGAATGTCTTTTATGTCTTCCCCAGGTAAAAACAAAACGTACCAAAGTAATTAGAGAGCTTGCGATGGTTAATTCTGGTTTTGATCTGCAAGTTAATTGGAAAAGCGAAAGGGAATGGACGGAATATAGTTGCTGGGTTCCTTAGATTCTTAACCCTGCGGAAGATGCTGTTATAAATAGATACCTGGGTGTGGCTAGAGTGCACCTATGTTAGGATGAGAATGGATGTGTGGAGAAATCTATGGGGTAGGGATTGACCTCGCTCCCGAAAGCGAACCAGAGCAGAAAGAAACAGTATATTTTCATTAGAGGCTTATTATTAAACTTGTGAATCTGTTTCTTGATTTTAAAGTACCTTAAGTGAACTTCGAATAAATTAATTGTGGGACAAAATTGTCGTTACGTTCAATACTTGTTTTATTGGTATGAAAATAATGTTTTTGGTGTTTAAACACTCGATCAAGTAATGAGCTGAGTTCATAGTCTAATTGATGTTAGATATAGGAACAGTTTTTGTGTAAAACCTTCGGTGTTCAAAAAGAGACGCGTAGATTGCGCTTCCAGAATCAGATAATTTGATAATTGAGGGTTGTAAAAGTTATGATAAGTGGTCGTGGTTGGAAGAAACGATACGAAGGCAAGTTGTGTAAATACACTGATAGAAATATCTGCCGAAGCATTTGCATCGACGGTATCCTGATAGAGGTCAAACTGATGACTGTGTTGTGTTATCAAGTTGTCTAAAATACGACTTTCGATAAAACCCATCAGGGTTACGAACGGAGGGGGTGGTGTGGCGAATGGAATTGTTACAAGATGGGTGTGTCTTCTACTACGGAGGTCAGGATGGTTAAATTTTGGGTGTCAATATCTCCAGAGGGTGGTATAGATTTTTGGGTCAATTTTGCAAACGTAATCCCATTTTATATTAAGCTTAGTTATATGTGTACGTACTTATCTTATTTAAAAGAAAAAATGTTCTACAATTCTACCTTCTACAAAAGAAAAGAAATAAGTATCTTTTTATTTATTGAATATTTTTTAAATGTCTTCCTAGGCTAGTAGTAGTGCAAACACCCCCCAAAAATATAAAAAAAATCAATTTTTTGTAACTTTTTTTAGTTTATTAAACTTTTAATAATATTATAATAAAATTTCAACATAATTCACCCCCCATCCGTAAAAAAGAAATCTTAGGTAACTTTTTATTGGTTGTACATATTTTAGTTTCTCCCATTTAACATAGTAAATATAGAAAAAAAGTTTTTTGGGGGGATCAGGGGAAAAACATAAATAAACCGATTTTTTTGAATTTTTAAAACTTTTTTTTGGTTTATTTAAACATATAACGATAATTTATACGTTAAAACTTTATCATACATTTCCCTCTTCACCACAAAAAAGAAATCTTTGATAAATTCTTTCATATACAATTCTTTTCCCATTATATAAGAATAAATAACCAATGTCAGGAAAGTATTAACAGTTTTTTTTTTTAATATTATAATTGATCTTTTTTCTTCTTCTTCACCCTCGGACCGGATCCTGCACTTAAGTATTACACAGCCCAGGAGAGTGTTCTTTATTCTAACGGTCCTCCACGTCTCGGCCTGCCGGTCGGATCTCGCTTTGCGCCCGCCTCAAAACCCGGAGTAGGATTCACCAGGCCCGGCTATGCCACTCCGGGAGCAGGGACTCTTGTCTTTTTCGCTCGGGGGTGCGACAGTCCCCGTGCCTCATCGCTACCGTCCATTTGTGCAAGCACGTGCGAACCACAGCTCCGTATTATAATTGATTACATATTTTTTGATCACGATTTTAACCATGGTTTCCCGTGATCTATTCAGAATAATTTTGGATCAATTTTTTTCTTTTTATCCATGGAATAAATCTACTAATTTTTGGCTTGATGTATACTTTTACTTTACGTGTACAATAAGAATTTAAGATTTATTTATTTTTCAATTAATCGTACGGAAGCTTTTTTTTTATTAAATGGGAACGATGGTACATAGCTCACATCAAAATTTTATTAAAATTATAATACGAATTAAAAAAAAAAAATCAAGGTCAAACGGCCGAGAAATTAGCGATTGACATTTACGTACATTTGTCTGTATTGTACAGAGTGTCCCATATAAAACGCAACCCATCAATCACTCATCCATGAAATTTCAAAAGTCAAGCTTACTTTCCTACTCGTTACTGAAATGGACTCGTCCAACATCTGAACATCGCGACGACGCAGTTGAACACTACCGATAATAACAACAATGCAATCATAACGTTCAGTGTATTGCTAGAGACAAGATGGTGTTTTCATTGTCGAGTCGTACTTCAGTACGAAATCAGCGGTTGCAGTGCAGGATTTGTTTCGCCATAAGTACCCAGATAAACCAGCTCCTAACAAAACATCAGTATTAAGGTTAGTCGCAAAATTTAGAGAGACCGGTTCTGTTAATAACAAGGAACACAAAAGATCTGCGTCGGTGTTGAATACAGATACAGTCATAGAAATCAAAGACCGATTACTCGCCTCGCCAAATAAATCGATCAGACGTTTGTCTACTGAAATTAATTTGTTTAAATCAACCGTTCATCGGTCGACCAAACGATTACAATTACGACCTTATCGCATTCAAACGGTTCATCGACTTCTTGAGCCCGATAAAGAAAAACGGCTACAATATTGCCAACAGTTCCGTCTATTTCTGCGTGAGGGAATTTAATGTTATGGATTCGTTATTTTTCACAGATGAAGCACGGTTTCATTCGGATGGCTACGTAAACAGGCAAAACAGTAGAATTTGGAGCGCTGAAAATCCCCAAGTTTATCAGGAAAAACAATTACACTCGCAGAAGTTGGGCGCGTGGTGCGCGATATCGCGGAAGAAAATAATCGGTCCTATTTTTTTCGAAGAGGAAGACAGACACTGCTGGCTAAAACATGACGGTGCGACATCGCACTACGCAGGTTCAACTTCTGATTTCGTCGAGAAATTCTTTGGTAATCGTGTTATCGGTCGAGGCTTGTGGCCACCAAGATCTCCAGATTTGACTGCGGCGGATTTTTTCCTACGAGGTTACCTCAAAGAAAAAGCCTACAGCAAGAAACCACGAACGCTTGAACGATTGAAAGTCAATATTGAACAAGCTGTATTAAATATCCAGCCACAAACTTTGAAAAAAGTTGCAAGAAACGCTGTAAAAAGAATTGAAGCTTGTATTCAAGAAGATGGCGGCCACTTCCAACATTTACTCTAAATGTAAGGTAATGGATGGTAATAATAAAAATTACATTTACATATGCCTTTTTATTATTTCAATACCTACTAATGTAAGGTTGGGTTGCGTTTTATATAGGACACTCTGTATATAATTGATTAAGATATAACCTTCGATTGTCGATTTTATTTGTAGTAATAAACGGTACGTAAAATATTTACATCTGTAATGGTAAAATAAAACGAACTTTTATGGTGGTAAGAAAAATTGGTAGTTTTATGGAATACGACGAATCTCTTTTTTTCATTGTTGATTTATTTGCTACTGAATTATTTCAGCTTACGGAAAATTTACTTGTTGACTGCTGTATGGCGATTTACGGCAGCCAGATGTTCCTTATTGCTTCGAATACTTTCTGGAACGGATTCTCGTCCGTTATCATGCGACCACATATAAACTCGACAATTTCCAAAGTTTGAAATCCTCGGAGTTCTCCTGTGCTTTTTATTTCGTCATTTCAACGAAACCCCTCCCCACCCCCAACGTTCATCGGTTTAAGGACGAGCACCGCTGTTAAAATTGACGAATGATATTAATCAAAATGGTATACTTCCAGCGCATCGGTATGGTACGCAGGTTAGAAATCCGAGTATATTTTCTTGTCATGAACGTTGTTTTTGATAGAATTCAGCAGGGGTTAGAATCGATCTGACAGCAATTCACCGTTTTTTCAACCAATGTCTGCCGAAATTGTTATGCGTAGACGCTACCAGCATGATTTTTCGCGGCGCCTCCAGAACAGAATCTTGCCGATTTTGATGTCTAACGTTTCCCCCTGATTTTATGTTGCTTGTACTATTCGGTATAGTCGGGGCATGTAAATTACTCCAGACGATTACGTATTGGGACCCGAATCCGACTCGCGGTCCCACGAAGCAACAATAAATAGTTCGTACGCCAAACTATATATAAAACGTTTTACGTTCATAAAGGTGAGGTTCGAATTTTTTTAGCTACGTATCGAAATACAGTAAAACTTGGTTATAACGAGATTCAAGGGGCCTATCAAATATGCTCGTTACTGTCGAGTGCTCGGCACTTCCGAGTTGCTACCTGGTAACCGTAAATTTTTACGCCATCTATTACAATACAAAAAAATATACTGTATACCTAAGAAGAACCTGTTAAAAAAAATCCCTTTCGACACGCCGGAAAGCGGAGGTAGATTTCATCGGTGCAAGTTTTTTTTGTCTTCAGTCACTTGACTGGTTGAATGCAGCTTTCCAAGATTCCCTATCTAGTGCTAATCGTTTCATTTCGGTATACCACCTACATTCTTAACAATTTGTTTTCCATATTCCAAACGTTACGCGCCTGCACAATTTTTACCTTCTGCCTGTCCCTCCAAAATTAAAGCGACTATTCCAGGATGTCTTAATATGTGGTCTATAAGTCTGTCTCTTTTTTTAACTATATTTTTTTCAAATGTCTCTTTCTTCATCGATTTGTCGCAACACCTCTTCATTTTTCACTTTATCCACCCATCTGATTTTCAACATTCTCCTATAGCACCGCATTTCAAAAGCATCTAATCTTTTCTTCTCGGGTACTGCGATCGTCTAAGTTTCATTTCCATATAAAGCGACGCTCCAAACATATACTTTCAAAAATCTTTTCCTGACATTTAAATTAATTTTTGATGTAAACAAATTATATTTCTGACTGAAAACTCGTTTTGCCTGTGCTATTCGGCATTTTATATCGTTCCTGTTTCGCCCATCTTTAGCAATCCTATTTCCCAAATAACAAAATTCTTCTACCTCCATAATCTTTTCTCTTCCTATTTTCACATTCAGTGGTCCATATTCGTTATTTCTACTACATTTCATTACTTTTGTTTTTTTCTTGTTTATTTTTACGCGGTAGTTCTTGTGTAGGACTTGGGTTTCATAAAGTCTGTGCAAAATGGGTCCTAAAACAACTCACACAGTAGCATAAACAAACGCGCTTGGACATCTACCAAAAACATTTGGATCGCTACGGTAATGATCTTCTTAGACAGAATCATCACCGGTAACCCACCGGGTTGGTCTAGTGGTTAACGCGTCTTCCCGAATCAGCTGATTTGGAAGTCGAGAGTTACAGCGTTCAAGTCCTAGTAAAGCCAGATATTTTTACATGGTTTTGAATACTAGATCGTGGATACCGGTGTTCTTTGGTGGTTGGGTTTCAATTAACCACACATCTCAGGAATGGTCGAACTGAGAATGTACAAGACTAACACTTCATTTACACTCATACATATCATCCTCATTCATCCTCTGAAGAATTATCTAAACGGTAGTTACCGGAGGCTAAACAGGAGAAAGAAAGAAAAGAATCATCACCGGTGACGAAACATGGATTCATCATTACGAGCCGGAGAATAAACGGCAGAGTATGGAATGGAAACATCCAAATTCGCCCTGCAAAAAAAGTTCAAGACCCAACCGTCCGCAGGAAAACTGATGCTTACGTTTTTTTGGAACTCACAAGGCCCAGTACTGGAATATTATGATAAAAGTGGCATGACAATAAACAGTGCGCGTTATAGTGAGATGCTTACTGCCAAGCTGAAGCCTGCAATTCGAAGCAAACGCCGAGGACTGCTGTCGAAAGGTGTTGTGTTGTTGCACGACAATGCCCGTCCACATACTGCTGAAACTCTTCAGAAACTCAACTTTGAAGTAGTGGCTCGTTCTCCGTATTGTCCTGATCTTGTCTCTTCTGATTACCACTTGTTTGGTTCACTCAAAGAGGCATTAAGGGGCCGACGATTTACCTCGGACGAAACAGTGAAAGAAACGGTGCATTCCTGCGAGCCAGGAATGCACCGTTCTTCTTTTATGATGGCATCAGCAAACTTGTGCAACGATGGACCAAGTGCGTTGAAATGCAAGGGGACTATGTTGAAAATTAATGTACATGTAAGTTTCCTATTTGTATTGCAATAAAATTTATAACTACATTGCGGATGACTTACCCTGGTATATATATAAACATTTGACGGTGGGTTTGGTGTCTGGGGGATGTGAAACGGGAAGATTTATCGAATTTCGTGTTTTTTCCGAATTTTTCCGGAACAATTTGAGAAATTAGTTTGATTTTTGGTGAATATGTTTTTTCATGTAAATAT
Organism: Lycorma delicatula; assembly: GCF_047948215.1. Taxonomy (NCBI): domain Eukaryota; kingdom Metazoa; phylum Arthropoda; class Insecta; order Hemiptera; family Fulgoridae; genus Lycorma; species Lycorma delicatula. Next base: position 21,130,539 of record NC_134467.1, read on the forward strand.
TTGAAAAAACTTTTCTGCGTTATTTTCCGATATCTTGTTTCTGTGGCGGGAGGGATGAAAGAGGGTTAAATGTGATTGAACGGAAATAATGATTTATTCAATTGGTTTTATATCATAAATATTTCCAACATATATTTTTCTTCGTTCTCTCTGGGGTTGTAAATTATGATACAATTTGACCATACTGAAATCAGCTGTTGTTTTCATTTGCCTGATTTTATTAATAATATCGGCCAGTCGGACACATTTACTTGTTTATTTATATCTCTGAAGAAGGTGTAAATGCTAATAGTTTTGTAAATTAACATAAAATGATGTACGATTTTTATGTTTACATAAAATCTTTAAATATTGTAAATGGAATATGGAAATAGAATTTTGTAGCATATGAACAATGCCATGAGTGACCGAGATTCGAACCCAGGACCTTCGGATTAAAGGCTTAGACAATACCACTATGCCACGGTGATCGGATTTATAAAGATTTATCTTTATAAATAAATCAGGATATTCATATATATTTGTACTATGGTTTTTTTAAAATTCAGGAATCACTGGATCGATTTGTTTAATTTTTCTATGCTTTCAGAAAGGTTTAGGTTAATTTTATTTAAGTGTTACTAATTAAAAAGCGTATCTATCTTAGTGGAGACATATCGGTCTGCTGAGGAAGCCTTGGGTAGTTAATTTTTTGTTGATTTTAACCTGAAAATTTTTATACTTATTAGAAAACATTTTTATTTTTATTTATTTATTTTGTTTCCGATTAACTCTACCATTGTACTCTCTTCGGCTATTCTAATTCGTTTTTGTTTTTTATTTATTATGAAAAGTGAATTTTTTAGGGTGTAAAAAATATTTCCAAGTATATTTACAATTTAAACCCAGATTCTTTTGAATGAAAAACATTTTGGTGGTTGGCGGAGTGGAAAGTTCATTACTAAGGTAGATGTACTTATTTAATTAAGAAAGAAAAACAGATTACTTTTTGAAGAAGGGAGAAAAATCCTCTTTAGATAAGTAGGGAGGTACTTTTGTGATGTTAATGTTGGTAATATTTCTGTGCCAGTTTATTCTGTTGTTATTTCTTTATACTGGTTTTTTTTTTTTTTAATTTTCTACAATTAAATTATTTTTTAGCGTCTTGTTAAATGATAAACTCTTTTTGTGGAGCGATGTAATTCATTTTACAATAAAATCAGTCATTTTTTTCTTAATCCTTTTAATATGCAAATATTGTTAATTTTATTAAATTTTGTACAAAAAAATAGGATAATTCTAATTATATTTAATACATCTTTAATTTTTAGAATATAAAAAATTAAAGTTAGATCTTTGTTTGGTTCAACTTTGTTTCATTTAGGAAAAAATTTAATAAATATTTTCATTAATATTTAAATTTAAAAAAAAGTTAACAATTGTTGGACTTTCCCATCTTCCGAACGTTTTCCGAACGATAACACCGAAGCATTTTTCGCCCAGGAAAAAACTTTCCCATCCCGCTGCTTTTAGGTAAATTTCATAAGAAATCTACCATTGTAATGAGTACCATGATTCGACTATGTATATATATATATATATATATATATATATATATATATATACGAGGTGCAAGTAATGAGACTGATTTTTCTTTGCAAGATGTGGCAACCCTGCAGCTTGCGTAGGCACACCATCTTTGACCTTGGTCTATAAGCTACTCCTAGTCCAAGCGGCACATTGATGCAACTGCTCAGTCGTGAGTTGTGCTGTAATAAGTGAACATGTGTTTGCGTCTCTCGTCACAGAAATGAAACCGCAAAATATTGCGCGACGGTATGCCATTTCTTTTTGCGTTAAATCGGGTGAAAACGCGACGACAACTTACGGTAAGCTTCAGAAGGCTTTTGGAGAGGAGGTTATGTCAAGAGCTCAAGTTTTTCGGTGGCATAAAATTTTTAGTGAAGGCAAAACGAATGTTGAAGATGAAGACCCGCAGTGGACGACCGTCAACCTCACGGACAGATGTCAACTTGACCAGGATGCGTGAAATCGTACGATCTGATCGAAGATTATCCGTGAAAATGATCGCAGAAGAACTCAACATCGATCGAGAAACGGTTCGTCTAATATTAACTTAAGATCTTGGTACGAGAAAGATTTGTGCAAAAATGGTCCCCAAAAATCTCACACAACAGCGAGAAACACGGGAAAATGTGGCAGCCGATCTGTTAAAGCAAACGGAAGTCAATTCAGATTTGTTGAGCCGTGTTATCACCGATGATGAAGGTTGGTTTTTCAATGCGATCCAGAGACAAAACGCCAAAGTTCGCAACGGTGCTCAAAGGGATCACCCAGACCAAAAAAAAGCTCGCATGTCAAAGTCAAAAGTGAAATGCACGCTTGTGTGCTTCTTCGATTCCAAGGGAATTATATAGAAAGAGTGGATGCCTCCTGGACAAACAGTTAACCGATATTTCTACAAAGAATTTTTAGAAAGACTTCGTAAACGAGTTCTTCGTGTTCGTGCCAACATTGCTGATAATTGGATTCTGCATCACGATAATGCGCCATCCCATACTGCTCTATCAGTACAGCAATTTTTAACCTCAAAACAAATTTCAGTACTACCACAGCCACCTTATTCACCAGATATCGCTCCGTGCGACTTTTTTCTCAATTCAACACTAAACATGACTAAAACGGTAAACAACATTTTTTTCACATCAGTCTCATTACTTTATTGTCGCACCTCGTATATATATATATATATATATATATATATTTATTTATTTTACTTTCTTGTGGACACGATAACTGCCGTAATTTTACGTTATCACTTTAAAATTGTTCCTTAAAAATAACTCGTCCGAAAATCTCGTTTGAGTTTGTTAACGGCCTAAATCGGACCATGGGAGTAAAAACGGAGCAGCTTTTTCGAAAAAAAAAAATATCGCTGTAACTTTCGTATTAACTAAAATATTGAGTTTGTTCCTACTATTCTTTGGATAAGGGCCTAAAACTGTAAGTAAAGTTTTTTGATATCATCAACCATTGACCCAGGGGGTGGAAAACGTGAGGTTTTGAGGATAAAAAAATCATTCCTCCCTTAATAGGCACGGTATCGAATCGGTTTAAAGTGTTTGTTAGTCCTCTAAACATTATCAAAAAATTTTGTCTTAAATAATTTTTAATATGATCAACCCTTACGGCAAGGGATGATCAAAATATTGCTGGAATTGTAAGAAGATGGGGCTTGTCGTAAACTAATCATGCGAAACATTTTTTCACATGCAACCATTGTCGTATTGAGTAAATTTAAAGTTTTTCTTAACTTTAAGATGGAAATCTCTTTTATCCCCTACTTAAAAACCGGTGAAATCTACCTTCGCTTTCCGGCATGCCGAACGGGATTTGTTTGATGCATGGCTTACACACACACTCACCCAGATTAATTAAAAATATTTATAATTTTATTTAAACGTAATATTTTTTGTATAGCTGTATGTGAGTGCTACACTAGCGCTTCTTGTGGTGACCGGGGGTACTATTGTGACGTAGTTTACCCACTTAGTCACTTACCCACTTAGTTTAGAGCATTTTTTAAGGTCGGGGTACGATTTTGTACAATTTTTTTGGAGAAATATTTTCTAATTTTTAACAAATGTGCCGAAGAAAAATAAGACCTTTATTGGGCGAAATCTCGAGATACTGAGGGGGACCTTGCTCTACAGTCTCATACCCTTGACCTTTTAAGTTGAAAATTTAATAAACATCAATGCCCCATATTAATAGCACTAATCTGATCAAGTTTGGTCAAAATCGGTCCAGTAGTTCTGGAGATGTAAGGTAGATATACGGTGCCACAATGAAAATACACACGGTACATTTTTTTTGGCTTCAGTCATTTGACTGGTTTGATGCAGATCTCCAAGATTCCCTACCTAGTGCTAGTCGTTTCATTTCGGTATACCCCCTACATCCTACATCCCTAATAATTTGTTTTACATATTCCAAACGTTATCTATAATCTTTTATCTGTAAATAAAAAGTAATTTTTTAAAGTTTAAATCTACTTGAGCCTTCCGGCGTGCCGAAAGGAATTTTTTAATAATTTCGAAATTCTTATATATCTGTATTTAGGTTTTGTGGGCATACCATATTACTCAAGAAAATATTCTCTATAGTACAAGTGTTTTTATTATACTTTTTATGTATTTATTACACATTTAATAAAGTTATTTCAAGCCAGACATAAAATACTGTGTTTTTAACCCTAATCTTTTGTTTTTTACCCCAAATTTTTAGGAAACAACAAAAAATACAATTCTGGAATCTATTTTTTTTTTTCAATCTTTCAGGTCAGATTTCTTCTTGTTTTTGTCTTCAGTCATTTGACTGGTTTGTTGCAACTCTCCAAGATTCCCTATCTAGTGCAAGTAATTTCATTTCGGTATACCCTCTACATCCTACATCCCCAACAATTTGTTTTACATACTCTAAACGTTGCCTGCCTGCACAATTTTTTCTTCTACCTGTCCGTCCAATATTTAAGTGACTATTCCAAGATACCTTAATATGTGACTTATAAGTCTGTCTCTTCTTTTAACTATATTTTTCCAAGTGCTTCTTTCTTCATCTATTTGCCGCAATACCTCTTCATTTGTTACCTTATCCACCCGTCTGATTTTTAACATTCTTCTATAGCACCGAATTTCAAAAGCTTCTAATTTTTTCTTCTCAGATACTCCGATCGTCCAAGTTTCACTTCCATATAAAGCGACACTCCAAACATACACTTTCAAAAATGTTTTTCTGATATTTAAATTAATTTTTGATGTAAACAAATTATATTTCTTACTGAAGGGTCGTTTCACCTGTGCTATTCGGCATTTTATATCGTTCCTGCTTCGTCCATCTTTAGTAATTCTACTTCCTAAATAACAAAATTCTTCTATCTCCATAGTCTTTTCTATTCCTATTTTTACATTCAGTGGTCCATCTTTGTTATTTCTACTACATTTCATTACTTTCATTTTGTTCTTGTTTATTTTCATGCGTTAGTTCTTGCGTAGGACTTCATCCATGCCATTCATTGTTTCTTCTAAATCTTTTTTTAATCTCAGCTAGAATTACTATATCATCAGCAAATCGTAGCATGTATCTTTTCACCTTGTACTGTTACTCCGGATCTAAATTGTTCTTTAACATCATTAACTGCTAGTTCCATGTAAAGATTAAAAAGTAACGGGTATAGGGGACATTCTTGTCAGATTTTTTTATTACTGCTTTTTTCTTATGCTCTTCGATTATTGCTGTTGAAATTTGGTTCTTGTGAATGTTAGCAATTGTTCTATCTCTATACTTGAACACTAAATTTTTTAAAATGCTGAACATTTTCTAGTCGTTATCAAATGCCGTTTCTGAATCTATAAATGCCATGTATATCGGTTTTTTTTTCTTTAATCTTCCTTCTACTATTAATCTGAGGCCTAAAATTGCTTCCCTTGTCCCTATACTTTTCCTGAAACCAAATTGAAGACCAATTTGGTTTCAGGAAAAGTATACGGACATTAACATCTGGGAATTTTCCATCCGGTTTTTTTGGGTTTCTTAGGTGTAAAAACGTAAAAATTTGGTGAAAATTTCATATGCCTAAATTACCTTTACTTTCCCTTCTAGAGATATAGCCCTACAATAGCGCTATCTAGACGGGAAAATAATAAAAAAATTTGACAACATAACTTTCCGTTGTCATGCTTTGGTTTATAGTAATTGACTTTCTCAGTTTTTATTTTTTAATTAATTGTTTATGAAGAGGTAAAAATATCTCATTAATTTTATTTAAAATTAAATTAAATCTTCCTTTCGGGAAAAAATATTACTCGGTTGATAAAATTTTAAAATCTTAAATGTAATTGAATTTTCTTTTTAAACTTTCAAATATCTATTAATTAATAGCTTCAAAAATATAATTTTACTTTCCCTGTGAATTCACCGGGAAATTATGTATGTATGAGGTCCGTTGAGAAAGTAACCGTACTTTATTTTTTTTAATCTTTCAGATTATTGGCCTAAATTACTAATGTCGCATATTAAATAAAATTGTATTATTGGGATTAAAGTGTCCAACAGAATTGGAAATATCTGTTTATTTTTGCTAAAATTATAGGCTAATCGCTCAATTACCGTTACTAATGAAAAATCAATTTTTTAATAAAAAATGGTAACCCCTGACCGGGATTTGAACCCAGAACCTACCGGATGAAAAAGAGATGCTACGGATGACTGGTGAAGCGGTATACAATATAATTCAGATAGATGTATAACAAATTTATCAATTTTGGCCATATTTTAAAATACCTTCCAACTATATTTACTAGTTTAAATTTACTTCACAGTAATAGCGTAAAACATTGTTACGTAGAAATTATCTAAGGGACTTATTGGATAAACATGTGTTAATTTTAAACAAACGATAAAGGAAGCTTTTTCAAAGCGATTGTTTTGTCTAGATGGTTCCATTTTCATCTTATATTTTAACATATGATGTTGCTTATTGTCGAGAAATTTAATTCATTCATTGCTAACCTTATTTCAGCCAATTAAACAGTTCACAAAGGAGTTATTACCACCCTTGAAAAGGCTGATCTTTTATTTGATATCTAAGATCAGCTCAATATAATTTACTAGAGTTGATTTCTAAGTTCTAAAAAGGACAGAATACCTTTGTAATTCCTTGGATTCCTTGGTAAGTCCTAAAAAGGATTATCTTTGTAAATCCTTTAATTTATCAGGCTCTTGAATGTTCCTTTGTAAGTCCTAAAAATGATTATTTTTGTAATACCTGGAATTTCTCAGAATCGCCTGAATATTCTTTGTTAAGTCCTAAAAAGGGGCTACATTTGTATATCCTGGAATTTCTCAAGATTGCTTGGATGTTTCTTTGTAAGTCTTAAAAAGGACTATTTTTGTAATACCTGGAATTTCTCAGAATCGCCTGAATATTCTTTGTTTAGTCCTAAAAAGGGCTACATTTGTAAATCCTGGAATTTCTCAAGATTGCTTGGATGTTTCTTTGTAAGTCTTAAAAAGGAATACTTTGGTAATTCCTTGGACTCCTTTGTAAGTCCTAAAAATGATTATTTTCGTAATACCCGGAATTTCTCAGATTGACTGGATATTCTTTGTAAGTCCTAAAAAGGACTACTTTTGTAAATGCTGGAATTTCTCAGGATTGCTTGGATGTTTCTTAAGTCCTAAAAAGGAATACTTTTGTAATTCCTTAGATTCCTTTGCAAGTCTTAAAAAGGATTATTTTTTTAATACCTGGAATTTCTCAGATTGCCTGAATATTCTCTCTAAAAAGGACTACATTTGTTAATCCTGGAATTTCTCAGGATTGCTTGGATGTTTCTTAAGTCCTAAAAAGGAATACTTTTGTAATTCCTTAGATTCCTTTGCAAGTATTAAAAAGGATTATTTTTTTAATACCTGGAATTTCTCAGATTGCCTGAATATTTTCTCTAAAAAGGACTACATTTGTTAATCCTGGAATTTCTCAGGATTGCTCTTGGATGTTCCTTTGTAAGTCCTAAAAAGACTACTTTTGTAAATCCTGGAATTTATCAGGATTACTTGGATGTTTCATTGTAAGTTTTAAAAAGGACTACTTTTGTTATTCCTTGGATTCCTTTGTAAATCCTAAAAATGATTATTCTCGTAATACCTGGAATTACTCAGATTGACTGGATATTCTTTGTAAGTCCTAAAAAGGACTACTTTTGTAAATTCTGGAATTTTTCAGGATTGCTTGATGTTCCTTTATAAGTCCTAAAAGGACTACCTTTGTAAATTCTGGATTTTCTCAGGATTGCTGAAATTTCTCAGGGTGTTTCTTTGTAAGTCCTAAAAAGGATTACTTTTGTAATTCCTTGGATTTCTTTGTAAGTCCTAAAAAGGATTACTTTTGTAATACCTGGAATTTCTCAGATTTCCTGAATATTCTTTGTAAGTCCTAAAAAGGACTACATTTGTAAATCCTGGAATTTCTCAGGATTGCTCTTGGGTGTTCCTTTGTAAGTCCTAAAAAGGACTACTTTTGTAAATCCTGGAATTTATCAGGATTGCTTGGATGCTTCTTTGTAAGTTTTAAAAAGGACTACTTTTGTAATTCCTTGGATTCCTTTGTAAATCCTAAAAATGATTATTCTCGTAATACCTGGAATTTCTCAGATTGACTGGATATTCTTTGTCCTAAAAGGACTACTTTTGTAAATTTTGGATTTTCTCAGGATTGCTGAAATTTCTCAGGGTGTTTCTTTGTAAGTCCTAAAAAGGATTATTTCTGTAATATCTGGAATTTCTCAGATTGGCTGGATATTCTTTGTAAGACATAAAAAAGCCTGTTTCTGTAAATCCTGGATATTCTTTGTAAGATCTAAAAAAGGACTATTTTTGTAAATCCTCAAATTTCTCCGGATTTGCTGAATATTCTTTGTGAGATCTAAAAAGGAATACTTTTATAAATTCTGGAGTATCTTAGGATTTCCTGAGATTTCTTCTAATAACTCGTAGCAGCTTTTTATGATCACCAAGAATAACAATTAAAAAATGCATGTCCAGAGTTATGAAATGTATTTTTTATATATCTAATAGCTTTTTAAGTTAAATTTATGATCACAGCATATCAGAAGAATACGTCCAAAGTGAATCAACCTTGCTTTGAATTCTTTTCATTTTGGTCGTACACAATAGTTTAGTCAACATTTTACAGAAATTGTTTTGTCTCATTTCTTTTGATTTTTTGTAGTATTTTTTCCAGTGATTTTTCCTTTCTCGTAAATTTCTTTATATTTATTGTTTCCCCATTTCTTAGATTAAAGAATACATATTATCTAAAGCTAAAAAGGGTAAGGGCATTTATTGCTAATAAATTTAGCTTACCTTTTATATGGAGGAGGATGACGTATCTAAATCTCGATTATTTTTAGCTTTTCTTGTAAAGGAAAATTAAAATCGATAACCGTTTACATCTAGTTATCGTATTTAATCTTAGACATGTAATTAAGTATAAAAAATTATTTGATAAATTTACTTGCAGAATTTCCGGTGCCGCGTATGCTGCACTACCACAGAATGTTTCACTTAATATTCTTTTACGTGTTTGCGAATCTCTGCACCATCTAGCGAAACCGAAATCCGTTATTTTTACACAGTCTTTTGATGATAAAAGTACATTTTCACATTTTAAATCTCTGTGACTGATGTCTAAAGAATGAAGATATTCTGTTGCTGAAACCAACTGTCTGGCACAATAAACAAATTATAAAAATTTATTAAAAAAATATGTTTTTTTTTTATTATAAAAATAAATAACTTTTTTGTTTTGTTCTAAGATATAATTATAATAAAAGAAGAAGAAGGTTATTATCTTTTCCTTTTGAATGAAAACATAAGACGCTACAACTCCGCCATGGAGGTCGGCATTAATTACAAAAACTTGGGGGGAGGGGATTTTATAAATTAAGAAAAAACAATTGTATGTTTAGATTTTTTAATTCCTGTTCATAGTAAGTGAATTATTTTGAATATGTATATTACAACACACACACACACACACACACACACACACACACACACACACACACACACACACACACACACACACACACACACACACACACACACACACACACACACACACAGACAGAGAGAGAGAGAGAGAGAGAGAGAGAGAGAGAGAGAGAGAGAGAGAGAGAGAGAGAGAGAGAGAGATAGAGAGAGAGAGAGAGAGAGAGAGAGAGAGAGAGAGAGATACAAACATAAAGGGTTGAATCAGTTTCTGTTTCAAATTTTTTTGGAGTTGTGCAGTACAAAGGAACCTCATCGAATAAACTGCATAGTAAAAATTATTAATTTTTCCAGGTATACAGGTATACAGATTGAAGATATACTATAAAGCAGTATCAGTTATAATATATATAAACAACCAGTTTACTAGTGGTGGCTCGCGTATAGGCACTGTAGAATTGTAGCACTCATTTCCACTTAATTATCGATAACATTTAATACAGAGCATTTCACTTACCTAAATGAAAATTGTACGAGGTGATGCAGGAACTCAAACAGTTTTTGTTAAAATCTATAAATGTTCAATATGTGCTCCTCTGGTGACACGGCACACATCAACACGAAAGTCTAGCTCTTGACAAACTCGTTCTAACATGTTATTTTCGATAGAGTTGATCGCATTGATTATGCGATCCTTTAGCTCAGCGATATCGTGCGGCATCGGTGGGATAAACACGTTATCTTTCACGTAACCTCAGAGAAAGAAATTACATGGCGTGAGGTCTGGAGATCTTGGTGGCCACAGCATAATGTGTTGGTCTTCTTCAGACGCACGTCCTATCCAGCGCCAAGGTAATGTTGTGTTAAGGTATGTCGAACCTCGTTATGAAAACGGGCAGGACAACCATCTTACTGGAAAATGAAGTCGTTGAGTAGCTGTGGCATAAGCCATAATTGTAACATATCTAGGTATATCATGCCTATCGTTTACATAAAAAAGAACGGCCCATACACTGCCTCACGAGAGATCGCACAAAACACTTTTACTTTCGGAGAATCCCGAATGTGTTACACGTAAGCGTGTGGGTTTTCAGTTCCCAAAACTCGCAGGTTATGACCGTTTACTTTGCCGCTAATGTGGAAAGTAGCTTCATCGCTGAAAATTATCTTGTTTAGAAAACCTTCATCTAACAACATCTTTTCCTGTAACTGTAAACAAAAATCGAGAATACGTATTTTATCTCCGTCAAAAAGACACTGGATTAATCGAAGATGGTACGGTTTGAATAATAAACGTTTACGGAGAACTCTCCACACTGTTGTTTTCGGAATTTTTAATTCTCTGCCTGCAGCTGCAGTCGATTTTGACGGGCTGCGAGTGAAACTTGCACGCACACGTTCGACATTGACTTCTGAGGTTGATGGACGACCAGTTGATTTTCGCTTGCACAAACAACCGGTTTCACTGAGTTGTTTATACCGTGCACGAATTGAATTGTCACTTGGTGGCTCCTTATGAAATTTCAACCGAAACGCACGTTGCACAGAAATTACCGACTTTGACAAGTGAAATTCTAACACACAAAACGATTTCTTGCTTCCCGTGGCAGCCATTTCCTTTACTGTCGACGCCTAGTGAGCAAATGGTTTACTAACTGTCTAGTATATGTGGAAAAAACTATTTGAAGTACTCTTTCGTACAGTACTTGTTTTATTCTTATGAGTGAAATAGTTTTTTGCTAATGAATTTTCGAAACTCCGAAGAACATTATGAAACGTTCTGTATAATGACTCCTTTTTTCTTTTTATTTATACAATAAATAATCCTTAAGCTTAATGTCAGTAGCCATCCCTCAGTTTATGAAAAGTTACAAAAATCTTTGTACGGAACTGTGCGCTTCACAGTTTCAGCGGCGTGGTGTTTGGCTGTTGTGCGCATGCGCACATAGAAAGCTGGACACAAGACTGAGGGGGACAGAGCACTCTTGCTCCCGCAGTGCCGACCCTGGCGTACTAGTGGAAGGTAGTTTTTTTTTTACTCCGTGTGTATACGGAACGTTCCTTGTTCGTTCCCTTTTATAGTTTAGTCGGTGGAAGGAATATGAAAGCGGTTTAGTTGGTTTTTTCAGTAGCAATCAGAAGATGGCGGAAAGCAAGGGTTCTTTGATCACCAAATCTGTCCAAAAACACACTGGAACGGCGAAAGAGAAGGTAATTAATAAAAACTAATTACGTATTTGTTTTTGTGTACACAAAAATTTAAATTAAGTATCGTTGAACTATTAGTTTTTTTAAGCAGGTATTTTATTAAGTTATTATCTAATAATACTTCTTTTTTTGATGAGGAGGGGAATACGAGTTACGTACGCCCCATAAGGGGCAGCGTTGGACTCGCCACAGGTTCCGCAAGGTGTTAATTAAAGTGGGTATATGTTCCTGCGCTCTACCGACTGAACCTAAATTCCCTCACCAACTCCACCCGTCTGGGGAAGTTTTTTTACCGAGGTATATTGTTTTTGTATTGATTTTTCTGAAGCAAAATATACCTTTTTAAAGGGAAAAGACCACTTTTGTTTTTAACACTGCATATCTTCCGATCTAAGTAACATACTGATATAAATAAATATGGAAATTAAAGGGTTTTTATTTAGCTTTAATAACAAGTTGTGAGGTTTTTATTGTAGCGTTGCAGGTTTAGGATTTTTCTCATTTTTTGCCGAGGTATTAAGATCTTTAAAGATTGAGACTAACATGTATTACTCGATTATAACTTAGCCCAAAATCAGTTGAATATGCTGTCACTATTATTGTTATATAACTATTTAGATACAATTGTAATTTTTTTTGAAAGCAATTCTAATAAAAATACTTCCAAATATGATTAAATAGGCGTTTTAATTCCTCTCATTTAAAATGTAAGTTTCAACTCAAAAATATGATACGAAATATTTAAAAATAATAATTGCAATTGCTCTTTTTAAAGGCGAATCTTAAAAACATCAATTGCAATTATTATTATTTTTAACAGATGTTAAGTTTAAAAATTTTGGGGGCGCTAGAAAATCTTTGATTCTCAATTTGAGGAGTGGTCGAAAACATTTGAGAATCAATGGTCTAGAAATTTTCACGCCACAAAAGGTTCTCATGTACACATTAAAACGAAAGCAGGAGATTGAAGACCGGGGCCTTGCGTCTTGGTAGGTCAGGTGGATCGAATCTCCTACAGGTATATTTCCTGTAGTGTCTGATTTAGATGCAATTATATGTGTTTCCTCCGTCGGTATGTCACACAGTTTCTCTCCGGGCATGGTGCATTTCGGACGAGTTTGGCTGGGTTTCGTTTGGTGGAATCGAATCAATGACCGGATTGTGGGATTGATGATACTGTGACCATGTCTTCTATGTTTTTCTACGATGAGGTCGAACGTTCACGAGCTGTTAGGGAACATGAGACATTTCTTTCTGGATTTCCGTATTTGATGAACCGGCGAGGAGTGGTTTTTTTAGGTCTCCAGAGGGAATTTAATCGAGGTATTTGATCATCCTAAGATCTCGGGTGGCTAGGGTTCCGGCCTAAACCCACCGGGTTGGTCTAGTGGTGAACGCGTCTTCCCAAATCAGCTGATTTGAAAGTCGAGAGTTCAAGCGTTCAAGTCCTAGTAAGTCAGTTATTTTTATACGGATTTGAATACTAGATCATGAATACCGGAGTTCTCTGGTGGTTGAGTTTCAATTAACCACACATCTCAGGAATGGTCGAACTGAGAATGTACAAGACTACACTTCATTTACACTCATACATATCATCCTCATTCATTATCTGAAAGGTAATTACCGGGGGCTAAACAAGAAAAAGGAAAGGAACTAGGAATTGGATTGGTTGGAGGTAAGCGCATTGGCATCTTGCCACGGTTATGTTGGTATCGTTTGTGATTCAATTTGAGGCTCCCATTGGCGGGGGTGGCCGCGCTGCCGGGGTACGGTAGCCCGTACAACTGGTGGCGTGGCTTCGTCCTGCCGGTGGCGGTCCCTGATTGTGACTTGGTAATGCCGCGCGAGACTCCATGATGGTACTGTGTGGAAGTGCGCTGTTTGTCCCCGACTCCTGCGCGGAATGAGGTTACGTTTCCTTTATTAGGTGAAATTTGGTCGACTTATTGGGTGTAGGTTTGAATTTGTATGTTGCGTAAAACATAATTTTGATTGGTATGAGTGTAGCACTTATTTGACTTACAACTCGTTCGTTTTCTGAGGCATTTACAGTTACGAACGGTGTTGTAAAATTTACACTAGGCGCGGGGTCCACGCTTCCGCGGGCTCGGTTAGTTAGTTTAAGAGAATCATGTTAGGTTGGATGTGTACCCATCGGGTTGGTCTAGTGGTTAACGCGTCTTCCTAAATCAGCTGATTTGGAAGTCGAGAGTTACAGCGTTCAAGTCCTAGTAAAGTCAGTTATTTTTACACGGATTTGAATACTAGATCGTGGATACCGGTGTTCTTTGGTGGTTGGGTTTCAATTAACTACACATCTCAGGAATGGTCGAACTTAGAATGTACAAGACTACACTTCATCTACACTCATACATATCATCCTCTGAAGAATTATCTAAACGGTAGTTACCGGAGGCTAAACAGGAAAAAGAAAGAAGGTTGGATGTGTACATGTCCGTTTTAGGCGTACGTGACGTAAAAAATTTAATTACTAATGTAAATATCTGCCGAGGCATTTATATCGGTGGCATCCCGACTGAGGCCTGGCTAATGACTGTGAGATGTCCAGAGGGTCTAAAGATGATCTCCGGTTAAACCTCTCAGGGAACGAAGGAGGTGCTGTGGTGACCGGTAATATCTCAAGGTGGGTGTCTTCTCCTCCGGGTTTGTTGGGATGATCATGTGGAACTTTTATGAAGTTAATAAGTGTCCTAAAAAAAAAAAACTATTTAAAGTGCCTTGTTCAACAATAAAACATGCATTAAGTACATTTCTTTGTTTTTTTTTTTTTTTTAAATTAACATCTAAAATGCGCTTTTATTGCTTAATTGCTGTCATTTTTATCACATTTAATAATATTTTTGTCTCAGTTTTGTTTCGTTTTAATTAGAATCTGTTTCCTATCAATACATTTGTGCCAGTATCTATTATTCAAATTCATTATAGATGTACTACCGTTACTGTACCAATAAATATTGTAATTTTGTTATGTGCAAACTAGGTACGTATATTATCACTTTGCTAAATATAAATTATGAATTTTCAATTACTACTAACGGCCATTATAAAATATTTATTACATTCATGTATATTATTTTCAGTTCCTGTTAATAAGTCGAAATCAAACTGTACTATTCTGTTCACTCAATGCTCAATAGAAATAATAGACCCGCAATATACAGAGTAATCATAAAAGATAATTTTTTTTTGTCCTCATGAATTTGACTGGTTTGATACATTTCCATTTTATTCCAATTCTATTTTAGCAATAACATACATTTTCATAATACTTATACTTATGGAGATATAACGGATTGAAAAATAAACATGACCGCCATTTTGTAATTTGCTAAGGTATTTAAGTCCTGATTTTTTACTAATTTTTAAACTTTATTATCAAAACGCTTAGCAAATATTAAAGTGATTCCTCTATTCGAACTTAATATATAAATGTTTATATAAAAATAACAAAATAGTGGACAGAGAAGAACGAAGGATAAATTGCTATTTTTCCTAAGGGTATTTTTTGTTTGTTCTAGACAGGATCCCAAAAGTATAGACAGCCCACCATTTTAGAAATATTCTGTATATATATATATATATATATATATATATAGGTGTGTGAGAAAAGTAATGAGATTGGTAACGCTGCGACCGATCTGGCAACGCTGTGTTTACCGGTCTATGCTAGACCGGTTTGTTCATCCCTTCCACATGCACAGTACGAGTTTCAACTCTGTTCAGCCAACACATTATTTTTGACAGCGCCATCAATGAAGTTGTATTTTTGTTGTGTGTTACGATAATGAAGCATCGGAATTTATAGCCACGTTGTGCAATCAAGTTTTGTGTTAAATTTGGGGAATCCGCGAGTGTGACCTTTGAAAAGTTGAAACAGGCCTATGGGGAACATTGCTTATCAAGAGCACAAGTTTTCCGCTGGCACAAATCATTTTTGGAAGGCCGAGAACACGTTGAAGATCAATCTCGCTCAGGGAGACCTTCAACTTCAAAATCTGACGAAAACGTTGAGCGTTTGAGGGTTCTTGCGAGATCAGACCGTCGTTTAACAATAAGGATCATGAGTGAACAGTTAAATTTAAACACTTTCACCGTACATAAAATTTTGTCAGACGATTTGGACATGCGAAAAATCTCACAACGGAACAGAAGGACAATCCAAGAAACATATATATATATATATATATATATATATATATATATATATATACAGGATTATCATAAAAGAATGGTGCGGTTTCAGTAATTCATATGAAGATTGTAGGAAAATTTCTAGATCTTATATTGGTATCCCTGAAAGCCTCCAACTCAAAAGTTTGTTTATCAGCAGTTGTAACCGCAACGTCAGTTCTTGTATTGTTGTTGCGGTGAGTTTAGCGAGTTACTATGTTTTCGGATAAAGACAAAGCAAAGTGTGTTTTATTAAGGCTGAATTAAAATCCGTAATTTTAGTTCAACGTGCGTTTCGACGTGAATTCGGAAGAGATCCACCACACAAAAATAACATTAAACGTTGGTTCAAACGATTCGAAGAAACGATCGGTTAAGAAACAGAAATCAACCGGCAGACCAAGAAACGGTTGAACTAATTAAACAATCGGCAATTAGAAGTCCTGGGAAGTCCATCCCCCGTCGAAGCGTCGAATTAGGTTTTCTAAAATCAACAGTTCACAAAGTTTTACGTAAAAAACTGAAATTACACGCTTATAAAATCCAGATACTGCAGGAATTGAAACCCGATGATGGGGTAAAACGTTACAATTTCGCTGTTCAAATGTTGGTCATAATAAGCGAAAACGAATCATTTTTAGATGATATAATGTTTACAGATTAATTCCATGTGAATGGATGTGTTAACAGACACAATTCACGAATATGGGGCTCTGAAAAACCATACACAATTATTGAGAAACAACGCGATTCGCCTAAAGTTAATTTTTGGTGTGGTGTGATGAAGATTCGTGTAATAGGGCCTTTCT
The DNA here is from genome assembly GCF_047948215.1 of Lycorma delicatula. NCBI lineage: Eukaryota > Metazoa > Arthropoda > Insecta > Hemiptera > Fulgoridae > Lycorma > Lycorma delicatula. The sequence goes on from NC_134467.1 coordinate 21,147,302, forward strand.
TCTTTGCTGAAAAAAACAATTAATGGAGTTGTATATCTTGACATGTTAATTGATTATTGCTTTCCTTAGCCGGATGAACTCGAAAACATTCATCGACTTCATTTCCAACAAGATGGTGCTCCCCCGCACTTCAATGCATCGGTCGCGGACGAGTTGAACGAAAAATTTGGAGATCGATGGATTGGCCGGCAAGAACCCGTACTTTGGCCTCCAAGGAGTCCAGACCTGACATCTTGCGATTTTTTCTTGCGGGGGTACATCAAAAGCGTTATTTATACACAAAAAATTCGCGACCTAAACCGCTTAAAAAACAGGATTAATGAAGCAATGACAACCATTAACGAAGAAATGTTAACTAATGTTTGGAGAGAAGTCGAGTATCGTTAGGACATTTGTCGAACGACTAATAGCGCACATATTGAAATTTATTAATTATGTAAAAAAATGTTTGAGACGACAAATTTGAAAAATAAAAAAACATAAGCTGTAAGTAATTCTGTTTTAATTTAAACCATGTTCAAACCCGCACCGTTCTTTTATGATAACTCTGTATATATATATATTTTTTTTTATACAACCAGCCCTTATTTGAGAATTGAATGAAGGTATAGGGTTGAATTTTTTTTGTTTTGACTAGTTGATATTCAACCGGTGATACAGTTAAGAAGGGAACCAGGAAATTACTTAATTCCTCATTTCTCTTAATAAACCTGGCATAAGATGTTTGTAATTCTTTTTAAAGGTGATTGTATAATTTTTACTAGTGATTTATGTACAATTAAATCGGGTATTTACAACAAAATTTTATTTATAGAAAGCTTAGGATCACTTAAGAGGTGTAATTATTAATAAAAATTACTTACTTGAAATAGTAGTTGGCTTTTGACTCCATAACCGGTCCTTTATTTCGTATGTGATCCAGCAAATCACCTTTTTCACAAATATCCATAAATATGTATACTTGTTCGGATATTTCAATTATATCCAATACCGATACGATGTGAGGATGACGTAGTACTCTAATTATACTTAATTCGCGCGGTAAAAATTTCGTTACGAAATCTTTTGATGCTTTTTTCTTATTTATTACTTTACAGGCGATTTTTCGCGTGAAACCGTTTTCATAAGTTTTAAATGCCGTTTTGACTTTACAATACGAGCCTTCTCCGATATTTTTACCTATCCTATATCCACGCCGTTGTAATGCCAATCCTGCATGATCTCCAAATACTTCATTTAATTTTACAAACGTCATCGGTACACAGGATGGGTAAGACATTACGGTTTTCTGATTAAATTTTTTTTCTATTAATTTATTACTTAAAAAGACAATTTTTTTTATTTTTTTTTTAATATTGTTTTGTATGTTTCGTAAAGTATTAGGTGTAAATCAAATCCATAAGTTTAACGATCAATTAATTACAAAAAAAACCACTGAGTTATTATCTCACAGTATTTACAGTAATAATTAAATAATATTAACACTTAATTCTTTCAATAATATTTTAACACATTTTTTTCTTTTTCATAATAAATTTATTCGGAGGTGTAAATTGTATGTTTTTATCATAATTTTTTATAATTATTATTATGTCATAAATTTTTTTAATTTTCTTATATTTTTAAATTTTATCATCATTTAGACAAAATTCATTCAGTCTTTATATTTATTCGTAATTCTTTTTTCTGTTTTATTTCTTTAATAGTAATTTTATTATTCAGTAGAGTTTTTTTTATCACCTATATACTTTAATATACTTATTTTTTTTAATCAATAAAAATAATCAAATTAAATAAATTGTATATTGTTTTTACAACTTCAAATTTTCATTGTAGGTTTTGTTTTTAATAAATTCTTTAAAAGAATTAAGTTTAGGATTTCTTTACCTAATTTTTATAAATATCTTTATAATGTATTAAAATTAAAAAAAATAAATAATTATTTGTTGCCGGGTAACAACTTTTTTATTTTATTGCCTATTTAAAAAAAAAATCTATATACATATTTATATAGAATCATTCACGCGAACCGGATGTTTTTAAAATAATCATAAAAAATTGAATATTTACTTTAAAAAAGTTTTATTGGTATTGAAACACTTGTTAAATCAAAACATTTGTTACTTACTCGTGAACGAAAAATTATGTCCGACAAGTGATATCCATTTTGGGCAATACATTGTTGTAGCCTTTCACGGTAACCGGCCTCAATTCTTTGCAGCATGTCTACATCAATCTGGGTGACGCGATGACGAATTGCGGTCTTTAGGTCCTGCAATGTACGCGGTTTATTGCCGTACACACGCGATTTCAGAAACCCCTGCAGAAAAAAATCACAACTACTCAAGTCGGGGGCCAAGGAATGTCGCCGAATCTGGAAACGATCCGTCCCGGAAACAAGTTACGGAGAACAGCCGTCGTTGCCCTCGCTGTGTGCGCTGTAGCTCCATCCTGCTGGAATAACACATTTTGAAAATCGATTCCCCTGTTTCGTAACTCAGGGATGAAAAACGTATTCAACATCGCAATGTAATGATCAGGTGTTACAGTTACGGCAGCGTCATTTTTTTAAAAAAAATATGGTCCAATAACACCGACCTTTCCTATTGCACACCAGACAGTCAGCTTTGGGCTACGAAGTGGTCTCTCGTGAAGCTGATGTGGGTTTCTTTCTCCCTGAAACCGGCAATTGTTGACGAAGCCATTCCAGCCAGATAATACTTCAGAGGATATGTATGAGTGTAAATGAAGTGTAATCTTGTACATTCTCAGTTCGACCATTCCTGAGATGTGTGGTTAATTGAGACCCAACCACCAAAGAACAACGGTATCCACGATCTAGTATTCAAATCCGTGTAAAAAATAACTGGCTTTACTAGAACTTGAACGCTGGAACTCTCGACTTCCAAATCAGCTGATTTGGATTTCTAAAGCTATAGTCCCCTGCTATTATGCTAGACGGGAAAGCAATACCTTAATGAAGTAATACCTTACGGTGGTTCCGGACGCTAAACAGAAAAAGAATGACGGAATAGTAAAAAAAAAAATAAAACCATTGAAACGAATTTTCTTAGTAATTTTTTTTCTTCTAATTTCAATCAAAAGGGGTTTTTCTCTATCTTTTACCAAAAAAAAAAAATTTAAATGAATTTTTTCAACGCAATTCAGTGGAAACATTTTATTTAATCATTAAAATGAGTAATTATATAGGAAAAAACGTTTTCTCTGAGAGTAATGATGTTCATTATATACAGACAGTCCCGGTATGGTGAACAGAATAAAAATTCCATAACGTAGATTGGATATCTACATTTCAACTGTAAAGTAAGTGCTGGGTACGATTTTTCAATCGTGTAAATGGACAAATTATATTAGAAATGGTGGTGGGGGGTGCCGAAAGTATCTCAAATTCCAATGGGCATACCGGAATTGGAGACCAAGGACCCCTGGGCAGGGGTAAAGTTGCATAAAAATCAGGTTTCTCCGTATATTTTGAGAAATATGGGTCGGATGAAAAAAGTTTAGAAAGTTTTTGTTTGTCCTCCAAAACTGCACAATTTTGTTTAACTCTCTTTTGTGAAACTAATAGTAATTATAAAAAAGGAGAACAACGAATAAAAATATTAGATTTACCTTTAATTTCAAAGAAATTTTAGTTCAATACCATTCCTTAAATTGTAGCGTAGAGCTTGGAAAAACAAAAAAAAAATTTTTTGAAAAACTTTTTTCTTTGACGCATATTTTTCGAGATATACGGAAAAAAATGATTTTTTCAAATTTAGCCCTGCCCGGTGGCCCTTGAAACCCGGTTACATGTTTTTCCTTCAGGATTTTGTATCAGCATCCGCATACTATTTCCACAGAAATTGGCTTACATTTTTAATGGAAATGATTTGAAAACAATGAGTTTTGTTTTGGAAATTAAAGGTAAAATTCTGCAGTGTGTTCAAAAAGTGACGCATGCATTGGTATGGAAAAATGAGTACGTTACAATAGTTGAAGAAAGTGGTTTCCATTATGCGATTCGTATAATTGAACACGACGTTGCATGCTCTTAAACACATGTCGTAAAGTTTGTTGAAAAATTACAGTAACACATCGTTCAATTTTGTTCTGAATTTGGAAACGGTGTGAGGTATCCCCACACGAGAAAATCAGGAGACTAAGGGGGCCACAAACCCTTTGAAGTCAGTTGTCCATGAAAATCCTGATCCAGGAAAATCATAGTGTGGTTGGCTGTATGAGCCATAGCATGGTCTTGCTGAAACCACGAGTTTCTTTAGCCGATCTGCATGCAGGTGTAGTGTTTACAAATTGTTGTACCATATGTATGTAACCCTCACTGTTCACTGTGACGTGAAAGAATGTTATGAAGATTCGCCTACGTGAAATTGCATACCAAACACGCGCTTTTTGTTCGTACAGTTGATGTGGATTTTCCGTACACCAAATGCGTGAATTCTGTGGATTCACGTATCCATCAAGACGAAACCATGCCTCGTTAGACCAAAACCAGTCATCGAGCTGTTGCCCCATAGGGCGTTACAAATGACATGTACCGCTGACATCAGTTCAAAAGGTGGTTTGACGGTGGTTTTGGAGTCTAGGATATGTAAAACGTAAAGATATGTAGAAATTTTCCAGAAGTCGAATCATGATACTCATGGTAGTTTTCTTATGAAATCTACCTAAAATGATTGATTTGACAAAAAAATGTTCATGGAAAAAACTGTACAGCTTAGAAAGATAAACTAGATTTTTGGTAATTTTTTTTTCAGCCGACGCATATTTTTCGAGATATACGGAAAAATCTTTTTTTTTTAACTTTACCCGTGCTCCGAGGCCTTTTTTTTTTTTTTTTTTTTTTCCTGACCGGATATCCAATTAAGTATACTCAGTCGGGGAGAGTGTCCTTTTACTCTCAAAGGAGGCGTCCCCCAACCGCCGGCTATACGTCCGGCACGGCAGGTTGGCCTCCCCGGTCTCGGATCTTTTGTTTTACATTGCCTGCCTCTAATCCCCCGCTTTAGAGCCAAGGTCCGGCTATGTCGTCCCCCAGCGCCTCAGCAGGGAACCGGGACTCGGTCTTTACGCCTTTGGCCTCTAATCGACAGCGCCGACCCCACAAAGAGCCTAGGCTCCCGCAGGGACGACCCCGCCTGATGACCGGGACTTGGTCTTTTATTTTAACCCAAACTCAAACTCCCCTGGAGTTCACCCCCTTCTCAGGTACCCGCACACCAAGGCGTACAGGCCCTCCATGGAGTGACTGTCCACCCTACCCTACTGTTTATACTCCCATTCTTCTGTCTTCATCCTCTTTGGCCCGCAGGACCTCCCCGGCGAACCTGCGGAACCATTCCCAGTTCTCATTGTTGTACCCCAACCGGTTTATGAGATTTTCTGGTGTAAGACCATTAATTACTATTTGACCTCTGTTAACGGCCCATCTTGGACATATGAACAACGTATGTTCGGCATCGTCGTTCTCTGGACAATAGATGCACTGCGGGGTGGCTCTCTTCCCGATCCTATACAGATACTGACCGAAAGAGCCGTGCCCCGTCAGTAATTGTGTCATGTAAAAATTGACATCTCCGAGTCTATTGTTATTCCAGGTTTTAATATTAGGGATTAGGCGTCTGGTCCATTCTCCCACTCTGGACCCTGTCCACTCTTCTTGCCATTCTTGTTCTATAATCCCTTCCATCTCTTCTTTCGACATACCGCTGTGTCTGAGGGTTCTGGCTTTTATCTGAAGGTCTATGGGTAGGACCCCGGTCAGTACGCACGGTGCGTAATACGATACTGTACAATAACTAGCAGCTACACGCAGCAATGCCAGTCTATGGACACTTCTCAACTTCTTTTTATTTCGCTGTATGCTCATTGCCGCCCCCCATATGGGAGCCGCATACAGTACCGTCGAAGTGATAGCCGCGGTTATCAATCTTCGAATAACCATTTTAGGTGTGCCGTGGTTTTGAAATAATCCTCTTAATCCTTTTACAGCAGGAGTAACTCTCCCACAAATCATATCAATATGCTTGCTGAACCTTAAACTTTTGTCCAGAAGTACCCCCAAGTATTTTGTTTCTTTTACTTCATCAATTCTCTGTCCTCTGATATTTAGATTCACACTCGCTCCGAGGCCTTAATATCCAGTTACGTTTCTGCCCGTATGGTTTGAGATACTTACCGTAAAGTATTTCCAATATTATTTGTTTATTAACACGATTGGTGAAAACATCGTACCCAGTTCTCCGACTATTACCAACCGGGTTGGTCTAGTGGTGAACGATTCTTTACAAATCAGCTGATTTCGAAATCGAGAGAGTTCTAACGTTCAAATCCTAGTAAAGATAGTTACTTTTATATGGATTTGAATACTATATCGTGGATACCGGTGTTCTTTAGTGGTTGGGTTTTAATTAACCACACATCTCACGAATGGTCGACCTGAAACTATAAAACTACAATTCATTTACATTTATACATATCATCCTTTGAAGTAATCCTGACGGTGGTTCCGGAGGATAAAGAGAAAAAGGAAAAACGTTTTCTGATTATTGGTTTTTTTGTTCCCCCTCTGGTTAGGGGAATAATCCTATTTACGGACAAAGTGTCGGGGTTGCTAACAGGTTTCGCAGATGTTATGAGCCATACTCTGGAATGTTTTCTATGATGGAAAATTCAGGCTTCCTTATCCGGAAGGAATGAGGATTGTCGGCTATGCAGATGACGTTGCGGTACTGGTGGAAGATAGGGAAGTGGACCTTCTTGAAATTAAGGCATATCAGGCCTTACAACTATTACACGAATGGTTAGATAAAACTAACTCCAAGTAGCCCCAGCCAAGTCAAAATGCATTTTGCTCTCTGGTAGGAGAAGGGTCAGAGGAATAAATATAGAAATAAGGGGGGAAATTATTCGTGAAGTCAGTAACGTCAAATACTTGGGCGTATTCATAGATAAGAGTCTAAAGTACGGGTATCACATAGATATGATTTGTCAAAAGGTTGCCCCTACAATTAAGGCTCTAATAGGTCTATTTAATAACCACTATGCACCGAAATTGGTGGTCAGAAGGTTGATCACAACGGCAATGATGTCATCTATCTTATACGCGGCACCAGTCTGGGGCACTGCAATGAATGTAGAACGCAATAAACGCAAACTTAGAAGCGTGCACAGAGTAGCACTAATACGAGTTGTCTCAGGATATAGAACAATTTCTTACGATGCGTTATGTGTCTTAGCTGAAACGCCTCCCATTGAATTACAGATAAAAGGAAGCATGAGGGCAACAGGTGTGCCAAGAGCCGAGGTAGAAGACACAGTCGTTAGCAACTGGCAAACCGCATGGTCATCCGCTCAAACAGGAGAGTGGACAAGGAGACTTATTCCCAATCTGAAAGAGCGGTTGGGTAGGGAGAAAAGCGGACTAAATTTCCACACCACTCAGTTGATGACAGGACATGGGTCGTTCGGGAAATATCTTAATAGAATCGGGAAAAGGCAGACGTCGAGGTGTCCGTACTGTCAGGAAGAAGACAACGCGGAACACACCGTATTCAACTGCTATAGATGGGAGGGTCTCAGACATGAAATAAGGCATAATAACCTGACACCTGACAACCTGGTTAGCTGGCTAATGCAATCCAATAACAACTGGGATTGGTTTTCCAATTTTGCGAGCACCGTTCTCAAATCTAAAGAGGAAGTGGAGAGGCATCACATAGGATAGGCACGAAGATAGGGCAGGAAGGACAGTCCCACCCTGGAGGGCCCGTATGCTTAGGTATGCGGGTTCCAGTGATGGGGTGGGAACTCCTGGGGTTGCTTGAAAGGGATAAAGAAAAGACCGAGTCCCGGCGGCGGTGCCGGTTCCTGGGGGCGCTTCGGTGCTTGCTGGGGCTGGCGCCGCCGGTTTGAGGCAGGCATAAAAGAGTAAAGATCGAGACCCGGTTCTCTGCATGTGGGGAGGGACGGCATAGCCGGACCTTCCCTTACGTGCGGAGGATTAGAGGCGGGCAGCAATAAGAAAAGATCCGGAACCGGGGGGGGCTGATCTGCCGTTCCGGACGTACAGCCGGTGGGTGGGGAGGCCCCCTTTGAGTCAAAAGGACACATCCCTGGGCCGTGTATACTTGAGTGGATGTCCGGCCCATGGATGTAGGGGGAAAAAAAGAAAAAAAAAGATGTTATGACGTATGTAGCCTGCGCCCTACCGACTTAACCTCTATCTTACCAGCCCCCCCCTTCACGAGGACGGAACCGGATTTAAGCATTAGTCACCTCCAGGAGGTATCTTCGAGCTGAGGTGTTCAGAGTCCTCGTGCATCATCACTGTCGCCCATCCATGCAAGCACGAATGAACGCCAGCTCTGTAGATGGCTGTCTGTTCTTTGTTCATTCTCCAGTCCGATATCTTTTACCTCACTTCTTAATGACTTCGCTGGTCTTCTGTGTTCTGCTGGACGGTCCGCATGTTATTATCAGGGACCCTCTCCTACTCATCTGAGTTGAGTTAGCCAAGGCAACCTAGATATGGTTGCATCCAGTTTCTTCTCATTAACTGTTCACCTGTCCACCCTGCTCCTTCTCTCGGAGAATCTTTGTGGCTAGTTCTGCTACTGCAAACCAGTTTCTAATCTCCCCTGAATATATACTCCAGTATATTTCCGGCGTCATTTGGAGGACCCCGAGGTCTCTCCGTAGAGACACCCGTTTTCCACAGTCGAAGAAGGTGTGCTCTGGGGTATCTACTTCCTCTTAATAGACACACACAGGGTCTGCATTTAGGCAGAATCTGTGGAGGTAGGCTTCAAAATTGCTGTGACCAGTGAGGAGCTGTGTAAGGTAGTAATTAAGCTCCCTCATGCCTTCTACTTTGTCGCGATCCAATCCGTGCGATGACCTTCCTAGTCCACCTCCCCTTCTCCGACGTGTCTCACTGTTCTTGCCAGGCAGCTGTAAGCTACTGCCTGGCTTTTCCTGATGCCAGTCTTCTATGTCCCTGGTCTCGTTCTTCAATCAGTAACGACTATTGGTTTAGCGTACCGATATGAAACATTTGTTTGATTGAAGAAAGAGATATCCTTTAGTACATGTGTGATCCAGTTGTTTATTATTTTGATATTTTTCTAATTTTTAGGAAGGATTTATTCCTCCTGTAAGGTCATTTAAATATAATTTTTTTCTTTTTTTTTCACCTTATATAGGATTAAAAAAAAAATTTTAAGTAAAAAAAAAAAAAATAAAAATAATTAAAAATAAAAATAAAATAAATTTAAATGAAGTATTCCTTTATAATATATTTTTCTCGTTGGGGATAAATTTTAATTTAAGATACTAAGGAAATAAGAATTAAAAAGTAATAGTATGTGAAAGGATTTTTAATATATCTTAAATGAGAATTGATAGATGAACGAGAGTATTGGACGAATATCGGGGTACAATTCAGTTCGTCAATTACACAACACGGGTATAGTACGTTAAATCTACGCATGCGTCTTCGTTAACATTCGGGTTAGTTCGTATAAAATCGTAGACACTTGTTAGAATTATACTGAAGTTCAGCCATTTTATCCCTTATCTTAGTATATAGTGGTACGTTGAACAGTGTTCCCGTTATACGACCATATTGCTGCTCTATCTTTAGCCTGTTCCGTTATATATTTTATGAAATATTAATTATTTCATTATATAAAATGTGATTTAATTAATTCTAACTACAGCTGTATTAAATCAGCTCGATAATATTTGTAAGTATTTAAAAAATTTATTACATTTATAAATGTATTTTCTGTTTCGTTACTACTTGACTTGTGTGTATATATATATATATATATATCTGTGTATGTGTGAAGCGCGCTTCCATCGATTTTACCTATGTATAATAGCATCCTACGCAAAAACGTTACGTCTCTTTCTAACCCTCCTACGTTATTTTATCTTTCTCTTTCATCAAGTTTTGACTTTTTATTTTATTTTTTACATCTCTTATGTGAAGATTTCTTGATGTTATATTATTAAATTTATATATATATATATATATATATATATATATAAAATTCTGTTATAAATCAATCTAAAAATAGAAATCTCTGTTACCTGGTACTCTATTAACAAATCCATCCATTTTCTAACATATGTTTTATGTTTTTATGTATATCTTAGCATAAAAATATTATTATTATTTTGTTTTTTTATTATATATTATGTAATTAACTGGAAACACTTTTAAAATTTATATTTAAATAAATCTCGAAAATTCAAATTTTATCGAAAAGAAAATATTTAATAAATATATAAAAAGAAGTACTATGTAAAGCCTAGATACTTCTGAAGAAATGTAAATAAATAATATATGTTTTTTTTAATCCCATTTAACCATTGAAAAGTTAATTTGTTTTCGTATAACAAGGTGGTTGTAAAAAAAAATGATTCCACGTTATGTTGTTATTAATATTAAATAGGTTACAAAAATATTTAATTAAAAAATTACGTCATTTCGATTGTTTAATAATCATCGTCAGTAGATACCCAGGAAAAATATAAATTATATAATTTTTAATTATTAAACGGAAAAAGAATTAATAATATTATTAAAAAAGGTATTAATTTATAAATAAGTAGTACTTATAAAAATAATATAATTCTAGTATATTAATTTTTATTTATTAATAAATATGTTTAATATATCTTTATTCCTCGGTATCTATTGGTATTTAAATTTTAAATAATAAAATTATTACAACGATTTTAAAATATACATATTTTTACCTATAAATCAACATGTCCTCATTGATTAATAATGAACGCCCCGCAAAAAGTGATAGAGTATAATTGATGAAAATTTATATATACGTTCTTCTTATGGTATAAGTTCATACGAAGAAAGGTTTTTTGAAATTTCGAATTTAAAGGGTTAAAATGGGGTAATATTATATATATATATATATTTTTTTTAATTTTATTTCTCGGTAATAAATGAAGGTATCAACTTGAATTTTGGACTTAGTAATTTTCATATAAATATCTAAAAAGTAATTTCTACATTTTTTGAAATTTCATTTTGAAAGGCGTAATAAAATATAAAAAAACTTTTAAAGAATGATTACAAAAATCTTCCCCATTTTTTCGAGTATAATAAATAAGATATTTAATCGATTTGAGATTGCAAATACTCTTTAAATAAATATCTAAAAAAATAATTCGGTTTTTTTAAATTATAATAATATTTTAAGAGGTTAAAAAAAATAAATTTGATTTTTTTTTTTTAAATCTTGATATTCTTTGAATTTCTACATAAAAAATAAAGATATCGATTTGATTTTTGATACATGTAATCTTATATGAATATCTAAAAACCAATTTCGAGATTTCTCGAAATTCGATCTTGAAAGAGATGAAGAAAAGTAAAAATTGTTTGTACAATGATTGAAAAGTTTCCTTATTTACGACTATACTAAACGAGAAATTCATTCGGTTTAGGTTTGCAAATATTCTTAAGATAAATATCTATCTGTTTTTTTTTTTTTTTTAATTTCGATTATTAAGGGGTGCGTTGATGTACGGGACGACAACTATTATGTACCTGGGACGCAACTGGTTGCACCTATCTACTTGACTAAAAATATAAAATTAAAAAAATTAAAATAATGAGAAACGAAATACGGTCATCTCCTAGTGTTGTTTTTCGGGTAACGCTTAGAACCGGGCGAAATATATTTTTACCCTTACTGGTACCCTTGGTACCCTTATTGGTACTTATTGGTTACCCTTGACTGGTAAACCAGTTAATTATACCTAATACTTTTAAGATGAAGGCCGACTATTTTAAAACCCGGATTTTTCAGATAATTTAAAATCTAGGGTCCTGTACTGACCAAAATGTTGTTTAGAAGAAATTACCATACGCTGATAATTTTATAATTAAATATGCTTTAATTTTTATTTTCCATTATTATTTACAAGATGAAAAGATAAAGATGCTACGATTTGCTGATGATATAGTAATTCTAGCCGAGAGTAAATAGGATTTAGAAGAAACAATGAACGGCATAGATGAAGTCCTACGCAAGAACTATCGCATGAAAATAAACAAGAACAAAACAAAAGTAATGAAATGTAGTAGAAATAACAAAGATAGACCGCTGAATGTGAAAATAAGAGGAGAAAAGATTATGGAGGTAGAAGAATTTTGTTATTTGGGAAGTAGAATTACTAAAGATGGACGAAGCAGGAGCGATATAAAATGCCGAATAGCACAAGCGAAACGAGCCTTCAGTAAGAAATATAATTTGTTTACATCAAAAATTAATTTAAATGTCAGGAAAAGATTTTTAAAAAATTATTATTTTTATAAGTATGAATTTAATGAACATAGGGGGTCCAGGGGGCGGGTGGCTAAACGGGAAGAGAGAGTGAAGAGAGTCCTGTAACCTGCTAGTTTAATATATATATATATATATGCATGTATATGTGATATATATGATATTGAAAAAATAATTAGGTACTTACGTATTAATGCCACTGCAGCTGCAGCTTTATTTAAAATTGAGTATTTATTTTATTGGGTCTCTATATTAATTTTACGAAATGGTTATTTTTATTTAAAAAATTTTTTTTTTTGTCTTCAGTCATTTGACTGGTTTGATGCAGCCCTCCAAGATTCCCTATCTAGTGCTAGTCCTTTCATTTCAGTATACCCTCTACATCCTACATCCCTAACAATTTGTTTTACATATTCCAAACGTGGCCTGCCTACACAATTTTTTCCTTCTACCTGTCCTTCCAATATTAAAGCGACTATTCCAGGATGCCTTAGTATGTGGCCTATAAGTCTGTCTCTTCTTTTAACTATATTTTTCCAAATGCTTCTTTCTTCATCTATTTGCCGCAATACCTCTTCATTTGTCACTTTATCCACCCATCTGATTTTTAACATTCTCCTATAGCACCGCATTTCAAAAGCTTCTAATCTTTTCTTCTCTGATACTCCGATCGTCCAAGTTTCACTTCCATATAAAGCGACACTCCAAACATACACTTTCAAAAATCTTTTCCTGACATTTAAATTAATTTTTGATGTAAACAAATTATATTTCTTACTGAAGGCTCGTTTCGCTTGTGCTATTCGGCATTTTATATCGCTCCTGCTTCGCCCATCTTTAGTAATTCTACTTCCCAAATATCAAAATTCTTCTACCTAATTATAATAATTATATTAATTATAATAACATAATTATAATTAATATTATTAATAATTATAATAATAGTAATTATTGTATTTAAAATAAATAATTGCAATAATTACTGAATTTATTAAATAAATACTCAAAAAATTACGGTGTTAATTAGTCAAGGTTAGCGAGCGAAGTGAGCGTAGGTTAAGTTTGGTTAAATTATATTTATAAAATAAATAATTTTTATTTATTTTATTTATTTTATTTATTTTATTTATTTTATTTATTTTATTTATTTTATTTATTTTATTTATTTTAATCTATTTAAACTCTATATCGGCCCATTTTCCACCGACATCCGTTTGACTAGTTTGTTTCTAAATAAAGCCGTAGCTGCGTTGGCGTTAGTACGTAAGTACCAAAAAATATTATTTATAATATATATGTATATATCAAATCTTCCTTTATTGCTTAAAATCATATGCAATCCTTTTTACTTCCTTGTACAAAGTAAAGGAAGTATTTTGTGATCGCGAAAAATTTCGGTTTCCAGATTTCAACGGAAATATCCATTTTGACCATCCTGAATCTATTTTGACTATTTTCGGCGTGACGTGTCTAACTTGCATAACTAAAAAACGATTAGCCGTAGAATGTTGAAATTTTGGATTTTAGTACTGTTGTAACATCTAGTTGTGCTGATCCCCTTTTGATTGCAATCGACTGGACCAAAAGTGTCCAAAAAAAAGTCTAGAATCCAACTTTTATGGATTTTGGACTTTTTCTTAACTGCAGTAATAAGTCATCATTGAAAGCTTTTGATCGATATATCATAATTGCATAAGTTGTACTTGTTTTCATTGGTTACACAGTTATAGGTAAATAAAATTTTAATTAATGAAATATTTGGATCTTACAAGGGGAAGGCACATCGTTTCGAATTCGACTTCATTTCCTAATTTTTTTTAATTTCAATATATTGTTTTATTAATAATTATTAACCTGTGATTGTAAAAAAAAAAAAAATACAATAAATAATGATTTAATAATAACAAAAAATAAAAATAAATAAAATCAGAAGTTATAAAATTTTATGTAATTTTAAAAATGTATATATGTAATTTAATAGACGTAAAAGGAAGTTATGTGGTATACATCAGATATTTTGATATAAAAGTTATTGATTTAAATCATTTTAAAATTACAACATATTTTTATTGTCTGAATAATTCGCTAAAAGGAAAGGAATATTCAAATATTTCATTAATTAAAATCTTATTCGACTGTAAGTCTTGAACTAATAAAATACCACTTATGATATATCATTGAAAAGCTCTCAACGAGGTCTTCTTACTGCATTTAAGAAAAAGTCAAAAATCCAAATTTTCTTTAGATTTTCGGCTTTTTGTTCCAGTTGATTGCAACCAAAAGGGGAGGTGCACAACTAGTTGTTACAACAGTCCTAAATCCATAATTTCAACATCCTACGGCTAATCGTTTTTGAGTTATGCGAGTTACATACGTACAGACGTCACGCCGAAAGTAGTAAAAATGGATTCAGGAATGGTCAAAATGAATATTCCATTGAAATCTGAAAACCGAAATTTTTGCGATCACAATATTTCTTTTACAGAGCAGATATACCAACATAAACTTTAAAAAATTCCCTGTAAAACCATATCATTTACTGTATTTTCGTACACCGATTTAAGTTTTTATAAGCTATCGAAAAAGTATATTTAATTTGTAATCATTCTGTACATTAAACTTATAAACTTTAAAACATTCAAAAAGATAGTTAGGAATGAACCCATAGACTTGATCGAGTGGTGAACGCGTCTTCGCAAATCAGCTGAGTTGGAACTCGAGAGTTCCAACGTTAAAATCCTAGTAAAGACAGTTACTTTTATACGGATTTGAATATTAGATTGTGGATACCGGTGTTCTTTGATGGTTTTTTTTTTCTCTACTCCCCTGGCCCGGACCGACTTGATGGTATTACGCCATCCAGGGGAGTGTCCGTTACTCTAATAGGCCCTCCCCGCCTACCGGCTATATACCGGCATGGCAGGTCAGGCCTACCGGTGGCTCTTTTGAGATTTTTTATTCTCTATTATGTCCTCTATGGAACCACATCATACCTACAAGTCGTGATGTGACCCCCGGATCTTTTATAATACTCTCTTGTCCCTACAGCACACCCCAACGAGTCCTCAGCGAATCATTGAAACCAGCACACCTAAGCATGCTGGCTCTCACCGCTGAGGCTGTCCACCCGACCTAACATACTAGAAACCCATACTTCTTTCATCTTCATTCTTCTGTTTTAGTACTGTCTTTATATAATCAGCGACCTTCCTCCAGTTCTCCTTACTGCTGAGCATGAAATCCACGGTCTCCTTCGGCGTTTTTCCATGAATACCCGCGTCGTGTCTTAGTCTTATCCATTTATTACATACTAAAAACGTATGCTCAGAATCATCGTCCTGTTCGCAGTACATGCACGTGGGTTCATTCCTTCTTCCCACCTTATGGAGATAACCATTGAAACACCCGTGTCCCGTCAGGAACTGGGTGATCCAATAGTCAGTTTCTCCATGCCGCCTGTTAATCCATCCTGTTAATTCTGAAATTAAGGTTCTTGTCCATCCAGCCACTCCAGCCTCCTCCCACCTCTCCTGCCAGATTCTATGTATGTTTTCCCTGACTTCATTTTCTGCCCTCCCTAAAAACCTGTCAGTTCTATATCTGGCGATAAGGTCAATCGGTAACATTCCCGAGAGTACACAGAGGGCCTCGTAAGAAACAGTTCTATAGGCAGATACTACTCCCAGTAGTATCCCCCTGTGTGCTCTCTTCAACCTGTCTCTATTTCTGCTAATAGTGAGAGCACAACTCCATGCCGGCACGGCATACATCATTGTTGACACTACGGTTGTCGCTAAAACTCTTCTTTTTGATGCTCGAGGAGCGCTCTGCTTTGACAAAATTATATTTAGGCATTTAGTCAGTTTCTCCGCACTCTGACAGAGACTTAGTACCTGCTCAGTAAATCTGCAGTTTTTCTGTAAGATGACTCCAAGATATTTTAATACTGTTACTTTCTCAATATTATAGTCTCCAATTCGTATATCTACTGGCTGCAATACACGTTTTCCAGTGAATTTAATGTATTTAAATTTTTCAATCGAAAGCTGCAATCCCCTGTCGATGAGCCATCTACCAACTGTCTCTAATGCAGCGTTTGCCTTGTTTTTAACTTCATCGATCGGTCTGGCCTGCACAAGGATTGCCAGATCATCTGCGTATGCTATAATTTGTACACCCTCAGGATGGTTGGGGATCAATTAACCACACATCTCAGAAATGGTCGACCTGCGACTGTACAAAAATACAGTATCATCTCTGAAGTAATACCTGACGGTAATTCCCGGAAGCTAAACAGGAAAAAAAACTATAGGAATGAAACGGGGAAAAATTTATATATTCATTTAAAGATCCATCAATGTAGAAAACATTCATGTAAAAATTTCCCGTTATTTTTATTGATGCAAGAAATAGCTAAAAAAAGGAAAAAATCGAGTAATTTTTGGGGGCTTGGTTTGAGTTAAAAAAAAAAATGTACAATTGATTATCCTGATAAAAAGGATTTCAATTTTTATAAATAAATTGTTTTGATAAAATGTTCCAGAAAATTAAAAAAAAAAACAACAAATAATTTGGCCTAAACATCCCCACCTTTTTTTAAATTGTAATATAAATGTAGTATAATAAATCCCCTTGAGAACGATATCTTCGTACTAAAATTTGACGAAGTTCCAAATAAACAAAAAATATTTCAAACAGGATAATTCAGGAAAAAGGCCAGTGAGAAATTAAAAAAATCCCTCTTTTTAAATTTCTGCTTTTTTAAATTTAAAATTAAAAAAAAAAATTATTTTCCATTTTTTTTAAATTTCCGCTTTCCGGCGAGCCGGAAAGCGGAAGTAGATTTCACCGGTGCTAAGTAAGGGGATAATAGCGAGTGGTAGCGTCTCGGCTTTTCATCCGGAGGTCCCGGATTCGAATCCCGGTCAGGAATGGCATTTTCATACACACTACAAATCATTCATTTCATACTCTGAAGCAATACCTAATAGTGATCCTGATGTTTAAACAGGGGGAAAAATAGGGGATAATAAACATTTCCACCTTAAAGTTAAGAAAAACTTCAAATTTACTCGATACGACAGTGCTTGCATGTGAAAAAAAGTTTCATATGTTTAGCATCCGACAAGCCCAATCTTCTTACAATTCCAGCAATATTTTGGTCATCTCTTGCCGTACGGGTTGGTCATATCAAAAATTGTTTCAGACAAAAGTTTTATGTAATGTTTAGAGGACTAACGACCATTTTAAACCGATTCGATACTTTGCCTATTAAGGGAGGTATCATTTTATTTGTCTTCAAACCCCCATTTTTTTCACCGCCTGGTCCAATGGTTGGTTGATGTCAAAAAACATCAGTTAAATAAGCTTTAGACCTTATCCAAAGAATAGTAGGAACTTTAAACGAATTCATTATTTTACTTAATAAGAAAGTTACAGCGATATATTTTTTTTTTCAAAAAAGCCCCCATTTCCACTCCCATGGTCCGATTTTCCCATTAACGAACTGGACCGAGATTTTTGGTCGTTATATTTTATGAATCAATTTGAAAGTAATTGGCGAAAAATTACGGCTTTTATCGTGTCCAAAAGAAAGTGAAGTATACAGAATGTCCCATATAAAATGCAACCCATCAATCACTCATCCATTAAATTTCAAAAGTCAAACTTACTCCCCTACTCGTTACTGAAATGGACTCGTCCAACATCAGAACATCGCGGCGACGCAGTAGAACACTACCGATAACAACAATGCAATCATAACGTTCAGTGTATTGCTAGAGACAAGATGGTGTTTTCGCTAGATGAACGTGTTTTCATTGTCGAGTCGTACTTCAGTACGAAATCAGCGGTTGCAGTGCAAGATTTGTTTCGCCATAAGTACCCAGATAAACCGGCTCCTAACAAAACATCAGTATTAAGGTTAGTAGCAAAATTTAGAGAGACCGGTTCTGTTAATAAAAAGGAACACAAAAGATCTGCGTCGGTGTTGAATACAGATACAGTCGCTGAAATCAAAGACCGATTACTCGCCTCGCCAAATAAATCGATCAGACGTTTGTCTGCTGAAATTAATTTGTCTAAATCGACTGTTCATCGGGCGACCAAACGATTACAATTACGACCTTATCGTATTCAAACGGTTCATCGACTTCTTGAGCCCGACAAAGAAAAACGGCTACAATATCGTCAACGGTTCCGTCGTTTTCTGCGCGAGGGAATTAACGTTATGGATTCGTTATTTTTCACAGATGAAGCACGGTTTCATTCGGATGGCTACGTAAACAGGCAAAACAGTAGAATTTGGAGCGCTGAAAATCCCCACGTTTATCACGAAAAACAATTACACCCGCAGAAGTCGGGCGTGTAGTGCGCGATATCGCGGAAGAGAATAATCGGTCCTATTTTTTTCGAGCACACCATTAATGCAGAACGATATCAGGATATTTTATTTCAGTTCATCGCACTCTTGGAAGACGAAGACAGACACTGCCGGCTACAACATGACGGTGCGACATCGCACTACGCAGGTTCAACTTCTGATTTCGTCGAGGAATTCTTTGGTAATCGTGTTATCGGTCGAGACTTGTGGCCACCAAGATCTCAAGATTTGCGGCGGATTTTTTTCTACGGGGTTACCTCAAAGAAAAAGCCTACAACAACAAACCACGAACACTTGAACAATTGAAAGTATTATTGAACAAGCTGTATTAAATATCCAGCCACAAACTTTGAAAAAAGTTGCAAGAAACGCTGTAAAAAAATTGAAGCTTGTATTCAAGAAGATGGCGGTCACTTCCAACATTTACTCTAAATGTAAGGTAATGGATTGTAATAATAACAATTACATTTACATTTACACATGCCTTTTTATTATTTCAATACCTACCAATATAAGGTTGGGTTGTGTTTTATATGGGACATCCTGTATATTTAAATGCATATATAAATTTTTAAACTGACGGTGGTTTTGGGGTCTGTGGGATGTGAAACGCGGAGATATGTCGAAAGATTGCGGAAGTCGAATCATGGTACCCATTATAATAAGCAGCTTTCTTACGAAACTACATAAATATTACAGGTAGAAAGAATGTAAGGTAGATGTTAAACGTTGTCCATTAACGGCAGAAATAGGGGAAATGAAAAAGTATAAGCAATTATTATTTCCAGTCAAAATCTGATTACGAAAAACTGTTCTGTTATATTTAGGTTAACAGCCCTACTGTCTGTAATAAAAAAATATATATAACGTTAACTGTGAGACCGTATAAAGGTCAGTCACGAACATATTAATAATTAATTGAAAAGCACCACAAATATCACTTTACTAGTCAATTATATTTAAAAATTAAATGACATAAATTTATTTTAAATAGCAGATCTCTTTTAAAAATAAATTAAAAAAACATTAAATTCATATATATTTTTATAAATAAATCAATTAGGATAATGTCTCTGTCAACAAAATTGATATATATATATATATATATATATATATATTTTTTTTTTTTATAATTTCAAATCGTTAAGAATTAAAAGAAAAAAATTAAGGTTATATAAGATGTCTGGATTCATAAACCTAAACATATCGATCGGTTCTTCGATTTTATTATTACACAATATGGAATTTAAAAAAAAAACAAAAAACCATACAGAAATTTTACATATATAGAGTGATTACCAAAGAATGTAATAAATTTCACGTTTTAATTGTGAAAGTAATGAAAAAATTCCTACTAAAACATAGGTTGAGAAACGCTTCGTTAGCGAGTATCTACTGGCGAAAAATATCGCCATGATTTCTGTACCTTCGGTAGAATTAAAACGGACTGTAATTCTTGCGACTTAAATCAAAAGATAAATTTCTGAATTTTGTATGAAATCTGCATCAAAAAACTTAATTAGAATTCTGTACAGAAGAATTGAAAGGAGAGTGGAAGAGGT
Organism: Lycorma delicatula; assembly: GCF_047948215.1. Lineage (NCBI taxonomy): Eukaryota > Metazoa > Arthropoda > Insecta > Hemiptera > Fulgoridae > Lycorma > Lycorma delicatula. The sequence goes on from NC_134467.1 coordinate 21,167,587, forward strand.
GTTAGGAGAAGACCAATTTCGTTTCAGGAAAAGTATAGGAAAAAGGGAAGCAATTTTAGGCCTCAGATTAATAGAAGAAGGGATATTAAAGAAAAACAAACCATCATACTTGGCAAATATAGATCTAGAAAAGACATTCGATAACGTAGACTGGAATAAAATGTTCAGGATTTTAAAAAAATTAGGGTTCAAATACAGAGTATAACAACAATTGATATTATTTACAGGAACCAAACAGCAACAGTAATAATTGAAGAATATAAGAAAGAAGCCGTAATAAAAAAGGAAGTCCGACAAAGATGTTCCCTATCCCTGTTACTTTTTAATCTTTACATAGAACTAGCGGTTAATGATGCTAAAGAACAATTTAGATTCGACGTAACAGTACAAGATGAAAAGATAAAGATGCTACGATTTGCTGATGATATAGTAATTCTAGCCGAGAGTAAAAGGGATTTAGAAGAAACAATCAACGGTATGAATTGGTCTTACGCAAGAACTATCGCATGAAAATAAACAAGAACAAAATGAAAGTAATGAAATTGTAGTAGAAATAACGAAGATGGACCACTGAATGTGAAAATAGGAAGAGAAAAGATTATGGAGGTAGAATAATTTTGTTATTTAGGAAGTTGACGAAGCAGGAGCGATTTAAAATACCGAATAGCACAGGGGAAAACGAGCCTTCACTCAGAATTATAATTTGTTACATCAAAAATTTATTTAAACGTCAGGAAACCATATTTAAAAGTATATGTTTGGAGCGTAGCTTTATATGGATGTAAAACTTGGACGATCGGAGTACCTGAGAAGAAAAGATTAGAAGCTTTTGAAATGCGGTGCTATAAGAGAATTTTAAAAATCAGACGGGTGGTTAAAGTGGCAAATGAAGAGGAATTGCGCCAAATAGATGAAGAAAGAAGCATTTGGAAAAATATAGCTAAAAGAAGGGATAGAGTTATAGGCTACATATTAAGGCATCCTGGAATAGTCACTTTAACATTGGAGGGACAGGTAGAAGAAAAAAAATTGTATAGGCAGGCAACGTTTGGAATATGTAAAACAAATTGTTCGGGATTTAGGATGCGGAGGTATACCGAAATAAAACGACTAGCACTATATAGAGAATCTTGGAGAGCTACATAAAACCAGTCAATTGACTGAAGACAAAAAAAAATATATGAAATCTCACCTGAAAAATGAAAAAAATATATAAGAACATATCCCAGAACTGTATTTTTAGTTGTTTTCTAATAATTTGGGGTAAAAGACAAAAGATTAGGGTTGAAAAACGAAATATTTTGTCTGGCTTGAAATAACTGTGTTAAACGTGTAATAAACACATAAAAAGTATAATAAAAAACTTGTACTGTAGAGAATATCTTTTTGAGTAAAATAGAATATCCACAGAACCTAAATACAAATATGTAAGAATTTCGAAGGTATTAAAAAATTTCTTTCGGCACGCCAGAAGGCGGAGGTAGATCTAAACTTTAAAAGATTCAAAAAGTTAGTTTTTTCGTTACAGACTATAGGAATGGAACGGGGGAAAAATTTTTATTTTCATATAAAAGGCCATCGTTTCACATCCCCTTGACCCAAAACCACCATTTGTTCAAAAGTTTATATATATATATATATATATATATATATATATATATATATTTTCTTGTAGACAAGATAACTGCCGTAATTTTGCGCTAATCACTTTCAAATTAATACGTAAAATATAACGACCCAAAATCTCGGTCCAGTTCGTTAATAGGCAAAATCAGACCATGGGAGTGGAAATGGGGGCTTTTTTGAAAAAAACAAAATATCGCTTTAACTTTCTTATAAAGCAAAATATCGAACTCGTTTAAAGTTCCTACTATTCTTTGGGTAAGCGCCTAAAACTTATCTAAGTAAAGTTTTTTGATATCGCCAACCATTGGCCCAGGGATTAGAAAAAAATGGGGTTCTGAAGATAAAAACAACTATACCTCCCTTAATAGGCAAAGTATCGAATCGGTTTAAATTGGTCCTTTGTCCTCTAAACATTACCTAAAACCTTTATCAGAAACAATTTTTGATATGACCAACCGTTACGGCAATGGATGACCAAAATATTGCTGGAATTGTAAGAAGTTGTCGTATGCTAAACATGTGAATTTTTTTCACATGCAACCATTGTCGTATCGAGTAAATTTGAAGTTTTTCTTAACTTTAAGGTGGAAATCTTTTTTATCCTATACTTAGCACCGGTGAAATCTACCGGCGTACCGAAAGGAATTTTTTTTGGCAATCATTAATTTTTAATATCTATCTCATGTCGTAGTCCAATGTTTTTTTGTGTTTTTATTTTTGGTTTTCAATGCCCCTTTAAAATTAAGAGTCACGATTCTATTCTTTACATTTAAAAAATTTGAGTTGCCCCTCCTGGATGCTTAAGAGAGAAGGCGTGGTACTTTCCTACCGAATAATGAATGGAGTATTTCGAGGTAGTAGTAATTTGGTGAATTATAATTTTATTATGTTTAACTGTTGCAAAGTTATTTAAAAGATCATATTTTGTTAACATCTTGTATTCCCTAACACAGCAAAAGTGATGATTATTTAACAATTTAAATTCTTATTAGAATTTTAATTTTAATTAAAAATTGTATAAAGGTTTTTAATAAATATTTATCATAAATCTTTGCATAATTCTCTGGTTAAAATTTGGGAATCCGAAAAACTTCCAGAACATTGGACGACAGCTATTATATACATCTTTTACACAAAAAAGGCGACAAGACAAATCCGGACAAGTGGAATTTCGTTATTGGATTGTACATATAAAATGTTATATAGAATTATTTACAATAGAATTATGGACCAACTAGAAAGCGAGCTAGGCGAATACCAAGGTGGTTTTCGGCCTTGGCGCAGTTGTCCAGATCAAATTATTACTTTGAAATTACTTATAGATATTTATAATTGAAAGCAAAAACAGATGATTATTTCTTTTATTGATTTCATAAAAGCATACGATTGCATACATAGGCCTTCGATGTTAAAAATTCTGAGAAATCTCGGATTTGATCCTAAATTGTTAAATATGATCGGTTTAACATCGACAAATACAAAATCTAAAGTGAAGTTTCGTGGCGAATTTTCCGAACATTTTTACACAAAATCCGGACTGAGACAAGGCGACAGACTTTCGCCTTTATTATTTAATTGTGTGCTAGAATTTCTGATGCGCGAATGGTTTAAAATTAATCCAAAAAATATTCACATAGGATACAAAAGAGATAACTTAAATTTAAATCGCCTAGGATTTGCCGACGACTTATAGCTTTATTAGCTAATAGTATCGCAGAAGCCAGAATACAAATAACAAGTATAGAAGAACTTACGAATAAAATTGGACTTAAAATTTCTTACGAAAAGACTAAAATGATGGCTATAGATCCTTTAGTTATTAATTCTGTGAATATTAACGGAAACAAAGTAGAACTTGTAGAAAAATTTAAATATCTTGGAGAGATAATTACTTGTAATTGGAACGAAAAACAAAATCGGACCGAAAGACTTAATAAATTATTTAAAGCGCTACAAGTAACCAAAAATAATTATAACAAAAAATCGCTCACGATTAACACTAAAATTAAACATTACAAAACTGTGGTAAAACCGGTAATTACTTACGCGAGCGAGATTTTATTTAGATTAAATCAGAAAAATAGGACTGAACCTTTGCTTAAAGTTGAACGCAGGATTCTTACAACCTGCATAAACAAAAAATATAAACACGAAAATCAGTACAGATTATTGCCTAATAAATTTCAGTACGAAAACTTGGAATCATTAATCGATACTATGAAAAAGAACCAAATTTCTTTCTGTGCACACTTGTTAAGATTACCGCAGGATAGGATCAATTTTGGTCTTTTAAAAATCTTCCATTATGGATCAAAGAAATTAAAGAAAACATGCAAGAATTAAATTTGACTTAGGAAAATTTACTTAATAAATCCGAAAAATTAAAATTTGTTATTAAAGATCCGAATACCGACTTTAAAGTAAGAACCTTTAATTATACAAAAAAGGTTTATTCAGAAGAGGATCGTAAAGCAAGATCACATTAAGAATGACTAAATATTGGGAGAAAGTAAAAGCTAAGAACTTAAAGGCCAAAAGATCGGCAAAAAAAGACTTGAATTATTCTGACTAAAGTGCTCCTTTCCGGCCTTAAAAGTAAAATATTTATCATAGCTCTATATTTATAATTAAACCAATTAATTTATTACACATTAATGTAATTAATTTATTAATTAATGTAAGTTACATTTAAATTAATAAAAGTAAAAATTTTATGTAACGAAAAAAATCAATATTAAAAATGATTGGACATAATCAAACAGTAAATAATAAAAATAGTATAAACAAAAATTAAATTGAATAAATTTTTTTAAATGAAAATCAGTTAAAAACAAATTGGAAAATGATTTTTGTTACAGATATGATAGTGAATTTCATCACGTTTATTCATATTTCATCACGTTTTTTCATTAAATAACATTCCCCACCTCTCCGGCAGTTCAATTAAAACGGGGAAAAAGGAAAGATCAATCAAATGTTTTCCATTTTATGTCTTTTTTATTTAATTTTTTTTTCTAATTTCAGTTTCCCTGTTATACCGATATATGCTGTTATAGCTATAACGGAAAAGATCAGTCAAAAAAAAAAAATGTAACAAAAAATTTTTTTTTTTAAGTTTTTGGCTTAAGCATAACTTATTTCTCTTTATCCTGTTTAGCCTCCAGTTCTGACTAAAGTGCTCCTTTCCGGCCTTAAAAGTAAAATATTTATCATAGCTCTATATTTATAATTAAACCAATTAATTTATTACACATTAATGTAATTAATTTATTAATTAATGTAAGTTACATTTAAATTAATAAAAGTAAAAATTTTATGTAACGAAAAAAATCAATATTAAAAATGATTGGACATAATCAAACAGTAAATAATAAAAATAGTATAAACAAAAATTAAATTGAATAAATTTTTTTAAATGAAAATCAGTTAAAAACAAATTGGAAAATGATTTTTGTTACAGATATGATAGTGAATTTCATCACGTTTATTCATATTTCATCACGTTTTTTCATTAAATAACATTCCCCACCTCTCCGGCAGTTCAATTAAAACGGGGAAAAAGGAAAGATCAATCAAATGTTTTCCATTTTATGTCTTTTTTATTTAATTTTTTTTTCTAATTTCAGTTTCCCTGTTATACCGATATATGCTGTTATAGCTATAACGGAAAAGATCAGTCAAAAAAAAAAAATGTAACAAAAAATTTTTTTTTTTAAGTTTTTGGCTTAAGCATAACTTATTTCTCTTTATCCTGTTTAGCCTCCAGGAATTACCGTTCAGGTATTACTTCATAGGATGAATGAAGAGGATATGTATAAGTGTAAATTGAAATCCAACCACCAAAGAACACCGGTATCCACGATTCAAATTTGTAAAAAGTTAACTGCCTTTATTATGACTTGAACGCTGGAACTCTCAACTTCCAGATCAGCTAATATTGGAAGATGCGTTCACCACTAGACCAAACCGGTGCGTTTGACTTATAAATTAAAAAAAAAAAAAATCTGCAAAAAAGTAAATTTTTTTATTCAATGCTCTCAAATCATAAAAATCTATTTTAAGCAGCCTAAGGTGTGTGAGTATGTACGAGGTGTGACAATAAAGTAATGAGACTGATGTGAAAAAAATGTTTTAGTCATGTTTAGTGTTGTCTCCTTCAAAGTAGTTCCCCTCTGATTGCACACACTTCATCCAGCGCTTCTGCCATTGATGGTAACACTTCTGGAACTCATTTTCTGTAATATCCTCCAAGACCCTCGCCACAGCTTTTTGGACCTCTTGTGTTGTTTGAAAATGGTGTCCCTTGACCGCCATTTTGACTCTTGGAAATATAAAAAAGTCGCACGGAGCGATATCTGGTGAATAAGGTGGCTGTGGTAGTACTGAAATTTGTTTTGAGGTTAAAAATTGCTACTGACAGAGCAGTATGGGATTGTGCATTATCGTGATGCAGAATCCAATGTCGGCACGGACACAAAGAACTCGTTTAGGAAGTGTCTAAAATTTCTTTGTAGAAATATCGGTTAACTGTTTGTCCAGGAGGCACCCGCTCTTTATGAACAATTCCCTTGGAATCGAAGAAGCACACAAGCTTGCATTTCACTTTTGACTTTGACATGCGAGCTTTTTTTGGTCTGAGTGATCCATTTGAGCACCGTTGCGAACTTTGGCGTTTTGCCTCTGGATCGTATTGAAAAAACCAACCTTCATCGCCAGTGATAACACGGCTCAACAAATCTGGATTGATTTCCGTTTGCTCTAACAGATCGGCTGCCACATTTTTCCGTGTTTCTCGCTGTTGTTGTGTGAGATTTTTGGGGACCATTTTTGCACAAATCTTTCTCGTACCAAGATCTTCAGTTAATATTAGATGAACCGTTTCTCGATCGATGTTGAGTTCTTCTGCGATCATTTTCACGGATAATCTTCGATCAGATCGTACGATTTCACGCACCCTGGTCAAGTTGACATCTGTCCGTGAGGTTGATGGTCGTCCACTGCGGTCTTCATCTTCAACATTCCTTCTGCCTTCACTAAAAATTTTATGTCACCGAAAAACTTGAGCTCTTGACATAACCTCCTCTCCAAAAGCCTTCTGAAGCTTACCGTAAGTTGTCGTCGCATTTTCTTCCAATTGAACGCAAAAAGAAATGACATACCGTCGCGCAATATTTTGCGTTTTCATTTCTGTGACGAGAGATACAAACACGTGCCCACTTATTACAGCACAACTCACGACTGAGCAGTTGCATCAATGTGCCGCTTGGACTAGAAGTAGCTTATAGACCAAGGTCAAAGATGGCGTGTCTACGCAAGCTGCAGGGTTGTCACATCTTGCAAAGAAAAATCAGTCTTATTTCTTTATTGTCGCACCTCGTATTTTCATCTGTATTTTGGTCTTATAACTCGACTTCTTGGATCAATTTTCTTCAAACATATATACTAGCTTTGTGGAGGAAAAAATGTATTAAATTTTTGCAAAAATTGGAAAAAGGGATGGGAGTTTTTAGACGAAATAAAATTTTAGATATTTTTACTGGGGCACTTAAATTAAAATATTTTCTAAAAAAAGTTTTTTTTTATAGATGTCACAAATATCAAATATATTCATTTAATATTTCAATCTCTCCCCAAAAAATTATTTTTTATTTTAATTATTTTGCTATAACTTGCTTCATAAAAGGAGTTAATGGGGTTTTTTTAAGTCTGTATTTTTTATATCGATAGGATATCAAAAGACTATAAAAAAATCTTCTGTCCATTCCACCTACACAAATTGTTTGAAATAACAAAAAATAATTGTTTTTAATTAAAAAAAAAAAAAAAATTATTTTAAATCCATCTCGGAAATTACTCATTGCATGTAAAATATAAAAATCTTTATTTTTTTGTACCTCTTATTTTTAAGTAATTTTGAAAAAAAAAATTAGCCAAAATTTTCAACACCTTTCTAGAAAATATTACAAAAATATTTTTTTGTATTTTTTTTCGATCTTAAATTTTTTTTTAAAATTTATCACTAATTAGGGATTAGTTTTTAAAAATTAATTGTAACCGAAGTTTTCCCTTGAGAAATGGAGCCCCCAAATTGAAAAGAATTTTTTTTTGGTAATTTAAAATTATAGGTAGATTTCATAAGAAAACTACATATTGTAATGGGTACTATGATTCGTCTTCCGGAAAATTTCGACATCTCCGCATTTCATATACCACAGATTCCAAAACCACCGTCAGTTCAAAAGTATATATACGAGGGTTATTCTTTTTTGAAGGTCCGATCGGTCACAAAATTAAAACCACAGTGAAAATAAAAAACTTTTTATTTCTAAGAAGTACTTACATAGGTACGCTATTTCTCTACATAGTCGCCACTCCGATTTAGACATTTGTCGTAGCGTGGTACCAAATTTCCAATACCCTCGTTATAGAATGGAGCCGCCAGTGTTTTCAGCCGTGTTTCTACGCTGGTCTGCAGCTCGATGTCTGTGCCAAAATGTTGTGCTCCTAGCCAGCGTTTCATGGGAGCAAAGAGGTGAAAATCGGATGGAGCCAAGTCCAGGCTGTATGGTGGGTGATCAAACACATCCCGACGAAAACGCTGCAGGAGCTTCTTTGTTACAGCTGCAGTGTGCGGGCGAGCATTGTCATGGAGAAAGACAATTCCTGATGACAACATTCCTCTTCGCTTATTCTTATTCATCCATCCTATGTAACTACTTAAGTACTTGTTAAAATAAAACATTTTTTATTTTCACTGTGGTTTGAATTTCGTGACCGATCGGACCTTGAAAAAAAATAACCCTCGTAATTCTTATCATTATCGGGGACAAAATTCTAACCAATCGTATTCTTTGTTTTTTAACCAATCATAAGGTGAGAGTAATTCTTATCACCATCATGAACGAAATGCCAACCAATCGAATCTTTGTTTTTTAACCAATGATAAGGTGAGAGTAACTTATCATTATCAGACACAAAATTCCAACCAATCGTCTTCTTTGTTTTTTAACCAATCGTAAGGTGAGAGTAACGTATCATTATCAGACACAAAATTCCAACCAATCGTCTTCTTTGTTTTTTAACCAATCGTAAGGTGAGAGTAACTTATCATTATCAGACACAAAATTCCAACCAGTCGTCTTCTTTGTTTTTTAACCAATCATAAGGTGAGAGTAACGTATCATTATCAGACACAAAATTCCAACCAATCGTCTTCTTTGTTTTTTAACCAATCGTAAGGTGAGAGTAACGTATCATTATCAGACACAAAATTCCAACCAATCGTCTTCTTTGTTTTTTAACCAATGATAAGGTGAGAGTAACTTATCATTATCAGAAACAAAATTCCAACCAATCGTCTTCTTTGTTTTTTAACAAATCATAAGGTGAGAGTAACTTATCATTATCAGAAACAAAATTCCAACCAATCGTCTTCTTTATTTTTTAACCAATCATAAGGTGAGAGTAATTCCTATCATTATCGGGCACAAAACTGTGCCCGATAATGAGGTGGTTGGGGTTCAATTAACCACAAGGAACTTATTAACCCCAACCACCAAAGTAAACCGGTATCCACTGTCTAGTATTCAAATTCGTATAAAAGTAACTGCCTTTACTAGAATTTGAACTTTATATTTCTCGACTTCAAAATCAGCTGATTTTCGATGACAAGTTTAACACTAGATCAACCCACTGGGTGGGGTTTGTATCCTAGTAAAATCTAACTGCTTTTATACGGATTTGAATACTAGATAGTGGATACCGGTTTACTTTGGTGGTTGGGGTTCAATTAATCACAATTCTCAGGAATGGTCGGCCTGAGTCTGTGCAAGAATACACCTCATTTCATATTATCTATATCATCCTCATCTCATTGAGCTGTGGGAGAAATTGATTATTGATTACTGGTTGAAAAAATTGCAATGTACCACTGAAAAAAATACTATTTTTTTAAAAGTTATTCAATAATGAATTGCCAGATTTTTTCCTTTTGTTAGTAACGATCATTTTGTTTAATAACTTTAGATTAATTTCTATTTTTTTTTTTTTTTTAATTTATAATAATGATTTTTAAATCGTTGATGCCATTTAATTTTTTAATTCGGTCAAGCGGTTGGGTTTTTATATTAACTATGGGTTCCGTACCGTAAAATTTTATACAAAGAGAATAACTGTTTAATGTAATTCTTTCCTTGTATATTTATAAACTTTAATGTATCGTTTAATTTTTCTACTATGTAGTAGTTGTTTGGAGAGCAAATTCCTTGGTAGCCAGAGAGGACAGCTTTGCCTGTTTTTTTTTTTTTTTGGGTAGTGAGGAGAGAAATTTTTTACTGTGATAATAAATAAGAATTCATACTTGATGGAACATAGTTTATATTTTATAAGATTAATGGAAGATGACTTAAGGGTTGTCCTTGGAAGAGATGGCACGATCAGTTCTTGTTAATAATAACCTTTTAAACTGTAAACAGTACGAGGTGTTAAATAACGATACTAATGCTGCAACAGAAGAACTGCGTATGTGCTTTAAATTCATACGAACGACAACTGTATAGCTTGAAGCCTTCTCTTTCGATTGTTGCCACCCCAGTTTCTGTAGACATCTTAGTCTGGCCGTGACCTTTGTTTTGAATAACATGTGTTTTTTTTGTTTTACAAAAAAAAATATAAGTGTTTTATTAGAGTAAAGAATTGTCGTGAAATTTCATTTGAAATTTGGAAAAACCGCTACTGAAACTTAACTTTTATTAAAGAAAGTATACAGGAATGAATGTTTATCTCGTGTACGGGTTTTTGAGTGATTTATGCGTTTTCAAAATGGCCAAAAATATGTGGAAGATGATGTTCGCCCGAGTTCGGTCTTCCACGTCAAAAACGAATAAAAATGTTGAAAAAAAAATTGGTAATCTGATCCGATCTGATCGTCGTTTAACTATTCGTGCGATCGCTCAAACTGTAGGAATTAAAGAATTCATAAGAAAAATTTTACATAACAATTTTAACATGCAAAAAGCGTGCGTAAAAATGGTACCTAAAATTCTCATAGTCCAACAAAAAGAAGCTCGTGAAAATGTTTGTTCTGCACTTTGAATGCCATTAAAAATGACCCAAATTTCTTGGAAAGATTGATGACAGGTGATAAATCTTGATTTTTCACTCCTTTTTTTTCCCACTATTCTAGATCGGTCCGAATTGTTGGGTATAACTCCACCAAGAGGAGTATCTGGTTACTCTAACGAACCTTTCCACCAACCGGCATGGTAGATCGGCTCACCGGTCAGCTCTTTTGAGGAGTCTTTATTGTGCCCTTTCTTGACGCCGTGTCCGGACATATCTGCCCAAAACACGTCGCCGGGTCTTTTCTCTTTTACTGTGCCTACCATCCCTTGGAATCCCCAGTGGATCATAGGCACTGGCACACCTGGGCATGCCAGCCCTCACCTTTGGGGCTGTCCTCCCGTTCCTATACTAATAACCCCGGCGCTGCTCCTCTTGATTTTTACTTCTGATTACCTCCGTGGCATATGTGTTGACTCTCCTGCAATGTTCCTCGCTTTGTAACATGTAGTTCACTAGGGTGACTGGTGTGTACTGTGTGATACCCGCCCTATTCCGTTGTATGTCCCACTTTCGGTATTTGAAGACTGTATGTTCAACAGAGTCCTCGTCTTCGCAAAAAATACATGACGGTGACACAAGTCTGCCTATTTTATGCAGGTAATCTTGAAAATTACCATTGCTCGTTAATATCTACACTATGTAGAAGTTTACTTCACCAAACTTCCTGCTGTTCCACGCGTCTAGGTCATGTATACTTCGCTTGGTTCATTGTGCCACCCCTCTTGCAGGTCACCTGTTCTTCCATTCGGTCACCACAGATTCTCTTGCGTCTCTCCTGCTCGAGCCATGAGCTATATCCAGCCTTTCTCCCACTTGAAGGTCGACTGGCGGAACTGAAGCTAGAACACAGAGAGCCTAGTACGATACCGTGCGGTAGGCGAAAACTACTCCTATTAGGGCTCTCCTGTGTGCGCTGTTAACTCTAGTCAGTGTGATTTTTCACTCTTTTTTTTTTTTTTTTTTTTTTTTATATTCCCACCTACTCCCCTGGAACGGATCTACAATCAAGTTTGACTCGCGCCAGAGTAGTGTCCTTTACTCTAGCTCGCCTCCCCGCCCGCCGGCTGTATGTCCGGCACGGCAGGTCAGTTCACCGGTTAGCTCTTTTATTTCTTTTATAGATATTCATCATACACTGATTACTGAGAGTCCACCACCCTTGTTCTCTCAGCAACAGTCACCCCTATTCTTTAATCTCTCTCTTTTTTTTTATACGATATCATACCAACCCAACCAATTAGTTTAAAACTTAAGCCACGGAGTCCTCAGGTTTCTTCACCTCTCTGCCCATCCACGCAAGCACGAACGAGTATGAGCTCCACCTTCGGCTGTCCGTCATCACAATCGAGCAAGAGCACCACCTTAAATTACCCGTCAATAACAAACAGTTAGTTACCTTATGACAGTTTTCAGTATCTTTTAACAAATTTTTATAAACTTATAATTTAAGAAACACAAAGTTTAAGAATCTATAAGTTCCTTCACCACTTATCCGATAAAACCTACAAACCAGAGCTCCATCATCAGCTTCCCCTCAACAACAAACAATTTCCTCTTGTAAGTTTTCAGTATATTAATACATTTTTATACATATTTTATAAATTTTTTTTTTTTTTTTGGTGTGTAAACCACACTTAAAGCTATATCTCAATATTGCCCATTCTCTCAAATATTGACAAACGGAAATTCCACCTACGACAAGCCGTCATCAGCGAGCGGTTTCTTCTTGACGAGCTTCCTCATCTTTCTTCTTTATAACTGCGGTTATAAACGACGAGATCACATTAAAGTTATCCTCGTTAAGTAGCATTTTATCCACCACATTCTCCGTAGATAATGGCCCTATACGTCTTACACAGGATTGCCTGCTTTCAGTCCAACGGTTACATTCAAATACTACATGTTCAGGGGAATCATAAGCCCCACAGTAAGGACAGTTGTTGTTATCTACCCTTAGTCTCGCACATAAATAGGACCTGAACGACCCATGCCCTGTAAAAAATTGCGTTATCCAGTAATTTATGTCCCCGAACTTCCTTTCTATCCATGGTCGGATCAAAGGTATCAAACGATGTGTCCATCGTCCCGTGTTGGCTACATCCAAACGATGTTGCCAATTACGCAGCATCTCTTCATATGCTTTTTTAGAAGGTTGTCCACGTGCTATATTCACTCGCATCTCCGCCAGTTGTTTAAGCGGAGGAACTCCTGCAATTACGAGTACTGCCTCGGTGGAGACTGAAGAATATGCGCATATCACTCTTAAGCCCATGCGCCGTTGAATTCCTTCAAGGGCTCTTCTGTTCTTGTCGGCACGCAGAGCTCTTTCCCAGACTTGTATACCGTAAAGTAAGATGGAATTAACTACGTGAGCGTAAATCTTACGCTTCGCAGTTCTGGTTCCTGTCATATTACCGAGTAATCTGCTAAGATTTTTGACCGTGCATTCAGCTCGTTTACGTATTTCATTCACGTGTGCCGTAAAACTCCTCCTCATGTCAAGCCAGATCCCTAAATATTTGGCTGAATTTTCACTCCTGGAAGCTCCCAACTTCACCGAGGCTAAAAAAGTTCGAATGTAAAAATCGAAATTCAAAGCGATGATGATTGTTTTTTCTATATTCATGGGATTGTGTATCTTCTCTTGGTTCCTGAAGGCCAAACAATTAATCAACATTATAACCTTGAAGTCCTTGCTTAACTCCATGAAAAAAATTAAGAAAAAACAGACCCGAATTGTGGAAGAACAAGTTATGGGTTCTTCATCAGGACAACGCACGGGTCACACTGCATCGTCTATCAAGACGTTTCTAGCCAAGTATAACATCCCAGTGTTCGACCACCCACCTTATTCGCCTGACCTGGCACCATGTAACTTTTATCTGTTCCTCAAGGTCAAATGAATTGATAGGAACAAGGTTTCAGATCGTTGAATCTGTGAAAGAAAAAGCGGCACGTGTCATGAAAGAGCTCACAGAAGATGACTTCCAGAACTGTTTAGAATAATGGAAAATTCGTTGTAGGGATAGTGTAGGGGTATATTGTGAAGGGGATAATAACTAAATATGTATAAATTTAAAATAAAATTTTTTACAGTATTAGTCTCTTTATTTAAAAGCCAGACCTCGTATTCTGTAATAATAATAAATTACCATATTTTAGAATTATTTAAATTTAAGGAATCATTCTTTCTTTATATATAAGATTATTATGTATTTCTAATCACAGTTTTTCGGTTCTTTGGCGTTGATAAGGATGAGTGTGTTTCTATAGAACGGTTGCTCAATTATTAGGTCCGTTATTTATATGATTGTGGTTTACTTACTTCCTGTTGTATATATAATGACGTCACTTTGATACTATTATTTCTATATTGATTTTTTAAATACATTTTATCCTATATATTAGAATTCTGTATAGTTTATAAAATTTTGATAGAATCTGAACTTTCAGCGCGGTTAGGTTATCTTTTGAACGATATTATTAAAGATTAATTGATTTAATTTAGAATTTAATAGAAAATTACTTATAATTAATTAAAAAAAAAAAAACTCTTGCGTAGAACTGCGCAAGAAGATCCACTTTTCGTTATTTTATTTTATTTCCTTTTGAAAAAGTGCCAGTCAACAAAATCTAATCAAACATTTTATCGAAAAAAGAACACGAATCCTATTCTATTACCGGAAATTTGTATGTGGGTCTGTGTGTGTGTATCCCTTAGCTTAGCACCGGAATTTACCGATCATTGGCGGAAAATCCCGATTCGTTAGTACATGCCTCGTGGTGATCATAATTTTTAGCCCACCTGGCTGGTCTAGTAGTTAACTCGTCATAGTAAATCAGCTGATTTCGAAATCTAGAGTTCTAACGTTCAAATTCTAATAAAGGCAGTTACTTTTATACAGATTTGAATACTAGATCGAGGATACCGGTGTTCATTGACGGTTGGGTTTCAATTAACCACATATCTCAGGAATGACTGAGACTGTACAACACTGCATTCATTCACATTCATACATATCATGCTCTGAAGTAATACCTTACGATGGTTCCGGAGGTTAAACAGAGAAAAGAGAGGTTGTATACTAGTTATATTATTATATATCGCATATATATATCGATGTATGTGCAAAATATATACTAATAATATATTAGTCAGTTTTCATAAGAAAGCTATCTATTGTAATGGGTACCATGATTCTACTTCCGGAATATCTTCGCGTTTCACATCCCCCAGATCCCCCAAACCATCGTCAGTCCAAAAGTTTATATATATACAGGATTATCATAAAAGAATGGTGCGTTTCAGTAATTCATAGGAAGATTGTAGGGAAATTTCTAGATGTTATATCTGTATCTCTGAAAGCCTCCAACCCAAACGTTTGTTTATCAGCAGTTGTAACCACGTCAGTTCTTGCATTGTTGTTGCGGTGAGTTTAGTGAGTTGCTATGTTCTCGGATAAAGACAAAGCAAAGTGTGTTTTATTGATACCTGAATTAAAATCCGTAATTTTAGTTCAACGTGCGTTTCGACGTGAATTCGGAAGAGATCCGCCACACAAAAATAACATAACACGTCGGTTCAAACGATTCGAAGAAACCGGATCGGTTAAGAAACAGAAATCAACCGGCAGACCAACTGTACCGGACGAAACGGTTGAACTAATTAGACGATCGGCAATTAGGAGTCCTGGGAAGTCCATCCCCCGTCGAATCGTCGAATTAGGTATTCCAAAATCAACAGTTCACAAAATTTTACGTAAAAAACTGAAATTACAGGCTTATAAAATCCAGATACTGCAAGAATTGAAACCCGATGATGGGGTAAAACGTTACAATTTCGCTGTTCAAATGTTGGTCATAATAAGCGAAAACGAATCATTTCTAGATGATATAATTTTTACAGACGAAGCTGCATTCCATGTGAAAGGATGTGTTAACAGACACAATTCACGAATATGGGGCTCTGAAAACCCACACACAATTATTGAGAAACAACGCGATTCGCCTAAAGTTAACGTTTGGTGTGGTGCGATGAAAAATCGTATGATGGGGCCTTTCTTCTTTGCTGAAAAAACAATTAATGGAGTCGTGTATCTTGACATATTAACCGATTATTACTTTCCTCAGCCGGATGAACTCGAAAACATTCATCGACTTCATTTCCAACAAGATGGTGCTTCCCCGCACTTCAATGCATCGGTCACGGACGCTTTGAACGAAAAATTTGGAGATCGATGGATAGGCCGGCAAGGACCCGTACTTTGGTCTCCAAGGAGTCCAGAGCTGACACCTTGCGATTTTTTCTTGTGGGAGTACATCAAAAGCGTTGTTTATACACAACAAATTCGCGACTTAAACCGCTTAAAAAACAGGATTAATGAAGCAATGACAACCATTAACGAAGAATTGTTAACTAATGTTTGGATATTTGTCGAGCGACTAAGGGCGCACATATTGAAATTTATTAATTATGCAAAAAAATGTTTCACATGACAAATTTGAAAAATAAAAAAAACATAAACTGTAAGTACTTCTGTTTTAATTTAAACCATGTTCAAAACCGCGCTATTGTTTTATGATAACCCTGTATTTCATTTTTTGTGGACACGTCGACTGCTGTAATTTTGCGCCAATCACTTTCAAATTAATTTATATCATATAATGACCCAAAATCTCGGTCGAGTTCTTTAATGGGTAAAATTGGACTAGGGTGGTGAAATGGGCCGCTATAACTTTCTTATTAAGCATAATATCGAATTCGTTTAAAGTTTGTACTATTCTTTGGATAAGGGCCTAAAACTTATTTAAGTAAAGGTTTTTGATGTTACCAACCATTGGCCCAGAGGGTTGAAAAAATGGGGTTTCGACGATAAAAATATCATACCTCCCTTAATAGGCAGTATCGAATCGGTTTAAAGTGATCGTTAGTTCCCTAAAAATTACCTAAAAATTTTGTTTGTAACAATTTTTGATATGACCAACTCTTACGACAAGGGATGACCAAAATATTGGTATTGTAAAAAGAGATTTCCCATATGCTAAACATGAGAAATTTGGTTACATATGAAACCATTGTCGTATTGTGTGAATTTGAAGTAAACGCATTTAAACTGCCGTGACTTAGTACGGTATATATTTTTATATTTGCATGTGATACTATGTTATTGCCAAGAAATGTGGTTTTTCTTAATGTTAACCCTTGTTTAATGTGAAAATGTCTAATATGCTTAGACTTAAGGAGAAAAGTTCTGTATATTCAAACAAGGTAGGATATCTAACGTAAGTTGTAATATTTAATGTGGGTAATGTAGGTCTATCGTACTTTAAAATAATTTTCTCAACATCACCGTTGTTACATTTATACATGTTTTTAAATAAAACTTTCTGAAAACATTGTCTTTTTTTAATAATACAAAGAGACAAACCTAGAATTTCCCACTAATCTTCAAATAGCTGTGTTGTCAAACAGTTCAGGAAAAATCATAAGTAAGTCTTAATAAATTTAGCAATAGCTTGTAGTCTAACGATAAAACATGGAAAGTAATGTTTGATACGAGCTCGTACAATCCGCTATTCCCCTATTTATCCCCAGTAAAATTTATCTTCACCTTCCGGCGTGCCGAAAGAAATTTTTTTATTATTTATGTGATTATTTTTCTTCGTTAAATAATGAACTATAACGAAAAAGTAGGCACCGAAATATACCGATCACTAGCGGAAAATCCCGATTCGTTAGTATAAATTTCTAGAGTTAAATTTCTAATTTAACTTTCTTTATATTAATTTTCATCATTCAAAAATAAAATTTTTTACACAAGAGTTAATCAATTTTGGATACCTAATAATCCAATTCCATAACGCCGCCTGATCCCGGAGGGCGTGCTGTGTACGTCTCTGCAGCTAGTTAAGAAATAAATAAAAAAATCAAGAAAGAAATTAAAATAAAATAAAACTATACACAAATATATACATAAAAAAAGAAAAATAATATTCTGTAACAAGAGAATCATTAATAAGTTATTAATTCTAACACCCTAACTATTTCGATACAACGCAGTACATATGTTGGATTAACCAACAGACCGTACACACTTGTGTCAACTTGACTTCCTGCATAAGCGGGTATGGAAAATACCCCATTACACAATCAACATAACCCTTAAGATAAAAAACATTTATCCAGTCATCTGTGACTCTAAAAGTAGGTAACGCTACCTGAACATACCGAAAAATATTACTAACAATAGATACCGTAGATAAAGAAACATAAATGTTCCAATTTGCAATATGAAAACGAACCACGCTTCCAAGTTTTCCTACTCAAATCTTTTCAACGTTAAATTAAGCGTAACTTAAAAACGACTCAACCAATCTTCATCAAAGTTTTACATGCACAATTTCAGATACAATACTACAGTACATCTAAATTTCATTGAAATTAATTTAGCCGTTTTGGAAATTTTGAGCCACAAATTTTATATATAGATCAGTGGCGGCTCGCGTATAGGCACTATAAAAATGTAGCACCACCTATTTCCGCTTGGTATTATCGATAACATTTAATATAATGAATATTTTTTTACTTTAATGCTTTCATTATACTTTTTTTTTTGTCTTCAGTCATTTGACTGGTTTGATGCAGCTCTCCAAGATTCCCTATCTAGTGCTAGTCGTTTCATTTCGGTATACCCTCTACATCCTACATCCCTAACAATTTGTTTTACATATTCCAAACGTGGCCTGCCTACACAATTTTTTTCTTCTACCTGTCCTTCCAATATTAAAGCGACTATTCCAGGATGCCTTAGTATGTGGCCTATAAGTCTGTCTCTTCTTTTAACTATATTTTTCCAAATGCTTCTTTCTTCATCTATTTGCCGCAATACCTCTTCATTTGTCACTTTATCCACCCATCTGATTTTTAACATTCTCCTATAGCACCGCATTTCAAAAGCTTCTAATCTTTTCTTCTCAGATACTCCGATTGTCCAAGTTTCACTTCCATATAAAGCGACGCTCCAAACTTATACTTTCAAAAATCTTTTACTGACATTTAAATTAATTTTTGATGTAAACAAATTATATTTCTTACTGAAGGCTCGTTTAGCTTGTGCTATTCGGCATTTTATATCGCTACTGCTTCGTCCATCTTTAGTAATTCTACTTCCCAAATAACAAAATTCTTCTACCTCCATAATCTTTTCTCCTCCTATTTTCAAATTCAGTGGTCCATCTTTGTTATTTCTACTACATTTCATTACTTTTGTTTTGTTCTTGTTCATGCGATAGTTCTTGCGTAGGAATTCATCCATGCCGTTTATTGTTTCTTCTAAATCCTTTTTACTCTCGGCTAGAATTACTATATCATCAGCAAATCGTAGCATCTTTATCTTTTCACCTAGTACTGTTACTCCGAATCTCAATTGTTCTTTAACATCATTAACTGCTAGTTAGAAGTATGATTAAAAAGTATAAAGCAAGTTTTTTTAAATTTCGAAAACTTTTTGTCATATTATTTTAAAAATTTAGGATAATTACGAAGAAGTGATTTTCAAATTTTAAATAAAGATTTTAATATATCAAAAAACGGTTCTTTTTCTTTGAAATTCGTTAATAACGAACATTTAAAATTACGATTTCGTAATATAAAGTAATTATTATACCAGGGTTCAACATCGGTGGAAAATTGTATTGAATAAAGATTCTTATTATGCTATGCAAACGTATATTACAATTATTAAATGTAATTAATATTTTTTTTATCGTTTCATTTATTAATTAATTCAGAGGAGAATAGCCAGGAAGGGAAAGAGATAAAAATAGGGATACAGTATTTCTGTTTACTAAGTAATTAGAAATGAATAAAGCAACCAACGGCTTCAGACACTTTTGTATACATATATTACCTACATATGCGTCAACCTATATACAAACAAACAGTATATATACTCGTATGTGTGTGTATATATATATATATATATATATATATATGTATACAGAGTGTTTCTAAACTGGTGGGTTGGCTATACTTTTTCGGCTTCTACTTTTAAAACTAAACAAAAAATATCCTTAGGGAAAATGGCAATTTCTCCTTTGATCTCCCCCTTTCTACCATTTTGTTATTTTTATATAAAAATTTATATCTCATGTTCGGATAAACGAATCGCATTATTATTTGGTAAGCATCCTGGTAATAAAGTTTTAAAATTAGTAAAAATCAGGAATTATTTTCCCAAATTACAAAATGGCGGCCATGTTTATTTTTCAATCTGTTATATCGTCGTAAATATTAGTTTTATCAAAATTTATGTTCTTTTCTAAAATATTAAACCTTTTATTTTGAACAAAATGACATTTTATTTTTTGAAATCGGTGAATAAATAGCCGAATTATGGTAAAAAATCGATGTTGTAATTTTGTGTAAGTTTTCATGTTCACCACTTTACGCTCAATTCGATTAAATATTAACTGTTTTATTAAAATTATTTTAATTAAATTCAATATCTGACCAGTGGTAGGGATATCGTAAAGGTTTATAACTTGTCCTATAATGAAAATATGTAGAGATATCGCACACAGGTTCTGTCATACTCTACCATTAACAACAGTACAATACAACGTATACCGACAACATACAGAGCCTGGACGAGCCCTAATGGGATGCTTTAATTCAAGGTCAATGGAGAAAAATCGGTGGCAGTGATGTTCACATACAAGACACGTACTCCAACCAGGCAACTGGAAATCTCAGAAGAGAAAATCCCCTTTAGGAAAACAGTGAAGTACCTGGGAGTAGTCCTGGATAAACGGCTTTAGGAAAAAATGTTAAATATGTGACCCAAAGGGCAAAGGCCGTCAGGGCCTCATTATAGAACAGTGCCAGCCCATATCCACTGGCTACCATATTGCTCATTTTTCGGCTACAAGTCACGCCAATTCTAACATATGCTTACCCGGAATGGAGAGCTTTGTTGAACTCCACGCTTCAAATGAAGTTAGAATCCGTCCAAACCATAGCGTTGCGAACGATATTTGGAGCACCATGGTTCATCAGAAACGCCAGTTTTCGCCACGATGCGTGACTACACACCGAATCGGAGGTGAGGGTGGCGCAGTCATGCAGACTGTTCGGGAGAGCGACCATGTCTGAACACAGCCTTCTCTGGGACATCTGCCGAGAGGACCCTATTCCACAGGGTATAAGAAAACGACCTCATGCCGTATTAGATGAACAACCGTGAAGAGGCGGTACGGTAGTCAAAAAATTATGAACCAGGCTTAGGAGCCTCTATATCGTGTAACTTATAAGTGAAAACCGCGCGAAAATCCCGGCAGCGAAAGTGACCGTTTTCACAATTAATTTTTGTTAAAACTATATAAACCTAGACAATAATCCATATCGTCCCACGAAGAAACCATAATTTAATTCAGTCAGCATATGCGACTCCCTACGGAGAAGGGAACGCATTGCTCCCTCCAAATAACTAGGGCCCCGGTAGACATATTCCTGCTAGCCTATAAGGTGCTAGTACCGAAAGGACTTAAGCGGATGGACTGAAGGGAAATCACGCCGGGATTATTAGGCTCAAAAGCTCAGTCTCCCACGGTCAGACCCAGTAAATAAATTTCACGCTGGTCTATACGGATAGAAACGCAAATTACCAAATCCGTCCATAAATATAATATAAAATTTATAACCGTCACTAAATAATTCATGAAATCCGCCCGATAATAGAAAGATACATCAGAAAGGGAGATTGTCCAGGCTGTTCGATCTGTAAGGAGAAATATTCAAACTCCCGCCATTCTTGCGTTCCGTTCCGTTAATGGGGTGCTTTAACATGAGCATCCAACTCCAAGTCATTCATCACGCATACAAAAAAAATTGCAAAAACATCAAATTTTTAATTTGAAGCTATGACTTTCACATAATCTTACACACCACCATCAAACCTTGTTGTCAAATCTATTCTGAGATACTGTCTTAAAATTTTTTTTACCTTTTAGTATATTTAATGTAAGAGTGGTTTTTAAAATGTTTTTTTACAAATTTTTTATTACGAATTTCTGATTGTCTTTACTGTTATTCAAATCTCTATAAAGGGTGGAGCAAAAACCTCTTACTTCTTTTTTTATCGTTTATGGAATAGTCTCTAGAACAAGAATTTGACTGTCAAATATGATTCTATTATATTAGTATGTCATTCTATTTATGATTTCATTCAAGGATGACGGAGAATGAGACTTAAGTTTTGTTTTCTTTTGTGTTTTGTCTGTTAATATTTTTCTTCATAATTTAATACTCAAGGATAAATTGATTTTTATGAAATTTTGTACTCATTCCTAAATATGATTCACTTATATCAAAAGTTTACTTATTTATTTTTGTTTGATGAAATTACACTGAAACTTTGAAGGTTATACGTAAAAAATGGAAATGAAATTTTGATGTGTATGAAAACTACAATGCCTGACCGGAATTCAAACCCGGGATTTCCGAATATAAAGTCTAGACACTACCACTTCTCCACAGAGAAATTATTTCACGTAACTTTCCTTTTAAATAGCATAACTTTTCCAGGAAAGTTTAATGAACTCTGCCGGATTTATTTTTTTCATATTACAATACTATTAATGGTGTGAAATAATGATATACTTCTAAATTTATCATGTGTAAATTAAATAGTAATCAATCAGATGATTTCAGTTGATTGAATTGTCTGTCATTTCTCCCACCACCACCCCATTCGGTTGCCCTAAAGCATAAGATCGAATGTCCGTATCACAAACGACTAATTCGCCTCATAAGATTTAGTGACCAATATCCTAATTAGCTCCTAGAGCTTATCTAACGTCGTGAGCGAAATAAGCGTGGTGCCCTACAACACTTGCATGCGTGTCCCACCGCTCACTTGTCATATATTCTAAAATTTGAAGGCGCACCGCGTTAACTACCAAAATATATGGCATTCAATAAATTAAATTTATCACGTCAAGATAGAAATTCGCTGCCACGCCTAGCTCGCTGAATGCCAGCAAGTACCTTTTTTTCCCCCTACTCTCCCCGACCGGATATCCAATTAAGTATACTCAGTCGGGGAGAGTGTCTTTTACTCTCAAAGGAGGCGTCCCTCACCCGCCGGCTATACGTCCGGCACGGCAGGTTGGCCTCCCCGGTCTCGGATCTTTTGTTTTACATTGCCTGCCTCTAATCCCCCGCTTTAGAGCCAAGGTCCGGCTATGCCGTCCCCCAGCGCCTCAGCAGGGAACCGGGACTCGGTCTTTACGCCTTTGGCCTCTAATCGACAGCGCCGACCCCACAAAGAGCCTAGGCTCCCGCAGGAACGACCCCGCCGACCGGGACTTGGTCTTTTATTTTAACCCAAACTCAAACTCCCCTGGAGTTCACCCCCTTCTCAGGTACCCGCACACCAAGGCGTACAGGCCCTCCATGGAGTGACTGTCCACCCTACCCTACTGTTTATACTCCCATTCTTCTGTCTTCATCCTCTTTGGCCCGCAGGACCTCCGCGGCGAACCTGCGGAACCATTCCCAGTTCTCATTGTTGTACCCCAACCAGTTTATGAGATTTTCTGGTGTAAGACCATTAATTACTATTTGACCTCTGTTAACTTGGACATATGAACAACGTATGTTCGGCATCGTCGTTCTCTGGACAATAGATGCACTGCGGGGTGGCTCTCTTCCCGATCCTATACAGATACTGACCGAAAGAGCCGTGCCCCGTCAGTAATTGTGTCATGTAAAAATTGACATCTCCGAGTCTATTGTTATTCCAGGTTTTAATATTAGGGATTAGGCGTCTGGTCCACTCCCCCACTCTGGACCCTGTCCACTCTTCTTGCCATTCTTGTTCTATAATCCCTTCCATCTCTTCTTTCGACATACCGCTGTGTCTGAGGGTTCTGGCTTTTATCTGAAGGTCTATGGGTAGGACCCCGGTCAGTACGCACAGCGCGTAATACGATACCGTACAGTAACTAGCAGTAACTAGGTATTGCGTGTAGCATTGCTACACGCAGCAATGCCAGTCTATGGACACTTCTCAACTTCTTTTTATTTCGCTGTATGTTCATTGCCGCCCCCCATAGCCAGCAAGTACCTGTCTACCAATATTAAAACGCTTGGAACTTTAATTGGCTGATGACAAGTCATAACTGTCGAGTAGCTTCCCACAGCAATAATATAGGTATCTTTCCCTTAAATAAACTAATAATACCGGTTGAACAAAACAACGGCATCAAGGAACACCCACACGGTCCAACAATTCGATTCATGCCGCATTGACTCGCCGCTTATGAGTTGCCAATTTTCCCCTTGACCTCTAAGTTCCAGGGTGGCCTGAGTTCTGACCCACCCAAGAGCTTGGCAGTCGAACATCATATGTTCGTTTGACTGAATCTCCCCGCAAACGCACACCTCATCAGCCTGTCTATATACTAAAATATATGACTTGTCAATAAATTAAAATTTATTCCGTCAAGGATAGCAATTCGCTGCTACGCCTAGGTCGCTGAATGCCACCTTTTCTTTCTTTTTTCCGGTTTAGTCTCCGGTAACTACCGTATAGATAATTCTTCAGAGGATGAATGAGGATGATATGTATGAGTGTAAATGAAGTGTAGTCTTGTACATTCTCAGTTCGACCATGCCTGAGATGTGTGGTTAATTGAAACCCGACTTACTTGTAAAAGTTACAAAGAGGTCAGGTCTGCCGAAAGTTCGTACATAAGCGAAAGCGTCTTGAGTGTATTCATGCAGATAACGGGGACTGTTCACAAAAGTAGAAGGCAGAATAACCATCTTGCCTATATCGTTAGGTCTAATATTACCATCTGCGCTAATCGCATCTTGTAGATGAATGTAATTTTCAAAATGTAATCTTAATTTTCTTCATCACCCGTAAAATACACATGCAAAAATTTATGCTGTTCATTATCTGCTGGAAAAAATGATCCAATTTGATAATATATCTGTCCTTGTACAGTAAAAGTTGGTGAAAATCCGGGCATTCTTATCACTTTATATACTCCAAAGGATGTCATTTGGAAGCAAGAGTTATACTTTCTGATTTTACTTAAAAATTGCTTCGACTCATCTGTAACACTTAAATATAGAGTTTTCAAAGGCTCCTCTGGTTCACCAAGTAAAGGAAGCGAAACTTTACCGCTGGAACAACACATTCCATCAGTTTCATCTTTCCATTTCAAAGCATCGCAATGCTGACATTTTCTATTCATCGAGCCAATACCGATTAAAGAATGCTTATGGTATTCGAGTGAAGGATCATATTGAAATCCAGAATTATTAAATACAGACCAATTGTTCGAATTAAATTTCGACGGCGCGCGATTTGCATTTCTGCATGAACGATTCTTCTCGCCTGCGATTGTTCTGAAGTTTCTCTTGCTCTCATAGCTGCCTGCTGTTCAGCTTGTCTTTCTAAACGAATTAGTTTGAATTGGTGTTTCAGCTGCTCTTAAGGTAGCTTCGCGTTCAGCTTTCTCATCTAACCTTCTGAGAAGTTGTTTCATCAGTCTTCAAAGCACATTGTCACCTCGATTGTCGTCTTAGTTCTGCGTGACCGGAAGATTCTTGAGTTCGAGCAACTTCTGCCGTCCGGGCCCGTGATGAATCCCTTGGACAGGTTAGATTTGGGTTCCGAGGAATTTAAGAAAAAATACAGAGTAAAAACTGAAAATAGCGTTAGAAGTAAAATAATAAACAGGCACCTAACCTCAAAAACTGGAAAAAGTTTTAGTATTGCTTAGAAGTGACAGAAGAATAACAATAAATATAGAAGGATTTGAAACAGCAGAAGCGCTTTACTCAGTTGAATAGTGACTTGATCGTCGGTATTACAGTGTTGGATCGGCACTTTATTTCATTTACTTACTGGAACGCCAGATGGCGTTGAATTTGGTCAAATTTTTTGTCGGACGATCATACCTAAAAATATTTATTTTTTTACCCTCCCGAAAAAATATTGGTTTTTTTTTTTTTTTACTAAAAAGTGTCCTATGTCCTTCGCAATACCTTTGAGAATATGTGTACGAAGTTTCATGATGATCGGTTGAGTAGTTTTGCGTGAAAGCGTAACAAACAAACAAACTCGCATTCACATTTATAATATTAGTAAGGATTTACCGTATGGCTACAAGATACAACACCAATTACAGTCAAAAATTACAAACAAATTTAACAAATTAATATAAGCTAGTGATTCTGGAGTCACAATCAGGAAATCTTCAGGAGTCCCTTCATAAGTTGTCTTAGAGCAAACTTCTGTCATGTGTTCTTGATTTTCACCACACTTGCAAAGGGGCGTCGGTGTTTTACCCCATTTATACAGGAAATAGGTGCACCTCCCAATTTTCCACCCTTATTCCTTTGTGGAATATTTTATTGTCACCCGATCTTAATATGTGTGCAAAATTTCATCAATAGGCATGTCAGAACGTATGTTAAATTATTATACACGCACTCTTAATTTCCACCCTTAATTTACCCCCGTTCAAGGGGATGTTTGAAAAAAATAGTGAATAATGGTGGTATTGACAGCCGACCTTAGTAACTTTGCAATATTTCATCAATAGTTAATGTCAGGAAGTATGTTAAATTAAGGATAAAAGATTAGAAGACAAACATGGAAAAAAATAAAAATATTGTGAATTAAAGTCAGTAAAAATACTGAATTATAGTGCATTATTTATACGTTTTAATATGTAAAGAAAAGAGAGATAAAAGTTTGTTTTCGTTCAAATAATCTATATACGTATATAAAAATTAGTGTTTGTCTGTCTGTATGTCTCTTATGCCTTCCTAAACCGTTCATCCGATAGCGATGAAACATTGTGGATTGGTTGGACACATACCAGGAAGGTTTCTGAATTAGTTTGGACCCGCTAGGTGGCGCTGGCGTCAGGATATTTCGAAAAATTGTATTTATGGTCCGATTTGTCTCGTATTCAGAATACGTGTTACTTACATGAAAAGAATTATCTCTGCAAAAAATGAACCCGCTAGATGGCGCTGGGGTTGATATTTAGAAAAAAATTATATTTATGGACCGATTTGGTTCATGTTTAGAATATGAATATTAGTTACGTGAAAAGAAATATTTTTGCAAAAATTAAACCCGCTAGGTGGCGCCGGTGTCGAGATATTTACGAAACAAATAAACAAACAGACTTTTTTATTCTATATATATATATATATATATATATATATAAAAGCAATTTTAGGCCTCAGATTAATAGTAGAAGGAACATTAAAGAAAAACAAACCTACATACTTGGCGTTTATAGACCTAGAAAAGGCATTCGATAACGTAGACCAGAATAAAATGTTCAGCATTTTAAAAAAATTAGGGTTCAAATACAGAGATAGAAGAACAATTGCTAACATGTACCGGAACCAAACAGCAACAGTAATAATTGAAGAACATAAGAAAGAAGCCGTAATAAGAAAGGGAGTCCGACAAGGATGTTTCCTATCTCCGTTACTTTTTAATCTTTACACGGAAATAGCAGTTAATGATGTTAAAGAACAATTTAGATTCGGAGTAACAGTACAAGGTGAAAAGATAAAGATGCTACGATTTGCTGATGATATAGTAATTCTAGCCGAGAGTAAAAAGGATTTAGAAGAAACAATGAACGGCATAGAAGTCCTACGCAAGAACTATCGCATGAAAATAAACAAGAACAAAACAAAAGTATTGAAATGTAGTAGAAATAACAAAGATGGAGCACTGAATGTGAAAATAGGAGGAGAAAAGATTATGGAGGTAGAAGAATTTTGTTATTTGGGAAGTAGAATTACTAAAGATGGACGAAGCAGGAGCGATATAAAATGCCAAATAGCACAAGTGAAACGAGCCTTCAGTAAGAAATATAATTTGTTTACATCAAAAATTAATTTAAATGTCAGGAAAAGATTTTTAAAAGTATATGTTTGGAGTGTCGCTTTATATGGAAGTCAAACTTGGACAATCGGAGTATCTGAGAAGATAAGATTTGAAGCTTTTGAAATGTGGTGCTATAGGAGAATGTTAAAAATTCGATGGGTGGACAAAGTGACAAATGAAGAGGTATTGCAGCAAATAGATGAAGAAAGAAGCATTTGGAAAAATATAGTTAAAAGAAGAGACAGACATATACGCCACATACTAAGGCTTCCTGGAATAGTCGCTTTAATATTGGAAGGACAGGTAGAAGGAAAAAATTGTGTTCCACGTTTGGAATATGTAAAACAAATTGTTAGGGATGTAGGATGTAGAGGGTATACTGAAATGAAACGACTAGCACTACATAGAGAATCTTGGAGAGCTGCATCAAACCAGTCAAATGACTGAAGAAAAAAAAAAAAAAAAGGCATGTTCGTATGTGTGTCCGCTAAAGACTAAAAAACTAATGGACCGATTTACACGCGGGCAAAATGGAAAAATGGAAAGCGGGGAAAATGTGGAAAGAGAAAAGGGGAAAACGGGAAAGGGTAAAAAGGAAACTGGTAGAGTAGTGAGGGAGAAATTGGAAAGGGAAAAGGGGAAGGAGAATAACTGAAAAGTAAAATTTGTGAAGTTCAGTTTTTTAATTTTTTTATCAAATTTTGAATTGTGTTTGTTTAAACTCTCTCTTTCTCTCTCTCTCTCGCTCTCTCTCTCTCTCTCTCTATATATATATATAAAGAGAGAGAGAGAGAGAGAGAGAGAGAGAGATAGATAGCAATAGGGAAGTATTGCCGGGTCTGCTAGTTGATTATAAAATGCAAAAGTGTTTACAATCAATTACTTATACATTTAAATGTAATTTATTCGTCTGGAATAATGAAGCTGTAAAATGTATTGTTAAGAATTCGTTTTATAACTAATGTAAATTTAATGTAATTTTATTTCAATAGCCGTTCGGTGTGCCGATATATTATGTTAGGTTGTCAATATAAAAGCCTTTTTCCATTACGAAAACTAAACTTTATGTTAATTAAAATACAAGGAAAAAATTAGTTTGTTATTTGCAATAGTACTCTAGTTATATCTGTAAGAGACTGTACCTATTTATTCTGTCTAGTAGACCAATGATTTCCATTCATTTACAGAACTGTATAATGTTTATTTATTGTTTTTATTAACAGTATTTTTCTTTCTTTTTATAAGCTTTTATTTAACATGCTTTAGTTATAATCAAATCTTGCAACAGCTATATCTTTTGATCTATCGTATGAAAATCAATGAAATTTGGTACACGTATGTAACTTCGATGACAATACAGCACTACGGTGTCGGAATTTGATATGACCCACCCCCACGCTAAATTCATGTATTTACGTGAAATTTTCCGTTTCTCATGAACTATCGTATGAAAATGATTGAAATTTAATACACGTATGTAACTTCGATGTGTAAAAAAAAATATTTTTACTTTTTTTTAGTCTTAAAAAAAATACAAAAAATCCAAAAAAAATTACAAAAATATATTTGATTAAATATAAAAAATTTTTAAGCTTTTTTAAAAAAGCTTTTATTTAACTAATATTAATGTTAACATTAATAAAAAAAGGAAACAAATTAGAAAAACCGCGTATAAAGTAAAAAATAAGAATTAAATCAAATTGAGAATTTTAAACAAAAAAAATATAATATATTAACAAATATAAAAATGCACTGAAAAGTAAAAAATAAATTATATAAATATCTAATAAATAACCAATAAATAAATGTAATAATTATTAAATTTTAAAATTAAAAGTAATGAAAATATTTAGTTAAATAAAAGCGTGGAGCAGTTTTCGTATAATTTTATTTCGACAGTTTTCGACATGTATCGTATAATTTTATTTATGGTCCTATATGGCTTGTATTCAGAATATATATTAGGTGAAAAGAAAAAAAAATTTGCAAAAAATTATACCCGCTAGGTGGCGACTGTGTTGACCGGCGGGTTGGTCTACTGGTGAATTCGTTATCACAGATCAGATGATTTCGAAGTTGAAAGTTCTAAGGTTCTAGTAAAGATAGTTTTTTATACGTATTTCAATACTTGATCGTGGATACCGGGGTGTTCTTTGGTGGTTGGATGGATTTTAGGAATGTCTGACCTGAGACAAGACTACACTTCATTTACATATCATCCTCTGAAGGAATATCTTAATCTTCAGGAGACTAAACAGAAAAAAAGTGAGGTGTATACTTGTTATATTATTATATATCGATATGCAATATATCGATATATATATATATATATATACGAAATATATATTAACAATACATTATATTATTTGTATGATTGTTTTTCTTCATAAAATAATCAACTATAACAAAATAAAAGCACCGGAATTTACCGATCACTAGCGGAAAATCCCGATTAGTTTTTTTTTTGTCTTCAGTCATTTGACTGGTTTGATGCAGCTCTCCAAGATTCCCTATCTAGTGCTAGTCGTTTCATTTCAGTATACCCTCTACATCCTACATCCCCAACAATTTGTTTTTCATACTCCAAACGTGGCCTGCCTACACAATTTTTCCCTTCTACCTGTCCTTCCAATATTAAAGCGACTATTCCAGGATGCCTTAGTATGTGGCCTATAAGTCTGTCTCTTCTTTTAACTATATTTTTCCAAATGCTTCTTTCTTCATCTATTTGCCGCAATACCTCTTCATTTGTCACTTTATCCACCCATCTGATTTTTAACATTCTCCTATAGCACCACATTTCAAAAGCTTCTAATCTTTTCTTCTCAGGTACTCCGATTGTCCAAGTTTCACTTCCATATAAAGCGACACTCCAAACATACACTGTCAAAAATCTTTTCCTGATATTTAAATTAATTTTTGATGGAAACAAATTATATTTCTTACTGAAGGCTCGTTTAGCTTGTGCTATTCGGCGTTTTATATCGCTCCTGCTTCGTCCATCTTTAATAATTTTACTTCCCAAATAACAAAATTCTTCTACCTCCATAATCTTTTCTCCTCCTATTTTCACATTCAGTGGTCCATCTTTGTTATTTCTACTACATTTCAATACTTCCGTTTTGTTCTTGTTTATTTTCATGCGATAGTTCTTGCGTAGGACTTCATCTATGCCGTTCATTGTTTCTTCTAAATCCTTTTTACTCTCGGCTAGAATTACTATATCATCAGCAAATCGTAGCATCTTTATCTTTTCACCTTGTACTGTTACTCCGAATCTAAATTGTTCTTTAACATCATTAACTGCTAGTTCCATGTAAAGATTAAAAAGTAACGGAGATAGGGAACATCCTTGTCGGACTCCCTTTCTTATTAGGGCTTCTTTCTTATGTTCTTCAATTGTTATTGTTGCTGTTTGGTTCCTGTACATGTTAGCAATTGTTCTTCTATCTCTGTATTTGAACCCTAATTTTTTTTAAATGCTGAACATTTTATTTTAATCTACGTTATCGAAAGCCTTTTCTAGGTCTATAAACGCCAAGTATGTTGGTTTGTTTTTCTTTAATCTTCCTTCTACTATTAATCTGAGGCCTAAAATTGCTTCCCTTGTCCCTATACTTTTCCTGAAACCAAATTGGTCTCCTCCTAACACTTCTTCCACTCTCCTCTCAATTCTTCTGTATAAAATTCTAGTTAAGATTTTTGATGCATGACTAGTTAAACTAATTGTTCTATATTCTTCACATTTATCTGCCCTTGCTTTCTTTGGTATCATAACTATAACACTTTTTTTGAAGTCTTACGGAAATTCCCCTTTTTCATAAATATTACACACCAGTTTGTATAATCTATCAATCGCTTCCTCACCTGCACTGCGCAGTAATTCTACAGGTATTCCGTCTATTCCAGGAGCCTTTCTGCCATTTAAATCTTTTAATGCTCTCTTAAATTCAGATCTCAGTATTGTTTCTCCCATTTCATCCTCCTCAACTTCCTTTTCTTCCTCTATAAAACCATTTTCTTATTCATTTCCTCCGTATAACTCTTCAATATATTCCACCCATCTATCGACCCGATTCGTTAGTAGTACATATTTCGTGGTGATCAGGTGCTCACTTGTTAGCCAACCGGACTGGTCTAGTGGTTAACTCGTCATCGTCAATCAGCTGATTCCGAAGTTGAGAGTTTTAAGATTGAAATCCTACTAAAGGTAACTATTATACGGATTTGAATACTAGATCGTGAATACCGGTGTTCTTTGGTGGTTGGGTTTCAATTAACTACACATCTCAGGAATGGTCAACTTGAGAATGTACATGATTATACTTCATTTACATTCTTACATATAATCCTATGATGTAATACCTTACGGTAGTTCCGGAGGCTAAATAGAATAAGAAAGGTGTACAGATATTTATTTGTAAAAAATATATATCGAACAGGCTTTTATCTTTATATATATATATATATATATATATATATATAGAAGAGTATTCGTGCGGACAAGGTACATACTAGAAAATTTTATTTTTTTTAAATTTGTCCGGAAAATCTCGCAGGTAAAAGCATCTAAGCTCTGACACGTTTTCTTAAATGGTGAGAAAAATGACTGAAAAAGTACATTAGTGATTAAAGTGTAAAAAATAAAAATAAATATAAAAAAGTGTTTAACAAACTTGCATAATTAAGATAATAAGATGTTATTAAAAGTTTGTAAGTTGTTCTGCGCACGCCCGCGAAGGTTTCTGAATTAGTTTGGATCCGCTAGGTGGCGCTGGTATCGAGATACTTCGAAAAATTGTATTTATGGTCCGATTTGGGTTATATTTGTCCAAAACTACAAAATATTTGTCGACGCACAATTAATAATATGTAATCATATAACGCGGGCGAAGCGGCAATTAGGATGCTAGTATGTATATAAACTAGATTCAAAAGAATTTTGAAATCCGCTAATAAAAAATATAAGTAGTTTATTGGAGCTAATTTAAAAAAACAACATAAGAAAAGTTTCTAAAAAAAATTTCTAAATATTTTAAATAAATTATAAAACCTTATACGACTATTTCAATTGTTAAATTATAATTTTATTCCAAATCTTTTTGTGGCGGACGGCTTCCGGGGCGCGAGTGATGGCGTCTCGGCCTTTCATCCAGAGGTTCCCGGATTCGATTCCCGGTCAGGCATGATATTTTCACACACGCTACAAATAATTCATCTCATCCTCTAAAGCAATACCTAACGGTAGTCCCAGAGGTTAAACAGAAAAAAAAATTGTGGCGGAGTCTTTTTGTTTTTCATACTAAACGTTCTGGGTTCGATCCCGGTCGGGCTTGGTTTTTTTTTCGCTACAAAATTAGTTTTTTTCATCTTGTTATTTAACTACTTCAATTTTACAGATTTTTTGGAGAAAAATTTAATGGAATATATATATATATATATTTTTTTTTTTTTTCATCTTTTGCTCGATTAATTATTTTTTAATGAAATTTTATTCAAAGATTTCTGAATATGGATTATTGATGCCAGTTAATTTTAGATTAAACCCACCGGGTTGGTCTAGTGGTTAACGCGTCTTCACAAATCAGCTGATTTGGAAGCCGAGAGTTACAGCGTTCAAGTCCTAGTAAAGCCAGTTATTTTTACACGGATTTGAATACTAGATCGTGGATACCGGTGTTCTTTGGTAATTGGGTTTCAATTAACCACACATCTGGAATGGTCGAACTGAGAATGTACAAAACTACACTTCATTCACACTCATACATATCATCCTCATTCATCCTCTGAAGTATTATCTAAACGGTAGTTACCGGAGGCTAAACAGGAAAAAAGAGAGAGAGTTAATTTTAGATTACATTTGCTCAAACGGGTAGGGAAATTTGATTACTATGGGTTTCGTAACACAAAAGTTTATTTATTTTTTAATTTTCGTGCAGAATTAAAAAAAAAATAAATCTATTTTCGGAGTGTTGAAAAAAAAGTTATGATACTGGTATATATTATTTATAACAAAAATATAAAAATAGTTTTATTTCAGTCATGTTTATTTTTGTTTATTCCTTCTTTCCGGAAATAAAATAATATAAAAATATATTCTTTATTGACATTTTAATTATAATTTTCTTTCTCTATGTGTTTGTTTTTCATTTGATTAAGTAACATCAAAACGTTGTTTATTTATATAAATGTATTACTTTTCAAATTTAAATTCCATAAAAACAATATGTTGATTAAACATTTCTGTTATTAAATAACAATATTTATATTTTTTCCGATGATTTTTAAGGTTAATAAATTGTTTCATAATATTCATAAAGCCGGGTGAATGGTAGAGTGGTAGTGTCCTCTCTTAGCCTTCCATCCCGAGGTCTTCGGTTCGAATTCAGGTCAGGCATGACATTTTTCATCCACTACGAATTTTCATTCTCGTATGACAAAATCACCGAAACAGTCGATCCCTGTCATTTCTTGAAAATAATAATATTTGTGGTTTCGGTTTTTTAGTGTGCGGTAAAATAATGTAACTGGTTTTATTTATTCAATTAGATACTCTTAATAGTACGAGATAAGATGCTTCAAGTGTCCTTATATCAGTATGGCTTGATTTACAGATAGAAACTTGTTGATTTCTCAACGTATACGAGGTGTGTGAGAAAAGTAATGAGATAGACTTTTTACTTACCAAAGTTTTTATTTTTTTCAAACAACAATATTATCCCCTTCAAAGCAGTTCTCTTGGGCAACTATATACCGGCGGAGTCGTTGTTTCCACTCCTGGTAACAGCGCTGGAAGGCTTCAACTGGTATGGCTTTTAACTAGTCGGTCACAGTCTTTTGAATGTTCTCCAGAGTTCCAAAATCACGTCCTTTTATGACACGTTTCAATTTCGGGAAAAGGAAAAAGTCACAAGGACTCAAATCAGATGAATAGGGGGGGAGGGTGGTTGAGGAACCGTAGGAATGCATTTTGAGGTCAAAAATTCCCTGATGGAAATGGCCGTGTGACATGGGGCACAGTCATGATGAAGCATCCATTTGTCTGCAATGTGTGGTTTCACGCGAATCACTCTTTTCCTGTGCCTTTCAAGGACACCTTTGTAAAACACTTGGTTGACAGTTTGTCGTGGAGGAACAACTCCTTTATGCAAGATACCCCTACTGTCAAAAAAGCAAATCAGCTCGGTTTTGATTTTTGATTTGCTCATTCGACATTTTATCGGTCGATGAGATGACGGGAGTGTGCCACACTTCGCTTTGTTTCTGGATCATACTCAAATATACAGGATTCATCACCCTGTGATCACACAATTGAAGAATTCTTGGTCATTGTCAATCCTTTCAAGAAGATCAATGCACACGTTTCTTTGATGTTCTTCTGTTCCGTTGTGAGGTTTTTCGACACCAATTTTGCATGTCCAAATCGTCTGTCAAAATTTTATGTACGGTGAAACTGTTTAAATTTAATTGTTCACTCATCATCCTTATTGTTAAACGACGGTCTGATCTCACAAGAACCCTAACACGCTCAACGTTTTCGTCAGATTTTGAAGCTGAAGATCTTCCTGAGCGAGGTTGATCTTCAACGTGTTCTCGGCCTTTCAAAAATGATTTGTGCCAGCGGAAAACTTGTGCTTTTGATAAGCAATGTTCCCCACAGGCCTGTTTCAACTTTTCAAAGGTCACACTCGTGGATTCCCATAACTGAAGACTAACTGTCTTCAGTTAGTCAGTTTAGCAAAAACGCGATTTGTTCTAAATTCCGATGCTCCATTTTCGTAACACACAACTTCACTGATGGCGCTGTCAAAAATAATGTGTTGGCGGAACGGAGTTGAAACTCGTACTGAGCATGTGGAAGGGATGAACAAACCGATATAGCACAGACCGGTAGACAAACAGTTGCCAGATCGCTCGCAGTGTTACCAATATCATTACTTTTCTCACACACCTTGTATTCACAGTATGTCTGAAAAGTTCCCGAATTAAATTTCTGTAGTCGATACAAGTAGCGCCTTATCTCGGACAACCAAGGAACTCAACTTCGTTTTGCGTTTGAAACAGATCCTTTTTTAATCAACTTATATTGGTTTACTTGGCATTTCTCCCGCCACCACCTCATTTGGTCACCCTATTGCATAAGACCGAATGTCTGTGCCATAAACGGCAACTGAGCCTCGAACCGTTTAGCCACCAGCATCCTAACAGCTCCTAGAGCTTACCTAACAGCATGAGTGGACTAAGCGTGGTACCATGCATCATCGGCTTACGTGTCCCAACCGATCACTTGTCATACATTTGCTAAAATGGGTAGACGCACTTCGTCAACTACTTAAAATGTATATGTCATCCATAATAATATTTATTTTGTCTAGGCAGCAATTCGCTTCCAC
Source organism: Lycorma delicatula (assembly GCF_047948215.1). Lineage (NCBI taxonomy): Eukaryota > Metazoa > Arthropoda > Insecta > Hemiptera > Fulgoridae > Lycorma > Lycorma delicatula. The sequence continues at coordinate 21,203,663 of NC_134467.1, forward strand.
CGCCTAGGTCGCTGAATTCCAGCAAGTACCTGTCCACCATTTTATAGCGCTTGGGGCCATAATTGGCTGGTGATCAGCCATACTCAGGATTAGGTTCCCACGGCAGTGCGGTAAGAGCCTTTCCCTTAAATAAACTGTGGATGTCGGTTGAACAAAGCAACCGCATTTAGAAACTTCTACACGGCCCGAAAATGTGGCTCTCGCCACACTGACTCGTCGCTTACGAGCGGCCAATTTTCCCCTTGACCTCTAAGTTCCAGGGTTGCCCGGTCTCTGACCCCCCCCCCCCCCAAAAGAAAAGAGCAGGGCAGTCAAACATCAGGTGTTCATTTGACTGAAAATCAACTCATATGTATGCTGTTCTTTGTTTGGAATACTACTATTCGGAAAAAATTTCCGCCAATTTTTGACGAGTTTCTTGAAAGGATGTTTTACGCACATAAAATTCCTCTATAAAGGTCCTTTCCTCAATTAAATAAGCCACTTTAGAAAAACACAACTGGAAAGAATGAAAATATACTGCATTTGACTACATACGAGAATATTAACGTACACAAACAATACTGACTGCAGTTGTAGCCGGCTTTGTTCGGTTTTAAGTTTTTCACTCTCTGTAATAAAATGTGTAATATTTTATAAAAGACATGTATAATGTAATAATAAAAATAATAATAATATAGTAAGGTATACATGAATAAATCCAAGTCTCTTGTATTGTCTCTAAAAATACTCTATTTACATATCGTTAGTATATTTAATTATTATTAATGTATAAACTCGATGGAATTTCTGTTGTTCTTTATCTGTAAATGTTTTTACTGTTTGTTCTTGTTTATTATTTTGTTTCCTTCTTATATAGTTATAATGTTTTATATGTCAGTAAATATAAGGGAAATAATATTGATAAGAATTGTATGGCGTTATCGGTAACATTATTTCGTTTTGTTATTTGTTTTATTTGTTATTTACAAACATTTATTTATTTTAATATATAAACTACATTTATACTTTTATTTGAGATTTAAATTTTAATTTTTTTATGTTGAAGTTTCATATTAATTTTAATCAATTTGTTTTTGTCTTCAGTCATATGACTGGTTTGATACAGCTCTTCAAGGTTCCTTATCTACTGCCAGTCGTTTCATTTCGGTATACCACTTACATCCTATACAATTTGTTTTATATATTCCAAACGTTACCTGACTGCACAATTTTTTCCATCTACCTGTCCTTCCAATATCAAAGCGACTATTCCAGGATGCCATAATATGTGGCCTAAAAAATCTGTCTCTTTGTTTAGCTATATTTTTCCAAATGCTTCTTTCTTCATCTATTTGCCGCATCACCTCTTTGTTTGTCACTTTATCCATTAGTCTGATTTTTAACGTTCTCCTATATTACCGCATTTCAAAAGCTTCTAATCTTTTCTTCTCAGATACTTCGATCGTCCAAGTTTCACTTCTATATAAAGCAACGTTCCAAACATATACTTTCAAAAATATTTTCCTGACGTTTAAATTAATTTTTGATGTAAACAAATTATATTTCTGACTGAAGGCTTGTTTCACCTGTGCTTTTCGGCATTTTATATCACTCCTGCTTCCATCCGTCCATCTTTAGTAATTCTACTTCCCAAATAACAAAATTCGTTTACCTCCGAAATTTTTTCTCTTTATATTTTTATATTCAGTGACCCATCTACATTTAAATCAAATTATAATAATTAGATTGTATTTTTACGACGTATTTTACGGTTAAATATCTTATTTTCAATATAGTTATAAAAGTATAAAATTTAAAAAACCCTTGAAGTTTAAAAAAATGACGTAGAAAATTAAAAATTGGATGACATTTATGGCTCAAAACCTTTGGGAAAAAATGACAATGAAAGAATTAAGTCGATATTTGCCGAGAAAATTATGAACATACACCGTACAGGTGAAACACATACCCCTCTATTTCCACATTTCTATATTCGGGGATTAAAAATTGAACTGGGACTTATTTTGTTGTCGCGTTTTTGTCTAGTCTTGTGTTGCCAGTGTAACGGTATCTTTGTGTTCCTTAATTATAGCTGCAGCGTTGAGAATGCGAGCAATCAGTTCATCGCGTGTGTCTACTTTTTGCTTGTAAACCTCATTTTTCAACCATCCCCACAAACAATAATCCATCGGAGTGAGGTCTGGGGTTCTCGGTGGCCAATTAACCGGCCCTCCACGTCCTATCCATTTACCAGCAAACTTTTCATTAAGACATTACCTTACTTCATTAGTGAAATGTGTAGGAGCTCCATCAAGTTGGTAATACATTTCAATTCGTTTTGCTAAGGGGATATTTTCCAGCAATATAATAAATTCATTACGTAAAAATTCCAGATAATTTCTCCGTCACACGATGTTGTAGTATGAAAGGACCAATTAATTGGTCATCTATGATACCACACCAAACATTCATTGAAAATTGTTATTTATAATATGTTTAACACAGGACCTATGTTTATATGAACTTTTTTCTTATTTTTAGCTTCTAGAATGAGTTGTGAAAATATTGCCCTATCCTCCTGAATCACTCTGTATAAAAGATATAGATTTTTAGAATTATTTATTTATAATTTTTTTTTTTTCAGGGAATGGACTACTACAGGAAGGAATTATCAGTTAATTCGTGCTTCCTGGTAGTTAAACTGATTCTATTACTGTTATCAATACAATTGACAAAAACAAATGTCGCTGCCGATGGAAATATTGGTAAGTGTTTTAGTTATATATAAAATAAATGTTTTTTTATGAAACCTAATCTATTTTATTTTCCCAGGTATTGTATTATTATATAAGATATCTTACAAAGAAGCGTATAAAATTTAGGACATGTTCTATAAAAGAAAATAAAGGAAAAAAGTTAATATAAACTTAGGTACGAAAACGTATAGTTTTAGAATTAATGTTTGTGAAAAATTTCTGCACCATGAGTAAAAAAAATGAAACCATGCTAAAATTCTTAAAAAATTTAATTTAAGGTGTAAATTTGATAATTTCGTATGATTTATCGATTGAAAAGTTGAATAGCATTGGTATTTTGGTTTAAAATTATAATACGATTTGAATGGCAGAAAGGCTCTTGGAATAGACGGAATACCTGCAGAATTACTGCGTAGTGGCGGTGAGGAAGCGATTGATATGTGTGTGATATTTACGGAAAAGGGGAAGTTCCGCCAGACTTCATAAAAAGAGTGTTATAATCATGATGCCAAAGAAAGCAAGGGCAGATAAACGTGAAGAATTCAGAACAATTAGCTTAACTGGTTATGCACCAAAAATCTTAACAAGAATTCTGTATAGAAGAATTGAGAGGAGAGTGGAAGAAGGGCTAGGAGAAGATGAATTTGGTTTCAGAAAATGTATAGGGACAAGGGAAGCAATTCTAGGCCTCAGATTAATAGTAGAAGGAAGATTAAAGAAAAACAAACCGACATACTTCACGTTTATAGATCTAGAAAAGGCTTTCGATAACGTAGATTGGAATAAAATGTTCAGCATTTTAAAAAAATTAGGGTTCAAATACAGAGATAGAAGAACAATTGCTAACATGTACAGGAACCAAACAGCAACAGTAATAATTGAAGAACATACGAAAGAAGCCGTAATAAGAAAGGGAGTCCGACAAGGATGTTCCCTATCTCCGTTAATTTTTAATCTTTACATGGAACTAGCAGTTAATGATGTTAAATAACAATTTAGATTCGGAGTAACAGTACAAGGTGAAAAGATAAAGGCGATACGATTTGCTGATGATATAGTAATTCTAGCTTAGAGTAAAAAAGATTTAAAAGAAACAATGAGCGATTAGGATGAAGTCCTACGCAAAAATTACCGCGTGGGAATAAACAAGAACAAAACGAAAGTAATGAAATGTAGTAGAAATAACGAAGATGCACCAGTGAATTTAAAAATAGGAAGAGAAAAGATTATGGAGGTAGAAGAATTTTGTTATTTGGGAAGTAGAATTACTAAAGATGGACGAAGCAGGAGCGATATAAAATGTCGAATAGCACAAGCTAAACAATTGGTCAATAGCGAAACCAAATTGGTCTTCTCCTAACACTTCTTCCACACTCCTCTCAATTCTTCTGTATAAAATTCTAGTTAAGATTTTTGATGCATGACTAGTTAAACTAATTGTTCTATATTCTTCACATTTATCTGCCCCTGCTTTCTTTGGTATCATAACTATAACACTTTTTTTGAAGTCTGACGGAAATTCCCCTTTTTCATAAATATTACACACCAGTTTGTATAATCTATCAATCGCTTCCTCACCTGCACTGCGCAGTAATTCTGCAGGTATTCCGTCTATTCCAGGAGCCTTTCTGCCATTTAAATCTTTTAATGCTCTCTTAAATTCAGATCTCAGTATTGTTTCTCCCATTTCATCCTCCTCAACTTCCTCTTCTTCCTCTATAAAACCATTTTCTAATTCATTTCCTCCGTATAACTCTTCAATATATTCCACCCATCTATCGACTTTACCTTTCGTATTATATATTGGTGTACCATCTTTGTTTAACACATTATTAGATTTTAATTTATGTACCCCAAAATTTTCCTTAACTTTCCTGTATGCTCCGTCTATTTTACTAATGTTCATTTCTCTTTCCACTTCTGAACACTTTTCTTTAATCCACTCTTCTTTCGCCAGTTTGCACTTCCTATTTATAGCATTTCTTAATTGCCGATAGTTCCTTTTACTTTCTTCATCATTAGCATTCTTATATTTTCTACGTTCATCCATCAGCTGCAATATATCGTCTGAAACCCAAGGTTTTCTACCAGTTCTCTTTATTCCGCCTAAATTTGCTTCTGCTGATTTAAGAATTTCCTTTTTAACATTCTCCCATTCTTCTTCTACATTTTCTACCTTAGAGAGAATTCTAGGAGAATCCTAGAGAATTCTAGGAGATTCTCTGGAGAATTTTAGGCCATAGAAACTTTTCTTCCGTATTTCGGTACTTAAGTTACTCCAGATTATTGCCGTCTTCATCAAAATAAAATCCAGTCGAGGAAGAAGAATAAACGTAATTCAGCATATTGAACGTACCCTGGGCAACAAACCCAGAAGAATTTCTTATTGTACTGTAAATAACAGAACAAAATATGATAAGAAAGTGAGGAATATTTCAAAAAGATAAAAAGTATCCTTTTAATTTACGAACAGTTAAAAATTTACTTCCCCGTTCTTTTGAATTTTTTTCACTGGATTTTGACAATTTTACTAACGTACAAAGTCTGTAAATACACTAGTAAGACTAGGTTTTTTTGTTTGGCAATCAAAGTGGCAACACTGTAATGTTACTAGTAAACATATGTTTATATGAACAGCTGATTAATATTAGGTATTAATATTTCTATTCTATTTTTGCCACGTGAGACGTAAACAAACTTTTCGTGAAACGAGATTTTGGTGTGCGTTACAAAAATGAGTGATACTAATTATAAGCAACGTTGAACAATCAAGTTTTGTATTAAACTTTGTGAGAATGCTATTGAAACTTTTTCAAAATTGAAAAGGGTGTATGGAGTTGACGCTCTGTCACAAGCCCAAGTTTTTATTTGGTTTAAAGCATTTTCAGATGGCCTGGAAATGTTGCGAACGATCCACGCTTTGGAAGACCGTTAACGTCAAAAAGTGATGACAATATTGAGTGAAACAGAGACTTAATGGGGTACAACCAGCAATTAACTGTCAGAATGATTGCAGAACAATTGAATTTGAACGGTACCACAGTCCATCAGATTTTGAGAAACAAATTGGACATGAAAAAAGTTTGTGTAAAATTAGTTCCAAAAAATCTCACTGGTGAACAAAAAACAACAGGGTAGAAGTGAGCCGCGATCTTCTACGGCAAATTGAAACCGATTCTGATTTTCTAAAAAAATGTTATTACTGGTGATGAATCTTAGATATTTGAGTACGACCCAGAAACAAAACGCCAGAGCAAGGAGTGGCACACTTCAAACCACCACGTCCCAAAAATGCAAAAATGAGCAAATCAAAACCATGCTAATTTTTTTCTTCGATAGTAATTGGATTATCCATAAGGATTTTTTGCCTACAGGACAGACTGTAAATTAATATGTTTACCGAGAAATTCTTGAAAAATTGCGGAAAAGACTGCCAGCCATCAAAGATATCTGGATGCTGCATCATGACAATGGACCTTGTCACACTTCACTCTGAATTAATGAGTTTTTGGCAAGGGAAAACATTCTTGTAGTTCCTCAACCACCTTATTCACCTGACTTAAGTCCCTGCGACTTTTTCCTTTTCCCGACTTTTAAAAAACACCTCAAAGGACACCATTTTGTAACAGTAGAAAACATTAGAAAAAAATTGGTACCGACCAACTGAAGGATATTCCGGTTTTTGAGTTCCAACATTGCTATGAAGAGAGGGAAAACCTTTTAAAGCGTTGCGTGCCTTCCCAAGGGAACTATTTCGAAGATGATAGAGTCCAACTTCTCGGACATATTTTTTTTCTTTCAATTTTTCAGGTCATATTTCATATAAAACCATTAAATATACCCCTTAATTTAGGTTCCAAGAATTACAGTTTGGCTTAATTTTAGCAAAAGCGCTGAAATTATAGCTAAATCATTTGCCAGCTAACGAAGCGTTTTGGAACTATGTTTGTTTAAATTTTCTTCTTTGTTATTTCTTTATTTGTTTGTTTAACCTTAGGGACTACCATTAGGTACTGCTTCAAAGGATGTGATGAATGATTTGTAGTGTGTGTGTGTGTGTGTGTGTGTGTGTGCTGGCCGGGATGCGACCCGGGATCTCCTGATGAAAGGCCGAGACGGTACCACTCGCGCCACGAAGACCGGCCTTCTTTATTACTTGCTTTTCTTTATCTCACATTGTTTTTTATTTTTCATGTTTGTCCTCAAACCTTGCATCTTTAATTTAACATACTTTCTGACAGTGCCTATTGATGAAACTTTGCACGCTTATTAAGGTCGGGTAACAATACAATATTCCACAATTTATTTTGCAAAAATCCCCCCCCCCCCCAAAGGGGATAAATTAAGGGTGCGGGTGTAAAAAATTGTAAAATCTGCAAAACGGCTATGCCGGGTTTTTAGGGTCGCAGATAACAAATTCGATAGCTTTTTGACATAAAAAAATGACAAAAACTTGGTACGGGATATTTTGTGGTTTCGAATTTGACATTTCGTCATCACTTATATATATATATATACATACATACAGAGATATAGACATACATTCATAGATACAGAGAGAGAGAGAGAGAGAGAGAGAGAGAGAGAGAGAGAGAGAGAGAGAGAGAGAGAGAGAGAGAGAGAGATAGAGATAGATAGAGAGCGTGCGAGAGAGTTTAAATGAACAAAATTGAAAATTTGATAAAATAATGAAAAAACTGAACTTCACAAGTTTTACCTTTCACTTACTCTCCTTCCCCCTTTCCCTTTCCAACTTCTCCCTTTCACCCTTCTCCCTCACCCGTCTACCAGTTTCCTTTTTACCGTTTCCCGTTTTCCCCCTTTCTCTTTACCTTTTCCCCGATTTCCATTTTCCCCTTTTTCCCTTTTGCCCGCGCGTAAATCGGTCCATTAGTTTTTTGGTCTTTAGCGGACACACATACGAACATGCCTTATATATATATATATATATAGAATAAAAAAGTCTGTTTGTATATTTGTTTAATATAAATACAATTTTTCGAAATATCTCGACGCCAGCGCCACCTAGCGGGTCCAAACTAATTCATAAACCTTCTCTGGCATGCGTCCAACCATTCCCCAAAGTTTCATCGCTATCGGATAAACGGTTTAGGAAAGCATAAGAGACATACAGACAGGCACACATTGATTTTTATATAAATATAGACTAGAAATTTCAATCTATAATGTATCATTTGAAATCCAAATTAACCTACTAATTAAACTTTTGCATTGTATGATAATAATTTAATTAAAAAGTATAAAGCAAGTTTTTAAAATTTTTTGTAATTTTACTTTCACCATTAGAACAAGTCCTGAAAGCGTTCTTACATACTTTGTAAATCACTCTGTATAATATCTCCATTTTACTATTATTAAGTTGTTTGTTATTCATAAAGTTGTATCTTTAACATGTAATTATGGTAAAATATCTTGTATACAGATAGAGAGGATAATTATTTTTTTAATTTATTTAGATTAAAATATATGTAATCGAGTAGATAATGATAATCATTTGTTTGTTAAAATAATGATTATCATTTTTTTACGTTCGATATGACAGGTCTCTTTGTAAAACATTAAAATCAATATTTCAGACATTATTATATGAACTCCCCCTCTTTCATCCTCCTTCCTGCTGTCAAATTTACCCCCCCCCCCAACCACCATTCTTTCTCAATTTACTATTCCCCATCTATAATCAATTTTTTTATTTGTTTCGTTATCGGTTATTATTTGTCTTATTTTAAATGTTTTAAAATAATATTTATCTTCTTTATTCGAATGTACAGAATGATTTATGAAGAAAATAACAAATTTTCAGGACATTTTTTAATGGTGAAACTACTTAAAAACGTCCATATAAACATAGATATAAAACGCTTCGTTGGCGAAAGATTTCGCCTTGATTTAATTCGCCTTAAGTAAAATAAAACCGGATTTTTATTCTTGAGACCCAAATTATGGGATAAATTTATTTGGTTTTATTTATTGGTGGCAGGCTCGGCAATGCTTCGCTATTGCTAGATTTGAGTATATATATTGTCGCCGAATGGCTTCGACGGCACGTGGCAGTTACTAACCTTATGGTGGCCCTGAAAAAGGCCGTCCTTGTCGTAGATTGGCTTCGACAGCTCTTTGTAATTGCTAACCTTTAGGTAGCCCTGAGAAGGGCTGTTGTCTTCGAATCGACGGTTCGTAATCCATAACCTTTTTTTGCGTTAGCTCTGAGAAGAGCTGTTGGGTTCGGAAGGTGGTCTCCGGCAAAGTCGGAGAGTTGCGGCTCATCCATTGAAGTCCGACCGGGCTTTCCCTTAGCGACAGTTGGGTCTCCACTACAGCGTAGTGGAGACCCCCGTCCGAGCCCTGCTGTGTCGGATCGGCGTTGGTGGTCCTTCGCCCCGGCGCGGCCGAGCGATCCCACGCTGGACCGGCTACTACTGCTGAGTCCGTCGGCCAGTGCGATTAAAGCCCGGCAAGTTGGAGCTGGAGCGGGAAGGTAGCGTCCGGGTCCAGCGGCTCCCTCGGCGGGTCGGCCAGGCCTGCTGTTCCGGCGGGGATGTTGGCATCCGCTGGGAGGTCCCATGTAGGGCCGGCCGGGGAACTTCTTCTTCTTGGTTTTCTGCGGGTGGTGGTCGACGATGAATTGCAAATTCACTCTCGTGCATGCTCTTTTATTAGAGCCTGAGAGTGGTGGGGCTGCAGCGCCACTATGGTTGGAGAACTGCGCGGTGGAAGTGATGCTGTATCAGCGCGTCTGTATACTGTGCGCCCGCTCACATCGTTGCTACCGTTATCTCCCGCCGATATTAAATTAGGCATATATGTGGTAACAATATATATACATAGATTTAATGAACACAATTGAAAGTCTGATAAAACAGTGTAAAACATTACGGAACTTCATAAAATTTAACCTTTTATTTTATAAAAGTCAGAATGTAAATAAATCCAATTTTTAAAACAGCATTACCTTTTTTCCTTTTTCCTGTTTAGCCTCCAGGAATTATGGTTCAGGTATTGCTTCAGAGGATGAATGAGGATGATATGTATGAGTGTAAATAAAGTGTAGTCATTTACAGTCTTAGTTTGACCACTCCTGAGATGTGTGGTTAATTGAAACCCAACCACCAAAGAACACTACGATCTAATATTCAAATCCGTATAAAAGTAATTTGCTTTAGTAGGCTTGAACACTGGAACTCTCGACTTCCAAATCAGCTGATTTGGGAAGACGCTTTCACCATTAGACCAACCCGGTGGGTTAAAAAAACAGCTCTATCTATCGGATATAATTCAAACTACTTTCTAAACACAGTAGTCGATTCAAAATAACCCTAATTGTTTTTCTACTAGTCAGATCAAGGATTTCAATAGCTTTAAACCTTCTCCGGGCAACGCGGACCATTTTGCAATAACCCGCTTGTAAATCGGTCTAGTAGTTTTTTAGTGGAAACACATAAGAAAATTGCCTTTTATATTTATATATATAGAAGAAGAAAGACTATTTGTATATTTTTATGTTTCGTAAATATCTCGACTTCCAAATCAGCTGATTTGGGAAGACGCTTTCACCATTAGACCAACCCGGTGGGTTAAAAAAACAGCTCTATCTATCGGATATAATTCAAACTACTTTCTAAACACAGTAGTCGATGCAAAATAACCTTAATTTTTTTTCTACTGGTCAGATCAAGGATTTCAATAGCTTTAAACCTTCTCCGGGCAACGCGGACCATTTTGCAATAACCCGCGTGTAAATCGGTCCAGTAGTTTTTTAGTGGAAACACATAAGAAAATTGCCTTTTATATTTATATATATAGAAGAAGAAAGACTATTTGTATATTTTTATGTTTCGTAAATATCTCGACAGTGGTGCCACCTAGCGGGTGTAGTTTTGCAAAACATATTTTTTTCACGTGATTAATATATATATTCTGAATATGATACAAATCGGACCATAAATACAATTTTTCAAAATATCTCAACCCCAGCGCCATCTAGCGGGTCCATTTTTTGTAGATGTATTTTTTTCTATGTAAGTAACACGTATTCCTGAATATGAGCGAAATCATAACATAAATACAAATTTTTGGAAATATCTCGACTCCAGCGTCACTTAGCGGGTTCAAACTAATTCAGAAACTTTCGCGGGCGAGCTCACAACTCACCAAAGTTTCATAACAATCGGGTGAATTGTATAAGAACGGAAACAGTACAAACATTTATTTTTATACATATAGATTATTATTCTCAAAACCATGAGTTTAAAAAAACACAGGGCCTCAGCGGGTGGGGGGCTAAACGGGAAGGCGAGCGAAGAGAGCTCCCTTATCGGCTAGTGTAATATATATATATATATATATATATATATATATATATATATATATATATAAACCTATGATATTCAAAAAATACCTATTTTATAAAATAAAACGATGCAAACAAATCAAATTGGGTCAAGAAAACAGCAAAAAGCTTTTAGTGTTCTCTTGAGAATACACTATAACGTAAACATGTTCTGTATCATTGCTCCATGCAAAATGGGTAAGACATTTACTTGCTGTGAAGTGTTAACATATGATCATTTGTAAATTATTATTAAAATTTTTACCAATGATTTATAGGTAAAACTGTAGTTGTTTTTACTAATTTTATTTATTTAATTTTTTGTTCTTTTCATTCCGTTCACTATATATAACTTTTGCAGAGTTTTGACTTTTCTTCTTTACCCAAATGCTTTTCATTCTTTTGCTTTGTTATTGTCGTTCATCTATTTAGATTTATACCCTTCTTTTACATTCTTTTTTGAAACTTAGATTCTTGAATCTCTTTACTAAATATATCTCCTATCTTTACACAGATGTAGAGAAATGTTTAATGTTTTTAGACCTGTTTCTATTTCTTTAAACCGGTTATTTTTTTTTGTAATTCTGTTTATGTAGAAATTAAAGAATTGTTTTGTAAATTTTTGGTCGTTCATTTTGCATAAATGTCCATAAAACTGAAGACGAGTCGTAGCTAAAATTAACGAGGGTGCTGCTCCAGAAAATTCTTTCTGGGCCTTTTCAAGGCCAGGAAAACTATATAGATAGATAGTGGGAAAATTATAAATGTATACTTATATATATATTTTTTTTGTCTTCAGTCATTTGACTGGTTTGATGCAGCTCTCTAAGATTCCCTATCTAGTGCTAGTAGTTTCATTTCAGTATACCCTCTACATCCTACATCCCTAACAATTTGTTTTACATATTCCAAATGTGGCCTGCCTACACAATTTTTTCCTTCTACCTGTCCTTCCAATATTAAAGCGACTATTCCAGGATGCCTTAGTATGTGGCCTATAAGTCTGTCTCTTCTTTTAACTATATTTTTCCAAATGCTTCTTTCTTCATCCATTAGCCGCAACATCTCTTCATTTGTGATTTTATTCACCCATCTGATTTTTAACATTCTCCTATAGCACCGCATTTCAAAAGCTTCTAATCTTTTCTTCTCAGATACTCCGATCGTCCAACTTTCACTTCCATATAAAGCGACACTCCAAACATATACTTTCAAAAATCTTTTCCTGACATTTAAATTAATTTTTGATGTAAACAAATTATATTTCTTACTGAAGGCTCGTTTCGCTTGTGTTATTTGGCATTTTATATCGCTCTTGCTTCGTCCATCTTTAGTAATTCTACTTCCCAAATAACAAAATTCTTCTACCTCCATAATCTTTTCTCCTCCTATTTTCACATTCAGCGGTCCATCTTTGTTATTTCTACTACATTTCATTACTTTTGTTTTGTTCTTGTTTATTTTCATGCGATAGTTCTTGCGTAGGACTTCATCTATGCCGTTCATTGTTTCTTCTAAATCCCTTTTACTCTCGGCTAGAATTACTATATCATCAGCAAATCGTAGCATCTTTATCTTTTCACCTTGTACTGTTACTCCAAATCTAAATTGTTCTTTAACATCATTAACTGCTAGTTCCATGTAAAGATTAAAAATTAACGGAGATAGGGAACATCCTTGTCGGACTCCCTTTCTTATTACGGCTTCTTTCTTATGTTCTTCAATTATTACTGTTGCTGTTAGGTTCCAGTAAATGTTAGCAATCGTTCTTCTTTCTCCGTATTTGAACCCTAATTTTTTTTAAAATGCTGAACATTTTATTCCAGTGTACGTTATGGAACGCCTTTTCTAGATCTATAAACGCCAAGTATGTCGGTTTGTTTTTCTTTAATCTTCCTTCTACTATTAATCTGAGGCCTAAAATTGCTTCCCTTGTCCCTATACATTTTCTGAAACCAAATTCATCTTCTCCTAACACTTCTTCCACTCTCCTCTCAATTCTTCTGTATAGAATTCTAGTTAAGATTTTTCATGCACGACTAGTTAAAGTAATTGTTCTGTATTCTTCACATTTATCTGCCCCTGCTTTCTTTGGTATCATGACTATAACACTTTTTTTGATGTTTGACAGAAATTCCCCTTTTTCATAAATATTACACAGCAGTTTGTATAATTTATCAATCGCTTCCTCACCTGCACTGCGCAGTAATTCTACAGGTATTCCGTCTATTCCAGGAGCCTTTCTCTCATTTAAATCTTTAATAATTATATTAATTATACATTTTTTTTTGTGGTGGAGGGGGGTCATTTGTGATGAAGTTTTATTCTTAAATTATATTATAGGTTTAAATAAACGAAAAACGTTTTAAAAATTCAATTTTTTATTTTTTTCTTCCCCACCTCTAAAATCACTTTTAAAGAAAACGGTGTTAAATAGAAGAAACTAAAAAAAAATTCAATAAAAAATGTATAACCAATAATAAGTTACCCCAAATTTTTTTTTTGGGTTGGAGGGGGTTAAATTATGATGAAATATTATTATAATACTAGCGTACCCCGTCGCGAATTCGCCCACAATATAAATGTAGCTTCATTAGCAATGCTTTTAATATTAAATTTTTTTTTAATAAAAAATATTTAATTTAAAATATTATATTTAGATTTTCATTAAATCCTGATTAAACGGTAAATAAAAATTTTTATGAAAAATACTGAAGGAATATACGATAAACAATGAATTGTTGCCCAAGACATAAATAAAGGTAGATAAGAAAATTGAACAATATTTGTTAGACCAATCCATTTTATGAACGAATTAAAATAGTTCAATATAAAAGTCCAATAAAGATAAACAAAAAATTATTACAATCCCAAATCTAGCAGCCCCATCGCGGCTTCGCCCGTACTCTATGGTTACTTGGACTTCCCGTCACGATCAGAAGGTCATGGCTTGCTTCGATTTCCCTTCCCGTTTTCTCCCGTTTCCCTTTCCTTCTCCTGTTTCTCTTTCCCTTACTTTCCGTTCCTCCTTTCCCATCGTTTCCCTTTCCCCCTTCCTCTTTCTTCATTCTTTTTTCTCTTTTCCCTTTCTCTTCCCCTTTTTTATATTAATTTTCCCCTTCATCCCGATTTTTACCTTTCTCCCTTCTTCCCCGCGCGTAAATCGGTCCTGTAGTTTTTTAGTCTATGGCGGACACACATATCGGAAACATTGCAATGGAATCGTAAAATATTTAGTACAGCGTATGTTGCTTTTACGTCCAACAGGTAGCGCTGTTAAGAGGAAATTTAGTTTTTTATCGATTTGAACCCCATAAAATCAAAATTTCGCAAAATCCTTTCTTAGTGCACGACTACTTAAAGATACGAAGGTACCCTTAAAATTTCAAGACTCTACCTATAATAGTTTTGGTTTTACGTTGATTATGAGTCAGTGAATCAATCAGGACATTCTCTTTTATATAATAGTACAGGCAATTTGTCATCAAAATAGGCTGAATTTGAAAATCCTTACCTACCGATTGATCTTTTGTCCATGCGTTAGAGGCGATGAGGGAAGCTAACTCCAGATTTGTAACATACCCCTCCCATAGATTTTTGAAAAACTCAAAAGGTTTTTGAAATGCGTTTTTCTCAGAATCTATGCATTTTAGAGAAAAGTTTTTCAAATAAAAAATGTAGAGAACATTCTCCTCTACAATTAATGTTTTTGAAGTTATGTAATATAATTTGAAATTGAAATACTAGGTGGTGCTGAAGTTGTAAAAATAGTGTTTTTTCGGTTTTTTTACCGGAAAAAATTGTTTTTCGTCTGTATTGCATTCGAAAAAGTTGTTAATCTAAAAAAAAACAGACAACTTTTATTTAAACAATTTTCTTGTACGACTTAGCATTTCAGAGTTATAGCGGTACAATGGCAACGCAAGCGGTCCTATTGTTACTGTAGCGGGGAGATCACCATTGTTCAGCGAATAGACTGGTTTCGAAAACGTGCCCAATTCACAGGTCAATAATCTTAATAGTAACATTTTCACACTTTCACAAGCTACAGCTCCAAAACGGTAAGTGGTACAAGAAAATTGTTTAAATAAAAGTTGTCTTTTTTTTTGAGATTAAAAACTTTTCCAAATGCAATACAGACAGACTAAAAACAACTTTTTCCGGTGAAAAAACACGTTTATTACAACTTCAGCGCCACCTAGTATTTCAAATTCAAATTATATGGCATAACTTTAAAAACATTAATTGTAGAGGAGAATGTCTTCTACATTTTTTGCTTGAAAAACGTTTCTCTAAAATGCATAGATTCAGAGAAAAACCCATTTTAAAAACTTTTTGAGTTTTTCAAAAATCTATGGGAGGGGATGTTAAAAATCTGGAGTTAAGCTTCGCTCGTCACCCCTAACATTAGGAAAAAACATCAATCGGTAGGTAAGGATTTTCAAATAAAAATACAAATTGACTGTACTATAAGAAATAATAAGTGAAAGTTTATTATTTAAACTTTTAATAATATTACAAGTTTAAATAACGTTTGAAAAATTCAAAAAATCAATATTTTTAAACTTTAATCGGTTCTCTTACCCTTAATATTGTCCCCAAAGTATTATTTGTATTATTTGACTACTACTACTACTACTACCCGATATTACGAGTGTGTTTACCGCTGAACTATACGCTATAAATAAGGCTTTGAACATCATTAACCCTAAATATAGAAAAATTCTTATTTGCAGTGACTCGTGTAGTGCTCTCCATGCCTTAAAAAACTTTTATTCTAAACATCCTATCGTCATTGAAATTTATAACGCAATCGCCGAGTTGAATAATCGCAACACAGAATTAAGTTTTTGCTGGGTCCCTAGCCACGTAGGGATTCCAGGTAATGAACATGCAGATTCCGCTGCCAAAGAAGCATGTAACCAGCCTCCTTTCACCACCCGAGTTGCTACTTCTGATTTCATTAACTATGTAAAACAATTATTAAGAGCAAGGTGGCAAGGTGATTGGACGGCTACCGTTGATAATAAACTCCGTCAGATTAAAGATTCTGTGTTACCATGGAACTCCTCATACAGAAAACCCCGGCGTGAGGAAGTAGTTCTCTGTCGATTGCGGATAGGACACACGAGTACCTGTTTACAAGAGGACAACCACCTCTATGCACACGATGCAACTGCCGCGTGACTGTGCACCACATACTCGTGGATTGCGTATGTTATGCGGCATTACGTCGTAAATTTAAACTACCCAGTAACATCCGTGGTATCTTGTGTAATGATAAAGAGGTTTTAAACCGGATGTTTCTGTTTTTACGTAGTATAGGGTTAATACAAAAAATTTAATTAGTATGTATTGTTTTGTAATTGTATGTATTGTCCTATGTATTGTTTTTGTTATCCGAGTAGCGAGCCTTTTACACTCCCTATCGGAATTTTTTTTTTTTTTGTTATATTTTTTTGTTTATTTGTTTGTTTTTTAAATCCGTCTGTGATATTAGTTGTACGATTTTTGTGATATTAGTTGTAAGACTTTAAACATAATAATTTTAAGTTTTATTTCTTTTTAGTTTTAAGTTTTATTTATTTTTAATATGATAGTTTTTAACGTAGTTTTAAGTTACATGTTAGTGTTTTTGTTATCCGAGAATGGGCCCTTTACACCCATTCCGGATTTTGTTTCCTGTGATAGTAGTTTTAAGTTTTAATTTTATGTAACAATTTTAATTACTTTTATTTATTTATTTTCCGGGCGATGATAACGTCCAACCGTTTTTCGCCCTAAAAAAAAAAAAAAAAATACTACTAATGACTACTACTAACGACTTCTACTACTGACGATTACTACTGACTACTAATATCTCTGACTAATACTACTGAAAACTTCTACTGACTACTAACTACTGACTGCTACTACTGAAGTCTACTATTGACTACTTCTACTGACTACTACTACTGACTACTAACTACTGAATACTACTACTGACTACTATTACTGAATAATACTTACTACTGACGACTAAGTACTGACTAGTACAACTGACTACTAACTACTGACTACTACTACAGACTACTACTACTACTACTACTGACTACTAATACCTCTGACTAATACTACTGACGACTACTACTGACTACTACTACTGAAAACTTCTACTGACTACTAACTACTGACTGCTACTACTGAAGTCTACTATTGACTACTAACTATTGACTACTTCTACTGACTACTACTACTGACTACTAACTACTGAATACTACTACTGACTACTATTACTGAATACTACTACTGACGACTAAGTACTGACTAGTACAACTGACTACTAACTACTGACTACTACTACAGACTACTACTACTACTACTGACTACTACTACTACTACTGACTACTAATACCTCTGACTAATGCTACTGACGATTACTACTGACTACTACTACTACTACTACTGACTACTAATACCTCTGACTAATACTACTGACGACTACTACTGACTACTACTACTGAAAACTTCTACTGACTACTAACTACTGACTGCTACTACTGAAGTCTACTATTGACTACTTCTACTGACTACTACTACTGACTACTAACTACTGAATACTACTACTGACTACTATTACTACATCTATTATGCCTAGGAAGAAATAAAAAAATGGGGAAAAATATGTACAATAAATTAAAAGATAGATTTTTCGATTTTTGGGGGAAATTTTGGAACAAGTTTCAGTACCGGCTCGTAGGTAAAAACAGTGGGGGGTACTGCTCAAAAAAAAATTTGTTCTGAGCCTTATCAAGAGCCTTATCAAAGTTTTCTGTAAATATAATAATATTATAATATATGAATAATATAATATATTATTATAATATACTAATATTATTTCCCGTTTAGATAAAGGCTCTCCTAGTCGATTTATTGATGAAAGTCCGGGCAGCCATGTGGAGATTGCAAAGAGATCGGAAGGCCGAGGTATCTGGAATGCGGTTTCAAGCCGGGCCAGTACTGTTGAGAAACGGTGATCACAATGCACCGGATCTAAATTTCGAACAGTTTTTCATCTACCTCCTACGGAAGAGGCTTAAGAGCCTCGCGATGGAAAAATGGCAGCAGGAATGGAACACCACGACTAATGGACGATCCTTGTATAAATTTATACAGGATTTGGGAGGATGATACGTCTCAAGTTCATTTTTAAGAGCAACGGGAGCCCAGGTGCTCACAAACCATGTTAATTTGAGACAATATCTTTTCAGGTTCCGCCTGGCAACTGATGAGGTGTGAGTATGCGGGGAGGTCCAGTCGAATGAACATATGATGTTCGACTGCCCCGCTCTTGAAGGGGGGGGGGGCAAAGCTTGAGCTAACCTGGAGTGTAGAGGTCAAGGGGAAAATTGACCATTTACAAATGGTGGGTCGATGTGACGTGAGCCGCACTGTTGGACGTGTGGGAGTTCCTTGATGCGGTTGCATTTTTCAACCGGCATCAGTAGCGTATTAAAGGAATAAACTCTTACCGAGCTGCTATAGGAGGCTACCTTCGAGGAACGGTCGAGTAACGGACAACAGCTCCAAGCCATATAAGTAGTGGACAGATACTTGCTGGCATTCAGTGACTTAGGCGTGACAGCAAATCGCTGTCTTTACATTTAAAGCGATAAGTTAAATTTTATATTTACAATAGTAATACGAGGTGCGACAATAAAGTAATGAGACTGATGTGAAAAAAAAATGTTGCTTACCGTTTTAGTCATGTTTATTGTTGTCTCCTTTAAAGTAGTTCCCCTCTGATTGCACACATTTATTCCAGCGCTTCTGCCATTGACGGGAACATTTCTGGAACTCATCTTCTGTAATATCCTCCAAGACCCTCGTCACCGGTTTTTGAACATCTTGTGTTGTTTGAAAACGGTGTCCCTTGACCGCCATTTTGACTCTTGAAAATAGAAAAAAGTCGCACGGAGCGAAATCTGGCGAATAAGGTGGCAGTGGTAGTACTGAAATTTGTTTTGAGGTTAAAAATTGCTGTACTGACAGAGCAGTATGGGATGGCGCATTATCGTGATGCAGAATCCAATTATCAGCAATGTTGACACGAACACGAAGAACTCGTTTACGAAGTCTTTCTAAAATTTCTTTGTAGAAATATCGGTTAACTGTTTGTCCAGGAAACACCTAGTCGTTATGAACAATTCCCTTGGAATCGAAGAAGCACACAAGCATGCATTTCACTTTTGACTTTGACATGCGAGCTTTTTTTTGGTCTGGGTGATCCCTTTGAGCACCATTGCGAACTTTGGCGTTTTGTCTCTGGATCGTATTGAAAAAACCAACCTTCATCACCAGCGATAACACGGCTCAACAAATCTGGATCGATTTCCGTTTGCTTTAACAGATCGGCTGCCACATTTTTCCGTGTTTCTCGCTGTTGTTGTGTGGGATTTTTGGGGACCATTTTTGTAAAAATCTTTCTCGTACCAAGATCTTCAGTTAATATTAGATGAACCGTTTCTCGATCGATGTTGAGTTCTTCTCCAATCATTTTCACGGATAATCTTCGATCAGATCGTACGATTTCACGCACCCTGGTCAAGTTGACATCTGTCCGTGAGATTGATGGTCGTCCACTGCGGTCTTCATCTTCAAAATTCGTTCTGCCTTCACTAAAAATTTTATGCCACCGAATAACATGAGCTCTTGACATAACCTCCTCTCCAAAAGCCTTCTGAAGCTTACCGTAAGTTGTCGTCGCGTTTTCACCCGATTTAACGCAAAACGAAATGACATACCGTTGCGCAATATTTTGCGGTTTGATTTCTGTGACGAGAGACACAAACACGTGTTCACTTATTACAGCACAACTCACGACTGAGCAGTTGCATCGATGTGCTGCTTGGACTAGAAATAGCTTATAGACCAACGTCAATGATGGTGTGCCTACGCAAGCTGCAGGGTTGCCACATCTTGGAAAGAAAAATCAGTCTCATTACTTTATTGTCGTACCTCGTATATTATAGTATAGACGGGATGCGTCTACTCAGTTTAGTTTAATATATGTCAAGTGAACGACTGGACACAAAAGCTAATGATGTATTTACTAAGCTTATACCGTTCACGCTATTAGTTCTAGAAGCTAAATAGAGTATTGGTCGCTTAAACTGTTCGAGGCACAGTAGCCTTACGTGGCACGGACATTCGGTCCTATGCTTTAAGGCGACCGAATGGGGCGGTGGCGGGTAAATCAATTACCAACAAAGTAAAATTAAATCGTAAATTTTTATTACTTTGTTTAATAAAAATGTTTAATAATATTTTTCTTGAAAAGTGCAGTGCCGTTAATTAAAAGATAACAAATAAGAAAATAAATTATTTTATTATTATTTTTATTATTTCTTTGATCTTTTTGTTTAGACGATAATTAAAGATTGAAAAGAAATAAAATATTTCACAGTAGAGTTTATGTCTTTGGTTTCTGATCTTCTTTATTGCATCTCATATTTCTTTTGCGTTTTTCTCTTTCTTTTTTTACGGTGTAAAGTATCTTATACGTTATTTTTATAGAGTCCGTAAATAAGTCTTTCATTACAAATTTTTCGTCTGAAATTAAATCTTTATTAAAAAAACAATATGCAGCATTTATCTTCTTTTACAGTAAACAAGATTTAAAAAAAAAAATCCTCTCAAGTTTTTTTTTTTATTATACAGAATGGTATACGAAGAATAACAAACTTTCAGGACATATGTTTTACTAATGAAAATAAAGAAGAAAATTCATATAAATATAGGTTAGGAAACATTTTGTTATTGAGTATCGGCTTGCGAAAGATTTCGCCCGGATTTCTACGGTAAAATTAATCCTAACTGTACTTTTATGGAACATAAATTAAGGTATAAATTTTTATATGAAATCTCAGCTGAAAAATTGAGAAAAAAAATCGGTTCTAGAACCTCATATACAGAACAAATATCAAATCTCTCTCTCCCTCGTGTGCAGCTTTCTATGTGCGCATGCACACGATAGCCAAACACCATACCGCTGTGCGCTTCACAGTTCCATACAAAAGTTTTCATATCTTTTTCATAAACTGGTGGATGGCTACTGACCTGAAGAATTATATATTTGGTAGATTTTAGATCGAAGGTATGTTAATTGGTGATGAATCAAAAACACGAGATAAATAAATTATATTAACGTAAGTTGAAGTTAGAGATAATAACTTTGTTAGAAATGAATTAATAATTGAAAGAACAGTAATAATAATAATAATAACAATTTTCGTTTAGAAAATTCTTACTAGAATTTTTATTTATAATTAGTTTTTCTTTTACTTTGTTTAATGTCACGCGTAGTATAAGTTTCCTGTTAGCGATATTTTGTTATAAATTATTTCGTAGAAATATTATTATTTTTTTTTCTATTTTAGATTAATAATTATGATTCTTTTTTTTGTTTTAATAAAGGCGAAGTGAGAAAAAAATTAATACAAAAAATATCAAACAAAAGAAAATTAAATTTTCTTTAATATAGAAAGAAAGAATGAAGGAAGGAAACATAATAATGGTGATTAAAGTTCCATTGTTTTACTATTTTCATTCCTTTTCTTTCTGTTTCTTATCGATCTTGCTAGTTTTTTTCTTCTTATTTTTATATTTTTTTTCCTTTTTAATCTTCTTTGTTTAATCCATCAATCTAATCTTTTTTTTCATTTCTTTTATTTATTTTATTTTATTCTCTTATTCGTTATTTATATATAGATTTTATATGTAACGGTAGTAGTTCATATATGTATTTGTATATTACAGATAGAAATGGAATGACTATGAAGGTGTGAAAAAGAGATATGAAGGACGGTAAATTATATTGAGAGAGAAATAGCGTAGCTTCTTTTTTTTTTAGGTTTGGTTATACGTAGCATTAATGTTATTAGTACAAAATTGTGTAGGCGGTTGTTCAATAGTTATATAAGGTTGGTTTTCATGGAATCGTGGTATGGTGGTGGATGAGGTAGTGGATTATATGGTAGGTGGATGGAATGGTGGATTTAGCGTGAAGGATTGGGTAGGAGGTAAAAAGGATCGTGGGTATGCGGGTCAGAGAGAGAAGCGTTGTTTGGTGTCGGTCGGACGGTACAGTTATCAGAGTTCGCCCACGCTCACTGAGAATTAATCTCAACAACATTCGTTCTAGTTAATAAAATGTACATTCGTGTGGGAAATTTTGAGTTATAATTTTTTTTATTTTTTTTTCCCCCTCCTTTAGCCTTTACATATAAATGCACTTATATGTATGTGGAAATATCTATATATCACAGATTGATTCCAAATTAAATCAATCTCTCGGGAGAAAATTCTGTTGACGAAAAAAAATTCATAAACAGGTCAGAAAACGATTCCTTTCTACTCCTATGAAATTAAACCTTACTAAAATTCTTTGGGTATAAATTAACGGGTAATTTTGGTACCTTCTTTATGGTTTTTGATCTCACTTAGATTTTAAGAAAAACGGGGTAAAACATTAAAAGGTTTTGTTGGAAAATACACTTTTACTTTTTTAACCTTTTCCCATCACAATGATCCGCGCGGTTGATTAGCGCTCCGCGAAAATATGTTGGTATCTGATTGTCTCACTTCATAGTCTTATGCTACCCTCTTATGAAAAAAATTTCAATAAATTACAGTATATTAAAGATATTTAACAGATTTTCACAAAAAAAAAAAAAAACAGTTACGATTGGATATTTTTGATGCCTGTAACAACAAAAAAAAATGAAACAGTACAAAAATTACGATAATTTAATTGCAGAATTTTATTTGCGCATTTCTACCGCGTTTTTTATTAGCGAAAATTTTTTTTTTTGCTTTTTGTTTATGAAACATAGTTTGCTGATTTTAAAAATAATACTTTCAAGCAATTCGGTTGAAAATTGGGCAAAATATGATGAAAAACCCGTTTCATAAATCACAGATTAGTAACGTATGTTAGTATAAATGAAAGTAGATTCAGAAAAGTACGTTTTATAAAAATTCCCACCACTCAAAAGGCTATTCAGATTGACAAAAAACTATTTTTACTGTATACTCTTATTCATTACGAATCTATATGTGTTACATGTTTACCGATATCATTTGTCAGAAAAGATATTTATAGACTCAAATAAAAGTGACGTATTTATGACCACAAATTCCTTCTTTTTTTGTGTGCCGTATATCATAATTTATTATATGTTTCAATACATCGATATGTTGCTAGTAAGATAAGCTATTTTTGTAAAGCCAGCTATTTTTACACGGATTTGAATACTAGATCATGGATACCGGTGTTCTTTGGTGGTTGGGTTTCAATTAACCACATATCTCAGGAATGGTCGAACTGAGAATGTACAAGACTACACTTCATTTACACTCATACATATCATCCTCTGAAGTATTATCTGAACGGTAGTGTTACCGGAGGCTAAACAGGAAAAGAAAAAAAAGCTATTTTTGAAAATAATAAATAAATTCGTAACCCTCATAGCAATTATCATACACAAGTCACACACACACACACACACACACGCACACACACGCACAAGCACATTTCTGAGAAAAAAATGGTCATATTCTTTCTAGTCTAAATAAAACATTTATTTTACATCGTATAAACGTCGTTCAAATTGTGTAATAAAACTGATTCCTTTGTGAATATAAAACAAAATAACCGACTTAGATGCCATATAAAATGATTTTGTAACAGTGTTTTAAAACTGACGCCGTACATGGCTACATGATCTGAAAAGGGTTTTGAATAAAACAGCTCTTAATTTACCAATAAACAAATAAACATTTGTAAAGAATTTAATTCTGAGAATATTTATGTAAATAATATCTATTAAAATTAAACGCAAATTTGAAAAGTTTAATTAGAAACAAAACATACAAACAAGGTTGGAAAACTGATATGATTTTAAACAAAACAATTTACATACAAATGTTAAAAATCTGATGTGGACACCACATGACTTCTTTGTACACCTATTAAATTACATATGTACATTTTTTGCTGCACTTCATTTAAACTTATTTCATTTGAGAGTGAGATACGATTCTCCAATTCTTTAATAAAGTTGATACAATAGCTGAAATATTAGTTTTTATTAACATCCAATATTTATACAATTATTAATTCAAGAACCTTACATGAAATGTTAGGATAGAGTAAAAGTCCCTTTATTATTTGTATTACTAGATCAGTATTATTCGGATCTTCATGAGTTACTGATTAACAAAAGTTTTAGATTTCTGGTGTGTCGTATAAATAAAAGTTAATTATAATTAAATTTTCCGTTTAACTCCTGTATACTTAACTTTAAACTGGTTCGTTTTCTAAGGCATTCATAGTTGAACGGTGTTGTCAAATCCTTACTAGACGCGGGGTTCGCGCATCCGCGGTTTCGGTCAGTTAGTTTGAGGGAATCATGTTAGGTTGTATGTGAAGTATTTGAGACCTATGTGAAGGCGAAATTTGATATGTATTTTATTGATGCAAATATCTTCCGAGGCATTTACATTGGTGGCATCCCGACCGAGGCCTGGCTGATGACTGTGAGATGTAATCAGTTAGAGGGTCTAAAGATGATCTCCAGTAAAGTCCTTCAGAGCTTGGAAATGAGGGGGTGGTGTGGTGACCGGTCAAAGGTGAACCGGTCGCCCCCTCCCCTAAGGGATTGGGATACTGATTAGAAATGTTAATTTCAACCTAACGGTGTAAAATATTCAGTTTTTTTTCATTTATTGTATTATTTGGTGAATAATCAAAAATGAAAAAGAAACAATCAAACAGGAAAAAGAAAGATAACATGAAGAAATATATTTCAAAAAACGACAAGAAGATGAATACGAAGGGAGAATATTAAGAAAAAATGATAACTATAAAGAGGAAGAAATTGTTTTAAAGAAAGAGAAGATGATAAATATAGAGGAAGAGAACGTTAAGATCAAGGAAAGAATAAAAAGATTAAGAGAGAATGATGATTATAAAGGGAGAGAAACATTTTAAAACTAGAGAACGTGTACATAAATTAAGATCAGAAGAATTACATAAGACCAAAGAGGGATTAAATGATTGGCAACAAAAAACAAATAAACGAAATGATGATCAACTCCGACTTAGAGAGAATATTGTTCGACAATATCAGAGGAGTAATGAACTGAAAGATAAGAATTTTTTGCAATTTATTAAAGATCGGGCATGTATACTTCAGTGTATATGTTGTTCATGTTAGGGTCTATTTTTCAGTCACTCTGTAGTTAACTTTAATGTAGATAAAATTAAACAAAAATTCCAGGAATATTTAAATAAAATTAAACAGAAATTAAACTAGAAAATCCGAAAATAATAAGACTCTTATAATTATAAGGAGGGGAAAAGATTATGGAGGTAGAAGAATTTTGTTATTTGGGAAGTAGAATTACTAAAGATGGACGAAGCAGGAGCGATATAAAATGCCGAATAGCACAAGCTAAACGAGCCTTCAGTAAGAAATATAATTTGTTTACATCAAAAATTCATTTAAATGTCAGGAAAAGATTTTGAAAGTATATGTTTGGAGTGTCGCTTTATATGGAAGTGAAACTTGGACGATCGGAGTATCTGAGAAGAAAAGATTAGAAGCTTTTGAAATGCGGTGCTATACGAGAATGTTAAGAATCAGATGGGAGACAAATCAGATAAAGTGACAAATGAAGAGGTATTGCGGCAAATAGATGAAGAAAGAAGCATTTTGAAAAATATAGTTAAAAGAAGAGATGGGCCATCTAATCTTATGGGCCACACACTAAGGCATCATGGAATAGTCGCTTTAATATTGGAAGGACAGGTAGAAGGAAAACATTGTGTAGGCAGGCCACGTTTGGAATATGTAAAACAAATTGTATAGGATGTAAGTGGTATACCGAAATGAAACGACTAGCACTAGATAGGGAATCTTGGAGAGCTGCATCAAACCAGTCAAATGACTGAAGACAAAAAAAAAAAAAAACTTATAATTTTCAATTAATATTAAATAATCAAATGTTTTACCAAATGAATTGCATATACAGATATGTAATGCCTATTAAATTACATTTACACATTTTTAAAAGTACATAAAATTTTATTTCACTAATAATTTATTTCATTTTTTTTATTATCGTTGAGTTATTATTTATTACAAAAATCTTTTTACAATCACGAGTTAATAATTATCAAATTAATATATTTAAATTTAAAAAAAAGAAAAGGTTTATGAAGTCTGATTCGAACCGACGTGGTACCTTCCCTTTAAGATCCAAATATTTCATTAATTAAAATTTTAATTTTATTTTCGATTGCAATCAAAAAGGGAGGTACACAAGTCGATGTTACAATAGTCTTAAATCCAAAATTTCAACATCCTACGGCTAATCGTTATTTGAGTTATGCGAGATACATACGTATGTACAGTCGTCACGCCAAAACTAGTTAAAATTGATTCAAAAATGGTCAAAATGGATATTTCCGTTGAAATCTGAAAACCGAAATTTTTCGCGATTCTTGTACTTGTTTAATTGATGCTAAATCGTATGTCAAATGATTAAGGATAAGGGAAAACATATTATTAAATGCTAGATATTCACGGATTGTATAGGTATGATTTTTTTAAAAATAGTTACTCTTTATTAAATAACATCTGTGTTCGGATTAATATGCACGCTATTGTAAAAACTGATTAAGGATAAAGGAGGATATATTATTAATTGCTAGATATTCACAGATTGTATAGATATGATTTTTTTATTATATAGTTACTCTTTATTAAATAACATCTGTGTTTGGATTAATATGCACGCTATTGTAAAAACTGATTAAGGATAAAGGAGGATATATTATTAATTGCTAGATATTCACAGATTGTATAGATATGATTTTTTTTATTATATAGTTACTCTTTATTAAATAACATCTGTGTTCGGATTAATATGCACGCTATTGTAAAAACTGATTAAGGATAAAGGAGGAAATATTATTAATTGCTAGATATTCACAGATTGTATAGATATGATTTTTTTATTATATAGTTACTCTTTATTAAATAACATCTGTGTTCGGATTAATTTGCACGCTAGTGTAAATACTGATTAAGGATAAAGGAGGATATATTATTAATTGCTAGATATTTACAGATTGTATAGATATGATTTTTTTTATTATATAGTTATTCTTTATTAAATAACATCTATGTTCGGATTAATTTGCACGCTATTGTAAATACAAGGATAAGTTAACATTTTTAATTTTCTAAACATGTATCTGCATGAATCATGTGCTAAGGTATGATTTGACACAAGATTGGATATTAATTGTATTTAATTATTAAAAATTATAATTAATTTTTAAAAAATTATTCATATTTTTTTTTTTTATAAAACAATACATTTAATTCCATCTTTAAAACCTTTTCACCAGTAACATATTGGGTGTCCTAGACCACCCGTCCACCCCTTATAAAATTGAAGAAAGTGACTTTTCCGGAAAATGCAAAAAAATTTGATCACAAAGTCGGGAGCTTTCTACCTTTTGGTCATATTAACAACTTCCGGTTTCGACCGGAATTTCATTTTTTAAATGGGACACATATATTTTCAAAGCGTATTATTTGGATTCTAGAGACAAAAATACCTAAGTCTTGTCTGAAACATTTTTCAATAAATTTCCATCTTTAACCTCTAAATGACCTTCAAACTTTACCTAGTGTTGAACTCATTTCAAAAACTGTTTTGAGCATGAAAAACTTGATTTTTATAACAACAACAAAAATTTAGAATAATAAATTACATATTTTTCCCTTTTTTATGATATCAGTTTCCGGTTCTGACCGGAAGTGGTTAACGAGACCGTATATTATTTTTTTCTAAACGGGACATCGTTTATATCCCGGATTTTCATTATATGCACAAAAGTACGTAAAGTCTTTTGACACATTTGTTCCCAAAAGTGCCTTTTTTGTTCCTAAAATGACCTTTAAACTATATTTTGTCCTAAATTTTTTCAAAATATTTTCAACTCCTCGGTAACGATAAAAGGAAAAGGAAACAATTTTATTATAAACCACATGCATTCTATCGAACAATGTGCTCATTAATTTTCAGTCTCGACTCAAACTAGATTATTTTGTCAGGATTTCCATTTTATTCGATGGAACTTAGTACTTATTATTACATAACCGGAAGTTATCTTTGTTTTTTTGTTAAAGAGATGGAGGAACCCCATTTACGGGAGCCTAAGCAGTGTCGGGCTCCCTAACAGGTTCCGCCAGTTATAACCAAGGACGTATGTATACCTGCGCACTACGGACTAAACCTCCATCGCTTGCTTCCCTCCTTCCTGGTACTGCTTATAAAGCATTTCATCAAGAAAGGGGAATCGCCCGGATACACAGTCATAACAAACCAACAGGATGTCACACACCACACAAATAACACCACTGGAATCAACACATCAAATACACACATCTAGAAATACATATCGCACAAAAACCATGCAGAAAACAGGATAAATCTTCTCACATCCACACAGCAGTGAAGACAGAAATCTCAAACAGTTACACCATTTACCAGTGCCCACAATCAGATGAACGAGCAGAGTGTCCGCTACCTCATCGCATCCAGGCGACTCCCACACATACGGGTGATCCTCCAGGCACTCAGTCCCGAGAACCTGTACACCCTCGCACCCTCCGGCGACATTCTCCTCTGCGGGACTCCTCATGACCGTCCTGACAAATCTTTCCACAGTCTTCCACTGTGCCTTACCTTATAATAGGATTCGTAGGGTATCCTCAGGCCGAAAGATGTGTTTACATTTCAGGTTGCCGAGCATCTCTCTGCACTCTATAGGGAATCGCGGGAATAATATATGTTGGGGGGGGGGGGAGGGGTCTCTTCTACCTCGCACTCCGGACAATTTGTTTTGTAAAATTTAAGTTTTTTGTGCTTAAAAGAGTTTTTGAAAGGATTTCAGGATTAGGTAAAGTTTGAATATCATTTAGAGGTTAAAGGTGGCACTTTATGGAAAAATGTTTCGGATTTTTTTTTGTCTTCAGTCATTTGACTGGTTTGATGTAGCTCTCCAACATTCCCTATCTAGTGCTAGTCGTTTCATTTCGGTATACCCCATACATCCTACATCCCTAACAGTTTGTTTTACATATTCCAAACGTTGACTGCGTACACAATTTTTTCCTTTTACCTGTCCTTCCAATATTAAAGCGACTATTCCAGGATGCCTTAGTATGTGGCCTATAAGTCTGTCTCTTCTTTTAACTATATTTTTCCAAATGCTTCATTCTTCATCGATTTGCCGCAATACCTCTTCATTTGTCACTTTATCCACCCATCTGATTTTTAACATTCTCCTATAGCACCACATTTCAAAAGTTTCTAATCTTTTCTTCTCTGGTACTCCAATCGTCCAAGTTCCACTTCCATATAAAGCCACGCTCCAAACTTATACTTTCAAAAATCTTTTCCTGACATTTAAATTAATGTTTGATGTAAACAAATAATATCTCTGACTGAAGGCTCGTTTCGCTGGTGCTATTCGGCATTTTATATCGCTCCTGCTTCTTCTATTTTTAGTAATTCTACTTCCCAAATAACAAAATTCTTCTACCTCCATAATCTTTTCTCCTCCTATTTTCACATTCAGTGGTCCATCTTTGTTATTTCTACTAAATTTCATTACTTTCGATTTGTTCTTGTTTATTTTCATGCGGTAGTTCTTGCGTAGGACTTCATCCATGTCATTCATTGTTTCTTCTAAGTCCTTTTTACTCTCAGCTAGAATTACTACATCATCAGTAAATCGTAGCATCTTTTAACATTCCACCTTGTACTGTTACTCCAAATCTAATGCTGAAAGCAATGGAAAACTACAGTTGCTTTTTTCCAAGAAAATGTAGCTCTGTATTTTCATATAGCAATGATGGAGGCACCTTCCTTGGTAAAATATGCCGGATCTCTATGTGCCCGGGTGGGCACTACTAAAGAAGGGCTCACCAGAAAAATTTTTCGTATAAGATTTACGTAGTTTTGTCTCTAGAATCCAAATTTGCGGTGAAAATATGTTGTTCTGTTTTTAAAAAATGAACTTCCGGTTTAGTTAGCCGACTTCCTGTTGAAAACGGATGTTGGCAATATTATCAAAATTTAGAGCGCCTCGACTTAGTGACCAAATTGTTTTACATTTTTCAGAAATATCACGTCCTTCAATTTTAGAAGGGGTGGATGGATGGTTTGGCGCACGAAAAGATTTAACAATCCTTCCTAATTCATGATTCAATTTTACGATTGTAATTTATGTATACCATATGAGGTATTACTCAAATTTGCTTTCTTTCAGAGTAATGATGTTTATTAGATAGAAAATCCCTACGGTGAAGAGCAGAATAAACTTCTTACTTGTAGGGCTCAATATCAGCAGTATATTTTGGTTCAGTAATGAAGACAAACAGAAATCACTTCATTCTGTACAGGGTTATCATAAAAGAATGGTGCGGTTTTGAACATGGTTTAAATTAAAACAGAATTACTTACAGTTTATGTTTTTTTATTTTTCAAATTTGTCGTCTCAAACATTTTTTTACATAATTAATAAATTTCAATATGTGCGCCCTTAGTCGCTCGACAAATATCCAAACGATACTCAACTTCTCTCCAAACATTAGTTAACATTTCTTCGTTAACGGTTGTCATTGCTTCATTAATCCTGTTTTTTAAGCGGTTTAGTTCGCCAATTTTTTGTGTATAAACAACGCTTTTGATGTACCCCCACAAGAAAAAACCGCAAGGTGTCAGGTCTGGACTCGTTGGAGACCAAAGTATGAGTCCTTGCCGCCCTATCCATCGATCTCCAAATTTTTCATTCAAAGCGTCCGTGACCGATGCATTGAAGTGCGGGGGAGCACCATCTTGTTGGAAATGAAGTCGATGAGTGTTTTCGAGTTTTCATCCGGCTGAGGAAAGCGATAATCGGTTAACATGTCAAGATACACAACTCCAGTAATTGTTTTTTCAGCAAAGAAGAAAGGCCCTATTACACGATTTTTCATCGCACCACACCAAACGTTAACTTTAGGCGAATCGCGTTGTTTCTCAATAATTGCGTGTGGGTTTTCAGAGCCCCGTATTCGTGAATTGTGTCTGTTAACGCATCCATTCACATAGAATGTAGCTTCGTCTGTAAAAATTATATCGTCTAAAAACGATTCGTTTTCACTTATTCTGTCCGACATTTCAACAGCGAAATTGAAACGTTTTACACCATCATCGGGTTTCAATTCCTGCAGTATCTGGATTTTATAAGCGTGTAATTTCAGTTTTTTACGTAAAACTTTGTGAACTGTTTATTTTGGAATACCTAATTCGACGCTTCGACGGGGGATGGACTTCCCAGGACTTCTTATTGCCGATTCTCTAATTAGTTCTACCGTTTCGACCGGTACACTTGGTCTGCCAGTTGATTTCTGTTTCTTAACCGATCCGGTTTCTTCGAATCGTTTGAACCAACGTGTTATGTTATTTTTGTGTGGTGGTTCTCTTCCGAATTCACGTCGAACTAAAATTACTGATTTTAATTCGGCCATCAATAAAACACACTTTGCTTTGTCTTTATCCGAGAACATAGTAACTCGCTAAACTCACCGCAACAACAATACTAGAACTGACGTTGTGGTTACAACTGCTGATAAACAAAAATTTGGGTTGGAGGCTTTCAGGGATACCAATATAACATCTAGAAATTTCCCTACTATCTTCCTATGAATTACTGAAACCGCACCATTCTTTTATTATAACCCTGCATTTACCTTAAGTAAAGTATATGCTGTGTGTTGTTCTTGAAGATTTGTATCTTATTTTCAGAAGTGATTTTTTGTCTCATATCAGATCTCTTATAACTAGTACAGCTATGTTATTTTATATATAGTTTATTTTTGAAGTCAATTTTCTTATTTTTTTTTTAATCGGCTTATTTTATGAAATATAGAAAATATATTAAAAGTTTAATAAACAATAAAGTCGAGATAAAACAAATAAAATAAATATAAAGAAAAAAGTGTAGGACTAGTATTGATAAGGAAGAGTCAATATGGATGTATTGAAGTTAATAAAGAAAATGTACAATCAGTGCTAAAAATAATATTTGTACTGATAAATTGGTTTCACGGTATGATTAAACTACACCATATGTATGTGTGTGTGTGTGTGTGTGTGTGTGTGCGCGCGCGCGCGCGTGCGCGTATGTCTTAGAGTATGATTTAAGAACTAAAATAGAGAAAATATGAAATATCGTATAAAATAATGGTTGGTGGAGAAATTAAAGACGGTATAGTTTTAACCAATTTTCCACTTAAATCAAAACTTTTAATTTCATCTCATCTTACGAGAATACGAGTATTACATTTTTACAAATAAACTGGTATACATTTAAAAAATAATAATTTAATTATAAGTTATTTATTTTATTATTATATTTAATAATTCATATTACTCTGTCGTTGACCTCAGTGACGGAGTAATAACGTATTTGTCTCTCGTTCGAAAAATTCTTTGTTTGAATCCCCGTCAGTATTTTTACTTTCCCGTCTAGATAGCGCTGTAGAAGAGATACTATAGCTGTATAAAATTTACGCTATTTTTAAGTTTTAATGATGGTAGTCTTTTCTTTTCTTTTTCCTGTTTAGCCAGCTTCGCTCGCTACCCTTCGCTCGCTAGTCAAGGTCAACAAGCGAACCGAACGTAGGCTAAGTTTGGTTCGTTTATATTTATAATTTTATTTATTTATTTCAATATAGTGTTATTGGCGACATCTAAGAACTAATAATTAATGAAAACATTTTTTTAGAAAATGAATTTTATTTCATGTAATTGTACAAATGTTGCCATTTTAGGATACATACATTTTAGTTTATTTTTTAAAGATGACATCTTGCAGGTGACCTCCTCTTCTACGTAAACACTCACGAAGTCTCTTCGTTAAATTGTTCACGGTTTGACGTAACATCTCGACTGGAATTTCCGCAATTGCTTCTCGGATCTTTGCCTTCAGTTCTTCCGTTGTAGCAGGTCTTCTGTGAAACACTTTGCTTTTAAGGTGATTCCACAAAAAGTAATCGCAAGCTGAGAGATCAGGCGATCTGGGAGGCAATCTAATGTCACCGTTTCGTGAAATGACACGTTGTTCAAACAATCGGCGTAAAGCTGCCGTCGATATTCGTGCAGTATGTGACGTAGCTCCGTCTTGTTGAAACCAGGTTGTGTTAAGAATCGGTGGAAATCTCTTTTGTTGTTCCACAACAAAGGTTTCAAGCACGGCTACGTAACGAGCCGACGTCACTGTAATCGCAAGACCGTTGTCATCCTCAAAAAAAATAAGGGCCTATAACACCGTAAGATGACATAGCACACCACACGGTCGGTTTCTGGCTGTGCAACGGACGCTGGTGTAGCCGCGTAGGATTTTCTTGTGCCCGGTATCTGAAATTTTGCTCGTTAACAAATGCAATGAGGTGGAAATGCGCTTCGTCTAACATCCACAGTTCGTGAACAAACTCTTCGTTATCGTTTATCTTCTAAAGCATTACATTACAGAATTGTGCTCGCACAACTCCATCGTTCGGTTTCAGTTCCTGGACGATCTGCAACTTGTACGGATGGTATTGCAAGTCCTTCACTAACATTCTTCGAACACTTGAACTATGCGATCGTAAAGATGCTGAGAGACGACGGATTGACCGATGTGGACTTCGTGTTGTCACACGAAGTCCACATCGGTCAATCCGACATCGGTCAATCCGATGAAGCTATACAAGCTTCAACAGTTAAGCTGTTGAAGCTTTTTCAACAGCTTTACAAGCTGTTGTCACAGCTTGTAAAGCTTGAACATTCTGTGGTGTACGGACGGTTCGCTCACTGCCTGGAGGTTTCTTTTTCATTTCCGAACCGGTTTCCTCAAAATTAGATATCCATGTTTTAATTGCACGTGCTGATGGAACACGGCTGTGCCGTCCCAGATTAAAATGACGGCAAAATTCTCCACGCGCTCCATCCACACTGTCATTGTTTTTGTAAAACGCTTTGATAGCAAATGCACGTTGCGCACCACTCCAAGGATCCATGACAACTAAATGGCAGGTTAGGTTAGAGAGGCTGAAGCCACTTATAAAGTGGTACCAATCGCCCACAGCTACCAACACAACTTTCAAAATTTCCCGTTTCTTTGAATCATCCTGTACTAAGGAAGTAATTAGGTAAAATTAGTGTTTAAAAAGGTTGCCCCAAAATGGTAATATTAGATATAAAAAATTTGATGTTGATACCACATGACTCAAAAAAGCCCAAAATCAAAAATATTTGGATTTTTGGACACTTTTGGTCCAGTCGATTGTAATCAAAATGGAAGATGCATAACTAGATGTTACAACAGTCCTAAATCCAAAATTTCAACACTCTACGGCTAATCGTTTTTTTTTTTAGTTATGCGAGATGCATATTTACATACGTCACGCCGAAAGTAGTAAAAATGGATTCAGGGGTGGTAAAAATGTTTATTTCCGTTGAAATCTGGAAACTTAAATCTTTCCTGATTAGATTAATTCCTTTACTTTTTACAAGGAACTAAAAGATTTATTTCTGGAGCCTATTTTATTCAATTTTTCTGGTTATTAATCTTTATTTAAATTTCCAAAAATTTCAGTACTTCTTCGTTTTATCCTAATCATGGCGAAATGTTTCGCTACTTTTAAGTCGAAAACGAAGCATTTACGGAATTAGCTTCATTTATGATTTTTTGTTTTCTATTTCAGTTAACGAATTGTTTGAAATTTTTTACGTTTTTTTTTTGTGACATTGTATAAGGAATTTTGAAAAAAGTTAATATACTATAAAATTAAATTAAAATTACGAACGGGATATTTACAGAAATGGGAAGGGAAATATTTATCTTAAAATACGATAATTTATTTTATTATGTTGTGAAAGATTGTTTGGTTATTTGGGTAACAAATTTCTTTATTAAAATTATTAGTGTAATAAATTAAACCCTAGGACTGTGTATAATTTGATTGCTTTAATATTATTATATAAGAAAAGTTAATATTTGATTTAAAGTTTAAAAGACTGATTTTTAATATAATTTACTGGATTTAAAAGTCTTATCGGTTTTTAATTTATTTAATTTTGTTTGTTGACAGGTTGCTTGTTTAGTCCAACGCTTTGTGTTAAGGACGTAGAATGGTGTTTTGACGGTAAGTTATTTTTTATTTATACTCGCGCGCACACACACACACACACACACACACACACACACACACACACACACACACACACACATATACAATTTTATAATACTAAAAAAATGATTAACACGTAAAGTTTTAGTCTGTTTCATTAATAAACCGGTTACAACTGCAGGTTTTCGCCCAATTTTATAGTTGTCAATAAGATGTGATGAATTTTGTTGTGCTTGACCGGGATTCGAACCCAAAATCTTAAAGATGAAAGACGGAGACTTGGATGGGATACATCCAAATAAGGAATATGGACATGCGATACATGATTTTAATGTAAAATTTTACGAGATAACGAAATCCGTTTTACGATAAATGCCTTCGTTTTTAAGTTATAATTAATCAAAAAAGTAATAACGTAAAATCGCAATAATAATAAAACATAGTAAAATACCCTATTTAAAAGTAATAATAATTTATTTTATTTCGTATTAGAGAATTATTCGAGTAAATCATTTGAATTTACGCGAAAAAGCGTGGGTTCATCTTATGTGCTTGTTTTTTTCGGTACTTACGTATTAACGCCACCGCAGCTACAACTTTATTTAAAAACAAAGTAGTCAATCGGATTTCGGTGGAAAATAAACAGTCTCTTTATTAATTTTAATAAATGTTTATTTATATTTATTTATTTTATAAATATAATTTAACCAAACTTAACCTACGCTCGATTCCCTCGTTAACCTTGACTAATTAACATCGTAATTTTTTGAGTATTATTTAATAAATTTTTATTTATTTTAATAAATAATTATTGCAATTATTTATCACTTAAATAATCAAAACACCCCTGTTAATTAGTCAAGGTTAGCGAGCGTAGGTTAAGTTTGGTTAAATTATATTTATAAAATAAATAAATATAAATAACCATTTATTAAAATTAATAAAGAGACTGTTCATTTTCCACCGAAATCCGATTGACTACTTTGATCTTAAATAAAGCTGTAGCTGCGGTGGCGTTAATACGTAAGTACCTTTTTTCATATAAAACTTTCTGAAGCAGTTTTTCCGAGTTATCCAAAAATAAATTGATGTTCGTTAGATGTCCCATTTTTTAAAAATAGGACAAAAATTATTTTACAAAAGCAAATATATAATACAAAACCGATTTATCAAACTTACAGTGGTTTAGGTATGTTCAGAAGGTTTCTCTTAACATGATTCAATTTTTCACAAGACATAGCGCCAGTAGTTAGGATTTTAATACCTTAATCTTGGAATATTTTGTATGGAATTTCTGTTGCAACTGATGTTTGTATAAACTACACTAGATTTTGTGTACGGGATTAAGTTTTCCAAATTTTGACGCCCCCTGATCCCATTAAATCCCGGTCGCTACACCGTCCCCTTCGTTTCTAGCCCTGATTAGCCTTATCGAAAGTCGTATTTTAGACCCTTTAATCACATCTCGATTCCCTCTTCTCCCCGAGGGGAGAAGATCCCACCTCGTAGCGTATCCGGTCGCTACACCACCCCTTCCGTTCCTAGCAAGTAGTGGCTTTAACGGAGGACATCTTCTCGCCCTCAAACTGATTGCGCACCACAGTTTTCAGTCCAGGCCCCGCAGAGATGCCACCGATGCAGATGCCCCGAGGGACATCTGCATCGGTAAAGTTCACCCCGAGATAGTTTTTCGTGTTTATGCCTTCAGAATGAAGACAACGGACACCTGCAGCTACCACGTCGCCCTCAGGAACTAAGCTAGATGCCTTACCGCGGAACGAAGACCCCGCGCCTAGACCTAACTATTAAAGAGCCACTTTCTGAACGTCTCAGATCCGTACTAATAACCTCAACAACAAACTTTCCCACTAAAGTTTTATACATCGAAATTTAGACCTAGTTCCCTTAAGAACCGCTTAATACTCAAAATGAGTTTCTATCTGGCTCCGCTCCGGTCTGCCCGGGAGAGGAGAATTAACGCCTACTCCCGCACAGCGCCATCACGGAGTCCCGCGTTACATTCACCATCTTTCGCAGACCGCCGCCAAGACTCCCTTGCATACCACCAAAGCAGTACCCAGAGAAGCCCCGCCGACAGTGTCATTAGCTCATTAGTACCCCGTCGGAGCGCGACCGCACCCACCGGGCAAGAATAATCCCGCCCGCCGACAACGGCCGCAACTCCGCGGACAGCGTGATTAAATACATGCCACCAATACATCTACCCGAGGCACGCTGCCTTAAGCGCCTACCTTCGGCCAGTCAACTGCCCAGGCGGTCCCTAGCCACCCAGGTTCCTATCACCTACCCTTTAATCACAACCTAGTCATCAGTTTTTCCTCTGTTAGGATGCCACCGATGTACCCACCGGGTTGGTCTAGTGTTGAACGCGTCTTCCCAAATCAGCTGATTTGGAAGTCGAGAGTTCCAGCGTTCAAGTCCTAGTAAAGCCAGCTATTTTTACACGGATTTGAATACTAGATCGTGGATACCGGTGTTCTTTGGTGGTTGGGTTTCAATTAACCACACATCTTAGGTACGGTCGAACTGAGAATATACAAGACTACACTTCATTCACACTCATACATATCATCCTCATTAATCCTCTGAAGTATTATCTAAAATTTAGTTACCGGAGGCTAAACAGGAAAAAGAAAGGATGCCACCGATGTAAATTCCTCGGCAGAAATTTCCATCAGTGTATTTACACAACTTACTATTTATTACCTTCGTATTGCCTCATCCAACTTCGACCATCTACCATAACTTACAGCCCTCAACTATCAAATTAACCGATTTGCGGAAACACGATTCTCGCGCCTTGCTTTAACACCGAAGGTCTCACAAAAAATCTCTTCCTATACCTAACTTCAATTAATCTATGCACTCAGATAATTACTTGATTCAATCTTTAAACACCGAAAATACTATCCTCATACCAGCAAAACAAGTGTTGATTGAGATATCCCAATTCCCGTCGGGGAAGAGACTTTCCTTGTGACAATTCTGGTCACCACGTCTATAACTTTTTACATCTCATAGTAATAAGTCAGGCCTCGTTGTGATGCCACCGATGTAAATGCCTCGGTAGACATTTAAATCAATGGTTTTATAAACTCAGCTTTTGCCTTCACTGTAGGCCTCATCCGGATATCTTGAATGTCCTACAACACTGTAGGACATATAATAACTCGGTTATCTAGTTCACGGAAGCACGAACCCCGCACCTAGTTCTACACTTTACAGAACCAATTTATGCGTAAATGTCTCATAATTCAAATAACACACCACCAAAAATGTTGTTCGCAACAACGAAATTTATTTCTAGTTCCCTTAGTGAACTCAATTTTCAGTTAATAATTCTATTTACTCAAATACCCGTCTCTCTCTCTGCTCTGCTCTGATTCGCTTTCGAGAGTGAGGGGTCATTTACGAACTTTTCGAAAATTAAAATTTTTATTGATATAATACTTTTTAAAAAGTAATTTTATAAGCAGTTTAAAATTATTTATTCTATTTTTATTTCTTTTCTTTTTAGATACAAAAGTAATAAAATTTTATGAAATCGTAACTTCACGCTAGTTCATTATAAATTAATAAGTAAAAGGAAATATAAAAGAAAATTTTATTAACTTTAATTTTCTTCTCTAATAACTTTTATCTAAAATTAATACCCCGGAAGCTATTTTGTACAAGAGTTGAGTACTCTTTCTTTTAATTAATTTCATATCTTTAAAAGAAAAAGATTAAACACGTTCAAATATTTATTTATTAAAATTTAGCTTAAATAGTTCCTTTTGCATCTTAATGGTTAATATGATATTATGAAAATTACATTAAGTCGTGCGCAGTTTAATTTTATTTTTTATACATTAATTAGTTTAAAATACGTTTTCAAAGAACAATTAGTATAACTAGTCATGCATCAAAAATCTTAACTAGAATTTTATACAGAAGAATTGAGAGGAGAGTGGAAGAAGTGTTAGGAGAAGACCAATTTGGTTTCAGGAAAAGTATAGGGACAAGGGAAGCAATTTTAGGCCTCAGATTAATAGTAGAAGGAAGATTAAAGAAAAACAAACCAACATACTTGGCGTTTATAGACCTAGAAAAGGCTTTTGATAACGTAGACTGGAATAAAATGTTCAGCATTTTAAAAAAATTAGGGTTCAAATACAGAGATAGAAGAACAATTGCTAACATGTACAGGAACCAAACAGCAACAATAACAATTGAAGAACATAAGAAAGAAGCCGTAATAAGAAAGGGAGTCCGACAAGGATGTTCCCTATCTCCGTTACTTTTTAATCTTTACATGGAACTAGCAGTTAATGATGTTAAAGAACAATTTAGATTCGGAGTAACAGTACAAGGTGAAAAGATAAAGATGCTACGATTTGCTGATGATATAGTAATTCTAGCCGAGAGTAAAAAGGAATTAGAAGAAACAATGAACGGCATAGATGAAGTCCTATGCAAGAACTATCGCATGAAAATAAACAAGAACAAAACAAAAGTAATGAAATGTAGTAGAAATAACACAGATGGACCGCTGAATGTGAAAATAGGAGGAGAAAAGATTATGGAGGTAGAAGAATTTTGTTATTTGGGAAGTAAAATTACTAAAGATGGACGAAGCAGGAGCGATATAAAATGCCGAATAGCACAAGCTAAACGAGCCTTCAGTAAGAAATATAATTTGTTTACATCAAAAATTCATTTAAATCTCAGGAAAAGATTTTTGAAAGTGTGTGTTTGGAGTGTCGCTTTATATGGAAGTGAAACTTGGACAATCGGAGTATATGAGAAGAAAAGATTAGAAGCTTTTGAAATGCGGTGCTATACGAGAATGTTAAAAATCAGATGGGTGGATAAAGTGACAAATGAAGAGGTATTGCGGCAAATAGATGAAGAAAGAAGCATTTCGAAAAATATAGTTAAAAGAAGAGACAGACTTATAGGCCACATACTAAGGCATCCTGGAATAGTCGCTTTAATATTGGAAGGACAGGTAGAAGGGAAAAATTGTGTGGGCAGGCCACGTTTGGAGTATGTAAAACAAATTGTTGGGGATGTAGGATGTAGAGGGTATACTGAAATGAAACGACTAGCACTAGATAGGGAATCTTGGAGAGCTGCATCAAACCAGTCAAATGACTGAAGACAAAAAAAAAAAAATTTACTCAAATTTACTCTTTAAATATTATTAATTAATTTAATTCTACCGCTTGCCTAATTCACAAGCTTAGGAGGTTTGCTTGGAAGGATTACGGGCTGTCATTTGTACACGGTGTACCGAGGTGCACCGAAAGTATGACCCCTCTTACGCGGCGTCCGTTTGGGCGGATAGGTTGGAAAGAAATCGAGTACTTATTCAGAATTTAAGGAGTGTCCAGCGCAGAGTATTAATATATGCACTGCTGTTTTTAAAACAACCTCCTACGAGGCTACCACCGTATTGGGAAAGGTTCACCCAATCGATTTAGTGGTGAAAGTTCGGGCGGCCATGTGGAAGTTGCGAAGAGGCAGGGAGGCGAAATATTTGGGATGCGGTTTTAACCCGGGCCTGTAGCGGAGCGGAACTATGATCACAATGCACCGGTTCTAAATTTCGTCCAGTTGTCCATCTCTCGCCTGAGGAGGAGGCTTTACAGCCTCAAGATGGATGCATGGCAGCAAGAATGGCACACCTCGACTAAGGGAAGGTCCTTGATTTATACAGGACTAGGGGGGATGGTATGCCTTTCTTTCGTTTTTAAGGGCAACGGGTGCCCAGGTGCTCTCCAACCACGCGAACTTGAACCAATATTTGTTCCGGTTCCGCCTGGCTGCTGATGTGCCGTGCGTGTGCGGGGAGGTCCAGTCGAACGAACATATGATGTTCGACTGCGGGGGCCAGAACTCAGGCCACCCTGGAACTTAGAGGTCAAGGGGAAATTGGCCATTCATAAGCGACGTGAGCCGCATTGTCGGACCGTGTGGGTGTTTCTTGATGCCGTTGCTTTGTTCAACCGGCATCAGTAGTTTATTTAAAGGAAAGAGTCCTACCTCGCTGCTGTAAGATGCTACCCAAGAGTTATGACTGGCCATCAGCCAATTAAATATCCAAGCGCTTTAATATTGGTGGACAGGTAATTGCTGGCATTCAGCGACCTAGGCGTGGCTGAGAATTGCTGTTTTGACGTGATAAATTTAATTTATTGAATGTCATATATATTTTAGTAGTTGACAGGGTGCACCTACCCATTGACAGGGTGCACACAAGTGAGCGGTGGGACACAAAGCAAGTGGTGTATGGCACCATGCTTAGTTGGCTCACGCAATTAGGTTAGCTTATGAGCTAGTTAGGACACTGGTCGCTAAACTGATTCGAAGCTCAGTAGCCGTTTTTGGCACACACATTTGGTCTTATTCTTTAGGGTGAACGAATGGGGTGGTGGCGGGAGAAATGCCATGCAAATCAAAAAAAAATCAATCTACCGCTTGCCTCTATATCACAACATAGCCTAACAGAAGTTTTCGGGGTGGAGATGTGGTTTTCATTTTTTTTTAAATGTGTATATTTAATTAATTAGGCGTACAAGGAAGTCATGTGATGTCCACATCATCTTTTTTTATTCTCGAAGGAGGGGAAACCTTTTTTATGATTTTATATCTCATAATAGTATGGGACTCTCCCTTGCGGGCCTATGCATCCACTAACATCCCTCCCCCTCAACAATATGGGATATTGTACCCACCTTATAGTATTATCACAGCACCCCATGTATCTTGTCTCCATCCGCGCCTCCATTACCGGTCCCACTCCTTGAACTTGTCGGGATCCTTCGTTTTCTTTTTAACTTCAACCTTTTGGGACCGGGATCCTGTCCTAAGGGATACACAGAGATAGTTATTCATCCTTGGAACATCTTGCGCCAACTTGATGCCGGATGATCTTAACCAGCATCGTGGACATCGCGCGCCACAATCGTTCAATTTCAAGCATAGTTTCAATTACGTTCTCTGGGGTAAACACGGCGAATTCTCTCCAGAATGCTTCCGCTTTCCTATATGCTGCAGGAACCGATCGCATACGGTGTGTTCCGCGATGTCCTCCTCTCCGTAGTAATCGCAATCCGCGGAGGGTCTCAACGTCTGCGCACACAAGTATGCCTTGAAACGTCCGAGTAAAAGAAACTAGGTCAACTCGTATCCTAGTTTCCTGTGTTTTCGTCAAAGCCATTTCTGGAGCTCTGGGATCAGTTTATAGGTCCATCTACTTTTCGTTGATTGTTCTCATCTCTCCTCCCACCTACGGACAAGCGAAGTCTCGGCATCCGTTTTACCCAGTTCCTTATACATCTCCTCCCTCTTTCGAACGAGGAAATCCTGGGACGCAAGTCCGGCCACTACGCCGGCGGCATCGCCTGAGATCGTCCAGTACTTGCAGCATACACAAGAATCATAATCTGGCTTATTGAAGGTCCAGAAATCTGGGAAAAATCTTTCGCCAACCGACAATCGCTAACAAAGCATTTCCGAATCTATTGTGTATGCTCGTATGAAGTTTCATCCACATTTTCACCAGTACAAAATTTTCTGAAAGTCATTAATACATTCTTCATTAATCAAACTATACAGAGTGTATCACGAAGTTGTTCCGA
Source organism: Lycorma delicatula (assembly GCF_047948215.1). Lineage (NCBI taxonomy): Eukaryota > Metazoa > Arthropoda > Insecta > Hemiptera > Fulgoridae > Lycorma > Lycorma delicatula. The sequence goes on from NC_134467.1 coordinate 21,246,678, forward strand.
GACTTTCATAACTTATATTCTACTCCTGAAAATCATGGAAAATATTTTCATATAAATATACTCCTAAAATGCTTCGTCTAGGAGTTACGGCTAGTAAAAAAATTCCTGCTCGGATTTCAGATACTTTGGTGAAATAAGGTCGTACTTTTCAATTAAAATTCACAGGAAATCTTTTCTAAACGACAGCACAAATGCACAGTACCCAATATACTTCCTTTATTCGTTTTTTAAACACCCAAAGGCAATCGATAAAAATTTTAAATCCTATAGAACACGTAAATATATCACGTAAAAAAAGATCAGTGACCCTCTAGATTATTTCATTAATCAATGTACCTATTTTTACTAGATTAAATAATTGTGTGTGTGTATATGTGTGTGTATATATATATATATATATATATAAATATTTTTTTTTTAATATTACTTTATGAATAAACGTAAGAGTATATAAATAAGTCTTTGTGAAGGTTTGAAAAAATCAGAACTGATTTATGAACAAATAATGAAAAAAGACCTCAATATTTGTGTGTGTGGGTGCGCGCGCGGGCGCTCGCGTTGGTACACATATATATATATATATATATATATATATATATATATATATATATATATATCACATAATATTTTAATCATATTTTAAAGTAGTAAATTTGTTTTATTAAAATACAAAAATAACTGCATTTATTCATTAACTGAAAGAAAAAAAATTCAATTATTGAAAGCCAAATATGTTTGTATTGAAAAGAGTGTGTATATAGAAAAGGGCATTGACCTTTATTTAACTTTCTTTTATATTATTGTTATATTTTTCGTATCCTCTTTCCTGAACAAAAGATTCTTTTTACGTGTTTTGTTATAAATGTGTTTAAGTATATAAGAAGAATAAAAAATGATAGAACAGTAAGAGGGAGGGACAAAGATATTGAGTGGGGGAAATGTAGTTTTTAAGGGGTAAAAAATGTATGTATATGGTATAGAAGAAGAATTATGATAGATAAAGAGAAAAAATTACAAAACGTAAAGAGTTTCTCATCATTTTGTATTGTGTTTTTTCTTTCTTTCTTTTTTTTTTTTGGTTGTCATCATTTCTTTTATTCTTTTACTTAATTTTTCTGGATTATTGCCAATGGATTTTATTTTTTGCCAGTATAAAGAAAAGTTGTGCAGCTGTCATTGAACTGGGTGGATTTTTAATGTAAAAATATTCGTATTTTTTTTTTTAATATAGATTTTGTTTGTATTGTGTGTGTGTGTGTGTGTGTGTGTTTGTGTGTGTGTGTGTGTGTGTGTGTGTGTGTGTGTGTGTGTGTGTACAACTATATATATAAATAAAGTATAAAACTATTAAAATTCTTATTTATTGAACTTCTGATTATCCGAATTTAAAACTAATCGATAATTTTGATATTCTTTGGTATTTTTTTTTTTTTTTATTATCCGTTACTCCCTTGGGCCGGACATACAATCAAGTAAAGCTCAGCCCACGAGAGTGTCCAACTCAAAGAGAGAGATCCCCATCTACCGGCAGTACGTCCGGTATGGCAGTTCAGCTCTCCCCGGCCCCCGGTGGACCTTTTTTATAGCCTGCCTTTTACCTCCGAGAAAAGGTGTACCGGACCCGACTTCCCGGAGACCGGGTCTCGGTCTATACTTTTTAATACCTCACGCCTCTAACCACTGAGCAGGGAGAACTGAGCTTGACCAAGTCGTACTCGGCCCCACAACCCAGCAGCCGGGTCTGAGTCTTTTATTTTGTCCCATCCCAGCCTAAGGATCCCGGAGTACCCGGTCGATCATCTTAACCGTCACACCTCGGTATGCCGACCCTCACGACCGGGGCTATCCGCCCTTCCCTAACTCTAAAATTCACGCCGGCGTCCCTCCTCGTATTTATTGCGTAGCACTTTAGTGGAAAACGAATTAAAAGCCCTCCAATTTTCATCTGATGTCAAAATAAAAGGTATTAAAGTTTTTTACTGGAGCCCATCCAGGCCAGCCTTTCTTTTTCCTGTTTAGCCTCCGGTAACTACCGTTTAGATAATTCTTCAGAGGATGAATGAGGATGATATGTTTGAGTGTAATTAAAGTGTAGTCTTGTACATTCTCAGTTTGACCATTCCTGAGAGGTATGGTTAATTGAAACCCAACCACCAAAGAACACCAGTATCCACGATCTAGTATTCAAATCCATGTAAAAATAACTGACTTTACTAGGACTTGAACGCTGTAACTCTCGACTTCCAAATCAGCTGATTTGGGAAGACGCGTTAACCACTAGACCAACCCGGTGGATTATCCAGACCAGCCTGTCTACGTAAAACGCGTCGTTTCTCACGCTCAAAAATTTTATGTTCCGCAGTATCCATCCTACTGGAAAACATGCAGCGGGGGAACTACGTCTGCCGAACCTATGCAAATAATAAAGTCCCATGACCTGTTAAAATTTGTGTCATGAAGAAATTAATTTCACCATGTCCCCTATTTAGCCAAAGATCTATATCTGTAATTAGCCGCCTGATCCAATTAGTACATCCACCTGTCATCCATTTGATTTTCCAGGAATTTCTTGTAGCCTCCATCACATCACGTTTCCCCATACTTTCATACCACTTCATTCGTTTTTTCGCTTGCAACTCAATTGGCAGAGCTGAAGGTCACCTGAGACGGTCGACCTGAGACTGTACAAGAGTACACTTCATTTACATTCATACATATCATCCTCTGAAGTAATACCTTACGGTGCTTCCTGTGGCTAAACAGAAAAAGAGAGAAAGGTATAAAATAGTTAATTTGGATAAGATCGATTTAAGTCAATGGTTAACGATTGAAATAAACTTTAAATCGATTTAATTAGAATTTCTGGATACAACTATCGATATATATCGTATACGATAGATATTTTTAATCGACTTTAAAAAGGAAGTGTTTCTCAAAACACATCCCGTCAAGTATTTTTCATGATTTGTTTAATATTTATTTATATTGATTTTTGTTCGCGCATACAACTACACTTTTTCAAAACAGATATTTGTCTTCAAATTTATTTTCAGAATTAGTATCATTCTTCTTTTTTTTTACACTCCCGTCTAGCGCTGTAGCAGAGCTATAGCTTTACAAGGGATATTATTGCAATCGATCCAATTTGGGCATATGCGGTTTTCACCAGATCTTGACATTTTGACACCTAATTAACCCAAAAAACAAAAAAAAAAACAAAAAACAACAGGATTGAAATTTTCATGATGTTTGTATGTAGCGCGTGTGTGTGTATTCGGTGTCTCACACCGAATACATCTTCAGAACTGCTAGCCCGATTTTTAATAAACTTTGTCAGATTACTGCTGTATATGGGGGGCATTGATACCATTAAATGTTCAACATAAAAGGTCAAGGGGTTGAGGCTATATATCATGGTCATTCTCTTGACCTCAAAATCTCAATCTTGAGATTTCACCTAATTAAGGTCTTATTTTTCTTAGGCACATATGTTAATTAAAAAATAATAATATTTGCACAAAAACGTTTTTGAAAAATTGCATCACCACCCCCATAAATGCTCTAAATAAACTACTGGCCAATGGAGTATAGTGGGTATAGTAAAGCATTAACATACATCAGTGTTACACTAGTTCGGTGTGGCGGTACTAGCGGTGACGGTTGGATCTAACTAAACTAATATCATTTCACAACTTACGTAGAACAAATTATGCTTGTACAGTCGGCAGACTGGTGTAGCCGCGAGGATTAACCTACCAAGTACCGAGTCGACAATCATATAGCTTAATATTTTAGCAAATAACATAAATTTTTATAATACTAATATTTATGGAGATATAATGAATTAAAAAATAAACATTTTATAATTTGCGAATGTATTTAAGTCCTGATTTTTTTATAATTTTAAAACTTTATAAAATGTTCAGCATTTAAAAAAAATTAGGGTTCAAATACAGAGATAGAAGAACAATTGCTAACATGTACAGGAACCAAACAGTAACAATTGAAGAACATAAGAAAGAAGCCATAATAAGAAAGGACTCCCTTTCTTATTATGGCTTCTTATTATGACAAGGATGTTCTCTATCTCCGTTACTTTTTAATCTTTACATGGAACTAGTAGTTAATGATGTTAAAGAACAATTTAGATTCGGAGTAACAGTACAAGGTGAAAAGATAAGGATGCTACAATTTGCCGATGATATAGTAAGTCTAGCCGAGAGTAAAAAGGATTTAGAAGAAACAATGAACGGCATAGATGAAGTCCTACGCAAGAACTATCGCATGAAAATAAACAAGAACAAAACAAAAGTAATGAAATGTATTAGAAATGACAAAGATGGACCACTGAATGTGAAAATAGGAGGAGAAAAGATTATAGAGGTAGAAGAATTTTGTTATTTGGGAAGTAGAATTACTAAAGACGGACGAAGCAGGAGCGATATAAAATGCCGAATGGCACAAGCTAAACTAGCCTTCAGTAAGAAATATAATTTGTTTACATCAAAAATTAATTTAAATGTCAGGAAAAGATTTTTGAAAGTGTATGTTTGGAGTGTCGCTTTATATGGAAGTGAAACTTGGACAATCGGAGTATCTGAGAAGAAAAGATTAGAAGCTTTTAAAATGCGGTGCTGCTGTAGGAGAATGTTAAAAATCAGATGGGTGGATAAAGTGACAAATGAAGAGGTATTGCGGCAAATAAATGCAGGAAGAAGCATTTGGAAAAATATAGTTAAAAGAAGAGACAGACTTATAGGCCACATACTAAGGCATCCTGGAATAGTTGCTTTAATATTGGAAGGACAGGTAGAAGGGAAAAATTGTGTAGGCAGGCCACGTTTGGAATATGTAAAACAAATTGTTAGGGATGTAGGATGTAGAGGGTATACTAAAATGAAACGACTAGCACTAGATAGGAAATCTTGGAGATTTCCTATCTAGATTTGGAGATTTCTAGATTTCCTAGCATCAAACCAGTCAAATGACTGAAGACAAAAAAAAAAACTTTATTATAAAGAGCTTATCAAATATTAATCTGATTCGTCTATCCGAACTTGAGATATAAATTTTTATATAAAAATAACAAAATGATGGACAGCACGGAACGAAGGAGAAAGTGCCTGCCATTTTTCCTAACGATATTTTTTTGTTTAGTTTTCAAGTAGAATCCAAAAAAGTATATCCAACCCACCATTTTAGAAACACTCTGTATATTTGGTTTAATAAAATTCGTTTGAAATACAAATATTTGATAGAAAAATTGCAATACTTTCCAGGCATTTGGTTTTTTATTTATTTTTATGTAATGGAAAAATAATTATACATAAAAAAGGTTACCTAAGATTTCTTTTTTGGGATGGTGGGTGGGTAATTTATGATGGAATTTTATTTTAAAATTATCATTATATGTTTAAATAATAAAACTTAGAAGAAAATGTTAATTTTCTTCTAAGTTTTCGTCGGTTTTGTTGTTAATAAAAGTCGACATGTTTAAAATTTTATTTCTTTTTTGTTGACATTATTTACATCAATCTTCTTATAATTAAATTCTCGACAATTTATGTTTAAAAAATGTATGATTTATTACCAATTTAACAAGGATATTGTACATCAAACGTAAAAAAATGTGTTTTTTGACCCTATTTTTGACGTTTTACATGGGATATCTTAGAAACTAAGAGAGATACAGTACTGGGACCTATTTTCTTCAATTTCCCAGCTCAAAAACCATAAGAAACAATTGAATTTGACACTTAATTGACCTTCCCAGAATTTCAGAAAGCCTTAATTTACCCGGAGGAACTGAAACTCGGACGAAATCTTTCACTCTGTATAGTTCGCTAACGAAGCGTTTTCGGACCTATGTTTATATGAACTTTTTTCTTATTTTTAGCCTCTAGAATGAGTTGTTGCTCTGTTCTCCTGAATAACTATGTATCCCCCCATCGATGTATAACATCTGACTGCATAAATAGAAACGTACATTGTGTTGGAAGGTGTATATATATATATATTAATTTTACATAGGTGGAAAAGCGTATGTATGTATTGATGTATTGACAGTTTTCCCCAGGTGCTTTTGAGGTGTCTATTATTATGAATATTGTAGTCATCATCAGGTGTTGTAGGGTTGTTAATACAGGAGAACATATACGTATAATAGGAAGGGATATATAGAACGGAATACAGTTCTGGTTGCTATAGTAACGGATAGACACAACTCGGTTACTGCGTTCTTCTTACGTCCCTTCCTCTCTAACCCCTCTACAACGTACACAACCTTCAATCTATGAACGTATACGTCTGCCCCACCCCAATTTTAATCAAATGTTCCATATACAGAATAAACCACAGATTTGTTCCGAGTGTATTATATAGACATTATATTTGTAAAGCTGTGAACTTAAATTAATTTACCGCAACATAACATATATATCATTTTTGGTTTATTTGAGGTTTTAGTAATGATAACGTCAGTTATATTAGATACAATTATTAATTAATTATAATATATGTCGAAAAAACATATTCCCTTGTATTTATCTGATATTTAATAGTTTTGACATCACCTATTCCTGGTTAAATAAAAAAATGCGTTAGAACGCATTTTTAGTTAAAAAGAAAGGATGTTGCACTGCTGTAATGTTTTTGAAAACAAAATTGCTTTCGGTGTTTCGGTAGTATCAAGTGCTCTTTTATAATACCGCGATATACTGTTTATTATTCCAGTAAATACATTATACAGAGTGTTCAGAAAGTTACGCAACCTTATCCTACCCTACTACTACGCTGTTGAAATGTCGGACAGAATAACTGAAAACGAATCATTTTTAGACGATATAATTTTTACAGACGAAGCTACATTCCATGTGAATGGATGTGTTAACAGACACAATTCACGAATACGGGGCTCTGAAAACCCACACGCAATTATTGAGAAACAACGCGATTCGCCTAAAGTTAATGTTTGGTATGGTGCGATGAAAAATCGTGTAATAGGGCCTTTCTTCTTTGCTGAAAAAACAATTAATGGAGTCGTGTATTTTGACATGATAACCGATTATTGCTTTCCTCAGTCGGATGAACTCGAAAACATTCATCGACTTCATTTCCAACAAAATGGTGCTCCCCCGCACTTCAATGCATCGGTCATGGACGCTTTGAACGAAAAATTTGGAGATCGATGGATAGGCCGGCAAGGAGTCCAGACCTGACACCTTGCGATTTTTTCTTGCGGGGGTACATCAAAAGCGTTGTTTATACACAAAATATTCGCGACCTAAACCGCTTAAAAAACAGGATTAATGAAGCAATGACAACCCCGTTAACGAAGAAATGTTAACTAATGTTTGGAGAGAAGTTGAGTATCGTTTGGACATTTGTCGAGCGACTAAGGGCGCACATATTGAAATTTATTAATTATGTAAAAAAAAAGGTTTGAGACGACAGATTTGAAAAATAAAAAAACATAAACTGTAAGTAATTCTGTTTTAATTTAAACCATGTTCAAAACCGCACCATTCTTTTATGAAAGCCCTGTATAATTGTTCAACAATAACAATTAAAAAAATGAAAAAAATCAGAAGTTATTAGTGAAATAAAATCTTATGTATTCTTAAAAATGTGTTTATATAATTTAATAGGCATTATTACATATTTGTATATGTAATAGAGTTGTTGAAGCATCTGATTTATTTACTATTAATTGAAAATTATAATTTAGAATCGTATTATTTTTGGATCTAGTTAAATTTCTGTTTAATTTTATCTACTTTAAAGTTAACTATAGAGTGATTGATAAATAGACCCTCACAGGAACAACATATACACTGAGGCATACATGCCCGATCTTTGATAAATTGCAAAATATTCTTATCTTTTAGTTCATTACTCCTCTGATATTGTAGGATATTGTCATCATTTATTTTTTGTTGCCAATCATTTAATCGCTCTTTGGTTTGATATAATTCTTCTGATATTTAATATCGTCTGTCGATCGTTTGACTCGGTTCAAATTTCTTTGAATGCTTAAAAAAATTCTTTTTTTATTCATGCCAAAGAAGTATAACTTCTTACTTGCGTACACAAGTACATAAGGTATTTTTTTAAAAAGAATATTGAAAATATTTTTTTTTTTAATTTAAAAAAAAAAAAAATTCCCAGTTTATTTAATAAATAATACATTAATAAAATTTAATTCAATTTAACAGTTAAATGTTATTTATTAAATAAACTGGGAATTGGTTGGCAGTTTAAATTTAAAAAACATGTTTTTACTTCCTTGTACAAAGTAAAGGAAGTATTGTGATGGAGAAAAATTTGGGTTTTCAGATTTCAACGAAAATATCCATTTTCATCATCCCTGAATTCATTTTGATTAGTTTTTTTTTTTTTTTAAACGCTTAGGCGTTATCATCGCCTGGTAGTTATTATTAAAAGTTCAATATAACTCCGAAATAAGAAGCTATACAAGGTGTAAATGTAATATTAATCATATAATAAAAATTTACTAAAACAAGCCAAGAAGGCAAAAGAAACCCCAAAACTAATATCACAGACAAAGTCTATAAAACATTAAAGATAAAATAATAGAATAAAGAAAGTATAAAAACTTATCTAACTCCGATGGGTTGTGCAAAAATCCCCACCCTGGATAGTAAAATTAAACTAAAAAATCAAATCGAAAATAAAGGTTAAAATTATTAAAAAACTCTCCTTAAAACATATATAAGTATATTAAATCCTTTGCAGTAACCCAGTACTATGCAAAAAGAGAAACATTCGCTCCAAAACCCTGCCATCATTGCCCAAGACATCACGAATGCTAGGGTATATTAAACTGACGACGCAATGCCACATAACATACACAGTCCACGAGAATGTGGTGCACAGTCATGCGGCAGTTGCATCGTGTGCACAGGGGTGGGTCTCCTCCTGACATTAGATATTCGTGTGTGATCCTCGTATGCCCCAACCGTAATCGGCAGAGGACCACTTCCTCACGACGAGAGTTCATACAAGAGGAGCCCCACGGCAACACTGAGTCTTTAATCCGTCGAAGTTTACTATCGACGACAGCCGTCCAGCCACTGCCACCTAGCTCGCAGTGGTTGTTTTATATGATTAATAAAATCAAAGGCAGTAACTCGGGTGGTGAAAGGAGGCTGAATACACGCATCTTTTGCAGCAGAATCCGCCCTCTCATTACCAAGAATCCCAACATGGCTAGGGACCCAGCAAAAACCTACCACCCTGTTTCGTTTTTCTAACTCAGCGATTTTACCATAAATGCCAACAACGACAGGATGTCCAGAATAAAGGTTTTCCAACGCCTGGAGAACACTGTACGAGTCACTGCAAATAAGAATGTTCCTATACTTAGGGCCAACGATACTTAGAGCCCTATCCACAGCGAGTAGTTCCGCGGTGAACACACTCATAACACCGGGTAGGCCAAACATATAAGTCTGTTCATTGAAAACAAAAGCACAACCAACGTTACCGTCATGCTTCGACCCATCAGTATATACCACCACGTCTGGGTTCGACTTGGTGAGAAGAAACTGGAACACCTGCTGGTAAACAATAGGTGGCGTTGATTGTTTATCATACGTTGTAAGATCAAACGTAAAACTTACACGGTGTAATCTCCACGGGGGATTCGAGCACGGACATGATGGAAAGAACGAGGGAGTGCCAACATTCATACGCTGCAGCAGACGTCGTGTACGGACACTCACAGGCGCAGTACAACGTGGACGGTCCTCATACTTTCTCAAATTAGGATTCTTAAGAACTGGGTCAAAAGCTGGGTGATTCGGCTGTCCGCTGAGACGGGCAAAATAAGATAACAAAAGCTGGTCTCGTCTATCCCAAAGTGATGGCTCGCCACTGTCTACAAGTAAGCTTGCGATAGGGCTTGATCTAAACGCACCCGTGGCAAGCCGAAGAAAAGAATGATGCACACCGTCCAGCATCTTAAGTACGGTTTGACGAGCTGAGGAATAGGCGACAGAACCATAATCCAAACGGGAACGAACAAGGGAGTAGTTTTCGATGTGACGTCTGTACGTACGTATGTATCTCGCATAACTCAAAAACGATTAGTCGTAGAATATTGAAATTTTGGATTTAGGACTGTTGTAACATCTAGTTGTGCACCTCCCCTTTTGATTACAATCGACTGGACTAAAAATGTCAAAAAACTCAAAATACGAAATATTTGGATTTTGGAATTTTTCTTATCTGCAATAATAAGTCTTCATTGAGAGCTTTTCAACGATATATCATAAGTATATTTCCAATGGTTCCTGAGTTATAGCCAAATAAAATTTTAATTAATGAAATATTTAGATCTTACAAGGGGAAGACACATCGGTTCAAATCCGACTTTATCTCCTTTTATTAATTTGTTTTTATACGAGGGACATTAAGTAATTAAAGAGATAAATTGGTGTGGAAAAAAATGTGTATTTTTACAAAATGAGATTTTTATTACTTCTCAACATATCCCCACCAGTAATAATACAGTTGTCTCAACGATGAACTAGTTTTTTTATACCTGATGCAAAGAAGTATTTGTCTTGTTGTGTGAATCACTTTCCCACAAATTCTTTGACCTCCTCGTTGTTGCTGAACTTTTTTCCACGTAGTGCCTCCTTTAGTGGACCAAACAAATGAAAATCCGAAGGTGTCAAATTTGAACTGTATGGAGATATCTCCCAACTCATTTTTTCAATATTTACTTGATTAAGTTCGACGGTGCGAGGGCGTGCATTGTCGTGTAGTAATATCACGCCTTTTCTTTGAGATCTGCAACGTTTTTCTCTTATTGCTGGCTTTACTTTTTTCATCATCACATCTTAGTAGTAAACACTGTTTATTCTACGCTGATTTTCCAAATAATCACAAAAGACGACATCTTGGATATGCCAAAAGACGGTCAACAAGACTTTTCCCGCTGATGCTTGCGTTCTGAATTTCTTTCAGACAGGTGAGCTGGTGTACTTCCATTTCTTGCTTTGTCTTTTAGACTCTGGTTCAAAATGGAGAACCTAAGTTTCATCACACGTTAAAATCTTGTTTAGAAAAGAGTCACCTTCCCTTTCTTAGCGTTCTTTCAAATCTGTACACACTTTGAGTCTTGTTTCCTTGTGTTGTTGCGTTAACTCTTTCGGGACCCACCTTGCACTTCTTTTGATGTACTTTCTTTCTTTTTCCTGTTTAGCCTCCGGTAATTACTTTTCAGATAATACTTCAGAGGATGATATGTATGAGTGTAAATGAAGTGTGGTCTTGTACAAAGTCTCAGTTTGACCATTCCTGAGATGTATGGTTAATTGAAACCCAACCATCAAAGATCACAGGTATCCACGATCTAGTATTCAAATCCGTATGTTTTGATGTACTTGATCTCGAATAATGATAAGATTATGAACTGTGCCAACACTTACTGCAACTGGTTTTGTTATATGTTCAACTGTAATAATTCGGTCTTCAGGAATAATGCCGTCAATGCGGGTTTCAAGCGATGGAGTTGACACACTTCAACTGGCCGGCCAATCACTGAGGTTCGATCATTTTTGAACTGTTCTACCCATTTTTTAAATTTCCGCGGTTCATACAACTTTCACTGTACCGTAAAATCATTCGAGGAAAGATTTTAACCGGTTTTTCACATTCAGAAAGCAAAAAAACGGATCCCTGAACGTTGTTCAACTAATGTGGAAACTTCAAGCGGTCACGCTATCGTTAAATGCAATATTGAGGTTATAAAAAAAACAATTTTTATACGTCAGCTGTTCTCAGTTCATCCCAGTGATGCCAACCTTAAGTTATTAAAGTACTAAACTCCTCCATCAAGATGTTTCATTTCTACATCAATTTGTCTCTTTAATTATTGAATATCTTCCTTATATTGATTTATTAATAATTATTAACCTCTGATTAAAAAAAAATTATGATAAATTATAAATCAATAATAATTAAAAAACAATTATTTTTGGAAGAATTTCGGGAAGAATAAAAAACCGTAATAATCCACCCTATACATAAAAAAAAGTGATAAAACCAACCCTGACAACTATTAGGGAATTTCCTTACTAGATTGCATTTACAAAATTCTATCAAGAATAATTTACAACAGAATCAAAGACCAACTGGAACAAGAACTAGGGGAATACCAAGGGGGATTTAAACCATGGCGAGGCTGTCCAGAACAAATTCTAAATTTAAAATTAATTATAGAAGAAACAATGAACGGCATAGATGAAGTCCTACGCAAGAACTATCGCATGAAAATAAACAAGAATAAAACAAAAGTAATGAAATGTAGTAGAAATAACAAAGATGGACCACTGAATGTGAAAATAGGAGGAGAAAAGGTTATGGAGGTAGAAGAATTTTGTTATTTGGGAAGTAGAATTACTAAAGATGGACGAAGCAGGAGCGATATAAAATGCCGAATGGCACAAGCTAAACGAGCCTTCAGTAAGAAATATAATTTGTTTACATCAAAAATTAATTTAAATGTCAGGAAAAGATTTTTGAAAGTGTATGTTTGGAGTGTCGCTTTATATGGAAGTGAAACTTGGACGATCGGAGTATCTGAGAAGAAAAGATTAGAAGCTTTTGAAATGCGGTGCTATAGGAGAATGTTAAAAATCAGATGGGTGGATAAAGTGACAAATGAAGAGGTATTGCGGCAAATAGATGAAGAAAGAAGCATTTGGAAAAATATAGTTAAAAGAAGAGACACACTTATAGGCCACATACTAAGGGATCCTGGAATAGTCGCTTTAATATTGGAAGGACAGGTAGAAGGGAAAAATTGTGTAGGCAGGCCACGTTTGGAATATGTAAAACAAATTGTTAGGGATGTAGGATGTAGAGGGTATACTGAAATGAAACGACTAGCACTAGATAGGAAATCTTGGAGAGCTGCATCAAACCAGTCAAATGACTGAAGACAAAAAAAAAATAGGGTATCATAAACTAAGGAATAAACAACTGGTAGTGACTTTTATTGATTTCAAGAAAGCATATGATTGTGTACATCGAGAATCCCTGCTAAAAATCCTGAGAAATTTAGGGCTTCACCCAAAACTAGCCAAAATCATTGGACTAACACTAACGGATACCAAATCCAAGGTTAAATTCATGGGAGAAATATCTGATCCATTCGACATCAAAACAGGACTGAGACAAGGAGATGGACTGTCACCGTTTTTATTCAACTGTGCCCTTGAATTTATAATACGGGATTGGAAAAAATTAAATAAAGACAACGTTAAAATAGGAAAAGGTATCTCAGTAAATTGCCTAGGCTTTGCGGACGATTTAGCCCTACTATCCCAAAATATAGAAGAGGCCAGATACCAACTGTTAACACCGGAAGAGATTGCAGGAAAATTTCATACGAAAAAAGTAAAATTATGGTGAGAGACCCACAATGCGTAAGCAAAATGAAAATAAACAATAATGACATAGAACTAGTAGAAAACTTTAAATATTTGGGGGAAAACATCACGCACAACCTCCAAGAAAATCCAAACTGGAATGAAAGAATAAATAAACTCATCAAAGCCTCAATAAAAACACAAAACATCTATAATAAAAAATGCACGTCCATAAACACAAAAATAAGACATTATAACTCAGTTATCCGACCACAAATACTTTACGGATGCGAAACCGTATTTGGACCGTACCAGACAAGGTTTACCGACAAACCGGAAAAGATTGAAAGACAGTTTTTACGACGATGCATCGGGAAAAACATTAAAAAAAAGGAATTTGGAGAATTATTCCAAACGAAGAGATTTACAAAACGATCATCCCGATAACTAATAAATTTAGAAAGAAGAGAATTTCCTTTCTAGGACATATTTTCAGAACGGAAGAGACCAGACTTATCAGACGGATAATAGAACTTTTCTGGAACAAGAAAAGCAGACCGAACTGGTTATACGAAGTACAGAAAGACGTGGAGAAATTAGAAATAACCCGTGAAAACCTAAAAACGAAAACCGGAAACTATGAGAAATTAAAAAATAAAGAAACAAGATTCCTATCAAAACCTAAGAAAACAATAAGCCAATGTACTCTGAACAAGAAAGGGCAAGATGATCTGAAACCCTTAGAAATTACTGGCAAAAAAGAAAAGCTGAAACATAACAAATCAGCAAGAAAAGAATTGCCAAAAAAAAATGAACTAAAGTGATCCATTATGGTCTTAAAAGTAAAAAAAAAAAAAAAAACAATTATGAAAAAATATCAGAAATTATTAATGAAATAAAATTGTACGTACTTTTAATTAAAAAAAAAAAAGTGTATATGTAATTTAATAGGTCTATAAGGAAGTCATGTGGTGTCAGACATGAGATTTTTTTAATTTATGAAAGAAATGGTTTTTAATAGTTAAATTACTAATTTATTATTTAAACACCACGTGTTTAAAAACTGGAGTAATCTAATGTATAAAATACCACTAAAACCACATGATTTGTTATCTCGTTTATTATTAATTAGGTTATAACATTCACATTATTTTGATTAATTGTTCATATAAAATTAATATGTATTAATTATTTCATGAGTGAACCTTATTTCATATAATAATTTTAAATTCTATATTAAATATATTTTTTATTTCAAAATTAATAATAAATTTTTTAAATTAATGAAAAAAGATAAAATGATAAATATATATATACAGAAAAATTTGAAAGGAATCTGAATAATAGAAATAAGGAAAAGGTCACAGTTGAAAATATGTTAGTAGCTACGCTAGGGAGGAATAACAGAATGAAAGAAATATTCATGGCTTGTAGTTCATATAAATGAATATTCAAATAGTGTTACGGAAATAAAAATCCATAAATATAATCCGCTTAGTAATTTTAATATATGAGAATTTTGAAATTGTAGAAGAATGAATAGAAATGAAGTCCGCACTTTTTTTAATGTTAATACAGTTATAAAGTTATTATCAGTAAATAAATAATATTAATTAATATATAAATGTAAGTGCTTTAAGGAATTTGATAATAAGTAAATAAAAATATAACAGTTTATTTATTTTTATATTTTAACTGGTTAAAAATAAAGTTTTTTTATAAAATCTTTATTGTATTTTTGCTTTTTTTTTGAATAATCGAAAATTCCATCAGTAGATGGTATTGAATTATCGATTATCAAGCTAAACTTGCATTCCTCTTCATTTTTCTACTCATATTATCTTTTATTTTTAATTAATCGAAATTATTTTATTATTATTATATGTGATAAAGTCATTCTTCTTTCTATTTTAATTAATTGCCCAGTATTTCTTTATTTTGTCATCATCATGACATCATCATTGTCATCATCATTTCTTTATTTTGTCATGATACCAAAGAAAGCAGGGCAGATAAATGTGAAGAATTAGTTTAACTAGTGAAAAATCTTAACTAGAATTCTCAGAAGAATTGAGAGGAGAGTGGAAGAAGTGTTAGGAGAAGACCAATTTGGTTTCAGGAAAAGTACAGGGACAAGGGAAGCAATTTTAGGCCTCAGATTAATAATAGAAGGAAGATTAAAGAAAAACAAACCAACATACTTGGCGTTTATAGACCTCCCTCTTTTTCCTGTTTAGCCTCCGGTAACTACCGTTTCGATAATTCTTCAGAGGATGAATGAGGATGATATATATGAGTGTAAAGGAAGTGTAGTCTTGTACAATCTCAGTTCGACCATTCCTGAGATGTGTGGTTAATTGAAACCCAACCACCAAAGAACACCGGTATCCACGATCTACTATTCAAATCCGTGTAAAAATAACTGGCTTTACTAGGACTTGAACGCTGTAACTCTCGACTTTCCAAATCAGCTGATTTGGGAAGACGTGTTAACCACTAGACCAACCCGGTGGATTGGCGTTTATAGACCTAGAAAAGGCATTCAATAACGTAGACTGGAATAAAATGTTCAGCATTTAAAAAAAAATATAGGTTCAAATACAGAGATAGAAGATTGATTGCTAACATTTACAGGAACCAAACAGCAACAGTAATAATTGAAGAACATAAGAAAGAAGCCGTAATAAGAAAGGGAATCTGACAAGGATGTTCCCTATCCCCGTTACTTTTTATTCTTTACATCGAACTAGCAGTTAATGATGTTAAAGAACAGTTTAGATTCGGAGTAACAGTACAAGGTGAAAAGATAAAGATGCTACGATTTGCTGATGATATAGTAATTCTAGCCGAGAGTAAAAAGGATTTAGAAGAAACAATGAATGGCATGGATGAAGTCCTACGCAAGAACTACCACATGGAAATAAATAAGAACAAAATGAAAGTAATGAAATGTAGTAGAAATAACAAAGATGCACCACTGAATGTGAAAATAGGAGGAGGAAAGATTATAGAGGTAGAAGAATTTTGTTATTTGGGAAGTAGAATTACTAAAGATGGACGAAGCAGGAGCGATATAAAATGCAGAATAGCAAAAGCGAAATGAGCCTTCAGTCAGAAATATAATTTGTTTACATCAAAAATTAATTTAAATGTCAGGAAAAAATTTTTGAAAGTATATATGTTTGGAGTGTCACTTTATATGGAAGTGAAGCTTGGACAATCGGAGTATCTGAGAACAAAAGATTAGAAGCTTTTGAAATGTGGTGTATAGGAGAATGTTAAAAATCAGATGGGTGGATAAAGTGACAAACGAAGAGGTGTTGCGGAAAATCGATGAAGGAAGAAGCATTTGGAAAAATATAGTTAAAAGAAGAGACAGACTTATAGGCCACATATTAAGGCATCCTGGAATAGTTGCTTTAATATTGGCGGGACAGGTAGAAGGAAAAAATTGTACAGGCAGGAAACTTATGGAATATGTAAAACAAATTGTTAGGGATATAGGATGTAGTGGGTATACTGATATGAAACGACTAGCACTAGATAGGGAATCTTGGAGAGCTGCATCAAACCAGTCAAATGACTGAAGACAAAAAAAAAGACAAAAAAAGTCATCATCATTTTTAATTTCCTTTAATCCAAGTTTCCTCAGGTTGTTTCTTCATCTACCTTGATCCAAAAACCATTACACTCACCATATTCCCCTCTCTTGTTCACTTCCTCTATCATTGTATTTATCCATTTAATTCTTTTTCTACCCCATGGTTTTCTACTTGTTTCTTCTGCATGCATCATCCTTTTTGGTAAATTTTTCCTCATCAATCCTTTCAATATATCAAAATCATCTGAACTTTGATCTTCCAATTGATTCGACTAGGCTTTTCAATTTCAGTTCCTTTCTAATCGTACTGTTCCTTATAATATTCCTTCTTGTCTTCCCTAGCATACTTCTCTTGAATTTCATTTTTCCTACCTGTACTGGACGATCCATATTTCTTCCATCTATCCAGGTTTCTGCTGCGTAGGTAAGAATTGGTACAAAATATGCTTTATTTATAAATCTCTTACATTATAAAGGTTCTGCACATTTTTTGTTTCGCAGTGATTTTAATTACAACAATATCCTGACAACCTCTGTTTTATTATTATTGTTATTTATTTTGTTTTTTTTTTTTAAATTGTTATTAATTCTGTGAAAAGGTTTTGCATCTTTATTTTCATGCTTTACTTATACAGCCAAAAATGTCGAATAATATGCATCCTTGGTTCAATATCTCGGTTAGGTTTAATTATTCTAAATATTTATCACTAGCAGACCTGGCAATGGTTAGGAGATTTAAGTATTTATATATATATATATATACATACCTTTTACCCTTTCTCCCTTTTCATTTTCCCATTTCCCCTTTTCCCTTTCCCCCATTTCATCATTTCCATTTTAATTTTTATCATATCCCCTTTCCCTTTCCCATTTTCTCCCTTTCATTCACTCCCTCTTTCCTATCCCTTTCCATTTCCTCTCCCATTTCTTGTTCTCTTGTGTTCCTTTCCCCTTTCTCTTTCCCACTTTCCGCATTTATTTTTTCTCCTTTCCCATTTCCATTTGCTTTCTCCCATTTTCCCTTTCTTCCCTTTTACCTTTTTCGATTTTCCCTTTGTTCCTATTTCCCTGCACGTAAATCGGTCCAGTAGTTTTTTAGTCTATAGCGGACACAAATATTGGAAACATTACAATGGAACTGTAAAATACTTAGTATAGCATATGTTGCTTTTACATCCAACAGATAGCGCTGTTAACAAGAAATTTAGTTTTTTATCGATTTGAACCCATTAAAATCAAAATTTTTGCAAAATCCTTCACTAGTGCACGCCTACATAAAGATACGAAGGTACCCTGAAAATTTCAAGTCTCTACCTATAATAGTTTTGGTTGTACGTTGATTATGAGTCAGTGAATCAGTTAGGCATTCTCTTTTATATGAGATATAGACTTTTTTTATTTTTTGGACCTTTCAAAATTTTGATCTTTATTTGTAAATCCTTTTATATTTTGTTAAAATCTTTAAAATGTACAATATATGTGTGGAGTTAATTTGTATTGCGATAAGATTTTGTTTTTATTTTGTGTTTTTTTTTTTGTAAGTCTGCAAAAAAAGTGTAATAAATTACTGATTGCAGTTTATACAATATAATTTTTATTGTCATTTGCAGTAATTGGACTTAATTTTGGTCAGTTGGGAAAAAATTATTTTATAAATAAATAAAGTTATCTATTTAAATGGAAAACAAATTAAGAAAGCTTACTTTACATTTGTTTATTCAGTAACTAAGTAAATTATATGTTATTTACCAGATGTAATTTTAAAGTTAACCATTAGAGTATAGAACTACATTTAACATGAATAATTCTTGAATTCAACAATTCATACCGATGCTGTAGTTTTCAATATCTGATCGATGTAAACAAACCATTGAAATATTGTGTAAATATGCTAAATTTCAATATTGTAACAATGGTTTAGCAAATGACTTATTGGACATATAAATTATTCCATTATCATCTCCCTTCTGACGTCAATCCATTTGAATAAATGTTATGTGATATTAGAAAATCGTTTTGTTTCTCAATGGGTAAATTTATATTTTTCAATATTAAAAGATATTATAATATGAAGAGGAAAATATTTCATAGTTAGTGATAATTAATAAAAAAATGTACGAATTTAAATAAAAGGACGGATGCAGTTTAACATTTTTTTTGTGTCTTGAATCTTAATATGAATGAACATTAATTTAATCTTGAATTGTTTGGCTATCATTAACTTTAGAACATTGTGCACTTCTCAAGGGATTTCCCAGTATATGTATATATATATATTTTATATATATATATATATATATTTATATATATTTTATATATATATATATATATATTTTATATATATATATATATATTTTATATATTTTATATATATATATATATAGTCAGCTCCAGTACCCATTCCAAGTATGATTTATTATACTAGAATATCTGGACCCTTTATGTAGAATAGATTAGAACTTTATTACTGCTATAAGTTTATAACTTGGAATGGAACAAATGCATCTAACTGTTAACAACTTTTGCTATTAACAGATTCCAAAAACTGATTGATTTAATCTCTTTTAACCTCATACAAAAAAAAAATTCAGCTTATCATTTCTACTTATAAAATTTACAATAATTGGAGCATGAAGTGAATTTCTTTTAGATCTTATATGATAACAAATATCTATTTTGATTTTATTTTAATCAAAATCATTAATCTCTGCAGTTTTTATAATTAAAAAAGAAATAAAAATGGATCCACATTTCTAGTAAGAGATATATTAATAATTCTCAGTCTGGTAAATTTCAATTTACATTAAAGTAATCTGTTATATTATTTTTCTAATTTAAAAAACTGGAATAAATCTCTTCGTTAATTGATATCATATTATTTCATATTAATTCTGAATAGAATTTAATATTTCATAGTTTATTTTTAATAGATTAACATGTCGATAACAACTTTTATATAATTTATAAACAAACTGAGAGACTTAATAATCCTTTCAACATCAGATACTTTGGTGTTACTTGAAAGTTGATATTTATCTTCTATTGAAAAGAGTTTATCTTTTTAAATACTTTAATGAATTTTCAACTATCAGCTTTTAATCCATAATTCCTAATGTTATGTTCAAAGTGTATGAAAAATTAATCTACAATATAATTTTGTTATTATATTTTATATATATATATATATATATAGAAATAATAAGTTGGACCACTGAATGTGAAAATAGGAGGAGAAAAGATTATGGAGGTAGAATAATTTTGTTATTTGGGAAATAGAATTACTAAAGATAGATGAAGCAGGAGTGATGTAAAATGCCAAATAGCACAGTTAAAACAAGCCTTCAGTCAGAAATATAATTTGTTTACATCAAAATTAATTTAAATGTCAGGAAAAGATTTTTGAAAGTATATGTTTGGAGCGTAGCTTTATATGGAAGTGAAACTTGGACGATCAGAATACCCGATAAGAAAAGATTAGAAGCTTTTGAAATGGGGTACTATAGGAGAATGTTAAAAATCACTGTTCCTAAAAAATGTCCAAAAAAAACCCAAAATCCAAAACATTTCGATTTTTACTTTTTCTTTACTGCAGTAATAAGCCCTGATTGAGAGCTTTTCAGTGATATATCACAAGTGGTACTTATTTCCATTGGTTCCAGAGTTATAGCCAATTAATGAAATATTTGGATCTTCAAATCCGAAAAGAAAAGAAAAGATTAGAAGCTTTTGAAATGGGGTGCTATAGGAGAATGTTAAAAATCAGACGGGTGGATAAAGTGACAATTGAAGAGGTGTTGTGGTAAATCGATGAAGAAAGAAGCATTTGGAAAAATATAGTTAAAAGAAGAGACAGACCTATAAGCCACATATTAAGGAGGCATCCTGTAATAGTCGCTTTAATATTGGATGGACAGGTAGAAGGGAAAAATTGTGTAGACAGGCCACCTTTGAAATATGTAAAACAAATTGTTAGGGATGTAGGATGTAGGGGGTATACTAAAATGAAATGACTAGCACTAGATAGGGAATCTTGGAGAGCTGCATCAAACCAGTCAAATGACTAAAGACAAAAAAAAATATTCTATTGCCAAATTTTCTTACGCGAATGACATAAAATTAAAAAAAACTAAATTGTATCCTCAAGTACATCAAAATTCAAAAGAATGATGTGTAGATGGCTTGATGATGCATGTAAAGATATCCAAGAAATAAACATCAATGAAGAAACACAAGAGTGAAATTTCAAGAAAAAAACAAGAATTTTATTGGGTTTCAGGAACTAACAAAACAAATCTTCAACAATTTGACTTGGTCTGAGGATAGAAAACAGCTTCATTTTACAATAAAATAGAAAATTACTGGTGTAAAAAGCTTAAAAACTTTACATTAAGTCATTCACATGGTCCATAGATCTAAGAAAAAAATAATAGTACAACAGTCATGAAATTATCTTAAATGTAAATTATTATTGATTAGAGTTTTTATTTATATAGTTGGCCCATCTAGCCAGAACCTGGACCCTCGGGGCTCTGGTCAGCCCAGGCAATCCCGTAGCCAACTCAGGGTCTCCCGAGGTCAGGGGGCCTACGCTGTGCTCGCTTCGCTCGCCATTCCCAATTTGCCAGGGGGATTGGTGCTCTGGACTCCCATTCAGCTTGCTTTGATTATCATTCCCTTCTACCCAGACGGCTCCAGCCCCTCGACTCCCGCACTATTTGTTCTCCTCAAGATTGTGACAATAATAAATAAAAATTAAAATATTAGGGCTTTATGGAAACCTGAAAAAGAAACTAAATTAGAAAAGATAGAATAAAGTAACACACACCTTTGATGATGAAAATTCATAACTTATTTCTTTGCCATGGTGGCAGAAATATAATAATGAAGTAAAAGGATTAATCTGTTTTTTTCCTTAATGAATATCTTTAATTCACAACTTCACCCTCTTTGAGGGTGAAGAAATATTGATTATTTTTAATATCTCAACCTTCAAGAGAGCTATGGCCTTGGTCAATAGCTTAAAACCTTCCCTGGTATAACACAAATGTATCCTGAAAATTTGAAAGTTATAGGTCGATTGATTCTTGCGTGATGCAGTAACAAACAGATAAACTTTATATATGAATACATTTCCGAACAACCATGATTTGTTAGATTGAGAGTGTACCTGATGCACCCAAAAGTTAGCCTTCAACCTACTAACAAAAACACCATTTAAATTTTGAAAATTGGATGATTGTTTGCAGAGATATTATAAGAGTACCCAATTACACTTCTCAAAACAGCACCCAGGGTTACCCTATTTGTTACCAGTTGATGCTGATGGTAGGTCTAACCTCCCATGAGGTGCTTCGTATACCTCACCATTCTAGCCTCACACACAGACCCCATGAGAAGCCCATTATTGTTAAACAGTTTTTTTTTTTTTTTGTCTTCAGTCATTTGACTGGTTTGATGCAGCTCTCCAAGATTCCCTATCTAGTGCTAGTCGTTTCATTTCAGTATACCCTCTACATCCTACATCCCCAACAATTTGTTTTACATACTCCAAACGTGGCCTGCCTACACAATTTTTCCCTTCTACCTGTCCTTCCAATATTAAAGCGACTATTCCAGGATGCCTTAGTATGTGGCCTATAAGTCTGTCTCTTCTTTTAACTATATTCTTCCAAATGCTTCTTTCTTCATCTATTTGCCGCAATACCTCTTCATTTGTCACTTTATCCACCCATCTGATTTTTAACATTCTCCTATAGCACCACATTTCAAAAGCTTCTAATCTTTTCTTCTCAGATACTCCGATCGTCCAAGTTTCACTTCCATATAAAGCGACACTCCAAACATACACTTTCAAAAATCTTTTCCTGACATTTAAATTAATTTTTGATGTAAACAAATTATATTTCTTACTGAAGGCTCGTTTAGCTTGTGCTATTCGGCATTTTATATCGCTCCTGCTTCGTCCATCTTTAGTAATTTTACTTCCCAAATAACAAAATTCTTCTACCTCCATAATCTTTTCTCCTCCTATTTTCACATTCAGCGGTCCATCTTTGTTATTGTTAAACAGTAATTTAATATTATTTTATGTAATTTAATTTTAATTCTATTATTTTTGTAATATTATTCATTCTATTGATTCGAATCATTCAGTTCAAACCCTGCTCACACAGCGATAGAGAATCATGGTTCACTGTTCATTAATTCAATTCATTAAAGTTTGTACTTCAACCAGAAAATTTCCATTACCACATTTACTTATATATATTTAAAAACCTTCTCAGTTATGTGAATAAACAAGAGTAAAAATTTAGTTGATTAATCGAGTAGTTATTTGTTTATCCCGAACAAACAAAATTCCTCTTTATATAAATAATAATATTGATAAAAAAAAAATCAAATCATAGTAATTATTTAAATAGAATAGAAATTTATTAAAAAAAAGAACGGCTTAAAACAACGTTTGTTCATTTATCTATTTGTTATTCGATTATGCTGAGCAAAGGACAACCGGTTCTTCTTATACTAAAGGTCAATAAAACTAATACCGATCTTAATCAGATCTTTTTAATTCAGATCTCAATCTCATTTAACATGTATATAAATATGTGTTCAAATAATTCTCATTAACGCCTTCTGAATTATGAATTTTTTTTATATTTATTATCTTCACGTGTTTAATTTCATATTATTTAGTTTTTTATATTTTACAAATAATTAATATAGACTGATCTTTTATTTTATAATTAATTGTATATTTTGTGTTGGTGCTCTGATCAAAATTTTACCATGATTTTCCTTGGTCCATTCCAGCAAATGTTAGAACAGTTTTTTTTTAATACATGGAGCAGGCACATCTACCCACTATTTATGTGATTTGTATGATGTATTATTATTATTACTATTTTACACTGATCAGAATAAATATTTATTTATTTATCACTTGAATGACAGAATACCAATTAACTATATGAACTCATTTATAGATAATGAAAGATTACAGGAATTCTGAACATGGATCAGTTATTGGTTTTAGAAGGCAGAATTAGAAGATCCAACTTCATTTGATAAGTATGATTTGTTGGGTACAGACGACAGAGAACAAAGAGTTCCTTAGTTAATCTGCAGGCATATATGATGTAAAGAATGTACTGCATCTTTCGATACTCAAATCTTCAGCATGAATAACGTTATAGCAACAAATCTGCAACCACCAAAGTATTAAATAATATAGCTGAAAAAAAGCTGACAACACAGTTGTAGGACTTTTCCATCACGTGGCTTACACACACAACTTAATTCAGCTCTTAATGCTACATTAACAGTCCTTGTGGTGACAGGGGGTATTATTGGTGCAGTATACCTACTTAGCCACTAGTTTAGAGCATTTTTTGGGGTGGAGGTGCGATTTTGCAAAAGTTTTTTCAAATATTACAATTTTTTTAATTGTTAACAAATGTGCCTAAGAAAAATAAGACCTTAATTAGGTGAAATCTTGAGATACTGATGATAACCTTGTTCTACAGCCTCATCCAAATGACCTTTTAAGTTAAAAATTTAATGGTGTCAAAGCCCCATATATAGAAGTAATCTGACCAAGTTTGTTCAAAATCGGTCCAGCAGTTCTGGAGATCGATACATACAAACATTCGGAAAATTTCAATCCGGTTTTTTAGGTTCTCTTGGTGTCAAAAGTCAAGATTTGGTGAAAACTGCATCTATTCAGATTCGACTGATTGCAATGCTTTCCCTTCTATACAACTATAGCTCTGCTATAGTGGTAGACGGTAAAGTAAAAGGTTGTAATGAAAAATAATTATCAACCCATCAGAGTAGTTCACCATATTGTTCAGGATAGTAGAATACAACTTTTAGGTTGTTGTAAATGAAAAAAGTATAATAAAAATTTTTTGTATAATTATAATTAATAACAATAAATTATTTAAATATTTAACTAAATTTAAAATTATTCTTATTTTTTATATTTTTTTTTTACAGATTTTGCATTTGGACATTGCATCCAACATTATGGTAACATAGAAGAGGATGATCTCTACAGGTATTGTTAAGTAAAAATGTCAAACTTTTGAATGAAGTAGGTTTTATTCTATAAGAATTCATTTTTTAAAAACTTGAATTGATACAAGTTTCATGAATACTTATTTTTAAAAAAATGTTTAAATTCAGATTGAACTAGAAATCTACATAAAATTTGGATTAGAAGCAATAGAGAAAGATGGTTAAATTAATTAGTCACATTATTTATTTTTCTCTAATGTAGATCTTTTTTTCAGACAACTTTTAATTTGTCATTAACTATTATAAGTCCTGTTTAGTGTTTTATGAAGCTAAAAAAGATAAATGCACCTCATTGTCTATCAATCAGTTATTATTCAATAGAATTTATCTTTTAACAAAATCATTAGTTTTAAAGTAAATTGGAAAAAATAAAATAACAGAAATTTTTATTAGTTTTGGTCGCTTTTATCAGTAATATTTGCTGTTCTTTTAGTCAGATGAGCATTGTGATTGTATAGTGCATTTTTTTAGTGATTGTATTCCATATATGAGTAATGCTTTCTACAAAGATTGTTAATCCTCCATTGTGTGTAGTTTGTTTTATGAGTCAGTAGTCTGGTGACCTTGTGATGAGAAAGTGTGTCTGATTCTTTATTGTCCATTGCATTTTCATCGCCTTTATGAGACCATGTCTTTCAGTGTACGCTCAGAATGGTGTTAACTTACAAGAATTGAATATTTCTCTTTGAATATATCTTCCTTGAGCATGGTAGTATGTGCAGATGGTGAAAACCCAGTTTTCTGTTAGATTTTTAATTTTCAGGTCCACCGATTCCTAATTGATACTTAACACTGTGTGCTTCTCAAGAGATTTAAAGAAATGGGTTTGGTGGTGGAATTGGTACACCTTCAATATTTGATGTAGAAAAATTGTAAGACATATCATCTGCTATGCAGTATAGTCCCATGCAAAAGTCCCATAATCCCATAGTCCATGCAAAAGTCAGCACAACAGAAGAACATTGATGTTGCAGATGTATTCGACAGTTTTTAAAAAGTTGTCTCATCCAATATAAAGTGAAATAAGGTTAATGGCAAAAGATTATGGAAAATGAATTCAATATTGGAAATGGTTTTAACAGTTTTTAGCAGATAATTCTGGCGATGTTTGAAGTACGTTTTCTGTATGGATGAGGCATGGCTTGGTTAATCTGGGTTTGTGCACACATAGAAATCATATGTATCATCTGCCAACATCCCAACCCCACACAGGAAAGACACCCGTCTAGTGATGTTCCGGTCGCCACACCACCCCTCCCGTTCCTTGTCCTGTTGAGCTTTAACGGGAGTTGTCTATCGCCCTCTGACTTTTTTCATCTCATAGTAATAAGCCTGGCTCATTGGGATGCCACCTTTGTAAATGCCTCTGTAGATATTTTCATCTGTGATTTAATAACTCAGCTTATTGCCTTCGCTGTAGGCCTCGTCCAGACATCTTGAATGTCCTACATTGTAAGCTAACCAAGCTTGCGGAGGCGCGAACCTCGCACTTAGTTCTACTTAATATGAGCCAATTACATGAATGTCTCGAAATTTGAGGCAAAATAAACACAATACACCACCAAACATGATGATCGCAACAACAAAATTTAGTCCTAGTTCCCTTATGAATCATCTACCAACAGCCAATATGCTGTACATGAAATTCCTATACATAATCGCAAGATTGAATATTCAGGAGTTTTGAATATCCAGGAGAACAATAATCAGCCAATATTCCTCACAGAAATTATTAATTCAATTCATTAATGTTAAATCATTCACCAGTTCATGGGAGAGCTACAGAGGATAGAATTAATAACACGATTTAACGAGAATGCATAACTGCTCATGCAGCTAGATAGTCCTTGAAGTTACTGCAAGAGGTTTTCATAAAACGAATCATTTCTAAGAGCATGTAGCCATACCAGATTTTTACTTCTGGGGTTATCAAAAATGTAATGTTTACCGCTGAAACTCTCACAACCGCCAGGATTTTCAAATTGTTATTTGACATTTCACCAAAAATTTTGCACGTGAAAAACGTGAAAGTCTTTGAGAACAAGAAGAAATGAGTGAAGATTTATATGGATGTTCATGGGAACTGTTTCCAGCAACTACTGTGAGGGAAGTTGATGTTATGTATTTTACTAGTGCATGACAAGTTACTTTCTGAATGAACTGCAGTTGACTTTATTACAATATTTCTTTATTATTGGGAAGTTATACATTTGCAATGCGACCCAAAAAAAAAAGAAAAGTTTTTTCTCCATCTGTCTGTCCTATTTAATTTATCAGTATTATACATTACACATCAATTGTCATGTAAAGTAGAATTTTAGATTCTATTTTTGTTTTAGATAATAATGTTTTATATATTTATTTAAAACTCTTTTAATTTTTTTTTAGTATTTTATTCAAACGAGTAATTATTATTAATGAAATTTGGTGTCTGGTTGAAATATTTTCCAGT
This sequence comes from Lycorma delicatula, assembly GCF_047948215.1. NCBI lineage: Eukaryota > Metazoa > Arthropoda > Insecta > Hemiptera > Fulgoridae > Lycorma > Lycorma delicatula. The sequence goes on from NC_134467.1 coordinate 21,274,210, forward strand.
TTGTTTATTGTGAAACATATTTTAAAAAATTATAGAATTTTACAATTTTTTCAGTATGTTACTAAATCTTGTTTTGTTTAAGCAATTTTTGAAACCGATTATAAATTATATATATTGAAGTTATGTAACAAAGGTATTAAAAGTAGATTGAAAACTAACTATTGTTCTTTTAATATTCATTGATATTAACTTATCCTTTCATGTAAAACCAGTTACCTACCTCAAAGTGTTTGAATTTACTCACATTAGAAATTGAGTATTTAAAAAAAATGTTTACCTACTTTATTGGTTTTCCTCAGAGATAAATTTACTACTGAACACTAACTGACCTGCCTAGCCAAATCTGGATCTTCAAGGCACAGGTCAGCCCAGGCAAATCCTGTTGCCAACTAAGGGACTCCGTGGGGCCTCCTGGAAACAAGGGACCTATCCCATGGTCAGAGAGCTTGCTTCAGTTGCCATTCCCATCTACCCAGACAGCTCCATCCCCTGGACCCCCACACTGTACGTTATCCTCACGGTTGTGAGAATAATATTGATAAATAATAATAGTATTCAGGCTTCATAGAAACCTGAAAAAGAAACTAAATAAATTACAAAAGATTGAATAATAGTAACTATGGTAAGTAAACTACACACACCATTGACGATGAAAAATTCATAACTTATTTCAGAAATATAATGAAATAATAAAAGTATTAATCTATTTTTTTCTTAATGAATATCTTTAATTCACACCTGTACTCTCCTTGGAGATGAAGAAATAATGGATATTTTTAATATCTTAACTTTCAAGGAAGCTATAGCCTTCGTTGATAGCTTAAAACCTTCCCTGGGATAATACAAATTTATACTGAAAATTTGAAAGTAATTGGTTGGTTGGTTCTCATATTATGCGATAATAAACTTTATATATATATATATATATATATATATATAAATAACTTGATCCTCCAAGTTGAGAAAAAAATTAAATTAGGTAGGATGACACTTACCTTATATCATTATATATACACAAGAGCACTTTCATGATTTTCTCGCATCTTTAGTTGATACACTCTTTTAACTGTTCACGTAAAATTACATATTATAAATATATATCTTTAACAAAATAAATTCTTGATAAATACAATAAAACAGAATTTGCAAAAAATTTAGATATAAACTTTAAAATCAAAATTAAAAATTCCTTTTAATTAATATTTTTATTATTTGATGACATATTTAAAAATTGTTTAATTTAAAGTTTTTAAATTTTTTTTTAAATTTTTATTTAAGACTTTGAAGTATGATAAGTTAAATTTTAATTTAATTTAAAGATTTTTAATAAAATTTAATTGATTTAAAAATAATTTTAGCATAAAAATTATAAGTGAATAAGTTGTGTTATCATGAATTGAAAGTTTATGATGTCTTTTCAAATATATATAAATGTATACAGCTGATGATGAGAATCAAGTTTGCGAAAGCGCTTCTGTTTGTGTTATGAAATAAGGTAAGTCATCCTATTTCAATCATTCTGTACTTAAGATTGATCTATTAAATATCAATATATATATACACATTTCCAAATAACCGTGTTAGATCAGGTGTGTACATGATGCATGCAAAAGTTAGTCATCAACCTACTGACAAATACCTGTTTGAATTTTGAAAATTGGATGATTGTTTGCAGAGATATTATAAAAGCACCCCATTTTACCTCCCAAATCAGTACCCCAGGGCATCCTGTTTGTCATCGGTTCATGGTTATGATTGTTCCAGTCTCTCACAAAGTGTTCGCATACCTCGCCACTCTCATACTCAGTCCCCACGGGAAGCCCATTTTTGTTAAACAGAAATTTTTTTAATTTATTTTATTTAATCTAAATTTAATTCTATTATTTTTTGTAATATTTTCATTTGATTGATTCGAATCATTCAGTTCAAACTCAGCTCACAGTTCACAATTCATTCATTAATTCAATTTATTAAAATTTGTGCTTCAACCAACAAATCCTCCACTTTTTTTTGAGTTGAACTATACCTAAAAACCTTCTCAGTTATGCCAACAAAACTAATGTATGATCTATCTTGACTAATATTTGTAGTCATCAATCAATTCATTAATGTATAACTTTGTAGGTGCTGCAGAACACTGAGGTAAACAGCTTCTTACGTGGTCCGTGATATGAATTTTCCTTTTTTTCAAAATGTTTCTTCTCTGAGTTTGTTCATCATTTCTTCCTGTTAGTTGAATTTAAAAAGAAATATTATTTAGTTATAAATTCATTGGTAAGCGAGATATTTATTTAATTTGAAAATAAACTAATGAGTAAATCAAAAGTAATGAAATTAAAGAAAACAATAAGGTATTAAATGTTAAGGTAGGTGAATACAATACATTAGATGTTTCAGGATTATATTAATTAAGATTAGATGTTTCAGGATTATATTAATTAAGATTAGATGTTTCAGGATTATATTAATTAAGTAGTTGAATTATATATGATGAAAGTTATAATGGAAGACATTAACGGAAATTTTAATGCTGGCCTGAACCAGAAAGTTCGGTATTTAAAGAGTATAGCTAGAATGATGATGATTGTGAACCATTATAATAGTTACACTGATCTAACTGCTACCTAGAAATGGTAGGAGTCTGGTCGATCCAGCAGGATATATGTATGTTTATTGAGGTACTAGAGCAAATCCCCAGCTCCACATTATGCAAAGTGGAAGAAACGTTTATAAATATTTGTTCAGAGTGTAGCATTTATATGGCTTTGATTTTAACAACCAGTATTTAATTCTGTTGATTATGACACTTGTCGGTTTCTACATGTAATGATGATACTGCATTACCTGATATTTTAATATAACTGATGGTATATCCATGAATCAAACGATTTTTTTATATAAATCAGTAACTTTCTATTAAATTTGTTCTTTTGATGTATTTGTAGATATTTTTTTTTAATTATATACATATATCTATAAATCACAGATATTAGAACTTCAGAATATTACAAATAAAATTGGTCTTAAAATATCATTCGAAAAGAAAAATTATCCCCTAATAACCAACACAATTAAAAAAAGGAAACATAAATGGTAATAAAATCAAAGCAGTAACCCAGTTTAAATATCTTGGAAAAATAATAACAAGCAGCTTAAACAAAAAAACCTTGTTCCAAATAATAAGAAACAAACTAGCTAAAGCTCAAAGATTAAGCTGGTTCACCTAAAAATATAAAAACTGCCTATCAATAGATGTAAAAATAATACACTACAACATAGTTATAAAACCAGAGGCTGCTAGAAAGATTCATCCACCTGAATGAACAATCAAAGACAGGCAGCTCCAGAAAATTGAAAGAAAAATTGGAAGAACCTACATCAGTAAAAAGTACCAGAGATACTTGCAGTGGTGGATTGTACCTGACAAAGTTGTGTACAAAGAGTTAGAACCCATCACTGATACTACGCGTAAGGATTAATTGGACATTCATGAGGATGCAAGATTCAAGAATTCTGAAACAACTAGTACAGAACAATCCCGACTCGAAAAACACCAAAACAGGATGCAGATGGATCACATAAATAAGAGAAGATCTGAAGGAAATAGGCCTTACACCAGAATATGCCACAGAAAAATTAAACAAGAAAATCAAGAACAAAAGCACTTGCTTCACACTCACATGAAGAAACTCGTGACACGAACATTTTCGACACTAGAAAGGGCACAAAGATCAGAACGTATGAAAAAGTACTGGGAAGGCTGTAAGGCCCAAACAATCCTATCAAAAAGACTTGGACATTGGACTGACTAAAGTGATCCTGTATGGTAATAAAAGATGATAATAATATCTGTATATGACGGGTTGGAGGAGAAAAAAGGAATGTCACAGTATACCAATCCTTCAGGAATTAATGTTAATTATTTTATTTCTTTATAGTGGATTTTATTTATTAAATAATTTCACACATTTTTTTTTTGTTTTCAGTTGATTTATTTCAATTATATTATTATAGTATAACACTTTTTTATATTATATTGTTCTAAAATTAATTACAGTTTAATGTCAGTTAGTTTCTTAAGTCAATATAATAGGAACTTTGAGTTTTTTGAGGCACTTGATTGTTGTATATTATTGATAAATGTTATTAACATGATTTTTACCTGTAAATGAATGATAAATAAAATTTTTCAAATTTTTTTATAAGAATCGTATTGTTTACTTTTAGAATCGCTTTAATATTGGAAGGACAGGTAGAAGGGAAAAATTGTGTAGGCAGGCCACGTTTGGAATATGTAAAACAAATTGTTAGGGATGTAGGATGTAGAGGGTATACTGAAATGAAACGACTAGCACTAGATAGGGAATCTTGGAGAGCTGCATCAAACCAGTCAAATGACTGAAGACAAAAAAAAAACTTTAAGATTTAACTTTAAGATTATTAAGATTTTTATACATATTGTACGTTTTCTTTATTCTTTTTTGGTCTTGCTGAAGTAAATTTGTTGGAGTCATATCTGCTGTAATTTCAAGGTCTACGTAAACTTATGAAAGATTTTACAGAATTCATTTTCACACTTAGTATATCAGTATTAATGCTTTTATGAATCTGTGATGTTTTTCACTTTAATCTTTTAGTGAAACACCAGTACTCATTATAATTTGTTTTATGTGTTCTAATTTCCTCTTAGTAATTCCAAAAATTGAAAACCAAAGTTTCAATAACATTAGAACGGCCTTCATTTTCTTGTATAACTTTTACTCTACATGATAATCTTTTTATTTTGATAAATTTTCAGGTAAATGCGATCCCTTCAAAGAATTAGGATAATGGTTATGATACCAGTTTAAAATTAATTTTGTTCATTATTAGATCAGAATATATTAAAATTAACCAGTAAAACTTTACATTTCTCAGGATTAACGTTCTTAAAACATTTAAGGTGCTTACAGTTTCCTTCTGCTTTTATGAGAACATAATCTTATTTTCTGGATTAAATTTTATATCCTATCTGCTTCGATTTTCTTTTTTTAATTATCTTTTTCTTTGTCTTTTTTTTTTTTTTAGCTAACTTTTCGCTGAACAAATCAGAATCATCAACATAATTTTAATAATTTAAAAAAATAAAACAGTTAAATACTAAAATGTTAAAAAGAAATAAGTAATAACGACATACAATAAATTTAGTCATAAAGAAAGTTCACAACATATCAAAGAACAAAGGCAGACTGAAAGTATGTGTGAGTGCTTAATGGGCGCACATTACTGGTTTGTTCCGCTGATGCTTGGACATTCCTTTTTTCTTTCACTTACTACTATTTATTATGAGTACATAAAGCAGGCTAAAATGACATTCTTTTTGTTCCATACTTCTAAAATAACTGTAGAAATTGTACAGCAAAAACCACTATATAGCAACATAATACTAAATTTAAAAAATTTGTGACATTCCTTAAATTTCCTGCGACCCCATATATATATATATATATATTTATGCCGGCATCCTAATAAAATGTATGGTTACTCTAAATAACTATTACAAAAACAATTATTAACATATAGCAAAGCTTCATACCTCAAATTAATTTATACAAATGTAAAAGGTCGTCAATTATTCAAAGTGTTCAGATTGTTGTCCAGGCCACCGCTGATAATTGCATACTTCACTAAACATATCAATTGGTATTTGATCACATTCTCTTTTAATAGCTGCCCTCAACTCGTCAAGTGTACTGATCTCGTGCTATAAATATTATGTTTGAAGTGTTTCCACAAAAAGAAATCCAACAGAGTGAAATCCAATGATCATGAGGGGACGTAATGCTACCTCTTTAACTTAATTATCTGTTCTGTTTTGTTCAGTTACCCAGAATTTTATCAAAAATGTTATCTTATGAATTTCCTTGTATGAAGTAAAGAAAGTATTGTGATGGTGAAAAAATTCCAGTTTTCTGATTTCAATGGAAATATCCATTTTGATCATCCCTGAATTCATTTTGACTAGTTTCAGCATGACATCTGTATGTATGTACGTATGTATCTCACATAACTCTAAAACGATTAGGCATAGGATGTTGACATTTTGGATTTAGGACTGTTGTAACATCTAGTTCTGCACTTCTCCTTTTGATTGCAATTGACTGAGCCAAAAGTGTTCCAAAATCTAATTTTTTTTGGATTTTGGACTTTTTCTTAACTGCACTAATAAGCCCTCATTGACTCCTTTTCAGCGATACATCATAAGTGGTACTTATTTTCATTACCTCCAAGTTATAGCCAAATAAAATTTTAATTAATGAAACATTTGGATCAAATGGAAGGCAACAGTTCGAATCAGACTTAATCTCCTTTTTTTAATTGAAATATATTGATTTATAAATAATTATTAACCTCTGATTGTAAAAAAATTGTACAATAAATAATAATTCAATAATAATATTAAAAAAAAGAAGAAAAATATCAGAAGTAATTAATAGAATAAAATTTTACGTAATTTTCATTTAAAAAAATGTGTATATGTAATTTAATAGGCATACAAGTAAGACATGTGGTGCCAACATCAGATTTTGTCACTATAGTATTGTGGAAGCATTCCATACTTCTGGAAGGACCATTCTTCATTCCCAAAATCTTTTTAATATGTAGCATAACATATTCCTGTTTGAGTGCAGGAAATTCCACTGATCTATGTAAATCTCAAAATAGAAAGATTCAGTTAATCCAAATGTTGACAAATTATATCTCACTTTACATCTGATCTCCAAAAGAGGACACCTTCCACCATCCCCTCCATTCCTAGTCTTTATGGGCTTTACTGGAGGTCATCTTCGAAACCTCAGCTTTTGACATATTCCAGTTCACCTCGACTAGGTTGCCACCGATGCGAATGCTATGAGTGACGTTCCCATCAGTGTACTACGATTTAATGAACTCAAAACAAAACCCGTATTACTGAGTCTGGTAAGATCTCTTAAGCTCACTTGGTGTTCCACTGCCATACAATAACGATTGATCAATCAGCTGCCCAGTAACTGCAGTTTCTATGACCTCTCTTTCTCTTGTGGATCTGTGGTTTTCTGGAATACTTCTTGTAAAGTTTGTAAACGGTTTCTTCCACTTTAAACTTATCCCGAATATTAGCAATGGTAGTTTTGTTGGTGTATCTGGATGAAACTGTCTTCTAAACTTTCTTTGTACTGCAGCTATGTTCTCTGCCTTCCAGTAAGATTTAAAGAGTTTCAAAGCTTAGTATTGATTTAGATATTTTAATTAAGCACATCTGAAATAATGAAAGGAGTTTGGTAGTTATTAGCTGTAAAAGAGGTATAATTCAGATCATTGAAGTTAAACAGCTCTAAGACAATTTAGAATTTATTAATGATTATTATTGGCCACAGCAGATTTTAAATCCAATTAAAATTAATTTTAAAATTCTGTAATTTCACACTCTCTCTCTCTCTCTCTCTCTCTCTCATTCTTGTGAAAATTAATTTAAAAACTTAAATTTTTTTAATAAACTTTAATATTTTACTTACATAGTTTACATTGCACAATTTTGTTAGTATGAAATATTGCCACCTTTGGTGCTCCATATCTCTTTCACTGTTTTTGTCATATATCTAGTACATATTGTTCTTTAAAATGTACATTTTAGTTCACCCTAAAATCATGTATTAATTGGACTGTTGATCACATTTTCTATTTTGTCATGCAATCTAGCTTTCTCATTTACCTTTTGTTAATGTCCTACAAATTCTTGATTAGGTTGAAATACAAGTTTACTGGACAGTTATTGTCACTCTTCATGTGAATTTTATTGCCAGTCATGAATCTTTTTGCCACTTTTATTGAATAACAGGAGTTAGGTCTTATGGAACACTAAATTTTTACTTTCCATATGTGGCAGAACTTTTCATTTTTCAAAATCTATATTTATTCTTTTATTTCTTCAACAAGAAGATAACACTGTTTTTTTCCTTTATGGAAATTTTTCAACAGAAAAACATTCCCAAAACATGTTTCATGTATTGAACAATATATTCTTCAGCTCTTTGAACTGACTCTGAAAATTTTCCTTCCAGAATTAAATACGTTTTTATCAAAGAAAATCACTTTTGGACAGTCTTCAAAAGTCCAATTTACATAATTGTTTAGCCCATAGTAACCTTTTTCTTCATATGTTCAATTAGGAACTGTTTTTTTTTTCAACAGAATTATGCAAATTTGTTCAACAATCTTTGTCAAACAGTTGAATCATGAACAAACTTTTAACAAACTATTTCTCTTTTAAGAGCATGACTTCAATTTTGAAGATCAATGAGATTAGTCAGCAAGAAATTATCTTGTGTAGTAGTCTTTCTTTTTCTTGATAAAACTTTTCAGGTGAATAATGGAAGTAGTTTGGAATATTTTATAGGTTTTAAACTTGGTACATATTGCATTAAAATTTGATTGAGACGTTAAAGAATTTTCGAGAGTAGTTTTTGGTGTAAAAACCATAAAAAAAATTAAATTGGATCGTCATAATAAAAAAATACACCAGTATATAAGAAGAACAAAAAACAAACGCACTTATTACAAAAATTAAACAGTTCTAATTAATAACTTTATGAAAAAAATGAATATGTAACTTCATATTAGATTTCGGTAAAAGATGAACAACTGTAGGTACAAGTATTTACAAAATAGCACAACAGAGCTAACCTTGGAAAGAGCAGTTTGATCAACTTAACAGAAATTTCCCTCTACAATGCAATTTTTCTATTAATTTGTACAATACTATAATTAATTTTAGTTTACTTATAATATATATTAATTTTATTCTTAAAAATAATGCATTTATTTATTTACAGGTATGACCTAACAAAAGAAGAATTAAACATTTTGGAACATGAAATGCAAAGATTGTTCAGTTTAGGTTACAGATGGAGTCATATGTATACACAATGTACTTTACAAGCTATTTTGTATGCATTTAAAACAAGGTATTTTATCATGCGTTTATTATATTTTGTTTTACATTTTTTTATCGTCAGTTAGTTAATAATTCTAGTTAATATTTAATTGTACAGTATATTATAAATATATTGTGATGAATGTCGCCAGAAATACTTTAAAAGAAAGGATGAATTGTTTTCAAATTTTTTTGGGTATACTAGTTTTGAATGATACTGTCATCGATAATTTTAGTTACACAGTATTAATGGCTGATAGCTTAGAAGGATTGCAGTTATTATTAAATAAAGTAAATATGTTACTAGCTTCTACAGATTACAACAGATCATTAAAAAGATAAAATATTTGGTAGTAAAAAAATTTAGAATCTATATATTATTAAGTTTTGATGTACTTTGAGTACAACTTTTGTAACAATTTGGATCACTTTCAAGAAATGAAATATTGTTAAGGTTGGCTTTGGAATTGACAGCACTATATTTAGATAAATTAGATTAAACAAACTTAAAAAATGGATTAAATGTATTTTTAAATCATTAATATGTGTAGTGGAAGAATTATAAATTGTTAATTAATTAGATTAATTACAAGACATTGTGTAACACTACAAAATTAATTATAATTTTTACACTATAAAATTCCTTTTCTGTATTCTCACACATTATTATTTAATGCAATGGTTCCTAAATTTTTCCTTGTCGTGGCGCCCTTTTTCAATTAAAATTTTTCCATGGCGTCCTACCTTAAGTAAGAGTATGACTACTCTTAAGTAAAAAATAAAAACAAATAAAACTTGTGTGTCTTCATTATTTAACATTTTTTTTTACTTTATTAACATTAAATTAATAATTATTAATGTCTTGTTCAATTAATTATGAAGCTTTTACAATATTTCAAGGTGCCCCTGTAAAGAGGTCGCAGCTCCCTCAGGCGCCACGGTGCACAGTTTGGGAATCACTGAATTAATATAATTATATTACAATTAACTAATGTTTGAATTTTATGAACAAATTTATTTTATTTTTTATTACAGGACTGAATATGATTCGAACATATGTGATCATTTAAAAGATCAAGATTTGGATGCTGCATTAAAAGCTATAGAAAATGATGTTGAGGTATAATAGCATATTATAATTATACAATTTCATTCTAAAAAAATAAAGTCTTTAATATTTAATGACAACACAAACTAAATTTAAGTAGCATTAGTAATAAATAGATATTTTATAGATTAGTACATTATATAGTTATAATACAACATATTTTCATATCAGGAATGGTTAGTTATCGTGTTCCACAGATAAATAAAACAGAATTACCTTAGTGTTTACCTGGAAGGATCAATGGAAAAGACTTACCAGAGCAGAATCACAAAATACAAAATTAATTATTAAAAAACTGACAACACAGAGTTGTTTCTGATGTACAGCTTACACAAACACACACACGTGCGCACACACACAACTTAATTTAAAATATTCATCATTTAAATTAAGCACTAACTTAAATAATGTAAATTCACTACTTACGTAGAACAAATTTTGCTTTTACCGTCGAAAGACCAGTGTAGCCGTGAAATTTTAACGCACCAGGTATTGAGTCAACCGGGCGATTGAATTCGAAACCCAGCCAGTTTTTTACATTTTTAGAGTTACTTTTTTACATTTTAAATACTATTGATTTATTTAATTCTACCACTCACCTGTGACGTCACAACATATCATATAACTACAAAAGCTGAACGTCAGTGCTATCAACCTTTGAAATATTAACTAAATAAAATAAAATAATTAATATTTAAAATGTAAAACATGATTTGGTCGGCAACCCTGTGGAATTTCAAATTTTCCAGTCCAACTGGGCAAGGGGAAAGGGAATATCCCACAGGGAAAAGGGAAATTCCAGGATGGCAGACTGCAGCACTAGCACTCCTCATTGTGGCAAGGGGTAGGTACTATTGATGCAGTGTGTTCACTTAGCCACTACTAGTTCAGAGCATCTTATGGGGGTGGGGGTGCAGTTTTTCAAATTTTTTTTTAGTATACAAAGCTGTACTTATAATTTGTTTAAAATCATTTTACCAGCTGTAAAGAAGTAGTTGAAATTTCATCTTTTGATAAATATACATAAATAAAATTGAGGTCCTCACTTCAAGATGTAAAATGCAGAGTACTTCAGAGTGTCCTTGGTTACATGCTTTTCTTATAATTTATTATTGATATACAACAAAATCTTCGCTATTTATTATTATTATTGGTATTTTCCAGTAACACAATATCAGAAAAAATTTATTTGAAAATTTAAAAAAAGTCTTTGTTACCATTTAATAATAAATTATTTGTTGTTGGATGAATTGTATTCAACTTACTTCAAATATGGGTAAAAATGTTCATTGTGTTTCTCTGTTACATAACATATTCTTCTTCTTACTGCATGAAAAATATTTGCATTAACATTAATAATATTTCTATTACCCAGAATGAAAATTTCTGGGTGTCTTTTTTTGAGAATAAATTCTAACTAATAAACTCCAACATAATTAAATTGTACTGTTAAGCACAAAGTATTTCAATAAAACACATCATCATATTCAAATATTTACTTATACTCCAGTATGAAATACAATACTATCTTTCAGGGGATTTCTCAAAAAAAAAAACAAAAAAACAATAACTTTCAGTATTCATAAATGGGCGGCTGTTAGATTGTTCATCAGTACCAATAAATATGAAACAGTTTTACAAACATTTAATGAAATAAATATATTATCTCTTCCGTGCATATATATATATATATAAATATACACAACCATTTTTAAAAAAAATAAAGTTATTCTGAAAAAACGAATAGTTTATACTTTTTATCAAACCAAACCTAACTTTTATCTGGTTAACTCAGCATAATGCTTTGATATACAAAAAAGAACCTAATTATGCTTTTGTGATAATTTTTAATAAAATTACTAATCCATTTAAAAGATCTTCACACCCCATTTACTTTAATTATATTTAAAAAATTTTTTATTTTGTTTAATAGAAAACAAAATAAATGAGTTTTATTTAAGAGATACTAAATAAACGTTATAAAAATTTCTGAATTTATTTCATCTTTTAATATGTATAAATGAAAACTGCCCCAGCGTTTGCCTATATAGATCAAAAGATAGTATAGTAAAGATTTGAACAGCATATTTATGAATATGTAGTCTTTGCTAAAAGGAATAATTATATATTCTTAAAATTTACCAATATTTATCATCTCTATTAAACCAAAACTGTGTTTATGTAGCTCAACAAAATACTTTGGCTTAAGAGAAAAGGGCCGTATTAATGCTTCAATGCTATTTTTTTAATTAATTACCGAATCATTTATCATTCCATCTATTTATTTAAAATACAATTAAAAGGTTTTCTTTTACATACAATATTAATTAATTACTGATCCATTTATCTTTCCGTACAATTAAAAGGTTTTATTTTGCATACAATATTAATCTTTAATCGCTTTTTAAGTATAACAATTAAAAACTTTTAATAAATAATGACTTTTCTGCATCTCCGTTCTGTATATATATATATATATATATATATATTATATATATCTCAAATAGTTTTATTAACTCTTTCTGAATTGTTATTTATTTTATACTTAATTAATTTCTTCATGTATTTATTATTATTTAATGTCTTTATTAATTTTTAAAAATTATTAATTGGATTTTAATCAGTTCTATTTTTTATTTTATAATTAATTGTCCTCCTCTATGAATCATGAGACCTTGCCGTTGGTGAGGGGGCTTGAGTGCTCAGGGATACAGAGTAGCTGGACCGAAGGTGCAACCATATCGGAGAGGTATCTGTTGAGAGCCAGACTAAGGAATGATTCCTGAAAGAGGGCAGCAGCTCTTTCAGTAGTTGTTAGGGGCGTGAGTCACAATGACTTAAACGGCCATATCAACATCACTCAGTCCTCTGAGTACTGCGCAGCTGAAAGCAATGGAAAACTACAGCTGCTTTTTTTCCAAGAAAATGTGGCTCTCTGCATTTTCATATAACAATTAATTGTATTTTGTGACACTGCTTTCATCAAGGTTTTACTATTATTTCTCTTGATCCTTACAAAGAAATATTCGAAAAGTTATTTTTTTATCTTTGGAGTAGCGTACCAATCTATTTCTGATGTGATTTATATAATGGTTAATTATGCTTCATTCAGAATAAAATCTATCATTTTATTATGTTATTAAGTGATCCTTTAGATTTAAAAGGCCATTAAGTTAGCCATGTTTATATTAATTAATTAATTACTAAAAGTGTTGTAGCATTAAATTGTAGATGTACCGTTGGGCCAGAAGTCATTACCCATTGTAAACACTAGGCTAATCTTGTTTATGATATTCAAATCGATTTTAAATTACCACCTTTTGTTTACATCAGTTAGTTATTGACACAAACACCAGAGTTCACTGCTATTCAATCAAATAATGATTATATGCAGCTGTTATTATGTTCATTGGACATTCTTGATTATAACTTGTTGTGAAGATGTTTACTAATGAAGAATTATTTTAAAAACCTAGTTTAAAGGTGATTATAATTTAATAATAAATGAGTAGAATGATCATTTCAACACTGTTTCACCGACATGGAAGGCTGTCTACAACTTACGAAAACATTTTGAGAAAAATGCATCTGTAGTGAACTTCCCTGGGTTAGATAGGCCATCATTAAGTGATGAAAGTAAGGTTAAAGTTTTAAAAGTTAATATTTTAAAAGTTTTAAAAAGGCATGGCATTTTCACACGCTACAAAACATCCATCTCATCCTTTGAAGCAGTACCCAATGGTGGTCCTGGAGGTTAGAAAAAAAAGAAAAAAGTGGTTATCCATGTCTGTGGATCCCGGTTAGGCATGACATTTTCACACACTACAGAAATTGTCATTCATCTCATCCTCTGAAGCAGTACCTAACAGTGGTCTCAGAGGTTAAAAAAAAGTGGTTATCCAGAGCCCTAAAATGTCTGCTCATAGGCTATGTCTTGAACAGAATATTTCTAGAACTTCTATTCAGAGAATTTTACATAAGGTTAAATTCAAACATTACATACCTTGTCTGATACATGGCATATTGGAAGATGATCCTGATCATAAGTTTCAATTTTGCGAGAAATGTTAAATGAAGTAAGAAAAGCATTAATACGGCCCTTTTCTCATAAGCCAAAGTATTTTGTTGAGCTACATAAAAACAGTTTTGTTTAATAGAGATGATAAATATTGATAAATTTTAAGAATATATAATTATTCCTTTTAGCAAAGACTACATATTCATTAATATGCTGTTCAAATCTTTACTATACGTTCTTTTGATGACTTGTTTTCTAAGATAATTTGCAGCGATGAGGTAACTTTCAAATCAACAATTCATGTCAACAGACACAACTATACCTACTGGTATTCAGAGAACCATAGAATTGTTTTTGAGAGGCTGCTGAATCAATCTGGTGTTACCGTTCGGGGTGGTATCTCATGTCATGGAGTAATTGGGCCTTGGTTTTTTGATGGAATAGTAACTAGAGAGAAGTACCTGGAAATGTTGGCAACCTAGGCCGTTCTGGGGCTACAAATTAACTACAACGACTTCAACTTTCTTTACTTTCAACCGGATTGAGCCCCACCCTCTTATGCAACAGCTGTGCAAAACTACGTTAATGAGTTATTTGGTGGGAAAGTTATTGGACGACAAGGGCAGTATCTCCAGACCTTACACCTGTAGATGTTTTTTCTTTTAGGGAATTGTTAAAGATAATAACGTCTACACTACAAAACTGCAAACAATTGAAAGATGCTATTCAAAATGCTTTTGAAGAAATAAATTTCAATACACAAGTGTGCTTTAGCGTCTCAGGTCATCTGCAGAAATTTATCGACAAAAATGGAAAACAATTCGAGAAGCAATGTAATAAATAATCATAACTTCAATAAAGTGGTAGTGATGAATTCAATTTGTTTTTCTTTATATTCAAAACCTTTACGATGGGTAGTGACTTTTAGCTCACCAGTATATTTCTTAATGTATACAAAACTGTTTCTAAATGGAAAGGATACGTTAATCTGTTCCTTTACAACACCTGTCCCAATTTTTTTTATGGCTGTGACATGTAAAACATCTGAGGTGCAAGAGGGACTAGTTGGAATTGCTTTCTTTGAGAATAATATTAGTATTTTCTGAGAGTGAACATTTTCTTCATTTTAGTAGTTGTGATGGTTGATATCCAGCAGTATAATTGACTGCAAAAAACTAACTAACTATAATTGACTCTGCAATTGGAACTATTACATCAATCACTTTTAATAAATGAGCCTGGCGCAATATATTAATTAATCTATTTTTTTAGCTGTAGCACATAACATAAAATTTCTTCTTGTATGTTATAGTTTTTATTAATTTTTAATGAAGTTTTTATTATTTTTGTTTTTAATATATTTTTTCAGATGCAAGTTGAACCGCAAAATATGGCAATTGTTAAATTTACACCTAGTTTAGGTGATCCACATCCTGATTTTGCTGATGAAGTTTATTTTCCACCACTAACAGCTGAAGAATTAAATGAAGCATTAGCACTTCCACCGCCTCATGATACTGGTATATTAACTACATAAATATTGTTTTAAAAATTTATTTATATTAATTTTTATAGAGAATAGTGTAGAAAAATATTTCTATATATACAAACACAGTAAAGTTATAACAAAGTATAATTAATTTATACAAAGTTGGTGAGACCAATTTATAAATTTGTAGGTTGGCTATAAAATAAAAATGAAGTTAAAAAGTTCCTTCAGTTCAATTTTTTAATGAATGCTAGGATGTAAATTTAAACAAATATTTGTTGGTAAGCAGATTATATTTATATTTATAATTTCTTATATAACATACTTAGTTTCATTAGCAAGGAGTACAACAAAAAGAGGATCACCCATTGAGTTATCAATTTGAAAAAATTAACTCAGCAGTAAGTAATGCGGAGGTAAACAACTACTTCAAGAACGCACAGATACTATGATTTATAGATAATCACAAATCAATATAGCCAATGCAGTTATTCAGGAAAACAAAAATTACTTGATTTTTATTCCACTATTAAGTGGAGAAAACTATAAGTATTGTTTCCCACAGAAAGGGATTGCTGTATTAGTTAACAATATCCATTAATAATTTTTTAAAATTTTTATGATTCATGAAAACCATTTGAGGTACAAGTAACACTAGTTAAAATTGCTTTCTCTGTAAATGAAGATGTTCGTTATACATTCAAATCCCTTGGTGAACATATTGAAGGTGTCATTAGAAGGGCTGAATATCAATTTCATTTCACTGGGCTTGGCATTCTGATACACATTAATATATTTGGCTAAGTAAAGAACAGCATTGGAAACCACTTCATTCATCACTGTCTGTAATAAACTTGGCTTGTTATGCTTAACAATTTTAGGAATGGCTGTGCATTCTTAGGTATATCATGTTGCATAGAATCATAAAATGTATGGCACTTCATTATAGTAGTGAAATAATTAATCCAAACAAAGGGAATTTTTGTTTTGTTGTAGGGAATTTTCATTCTGTGGCAGACTGCTTGCTGTTTGGTGTTTCAGGTTATGTTATTAGTTCATATACAAACAGAATTGGTGGTTTTTGTGCTTTTATAATTCATTGTCAATTAGTTTTTGGTGACTTTGTGAGTTTCGGTTATAAGTTTGTTATTTGTTTCTAGTTAATACATTTAGATTCGGAGTAACAGTACAAGGTGAAAAGATAAAGATGTTACGATTTGCTGTTTATATAGTAATTCTAGCTGAGAGTAAAAAGGATTTAGAAGAAACAATGAATGGCATAGATGAAGTCCTACACAAGAACTACCGCATGAAAATAAACAAGAACAAAATGAAAGTAATGAAATGTAGTAGAAATAATAAAGATGGACCACTGAATGTGAAAATAGGGGGAGAAAAGATTATGGAGGTAGAAGAATTTTTTTGTTATTTGGGAAGTAGAATTACTAAAGATGGACAAAGCAGGAGCGATATAAAATGCTGAATAGCACAAGCGAAACGAGTCTTCAGTCAGAAATATAATTTTTTTACATCCAAAATTAATTTAAATGTGTAATTTAATTTAAATGGAATACTGGGATCGAGTTAATTTCATGCAAATAATGTTATTTATTACACGATAATAATTTTTTTTTGTTCACAGTTGAGTTTGATTCAAGATTTTTACAAAACGATGAACAGTCACCATTCTCAGGATCTGAATATAAAGAATTTCCATATAATTTATTAAGAAAAAAATCACAGCCGGAACCTAATTTAATTGAGAATAATCATGAACCATTTATTAGAAGAACATATCCGACACATTTTACAACTGTTTACAATACACCAGATCATTTCCGTTCTGGTTATGAGAGTAAAGATGATAATATTCAACAATCAGCACCTATATTTATCGCTAATGGTAATTATTGTTAATTTTGTAATAAATCGTTTTTAGTTGGTTTTTATTTATTTATTTACTTAGAAAATCTTAGAAATTTTAAGAATCATAGAGAAAATTTATCATAATCCAAGGAGATCATTAAAACACTTCCAACTGTTTTTTTTTAATTTTTTTTTTTATTCATTTGACTGGATTTATGCAGTATTTCATTCCTTATCGTTCTTTACCCATCTGCCACAACATATTTCCTAAATTCTATATCCTCAGTTATCAACATCGTCTTCATGTGTTATGCAAGGAGTCGCTGAAATGTAATGCACACTGGAACAAAATGTCACATAAATTGACAGGTTTTATCATTATAGTTTCATTTCCTAATACTAACATTTCAAGACTTGTTCACCCATGCTTTCTCATTTTCTGTCATTTGTCATTGTTATGTGGTTGAATGTATCTTTCACATCAATATATCTAAAACAATATGCAGTAATTGAATTTTTAACAGCGGAAAAAGAGAAGGCTAGTAACATTCATTGTTTAAAAGCATTTACAGTGAAACTGTTGATAAAAATACTATGAGTAAATAGACAATACAATTTTGTACATCAGAAGTATTGGGGATAAACATCATTGTGATCATCCAATTTCTGTTATTGATTAGAAGCACCAAAAGGAGTTTGGTTCAAAATGACTGTCGCATTACTACCTAGATTGGCACATTGAAAAAACTAGTAGGACACATTATTGCAAAACTGGGCTACCATAAAATCAGCAAACTCTTGCAAATTGATATTTGAATGTGTTCAGATCCTCCATACTCCCATATTTTTTGCTTTGTGATTTTTACATCTTTGTACAACTAAAACATATTGTTAATGGTATTCATTTCACCATGGATGATGAGCTGAAGGAAGCAGTGAGATTATGAATATAGGAAAGACTGTTTGCATTTTTCATTGACAGAATGAAAAAATTGGTTCAGTGTTGGAAGAAATGAGTATCTAACTACGATTACAAGGAAATATAAATGTAACATTTTGTAGCAAATGTAATGTACTTCTATTTCTATGCCGTATATTAACTGTTTAATTTGTGAGTTATGAGCAACTGTACATTACATTTCAGCCACACCTTATAATTTTACATCCATTCTTTACCATTTTGACTGAATTTACTTATCCTGTGTTTATTAATTTATGGCTTATCTTTTTTTTCCTAAAAATCATGCATAAATTTATCTCATTTCTTATTAATTTAAAAACTTTTTCATTTTAAACTTAATACGTTTAATCAGCATCATTAAACACTAATAAATGCCAATAATTGTGAATTTGCATCTAATAAGAAGTATTAAGACAAATATACTTATTAATGTAGATTCATGTTTTTAACATTTTTATTCTTGTTTAAATATATTGTTATTACTGAAAATAAAGTAAAAGAGAAATTTCTTAAGCAGTAAGCAGCCTCTTAATAAAGCACGAAATTATTCAAATAAAATAAAAAATTGTAAACATTGATCATTTCACAATGTATGTAAGCTAATAATAGGGAAGAGAAGTTTTTTAACTCTTTATTTTTAAATTAAGAAAACATATGTTCAGTAGAATGTGCAAAAAATCACTGGAAAAGAGTAAAACCTATGGGAAATGTAAAAGGAAATGTTAGATATCCGGACTCAAAAGTTTAAGTGAAGATAAAGAAGAACTGGTAAGAATGTACCACAAAGAAAGTTTTTCTTAGTACCTAACCTTGCTAGACACATTTTAACAATAGTTAATTGTTTTTTTATACTGATACAGAACTCAAAACTGTAAAAGTAAGTAATTTAAAATAACCTTTTTCTTTTTCCAATATCTTGTTGATACTGGAATAATTCTTTCTTGAAAGGAAAATTCTATAGTTAAATTCTTCGGAAATGGATATAAGTTATCCACAATTAAATTGTACCATACAGCTGATTGCTTATGTTCATCTTCTATTTCACTGTTAATAATGTTGCATTATTAGTTAAAATTCTTACAAATATACAGTTTATTTATTCTTAAGTATCTTATTTACAAAATAAATAATTTATCAAAGCATTAATTGTGATTTTATTATAAAATTTACAATAACTAATCAAAATTAATACAGAACAACAAAAAATGTTACGCTGCAAAAATGTTTTGTGGTTTATGTTTCATTACTATGATTTTATTAAATTTTTTTTTCCAATTGTAACTAATAACATTCATTCATGAATTTATTGTACTAACAACAAAAACTTTTACAACGAAAAGCTTCAAAATCCTGAAAATTTTTAGCTGTTTCTTGAGATGTGATTTTTTAACATAGCTGTAACCCTAATGTTTCGCTTTTTTATTCCCAAAACCCAAATATAATATATATTGCTCATAACTCTAACCCCAATGTTTCCCTTTTTTATTCCTAAAACACAAATACAATTTTAGATTCATCGTTCATATCTAGAAGTATAAATCGTTCAAATGATTGAATTGTTTGTGCGCTTCAATTAAAATAAAAATATGAGCACATACAGCAAACATACACCAGCCCATCATGCTTTTTTATTGGAGAGATTTAACAAGTGATTATAAAATAAGATTACAATTATAAAATCAATAATATAATACAAGGATTATTTGCTTCTGGTACTTACAAACAGAAACTAGCTGATACTGTTAACAATGACCGTGACCTGTTTTCATAATAAACTTGCGAAACAGCTTCTCATATATAATCGTAGAACAGAATATTGTCGCACTTTTAAGACAAAACTGGATGCACTCTCTTTATTTGTTTGCTTCAAGTCTTATCACACACTTATTGCTCGCTGGCCATCCGCAGTATTTGTAGCCTGAGGTGTAGGAGTTGCCCTGATGTAATAACAGCCAACCCTTCCTCATTTTCATTCAAAGATGTTTTTACAAGTTTTATTTCATTTTCTAGAATTTTCTTTATAATCAACTTACTATTCTATTTTAAAATTATTTTTGTTATTGTTTCTAAATTTTATTTTTTTACATGCTTTCTTTTTCATGTTGAACTTGCCATTTCTAAAAAAAACTCAATTCATCACAATATTATGTAATTTAATGTTCGGATGTTTTACTATGATAAAATTATAGTGACTACTGTTTGTAATTGCTACTTTGTTGTATTTTGCCAAGAAGCGCTTCATTCAGTGTGAGCATATGCAGCAAACAAACCAATGCACCATGCTTCTTCATCTGGTTGATACGTTAAAATAAATTTAAACATTTTTTCAAATTCGATCAGATGAATGAGTCATTTTTGAATAACTCGGCACTTTTGAATAAATTAATGCTTCATTCTGAATGATTCGGATACCTTGCTTCGTTCAAAATAAAAATGTGAGCACATACACCAAACAAACCAATTCACCATGCTTCTTCATCTAGTTGATTACAAGAGCAACAGCTTATGGTTGATAATGAATCATAGCGTGTGAAAATGCCATGTTTAATTGGGACTTGAACCACAAATTCACCAGAATGGCGAATTTATATTTCTTATAGAATTTTTATTTAAATCTTAAGTCTTCATGTTTATACATAAAGACAAAGATTCAATTTCAGATTACAAATATTATTATTTGACACCTGATATTTGAAACTTAATACACTAATAGTTGAGATAAACATTTTCAAAAGCTTGATGTGTAAATATAATCCATACTATTAAACAAAATTTCTTTTTGACATTTATGTTTTGAATTATTTATATATATTTTATTTCCTTTTCAGATGATAGATATTCAACAAAAATTACTGATAATAATAATAATATGTATCCACCAGAAAATTTAATTTCATTACCTTTTGAAAATATAAATTCAGAAGATTTTGGTATACAAGGTATATTTAATGAAAGAGATCCAACAAAGTTATTAAATAATGATAATAATAATCATCATCAACAGAATCAACAGTCATTAGTTGGATTTAATAGAGAGTATAATACTCCAGATAAATTCCGTCACGGTTTTGAAACTAAAGATAATTACAAAAATATTATCGAATCATCATTATCGCCTCTAAATAACGATAATAATAGAGATGACAATAAAAATAATAAAGGTTTACTATATCAGTTGGGTTATAAAATGTCATTGCACCCACAACAGCGACAGTTATTTGAGAAAAATAATATTCCTGATAGTTCTGCTGGTAATATTGACATTGATAATAGTAATAAAATTATGTTAAACGATTTGAGTTCAGCACCACCTAGAGGTTACACAGAAGGCGGTATGGTTTTTCTACCTTCAAAAAATAACAAAAATACAGGTATATTGATTATTTTTACATTATCATTCTTATAATTTTATTTTACTAGTACCAATCAACCAGTAATCTGATCTATGTGGAACGAAAAACCTCTAATTCAAGTACACACAGTTCAACAAAACAATGTTATAATGCTGTGATATATTTGTAAAATTAATAATAACAAATTGCAGACACATGTTGCATTACAATCAGACAGTAC
Organism: Lycorma delicatula; assembly: GCF_047948215.1. Classification (NCBI taxonomy): domain Eukaryota; kingdom Metazoa; phylum Arthropoda; class Insecta; order Hemiptera; family Fulgoridae; genus Lycorma; species Lycorma delicatula. The sequence goes on from NC_134467.1 coordinate 21,296,178, forward strand.
TTGAATTAGAAAACAGCTGTTCCACATGTGTTTTGTTAACTCTTAAAATAATTTCAAATCTATATCCGTTAGTGTTTCCATCATTTTATCTTGATTTCAAGTTGTAGTTGAATTCATTATTACAGTAATGATATCAAATTTATTGCAAAATGCCTAGTCGGATCACAGAATGCAAAAAAAAATCACGGATGTTAAAAAATCATATAATCAAAGTGGTATTTGAAAGATTTGATAATCTAACATATCTGTTTGTATTCATATTTGATTTGTATATTTGTTTTTGTTTGTTGAATATAACATTTTTATAATCAGTAATTTTTTTATAGCTGTCTAAATTTTATTTTTACAAATATCTTCTAAAAAGCTGTATTTTCTCATTTTTATGTTAATAAAAAAAGAAAATGATAAACTACATGGACGTCTTGTTTTATACATTTTATGAAGAAAATATTGATGACTCTATTGAAGTAATTAAACTTTTCCTACAATCTTTTTTGATAGCACAGTAACATGTCAAAATCATCTGCTAACTTGTACGGTATTTAGTATAGTAACATAACCCCCTGGGTTGGTCTAATGGTGAACTTGTCATTGCAAATCAGCTGATTTTGAAGCCGAGAGTTCTAAGATTCAAATTGTAGTGAAGGCAGCTACTTTTATACAGATTTGAATACTAAGTCGTGAATACCAGTGTTTGGGTTTTAATTAACCATACATCTCAGAAATGGTCAACCTAAGACTGTACAAAACTATACTTCATTTGCATTCATACATATTATTCACATTCATCCTATAAAGTAATACCTTAGGTGGTTCCAGAAGCTAAACAGAAAAAGAAAAGTATAGTAACATATATATTTTCTTCTTCTTGTGCCTAATTTGTTCAGTGACTGTTGGCGATCATAATTTTATTCATCACTATTCTGAAGAGAGGTGTACTCAACATTCTAAACCTCATTTTCAAATCTGAAATTTTCAACCTATCAAATTTTTAAGCTATGATGTCCTTCAGCTGCCTGGGTCACATTATGCTGGTATCTTTCCCTCGATTACTAGATGTAACAAAGAGTATTTGGATGTCTCATGATGTGGCTAAAAGAGTATAATTACTGGATTTTGACTAATCGCACAGTCTCTGATTCCTGTTTCTTCCAGCTTACAATCGTTTCATTTGTTATCCTGTCCATCCAACGCACTTTTAAAAGACAGCTTTCTTCTATTTTTCTCTTTATCCTCCAGCTGGTATCCACAATCTAATATTTAAATCCATATAAAAGTAACTGCCTTAACTATGATTTGAACCTTAGACCTCTCGACTTGGTAATCAGCTGATTTGCGATGATTTCACCACTAGATCAACCAGTGGGTTTTTCAAAAGATATCTGTGAGACTACATCTCAAAGGCTTCAATTGTTTTTAATAGATGGCTCAATGAATGACCAGGATTACACCAGTACAACAGGAAAGAGAACAAGTAGCATCTGAATCATTCTTGTATGCAGGCCGAGTGGGTTCAAGATCTAGTGACATGAGTACATTCCTAAGTCAGAAGAAGGCTGATGTGGCCTTCTAAATTCTGTTCTTTGTTTTCATACTGTGATCCCACTGTTCATCAATACTACTCTCCAAGTACACATACTTTTTTACCCTTTCTAACATGCCACCCATGTCCATAAAAGGTCTTACTAGATCCTTACTGACAACTATGTACTTGGTCTTTTTGGTGTTCTGACTTAAACCATTTATTTTCACATACAAGTTTAATGCTGTATAACTCGCTTCATAACAATAAAAAATCAAGAGTAATCGTTTTATATTTTAGATTTTCAGTTTCATTTCAGTATTTTAATTTTTCTTTCAAAAACATGGAAAACTTATTTGTATTCTCTTTTTACTATTCTTTAATGTAACTATTTAACACTGACATGAAGTGTCCTAAAATAATTTTAAAATTGAGGAAAAAATTAATTTCTGAATTCTTTAGATCTTTTTTAAAATATTCAGTTTGAGTATTTTGAAACTTAATAAAAGCGAAATGGAAATATCTATGTAGTATATAGATATTTCTCAGTTTGTTTTATATGGTTTTGCTAATTCTAAACATATTATTTTATTATAACATTTTTCTTTCTAAATTTTGTTTGTTTTCTCACGGCAAATTATTTTTGCATTGTTCACTAACTATATTTTATTAGTATAGTTTTTTTTTCATTAATAAGTAAGTCTTTTACTCGGATGGGGTAATAATAATACATTATATAAAGCATGTCAGGAATGTGTAGAAATGCTAGTTTATGGATAAAAAAGGAACTGCCTCATTATTTTTCTGGATGGATCCAGGGAAACTGTTGTAAAAACTTAGATCAGAGCAGCAATACAGAGTACATATTTAATTATAATAAAATAATAATTATGATTAAAATGCATTAATATTAATGTAAATACATGAAGATATTAAATATAAAAAAATAACTGAAAAATAATTTACACTTCAAAAGATGTTAATGAAAATTATTATTTGAACACATGTTGAACAGAGTAGAAAATTAAAAGGTTTTCAGATATTGTAATAGTTTGATCATTTTATTAAATTGCAAGAGAACCATAATGAGGCTTTTTTCATATGCCAAAATACTGTGTTGAGTTATGCAAAAACAGTTCTGTTGTCTAACTCTACTGTTGGTCTGGTCTACCACTGTTGTCTGGTCTAGTGATGAACTCGTCATTGCAAATAAGCTGATTGTGAAGTTGGCAGTTCTAAGGTTCAAATCCTAGTAAAGGCAGTTACTTTTATATGGATTTGAATACTAGATCATGCATACCGGTGTTCTTTGGTAGTTGGGTTTCAATTAACCACACGTCTCAGGAATGGTCGATCTGAGACGGTACAAGACTGCACTTCATTTACATTCATACATATCATCCTCTGAGATAATACCTTATGGTGGTTCCAGAGGCTAAATAGAAAAGGAAAGAAAGAAAGAAAGAAAGAAAGTTCTCTTGTCTGGTTTAGTACAGGAGGATGTTGTTATATATATATTTTTTTTTAAATAAGTGATATGTTTTTTTTTTTTTTTTAATGAAGACTTGCTAAATTGTTACAGGTTTTTGTTGTATAAATAATGTTTTTTTTTTTTTTTGTAATGTCATTTTGTTATTCTTATACAGAGTAATTTTTTAGTCCTGTTACCCAATTGTTAATGTCTGGTAATTTTTTTCTAAAAAAGGGAAATTTTATTTTGTGACATGAAATTGGTAGCGCTACTCAACCGGTATAGATACGACAGTGTGAATTGATTCTCCTTGAGCTGTGTAAACTTTTGTGCCGTTTACGGTCGTGTTACGAACAGAATGTCTTTTACCATAGAACAACGAGTTTTCATTCTTGAACAATATTTTGCTACGAAATCGTACGCGAGTGTAAAAGAATCATTTCAAATTAAATTTGTTGGTGTTCCTCTGCCAGAAAAAATGTCAATTTCTAGGCTAGCAAATTGATTTCGAGACAGGTAGTGTTTGTGACAGAAAACGTAGTGGATGACCAACTCACTTGACAGATGATGTTGTAGAGAATGTGAAAATTCTCCACGGAAAAGTTTCCATTGAGAATTGAGAAAACTTTCCATGCCAGTTGGTTTGTCATATTCGAGTGTTCAGAAAGCTGCTAAAAAATTGAAATTGTATCCGTATCCTGTATGATTAGTCCAAGAGCTTCAGCCTCCAGATTTAAACAAGCGATTGCAATATTCCCGTCAGATTAGGTCTCTTGTAAATGGTAACGGAATAAGATTTTTAAATACAGTGTTCTTTAGCGATGAAGCTTCGATTCATCTTGACGGTTATGTGAACAATCAAAACTGTTGAATTTGGGAGATTAAAAATCCTAATGCTTTACAAGACAAATCTTTTCATCCTGAAAAAATTGGTGTGCGGTGTGCATTATCTTGTCATCGTATAGTCAGACCCGTATTCTTCAAACAGACAGTAAATGGTGAAGTATACAGGAATATTGTGCGCCAATTTGTGTCCCTCCTGGAACCTCAAGAACGGTATTGCTGCTTTCAGCAAGACGGCGCTACATGCCACATGTCTCGAGAAACCATGGATTTTCTGTAAGAGTTCTTTGATGATCGAATAATAAGCTAGGGCTTATGGCCTCCAAGGTCCCCCACCTCACATCTCCTGACTACTTTTTGTGAGGCTATATTAAGTCCGAGGCCTTCAAAAACAATCCTCACACTATTGATGAACTTAAAGTCAATATTACAGACTTTCACGAATATTTCCAATGCGACTCTTAAAAAGGTTTCTGCTAATATGCTGAAAAGATTCCATGCGTGTATAACCGCAAGAGGTGGGCATTTTGAGCATATTCTTTAACAATTATTATTAAATCTCTTTTGTAAGTAACAAATACATTTTTTTATTCCACCTAAATTTCCCTTTCTTAAATTACATTTAAAATTGGGTAACAGGACTAAAAAATCACTCTGTATCTTTTGTGATTATGGTTCTAACTGATCATGATAATAGAATTTCAGTGTATGTTGAATATTTTTAAAGATCATAAATCTAATTCCTGTGTAACAAAAAAGATAAGTGATAAGTGTAAAGAAAATCATATAAGACAAAGAAGGATTTAATTAAACAATTTTTTAAGGATAAAGATTGTAGTAGATAAGTTGTTAGTGGTTGGCAGGATCATAATGTACAGTGGAATAATTTATTACTATTATTAAAGCCATGAATAGTTGACAATAAACAGGGTTCTAAATAACCATATATGTACATAAGGGATTTTCAAAATGTAGTAACATGCTTTCCAATTCTGATTCTATAAATATTAGTTGAATCATCTAAGCAGAGCCAGGCCTAGAAGGAAGGCAACTGCCTACAGCAGCAAAACCACCTGAACTAGACCGCAAAAAAATAAACACAACTCTCAAATATATATTTCAATTGCTTGAATCTAGAAAATAATACTGTTTACTATTTATTAATACAATAGTATTATTATTGTACTAGTTTTGTTTATTGTTGTAAAAGTATATTTAGATTATCTCTGAAAATAGTAGGTACTAGTTTTAGTTTGTAAGGTCATTGTCATTAGCTTGTTAAAAATGTAAATTTTGTTTTTCAGTAAAACAATTTTCCGTAAATCAGTCTTAGTATCATTGTCTTAATTCAGTTGTAAGACATTTTTATGATTAATATGGTTATTTTGTAACTCTGTTTTTTTAATTTTAAAGTTTTTTTTGAAGCTTCAGTGGTGGCATTTTTTGGGTTTGCCTATGGTGGTAAAAACGCTAGGTTCTGATCTAAGGCTAGTGGTGGAGTAGAAATATGAATCCTCTAGAATTAAATAACAAAGAACTGGCTTCAATGTGAGTTTTAAATTCATAGTGACAACATGAGAAGTTAGACAGACCTTTATTCCAGTGGTTCCTAAACTTTTCTGAGTCGCAGTGCCCTTTCCAAGTCACGGCACCCTTTTTCAATTAAAAGTATGACTACTCATAAGTAAGAAGTAAAAATAAATAAAACTCTTGTATCTTCATTATTTGTTTACTTTATTAACATTAAATTAATTATATTATAAATGTCTTGATTCAATTATTTATGAAGCTTTTACAATATTTCGCAGCGCCCTGTGAAGAGGCTGCAGCTCCCCAGGGTGCTACAGTGCACAGTTTGAGAATAATTGCTTTATTCATTTATATTCAAGAGGAAATTCAGCACAAAATGTATACAAGTAGCCAAGAAGCCAACTTGATAAACCATACATTTTATTTCTCATAATATTTATTTAACGATTAATCTATTTTTTATTTATTTATTTTTTTTACTAATTACAGCTGAAGAAGAAGAAGAAGAGGCTCTTACTGAATTTTTAAGCGGTATTGATCCAGCATTGGGCTGGGGTTTTAAAAGACGTGAACGGCTTGATGTTAAAAAACCAGGTCCATTTTTCAGCACGAATAATTATGCTTTTCAGGTATGTTTCTTTTTATCATTTAATTTTTTGATTTTCACTTTATCGATTAATTATTATTACTTAACTATATGAAAAAAGTAATACATGAATTAAACGAAAAATTTTAAAATATTGGAGTAGCCTTAGAAGCGAAAATATAAAAATTTTAATTTTTACTGGATCTATTACTATTTTTTTAATTAATGTAAAAAAAAGCTGCCAAATGTTGCACGTCTGTTCTGGCTATTAATAATAAAAATTAAAAGACAGACCCAAAAAACAATATATATAGTTTTTAGAGGTAGGGAATAAATTTTAAGAAACATTTTTCTAAAAATATTCACGTAAAGGTTAAGCTTAACAAATTTTGCTTAAGTCAAGATTTCTCTAACTTTAACACCCTCCCCCCTTCAATAAAATAAGAAAAAGAAAATTTGCAAAAAATCTTTTTTCATTTTAGGTATGGAATGATTGTAGAGATTTCTTGAAGTTATACATATGAAGTATATAAACTTTCCAAAAATATTTGAAAAATATTTAAACCAAAGGAAGATAGAATAAAAGAACAAAAAAAATATATTTTGATTTTAAAAAATGGGATTGCTTTTTTGGAAAAAGTATTTTTTTCTTATTATTTATGTATGTATTGTAGGTAAGAAATTTGCTGTAATAAAGTTTTCTTTAAAAGTCCACTGAAGAAAATTGAAATTAGTTTTTTCACGATATCCTCCAACCCCCTTAACGAATTTTGAAAAAATTAATTGTAGAAAAATTTGAGCCAAGTTTGAAGAAAATCGGTTCAGTTTATTCTGAGATATAAAGCTATAAGTAGTGCGATAAATATACATTCGTGTGTTTTGGTGTAGATGAACTAGTTAGACTCAGATGTAAACGTAAAGATTTACAAATAAACTTGATACCTCATTTTTTGAAATAATCACCACATTTTCCCCTTCAGTAAGGCTACTCTAGCTGTTTTTACCAGGAAAGTAAAAGAATGAGTTGTATGGATTTATTGCTGATAAAGAAATTTAGTTTGTAAGTAAAAAAATAATAAAATAAAGATAATAAAATTCAGCAGAAAGATAATGAAAAAGATTACTGATTAATTTTTTACTCATTCCAATGTGAAATAGATTATTGATAAAAAATCTTTTTTGTATGTATCCATGTAATTATTTTTCAAATCTTTTACAATCTCGTTTCTCTCATCCCAAATTCTCCTATCATAGTGTTACAAGGTGATAAAAACAAATACGATTTGGAATGAGGAGATAGAGAGATGAATGGATGTTACTCATGTGCTGGAAAGAAGACAACTTCAGTAGTATGTATACATGAGATGTGTGAATAATGAGAAAGTCTTTCATTAGAAGTTGAACTGGGATCCCTTCCGGACATAAAGCAAGAGGGTGTCCTAAAGTTGCGTGAAGAGATTGAGTTGAGAATTTTACAAACGGGGAGGTTTACATGAGGAAGAGACAATGGCTAGGAGAGTATTGTGTAAATATTGAACTATTTAAAAAAAAATATTATTTTTACATTGATGTTAAATATGTAGCTGCATGAAAATTTTATGCAGATGTAACAGTTTTATATTTAATTTTAAAATTAATTGAGTATTGTAATGTTGTGTTGTGGCTCTTAGAAAGAAATTAATTATAGATTTTTTGAAAATTGTTTTACTTTTTTTTTGTTTTTAGGACAATAAAGAAAAACATGAAACTGAAAATATCGGTACAATGAAGCATAATGCTTCAAAGAAATCTGCTGGTATGTTTTTCTATTACTATTACATTCATTTGTTAATCCTGCAATATTTTTATTTCAATTTCAATGTATTTTCAATAAAAAGAAGTTCTCAATAGAACTCATATTTTTTCTTCTTTTTTTATTTGTATGTTCAAGCTTTATTCTTTGTAAAATTCATATTCGATAATTCATTTTTTATTTTACAGAAGATGTTCTTCTGGTAGTCCTGTGACAAGTTTTTTCATGCAATTTAATTATAATATTGTTTTTAAAACAAATAAAAGTCTTAATGACATTTATTTGAAGAATATTTTTTCATTGATTTTTTTAGTTTTCATCATATTATAGTGTAGTGACAATATAATCTGATGGCAGTCTGATATTCAAAGTATTTTCACTTGAAAATACAAAAAATTAGATAGAAAATTTGCAGTAAAAAAAATAATACTTATTCTAACTTTATGAAAAATCTTAGATTATGCTCATTAATAATCTTTTTACATCGTACCTACAGTCTTTTTCTTATTTTTATTAAAATTTAATTTCACATCTTTGTGAATTTATTAACAAGACCAATTTCTATAATTTGTAATTTAATGTGTTGTTTGTTATAGATGACATGGAATATTTTCGTACAAAAGAACTCTTACCAGAAGAATTATTGATACATAAACCTGAGGTAAATTTTCAGTATTAATAATAATAATTTTTATTATTAGTCTAACTAATAGAATTCCCAAAGAAAAAAATTAACAATTTATATATATATATATATATATATAAATTGTTCAAAAATTCAAATAATTTATCAAAATATTGACCACTATGTTAATAAAATTTAATACTAAATGAAACTCAGATCACTAAAACACAGAAAACAGATAAATTACACTTACCAGATTAATACCAAGAATAGATTTTTGCTAGATCCCACATTTTCAGTTGTTATTTAATACCATAATACATTAAAATCAATTGTTTTTTTTTTAATTTAGAATTTATAAATTGTCAAAATTGTAACTGTTTTATAATCTTGAATTTTGTTATGGACGAACACACAATTTCGCTGTCCAGTACGGGAATAAATGTTTAAAAAGTAATTGATTGCAATGCAAAAATAAAATTAAATCAACTAAAGATCAAGATCCTGCAAAGATTAAGTCTTGGTATTAATTTGGTAAGTTTAACTTATCTGTTTACTGTGTTTTGGTGTTTACATTTCATTTAGCCAGGGGGCTCTGCCTCCTAGACCCGCACTGCATTTGTTATCCGTATGGTTTTGAGAATATATTAAATATTTTACAGATATTCATTTGAGAAAAACATTGATCCTTTTACTTCATTGTATTTCTGTTGCCATTGATAGAAGTATAATAATGTAAAAAAAATTAAGTTTTTTCTTTACGACTTCACCCCCAAGAGGACTAGGGCCTCGATCTATGGCTTAAAACCTTCCCTGGAATAACACAAATGTATCCTGAAAATTTGAAAGCAATCAGTCAGTTGGTTCGCATGTGATACTGTTGCCAAAACACAAACAGACAAATTTCACATTTATATATGTATGTATAATGCAGCTGATGATGCAAGTAAATCATGAAAGTACTTCTGCATATATAGTAGAAAAGGTAAGTCATCCTACTTTATTTATTCTGTACTTTGGTTGATGTAATAAAAAATATATATATCTCACAACAAAATCATCTCCAAAAAGTAAAAAAAGCACTAGGATTAGTTCACAACATCTACAACAAAAAATGTATGTCAAGACAGACTAAACTCCAGCATTACAACACAGTTATAAAACCAGCAGTCCTTTACACCAGTGAAACTTTGACACAACAGAAAACATGAACGTGAAGAAATGAAAAAAGTAGAAAGGACGATCATTCGGAAAATCCTAGGAGCAAAATATGCCCAAGATGGTTGCAGACTACAATCAGTCAAAACAACAGAAAAGTATTCAAACATCGAAATTGACATTAAGAAAAGACGAATGAAATTCTTTGGTCATCTTGATAGACTACCAGAAAATCGATTGACAAAAAGGGTAATAAAATATGTAACCTCGCTCAAGAACTCAACACCTTGGATGGACAATCTTCGAAAGGACCTAATGAACACCAACATAAATCCAACTGAAATTTTAGAAAGAGACACCTTCAGATACAAAATAAACAAATGGGAAGTTACATCAGAGCAACCAAAACAAAAACAGTATAGACCAAAGTGGTCAGAAGAGCGTAAACAAGCTTATTCGGAAAGAATGAAAACTTATTGGAGCAACAAGAAGAACTGAAAGGAAAGTTGAGTTATTTGCTTAATGTCTTCCATTTAGTGGGAGAATTAAAATATAATAATAATAATATATATTATATTCCACTGTATATGTAGGAGTATTTTCGTGATTTCCTCGCACCATCAGCTGCATTATATACACATATAGTCATTTCAAATTACATTACAAACTTTGTAAAATATAATAAATTATCATGCATTTATTTATTTTATTTAAAATTTAAAACCTTTAACCTTCTTATTTTTTTTATTTTAACCTTTTATTCAGTTAATTAAAAAATTAATTAAAATTAACATTAAAAATTAAATCGTAAAACCTTTTACACAAGTAAAAATATGACGTCAAGGCATAAAATCAAATTAAAAAGTTTTATTAATTTGAAATTTTAATTAACAACAAAAGAGAATTTCATGTCGTGTTCAAACATTACTTTTTAAAAGGCAAAACCACAAAGGAAATTAACGCTGAATTGAATAAATATTATGATAAATTATCTCTATCAATTAAAACAGTTTACCAATGGTTTTATTATTTTCAGTGTCATATGAATACAAATAGATCTGATTTTTCTGTACAGGCCTGTTGAGATTACAAATGTTGAGAATATTGAAAAAAATTCATGTTATTGTATTGGAAGATAGAAGATTGAAATCGTCAGATTGTTAAGACATCTCAAATGAACAGGTGCATAATATTTGGATACACAAAAACTATCTTCAAGAAGGGTGCCGCCGTGTTTGCTTACAATCAGTCAAAATTGTAAACAAGTTAATATTTTTCAAAGCTCAATTTGGAGCTATTTTAACATAATCAAAAGTAGATTTTACGTTTGATAACACTTAATAAACTTGGGTATATCAGTAACAACATGAAACCAAGGAATGTTCTAAACTTGGATGAAATCAGGGAACTAGAACTGAAAAAGAGGAAGATTGTTCCATCAGTAGCAAAGCTCTGATGGCCATTGTCTTTTATTATGTTCATGGTGGCATAATCTACATTGATTTTCTGAACAACCTGCAGTATTATGCATCTTTGCCAGATTTTCTAAGTGAGGAATCATAAAAAAATCTGATGAGGACAACATATATATGACTTCCTGTACACCTCTCTCTTTTTCTTGTTTAGCCTCCGGTAACTACCGTTTAGATAATACTTCAGAGGATGAATGAGGATGATATGTATGAGTGTAAATGAAGTGTAGTCTTGTACATTCTCAGTTCGACTATTCCTGAGATGTGTGGTTAATTGAAACCCAACCACCAAAGAACACCGGTATCCACGATCTAGTATTCAAATCCGTGTAAAAATAACTGGCTTTACTAGGACTTGAACGCTGGAACTCTCAGCTTCCAAATCAGCTGATTTGGGAAGACGTGTTCACCACTAGACCAACCCGGTGGGTTCCCTGTACACCTATTTAATTACATTTACACTTTTTTTTTTTTAAATGAAAAGTACATAAAATTTTATTTCATTAAAAACTTTTTTTTGTTATTATTATTGAATTATTGTTAATCGTAAAGATTTTTTTACAATGAGAGGTTAATAATTATTAATAAATCAATATATTTAAATTTAAAAAAAAAAGTTAAAAAAAAAAAAGGAGATGAAGTCTGATTCGAACCGATGTGCCTTTCCCCAAGATTCAAATATTTCATTAATTAAAATTTGTTTGGCTGTAACTCTGGAACCAATGAAAATAAATACCACTTACGATATATCGTTGAAAAGCTCTCAATGAGGGCTTATTACTGCACTTAAGAAAAAGGAAAAAATCTGGTTTTTTTGGACACTTTTGGTTCAGTCAATTGCAATCAAATGGGGAGGTGCACAATTAGATGTTACAATAGTCCTAAATCTAAAATTTCAACTTCCTACAGCTAATCATTTTTGAGTTATGCAAGATATATATGTACATACATACATACATACATACATATTTATGCACAGACATCACACCAAAACTAGTCAAAATGGATTCAGGGATGGTCAAAATGGATATTTCCGTTGTAATCTGGAAAAAGGTTTTCACAATAACAATGCTTTCTTTACTTTGTACAGTAAGTAAAAATGATTAATTTGAAGAAGAAGAAGAAGAAGGTTCTTTTACACCAATACAATGCACCAACTTGCTCCACTGCAATTGTAACAGCAAAATTGTTTGAATTAAGCAAAACAATTCTCCTGCACACCTCCTACTTATTAGACTTTCAGAGAATTATCAGTTTCAAAAAATGAAAAAGTGGCTTGTTGGAAAGTGATTTATATAAAACGATTAAGTCATTGCTAAAAATCTACCTATTTTCATGACTTTTATAAATTATAATATAAGAACAAAGTTAAAATCTTGAGCAATGTCGAACTATCTACCAGGTGTGTAAATATGAAACTGAAATTTGCCTATAGATGGCCCTAGCTGTCAATGCAATTACTATCAAACCACATCATTGGCACCATTTTCTTTCTTTGACAGCTGACAAAGATTTTCAACTCACAATAATACAAGTTTCATACAACAGCTTAGTTTTAATTAGCATTGAACATGTCAAGTTTTGTACCTACAAAACGATTTACAGACAGCATTGATTTTCTGTTACCATTTATAGAAATCTGCTGCAGAATCGCATCGAATGCTTGTTGAAGCTTACGGTGAGCATGCTCTTGGTACAGTGATTTGAGTGATTTAAAAAAAATTCAGAAGTGGCTATTTTGACGTGAGAAACGAAGAACGTGGAAGACCACCAGTTTGAAGACAGCAAATTGCAAGCATTGTTGGATGAGGATGACACTCAAACGTAACAACAACTCACAGATCAATTAAATGTAGCATGAGAAGCTGTCTCCATACGTTTGAAAACCATGGGAAAGTTCCAGAAGATGGGAAAATGGGTTCCACATGAACTGAATGAAAGACAGCAAGAAAACTGAAAAACCACTTGCAAAATGCTGCTCACCAGGTACAAAAGAAAATCATTTCTTCATCAAATTGTGACAGGTGATGAAAAGTGGATATATTTCAAGAATCGTAAGCGTAAAAGATTATGGGTAACTCCAGGCAAACCATCGACATTGATTTCAAGGCCAAATCGCTATGGAAAGAAGACAATGCTCTGTGTTTGCTGGGATCAAAAGGATGTGATCTATTATGAGCTGCTAAAACCTGTCAAAACCATTAATACTGACAACAAATAATCGATTTGAATCAAGCATTGTGTGAAAACTGACCAGAATATCAAAAAAGGCAACACAAAGTAATTTTGCTTCATGATAATGCACCATCATACACAGCAAAACCGGTCAAGGAAACGATTGAGATGTTCAGTTGGGAAATACCTTTGCAAGCGTCTTACTCACCAGACTTGGCTCTGTCCAACTACCATTTATTTGCATTTATGGGATACACACTTGCTGAGCAGCGGCTTCACTGCTTATGAAAATGTACAAAAATGGCTCGATGACTGGTTTGTCTCAAAAAAGCAACAGTTTTTTTTTTTGATGTGGCATTCATAAATTATCAGAGAGATGGGAAAAATGTATAGCTAGCGATGGACAATATTTTGAATAAAATATTTTTTATCATTTTCATACAATAGACGTGTATTTTCTATACAAAAATTTCGGTTTCATATTTACACACCTGGTATGTAGACCTGAAAGGAGTTGATGTTGAGATATTAGAAAGATTTTTCAATTTTTCTAAAAGACAAGTTCTACTTTTGGATTAATTTCATGCAAACCTTATCCTTCCCTTTATCAAACCTTTATCAAACCTTCTTTATGTATTAAAATTATACATTATTAACAGCAGAAGAATAAATACAAATGATAACAGAAAATTATAAGTTGTAACTAAGCATTTAATAAGTATCAGAATTTTTTTCTTAAGTGAAATTAATGAAAATATAAATGTAAATATTTTTATATATTTTATAAATATAAAACACTGGGATGTTAATAGCCCAAAATGTAATTATTTATTCACTCCAGCAAGTGCAGGCCAACGTCTTAGTTTAACATCCCCTACTTTTTTTTTATAGCATGTGAAAAATGTATTTGCAGAGCCTGATCAAGATTCAAACGCAGAACTTTCTGAATTAAAACTGTAGATGCTACCATACCATCACAGAGGTTGGCAGGGATCAGTAATATTTGATGTCTATTTGAAAACATAAAATGATTAATTGTGTAATTGTGGTTTATTTATTATCTTCATCTTAGATTTGGATTGATCTTTTCATATAAACACTTTTTATTAAATAAATACTTACAAATATTTTATTTCTCTGTTTTAGAATGTGTTAATGATACCGCATAAAAAAGAGGTAGCACTACCATCTCATCCAATGTTTGATCCAGATTCTTACGATGTCGTAGATCTTAATTATGTATACATCAGATTTGAAGACAGGTAATCTTTTTTCTAATCATTCCATAATTATTTATGTTTTGTTTCTTACTGATAATTGTTAGTCATCGATTATAATATGGATTTTTAATGTAACGGATGTGACGCATTCTTTTTTCTGTGTTTTTGTTTTTTTGCATCATTTTGCACGAGGACTATTTTAACTTCGACCAATAAGTAACATAGAATATTATTTCATATATCTATGTGTTATAAAATACTGTTCGGTTTTTTCTAATCTGTTTACAATTTATATCAGAAATTCAAAATTATCTAAAGAGGCAGAACATCCAAATTTTTATCAGCATAAAATAACAACTATAGAAAATAATTTAGATTGTTCACATTAACGGTAATTACGAGGGTTATTTTTTTCAAGGTCCGATCGGTCACGAAATTAAAACCACAGTGAAAGTAACAATTTTTTTATTTGTAACAAGTACTTACATAGTTACACTATTTCTCCACATAGTCGCCACTCTGATTTAGACATTTGTCGTTGTGTGGTACCAACTTTCCAATACCCTCATCATAGAACAGAGTCGCCTGTGTTTTCAGCCATGTTTCTACGCTGGTCTGCAGCTTGATGTATGTGCCAAAATGTTGTCCTCCTAGCTAGCATTTCATGTGAGCAAAGAGATGAAAATCGGATGGAGCCAATTCCAGGCTGTATGATGGGTGATCAAACACTTCCCAACGAAAATGCTGCAGGAGCTTCTTTGTTACAGCTGCAGTGTGCGGCCGAGCATTGTCATGGAGAAAGACAATGCCTGATGACAGCATTCCTCTCCGCTTATTCTGAATTGCCCTTCGTAGACGTTGAA
This sequence comes from Lycorma delicatula, assembly GCF_047948215.1. Taxonomy (NCBI): domain Eukaryota; kingdom Metazoa; phylum Arthropoda; class Insecta; order Hemiptera; family Fulgoridae; genus Lycorma; species Lycorma delicatula. Next base: position 21,311,435 of record NC_134467.1, read on the forward strand.
GAGTGACACAGTATGAGGCTGCAGTGATGGTTGTGCCACGTTCCATGAATTCCACCAAGATAACTCCATTCCGGTCCCAGAACACAGTAGTCGTATGACTACTGTGTTCTGAGAACCTTCTTCAACTTTCTGTTGAAGAAGGTTCTCTTGAACTTCTTTGGTTTACTGAGAGAATGAGAATGCATCTGCTGTTTGGATTGTTCTTTTGTTTCTTCAGTTTCGAAATGGACCCATGTCTCGTTCTCTGTGACAATTTTGTTCAAAAAATCTTTTCCTTCATTATGGTAACGCTGGAGAAACGTTAGGGAGGCGTCCATTTTCATTGTTTTGTGATGGTCGAACAGCATCTTGGGAATCCATCTCACACACAGTTTGCGGTACTGAAGTCTCTCACTCACAATGGTGTAGAGAGCTGACCTTGAAATTTCAGGAAACAAATCACTCAATACAGAAATTGTGAACCAATGATTTTCTCAAATTGCCTCATCCACTCGCTCAAAGAGATCATCGGTTGACACTCGCTTCCTTCCCTGACCGCCTGCATCATGAACATCTTCACATCCTGCTTTAAAATTCATTGAAGTTTCACTGTACACATTACTTATTAGTCGATGCAAACAAGTTATAAAACAGTTGCAAACGATGTAAAAGAGTTGGACGTGATAAAGCCATATTGGAAAGAAGCTGAACAACAAAATAAAGAATTAGAAAAAGAAGCAGCTAAAATGGAATTAAAAATTGGATTTGAGAGAAGAAAATTATTGACTAATGATAAAAACCGCTCAAATTTCCTCAGAGGAAGTGGATAATATCAAATATCTCGTAGAATGGATCAGTAGGAATTCTTTAGATAAAAAAGTGTTAACAGTTAGAACTAGTAAAATGAATAATTACAGTTGAATGAATGAATAATTATGAATTATATGAATGAATGAATATGATATGAATATAATGATTATGAATGAATTATTATATGATTAATTATGAATGAATAATAATGAATGAATAATTACAGTTGAAACTAGTAAAATAAATTTTGTTAGCTTTCCAGCTAACAAAAAGCATGTATAACAAACATGGAACTCAGAATTTTGAAACTATAAAACTGTGATAAATCCGGAAGCACTCTATCCTGCAGAAACCCTAAGACTGTCCACTAAAAAATCTAGAAAAAAAATAAAGGAAACTATAAGAAAATCTTTAGGTCTAAATTTCAAAATAATCAGGTAAAAATTAATTATAAATATCAACTTTATACTAAAATTGAAAAATTGTCAGACACCATAATGAAATGAATTGCATTTTTCTTCCATTTATTTAGAGTGAATAAGTGTAGATCGACTAAATAAATTTTTGATTTCTTCCAAAGTAAAACAAGGAATATAAAAACAAGGAACAAGCAATGTTCCTTGTTTTTATATTAATGATTATACAATATTTTTTTCTAAAAAAAATGATCAAACCAAACATCAGAACTGTTTTCGAATAAATCAACGCAATACAACATACGAAAAAGGATCATATACTTTTGTTGCCATTTTTAATAAGTTACTAAAATGTTGTATAAAATCCTCTTATCAATTTATTTAAAATACCGTTTTATTATGCAGTTATTATACAGTTTATTTTAAATACTACAGTTTATATCTGTATAAAAAATTTTTGTACAGAAATAATGTTAACCTTTCAATGAATTTATAAAAATAATACTAATTAAACAAATGTTTAAAAATCCTGAATTATTTATATCTTTGTTAAACACGTATGTACATACGTGTTCAAATAATTTTTATTTATACTTCTGATTTGTGATTCGCCTTATAGTTAATTTTCACGTTAACGTCCCTAACATGTTTATATTTAAAAAAATTAATAAAGTTTTTAAATACATATGTTTTTTTTATTAACTGTATATTTTACAATCTGTTCTGAATCAAGGTTTTACTAAAGTTTCCCGTGATCTATCCAGGCAAAAACTGAGGCAATCCCTTTTTTTATCTATGAAATAGTATATCGATCTATTCCTGATTGATCTACATAATGTTATTATTATCTGCTGATTAGAATAAAACATTTATTTATTAGTTATTTATTTGTTTTTACATCACTATTGTGGCTATTTTTTTTTTTTTTTTAATTTATTTCAGTGTTCGAGAATGGAGAGATGGTGATAATATAGTTAGAACTGTTGAAAAATTATTACGTCTTCCTAGGCAAACATTCAGTCATGTCAGGTAAGTTAAAAACAATGAACATATCACATCACATTCTGTTATAATAAAAAAAATGATACTATTTTGAATTTTTATTCTTTTGTGTTATATTTTATATAAGTTTAAATAAAGTTAAAGAAAAATTATTCAAACAAATTTTTTGTGAAGCAAATTTTTATTAATAGTAGTTTTAAATATAGAAAGGTGTGAGATAAGAATTTACCCAAATTTTTCTTTTTCTTTGATTTGTTTGTTTCTGGAATATAATAAAGGAAACAAAATAAGAATAAGAGTTCATAAATAAAAATAAAAATGTTTATCTGCCGACTGTAATATTATTTTGGCTGAAACTGATATAAAAATAAAAAGATTTTAAAACTTCAGTTTCAATGTTTACTCTTGTAAAACAGATGTAATGAAATGCAGTGGAACAATTTTTAATAAAGACTTAAATATTAAATTTAAAGAAATTGCTATACCAGAAGTTGTAACATTTTTTTAAGTAATTAAATAATAAGGGATAGATTTTTTCAAGAATCATCCTCAACAGGATCGCTTCACAACTTTAGAAAGAACTAGGAGAATATCAGAGGGGTTTCAACCCTGGAGGAGCTGACCAGACCAGATCATGAATCAAGCTAATAATGGATTACAACAGGAAAAGAAAGAGACATGGTGATAAGATTTGTAGTTTCAAGAAAGCTTATGACTGCATTCACTTAGAATCCCTACTGAAAATTCTAAAATACCTCAAACTACACATCAAATTAATAAACATAATAAAACTGACCCTCACAATCACTAAGTCAGAGGTAAGCTCTTGGAACCGTTTGAAATCAAGACAGGACTGTGCCAAGCCGATGGGTTCGCACTACTATTATTCAACTGCACTCTAGAAATGGTAATGAGGGAATGGCTTAAAAAATGCCCCCCAAAAATAAAAATAGGCTTAAAAATCAAAACAAACTGTCTTGATTTTGCCGATGACTTGACACTACTGGCAAACGACATAGATGAAGCTAAATCAATCATAGATACTAGAATTTGAAAATATTGCAAATAAATTTAGCCTCAAAATATCATTTGAAAAGACAGAAATTATGCCCCAAAAACTATGACAATAAAAAGAAGTAAATATAAATGGTAATAAAATCAAAATAATAACCCAATTTAAATAACTTGGAGAAATAATAACAAACAATCTAAACAGAAAACCTTGATCCAGATAAGAAGAAACAAACTAGTTAAAGCTCAAAAATTAATCCGGTACACTTACAATAAAATATGCATATCAATAAACGCAAAAATAAGATGCTACAACACAGTTTTAAAACCGGAAGCCACTTATGCAGCAGAAACACTCTTCCATCTTTCACCTGAATGAACAATCAAAGACAAACTTCAGAAGAATTGGAAGAACCTTCATCAATAAAAAGTACCAGAAAGACGGGCAGTGGTGGATTGTGGCCAACAAAATCATGTACAAAGAATTAGAACCCATCACTGATACCACGCGTTAAGTGAAGACTAGGATTTTATGTTGAGGATGCAAGATTCAAAACTTCTGAAACAGTTACAATGTCGACTTAAAAAACACCAAGATAGGATGGAGATGGATCAGAGAAATAGGAGAGGATCTGAAGGAAATTGGCCTTACACCAGAAGATACCACTGATAAGATAAAATTAAACAAGAACAAAAATACTCACTTCATATTTACAAGAAAGAAATTCACAACACGAACATTTTCAACACTAGAAAGGGCACAAAGATTGAATGTATGAAAAAGTTGTGAGAGGACCGCAAGGCCCAAACAGTCCCATAGAAGAGACTTGGATAGTGGACTGACTAAAGTGATCCTATGAGGTCATAAAAGGTAATAATAATAAGAAGAAATGGACAAAAAACCAATGATTTATTATTACAGCAGTACAAACAAGTAGAACTTTTATGTAGAAAAAGAATATGCTAATGTAAACATAAATTAAAGAATTAGAAAAAAATTCTTAAAAATACTTTAATGAACTGTATTTACGAGGAGCATTCAAATTTGAATTGTAATATTTATTCAAAAACTAATGTAAAGCAAATAAGTTAGACACTTTTATATTTCAACATACTCCCTCCTTTTCAATGCATAGATGCCATCTTCAGAGTAGCTTCTATATTTCTTCAGAAAAATACAGTATTTCTGTGGTTGCTGACAAATCCACTCTCAAACAGCTTCATTGGAACAAAGCTATTTACCCTCTACAGCTTCTCTTAAAAGTCCAAACACATGGAAGTCAGAGAATGTGAGGTCCAGACTATATGGTGGTATGGCAGAATAGTCCACTTTAATTTACGGATTTCAGCCATAGTATGACAGACTAAATGACGGTGCATATTGTCCTGTAAAAAACAGATGGCCTGTTGATATTTTTCCACTTGTTTCAGATGACTGCTTAACTGAACATTTTATTAAATTTAAGTAATATTGAGCATTTATAGGGTACTGCTCTGGAAATCAGTGTATAGAACACTCTGTATCCTGAAGAAATGAAGCCATAATTTTTCCTGCTGAAAAGGGGGTTTTCGCTTTTGGAGAGGATGTTGCTGTTCCATCGATACTCTTTTGCTTTCTGGGATAAACATCTCAAGAACGATCGAACTGAGACAGTACACTTCATTTACACTCATACATCATCCTCTAAAGTATTATCATAAAGGTAATTACAGAGAAAGAAAAAGATATTAAATGAAACAAAATGTTCAATATTGTAAACAAAAAACAATTAAAATTTATTAATTAAATATCAATAACTGAATCGATAAATATCGTAGATGATTTTTACACATATATTGTAATCGGGGTTTTCAGATTTCAATGGAAATATCTATTTTGACCATCCGTGAATCCAGTTTGACTACTTTCAGCGTGTCATCTGTTCGTATAACTCGCATAACTCAAAAACGATTAGCAGTAGAATGCTGAAATTTTGGATTTAGGACTGTTGTAACATCTAGTTAAACACCTCCCATTTTTATTGCATTCGACTGAACCAAAAGTGTCAAAAAAAATTCAAAATCCAAAACTTTTAAATTTATTACTGCAGTAATAAGCCCTCATTGAAATCTTTTCAACGATATATAATAAGTGGTACTTTTTTCATCGGTTCCAGAGTTAGAACAAAATAAAATTTTAATTATCGAATTATTTTGATCTTATAAGGAGAAGAAACATCGGCAAGAATTTGTCTTTTTTTATTTAAATATATTGATTTATTTATGATTATTATTAACCTCAGATTGTAAAAAAAAATTACGATAAATATTAATTTAGTAATAAAAAAAAAAATTAAAAAATATCAGAAATTATTAATGAAATAAAATTTTATGTACTTTTCACTTTTCTTTTCAAAAAAAAATGTGTTTATGTAATTTAATAGGCGTACAAGGAAGTTATGTACGTCTATTTTATATCAGATTTTTTTAATATTTTTAAATTAAATATCTCTCAGTCTGAAAAAAAAAATTATGTACTCACATACACACGCGCGCGCGCATAATATTTGTATTTTTTTTTTAAATAAAATTTCAAAACAATTTTTTTTACAAATAATTTTTATTAAAATAAAATAATTATACATTAATAAAATAATAATTTTGTACACAATTTATATTATTCATTCACATATAGAAATTTTGTCGCATTAAAATTTTGTTATACAGAAATTTTGTCGTATTAAAATTTTGTCATACAGAAATTTTGTTTTATGTATTCGATATACGTGGAATTTTGATGCTTCTTGTAAAATTTACTCTTCAAATTTAGTAATTTTGTTAACTTTGAATTTTGATGTTTATAATAATTTTAATTTCTAATTTTTGATAAAATTATAATTAAATTCTTCAAGATCAACGCACCCACTACGTATTTTAGTAGTGGGGCTCTGAATACTACGTAAATAGTAACTCTAACAGCGAAGGAAGTGAAGTTGTATAATAAAATAAAAAACAAGTATATAAGATAGTTCAACATAATTTAGTCGATTAATATGTTTTATCGTATTTTATTATTACTTTTCTTATATCACCTTTCTTCTTTAATCTTGCTGTTACGGTTGTCTTACGCAGAATGATTTTAATAAGATTTAACGTACGTTGCTATGAGATTAAATTAACAATGATGTATGTAATACATTGTTTAATTTTATAAATATTTTATTCAGTTTTTAAACACTCCTTTGTAATTATAATTCGAGTGAACGCGCGCGCGCATAAAAAAAATAGGTCCATGAATTTTTAGTTTTGATTAACCTGGGATAGAAATAAAAAAAATTTGTCAAACGCGTTTTAGGTTGTTTTTTGTTTTTCTTTCCGTAGGGGGAGGAAAAAGCTCTGCCAGCCGACGTCAGGCCTGCACTGACGGCAGTGCGGGGCTCTCACACTTTAAAAAACCTCCCCTCTTATTATGCAGGGGCCGGATCTAAGCCATATTGTATTTTTAGTTCCTGCTCGATCACCCAGGCACTCTACTATCCGAATTCGTATGACCGGAAGGCTTCAGGAGGGTGTCTCAGAGGTTGTAACTCAAATTTTTTAAATTGTATCACTCTTTGTAAGATTTTAAAGGTTTCTTTAAGATAAGGGAAATAATATTAATAAAAATTTGGTACGATGTACCCAAAATAGCGGCAGGATAAAATTTGGTTTTTGAAAAATATTATGTTGATAATTTAAGGAAAAACTGTCGCAAATAAATAATATTATAAAAATTTAATAAAGTTGACAATATCGAAAAAAATTTATTTAAAAGGATTTATGTATTAAATACAAAGTTTTCTTATTTACTTACATTTCATTTTAATAAATATTGGGAATGACCTCCTTCTGTTGTTTGACAGGGTGTGTGGGATGATACTGCATTATTCAATGATTCCCTACGGATATTTTGTGTTGATTCTCGAATTTTATTTTATAAATTATCGACATCTTGGGTCGTATGATAAACAATACTTTTGTAAAACGTATTTTCCAAGTTATTAGAATTTCATGTTTTGATTACCATTTTCAGTTATCAATAAAATAATTAATAATAATGTTAGTAAAACTAATATGTGAATTATTAATAAACAACGTCAATGGAGAAATAAAAATGTATCGAGATCTACAAACATTATATTTAATGTTTTATTTGTTTTTAATTAATTCGTAAATTTCTTAATAAATTCATGGACTATTACTACTAAATTTAGCTCAATCACGAGTCAATTTTTCTTTTTAATAAAACAAACAAAAAAAATTATATCAACTCAAAAGTTAATAGTTGACAGATTATGAATTTATTTTTTTTTAATAGACATACGTTAAAATTAATAAAATACAGCCTATTTTTTAAATAAACAAATAAATGAAATTCTATTAATTATAATTAATTTTTTTGTACATTTATATTATAAAAAAAGCCGACAAAATAAAATATATTGCATGGCTTTCCCAAGTATGCGGTCATGTCATACAATACTAATTACACAGCTTTTGCATTCTGTATATTTTTTTGTTAGTTAAAAAAAAAAATCTTTACATAAAACTACTAATTAATGATGTTAAAGAACAGTTTAGATCTGGAGTAACAGTACAAGGTGAAAAGATGAAGATGCTACGATTTACTGATGACATAGTAATTCTAACCGAGAGTAAAAAGGATTTAGAAGAAACAATGAATGGCACGGATGAAGTCCTGCACAAGAACTAACACATGAAAATAAACAATAACAAAACACAAGTAATGAAATGTAATAGAAATAATGTAGATGGACCGCTGAATATAAAAATAGGAAGAGAAAAGATTATGAAGTAGAAGAATTTTGTTATTTGGAAAGTAGAATTACTAAAGATAGACGGAGCAGAAGTGACATAAAATGCTGAATAGCACAGGCAAAACGAGCTTTCAGTCAGAAATGTAATTTTCTTACATCAAAAATTAATTTAAACATCAGGAAATTATTTTTGAAAGTCTATGTTTGGTGTGTCGCTTTATATGGAAGTGAAACTTGGACGATCAGAGTACCTGAGAAGAAAAGATTAGAAGCTTTTGAAATGCTATAGAAGAATGTTAAAAATCAGATGGGTGAATAAAAAGACAAATGAAGAGATGTTGAGGCAAATTGATGAAAAAAGAAGCATTTGGAAAAATATAGTTTAATTTTAACTATAAACAGACTTATAGGCTACATATTAAGGCATCCTGGAATAGTCGCTTTAATATTGGAGGGACAGATTGAAGGGAAAAATTGTGTAAGCAGGCAAAGTTTAGAATACATAAAAAAAAAATTGTTAGGGATGTAGAATGTACTGGGGTATACCGAAATGAAATGACTGGTACTAGATTGGGAATCTTGGAGAGCTGCATCAAACCAGTCAATTGAATGAAGACAACAAAAAAAATAAAATGAAAACAACTTATAATTTTGATGATGATCTTGCAATTTATTTGCAGTATGGTCAGTTCAGCATTAATAATGTGTCAACAAGGATAACGAGTTTAACTAATAGACCAACCCGTTTGCATTTTCATAAATGTTTGCATTTTCATAAATCACTTACATGTAAGTGTTATTTACACAAAAAAATAACTACAGACGATATGTTTATTTCATTATATGTTGAAAATAATTCTGTAGGCGATTAAAATAAAAAAAAATAAAAATTAATTAGAGTACCTTAGTATTACAAAATAATATTTAACGTTAGGTTAACATTTTTTTAATCTCTTCATTATGAACTGTACTATATTAACTTATTTATTCTCTTCTAAGTAACAACAGCCTACACTAAATTACTGTTCTGCTCCCTTTTTTTGATTGATTAGAAATGAATTTTATGTTGTCTGAAAAAATGTAAAAGATCTGAACCAAGAAATTTACTTAGGTGTAGTTGATGTAATTTAAAAAATATATATAACTTAAATTAAATATATATTAATTATTTATTTTAATTTTTACAGAGTTGACCGAAATGAAGTCACATTTAAAGTTGACCCAAGTCGTAACAGTCAAGGTTTAAATGCATCTGAAGTCGTTAAAAAAATTGGTATGTTATAATTTTTGTTCAACTAAACATTAGAACATTAATAATTTTCTGTATGGATAAAAAAAAAATATTAAAATGAATTACCTTTATTTAACTGCACATCCTCTCCCAGTGATTTTGGTAAAATTCTAGTTTTGTGCTTAAACAGTATAAAAGTATCTCTTTATGAAAAAGGTGAAAAAATCTAGCTCTTCTCCTTTCACCAGAAGACACAAGATGAGGATGTTGTACCCCTTGTACTCTCAAACTACTATTTATACATATTTTTATTTTAATGTGATGAATAATGTTAAATCCTAATATTTCTTTTCTAATAAGTTTTTAGGATGGCTGGATGGTTTTAAAAATGTTTATACCAAAATTCAACAAATATTCATTCACCTTCAAAAGTTTATTGGTATAGTTTTTATCAAAATGTTTTCTTCTCATCATCCTCTGATGTTCTGCTTGATGGACAGTTCTCTTATATATTTTCTGTCTTAAGCCTTCTTTTTCTTCTTGTAGTTTCAAATCTTCATTTCATCTATTAAATTCATCCTTCCTACTTTTCTTTCAACTTCATCTGACCCTTCCAATGCATTTATAGAGATTATATACATAGTATTTAGTTAACGTCTTCCTTAAGTCTTAAGTTCAGACTTTCATCGCATAGTAATTTCCTCTTCTTACCGAAGACATCCTATCTTCCTATATGAGTTAATCAAAGAAATTATTACATTTTCTTTTCCGATTTTCAAAAAAACTTAGCATCCATCCTTAACTCATGTACACATACCATAATATCAAGTTTCATAACTGCGAGATTTGTAAATAAAGTAATGAGACTAGTTTTTTTGGCAGCCAAAGTGGCAACTTTGGCTGCCAAAAAAAAAGTGAAACTTTTTAAAAATTGAAAAGGGCATATGGAGATGACACTCTGTCACGAGCCCAAGTTTTTAGGTGGTTTAAAGCATTTTCAGATGGCCAGGAATCAGTTGCAGACGATCCATGTTCTGGAAGACTGTTAACATCAAAAAGTGGCAACAATGTTGAGTGAAACAGAGACTTGATGCGGTATGATCAGCAATTAACTGTCACAATGATTGCCGAACAATTGAATTTGAACCATACCACAGTCCATCAGATTTTGACAAACAAAATGGACATGAAAAAAGTTTGTGCAAAATTCGTCCCAAAAAACCTCAGTGTTGAACAGAAAAAGAACAGGATGGAAGCATGCCACAATCTTCTAGAGCGAATTGAAAATGATCATGATTTTCTAAAAAAAATGTTATTACTGGTGATGATTCTTGGATATTTGAGTATGACTGCACTTTTGAGTACACTGCACTCTCAATTAATGAGTTTTCGGCAAAGAAAAACATTCCTGTTGTTCTTCAACCACCTTATTCACCTGACTTGAGTCCCTGCAACTTTTTCCTATTACCGATTTTAAAAAAACACCTCAAAGAACCCCATTTTGGAACAGTAGAATTCATAAAAAAAAGTGTAAAATATAAACTGAGGGTTAATAACACATCAGTTTTTTCCTCAACTCTATCTAGGTGTGGGTTCAGTTGAATTGATAGTTTTTATATCAGCATTATTAATATACATTACACCTGACCTTTCTCAATGTATAGTTTCTCTCTCTCTCTCTCTCACACGCATACACACACACACACACACACACACACACACACACATCCATTCATATACATAAAATTGGTATCTAGTAATTTTTATTGTTTTTTTGGATTCAGGATCGTCGTCCCTATGTTGAAGATAAAAACAAAAAAAATGGTTTCCCAAAGTATTTTTTTTTTCCTAATGTGTACGTTGTAATCTGTTCAAGTAGTGGACAATAAGCAACCTCCCATGGCCCTATGAGATGAGGATGTGATACATATGACATGTAAATAAGATGTAGTATTGTACAGACTTAGGCCAACCATTCCTGAGATATGTAGTTAATTGAACCCCCAACCACCAAAGTACACCAGTATCCATGTCTAGTATTCAAATAAAAGCAACTAGCTTTCAACCTAGGATTTCAACCTCAGAATATTTGTCTTTGAAAATCAGCTGTTAAATGACTAATTTGCGATGAGTTAACCACTAGTCCAGCCCAATGGGTTACCCAAACTATTGATACAGTTTCATTTTTAATATTCTATACTCTAAAATGGGAAAAGTAATAAATTTTAAAATCTATTATTGTATTAAAAATTATGTGTTTTGTTTTTTTACAGAGGGTATTAAACATCAATTAAAACGAGAAACTGGAGTAACAGTTACATCTGCTGGAATCGGTAATAAGGTAAGGCAAAAAAATATTAAATTAGATTTCTTATATTCATCATATATATTTATTTAAAACTAGCAGCTATTGCTAGATTTGAATATATATATATATATATATTAAATAAACACAATTGAAAGTTTGATAAAACATTATCAAAATGAACATTACGACACGTCACAGAATTTAGCTTTTCCTTTTACTTTCCCCCTTTTCTTTCCCCCTTTTCCTTCAATATCCCCAGTACCTTTCTCCATTTTCCCCTTTCCCCCTTCCTCTTCCTACTTTTCCCCATTTATTTTTTCTCCTTTCTCATTTCCATTTCCTTTTCCTGTTTTCCATTTTCCCTTTTACAATTTTTCCTTATTTCCCTTTTCTGATTTTTCCCATTCTCCCTTTTTCCCCACACGTTAATTGATCCAGTAGTTTTTTAGTCTTTAGTGGACACACATATCGGAAACATTGAAATGGAATCGTAAAATATCTAGTGTAGCGTGTGTTGCTTTTATGTCCAACAGAGAGCCCTGTTTTTCAAAAAAACATGTTTTTACCTGTCACAGGTGTGACATCTTAGGTATATAAAAACACGCGCGTATTTGAATGCAATGTTGTATCAAAATTTGAAAGCAGTCGGTAAAGAACTTTTGGAGTTTTAAGATTTTGAACAAACGAACATTTACATTTTTATTTATATAGAATATGAATTTAATGATACTACAGTTTAGTGCTAAATTTAATCCTCAGATTTTAGAAAATATGTAATTGTAACCATACCAAATAAATTAAAATGTTTAAAATTTCACAAAATAAATAATAAATGTTCTTCTATATACTCTCATCTGCTACATGGGTAACATTGTGACAATAACTGAATTCTTTTGCAACACATTGCAGCTTCATTATCATTGCAGCAATATATTGTCTTATTTTATACAAGTTACTGTAACTGTGATTCTGGTTTTCAGTTCATTCTCATTGACATATGAGAACCCGAGAATCTGCATAAGATTGTACAGTAGAAGCGAAATTCACCAATTTGTCCTTGAGGAGCATACAAGCGATAAATAATCTTGACCTTGATAATAATCTTTAATCCAAGGATAATAATCCTTGTTAATAATCTTTATTCATGGTAATAAAAAAATACTGTTAGCATAACCTTCATGCTTCATGATCTCAACCCACGCATCACCACTCATCCAGTTTCTTGGCAGAAACCAAGATTGAATAACTTCAGTAAGCTCCTTAATCACCAGATATGGCTCCCTGTAATTTTTGCCACTTTCCTAACCTTAAAATTACACTTAAAGTCGTAGAAAAGATCAAAAGAAATATGACAAAAACTTACGATGCTTACTAAAAATGATTTTAAAAAATATTTCTAGCAATGAAAAAATTTTTGGGATATGTTAAATCAAAAGGGACTTCTACTTTAAACGGGATAAGCCATTGAAGTTAATACAGTAAATATTTTTGTTTTTATTAGCTAAGGTCAGTTACTATTTTTTGATTAGACCTCATGTTTATCAGTGTATCTGTCATTTTTTTATCTATTTACAAAAGATAAATGATTTTTATAAATAAATAATTATAATACGAATAATTGAATGTATTTAGTTTTACAAATTTATTCTGTGTTTTATGTATATTGTTATAAAAATTTAAACATTTTCTTTTCTTTTATTTAAGTATGTAGACTAGAATAAATATTGTTACAAGTGTGATGATGATACATTACATTCATTCAGTTTTATTACTATTATTATTATTAGTATTTGTTTGTTATTTATTACTTTTTTTTCTACCTACACATATGTCATAACTGTGATGTGCTTCTATGTAACAAATATAAAATAGTTCTGTATCTTTCTTTCTTTTTTAAATATTATGGTGTCGTGTTTAAAACTCCATCATTGTTTTAACGTTTTTAAAAAAAAGATTTTGGTTAATTTTATTAAAGGTTAAGAATGAATTTATTTAATTGGGATTTCTTGAATCTGTTTGATATTGTAAGTGTTTTATGTTAAATATTTGGTTTTTTTATTAGTCTAAATTTTATTTCATTATTTTAAATTAGTTAATATGAAATAATTTTTGATATTTTATAAATTTAATTTTTTGAATATTTTTTTTTAACTAAAATTTGTCATGTGTTAAAATGATTGAATATTTGCCTTTCAGTAAACTGTAAATTTTTTTATATAAGATGAAATAAATTTATGATAAATATTTATATTGAAAATGTTCCTCTGAAAAGTAATAAAAATTTTAGTTTTATTTTTTATTAGATAATCCTTTTTGTTTACATCACTGTATATATTAAAACGATTTTAAAAAATCCTTTTACAAATATTTATGTAAATGATTCCTGAATAGTTATTTACGTAGATAGTTGTTACAAATTTCCTTCACCCAGAGTTTTTTTTTTTTTATGAAGGGGATTTAATGATTATAGTTAAAAAATAATGATCATTTTGGTTAAAAATTATCAAACCGATAACTTTAAACTTTCTGAATATCTTTTATCTGATGCAATATTTGTAAGTATTATTAATACATATCCTTTTAAAAATGAAATTTTATTGGATAATTTTGTGTTATTTAGTTTTCACGATAATATTTTTTCTTCTGATGCAACATTTGTTAAGTTTTATTAATGTTTTTGAAAATATAAATTTTATTAAATAATGTGGTGTAATTTAAGTCATTTTTTATGACTTTTGTTGGAGTTATAAAAATATGTTTAAATAAATAAAAAGTACAGAGATTTACTAATTTAAAATTGTCACATTGCATTTTTTACAATTTTTTTTTTAGTTGAAAATTTTCTGTCAGATCAACTAATAATATAAATATCATGCTACTGTTTGTTGGTATGAATTTTATGAAATGAAAGAAATCTAAGCAACAATTTTAATTTAATATAATATTATGGTACTTATGTATTAACGCCACTGCAGCTACAGCTTTATTTAACAACAAAGTAGTCAATCGGATTTCGGTGGAAAATGGGCACATATAGAGTTTAACATAGATTCAAAACAGTCTCTTTATTAATTTTAATAAATGTTATTTATAATTATTTATTTTATAAATATAATTTAACCAAACTTAACCTACGCTCGCTAACCTTGACTAATTAACAGGAGTGTTTTGATTATTTAAATAATAAATAATTGCAATAATTACTGAATTTATTAAATAAATACTCAAAAAATTACGGTGTTAATTAGTCAAGGTTAGCGAGTGTAGGTTAAGTTTGGTTAAATTATATTTATAAAATAAATAAATATAAATAACCATTTATTATTATAATTAATAAAGAGACTGTACATTTTCCACCGAAATCTGATTGACTACTTTGTTTTTAAATAAAGCTGTAGCAGCGATTGTGTTAATATGTAAGTACCAATATTATTTATATACATATTACATCAACCAGCAAATGCCTTATATCAGTTGTTGATGATATCAAATTTACTGTGACATGTGAAAAATGTCATTCATGATGAGGACTCAAACCTGGATTCTTTGGATGAAAGGCTGAAACATACTTTTCTACAAGTGATTGGAAAAGATCTCGACAAAATAATGAAATAAAACTGATATAATAGTTTTAGTAAAATAAAAAAAATAATTATGTGTATTGTTATTGTTAATTTCTAACATTTATATGTATTTTCCTTTTTTTTTAATTTTAGACGAAATTACCACCACAAGTAATGCCATTATTAGCTGAAAATGATCAGCAGTTATATATATTATCATTTGTTTTAATCGGTGTGGTTGGAGCAGTTGTCGTTTCTGCTGCAGCTTTGTATATTATAAGACGTCATGCTCATTCGAGACAGAAAATACAAAATTTGACTGCACATGATACTGAAGCCAGTAAAGATTATCAGGTTTGAATCTTTTTTTTAAATGTTTTTATCTTTAAAACAAAAATGTAAATTTTTAAGTTAGAATTATAATCGTGATGAATCAGACTAAATGCGATCAGTTGTAATCCAGATGTATAAAATTTTGGATAAATCAAAAATATCTATTGAGATTTCACAATATATTTGAACTTTGTGAAGTTCAGAACATTATTTGAAATCATTTTTAATGTACGTAAAATTGTAATTAAAACAAAAGTAAAATTTACATTTTATTTTAATTTATTCTCATTTTTTCATTTTTACTGCAATTACAAAAAGAAAGATCAGTATGAAAATCACAGAAAGAAAAGAAATCATGAAAAGAAAAGAATAACATTAGTCATAATTGAAATTGTAACAATAATGATTACAGTTGATCTTTCAAAAGTTCTGAATTACTGTACATAATAAAAAAAAAAATGTAATTGACTTGGCTTGATTAGTAGTTTCTTCATTGTGAAAATTTTGTTAATGATGATAAATATCACTAGAATTCAAATTTTCAGCTGTTAAAAATTCAGTTACTGTACATATTTTTAAATGCGTGTCACAGCAGCATACTTGAATGTATAACAGAAGTTCTTGACAAAGAATAAATGAGTGGAATTCAACAGCACATAACATAAATCATAAAAATTAGATCAAATATTTCATTAAAATGTGATGATTTAAAAAACTTGTTGATGACTGAAATTATAAAAGATAAATCACTGGACCTTTAATATAGAAAAATAATTGTATTAAGACATGTAGAAATGTTAACTTTGAATATAAATGATTTTATAACAATAAATTGGAGATAAATACTGCTTCTAGAGCAGTTAATCCTTGGAATATATACTAATCTAAAAACAAAATTAGTTAGATTAATTTATAAGATTTTAATTATGATGTGACAGTGAAATTTTATATATTCAGTTCCAATAGCACATTGTTTTTTATAAATGCTTTAATTGAAAAGATACACATCAATTTTTTCATGATGGTTAAAGATTCAAGAGTTTGGTACCAGATGGAATGCAAGGATATCAAAGGAAATTTTATCCTTCGATTAATTGCAGAGCCTGGACATCAGTCCCTTGCTACTGGTTTTTTCCATTTATCTGGCGGGTATTTAAGTTTTAGTGTGATTATATATTTATTTTTAATTTAAGATTGATGGAGTTTCAGAATGTATTCCAATCCTTTGTAAATCATATTGTTAAAGTATTTTACTCTGGTTATTCCTTGAGAGATTAGCAAGGTATTTGTGTCCCACATCTGAAGCGATTTCCCTTCAGTCTGTCCACGAAAGCCATTTGGTGCTAATCGCCTTTCATTCTAACAAGAGTGTTACCTGATGGGGTCCTAGTTTTGTGGCAGGTCCAATGCAACTCTTTGTGGAGGGAGTCGCATGTAGTGTCTACAGGCGATTGCCTAACTAGTGATTGTGGTACCTGACTGATAGGTGTCATTCAGGGCTACCACTGCAGATTTTAAAAATTATCTTTTTTTCTGAGCCATTGTATAGATGTAATATCACAAACTGAAATAGAAAATACTTTACACTTTTCAGTTTTATCTATCTATACACCATTAGTCATTTCCAATGCCTTCCTCCTATCAGACTTGGATGTTTGTTCCTACCTTTTTCATGTGGCCATATTCTCTTTTGTTAGTTTCTATTTCTTACTCTTGTGTATGCTGCATTTCACCAAACAGTGTCTTCTTTGTCTGAAGGTGTTAGATTTATCTATTTAGAAAGTTAAAAATGTTAATTTATCTTTGTATTTTTTATTTATGAATGTAAAATCTTTGCTACACATGATTGGTCACTTATTCTTAGTAAAAAGAAAATCCACCTGCAATCCACCAGACAGCAGAACTATTTTTATACTTAATAAAATACTTCAGCTTATGAGAAAGGACTTTATTATGCTTCCACTTTTTGTTTGTTCAGGATAAACAAAAAACTACTCTATCAATCACAAACAAATTTTTACCCATGTTTCTTGGCATAACTGAGAAGGTTTTTAAATATATTTCATTTTGAATATATATACAGTAGTGGAGATTTGCAGGTTAAAATGCAAACAACATTAATGCATTGAATTAATGAACTGTGAACTGTGAGTCTCTATCACTATGTGAGCTGAGTTTGAACTGAATGATTCGAATCAATGGAATGAAGTTGTAAATTAAAGATATTCATTAAGGAAAAAAATAATAATCCTTTTACTTCATTATTACGTTTCTGCCTCCATGGCAAAAAGTAAGTTATGAATTTTTGCCGACAAAGGTATGTGTAATTTAATTACCATAGCTACTATTACTCTTTGTTTTTGTAATTTGGTTTCTTTTTCAGGTTTCTATAAAGCCTGAACACCTTAATTGTTACTTATCAGTATTATTATTACAATCATGAGGGTAACAAACAGTGCAGAGATCCAGGGGGCAGAGTCCTCTGGGTAAATGGAAATGGCGACTGAAACGAGCTCTGTGGGTGTCCAAGGCGCCATCCCCCTGTAACATGGGAATGGTGAGCGAAGCGAGCTTTGCACCCACGGCATAGGCCTCAAGGAGCCACTTAGTTGGCTATGGGGTTCGCCTGGGCTGACCTAGGCCCTGAGGGTTCAGTTTCTGGCTAGATGGGCTGGCTAGTTTATTATAACTGAATTTTTTTTTTACAAAAAACAATATTACTACATCAATGAATTTCTAAATAATACTAATTTTAAATAAATAAATTTTGAACTGTGAATTATTATGTATTTTTTTAATATAAATTCTCTTTTCATGAATTTACATTATTATTTCGTGCACTTATATTTTTAATTTATTAAAATGGATTTAATCATATCTATCTTTTACTTTTATAATTAATTTAATATTTATTATGTGATGCTGCAGATCAAGATTTTATCTCAAATTCCCTTGATCCATTCTGGTAATGCTAAGGAAGTTTCCTCTTTTTATACATGGAGTAGCATATCAACCTGTTCCTGACTTGTCTACACAGTATAATATTATATATCAATCAGAAAGAAAGATTTATTTATTTCATAATCCTGTTCTAAGGAAAGTTTACAGTAAAAAATGTTATTTTATAATCCTAATATATCAGGTGTCCCAAATGTTGCTTGACTGAGAATATTTGTATTTCATGTTGTTTAAAAAATTTCATATTTGTTAGGGTGGTAACCCTACTTAAGTTTTCATTTTTTCCAGTTGATTGAGTAGTTCATTGTTTATGTTTACCAATGTTGTTCTGTAAATTAAGCTTGAACTGTAAACCAGCAACCGAATATGTTTTTCTCTTATAATGTTAGTGGAAGACCAATATAAATAGTGATGAAGTCATTCAGAAATTTGTATAAAAATTTTCTCAAACTCCAGCACCATCCAGACAAACAGTCTACAACTTGAATAAATGACTTGAGACAACAGGAAGTGTATGCAATTTTCCAAACAGCAGGAGATCTAAAACTGCGCGAGTGAAGATAACTTAACAACCATTGTCAAATCAGCTATTCAGAGCCCAAAGAAATCAATTCATAAAAAATCTGCTGAGTTGGATATTGCTTGAAGTAGTATGTATTGTATTTTGAAAGCATTGAAACTGAAAGCTTATCGTCTACAATCACATCAAAGTTTAATGGAAGAAGACTTCGAAAGGCATCTTGAATTCTGTGAATGGTTTGTAATACGCTGTGAGGCAGAGCCTAACTTTCAAAATCACATTTTGTGGATGAATGAAGCTTCCTTTAAACTAAACATTTGTATTGATCGTCGTAACTTTGTGTACAGGAATGACACAAATTTGCACAAAGTATTTCAGTAAGAACTAAATGTTCCAGACATCGATATTTGGGCTGGTGTACAGAGTGTTGGCATTATTGGTCCATACTGTTTCAATCGCTATGTAAGTGGTAATTTCACTTAAATAATGTTTTCTCTAATTAGCCTAGAGATTTGCAATAGTTGACGCAAATAATCGAATATGAATTTGAAGTGTTAAACGCAAACAAAGATTTGTGTAAAAAATTGCTGTAAAAATGTACTGATGTACATGGGCAGCATTTTTAGGATCTCGTAAGGTTTTAAAAAAATTTATATAAATTTTACTATGTGTAAAACACCTATTGTTGATTCAATAATACAAGTATTGTTTTCTGCTTTTTGAGATATTGTATTTCTCGATCAAGCAGTTTTTAGGACACCCAGTAAGAAAAAAATATGGTAAATGGTTATCGAAATAAACCAGGAAACAATAAAAACTGCTCAAAAATTGTTAACAAATAAAATTTACAACTAGGTGTGCATTTTGATTATTAATCTATTATCTATCATTATTAATCTATTATTAATCATTATCTATAGATAGTAAAGAAATTGTTTATTAAAACCATCCAACTCAGAGTCTTCCAAATGTATTTTTTAACATTTCTTTTTTTACAATTTATTCATGTTATAATTTTAACTCACACTTATGTTTTTTTTTTAAGGATTTATGCAGAGCTCGTATGACTGGAACTAAACCACCTCAAGAAGTAACACCAGCTGCTCAAAGAATTGCAAGTTTATCCAGAGAATCTGACAACAGTCCTTCATCACGATCTAGCACATCATCATGGTAATTTTTAGAGAATGTTATTTTATAAGAAAACTAGTAAAAAGTATCCTGTTCTAATACAACTTAAAAAAAATTTTAATCTATTTTTTTAAAAAATATTTTGTTTTATGTTTGTGAAAAATAGTTAACCCTTAATTAGTTTAGTTACTCAAACATAAAATAATTTTAACTAAAAAAAAGATATTATTACAGCTTTTGAATCACTGTATTATATTAATTTCATGCTTTAATGTTTTATATATTTTTTTTTAAATATAAGAAAAACAGACTTAAATTTAAAAATTACATAAAGATTATGAATAAAAGTATTTTTTACTATACAATCATCCACACACCGTCCACACTTTCTTCTACCAATCTCTGACAGATTCATCTTTAATCAGATTTATAGATGGAACGAGGTTTTCCATTTTGTTTCACTTATTTATATATTTTTTAAATGTAAGTTGAAGGCTTTGCAGAGGTATTTTCATAAATTTTCCAGTACTGTAACATTTGATTTTAATCCAATGGCTTCATGACAATGTTATGAAAAATGCACATTTATTTTAATGTTTATACTGAAAAAGAAGCAAAACTTATCTTTTTCATATTAAATGTTTTAACTTTTTTTCATAAAGTAGATTTTTAGAGATGTATTTTGTCGCAATTTTCCTAAGGATATCCAAAATCAACGATCATTTTCATACAGTCTGATGTCTATAATTTAGTTTATATTTTTTATCGTCTCATAATTTGTTAATAACTTATGAATACAAATAAAAGTGAAGTGAGGGTTAGGAATCAAACCAAACAGATTTCAAAAATAATATGAACATTCATCATAAAACAAATTTCAAAAATAGTATTACATTCATCATACACTATTTAAGGGAGTCATAATATCTTTCATTAAGAAATATGAGAACAATAAATACTTAATCTATATAAATAAAAATGTAAATGTTTGTCTGTTCTAAATCTTAAATCTCCAAATGTTCTTCACTGATTGCTTTGAAATTTTGACACAACGTTGCATTCGAATACACACGTGTTTTTATATACCTAAGATGTCACATCTCTGACAGGTAAATATATGCTTTTTTTGAAAAATAGTGCTATCTGTTGGACGTAAAAGCAACATATGATATACTAAATATTTTACGATTCCATTTCAGTGTTTCCGATATGTGTGTCTGCTATAAACTAAAAAACTACTGGACTGATTTACACGCGGGGAAAAAGGGAGAAAGGGAAAAATCGAAAAATGGAAACGGGAAAGAATTGTAAAAGGAAAAAATAAAAAAAGATAAAAGGGATGAAGGTAAAAAAGGAAGAAGGGGAAAATGGTAAAAAGGGAAAACAGGGAAAAGGAAATGGAAAAGGGAGAAAGGGGAATAAGGGAAAGGGAAAGGGGACAAAAAATGGGAAAGGGAAAGGTGTAAATGGGGAAACAGAAGGGAAAATGGGAAAAAATGAAAGGTAATATGGTAAAAAGGAAATAGGGGAATAGAAAAGAGAAAAGGGAAATAGGAAGGGAAAAAGGGAGAAAGGAAAAGAAAGGAGAAAAGGGAAAGGCTAAATTTTGTGAAGTTCCATAATGTTCATTTTCATCAAACTTTCAGTTGCGCTCATTTAATCTATATATATATATATATATATATATATATATATATATATATATATAAAATCTAGCAACAGCGAAGCATTGCTGCGTCTGCTAGTGTTTAAATAAAATGTAGGCCAGACTTTAAGTTAAAACAAATTTTATGTGGAAGAACAATTTTTTATTTTTCCCAAACAAGAGTACTTGAATGGCATTCCAGCACCAGTGCACCCTTGATTCCTCATCAGACTGCCTGATTTTGATGAATATTTATTTAAATTGTAAACAAAGTCCCTGTTAAAAGATTTGTTTTAATAAAAAATTACATTATCTAGTAAGTGTTTTAAAGTTGTTCATAATTTTTTTTTTTGTTGTCATCAGTGCTGCAGTATTGGATTATTACAGTCTAAGGGATATTTAGCTTGTGTCATGTGGATATTAACGGTTTTGACAATGCCATTCTAAAAATTATTTTACGTTAATTTAAGCAGAAAGTGTCATGTAACTAGTAGAATTTAAAAGGTATAAAACAAGAAAAAATGAACAAGCTTGGTAAATATTTTCTTTGTAATTGTGACAAAGAAAGTGTTAATAATATTACAAACATTTTTTTAAAAATTAAAAAAAAAATTCTTTATACTTGTTAGTCATACATTAATCAAATTATTATCATACATTGCATAAGTTTAATTAGTAGGTTAATTTGGATTTAAAATTAAAACCCTGCATAGCTGTTTTGTAGATTTTGCAATTTTTTACACCCACACCCTTAATTTATTCCCGTATGGGGGGATGATTGCGAAAGTAATGGTGGAATATTGTATTGTCAGCTGACCTTAGTAACTGTGAAAAATTTTATCAATTGGCAATGTCAGGAAGTATGTTAAATTAAGGATGCAAGATTTGAGGCCAAACGTGAAAAAAAAATTTAAAAAACATTATGAGTTAAAATAAAGTAAGTACAAAGCTAGTCATTTTTTGAAACCAGTTAAAAATGCCTTTAAATTATGTGGTTTTGATTTATTTGATAGAAATTGATTGTATTATTGATTTTTTGTCTTGATGAATTTTTTTGCAGTGAGTTCCAAAGATAAGTTGTTTTTTTTTTTGATAGTATGTTATTTTAATTATTTTTTATTTTTTTTGTAAATATTTATCCAAATTTTGGTTAATTTTATTTATTTTTTTTTTGTTTTAAATTTTCTGTTCATTTATATGGATTAGTACAACGCATTCACGTATTTCAATCAGAAGTAATAAAAGTTTTCCAGATGATGTTACCAGCCTAAACCAGGATTCAATTCAGGAACATACTATATATCGTACTATAACATTCCCAGTTGAGTCTCTGAGGTAACCTAATATTATCAGTTGTATGATTCTTTTTCTTCAAACTGATTCTGTTACTCTATTATTTTCCGATGACTTAATGTCAGTTATAATTACTGTACATATAAACATTTATATAATCTTTTTCTCTTTTTAATTTTAAATAATTTAAATGTTTAATTACAGAAAAATCATCTATCATGTTAAATAATTTTTCAGTGCGTAGAATGTTAAAAAAAAAATTTCTATAATAAATTACTTAAAAAACACTACAAACATCTTCATCTATTTAATTTCTATCTTTTATATAAAAAATGAAAGTATATTTCCATATAAAATTATAATTATTTGGAGGGAAATGTAAATAAAACTTGTTTTTATGACTATATAACTTGTTAGTAAATTAATTTAACCAATTCTGAAGTTAATAATTTATTTTTATTTTTAACCTGTTAAATTTGATTCTTTCTCTAGAAAGTGACATCCCCTTTCTAACGTAATTAATTTTTCGTTTTATGCTTTGTTTTGCTGTGTAACACTTCAAGAGGGGTTTCGATTGAACCTATTATTCTGAATTCTATTTAATTGTTTTTTCTTTGTTATTAAAACAGTAAAATTTAACTGCACAATATACTTTCATTTTACTTTGTGCAAAGTACAAGTATATTATTGCTTTTCTAAGTATAAATGGAATTGATCAGTGTTTACTACTAATGCCAAGCTATAATATTTATACATTCATGTATTTTATTTTCGCTTTCTGATTTTAAATAAAAATAAATATGTTCTAGTCTTTCGACTTGTATTTGTTCCTAGCCGATTCATTTTTTTGCATGAAAATTTTCCTTGCTTACAAGTATTTGCTTTTTATTTATACCTTACTTCATTTATATGTTAAGTTTTTACTACCAAAATAACAAAATTCTGTTTTTACAAAGTTTACAAGCTCAAACCGATCTATTTCAACTCTTTACAAGATTCTTCCTCAAAGTCTCTTCTCTCCTATTCTTTTTTGATACCTATTAATTTGAATTTTGTTGACCGACCTTATTTTCAACTTCATAAGGTTGATGTGTTTGAATAATCAAAAATATTTATTATTTTATTCATTCAATAAAAATTAACTATGCTCAGTAGAAATAATAAACATACAGAATATAATGGCCTGTTTATAAACTAAAGACACTGTTACATAAACATATGATGCACATGTGTAACTTGCACATCATGTGCAAGTGATACATGTGGCACAGAGATCTAATATACAGATCTAAGCTGTGGTTCCTGTGCTTAAAATGCACTCTGCTCTATCTTTTGTAGCGAAATAATTTTAATTTTAATAAAGTATTCTTTACAAACAGAAAATTAAATAATTTGAATCTTCTATTGTTAAAAATATAAACAAATTCTAGTTTCTTTATTTAATCTTCTATAATTACAACTAATTATAGAAAACAATTTTAATTCTCTGTGTACAAAGAGAATTAGGGAAGTTCTGCAATATGATCATCATATTTGATGATCACCTATGATCATCATAGGTGATTACTAGTTAGTGAATGTTTAGACAGGTCCTACACTGTAGCCACTGTAGTCTCAATGTCACTTGCCTTTTAACTGTGTTAATGAAAAGAAGTAGTGGTCAAAAATGAATACTAGGCAGTTTTACGCATGGGTAATTGTTAATTGTTTAAAGGAAATAACTCCTTTGCTTGGAGAAGATTGTCCTTATTATACAATATTTACGTGGTACCAAAAATTTGAAAAAGAAAATGTTGACCTTAAGGACAGTCTTCGTATTTGACTGAAGGTAACATTGTTGCAGTTCAAAAAATGCTTAAGACAGACAGGTGTATGACCTATCACCAAATAGAGGTGTCCTGGGGCATTAATGCACCGGCAATTCATGTTATTCTGCAAGATCACCTTCAAGTTAGAAAACTTTATATCCTTTGTACTATGAAATGCTGAAAATGGAAAATCTTCCTGTGTGAACAGTTATGACAGGTGAGAAGTACGGTTGTGACATTCCAATTAAGCCTCAGTAAACAAAGTGTGAATGTTCGAAGATGAGAAGACTCCCCAGGGCTGTTCGAAAATCCAGATCACTTTAAAAGAGAATGGTGGCTGTATTTTTAGTGTGAGAGGAGTTTTAAAGTGAGTTGTGTTGGAAAGTCAGAATACATTAACAAAAGAGTGGTATACGAGGAATGCCTGCCTAAAGTTGTTGAACTCTTAAGAAGGTACCCAAACTCAAGGATGGATACATAGTTTCTTCACCGTGATAATGCTCCAATGCACACTTCAAAGTTTGTTTCGAATATTGGCCAACACTGGAATAAAATTGTTGGACCATCCTCCGTATAGTTCTGACCTTGCTCCAAGTGACTTCGTGCTATTCCCCCTGGTGAAGAATACACTGAACGGGATTTTATGAGTGATGATGACCTGCTAAGAGCTTGGGACGATGAGTGTGCTCAGATCTCTAACAAAACATGGCAGGCCATCTTTGAAGATGGTTTTTAATAAATAAAACATTCAAAAGTTTTTACAACCGGTAATAGTTTTCTTTTATTTTACAACAATCTTAACAGTAGTGTTAATTCCTGATTATTGATGTTAAATTTTGGATTATTAATTATTTCACAAGTACTGAGCTTATTTTAATGAAAAATAGAAAAATGATTGTCTATTTGTATTTTTTTTTTTTTGTAATTTAACATAATTAAATAAATATAATGTAAATTAATTATAAGAAAAATTTCTTTTGAGAGGTAATAATTGTAAGCATACCTAAGCCTTTTTAAATTTATTTATTTTTTTTGTAAATGATATACCACATTAACAAATGTACAGTTTGGACATTGTACATTTAAAAATGCATTTATGTTATGTAACATTTTTTTAATTTAATGCAATACCTATTGATTTCATTTCAGTTTTTTCATTTTTTAAATTTACTTTTTTTTTATAAAATTCAGATTTTTGTTTTATCATCTGCAGCATAATGTTTTAATGTCATCTGCAACATTTCTACCATAACTTTAATATAAAGTAATACTTAAAATGATTTCTTGTAACAGTTTGATAACCTCCTTTTCTACAGAACTTTTGTGTGTGTGTGTGTGTGTGTGTGTGTGTGTGCCATGTGCATGTGTGTAGGTTGATTCAGGGAATTTGTTCTGTATTCTGTATGGAAGAAAAAATATTTTAGTGGAGAATTTTGGATCTGTTGATTTTATATACATATAATGCTTTTACACCACCAAATACAGTTCATAAAAAGTAAGAACACTTACCTAGTTGTTTGACAAATTTTTATGAACCTTATTTGGTAGTATAAAAATATTATTATTATGTAATAAAATAATAATTACTTGATACAGTAGTTGTAATGACAATAATTTATGCATATGTTACCTTCCCGATGAATATAGCTAGAATAGTTGTATTAAAGGGAAAAGAATGGTGATTATATAAAAAAATGAGGTATTGGGTATTTTGCAAATCGTTATGTATTAGTACATAATCTTTATGTATTAGTTCATCTATACCAAAAAAAAAAAAAAACATATGTGTTTGTGTACTTATATGTGTGTGGTTCTGCTTTTGTCTTTATATCTTAGGCTTGACCGAACTGATTTTCTTCAAATCTGGCTCCAAATATTTCTATATATGGGACACTGATCATATTATTTTTTTTTAAATTCATTAAGTGAGTGGGGGGGGATATTGTGAAGAAACCAATTTTAATTTTCTTCAGAGGCTATTCAGAAAAAAATTTATTTAGGGAAATTTGTTATTTACATTGCATATATGAATAATTCATAAATGTTTTTCAAAAAATTAACCCCATCTCTTAAAATATGTTGTTCTTTTGTTTTAAATTAACCTCCGCCTCTTGAAATATGTTTTTACATTCAGTTTTAATATTTAAATAAAAGAATTTGATATTCTATACATCATATACGAGGGCTATAAAAAAAGTCTATAATTTTCCAAAAAGAGTGTTAGATTTAAAAAAAAACTTTACTTAAGCAAATAAGCTTAACCTATTAGTCCAACCAAATTATACTTAGAGAAAAAAAAATTGGACTTTTGTAAGAGGAAATGGTAAAGGGTTGAATAATAAACGTAAAAATAAATGCATAAGCACAGGTGGTGGGGGTGATTTGGGGAGTTGAAAAAAAAATTTTCCAATATGAAAGTTGTAGATCGTGCAAAAATCTACAACTTTTGTAGAGGTCACTTTTTAACATAACCTCAAAATTTCTGAAAAAATGCGAAAAAACTTTTTTCTTTGTTTTTTATTTTTCATTTCCTCAAAAATAATTTAATTTTGACGAAACTTTGTGAAAGTACATATACCTTTCTGTGTCTTAAATAACCACAAGTTTTTTTGATATCAACTTTCACCGGAAATTACAATAATACAATTTTTCACCCATTTTCAACCCCTCCAAATCAACCCTCCACCATCCTTGCTCATACATTTATTTTTTTTACGTTTATTATAAGCCCCTTTACCATTTGTACTTATAAAAGTCCAGGTAAAAATTTTTTTCCTCCTCTAAATGAGTTATTTCGATCTGCCTTTATATTTGATTATTAAAAACAAATGTTTACAAATTTATTCCTACCTTTAAAAAATATATTCTGTATTTTTTATTTTCTATTTAGGCTCTAACTCTTTTTGTTTTTATTGTTAAAATATTTTTTTCTATTTTTCTTTATCACTTTAAGGGTGATTAAAAATTCTAGTAGTTTTGGCCTGTAGACCCACCAGGGTGGTCTAGTGGCGAACACATCTTCCCAAATCAGCTGATTTGGAAGTTGAGAGTTCCAGCGTTCAAGTCCTAGTAAAGTCAGTTATTTTTATATGGATTTGAATACTAGATCATGGATGCCGCTGTTTCTTTGGTGGTTGTGTTTTCAATTAACCACACATCTCAGAAATGGTCTCACTGAGATTGTTCAGGACTACAGCTCATTTACACTCGTACATATCATCCTCATTCATCCTCTGAAGTAGTATCTGCACGGTAATTACCGGTTGCTAAACAGGAAAATGAAAGAAACATGGTTTGGCTCCTAAAATGTACACTGGGCCCAAAATAAGAAGTAATTTTTATATTACTATCATAAAATTTTTACTTAATTTTTCAATGTATTTTAATAATTCTTTTTTTAAAATTTTTTTTTAGTAAATTTTTTTTTAAAATTGACTCCACAGAGTAAGTGAGCCCCAAAATAAAAGACCTTTTATTTGAAATTTCAAAATTTTGTTGCTTAAATCTTATTTTGGTAATCATTATTAATAAAAAAAAGCCCCACTGATACAAGGGCCACAAAATTTTTAAAAATTCAGAAAATGTTTTTACTTATATTTAAACATTAATTATAAAAATAAAAATAACATTCTTAGTGTTTTGATTGCAATATGAAAGTTGTCAAGTTGTATTGTATCACATGATCGGCATAGCAGGAAAATTTTTAATGATGTATCTTTTAATTTTAGCATTAAGCACCCTAAATTATATTCATAAAATTGTAATAGAGTAACTTTTTGACAGTTTTAATTACAATATTGCACATAATAAAGCAGTATTTTTATTTATAATCATATTAAATAGAATAACTACAGATTTTAAGCGCATTTTAAATTCTATCTTTCGTATTCCTAACATTATGTTGTAACCTGTTTAACCAATAAACAATAAACAACCTCCCCCTCTGGTCCAATGAGAGGAAGATGATATATATGACATATAAATGAGGTGTAATCTTGACCATTCCTTAGGTGTGTGGTTGATTGAACCACAACCACTAAAATACTCCAGTACCCATTGTCTAGTATTCAAACTCATATTCAAAGTAACTTACCTTTACTAGGATTTGAATCTCAAAACCTTCATTTGACCTTGAAAATCAGCTTTTATACGATTGATTTGCAACAATAATTTAATCACTAGACCAACCTGGTAAGTTATTTTAAGTTAAGGTTATTTTTTTAAATAAGAAAAAAGTTTGAAGTTTCAGTTGTTTTACTGGGTATTATCGTTTTATTAGGTTAAAAATAATGTTTATATATTCATTTATGATTAAATTTTTATGAGTTATACGTTAATCTTTAAAATACATGAAGTAAAATTTGTAAATATTGTACATCACTTTATGAAAAAGGAAGTATAGTTTTTCCCAGCTTTAAAGTTAAAATTGTTTTTTTTATATTGAAATGTTACTATATTATTTTGAAGATATGATATATATGTAAAATCATGCATTAATTATTTTAATGGCTATAAATAACATTTTATTAGATAATTCATATATATTATTTTTATAAATTCATATTTTCAGGAGTGAGGAGCCAGCGTTGACAAATATGGATATATCAACTGGACATATGGTTTTGGTAAGATTATTAATATACCACTTTATCAATTTTTATTTTATTTTAAAAACAAAAATTAATGAATTTTAATATGATACCAGTAATAATTGGTACATAAGTTAAAAATTAATATTTTTACTGTACAGATTTTCCCCGAATTTCCCAAAATATGGGATATAGCTTTTATAAATTTCTTTAGGTTAAACTTGAACAAAATTTAAGTTAAAATAACAATAAAATTCACTTTAACAACATTGACCAGGAAAACAACGTCCTGTTTAACTCGACATTTTGATATCTCATCCATTTTGTGTTTGTAATGTGGCTATAATGAAATAAATTTCTGTTTTCTATACAGTAAGGTTTCTTGCTTTTAGGTAGAATGATATATTTATAATGGTTTTTAGTGAAGTTTCTCTATTACAAAATAGTGGCCAGCCAGCCTCTGTGATGTAAGTGGTAGCATCTCAGCCTTTCATCTGGAGGTCCTAAGTTCGAATTCCGGTCAGGCTTGGCATTTTCACACACATTACAAATCATTCATCTCATCCTCTGAAGCAATACCTAACTGTGGTTGAAAGAAAAAAAAATAGTGGCCGGTAAATGAAATACAATATAGTCATTATTATTTGAAAAATAACTGCTTAACACTGATTCGATAAAATTTTGAAGCCTATTTATAGTGTTAAAAAATAAATTATGTACAAAGCTGCTTATGAAAAAATTGAATTTATAATAAATGAAATGAAAATACATCTTCATATCATCAGTGATCCTTCCTCTCACACCTGAGAGTTGGTGATCCAGTTCATATCCTGCTGGCAATTTCCCACCGTAGCTTACAGTCCTCTGCCATTCAAATCAATGCCCCTAGCATTTATCAAGCTTCAATTTGGTCCAGCCATTTTTTGGCCACTCTTCCTTGTAATGTAGTGCTTTTGATTTGCTCTGAATAACTAGCTTCTCAAAATCTTTACTAGACCTATGGACTATATGGCTGAAAAAGTAGAGGATGCACTGGAAGCATAATGCGGTCAACCTCCTTGGTATACCAGCTCATTTATAATCGAATGGTTCATCCTCTTTTCCGTCCATGATGATGCAGATCGTTTCATAGGCCTACAATTCAAATGCATCAATTCTCCTCTGGTCTTCCATCTTGTTGGTCCAGGTCTCAATGCTGTGAATGACTATTTTTTTGTTTAGCCTCTGGAACCACTGTAAGGTATTATTTCAGAGGATGAATGAGGAAGATATGTAAGAATGTAAATGAGATGCAGTCTTGTACAGTTTCAGGTTGACCATTCCTGAGATGTGTGGTTAATTGAAACCCAACCACTAAAGAGCACTGGTATCCACAATGTAGTATTCAAATTCGTATAAAAGTAACTGCCTTTAGTAGGATTTGAACCTTAGAACTCTCGACTTTGAAATCAGCTGATTTGCGATGACTACTGGGAAGAGCTGAAGTACTCTCAGCTTTGTAACTTCCTCTTGATTACCTTATCCTTTCAGCAGCTGTCAACTTTGTAAGAGCCTTCTTCACCAAGATAATTTTTCTTCATATTTTAACCGACAAGCCTTTATCTATTGTGGATCACATTCATGATCAGATGTTAATATTTAAATTAAATAAATTTCAAATATTGATGAAATATCTGAATTACAAAAATATTTTTTTTTATTCATATATTATTTTCACATACAGTTATAAACAATAATATAATTAATTATTTTATTTTTAATAACAATAATAATAAATAGAAAATTCAATAAAACAATTTCTGCAATATAACATAAAATGCATAACGTGTATGAAAATTTAGGTACCCTCTGTTGACAAATCCATGTTGAAGGTACCATTACAGTAACATTTTATAAAGTGAAACAGAAATTCTGAGATATACCGCCGGCAACTTAAAATAAGAATAACAATCTATAAATATTAACTTAAAATAATAAGGCAACTTAAAATAAGAATAACAATCTATAAATATTGTAATCTTAAAATAGTAATTTCTTTTAACAATCTCTTCTATAATTAGATTACAATAATAACTTTTCAATTTCATTAATTTTTAGTAACCATACAAATATCAGAGCATTGTATTCTCTACAGTTTCTTAATCCCTTTATATTATTAGGTAACAAATTGTACACCTTTGGACCCACAAATGAGTAAAAATGTTTATACAGTTCCAATTTTTGGAAACGTAACCAAATTTATCATTCCTTCTTAAATTACTCTTGACCCATATGTGTGCATATATTACACCTTTTATAAAAAAATTTTAGGACTCTAAAAACATACAAATATCTTAGAGGCAATATGTTTTTAAAAAACGAAAAAGGCTCACTAAATCAATTTTTATTTGAAATCATTCTAATTAATTACATGTTTTATTACTGCCAGTAATGGCTTTTTATTAGAACAACACACACTTCCCCAACAAGTTATACTATACATTAGTCTCGATTTTATCAAGGAGTGTTACAACATCTTCAGTAACTTTGTAATATAAAAAATTCTTTACAAAATAAAGTTTATATATACTTAGTCTGATTTTTTAAATTTTATTTATATGTTCCTTCCAAGACAGATTCACATCAAAAATTATTCCTAGATACTTAACTGTATTTACTTTTGATATATTTTGTCATGTACAATTTATGTTTGTATTGTAATTTTAATTGAAAAATTATTTATGGTTTTGATTAACCACCATCTAATTCTCATAAGGTCTTCTTCAATATTCTTACTTATTTCATATACAGTTTTAGCTTCATAATCTAATGCCGTTTCATCAGTAAATTTTGACACTTTATCATTAAATTTTCCACTACACAAACCATTTATATGTATAATGAATAAAATAGTTCCAAGTACAGAACCCTGTGGGATAACGTACTTATCTTGATTACTTATTTCTTCTCCTAATTTGACCTGTTGACATCTTCTCCTCAAATATATCTCGAATCATTTATCGAATTGACCTCTTATTCTAGCTTTTCATAGTTTGTCAAGCAAAATATTGTGATCCACAATGTCAAATGCTTTTATTTCAAATCAAAGAACAAGCCTGCTACTTGTTGAACGTTGACCTTCTATTATACTGGACATAAAATTCAAAAGAGCATCTTCAGTATTTTTTACTTTAAGAAAACCATATTGATTTTTACTGAAAATTTTTATTTTTTCAACCTTATTTTTATATTTTTTCTAGAATTTTTGAGAAAATTAAACCAATGAGTCAAAACATTAATAACAGTATCACTAATTTCTTTTATTATATTTATCCCTAATTCCTGTAATGAGCAGTACTTCATTGAAGAACAAATTTTGTTATGAAACCATAGCCCATTTTCACTTTGTAAAATTGCTTAAGAATAAATAATTAAGATGGATAAAAATAAAATTTATCGGATACATCATATTAAGAAAATGAAAACGTATTAAAAAGATGTAAAAGAAAAACGTTGGGATATAATTTGAGAGTGCATAAAATAAAGAATTTAACACTTTCATGAATGTAGAGATATTGTAAAATTTATAAAGGTCAAAGATTAAGTAGAGTAAGACTTAAAATAGATGTGAAAACAATAGTCAAGATAATATTGAACGAAAGAATATGGAAAAAGACAAAATGACCTCCTAAGAATGAAGTGGCAGGATGATATTATGGGAATCTGGTTTCAGTGGATGTGAGAAAGTGGAAGATTATGGTGATGGAAAGGAAGGTGTGAAGAAGGATTATTGAGGAAGTGAAGTCCATCAAGAGCTGTAGATTTACAATAAGTATGTAAGTAATGGTTAGCTTTTTGAAGACCACCTGAAAGAGAAGCAATAGAAAAGAAGTTTTCTTAATCTAGCTGTAACTGCTGACAAACTAAATATGTGATCTTCTTTCTTTTTTTGGTATGAATATGACTATTAAACAATTTTTCTTGGGCAGTTTGGGTATTATTCAATACTTACTCTGGAATATAGTGGTAGTAATCGGTGAATGATGTCTGGTATTCTTTAATATCATAATATTGTCGTACAGTAAGATTATTTCTGTGCTAATTAAATATAATGTAATCAGTTCTGTTTTATACGTTATTGTAATTTTATATTTATTTAATTTCATTATAGAACTCAGTTAAATTCAGTACTAAATGAGCAAGGTCAAATGTTCAGAAAACTGTAAGTCTTAACATTACAGTTAAAATCCTGGGCAAGATAGTAAATTATCATGATCAACTCAATGGGTAAATCAATCTTTCTCACCACCTAACTCTTTTTTTTTTTTTTTCCCCCATTATTGGGACTGTGGTTTTAGATATGACCTTACCAGATTCTTTGACATTGATGATTGTATGGTAAGGCTGCTTTGGATTGATTCAGGGACCTATGTTTTTAATTTAGTGACTACACAATAAGCGTAATCGTTGATCTATCTATTGGGTAAAGCCACTTTTACCAGATTGAAAAACCAAACAATATTTTGGATGTAATATTACCAGCAATGGAACTGTTCTATAAGTTTAAATTAAATTTACATATATACATACATACGTACATAGGAAATCATCTTACATGAAATATGGTACATGTTTCCCAACCTTCAAATATCAACTTTCCTGTTACGATAATATATAATGAGCCATATTTAATTTAAAAATGTGATTATAATTAAAAATTTTTGATATGATTACCTAAAAGTTTAGTTTTAATTTATAATTTTATGTTAATCAATAAATAATTTTATGATTTTAGTCATACATGGAGGATCATCTAAGAAATAAAGATAGATTGGAGCGTGAATGGGCTGCGTTATGTGCTTATGAAGCTGAACCATGTGCTACTACTACTGCAGTAAAGGTATATGACGTATCTCTCGTATTAATTTTTTCAGTTAAATGTTAAATTTTGTTCTGCAGTAGATCATTCTATAAAAACTTCTTCGTTTGTGCTTGCATTTATGTTTAAAGAAGATTTTTTCTTTTGTAAAAAGAAGATAATGAATGATGTTTGGTCAGAAAGAGGGTAAAATAGTGAAATTTAATCACATCATACGGCTGTTTAAGATTTTACTCCAAATAAATGTAAGACGATAATTACTTTTCATTAATACTGTTATCAGTAGTACTTTTTTAATAACTATAATTGTATGGTTCTCAGATTATTAGTGATCGACAGTCTGAATTATAAGAATGTAAGAATCAGCTTTAATAGTAATAAAATTACCTACAGAAGTAAATATTATTGAAATCAAAGAAATTAGATTAATCAATTAACAGTGGTGCATAAACAAAATTTTTCATAAAAATTTCTACAAGATTTTTCACACTTTGTACAATTTACTTCTATTTTCTTAAGTGTTCGTATAAAAAAAAATTTTTTCATTATTATACCATTAAATTACTATAGTTTTTATATCAATAAATAATTTTAAAAAAAATACTATTTTACTGTAAAAGTAGAGATTTGCCTTTTTCTTTTTAAATAAATTATTATCAATTGAAATTACTTATTAGTGTTTGCGATACAGTTAATACATTTTAAAGACCTGCTTAAAATATTTTAACAGCATAAAAATGGAAAAAATAACCTAGAAAAAAATTGTAGAAAAGGTGTAGTGAAAATGATTGATTATTCTATATAATTATATTAATCCAATCAACCCAAGTTCAGAATTAATAAAATTAAATGAAATAGGACGACACCTACCTTATTTCAAAATCCAAGCAAGAGCGCTTTCACAAACACCTTTCATCATCAGTTGCTCTAATTTTTCTAATTTTTCATTGCAAATTACACATTAAAATTAAAATCATACGTTGCAAATTAAAATTAAAATTGAGATTTAAATTTGTTAAAAATCCTTTTCCAATTAAGTCAAAACAGAAATAGAACTAATTTTTTTTATATTCAAAATTTTTTAAATTTTAAATTAAAATTAAAAATTTCATATATACAAAGTATGAAGTCATTAATAAAAAAATTAAATTAAAAGTTAAATTAAAATTAATAATAAAAATAAAATAGAAATGCACTTTAGCTAGCCAAAGTTATGTGAAATATATTTGTGTATAGAATAAATGTTTCTAAATGACTCTGAGCAACAAAAAACTTATTTAAAGAACTATACCTGAGCAAAAATTGAATAATAAATGTATACATATACATCTAGATGGTTATACACCGTTGCTAAATAAAGACAATACAGATTACTATCAGCATAAATAAATATGAATGGTGCTAAGATAAACACGCATTTGTATTTTATCATTTCTCTGATAACTTAACAAATTATCGCATGGATAACAAATTATCCATGCGTTGAGCCATTATTACCCAAGGTGATTAGAATAGAAGAAAATGTTTAAAAATTTTAAAGTAAAACGTATAAATTTTTTATTTTATTTTTATTCTATTTTTCAGCCAGAGAATGTTAAGAAGAATCGTTATGTTAATTCTTTGCCATATGATCATGCTCGAGTTAAATTAAATGATTTATCAAACATCTCCGGTTCAGATTATATCAATGCCTCTACAATTGTAAGTTAAATGTTTATTTATTTATTTATATATAAATAGTTGTAATTATATTTTATATTGATAAATTGTTCTTTATGTTCAACTAAAGTTAATTATAAGTTTAAAGCATAATAGAATAAATTATATATTTGGTTCTGGAAGAGTTATCATAAAAGGAAACTTTGTTGTTCCATATATTTAAACTTGACTTTAAATGAATTATAATAAATTGATATATATTATTTATTTAAATTGTTGTATAATATGAATTGTATTTATACATCTGTAACATTGGATTAGAATTTTTATGTAATATGTATCAAATAATTTGTCTTATTCATACAAGCAACACTTAGTGTACGATAATTTGAAAAAAAAATAAATAACTGATGTTACATTCCTCTTTATCTGAACGAAAAAATCAAAATGATTGATTTTGACTTATATAATCAAGTATTGGATAAATTTCCTTGGAAATCTAATGAATAATAATAATAACAGGAGAGAGACAACAGATAAAAACAGTAAATTATATAGTGTAATACTACCATCATTATACAGTGTTAATAAAATAAGGAAATCCTTAAATAACTATTTAACAGTTAAATTTGGAAAATGACATTCTAAAAAAATGTTCTTACTTCAAAACAACTTATTTCTTGGTATAAGTCCACAACATGGGATGGGGGCAGCTCAAAAATGTTAAATAAAAACCGTAGGGTTGTCTTCATCATCCATTATCATCGTCATCTGGTGTTCTGCCTGGTGCCAGGACCTTTACACCACCACTGTCTCCATCCATTTCTTCATTGTTGTTCTTCCTCACTTCCTTTCTCCTTCTACTACCCTTCCAATGCAATTGTCGAGATTCTACTTCCTCTATGGCTTAACCGCTTTTCTTTTTTTATACTTCCTGCAAAATTTCTCTTCTTCTTTAATCCTATTCATTACGTACTCATCCCTGACTTTATCTATTTGGCTTACTTTCTCCACATCCACATCTCAAAAGCTTCAATCCATCTCTTTCTTCCTCATTGTCTGTGTTACTTTCATACGACAAAACACAATACTCTTTCAGAATTTGCCCCCCAAAATTTTTCAATTTTTTTTTTTAGTGATATATGACGATATTTTTTTTTGTTTTCGGTCATTTGACTGGTTTGATGCAGATCTCCAAGATTCCCTATCTAGTGCTAGTCGTTTCATTTCGGTATACCCTCTACATCCTACATCCCTAAAAATTTGTTTTACATATTCCAAACGCTGCCGCCTGCATAATTTTTTCCTTCTACCTGTCCCTACAATATTAAAGCGACTATTCCAGGATGCTTTAATATGTGGCCTATAAGTCTGTTCCTTCTTTTAGCTATATTTTTCCAAATGCTTCTTTCTTCATCTATTTGCCACAACACCTGTTCATTTGTCACTTTATCCACCCATCTGATTTTTAACATTCTCCTATAGCATTTCAAAAGCTTCTAATCTTTTCTTCTCAGGTACTCCAATCGTCCAAGCTTCACTTCCATATAAAGCAACACTCCAAACATACACTTTCAGCAATCTTTTCCTGACATTTAAGTTAATTTTTGATCTAAACAAATTATATTTCTGACTGAAGGCTCGTTTCGCCTGTGTTATTCAACATTTTATATCGCTCCTGCTTCATCCATCTTTAGTAATTCTATTTCCCAAATAATAAAATTTCTCTACCTCCATAATCTTTTCTCCTCTTATTTTCACATTCAGTGGTCCATCTTTGTTATTTCTACTACATTTCATTACTTTTGTTTTGTACTTGTTTATTTTCTTGTGTAGGACTTCATCCATGCCATTCATTGTTTCTTCTAAATCCCTTTTACTCTCGGCTAGAATTACTATATCATCAGCAAATCGTAGCATCTTTATCTTTTCACCTTGTATTGTTACTCCAAATCTAAATTGTTTTTTAACATCATTAACTGCTAGTTCTATGTAAAGATTAAAAAGTAACGGTGATGGGGAACATCCTTGTCGGACTCCCTTTCTTATTACGGCATCTTTCTTATGTTCTTCAATTATTACTGTTGCTGTTTGGTTCCAGTAAATGTTAGCAATTGTTCTTCTATCTCTGTATTTGAACCCTAACTTTTTTGAAATACTGAACATTTTATTCTAGTCTATGTTATTGAATGCCAAGTGTACATACAGCTAGTATACTTTTAATATTAAAAATCTAGTATATAATGATTTTCTCTTGCAGAATTGTTTTATTATCATTTTTAAATTGTTTCAACCACTTACATTAAAGATCTTCATTCAGATTTTGTTGTTCTGTATACATGTAAAGATAATTTTTATTTATGGTTACAGATGGATCATGATCCAAGGAATCCAGCTTATATTGCTACACAAGGTCCTTTGCCACACACAACTCCTGATTTATGGCAAATGGTTTGGGAACAGGGATGCGTTGTTATGGTGATGTTAACAAGATTAATTGAAAATGACAATGCTATGTGTCATCGATATTGGCCAGAAGAGGGCT
Organism: Lycorma delicatula; assembly: GCF_047948215.1. NCBI lineage: Eukaryota > Metazoa > Arthropoda > Insecta > Hemiptera > Fulgoridae > Lycorma > Lycorma delicatula. The sequence goes on from NC_134467.1 coordinate 21,349,890, forward strand.
CTGAATTGTATCATATTTATGAGGTAAAATATGTTCTATTCTTGTTTTGTATCATCAGTAATTTGATTATATTTGGCGACCTGTATAATGAAAACATGCGAGTTTGAGTTGATATAATTTAGTAAAGAACTATGATAAAAAATCATATTATACAGAGTAAGCCAAAAGTTACGCAACCATGAATTCATTAATCCAGTGAAGTGGGAAATATGCTTTTCAATTGGTAATGCTTGACCTAATAGCAATAACATACGCACAATAATCAGATAATCTTTCGCTGTTTTGTCTGTGGCAGATTTAATGTTAAACGATTACCATGCATTTTATACAATCTGAATGTGTATCAATTCTTGAGAGTAATTTTAAATTGAAATTGTTTTTTAAGTGCCAGGAAGACTTTGCTGTAGCTTTTTCTTGACCAAATATATTCAATAAGGCAACAATTTCACACATAGTTCTTTGTTTTAGAAAAACCAGTAGTGTAAATGAGGGAAAATGGTCTGGTTGACCAATAAATTTAAATGACGAATTTCTAGAACGTGTCTGTGCAGACTTTAAGTCAATAAAACAGCTATCTTGGCAGGTTGGAATGTCATACTACAAAGCTATAAAGAAATTAAAATTACAGCCATATCATGCAGTCATATGGCTTATTATTACAGTCATATTCTGCATTCTTCATGCAAGAATTGCAAGAACCCCAATCATACAAAAAGATCCAGCTATAGTAAAATTTATTTATGCATTTTGTTCACGGCAATATTTGAACCTTGGATAACATTTTCTTTACTAACAAGTCTTGGTTTCATATGTGAACATCCAGAACAATCAATATTGGATTGCAAAGAACCCTCACATTTTCTACAAGACTTATTACATTCAGTAAATATTGCGAGTTATGGAAAGCAATTTCCCAGAAGAGAATAGTGGGTCTCTACATTAATATATAACTTACATATAGTAAACACTATATGTAATGCTACCAGCAGATTATGACTGACTTCAAATACCGCTAAAGAAGATGAAGGCAATTACTGGTTACAACAAGGTGGTGGAACAGTCCACACAGAGAATAACACATTTTTTTGGTATGTTACTTCTTTGAGGAGAAAATTTTCTGTTGTCTTTAGCCACCTAGGTCACCAAATTTATCTTTCACAGATTTTTTCTTTGTAATTATTTAAAAGTGTTCAGAAATAATCCTTGCAAGAATTGATCAATCTACTCCAGTTGAACATTTAAGTCAAAATATTCCGTATCAGTGGTGCAATTATTAAAAAAGTGGCTGCTAACATATGAAACATGTTGATGCTTGTATAACTGCAAATAGAGAGCATTTTGAACATTTATTTAAAACAAAATTTATATAAGTTATGAAATTATTTGATATTTATTTCTTAAAACTTAATAAAAGTTTTTTCATATACTGATTGGTTTCCATGAATGCATTTTTCATATGGTATTGCACAACTTTTCTCTGTATATTAAATTTTTTTTATATTCTTTTATTTGCAAATTGTTTTCCCTAAATTCCATAATTAGGTCAGTCAGATTACTGTATATTGTTTTTAATCAAATGTAATACTGTTTGTAGGAAAAACTGCATATTCAATCAAACTTGTATTTCCTAGCATGTCTCAATCTTCATTAAGTGGACTTCAGGATAGATTTCATTTTGTGTTTAAACATATCTACCCTTTCAAAGACAGTTTTATATATGGTAAGTGCTATGATGTAAAAGGTTTTTGATATAAGCTACAAGACCCTCTTGAAAGTGATATATAATTTTCAAGATAACAGGCATCCCTCAACGGACCTAATATAAAAATTAGGTAGGTAATATAAAAATTAACTAGTGGTTTTCTGTTGCCTACTTCACTGAGTCAAACATACTTTTGCACAATGGCTTGGCCAGGTTGTAGAAGTGATATCTTTTCTTTGTTCACCATAAGAATTGACGGTTAATGAACATCATTACTTTCAAAGAAAACATTTTGACTAGTGCCTCTTGTATTTCAGTTACTTTACGTAAGTTCCAGCCGTAAGAAAGAACAAGACAGATGGTGTAAAGCAAATGTACTGTTTCTGTTAGAAAACAGCGCATTGTATATGAATACATTGTTTCTACCCAGTATGATAAAAACAGGGACTTCTAATAGGCTCATGTTTAAAAACTGTTAACACACATATGAGATTCTACATCATAATAGAATTATTTTTTATGTATCTTTAATATTGTTTTGTTTTTTTTAACATAATTTCTTTTATTTTTTTTTTTTTTTGGGAACAGAGCCGAGTAAATTATACTCAGCCTAATTATTATACTGACTGCAGTGTTAGTAATTATAAATTATAATGAAAAGTCATTGGTTAAATAAAATAATTATTATTTTTTTTTTGTTTTATGTTGGAGGAGGGGAGAGCTCCTCACCCACCTGTACTGACACTAGTGTTGGGCTCTCACTGACTAAACCCCTTCTCCCTTAATACAGCATGCTTTGATACCTATCTTTCAACATTACTCGGGGTATACTGTACTTGCCACAGGACTTCAGACTAGCTCAGAGAGTCCTAGACAGCTCAACAGTAGCTGACAACTCTGAGAGCACCCAACCACTTCCTTGTATGTACTACTTTCACCCTACTCCTACCCAACAGCAGCTACTGTTCTACTATTAGTCCTCTAAACTTTATTCTTCTTGTGTATTTGCTTGTAGGATTGCTCTGCACCAGTTAGCACACAACGAGTGATGATAATATGAAAGCATTTTTTACCCTAAAAAAAAAAAAAAAAAAAATTAGCACATAATCTCCATCCTGTCATGCTGTGCAAAAATAACCGCATCACTACATCAAGGCTAGCATATTTCTCACCACCCAGCCTATCTGCTAGCCATCTTGGACACAATGTCCAACTGTACCTTTGTCTCCATTGTACCTGCATTCAGCTGAGAGACTCCTTCCCCTATCAAACAGGTAACTGTTGAATGCCCTGTGGCTCGTAAGCCACTAAGTCATCCAAAATCTACCTCATCATGAGTTCATTCTATCCAGCTCCTAATGTTCAGATTGAGCAAGTACATCCATCTGCCAGCGGTTCTTATTCTGCCACTTTCAAAGCAAGATCTCCCTTGCCTCCAACTTAGTCATCCCTTTACTCCTCCCCAGGATCAGCAAATTCATCGACAGAATATCTGCTGTGATCAACACAGCTCTAAGGAAACCGTGTGGTATGTCCTCACCACCCAAAATACTATCCTTCTCTGTAAGCTATCTAATTTCTGGAGGAAAATAGTTGCAGATAACCTATATTTTTGGCTCATAATGGTATCATTGCTTATTTAAGTTATATATTTCCCCAGCTGTGTCATTATCTGTTATCTCTATCATGTATTTGGCTTTTTTTATTTATTAAAATACAAATCTTACTAACATCAGAAAGTGATATGAGAATAAAAAGTGCAAAATTCACCTTTGAATCATCTTTTAAAAATTTAATTTTGTAGTTAGAAACTTAGATAACAAGAAATATTTAATCTACAGTAAAAATACTGTATTTTTATTACATCATTTCAATTCATTACAATGATATTTGTAATATTTATATAATTTTTATATTGAATTACCCATGTTGAAGAGCTAGTAATGCATTACTTAAGTATAAAAAATAAAAATTGCATTAAGAGAATATGGTTAACAGATTAAAATTTTATTTTGGGATAAATTGAAGTTTTATGTTTAACAATGGATTAATCTATTTGAGTCAATTTCATATAAGGTGGTCAGATTTGCTACACTGGATCTACTCAAACACAAGAGGAGAAGATGCACAGGGGAGTGGGTAAGGCAGATATGGAGGCTTCAAATGTAAGGCAGGAGAGATGGGATCAGTCTACTTAGGGAAGATGGAACTACAGACTGATACAGAGATGGCTTCTCCACAAACATGGGGAACTGGGGTACAAGCTGTCCCTGTGTAGCGTAGGGAAGCATACCGGAGAGAATTCAATGTGCTTATCCCAAAGAATATCATTGGGATTATGTTGCAGACCGAAAGATCATGGCACGTAGTGTCTACAATGTTGATCAAGATTATCCAGACAAAGATGAGGGATGAAATACAGGAGTGAAAATTTCCTTCTGAATCTCCCTAGCGGTTGTGCTCATATCAAAGCTAGTCCAGTCCCAAGGCGGAGAGGAGAAAACTATCTAAGGAAAAAAATTAAAATTTTGAAGTTAATTTTTAAATAACAATAAATCTTTGGATGAATGAATAAATAATACTAAGAAAGAAGTAAAAAGTGCAAATATTTTCTTTCATGTTACTGGCAATGAAAATAATTTTATGTACTTCTATAGAATCAATGACAAAAGCTTGCTGAATCATATTAATTGTTTCACTTTGAATACTTCTGACATTTTAGTAAATCTTGATTTAGTAATGTTTTGTCATTAGCAAAATAAAAATGCAAGAAGCTCTTGTTATAGCATCGCATACACAATCCGCCTAGCATGACTGATTTTTTCTATAAAGCTACAAAGCATGATGCATGTATATTTTAAGGAGTTTACTGCTACTACTTTCTGAGGTTTACCACTTGAATCCAAATACTTAACAAAAAAAAACAAAAACAATAAGCTCAAAATACTTTTTTAACAAACCTTGTGTGTACTTGGTACTGAATTATAAAGAACAAAATAATGTTTTAACTATATAATGATAATGCAAAATGCAAGTCTAAACCAGTTAAACATATAGTTACTACTTACCATTCTGTCACTGAATTGAATAAATAACTCTTCACCTGGATTTTCCATTCTCCCTCCTGAATATAGACGGGCATTTAATGAGACTATAGATTGCTTTTTAATCAGTTGCCCCATGCACCTTTTTGTCAATTTTGCAATAGCTTTTAATTTTAAATAAAGACATATTAATTTTATTATTATTTTAATTTAATTTTTTTTAGGTGCATTTGGTATCAGAACATATATGGTGTGATGATTATTTAGTAAGAAGTTTCTATTTAAAGAATCTTAAAACTGGTGAAACAAGAACTGTTACTCAATTCCATTTCTTATCTTGGCCTGATGGTGGAGTACCTTCTTCTATCAAAGCTTTATTAGAATTCCGCAGGTAATTTTTTTATCATTAAGTATTATTAAATTGTTTTTTTTTTTTAGTCATTAATTGTTTAACTTGTTTGATACTACGCACCATTCATTTCCGTTCTGTACATCCTTTATTCCTAAATATTCCAGTCTTTTATTTTCCTTTGTTGTTTTTACTGTTACATATTACTTTATTTATTCTGTAAGGGTTAACTGTCAATTTTTCAGTAGATACAGTGCAATTTGAAATAAATCTGTTGAAAAATTAAATCCTGATTATTTTTATAATAGGTGCGAAGTCAGATAATAAAGTAATGTGACTGATTTCAAAAAAAAAAAATTATTTACATTTTTAGCCAACTAGAGTGTAATCTTCTTCAAAGCAGTTTCCTTATACACACTTACTGCATTGCTTCTACCATTGCTGGTAACATATCTAGAGCTCTTCTTGAGAAATTCCATCCAAGATCTTTGTTTATAGTACTTTGAACATATTTTTTTTGAAATCCGTGTTCCTTGAGTACCAAATTGATTTTAAGAAATAAAAAAAAGGTTGAATAGTGCAAGATCCGGTGAATAAGTTATCTATGGTAATACGAAAAATCCTTTGAAGTCAAAAACTGCTGTTCACACAGAACAGAATAGGTCGGTGCATTATTGTGATGAAAACTCCAACATTTAAATGGACATAGAGAACTCATTTTCAAAGTCTTTCTAGAATTTCTTTGTAAAAATATTGATTTATTATTCCTCTAGGAGACGCTCACTCTTTATAAATAACGCTCTTCAAATTGTAAAAGTACATACTAATGTATGTCTCTTTTGACTTTTATAGGTGAGATTTTTTCATCTTGGTAATCTCTGTAAACACCACTGCATACTTTGATGTTTTGTCACTGAATCATACTGGAAGAACTGACTCTCATAATCATTGATAACGCAGTTCAATAATTCTGGATTGAATTCCACTTGTTCTCAAAAGTTCAACTGCTACATTTTTACACGAGCTTCACTGCTGCTTTGTGAGATTTTTGCATAATTTTTTCTCATTTCCAGATCTTCATTTATTATTAGGTGAACAGTTTTTCCAATTACGTTCACTTTTTTTAAAATATCTTCACTGAGAATTTTCGATCAGATCGTACAATTTCACACACCCTGACTCTGTTGTCATCTGTCCATGAAATTGTTGGTCATCCTCTTTGTCTTTAACATTCATTCTACTTTCAGAAAACATATGTCAACAAAAAACTTGTGTTCTTGTCATAATATCATTTCCAAAAGCTTTCTGAAGCTTATTATAAGTTGTCATTGGATTCTCATTGAGATAACACAAACAGAAATGTCAAACTACTTATTGCACACTACTCAAGACTGAGAGGTTGCAGTGAAGTGCATCTTATAGTAGTAGTGGAAGTAGGATCAAGGTCAAAAATGGTGTCTACACATGTGGACAGACCTTGTATGTACTAGGTACTGAATTATAAAGAACAAAATAATGTATTAGCTATAAAATGATAATGAAAAATGCAGGTTTAAACCAATTTACGAGTGTTATTTTTTTTTCAAGGTCCGATCGGTTACGAAATTAAAACCGCCATGAAAATTAAAAATTTTTTATTTGTAACAAGTAGTTACATAGTTGTGCTATTTCTCTACATAGTTGCCACTCCAATTTAGACATTTGTCGTAGCGTGGTATCAACTTTCCAATACCCTCGTCATAGAACAAAGCCGCCTGTGTTTTCAGCCGTGTTTCTACACTGATCTGCAGCTCAATGTCTGTGCCAAAATGTTGTCCTCCTAGCCAGTATTTCATGTGAGCAAAGAGGTGAAAATCGGATGGAGCTAAGTCGGGACTGTGTGGTGGGTGATCAAACACTTCCCAACGAAAACGCTGCAGGAGCTTCTTTGTTACAGCTGCAGTGTGCGGCCGAGCATTGTCATGGTGAAAGACAATGCCTGATGACAACATTCCTTTCCGCTTATTCTGAATTGCCCTTCGTAGATGTTGAAGAGTCACGCAGTATGAGGCAGCAGTGATGGTCATGCCACGTTCCATGAATTCCACCAAGAGAACTCCATTCCGGAGTTGACACTCGCTTCCTACCCTGTCCGCCTGCATCATGAACATCTGCACGTCCTGCTTTAAAGTTCCTGCACCGTTGTCACACTTTGCTGTCACTCATTGAAGTTTCACCATACACATTACTTATTCGTCTATGAATTTCAGCCACATTACACCCTCAGCCTGAAGAAATCGAATTACTGCATGCTCTTCACACTTAGCGGGAGGTGCTATTGTTGTAGACATGTTTACATGCTAGCTGCGTGTTCAGAACTAAACGAAGTGACGTAGTGTGATTGAAAGCCATACTAGAGACGCTGCGTAATACATATGCACAAAGGTTCATCCGATTTTTGCGCAGGTTTTTATTTCGCGACCAATCGGACCTTGAAAAAAAAATAACCCTCGTAGTATGCAATTACTACTAACCATTCTGTCGCTGAACCGAATGAATAACTCTTGGTCTGGATCTTCCATTCCTCCACCTGATATTAGGCAGGCATGTAATGAGACTATAGATTACTTTTTAATCAATGTAGCTGATTCATTTATGTCTATTTTTTGTACTGTAACTAATGGTATACTTTGTGATGCTGTTCTAATCAAGGTTTACTACGGTTTCCTTTGATCCAGTTAGGTTGGACATTCTAACAGTCTGGATGAGGCCTACAACGAAGGTAAAAGCTGAGTTTAAAAATCATAGATGTAAATGTCTACCAAGGCATTTACATCGGTGGCATTCCAACAAGGACTGGCTTATTACTATGAGATATAAAAAGTTAGAGGGCAAAAGACGACTCCCGTTAAAGCCCATCAGGGCTAGGAACAGGGGGGATGTGTGGCGACCGGAAGCGTCACAAGACAGGTGTTTTCCCCTACAGGGTTGGGATGATACGATTAGGTAAATTCTGAAGCAGTTTTTTTTCATTCAAGAATGGGTAAACCCATCCCCGATGGGATTTGTATTATGTATTATGAACTGATCAGGATAAAAGTGTATTTGATTAACATTTTATAAGTTTATAATAATAGTAAGTCTATCATAAAGACTTGTACTTGAGCCAACATAATTCAATCTGAAAGTAAAAGTGATTTTATTCAGCTTTCACGAGGGATATTGGTCCTACTATTATATGCCATTTTAGAACTCCATTTTGAAATTTTAGGTGAATAACTGTGAAAATATGCTGTTTAAAAATGTTTATCCCTTTTTTTATTGGTATTTTCTTGGTATAATTTTTAAATCAATTTCTAAGATAGTTTTTTGTTTCATTTGTATTGTTACCAATCTTATATACATTTTACCTACCGATACTTATATGTGCACCTGATCTGTCAGACTATTTATTATTTAATTTATTCAATTAATTTTTTTTTTTACTTTTTGAATATATTTCAATGAATACTTACTTAATAAATATTTTAATGAATATTTACCATTCCACCAATCTCATGGCAGAGTGGTAGTGTCTCAGCCTTTCATTTGGAGTTCCCAGGTTCGAATCCCGGTCAGGCATGGCATTATTCATATGCCATCTCATATTCCCAGTTACAAGATACTTTGTAAGGTTCTGTAGTGAATTAATTCACCAATACTTTTTGAGCTCATTTTACCAGTGAAAATAATGAAAAAGTCATACAAACATGGGTCCAGAAACACTCTGTCAGTGAATTACAGCTAGTGAATGATTTTGCTCCGATTCTTGGGCAAAGAATGAAATAAAACCTTACTGAAATTCTAGTTTTAGGAACCCAAGTAAGGGGTAAACTTGATGGTTTCTTATGGATTTTGATCTGCCAAATTGAATAAACAGGTTCCAGAACCATATCTCCAGTAGTTTACACAATATCTGACATAAAACAGAAAAATTTATTGTCTAAAAACACGTTTTTTTTTACGTTTGTAATACAAAAACTTTGTTAAATTACTAATAAATGTGTAATATATATCAAAACTTGTAGATGGTTTAATTCTGAGAAAATTGATGTAAAAATATCCCAATAAAAAACAAATACAAGTTCAAGAAATTTGATTTTATTACTAACACTTACATATACACTTGTACGTTATATTGTAATATGTAGTGTAAAAAAAAAATTTATGAATAGTAAATTGAACTGAAAACCTGTTCATATGACTGTTATAAAAGTGCTCACGGTTTGGCAGATCTTAATGATAATTAGACAGTTTTCATTAACATAGTAAATATTTTAAATTACTACTTAATAGATAAACATTCTAGAATGTGGAAATTTTATATATATGCACGTTCCTATTTCTAACCTAATAAACAAAATTTTCACAGTTTTGGTGCTGAAAAAAAATTGTATTATTTCAGGATAATTTAATTTCAGATAAGATGCCTATCGGAACATTTTTTTCCACTCCTGGAAAAAGGTCACAAATCACTGTACTTACCTTTGTAAATAAGAAAATTGTATTTTTATTTAAAAAAGAAACACTTTTTATAAAATTTGTAAAATAGCATTTTAATCTATATTTTTTTATGGACTTACATTTGTTATACTGTTATGAGGAACACACTTCCAAGATGTTCTTTTTGTATTCCTAATGAATATCTATTTACTTATATTAATTATTTTTCTGTTTCAGGAAAGTTAATAAATCATTCAGGGGAAGATCTTGTCCGATAGTTGTACATTGCAGGTAAGCTTCATTTGTTTATATTAATCTTTTTATTAGTGTGATCAATTCTGGGTACAGTAATAAAAACTACCTACCTATCTGCATAGATTGTTTCTGATAGTTTACCTCTTTTCTTTTTTTTTATTTGTAATCTCTCCTTCCCAATTTTTATTTTTGCGTATATATCTGACTGCATAGTTCTCCTTGCTGAGATTGTCAGGACCTCAAAATCAGTAAAGCCAGGCTTACTGGTTTTCCTCTCATCGAAAAAAAGCCTTTGAAATCTTGCTGATATTACATTATCTATTGAAAAATATAAAAATTTATTTTGGGAAGAACAGCTGGTCTTTTCATTTGTAAATTTTATATTTTTAACCATTACAGTTGGTGATGAAAATTATTTAAAGTATATTTTACTTTTGAAATTATAAAATGAACCAAATTTTATGAATAAATTCCAATTTGTACGTGAAAATAGTTTATTAAAAATTGTTTTATTTATAAATTTAAAAAAAAGTAACAATATACAGTTTACCAGGAGAAATCATTGTCACAAATACAGTGTACTCAAAAAGTAACTATACACCTTTATAAACATGATTATATGTTAAGGGATTGAATTCTGTGCGCTGTGAGTAACATTTTCTACAAAGATTGGTAATCCTGTGTTGTGTTCAGTTTGCTTTTGCAACCCTTTAAACTGGTAACTTTGAGATGAGAAGGTATGTCTGGTTCTTTGTTCCTCACTATTTGTTCATTGCTTTTGAACGATTGAGACTTCTGTGTATTCAAAATGGTAGTGATAATTTTAGAACAGCAAATATTTCTCGTTGAATACGTCTTCCATGAGAACAGTGCATAAATGCAGACAGTGAAAGATCGGTTTTCAATTTGATTTCCAGATATTCCAATTAGTAATTGATACAATGTAAGAATAGTAATTAAGAAATTTAGGAAGTTGGGATCAGTAAAGGACTATGAACAAAGAAGTAGATCATCAGTACTCAATGAAACGAAAGTGCAAGACATATAAGCTGCTATGCAACGTAGTCAAAACATGTACATATGAAAGTCATTCTAACAGAAAAACATCAGTGTTGTAAGTGCACACAATGCAATTCGTAAGAAGCTCAGTCTCATCCAGTATAAAGTGAAAGTGATTCAAAAGTTATCAAGTTATAAAAATTATCCGCAGGACTATGGAAAGTGAATTCAATACTGTGAATGGTTTCAACAGTATCTAGCAGACAATTCTGTTTATTTTTTGGATTTTGTTTTCTAAGCTGATGAGACATGATTCCATTTCTCACGATGTGTGCATGCACAGAATTCATGTTTACGGTCTTTTTTTTGTTTAACCTCTGGGACCACCGTTAGGTATTGCTTCAGAGAATAAGATGGATGACAATGTAACATGTAAAAATACCATTCCTGACTGGGATTCAAACCTGGGACCTCTGAATGAAAGGCTGAGATGCTACCACTCGCGCCACGGAGGCCGGCCACGTTTATGGTCTGCCAACAATCTGTATGCCATACATTAAGTTCTTGTATATGACATAAAGGTTGAAGTTTGAATTACAATATCCAAGAGAAGAATAGTCGACCCAATATTCTTCGTAGAAACAATAAATTCATTTCATTATTATGAAATCATTTATCAGTTCATGGGTAAGCTAACTGAGAAAAAAATTAATTCTGGTTGGTTTCAACATAACTGTGTCCACAGTCCAATCAATTACTGCAAGAGGTTTTCAGAGATCGAATCATTTTTAAGGACTTGTACTTCAGACTTAAGCCTACTAGTTGTTTACTTATGAAGTTATACAAAAAGTAATGTTACGTTTTCCAGCCTTCAGGAACTTCAAACTACAATTCATGATTTCACCAAGAAAATTTTACTTGAACAACTTATTTCTTTTTCCTATTTAGCCTCCAGGAATTACCATTCAAGTATTACATCAAAGTTTGAATGAGGATGATATGTATGAGTGTAAATGAAGTGTAGTCTTGTACAGTCTCAGTTCGACCATTCCTGAGATGTGTGGATAATTGAAACCAACCACCAAACACAAATATCCACAATCTAGTATTCAAATCCGTATATAAGTAACTGCCTTAACTAGGACTTGAACGCTGGAACTCTCGACTTTCAAATCAGCTGATTTGGGAATATGCATTCACCACTAGACCAAAGCGGTGGATCTACTTGAACAACTTATCAGAGTTTACATGTACAAGAAGAGACTCATGCAGGTATGCTTGGATGTTTGTGAGAACCATTTCCAACAACTACTCTAAGGTAAGTTATTGTTACGTACTGATGTAATAATTCGTGGCAGGTATATAGTTACTTTTTGAATACACTGTATTATAAAAAAGTTTTCTAATTTTGTGATCATAAGTATTTCAGTTTAATTTTAGATAGATTTAGGTTTAATTTATAAATTTATAAACTATATTCAAAGATTTTATTATTAATTTAATAATATTAAGAGAATTATTTAATAATAATATTTCATGATCTATTTTTTTGTGTTTATACAATTTGTAACTGAATATAAATTATAGTTAAGGTTTCTACTAATATATTGTTATTTGGAATTATTTAATAAATTTATAATTTATGGTTCTTTTATTTGAGAATTGACATATTTTCAGTTATTATCTTTACTGGCTAGTTTTAGACTTATTTTCTAATTAATGGGAAAACAAATAAGACAAATTCAGTTTGACAATAACGTTGGTAATTTTTATTTAATGCATTTTATTTTATTTACAGTGACGGAGTTGGCAGGACTGGTACGTATTGTTTATTAGATATGGTATTAAATCGTATGGCAAAAGGAGCTAAGGAAATCGATATAGCGGCTACATTAGAACATATCCGTGATCAGCGAATGGGTAGTGTAGCTACTAAACAGCAGTTTCAGTTAGTTTTAGCTGCTGTCGCTGAAGAAGTACAAGCGATTTTACGTGTTTTACCACAACAACAACAGCAGCAGCAGCAGCAACAACAGCAGCTACAGCAACTACAGCAACAGCAACAGCAGTCTCAACAACAACAACCACAACAAGAAGAGAAAAAACAATAAGGTATGGAAGTTATTTTAACCCTGAAAGTTAAAGCTATCAATTTTTACTTTTCCATCAATTTTTATCTCCCATTAGTAGGGAAAGTATTGTGATCAGTCCAATTTGGGCAAGAGCAGTTTTTACTGGATCTTGATATTTTTACACCTAAGGAACCCAAAAAACAGAATGGAAATGTTCCAGATGTTCGTTTGTACATGTGTGTGTTTGGTCTTGCATTCTTTATATCTCCAGAACTATTGGACCGATTTTGACCAAACTTGGTCAGATTACTTCTATACAAACAGAATTTTCTAAACAGAATTTCACTTTTTTAACAGACTTGATTTTTATGCACTGTAAAATGAATATAAAATTACACTTCTTAACAGTTTTCTGAAATTTTAACGATAAGAATTTGACGTAATACTGCAAACACGATTCATCAGCGAAAGGTTATTTAACACATTACCACAATTAACTGACAACAATGAGTAGTATTTAAACAAATTGTGATGAAAAAAATCAGTGTTGCCAACTTGTTTTCGTTAGGTTTAAAATTATTCTACCTAATAGGCGCATCTGTTTTCTTTTTTTATAGCATTTTCTTCTAAGTTTTCGTCAGTTTTGTTGTTAAGAGTCGACATGTTTAAAATTTTATTTGTTTTCTGTTGACATTATTTGCATCAATCTTCTTATAATTAAATTCTCTACAATTTATGTTTAAAAACTGTATGATTTATTGTCAATTTAACAATGTTATTGTATGTCAAACGTAAAAATAAGTGTGTTTTTTTACCATATTTTTGGCGTTTTACATGGGATATCTTAGAAACTAAAAGAGATACAGTTCTGAGATCTATTTTTTTCAATTTCCAAGCTCAAAAACCATAAGAAACAATTGAATTTGCCACTTAATTGACCTTCCCAGAATTTCAGAAAGCCTTAATTTACCTGGAGGAACTGAAACTCAGGCAAAATCTTTCACTCTGTATAACTCGCTAACGAAGCATTTTCGGACCTATGTTTATATGAACTTTTTTCTTATTTTTAGCCTCTAGAATGAGTTGTCAAAGTATTGCCTTATCCTCCTGAATCACCCTGTATATTGGGCATTGATGCCATTAAATTTTCAATTTTAAAGGTCATAAGAATGAGGCTGTAGAGCAAGGTCACCCTCAGTATGTCAAAATTTCACCTAATTAAGGTCTTATTTTTCTTAGGCACGTTTGTTAACAATTAAAAAATGTTGCAACATTGCACCTCCAACCCAAAAAAATGATCTAAATAAACTAGCGGCTAAGTGGCTATTCTACATCAGTAGTACCGCCTCTCACCACAAGGAGCACTAGTGTAGCATTGACGTAGAGCTGTTGTAGTCGTCTGCTATGTTGTGACATCACAGATGAGAAATAAATGAAAAGTAGTTAAAGTTTCAAAAAGTATTTAAATATTTAAAGTGGGCGGTTTTACTGCCACACCCACGCAAATGAAATATGGTATGCATGCACACACTTTAATTAGAATCATTGAGTTAAATAAACAAAAAATATTATATTTAAATAAAATGATTTTTTTGTCTTCAGTCATTTGACTGGTTTGATGCAGCTATAAGATTCCCTATTTAGTGCTAGTCGTTTCATTTCCCCATACATCCTACATCCCTTACAATTTGTTTTACATATTCCAAACGTGGCCTGCCTACACAATTTTTTCCTTCTACCTGTCCCTCCAATATTAAAGTGACTATTCCAGGATGCCTCAATATGTGACCTATAAGTCTGTCTCTTCTTTTAGCTATATTTTTCCAAATGCTTCTTTCTTCATCTATTTGCCGCAACACCTCTTCATTTGTCACTTTTTCCACCCATCTGATTTTTAACTTTCTCCTATAGCATCACATTTCAAAAGCTTCTAATCTTTTCTTGTCAGATACCCTGATCGTCCAAGTTTTACTTCCATATAAAGCTACGCTCCAAACATATACTTTCAAAAATCTTTTCCTGACGTTTAAATTAATTTTTGATTTAAACAAATTATATTTCTGACTGAAGGCTCGTTTCATCCGTGCTATTCGGCATTTTATATCGCTCCTGCTTCGTCCATCTTTAGTAATTCTACTTCCTAAATGAAATGATAAATATTTTTAATTAAGTTGTGCGTTCAAGTCATACATCAGAAAAAACTGCATGATGACAAAGTTCTACAATTGTGTCGTCAGCTTTTTTTTTATTTTGGTAGGTATGATGTGATTCAAAATTTTAACAGTTTATCATAACTGTTAAAAATTACTATTTATTTTTATAGTAGTTCTATTTCTATACCGGTATATATAGTGGAACGTTGATTATCCTCATAAACCTTGCAAGGCTGAACCGGATAATTGGAAAATTAAAAAAGATTTATCATACTATTGGACAAGATCAACCTGGTGGGTCATGTTATTTAATTACATTTTAGAACATATTGTTTTCATATTATTATATTGTAGTCTTAATTGGTTAATATAATTATTTGTCTTCTTTTTTCTTTTACAGATAAATTTAAAAAATAAACTGGGATGTTAATTGTCGTAGATAAAATACACATACTCACAACATGTGTAAGTTGATATATTGATGTAATCAATATATTATTGTCAACTTTATACATGTATATGTGTTGGAGATATAATATTTATATTATACATACATATATATATAAACACAGAATTTAAGTATAATGAAGAGAAATATATGTACTAAAATACAGTATGTCGTGTGACAAAAAATGTTGTATTTAGATAATACAGTAAACTAATATTATTTAAAAATTAAACATAAGAATAAAGCCGTAAATATACAGTGTATATTTTTACAAAATATATTATGCTCTACATTTATAAATTATCATATATAATGGGAAATTTATTATCAATAAAAAAATATTATTACAAAGAAAATTTATTATTACTATCATTTATATATCAATTGTAAGGTAATTAATTATTTTATTTCTAAGTATTTTTACAATTACTTATTTTAAAAAATAGTCAATATAAAATATTATTATTTTATTAAATTAAAATTGGATAAAATAAATTAAGAGGTTTCAATTTGTCATATTACGTTTAATTTGTGAACATTATCTAGTCTTGTTATCATGTACATATATTTTTTTCTTGTTTTTCTTTCTATCTATTATTAGCACTATATTTTTAGTTTTTTTAATGTAAAATTTGTTGCTGTCACCAAATTTATTTGTTAAATAAATAAATTTATGTATATAGAATTATAAAATAAAAAATATGCTGCTCAAATAAACAAAAATATTATTTCAATTATTATTTACAAATCAATTTCATATAAAAATATAATAAATCTGTCAATTTTTAGAATAAATAACTTTGTTAAAAAAAATTGTTTTATCATAAAATAGATAATTTAAAAAAAAAATAAATATAAAAATTCCCTCCATAAAAATAGACATTTTTTGCAAAAGACAATCTTATTTTTAATATTATTTTAAAAAATTTTACTAAAAAAAGCTACATAGAAATATAAATACAGGAACATTTTACTTGATTATTAAATTAATAATAATTATAATCTGTTTTATATGATAATATTAATACAGATATTTGTATATTAAAAAAAATACAAAGAGATATGTTTATCAGTATAAAAAGAGATCAAAAATGATTTGATATTTTATAAAATATAAATAAAGATATAAAATATGAAGTTATTTTTTTTAATATAGATAGTTATTTTATACATCTATTTATTTATTTATTTTTTAAGGTGACAGTATTTATTTTTAATTTATAACTCTTTGCCTTATATATTTCACTATTTTTTTTTCTTAATTATTATTTTATTATTAATACTGGATTTTATATTAAAAAGGCCTACAAATAAGTATATTATAAAATCATATTAATTAATAAATTCAATGGAATTAACATCGAAGAATCTTCAAGGCCAAAATAAAAAAAAAAATTATATATACATATTAAAAAAACTTCCTAATATTATTATAGATTAATTATTTAATTTAATATAATTTTATTTATGATAAAGTTGGTAATACTGTTAATAGTATTTTCATGTTTACATTTATATAAAAAAGTTATTACTTATTTGATACTGCTTATTCTTTTCATTTTTATGATAAACAATAAAAAGCACATTGGACCAATGTTAAATATTATTTTAAATAGATAAAGATTTTTGTATAAATACTTTTTTTTTATTCTATTCAATTTAATTTAACCAAAGGTCATTTCAGCCAAATAAAATATTTGTTCTTATTACAGATCATTAAGGTAAGGTTAGGCTTCATAGAGTTGGTTAGGTTTTAATAAAGAGAATAGAATAATTTTTTTCTTTTTAAATTGCACAACTTGTTGACAGGAGGTTATAAATAAATAAATATTGACTAATAATAATAGTGAATAAGTTTGAATTTTTCAGATTTTAATATTTGGATAGGATTTAAAATTTTTTTCTCTTTTTCATAAAATATTGTTAAATGAATATTGAAGATACTTTGATCAGAAACTTTCAGTTTTATTTTTTTGAGAAATATAATTATTGTTACCACCTAGGGCTAAGAAGAGAAGTAGATTAAATTATATTTTGTCTCTCTGATCATACATCACCATTTTGGTGTTATAAAACGTAATAAACCATTTTTATGATGAAAATGATAACTAAAATTATTTTCTCTTTAATGTATGTTTCTTATTAAAAAAATGTTTACGATAAAAATAAACATTTTTTCAGATTTAATAAGAATGAATCCATTTTTAGATCAGTTAAAATATTATTCTAAATAATGACACATTTCAGCACGCCATACAAATTACTGTTTTATGTATCATAAGCTAAATTAAAAGAAATCTCATTTTCTTGCTCAATTTGAATATTACCATTCATTAATTATAATATGGTAAATGGGTAGATTGTTTTATTTAGGAGAATCATCTTTGAAATTATATTGTAATATTATATAAATAAGATATGAATGCAGTTTAAAATTGAAAAAGAATGACAAATGTATGCATGAAACTATTATTAATGGTTCTTTATGTATATTTTTTATTTATTTCTTAATTATTAAATAGATTATATATTATAAAAATATTTACATGACTTTGTTACAGATATAGTCCAGTTGTACTGTAATTTTATAATTGCTTTGCTATAAATTTCCATGGGAAACTGATAACTACAATTTACTTTTCTTCTAGAAGATTTATGATTTAAATTTCTACCAGATTTGGACTTTGTTTTGTCATTTTAATTATAAAACGAAAAAGATGGATCTTAGCTTTAATTAAATATCATCCAAAAAAATTAGTTCCTGAAATGAGTAACTACATTGTAATTTTATACAAATTTAAAGTTGCAGTTATTTAAGAATTTGAATTAAATAAATTAACATTACTTTTAAATTCAAGGAACTTCTGTTGCTTTTTTTATTTAGAAAAGAATTGCAACTTGGATTTAAAAAAAAATAAATCTTTGTCAAATCATGGCTTGAGCACACAGTCTTATGCTAAATGATAAAAAAGTCATATATATGGCATTTTCTCCCACAAATAGTAAACAACCAACCATTCAGTATAGCAGAACACCCTAACAATATTAAAATCCACTCGCCAGACTGCTTAAGTCTAATCGCAACAACAAATTACTCATTTAGAGGTGAGATTTACAATATCTCTCATTATAAAGAGTAAAATATTTTGATGTTCTTATGAATCTGTACTTAAAATAGAATATTCATATTAATAACATGTGCTATAAGTTAAAATAATACTCATAAGTGTTATAGAATAAACAAACTTAAAACCAAAATATAAACAAAATTATATATTCGGTCTATGCCCGATGTATATATTCGAATATGGATTCTAAGCATGAAGTGGGCCATCAGACCCCCACTTTAACAAAATCGATATAACCCAAAAATATGTGTATTAAGAGCCACACTTGGTAGATCAAGACATTTCCCAAGTAATAGATTTTTGATGAATTCAAAAGTTTTACTAAGGAAATTATTCATAAAAATCCTATTATATATATATATATATATTATTTTTTAATTCTACTAATGTAAACTACCTAATACTCTTTGAGTTAATATGTTTCTTATCTTAATTTTATCATGATAGACTTTCGCAGGATCCCACATCCTCAGTCATGATTGAATTAATTTTATTAAGTTGAAAATAAAAATAAAAATGTACTTTGTCACTAAAATTAACCACGCACAACATTGCAGTATTGAGTATTACAACAAATATTACACCATATGCACGGTTAGTGACTCAGCATATTGTTTATTTTTATTTTAATGTGCAATTTAATTAAATTAATTCAAACATGACTGTGGATGCAGGATCCTGTGAAAGTACTATCGCAATAAAATAAAGATAAAAAATGTCTTATCCCAATAGTATGTACTATTATATTGGTGGTTTATATTAATAGAATTTAAAATGTTATTTAATATTTCATAGGAAAAATATGAATCTAAAAGAAATTCAAGATTTTTAAAAACTAATTCACGTAGTAGTTAATTGCTCTTGCGCTTTCCTCTTCAAGATATTTATGATGATCTATCCGCCTCATGTATTTATTGTTCTGACAGAACAAATTATACATATCTAATAATGAAAAGAAAAAAAAAATTGAACTAGTAAGCACATCGACTACTAGTTACGCCGTTTTATGCCAGCCTAACTCCAGTACAGAGTCCTGGATAAGTCTATTAATAGAGTTTGTACTCCATCAAAAAGTATCGATTATTTGGCTCTCTATAGTACAAATTGAGCTGATGCTACGTTAATCAAATTTTTTGGTTCAAGGAAGAAGAAATAACAAATAAGAAAAAAGGAATAGTAAAAATATGTATAATCAGTTCTAGAAGGATAAAAAATTATTTAGATAATTATTATTCAATTTAAATGGATTTGAAACTGGATTATGTAATATCACATACCACATATTCCAAATAATTGGAAACAATACTTAACTTTTACGTAATAGATAACTTTTTTCCATAGACTGTAGTATGAAACCTCACCTATCAAAAACCTAAGAGAATAATAAAAAATTACTTTAAAAAATAACCATTATGTCCTTCCTTCAGAAGCTCAGTAATTGTGTCTTCCACCCTACTGACTTGGATCATGTCGATTCATACAGTCCATTAAATTCGATGCATTTTAAATTATATGTTAGATATATTAGTGTTTACTTTTGTTATTATTTTATATAATAATACAAAGTAATAAATAATTTCTGAAATAATCTACATACTATATTCGTTCAAATGTATGATGAAATTGATATATATTTTTTTTTGTTAGCTCAGTTAGCCAACCACAAAAATAAATGCAGATCTATATAAAACGAAAATAATAATAAACATTGATGTAGCAAAAATTATCTTTAAATTACTGGGGAAAAAATAAGTAACAGTGTAATTTTTTTTCGAAGGATATTGTACTGTATATACCAATCCAGAAATAATTTTAAAAATTAAAACCAAAATCTAAATATATAGTCAGGGTACAAGAGGAAGAAAGGAATTTTTATTAGAAATAAACAAATTGTCATAAAAGATAAGATATGTACCCTTAGGCAGGTCCTTTGCACCATTTTTATCACCACTCTTTTTTACTTCCAATTAAGCTTTACAATTTCTTGATGGCTCAAATTTCCTTTTACTTAGTTTATAATTTCTAATCTTTAATCATATCTTTTTTTTTCGCTCTTTCAACTGATCCTTATAGGTTTTTAATCAGTCCTTTTTCCTCTCTGAATATGTTTTAGGCACATTAGCTTTCCTATTCTGAATTATTTTCTAAATAAATTTAATTCTTGGTTATCCTTCTTATTAATTTTTAATTTTGTTAATTAATTAGATCATCTTCAACCTCCTCCATACCTACATTTAATTCTTTACTCGTATGTTACCTATTTTTCCCATGTTTCTAATTTTTATAATAGTAAACTCTGAACATTAGCGATTCATAGATATTCCAGAAAATATTAACGTAAAAAAATTGAAAAATTTTTTAAATAAATTTTCACTTGTAAAATTTCCCAATCTGAGATGACTTTAAACAATTTTTTTACAATCTAAACAAAACTTTGGAACAGAAAAAGCTCAGTTGTAGGAATTGGACTGAAGAATATAAAAAGATCAAATCAGAACAGATGAAGAAATTTTGGGAAGAAAGAAATTAGAAGAATAAAAAAAATTTTTCAATGATCCTTTGACGATCTGTTTGCACAAAATAAAATAAAATTTAAAAAAAATTGTATTCATAGGAAAAAACTAACAACAAAAACTAAAACTGCTAGTTATACAGTGTATAATACAGCCTTATTAAGTACAAACAACAATCGATTCAGTTGTTCAAACCAGAAGCGTTATTTGCTACCTATAATATGGATCTAAACATTATCTAGCACAAATGTGTTAATGAATTCAGTTATCCACTGTCTAAATAAATAGTAGAACAATTTACAACCAATGATTCCATTTAGTGAATGAATTTTCATCATTTAATGAAAAAAAAAATAAATAAAAAATTTATATAAATTATTTTATATTGCAACTTAATTTTATTTCTAAAAATACAATCTTCATTATTTTTAAATCAGAAATAAAAATAATAAATATCTATAACTTTTAATAATCATATTTATTTGAAAAAAAATAGTTTTTTTAACCTTTTTTTATAATTATTATTTTTAATTGATGTAACCAATCGGAAAATAATAAAAATACTGGACATTATCTGTAATATATATAATTAATTAATTATATTTAATGTAAAATGTAGTTGACTAGTTGCAGAATAAGTACATTCTACTAACTTTATATGTATAGGTTACATATAGTTATTATTGTAAATTATTATCATAAAAACAAGAATTATTAGTTATATATATATATATAAAACTATATATATTATTTATAAGAATATAAATATTTTGTCGTTATGTTATAAAAATATATTTAAATCTTTATTATTAAAAAAAAAATAATGTTTATTGTTTAAAACTATATAAAGGTTATTTGAAAAATTCTTGTTATGAAATTACAAAAAATTATTTTCTCTTTATTAAACTTAAACTTTTTATTTGTATTTTTTATATTTTAATTAAACCACATAAAGATATAATTTTTTATACATTTACCCCATGACACTCAACAATGTGAGTAAACCACTTTTAATATTTATATTATTTGTTCCATTAAACCTTTTAACAAATTGAACCTTTAGAATAAAATTTTTACTAAAAGAATTCTGCTTTTTGAAGAAAATTTTTGGTAATTTATTAAAATTCATTATTTTAATTCAAAAGAGACATGAATGATATGAATTGGAGTAAAAAAGACTTGAGGCATTAGAGATTTGGTGCTGTTAGAAAAACTTAATAATTTCGTGGGTAATCAGTCCTTACCAGAATAGGGAGGAAAGAAAAACATTTAGAGAAACATTAGAAAACGAACTTATCACTCATATTATGCGCTGAAAAGGAGTTGTAAAAATTATAGTAAAAGTTGAAAGGAAATGTTGCAACAGTATAAACAGGAACTAATTTATGATGTGCTTCGCAAATCTTATCTGAAACAAACAGTGTCAATCAATCTGTAGAATTGCAATAAATCAATTTTTGGACAAAGAAGAAGGTTGTTAAACAATATTTTTTAATAATCATATATAGCCGTTTATATTATTAGAATTTTATTACTTATTAGAATTCTATAACTGATATTGTATGATTCCCTTGTCTGCATTTTTAAGAATATCATTGATACTTGCACACTATTGAGAGTTTTTTAAATTTATATATTTATAATTATCCATGAGGCACTTTCAAAAAGTAAGTACAGTAAAATTATTAAAAAATAATTACAACTTTATTTTTATCAGAAAGATTATACCTTAAATTACTTTTCTCAAATATAAAAACATTTGTCATATCGTGGAATCAATCTCTGAGCATCCTCATCATAAAATGATAACACCTGTAAGACCATCAATCTTCTATAGCTCTTTTGTCTTCATGATTGATATCATAATGCTGACAGGGATAAAGATTACTTCAAATGTATGAATATCACTGGACAGTAAGTTTATTCTCATAAATATTTTTCTTAAATGAATTGTACCAAATCATCATTAATGAGTTCACTCCACGTTTCATCATAAATATTTTTTCTTGTTCTTTTTCATTAATCTCTTTTACCGTTTCATTATTCACTACATTTTCACCACAAACTTAATTAATTTGTTAAATGTAAATCTCTGCTGATTTATATTTAATAAGTACAGATAATAAACTATATTTCAGTCGGCATGCTTTTAAATACATTAAATCATAAATAAAAAAATTGTTTTTTATGTAATAACATCTGTAGTAAGCGTATGAATAAATTCAGCATATGTGGGCACAGAAATGATTAAATTGTTTTAATGACTATATCTATTAAATTTTTAATTGACCTTGTATAGGGCAAATGAAGAAAAAAATTATGAAACTGATAAAAACAATTAATCAAATTGTTTTTTTTTTTTTTTTCTATAAAAATATTTTGTAAAAAGTTACTTTTTGCCAAAAAATTAACATAGTTTATTTTTTAATTTATAAAATTAAAAAAAAAATTTTTAATATAAAAATGATTTTCTTGTTAAAGATCTACACAAAAAATTGATTTCAACAAAATTCAAGAAGCAAAAGGTTTGTTAATATTGTATGATCACATTAAAAGAACGAATAAAGATAGATTATTGAAGAAATTTTTATTTTGAAAAAAATAAAATGAAAAACAAACCAGTTTAAAATATTTAACAAAGACGTAAAAAAGGAAAATATCAAAATTGAAAATGTAGAATATACAAGTGATTATACTAGAGATAATATAAAAGAAATAAAGAACCATCAGGTTATAGAGAAAATATCAAATCTGAATTTAAAATGAAATGAAAAAAGAAAGAAAGCAAATGTACTTATAATGAAAAAAATATTGGAAAGAAAGGAAAAAAAAACATTGTCAGAAGAATAAATCGTTATTACAAGCTTATGCATGAACTTATGAGATTAAATGAATTTAAAAAAGAAAATTGTTTAAACAGATATTTTGGTGCTAAAACTTTAATGTGAGTATTAAACCTCAATAAATATCAAACTAATTTGAGATAGTTACAATTCATTTAATAGATAACACAAACGCTATCTATATTTCATTTCAAGAACTTTTCAAACGAATCTTTTTTTTTTTTTAATATTATGTGAGAAAACAGCTTTAATTGTTGTTAATTATATTTATTATAAAATTAAAAAAAATATATATTATTTAAAATTATGTTATAAACTTTAATAAAAATTGATTTTTCTAATCTCCGATTAGTCTATAAAATTAGACTTATATTTTATTGGTAGTGAGTAGGTTAAATCATGAAAAGGATCTTTTAAAAGCATAATTTCAAGTATTTAGAAAAAAAGTTTGATTAATTTATAATATAAGTTACATTTAATGCAGTTAGACTTTATCAAATGTTAAATGATTGATATCTGAGATATAATTTTTGTTTCAAATATATATATATTAAATTTATAATTTTAAATAAAAAAATATTATATTGTTTGTACATTGTATGATTATATATTTTAATTAAATATTTTATTATTACATTATATAATTTGGTATACCTGATTAAATCCTATCTATTATTGAATTTAATCACTATATCAGAGTTTTTGTAATATATACCTAAGAAAATGTTTAACTTGTTACATTTTAATGTTTATTGATTGTTTTTCTAAAGATCATTTAACTTTTTTTTTTTTTTTAAGTAAATTGAGAAAAGGACTATTTTAACAGAGCACAAATCACAAATCATGATAAATTTACTTTGTCTCGTTAAGATACTGAAACCAAATTATTTAAAAATTTTGAAACAGTTTGATACATCAAATCTCAAATAATTAACTTTTATATGTTTTTATTTTTTATGACAATATGATATCTTCCACTTCTACAACTCATGTAGTCTTGAGTGTTATAAATTAAAAATTATGGATAAGATATGATTAGGAGATCTCTTATATGAATTTTTAAAAATTTATTTATATATTAGAAATGACGGGAAAGGAGTCTTCAATATTGTAAGTTTTTTGGGTATAAAAATAAGTCAGTGGACAAAAGAGCTGACTTCTTGTATGTATACTATTTAAAAATAAATTTTAATAGAAGATTTCAACTTGTCATAACTTCATTTTAATGTTATTTAATTTTAAACATGGTAAGTATAATAAATCTAACACAGTGTATCTAATATCTACTTCAGAGTTGCTAATATCACTTCCTCGTTAAAGAAAAAACAAGAAAATTGAAAATTATAAATGTTAATAATTTGAAATTCAAAAGCTGTTTTTAAAATAACATGATAAATAATATGCTTCAAAATTTTAAACAATCTGGTTGGAGACTTAGTGTGTTACAAATAGTTTAATTAAGATGTTCAGAACCAAAAATTTTTTTTATTTTTTAACTTTTTAATAAAGTTATTTTAATTTATAATTTCCACCAATTGAATCTAATTATTTATTTAGTTGTAAGGAATTTTTTTTTAAACGTATAGTTTATTAAAAAAAAAAAACTTTTGAATGAGTATTTATATATATGAAATGGTTTAATAATTTACCAGTTAAAATGTTAACTATTTGTCAATAAATGTTACCAGATTTTAAACGCTTAAAATGTTTCTATAATTAGTATAAAATAATGAAAATAGTATACATATATTAATGAATTGATAAAAATAGAATTTAATTTTATATATACATTAGAAAATATATAATTATTGTTATTTTGTGTATGGTTTCCTTCTACTGTTTTATGCTAAAACATGTTCCATTCCAATAATTTAAAAAGAACAAATAAATAAAAAAATAATAAAATTTCAGATATTTATGTCTGTAATAAAATAATTTATACAAACAAAAAAATAATTTATAATTTTTTTATCAATATCTAGTTTTCACTTAATCTTTTTCCTTTTATTTCCAGAACTTTTTCATTTTCTTTGAGTGATCTTATCTTTGCTGGATTTAATCTTTTCTTGTTCTTTTCCTTTAAAATCCATCACATGTTTTAAGTTTTTGTCTGAATGTGTCTCTGTGATTTTATACGTTTCTGTCTTTACTTCTTTTAGATCTTCTTTGAACCAGTGGTAGTTTTTATCTTGTTTCCTTGGTTAGTCTGTTTTCATCCATAATCAAGTTTTCATAAAACGCATATCTGTACTCCCTTATCACTTCTGATTGTCTACATTCCAGTAAAGTTCATTTTTTTTGTAGTTTCCAACCATTTTTGCTTTTCAGGATCTTAGCATTTTTTCTCAGTATTTTCGATTCTGTGTTTTCAAGTTTATTTCTTCCCATTCGAAGGTTTGTGCATTCAGCCGCATATTATATTTTGGGTCTTACAATTGTTGTATAACACCTCAGTTACCCCATCCTTGAAATATGTTTCTTGTTACATTGATCTTAAGATTTTATGATCCAGTTTCTTTAATTAGCCCGTCGGGCTGTATTATTTCTCCAAGGTACTTGAAGTTAACAGTTCTCCTGAATTTACTGAAATTTGTGATATAATATTTGAGTACATTTTTTATGTTTTTTGGGTTCTATTTTTTCTAAAAATATCTGTAGGCTCATTTTTTCAGCTATTCTTTTCAATCTATTGGTATGTTCTTTGCCTGATTGTAATACTTCTACTAGAATTGGAAGATCATCTATAAATGTCAATCAATTTATCAAGAGACCATTTTATTAAATCCTAATCTTACTTTTTCAATTTTTTTTTCTTCGCTTTTCTTTCCCTAATTACCTTTTTCTAGAACTGTATTAAACATAACGGCTGGTAATCTGTCTTCGTGTCTTACTGCCGTTTGGATTTTTGATGCTTCTGACAGTTCTACTTTTGAACTTTTAGATTTCTTCCTTGTTAACAATTGCTTTATGAAATTAATTAGTTTGTTATCTAATATAAATTATAATTTTTATAAATATAAATCATAAATATGTATCCTAACGTTTAAAAATTGTTACAATTGAGCATTACATACATTTTTATAAGTGAAATCTCATTCTGTAAACAAAAAATTCATAATTTATATAATTAGTTAAAAATATTTTTTTATAGATTCTATTAAAATTAAGTAACATTTATGTATTATTAAAAAAATAAATTTGATATGTACCTGTCATGAAACATAACCAAGTATACTACAAGTAGAATAGAATCTATTCACCAATTTTGATTACAATGGATTAAAAATACACTAGATAACTGCAAAAATAGAAATATTATAAAATATGGATGTACTTACTTTATATAGAACCGGTAAATTCTGGATGAACTTAATTCACATTTAAACTTAATTAATTAATATAATGAATTTATGGTTTATTTGATGTAATGAGAGATATCTAGATAATCAGACTGACATATAACTTTATATGTTTTATATTATACTTACTTTTTGGAGATAAAAAAAATTATTACAGTATCTGGAATGGAGTGGATTAACAACTATAACTAAGGTTCTGTGTATTCCAGGACCTAGATTAAAATAAAAATAAAATAATAGTTAATTTATCTGAATCTTCCTTTGGTAGTTAGAGATCAGTTTGAAATCTTAAATTTTCTATCCATAATACACTGTTTTTTTGTTTGTTTTTTTTTAAATATAAAGGAGGTTTATAGGTCATACTAGTTTAAGGTCTGTCTATAGAATCATTTAATGGAGAATTATTTTTATGAATATATTTTACTAAAATGTTGATTTTCTCAGATTTCTCTTAGATTACATGATTCTATGTTGGGATTAATAAAAAATATTATCTAAAGTAATAAAATTTGATAGTGTTTATTGTCACTATGTAATTGATAAGTTATCAATTAATTAAGTTATCGTGTACAACTACAAATTTCTTGGCTTTAAATAATTATCTATTTCAGTAAGAGTGTCAATGAAAAAATGTATATTAAGTAAATAAATTTAAAAAAAAACAATATTTTAATAAAAAAATATTTTTTGAATAAAAAATTCTGTAATATATATTTTTTTCATTTTTAACTCTTAGTTAAGGTTATGTATTATCATTTTTTAATCTATATATAAAAAAATATTTGCATTTTTTATTTTTAAGTTAAATTTATATTCAGGAACACTAAAAGAGATTTTTTTTATTAACCTGACATAAATCTTACAAAAAATAAAATAAAATACTTAACTTTAATTTTTATATTATTTTTCTTTAATAAAAAATAATATTAATACTATAACATGAAAAACTATATTTTTTTTTTTTTTTTTTTTTTAATAAATCATGATATTTAAAAATTATTATGATACATTTATGATGATAATAAAATTACTGTATAATGAGTATCTAACTTGCATACCTCTTCTTAAGAAAATTTAAGATTACATGATATATGTAACAGAAAAGAGTAAAATATAGTATATATTACAACAAAAAAATAGATAAATATAAAAATCCTAACCTTAAAAAAAAGTTTAGGCTATGTTAAGTTAGGTTATCATATAATAAATATAATTATAATTTAGGGAATTATATATAATGTAATGTTATAAGTATAATATATATATAATATTATTATTACTATTACTGTAATTATAAAAATATAAATTAGTATATTTGACTGTATGTATAAAATATAATATATTTTTGGAACCAGCCTCCCAAAAAAAAGAAAAAATATTTTTTATATAACAGTCAAAATACATTATATTTTTTATTTTATTTATTTAGTATTTTTATTTAGCTATTATTATTGATAATTTTTTTAAATTTAATTATATTATTAAAAAAAGATTTAATAAATATAATTATAACATATTTTATTGCTTATTGTGAATATATTATGTGCTGTGATATATGTATGAGACTTATTAAGAATTGAAATGGAAAAATTCTTTAATTAAATTTTAAACAATATTTTAATTTATTAATTAATAATAAATATTGTACTGGTTGAACAAAAAATAAACCTAAAAAAAGTGAAATATATTTAATTATGAATTGATAAAAAATTACATATATATTTTGCAGTAAAATTTAATTCATTTTAAAACAATAAAATATCTAAATTTTATTATTTTTATTAGATTTAATCATTCATATTATTTTGATTTTCAGTATAGTTCTTGCTATATGTTCGTGGAAAAATCATTTTTATTATTATATTCAATTTCATATTACTGTTGTTTAAATCATACTCAATTTTTTTTTTTATTTTAGTTACATTTATAAATCAGAGATAGAACTGAAAATCAGTTAGGAGAAACATTTTATCTACTCTTGCATGCCAAATAGCCTAGGAATTGAATTCAAAACATTATAAAAAAGTTCAAAAATGTAATTATTTTTATTCTTTTTTAATTTGATAGGCATTTCAGCTTTTAAGTTGAAATTCCAGAAAGGAAGCAAAAAATTGATAAAATATAAAATGAAAAGATGTTAAAATTAATTTAAGAAATTTATGGCTGAATATCATAAAAATGATCATTAGTATGCTTAATAGCACATTACATTAGGAGTCCTTAAGTCTACCTATGTTGATAATCTACAGAATCAATAATGAAAAAAAATCAGAGATAAAGAATAAAGTATCGATATTTGAGTAAGGACAAGTAATCTATTTTCAAAAATAGTTTATTGCGTATTCCAGGGTTTGTTTGGTCATCAAGAGATGCAGAAGTTAAATTTAGAACTTTAATGGCAATCACGGTACTTACTGATAATACTTATAAGTTACTTATAAGTACTGATATTTACTTATCATAGATAGTACTAATATTTACTTCTAAGTTTTTAAGGTAAAAACACTTGGCAAAAATCCCAAAATAGGTTCTACAAAGTACTGGTACCAACATCACTCAATTGTTGTGAAAAATATACAGTAAAAAAAGTGAGAAAGGGAAAAGATTGCGATAACAAAGAGGAAGACATTCAGAATATGCTGGCTATGAAAGATGATCTTTTGTCTAAATGGGAATGAACTACTAAAAAGAACAACAATTAACAAAAATAAATCTTCCAATAAAGGAATAATACTTTGACATGTAAATGTCTTCAATGTCTAGAAAATGTGTAATGTTTGGATAATCAAAGACTGACAAAGAAAGTCTTAGTCAACTAAAGTATTTATTCGAGATGAAGTCTGAAGCTAAAGAATGAAATTGAATTAACAAGATCATGATGAACCGTGATACAGTATGTATAAACAACTGAAGAAAAATATTGAAATATTCACGTTGTTTTCTAAATTTGTTTCTAGGAAATATATGTGTGATTTTTGGTGATAGTAATTATAATGATGATATAAAATATATCACATCTGAAAGGTAGTGTGTAGAAAAATTTGTATTATTAGAGGTTAAATAAGTTACCACTAAATTGTGAGAACATTAATGGATTGTTGTTTTGTTATCCTGGTTCAAAACCAGATAAAACTAGATTTATTTGAATTTCTTGTAACTGGTTTATATTATATTGTTAGGATTGAATTTAACAGCGTTACTATGGACTGTATTGGTTTTTACAAATGGTAATTTAAATATTTATTTGGATAAAAAATTGATTAAATTTTTAATCAATTAAAATCACCAAAAATTAAAATAAATTTCCATGATTATGTTTATAAGAACTTTGCTTATATATTGATAACTTCTTTTTAAAAGTTTTATTGATCACATTTTTCTTTTTAAAGTTATTTTAGTTTTTAATATTTATTATTATTCTTCTGCCTACAAGGTTTATTTAAAATGAAATGTTTAAAATTTAAGAAAAAATAATTTTTCTTAAGTACATGTAGCGATAATCATGTAATTTATGAATTAATTAATTTTTGTACTTTTACTTAGTTACCATTACACCTCATAATTATCACTAAAATTAGTAAAGATTCATTTGAAAGAACAAAGGATGGTACCCAGCTAATTTTATCAGTCGTTAATACACTGATTTCTAATCATTTGGTAAAAAGTTGAATTCCTAAATTTGATCCATTATTTTTTTATGATTTATCACATCATTTTAACCATAAAAAAGGTATTGTTTTGAGTATGAACAGTAAGTTTAAATACAGTAGCAATAATTTTTTAATGATTATCGTTGCAATTACTCTAAGAAAAATGTACTTTTAACCATTGGATGAATAATGAGATGACGTACTCGTAACCTTTTATTAAATAACTAAAAGAAATATATGGTTAAGCTGTTTTTAATATTTTAACCAAACAAGAGCATTAAACATATTTGAAACAATTTTTTTTTTAGTGAAAGAAAGATTAGAGTATTTGGATATCTAAAGATGAATAGCTTTATATCAAGTAAAATGATTTTTTGTAATTTTTTAGGCATTTTTGTGAAAGAAAGGTAATTTTCATTTCGAGTCATTTCGACTCTACTTGGGGTAAAAGAATTGACTGTCTACCTTACTTATATTAAATTACTAATATAAAAATATGTTTTTGAAGGTATTCAAAATTTATATCTCTCCACTGAAAAGTAAGTTTATTTATTGGATAAATTTTTTTATCTAGCACTAATTAATAACTCAAAACTTGACAGAATAGCACAAAATACATCTTACCTTATAATTTTATTAAAATCAATTTTTTAAATATGATAAATTTTATATTTTTGCAATATATTTAAAATTATATACTTTATTTCTAGTCCCATCGTGTATTAATAACTCATCTCTGTTTTTACACTACTGTGTGAAATAAGTAAATTTATTAAAACCTCAAAAATATTTATTATATATGTATAATTATTTACAAACTATCAACTATAATTCTTTTTTAATGTTAAATTATGAAGAAAATTTAAATTGATAATAAATTTGCAATTATTAACTGATGATCAGTATCAATTAATGGGCATTTAAAAAAGTTAGAATCATTTTCTTTTTTTTATATATATAAATGTAGAAACACAGTACTTCTTCCGGTGGCGCTTTATGCTTGTGAGATTATCTTTCAGATTAAGAATGAAAGTAAAATGGACACCAATTACTTAAAACAGAAAGGTGAATTATCAGAAATTGTTTAAATAAAAGTTATCAAAAGGATGGAGTCTGGCGAATTGCCACAAATGAAACAGTCTATAAACAATTTGACCTGACTCTCAGTACAATGAAAAAATGAAGGATTTCACATTTTTTCCACGTATTAAGAATGCTTGAGAACCGAATTCTAAAACAATTGGTCACAAGGAATATTAAAAAAAAAACCTGTAGAAAATATGTTGGAAAAATCCAAACAGATCTTCAAGAAATTGGCTTGAGGGTTGAGGACGTAATGAAAATTAACTATGCACTTCAAAATAATAGATTCAGTGTTAAAAAATCAGAAAGGCATACAAACTGGAGGTCACAGACGAGATCAGAAGGCAACGATCTGATAGAATGAAGAAATAATGGGAAAATCGAAAGGCCAGACTAACAGAAATTCAAGAGGAAATGAAATATGGATGACTAAAGTGGTCTAATGTGGCCTCAAAAGTAAAAAGAAAAAAAAAGTAGAAATTCTTTACTATAGAAAACAAATATCGCTTTAATTTTTTTTTTTTATTAGATTTTTTTACCATTTTGATTTTTATACTGAAAAAAACACAAATGAATATTTGCTAATAGCAAAACTTACAGTTGTTTTATACGACAATTCAATGTTATAATGATTAGTTATTTAATAATCATTTCTTTTTTTTAAATCTGTGGATTAACAAAAATAGTTATTGAAAAAAATTTGTTTAAAGAATGATGCTAAGATATATACTAATTAATTTTAGTTCATATCGTGAAAAAAGATTTTTAAAATCTAATAAGACATTTCAGTAAAGAGTTTTGTAGAACTTGCATCTAAGAGAGATCCTAAAAAAAAGTTTATAAATTAATACATCCTTTATAGTTACCAAATGATTCTACTAAAGATTCACTAAGTGACGTCAATGAAGGTTTACACAATTCCTGTAATATTATACTCAGGAAGAAGGGACAACGGTAACGAATAGTGGAGAAAAGATAATAAATCTTTACAGATATTTTACAATCTCGCTTAAGTATAATCTGTCATTTTAAAATTATTTTCTATTGTGAGGCAATATAGAATTTCATGTATTATATTGTTTATAAATTGACTGTGTTGGATTTGATAACAGTCACAAGAAAATAGTAACCTGAGTTTAAACAAGAACATTGTATAAAGTTAAGTTAATTACTTGTATAAGTTAAAAATATCATTATTCATAGAAATTTATTAAAATATTATTTTATTGTGCAGATTGTAGTTACAATCAGATTAAAAAAGCAATTCTTTATTAATAAGATCAACATTTCCCTGCTCTATTTTCAGTCTATTTAATTCATATTCATGATTATTTTTACAAGGTGTAAAGCCACATGTAGAATCTTTCAGCGTAAATTTTATATTAGAGCGTGTTAATTGTTGTTTTTCCTACTAACAACAATAAAGTCAAATTATTCCGATTGTTGAACTAGAAGCCAATGTTATATCAAAATCAATTCGAATAGAAAGCTTATCCAGGTCCTAAGTATATTTGTGTTGAAAAGTACAGGCATCCAGTTTGTAATTGTTGATACTGAATTACTGGTTTTTAATTATTTAATAAGTAGCTTTGATCTCACACGTCATACTGCTGGAGTTCTGCTCAAACATATAGGACCTCTGCTATGTTTTCATATCAAATAGGTATATTCATTTCGTATTTAAATTCAGTCCAGAGAATTTTATCCTTTCGATTCAATAAACTGTATATTTTATTTTTTGTACCCTTAACTTCCATCTACTTATAATGATAATAATGTATTATTTAATTTATAATTGATTAGGAGTACATACCAAAACTGATATTGTTGTGGAAATATATTTCATAGAATACAAGTATGCCTCTGTAATATTTATTGTATAAGTGTTTGATTGTACGTAAAATGAATTAGATAAATTATGGCAACATACCTCAATTTTAACAAATGCTGTATTTTTTAAATATTTCTTAGCATGGTTATTGCAATACATAATCCACCACATAATTTATTTAAAGATGAATTTTAAAAATCTATACTGATTTAAAATAACAGTAAGTTGTGCTATTATATATATATTCTTTATATTTAACTTATAAATTAATATAAAATTTAACTAATTAATTAAATGCATTATAAAAAAAATGTATACCTGCCAAATAATTCTATTTTATTTTAAATCTGCTGATGTCCTTTTAAAAACCAAAACGCTGTGAAAAAATGTAAAAAATAATTTAAATTATATTTTTACGTTTAAAAGAAGAAAGAAAATAGTTTATTATGTATTATTTATAAAATAATTTCATTATTTTATTATACTATAATATACATTGAACATAATTTTAAAATTATAAATAATATAAATAAATTTTAAGTAATATCATAAAATTAGATTAAAATTTATATGTGCAAAAATTATAGAATTTTTTTTTTTCATTTTAATGATTTGTATTTCTTTTTATAGTTACGAAGTAATATTGTTAAATTTTTGGTCTTGGCCATTATAAAATTTGTTAATATATTATATGTATAATTATTGTATTTATCATAATAAAAAAACAGTGTTACCAACTTTATGAAAGGTATAATAATTAAAAATAATGATATGATACATTAAAATCATAAAAATTTTCTTTAATAGAAATTGAAATTTAAAAAAGGAATATTTGTATAATTTAAATAAAAAAATATCTACAATATTTTCTACCTGTATTTTTATTTATAGAAATATATATATATATATATATATAATAAAACTTCACTGACTTCTTGAGTTTACATTATTAAAGAAATCTATGCAATTATTTAAATTAGATTGAAACAAAAATATGAAAAAACTATTCAGACATCTATATTTATACATTTTTTTTATTAAACTTATAAATATAGATACAAAAGAAATATATATTTAAAATTAAGAAAAATTAGAAAAAAAAATTTTTTTACTGATTTGATATTATAACCAAATAACATGTTAAATATTCCAGTTCAGTTCTTATCTTATACTTTTTCCGATTAAAAATAATTTTGTAAGCATTGTACAAGCAAAAGCTTATGTAGGAATAATTAATTGAAATGTTATGTATAAAAGACAAAAATAAAATAATTATTTGACCAAATTTTAATAAAAAGTAAATAATTTATTTTTAATGTTAAAAAACATACATTTTTTGACTGATATACTTTTTATATCGATCTAGAACAGAATTAAAAATCGCTGAACACAAATCTTTACCTGGATCAATCATTTCAAATGCATTTCAAGAAAAAATATCATGTTTAAATGTTGTACCCATTTTATCATTCATTATCGACTAAATCATTCTTGGTAATTAATATTAAGTATTTCTTAAAGAAAGGTGGAATTGGCTTACCAACTATGTCGTGACATATACAGCAAGAAATATGTTTTAATAAATATCAAAATAGATACTATATCACATTGATTGAACCAGAAAGTCTGTTTGCAGTATAATGAATATATATGAACAATTAAAGCGTTCTAGAAGATTTGAAAAAAAGGAAAGGAAGATCCTAAGCATGAAAAGAGGTAAAAAGGAATACCAATGAACAGCTATACTGGACCAAAAGAAAGAAATTACAACCACCTTTAGGAAAACAAGGCTTCTATGGTCAAATCAAGAGAATTTTCATGGAAGGGTTAGCTAAAAGAATTCTAAAATTCATAGAAGAATTGAGTGACAGAACTACCTCCTTGTTGGTACAAGGTGGTAGTGAAGGACATGAAAGAACTAAACATACAACTCGAAGTGATCAACAACAGGACAAGAATCCAGGGGAATAGCCCAGAGTAGTTTTAAAACTGCACAAACAGAACGAAAACAAAACACCTGGTAAGAAAAATGAAAAGAGCCCAATCTGAAAGGAGGATGAAATACTGAGAAGATGTTGAAAAATAAATAAACCAAAATCTATCATGATCCATAACAGGAAGTAATAAAGAATAAAAAACTAAGGAAGAACCTATTACTCTGCAATGCTGGATTCAATCTAATTATTATTTTAACTCCAGAGAAAATATAAATCTTTCTAAATGACTGGTTTCAGAAACTATTAATCCAATAATCATATTGCCAACCTCCACAACAAAATGGTAACATCGTAGCTTTTCATCCAGAATGTCTCAGGTTTGAATCCTAGTCAGGCATGGCCAGATGATATTTTTTATATGCTACAAAATTTCCATTATACACACTTATATGGAAACATCCCCACAAATATGTAAAATAATGTGTAAATCATCACCACACTTATGTATTGAATTTATCGTCAAAAAAAATATTTTGTTCATTTTATTCCAGTAATAACATAAAATGTATTTGATTTATACAATCACCATTTACTTCATGTTTGTTTTCATAAAGCACTGGTAGAGTATGAGATATGAATTTGATCATAAAGAGCTTATAAAAAGATGTGGTTATTTTAGAAAATTATTGTGACCTAATTTCAAATTGTAAATCTTCTTTTCTAACTGATATAATTCAATTTTTTTCAGTTACTTATAAAAAATAATTCTTGATCCAGGGTCTCTTTTACGTATATTTTTTCTGACCAATAAAATTAATGATTGAAGAGCATATTGTAAAACTTTCTATAGCAAACAAAATAAAAAATACTGCCATTTAAATGTTAAAAAAATCATTATTTAGCCACTTATTGTAAAAAAAATATTTAATTTCTTAATAGAAGTAATTCATAAGTTTAGTCGGTCTAATGATAAGTATGTTGGCTTCTAATTTTAATTTCTAGAATTTTTTATTGTTTTATTTTCATCATTAAAAAAAATTAATAAATAAAAATGATCTCTGAAAGCCAAATGTTTACTTATTTAGAGAATAAATAACGTAGAAAAATTTGTATATAAAATTTACCACTCCAACATTAGCTTGTGGTTAATATTATTACAAGAAAATCATTTATGTGACCCATCTTGAGTCAAAGTAAAAAATAAAAAATTTCATTATTAAATTTTTATTTATTACTTTATTTAATTTAAATGCTTTTATTTCATTTACATTGTAATTTGATTTTTGAAAAAAAAATCACAAAAGTAACAATATATTACGTAAATCACATCAGAAATGGATAGTACATATCTACATGAATTAAAATGGAACTGCCTCTGAATTCGCCTGGATAAATCAAGGGAAACTATTCTAATATCCTGATCATAGTAGTGTCACAAAATATATAATTAAATTATTAACATAACCTAACCTAACATATTAAAAATATGTTAGATAAATATATATGCTAAATAAATAAATAATTAATCAAAAATTTGAGCATATATTTCTTTATATAAGTTAAACAAAGACAAAAGAAATTCAGGTTTTTTTAATATTATTTAAATATTTATCAACAGAATATTTTTGTGGAAAAGAAATGATTTAATATATATTTAATTATTTTTTTGGAAGATCTTTTTTAAAAAGTGTCTGTAATTTATTTAAAAATGGTAATGGAAGCGTAAACTGTAAGCTTGAAGTATTAATTAATTTTTATTAAAACAGAACTGTTTATTAAGTTTTATATTTATTGAAAATTATTATTATAAATAAATTTATGTCTTCCTTTCATAATTAAATAACTGTAGCGTATATTTATAAATAAATAAAAATTATTTCTTTTAATTATAATGGCCAAGGTATGAAAATTAACAATAAAGCACATCACACAAAAAAAATGTAATATGAGTTACCATAAAGAGATAGTATAAAGAAATATCAGATGTTATTATTATTATCTATCTTGTTATGCGTATAATATATATATTTATTTATTATAAGTATATAATATATATAATATTATATACTTAGTTATTTTATGTGTTTGACAACTATTTAGAAATTTTTCTTTCTTATTCTTGGAAAGAAAAACCTTACTTTCTTTAATTCTTAATAGATTTTAAAAGATAAAAAAATTAGATAAATTATTGTATGTATACTAATTATTATCTTTGTTATAATTATTGTAATTAATTAAAAGAAAATTAGTTATAATTATATGGGTAGCTGTATTAATTAAATGTTTGCATCTGATATTAACGATTTTTATTCTTATTTATTTAACAATCTATACCTATGAATATTCATGTGCATAATGTCTCAAGTAGGAGTTAGTTTCTTTTTTATTTTAACATGGTTAGAAGTTTAATTTTTATTACAAAAAATAAACTTTTGTTTAGAATATTTATTATAAGTATAATAACAAATAAACAGTTGCCAATAGACACAATTCTTAATCGCAATTGGCTAGTAAAATTAGATGAATATTCATCCAAGGTGAGTATTAAATAACAAGACTGATACTGTAGTTCATCTTTAGTTGTATGAATTTTGTATGAAGCATAATAAGAAAGGGATTCTGACAAGGATGTTCCCTATCACCGTTACTTTTTAACGTTTACATAGAACTAGCAGTTAATGACGTTAAAGAACAATTTAGATCCGGAGTAATAGTACAAGGTGAACAGATAAAGATGCTACAATTTGCTGATGATATAGTAATTCTAGCAGAGAGTAAAAAAGATTTGAAAGAAAATGAACTGCATGGATGAAGTCCTATACAAGAACTACCGCATGAAAATAAACAAGAACAAAATGAAAGTAATGAAATGTAGTAGAAATAATGAAAATGGACCACTGAATGTAAAAATAGGAAGAGAAAAGATTATGGAGGTAGAAGAATTTTGTTATTTGGGAAGTAGAATTACTAAAAATGGATGAAGCAGGAGCGATGTAAAATCCCGAATAGCACAGGTGAAATGAGCCTTCAGTCAGAAATATAATTTGTTTACATCAAAAATTAATTTAAATGTCAGGAAAAGATTTTTGAAAGTATATGTTTTGAGTGCAGCTTTATGTAGAAGTGAAACTTGGACGATCGGAGTACCTGAGAAGAAATGATTAGAAGCTTTTGAAATGTGGTTCTACAGGAGAATGTTAAAAATAAGATGGGTGGATAAAGTGACAAATGAAGAGGTGTTGTGGTAAATAGATGAAGAAAGAAGCATTTGGAAAAATATAGTTAAAAGAAAAGACAGACTTATAGGCCACATATTAAGGCATCCTGGAATAGTCATTAATATTGGAGGGACAGGTAGAAGGAAAAAATTGTGTAGGCAGGCAACGTTTGGAATATGTAAAAATTGTTAGGGATGTAGGATATAAGGGGTATACTGAAATGAAACGACCAGCACTAGATAGGGAATCTTGGAGAGCTGCATCAAACCAGTCAAATGACTGAAGACAAAAAAAAATTAAAAATTTAATTTTATGAAAAAAGTCAGATGTTACCAGATCTGATGACTATGGCAGATGTTTCAGTGTAGTAATGTGTTTTTTGGCTGAAACCACAACCCAAATTCTTTCCTTCATTTTACAATAATTAGTCAGGCAGCTGCCTACAGCCACCATATGCAACTCCTGCAAAGGGAGTTCTCCAAAAAATTAAGTTCCCATCAGGCACGTTAGTACTAAACTGAAAGCCACTACTACCAAATGGCCTTCAGTGGGTGAACTAAAGGGGAATCGCACCGGAAGAAGGACGCAAATACTTTGCAAATATCCCTAGTTATAACCCGAATAAAAATATTTTTCATAAACACACCTTACAAAGGATGCAAATCCCAAATTTGCTTCCTTTGCAGTTTTAATTTGTTTAAATATATTTTGCATGTTGTAGAAGTAGCAAACATTTAAGGTTATCTACTAATTAAGTGTTCACCAGGTCTTACATCAATAAGAAGATTTTGTCCTTCAACAAAAATATTCAAATTCAGTTGGGGGGGCTCTGAATAGCAATTGTCCTATATTTAAATATTTTCGTTGAAGGAAAAAATTTTTTATCAATGTAACACCTGGTGAGAAGTTAATCATTAAACAACCTTAAATACCTGCCATTTATACAACATGAAAAATATATTTAATAAAACTAAAACTGTCTGAAAGTTGATTGGTCACCACGCGTTATTTTATTTAATTAAATAATGGACAACGATATTTAGTCCTTTTTTTCAATATCTTGTGTTTTTTTTTTTAGTTCAATTTATGTCGTTTTTTTAGCTCAATTTATTTATGAGTAAAAATCTTTTTTTGGCAGTCGTGTTTTTTGATTCTTATAATTGTTTTTATTATTTAAAACTTTTTAATGATAATCAAGAAAAATTCACCATTCGAAAACTTACTGATCTTAACGTACTGAGCCAAATGAGGAAACTAAACGTTTCAATTTATTTATTTAACTGGCGTATATCAACTTAAACTTACAGATTCCTCAAGCGATTGAGTTCCTCGAGAGAATCTTTATCGTGCGGATCATTCAGAAATTTTCTGGGATCCAAACTAATGGCTAAACTCTCCAATTGTCTTACCCGACTCAGTGCTACCTTGGCAAAGATGTGAGTGCTCAGATCTACAACGGCTCTATTTAGGATAGTACCTTGTAGTTTATGCACCGTCACAGCATCAAATTCGACTAAGGGGGGGGGGGGGTCAATACTCAATCCGATGCCGTAAGCATTAGCTCTAATCATACTGTCACCAAACTCTACAAAGACAGTTTGTGAGAGCTAGCCAGGCCACTCGATTTTTGTGAGTATATCAGTTAATTTTTGTTCTGATTTGGTTCCATATCGTGATTTTGTATTACACTAGCAAATACCCCGTTCGAATTTTGAAAATTGGACGACTGTTTGCAGAAATATTATAAGAGAACCCTATTGCATCTCCCAAAACAGCATCCCAGGGGCACCCCGCTTGTTACCAGTTGATAGTGATAATTAATTTAGCCTCGCGCGAGGTGCTTGAATCATCCTACCACTCTAGTTTCACACGCACTCCCCTTACGGGAAGCCCATTATTATTAAACAGAAATTGTTTAAATGTATTTAATATTTTATTTAACATAAATTTAATTCTATTATTCTTGTAATATTATTCATTCGATTGATTTGAATCATTCAGCTAAATCCAGTTAACACAGTGATAGAAGCTAACAGCTCACAGTTCATTAATTCATTAAAGTTTGTGCGTCAACCGGAAAATCTCCACTACTACTACACACACACACACACACACACACACAAATATATATATATATATATATAGATCCTATGATACTCCTGGTAATATAAGGATTTCAACGCGGGGTCATACATCTAAATCGGTTCGGCTGTTGCGCTGCTAAAGTGGAACAAACAAACGTACATATGTACACTCCCTTTTTTTGTGTAATAAATATATAACCAACTTTAAAAAAACGAATTAGATAAATAAAAAGACCAGCAGCATGGGACTGATATCCAAAATCTGCAATAAAAAAAGAGATAAAACATCTCTGATATCCTTGCATTCCGTTTCGTACTATTAGTTGAAAACTCCTTCACAGAAAATTCTATCAGTGCAGAAACAAATTCCTGATTAAGAATGAAACTGTTTTTTTACAGTTCTGGTTGTGTATTATTTTTTAAAATCTTTTTCTCAGCTTTGTTAAAACTTCTATATAATAACGCTAGTTCATTTTTGTGTCCTCTGGAATCCATTCTTCCAAAATTATGTCCTTGACATAAAAAAACACAGTTAGTATCGCTTTGAATATGAATTTTCTTTGACTAAATACTTTCATTCCTAATGAAAATATGATAACCATGTTTTCCCAATCCATCGACTGTCATTCATCTCAGTTCATACTGGAATACCAGGTTTTGTCACGGCTGATTTTTTGTAAAAGGTTGGGGTTGGCATCAGAGTTACTTCTAGCTAATTTTTTTTAGTTCTTGAAGTGAAATGTCGTCCAGGATGTTTACTGTTTTCGACGATGTGACATCCTTCATTGAATCTTTGGTTCCTTCAAATACACGTGCAGTCTTTCCTGTAGGCCTTGATAAGCATTTAAAAATATTTTATGTTTTCCTCAATCTTACTACAGATTTCAGATGCTCATAAAAATTTTTTTGCTCACCTTTTGAACTTGCATTATTCCGGCATACAACAAAAACAATAAATGATGAATTACAATCAATTGAACAGCCGAGAGAGTGTTGACGTTTGTCATGCAGATTCAAATTCATCCAAGAGTTCTACTAACGAGCTCAGAATCAATTCTCGCTGCTTTCTTTTTAAGAAATAGAAACACTGCCTAGTTGTTTAAAATAGATAACATCATATACAATATTAAAAAAATAAAATACTTAATTTTAAAACCAGATAAATAACTAAGCCAGTAATGTATGACATTACTTCAAAAATTTGGTGTGTTAATATATGTCAGGTAACACAATCGTAAAAGTTATAGGTAGACTGACATGAGTCAACCCACCGGTTTGGTCTAGTGGTGAACGCGTCTTCGTAAATCAGCTGATTTGGAAGTCGAGAGTTCTAAGGTTCAAATCCTAGTGAAGGTTGTTACTTTTATACGGATTTGAATACTAGATCGTGGATACCGATGTTCTTTGGTGGTTGGGTTTCAATTAATCACACATTTCAGGAATGGTCAACCTGAGACTCTACAAGACTAGATTTCATTTACATTCATACATATCATCATTCAACATTTATCCTCTGAAGTAATATCTTACAGTGGTTCCGAAGGCTAAACAGAAAAAAGAGACTGATATGAGTCGCAAATCACAACTAAAAATGGTGCTGCCATTTTAGGATTAGCAACCGTAACAAGCCACGGTTTTTAAGAAAAGTGCAATCAAGTCTTTTCTTATATCTCTTCATTGAGCTGAATATCTAGTTTGACACACAATGCGATAGCGGTAGGACGTATTTTAGATAGCTCCGATCCTTCAAGTTTGTTTGGAATAATAATATATTATTTGTGAGTTTTGTTTTTACTATTGTTATAAAGGATTTAGGTGTTTGTTTAATCAATATTTTCGGAGTTATTTCAGTGTTATTAATTATTTTTGGTTATTTGGTAGCCTAGGCTATCTGGACTATGGACTATTTGGTGGTTCTTTATTGAATTTCACCTCCTTTAGTTGAATTTCTTTGGTATAGTGTTTTGTTAGGAGTTTAATTTTTTATTATTGGCATTTATCCCGCTACCACCCCATTCGGTGGCCCTAGAGCATGACACCGAATGTGCATGCATCGACGGGCTACTGTACATTGTAAAAGTTTAAGCAACCTAGTTTCTAACAGCTCTTGGAGCTAACCTAATTGCGTGAATGGTATAAGCACGATCTATTTTACACCACTTACTTGTGTGTCCAGCCGTTCACATGTAATATATTTTCTAAATGGGTAGGCGCATAAAATATATGAGCGTCATAAATTAAAAGTTTACCTCGTCAATTTAATGAAATAAGAAAGGCAATTCGCTGCTGCTCCTTGGTCGCTGTATGCCAGCACGTACCTGTCCATCCTTTATAGCTGGAGCTATAAATCGATGGTCGATCATTACTCAAGGGTAGCATCTTTCAGCAGTGTGGTTAGAGTCCTCCCTTAAGCAAACTATTGATGCCAGTTGAACAATGCAACTGCATCAAGGAACTCCCACACAGTCCGACAGTGCGGTTCACGCCACACTGACTCGCCGCTTATGAATATTTTCTCCTTGACCACTAAGTTCCAGGGTAGTCCGAGCTCTGACACCCGCAAGAGCGGAACAGTTGTACATCATATATACATTCGACTGGACCTCTCCGCAGACACACAGCTCATCAATTACCAAGCGGAACCTGAACAGATATTGTTTCAAATTTACGGGTTTGGTGAGCTTTTGGGTCCCCGTTGCCCTTAAATATGATCCTGAGGCGTACCGTTCCCTCAAGTCTTATATAATATTATACAAAGACCTTCCCTTAGTCGTGGTGTTCCATTCACACTGCCATGCTTCCATCGCGAGGGTCTGAAGCCTCTTCCCCAATTGGGAGATGGGCAACTGTACGAACTTTATATCCGGAGCATTGTGTTCACCGTTCTGCTTTGGTACACACCCGGCTCGAAACCGCATCCCAAATACCTCGAACTCCCGACCTCTTCGCAACTTCTACATGGCTGCCCGAACTTTTACCATTAAATCGATTGGGAAAGCCTTTCTCAATGCGGCAGTAGCCTCGCAGGAGGTTATTTAAAAAAAAAACACTACATACAATGAGAGCTCTGCGCTGGGCACTACTTAAATTTAGAATAAGCGGAAAGAATTTACAATAATTGGAAAGAAATAGAGATTTCTTTCCAATTTATGCGCTCATACGGGTGCAGCTTAAGGTTATACTTTCGAAGACTCCTCGGTACATCATGTACAATTGGCGGTCCGACAGCCCATAGTCCTTCCGTGCAATTCTTGTAAGCTTGTGCATTACAGAGTTGGCGTCCACCGCTACTTGCCTAATGTAGTTGCTAAACAGCAACTTTTCATCAAACAGTACACCTAGGTACTTGTGAACTCTTACTCGGCTAATTACACAGCCTTTACACAACTGTATGATAAGTCTACGCTTTTCAGAAGCATATACTTCGTAATGAGCACAGAAATCTTTAAATTTTGACTGTCCATCCAGCCCCTGCAGCTGACAAGGCTGCTTGCGCTCTTTCTTCTAGCTGTGGTCGTGAATTACCAAGAACTAATAGGAGGCAGTCATCGGCGAAAGCCTGACCTCTTTTGGGAATGTCAATCTCAGAAATCCATAAAAAACCAGGTTTTACTGCAGAGGACCGAGAACAGAACCCTGCGGGCTTCCCCTTTTTCACAACTTTTTCACAACTAAGCACGAATCCTTAAACAGAGCCGTGTGGT
This sequence comes from Lycorma delicatula, assembly GCF_047948215.1. NCBI lineage: Eukaryota > Metazoa > Arthropoda > Insecta > Hemiptera > Fulgoridae > Lycorma > Lycorma delicatula. Next base: position 21,394,723 of record NC_134467.1, read on the forward strand.
TATACAAATAGTCATGCACAACGGCCTGTAGGGCTTCGGGAACACTGCGGTTCCAACTCATAGAGGACAGAATTCCAACACAAGGAAGGAAATGCTGCTTCTATGTATATAAAAATTGCCAAAACATTTTACAGTCGACGCTTTCCACCTCGGCAAGAGAATTTAAGGTGCAATCCTCAGTGCTAACCCCTTCCATGAAGCCATATTGGTCTCAATTTAGCATGGGATGCTTGTTATTCTTACATACAGTTATGATACCATTACATTTTTCTGAATGAAATTTAAAAAGTTAAATTAATAAAAATCTAACAAGTATTCTGACGAAGAATGGTTGGCTTGGCTTATCAGACAATTACACTACCTACAATTAATACTGAGCGCAATTGTCATGATTAAACAATGTATAATAAATTAGCAAAACAATAGTTTTATTAATAACATAAATACTGAATGGAATCAATCTGTATGATATATTTCTTCATTCAAAAAAAGGTAAATTAATTTGCTCCTTTCAAATTGCAACAATATCTGTTTCAGTCTTACTTATGACTAAGTTTAAATTTCAACCTATCTTCCCAAACAGGTCCTGCATATAGCATTATAGCATCACACGCCTTTGTACAGGATACACATGGTCCTAAAATTAAGACCCCAATCAAGATTGACCATATGTCAAATACCAAAGAAAGCACTTCAGCTCTTCCCTATGGTGTATTGAAGGTGCTTCTTGAATTGCAACTTCTCATCGAGAAACATCCTGAAGTACTTTTGAACCCAATCATACTTTATACGTTTGCCTGCCAATGAGACTAGGGCTTGCCACCTCACAGTCAAACAGTCCTTAAGAACCATCATTGTGGTGTTCTCTGGACTGAATTTTATCTTGAGTTGATAACTCCACAGCTTATGTATCTTGCATGCATGATTAGCTCTGAGCTCCAACTCCCTCCTTACAAATCTTTTTTGTACCTTTATGGCTTTATCTCTTTCAGCATTTTGCATAATAAAATAATGGATTTAGTTAAACTCTAATGCAGGATTCTTTTTTTGTGTTCAAGCAATCATAATTTTTCCAACTGTTTTATCATGAAAAAAAATATTTATATAATATAATATAAGCATAATATAACAATATAAAGTGCTATATAGCAAATAAAATTTTGATGGTATAAATAATATGGAAGACCAGGAAAAAGATCTAACTGATTTTAATCTTAGCTTTGGAAACAAAATGTTGATTGATGAAGATGTTTACACTTGTGGGAAATTTGGGAGGGAATAATAAGTACATTATCTGTTACATAATTAAATAAATAAATATAACAGTAGATATATTATATCCATGGTAACCATTACATAAACACGTACACACACACACACCATACACACAAATTTTTAAATTATTCTGAATTTTTTTAAATTTTAAATTGTTTCATGTGGTTATTATAATTTTTTGTCAAAATTTTTAGAAAAGTATTATTAAAATCAAAAATTTGCAAAAAAAAATGAATTTTTTATAAAAATGTATTTTTTATAATTATGTTTAACAGACATAATTAAAATTATTTATTTATGTATGTTTTAATGGAGATATATGTTTACATTTTTTTTATTTTCAAAAACACTTTCTTTTTAAATTGTCAGTAAATATATTTTATAATAATTGAATATATATGTTACACCATGAGTCTTGACACAGAACCGAGTTCAGAAAAAGTAGAAAGGTATAAAAAAATAACTCAGTGTGTCAGAATGGCTTCTTTAATAATTGGTTTGTTTGATTTATTTATTATATTAATATTATTATCATTATTATTATTACTTCATTTATTTTCATAAGTACCAACAGGCTGACACCCAGTTACAATTACAAGGGTAAGTCAATTATTATCTGCAATGTAGTTATAAATTTTATTGCAATACAATACATAATTTTTCAACATAGTCCCTTGGCACTTCAACGCACTTGATCCATCATTGCACAAGCTTCCTGATGCCCTCATAAAAGAAGATTTTTGGTTGAGCTGCAAGCCAGGAATGCACCGCTTCTTTTACTGTTTCGTCCGAGATAAATCGACGGCCCCTTAGTGCCTCTTTGAGTGGACCAAACAAGTAGTAGTCAGAAGGGGCAAGATCAGGACTATACGGAGGGTGAGCCAGTACTTCGAAGTTGAGTTTCTGGAGCGTTTCAGCAGTGTAGGCAGCAGTATGTGGACGGACACTGTCGTGCAACAACACAACACCTTTCGACAGCAGTCCTCGGCGTTTGCTTCATATTGCAGGCTTCAGCTTGGCAGTAAGCATTTCACTGTAACGCGCACTGTTTATTGTCATGCCCCTTTTCTCATAATATTCCAGTACTGGGCCTTGTGAGTCCCAAAAAACAGTAAGCATCAGTTTTCCTGCGGACGGTTGGGCCTTGAACTTTTTTTTCAGGGCGAATTTGGATGTTTCCATTCCATACTCTGCCGTTTACTCTCCGACTCGTAATGATGTATCCATGTTTCGTCACCGGTGATGATTCTGTCTAAGAAGATGTCCCGATCGTTACCATAGCGATCCAAATGTTTTTGGTAGATGTCCAAGCCCGTTTGTTTATGCTACTGTGTGAGTTGTTTTGGAACCCATCTTGCACAGACTTTATGAAACCCAAGTCCTACACAAGAACTACCGCATGAAAATAAACAAGAAAAAAACAAAAGTAATGAAATGTAGTAGAAATAACGAATATGGACCACTGAATGTGAAAATAGGAAGAGAAAAGATTATGGAGGTAGAAGAATTTTGTTATTTGGGAAATAGGATTGCTAAAGATGGGCGAAGCAGGAGCGATATAAAATGCCGAATAGTACAGCCGAAACGAGCTTTCAGTCAGAAATATAATTTGTTTACATCAAAAATTAATTTAAATGTCAGGAAAAGATTTTTGAAAGTGTATGTTTGGAGTGTCGCTTTATATGGAAATGAAACTTGGATGATCGCAGTACCTGAGAAGAAAAGATTAGATGCTTTTGAAATGCGGTGCTATAGGAGAATGTTGAAAATCAGATGGGTGGATAAAGTTACAAATGAAGAGGTGTTGTGACAAATCGATGAAGAAAGAAACATTTGAAAAAATATAGTTAAAAAAAGAGACAGACTTATAGGCCACATATTAAGGCATCCTGGAATAGTCGCTTTAATATTGGAGGGACAGGTAGAAGGAAAAAATTGTGCAGGCGGGTAACGTTTGGAATATGGAAAACAAATTGTTAGGAATGTAGAATGTAGGTGGTATACCGAAATGAAACGACTAGCACTAGATAGGGAATCTTGGAAAGCTGCATTCAACCAGTCAAGTGACTGAAGAAAAAAAAAACTTAGCACCGATGAAATCTACCTCCGCTTTCCAGCGTGTCGAAAGGGATTTTTTTAACAGGTTCTTCTTAGGTATACAGTATATTTTTTTGTATTGTAATAGAGATGGCGTAAAAATTTACGGTTACCAGGTAGCAACTCGGAAGTGCCGAGCACTCGACTGTAACGAGCATATTTGATAGGCCCCTTGAATCTCGTTATAACCAAGTTTTACTGTATTTCGATACGTAGCTAAAAAAATTCACATGCCTAAATGTAAATTACATGAGTAATTTACATGCCTCGACTATACCGAATAGTACAAGCAAGATAAAATCGGGAGGAAACGTTAGACATCAAAATCGGCAAGATGCTGTTCTGGAGGCGCCGCGAAAAATCATGCTGGTAGCGTCTACGCATAACAATTTCGGCAGACATTGGTTGAAAAAACGGTGAATTGCTGTCAGATCGCTTCTAACCCCTGCTGAATTCTATCAAAAACAACGTTCATGACAAGAAAATATACTCGGATTTCTAACCTGCGTACCATACCGATGCGCTGGAAGTGTTCCCTTGTGTACCATTTTGATTAGTATCATTCGTCGATTTTAACAGCGGTGCTCGTCCTTAAACCGATGGGTGTTGGGGGGGGGGGCACAGGAGAACTCCCAGGATTTCAAACTTTGTCGAGTTGATGTGTGGGCGCATGATAAGGGACGAAAATCCGTTCCAGAAAGTATTCGATGCAATAAGGAACATCTGGCTGCCGTAAATCGCCATATAGCAGTCAATAAGTAAATTTTCCGTAAGCTGAAATAATTCAGTAGCAAATAAATCAACAATATATCTGGTTGGAAATTTCACTCATAATACTGAGTCATGCCAATTTTGATGGTTCCAGCATCATATTGTAAGGGCAGGAGGGGTTTTAGCTGGTGCAACCCAGCAATACAACCTGTACAGACAGGTTGTCTGTCAAAGATTTATCGTCCTCCACCAAGGAAAAACATTCAGCTATTCAATTGTTTATAAAATAAAAATAAAAATTAGACTATTATATTCAAATGTTCATAGAAGAAAACATTATAAGTAATTATTCATACCAATGTTTGTTACAGAGAATAATATTTCACCCTTTCACCTGGAAGGTACTAGGCCAGGCATGGCATTTAGTATTTTTCATGTTCTATAAAATGTTCATTCCATATTAACTAAGCTGAGCAAGATTCAACCTTATGTAGTGAATTAATCATTCACAAAAAAACAAAACAAAACACAAATTAAGAAAAATGCTAAAGACTGGTCTGTGTAGACAAGTAATCGATATGCGTGCTTCTAAATTGACTGTATTAGGTTTAATTCCTAATTAAGGTTTAGCATTAAATTTTTCAATAATTTAATTCATCTCAGCTTCTACTATACTAAATAAATTATACTATAAAATTTATACTATAATTTATACTAAATTATACTATACTAAATTCTTATACTAAATATCCAAACGTTGTTTACCAATTTCTTTAGCAAAATTATATTTTATCTATGCTTTTCCGCTAGAAAATTGTACGTTCAAATCTTGGTCAGGCTTGAAAATTATTTCATATGATGCAAGGTTTTTCTTTTCATTATTTAAATAAAGAATTAGTAAATTACATTAGGGTGTCAGCCTTTAATGTTAAGAGATAGATAAATAACATTTTGTAATCTTAATGAAAATAATTTTAGTTGCTGATGTGTAGTCAGTATTTTTCAATATCAGCTTTCTTAACATATTTTAGTTTAAAAAAAAAAAATATTTTTATTGAAGATCATTAATCTTTATTTAAAGTAACTTGTGTACATTATAAAAATCTATTTACATTCAGGTGTAAACCAATATGACTGATGGACGTTACACAAAAATATTTATAATAATAACACAGGTAAAATTAATGATGTTCTTTTTCCCTAAATATTTTTCTAAGTGAAAAATGCCATATAAGGTACAACCTTAAAATTATTGGTGGTAAATTTTTTTTTGGAATCAAATTTGACAGTTCTGAGGTTCAAATTCTAGTAATGGATTTCAAAATCTGTTACTAGAATAACGGATTCTAGTATGTAGTTAAGATGGTGATAGATAATTAGACAGTAGATTTAATGGTTGAGGTTTAATTAACTACACATCTCAAGAACTATTGACCTGAGTCTGTACAAGATTAAATCTTGTTTACATGATATACACTTAATTAGGTCGTGGGGTTTTTCTTATTACTCTACTTTAAGATATGGAACCAACAATTTACATGTATATTTAAATAATATAATAAGTAAAATAAAATAAAATGACAATTAAGTGAAAATCTTCATTTCAGGAGCTGGAGTTGGAATTGGTGCACTAGTATCGTCTGTTGTTTTAAGTCGTAAGTTTTAATGATTAATTTAATTGTAAAATTGTAATTAACGAATATAAAATCCCATTAGTTTAGAATTCCTAATTATCTCGACTAATTCTTTTATTGCAATAAGAGTTGAAATGGTAAAGTGGATCGATCAGAATTTCTGGGTTGTTCATTTGCTTCATGTTGCCACCCATTTCCTTACTTATTTCTATTTCATTGGATAAGTACTTTAAGAATGGGTCATCGCCTTCCTGGAATCTTTTAGTGGCCAGGAAGAGCCATTTCTTTATTGGGAACTCTCCAAGGATTCTGTTATCTCTCTGGGAATTGCATAAAAAGTCAAATTAGCACCTGAGGTGTCCATTGGATAGCCCATGTCTCCCAACAAAATTTACTAAAGTTGCATAATCAAAAAAAAGGTAAATTAGCCATGCAACTCCTTCAATATCAATTCTTTAAAATATCTATGTGTAATGACAAAAAAAAATGGTAAAAATGTGTTAAACCACAAAAAATTATTTCATTAAATCAATAAATATATGTACAAAGTTAGATAAATGAGAGTGTCAGTCAGAGCAGCTTTTTATGTGTCCTCTATTTATCTGAGTTCAGCTAAAAATGTCTCTTGTGTTAATGGTCTAATATTGTAGGAAAAAATTAGCAGTCTCATAGAACAAGATATGTAATCTACATACTTCTCATATTCCATATTTTTTATACAACACAACAAAGAAGATGGTAAGAGTGAATAAGAGTCTATGAATTCTTTATTCATCTGCCATCCTTATTTCCTCTACCTTACAATTTAGACAGATTGTTAGCACGTGGTGAAGGGAATGCATTGCATCCTCCAACTGTTAGGGTCCCATCAGACACATTCTTGCTTGAACAAAAGGTGTTAGCACCAGTAGACAGACTTTTAAAACTTTTATCAAAAATTGACATTTTAAGATAAAATGCAATTCAATGGACAGACTGAAGGAGAATTGTGCCAAAAGAAAGACTGAAAAATATTACTCCCAAGGTCAGAATGTACAAGTTCTGCCGAATGTACAAGTGAAATCTGTTTTATGTAAGTTGTAAAATTACATTAGTTTAGTTAGTGCCGACTGTTGTTGCTAATATTTCCATACCCATGTGAATTATATGTGGTATGTGTGCACACTTGAATTAAATAAACGAAGAAATATTATATTTAAATTAAATAAATATTTTTAAGTTGTGTGTGTAATCCATGCATTAGAAACAACCCGCAGTTGTCAATTCTTATTTTTTGCTTGTTTTGAAGCATACATTATTTTTAAATCATGATTTTTAGTTACAAATCTAGAATTGCATTTTATCTTAAAATGTCAATTTTTGATAAAAGTTTAACATTATAGTGCTTTCCGTTGGTATTTCTAAATGGCAGCATAAATTTGAGCAACTCTTTTTATTTGTACCAAGTCAAATATGTCTTCAAAGAGTTTAGATATATAAATTTATTCTCTAAAAAAAAGTGAATAAGTAGACTTATGAAAGTCAAAAGTAGGTTATGAAGGTTTAGATAACTAAATCATTTTAATGTAAGCCATATTGTGTAGGAGGCTAATCATATTGTAATACTGGTTACTCAGTATACTGGTAACACATTATCATACTGGTAACCATATATTACCATATGATACTGGGTTTCTGTGAAAATAATTTTTTTTGTGAGAGGACTTACATTAAGAATTTCTTCCCTTTCTCAATAATTGATCCTCAATGAAGTGATATCCTCTTACTACAGTAGAACATATACTATCATAATTACCCCATGGTAGAGTGGTAACGTCTCAATCTTTCATCTAAAAAGTTCTGGATTTGAATCCCTGTCAACCATAATGTTTTTCACAACTACAAAATTTTCATTCTATAAGTCACATGCAAAAATTTAAGTGGTAAATTAATTGTGTACAAAAATAAAACGAAGAAAATAACATTGTTCTGATGAAATGAAAACTTATTTTAACGATGAAAGGAAGTACCCAAATTTTTATATTAAAAAATCCAGAATTCTATTTTATTTTTTAGCTTTTCAAATACCTCTCTTCATAGTATTTACCACTGAATTTCAGGTTGGAAATTACTGATTTAAAAAAAAAATATGAAGGCCTGCCAAATGAAAGATTTCAAATATAAAAAATTAAGTAAATAATAATAAAAAGAAAATACGAGTACATAATACAATTAATGAAATAATATTCTACTATTCTATTGAAAATATAATATTGTTAAATGTCTTTAAATAGATCATTTTAAGGCAGAATTTGAAAACTTATTTAAAATCAACCAGATTTAACATTTTAATTTTTAATAGTACTGTTGATAAGTGCCGGCCTCCGTGGTATATCTCGTATGGTAGCATCTTGACCTTTCATCTGGAGGTCCCGGGTTCGAATCCCAATCAAGTATGGCATTTTTACATACTACAAAATTGCCATTTCATCTCATTCTCTTCAGAGAATGAGATGATCCTGTATAATATAACGGTGGTCCTGTAGGCTAAATAAAAAAAGTAATGTTGATAAGCAATAGCCTTGAATATCTCCTTTGAGTATTTTTGCTTACTATTATTTTAATTACTATTTTTACTAAATATTATAATAATAATCATATAAAAAAATAATTAAAAAAAAATTTTTTTTTAGCTCTTCCAGTTTATTTGGGAATATCAACCAGTTACGCTATATCTATGAATTATTGTTATAATCACTTTCAAGGGCATGATGGTTCTCTACCTGAAATATTTTCTAGTACCAACGGCTTGAAAGCGAAGATATTCTCCAGTGATCCCTGTGATAACATTTACAATAGTAAAGATACAAAAATAAATGAAGGTTGTCTATATTTACCAGATATAACAGAATTTGGTAAACAATGTATTGAAATCAAAAATAAAGACAAATCAGATAAAAAGCAAGATTTATGTGTTGGTGAAATAACTAGTGGGAAAAGATTTAAAATGCCTAATGATTTTAAATCATGTTTTAATAGACCTTGTTTAAAAACTGATGGTGAATCAAAAAGTGTAAGTATTATTAATCGTACGTTACAGTCCCATTTATGAAAGATAATGTGAATTCTGGATAAATTAAAAATTGAAGAAATTCTAAAATTAATTTGAAATTTATTACAACAGACCTGTTTTTTTAATGCTCTTAAATTTTCCCATTTACCTATTATTAATTTTTCTCTGCTAAATAGAGTATAAAATGGATTGTTTCACAATAGAAAGGCATACAATTTGTTGTTCATTACTTGTCCCAGTCTTTCTTGAAACTGTATCTTATGAAACATCTGAAGTACAAGAAAAAAACTATTTATAGATATATATAGACAAGAAACTATTCCCTCATCACTTTCCTAATAAGTCTGGCACAGGATGGTTGTTATTTTTGAGAGTTGTTTTGTCGTATTTTAGTGTAAATTATGACTCTCTATTAGGTTTCCTGTAACTGTTATGATTAAGACACTTGTAGAAGTAAAAATTACTTAAATAATTAATAAAAGTATTATAATATGACTAAATGTCATATAAATAAATGAACGAACTTGAATCTACTATAGGATGTCACCAAAAATCAACTCGTAAAAATCTAATGATAAATTAACCAGTTGGAGGAGAATTTACTTACATCATATCTCATCTTGTCTGAAAGGTTTTAGGTTGAATCCTGATTGAAATTTTTATATAGTACAGAATATAATATTTATCATTAAAAAAAAAGATGTACTAAGATCTACTTAGACATCACTCTGTAGTTACTGATGTGAATAAAAAAAGATATTTGGTTATAAATAATTAAATAAAAACCCACTTACCAACAGTTTTAAAGATTAAGAACAATCTTAAAACCTAAAAACTAAAAACAATGTTAAAAATTGTTGGTGAGTTTATATTTTAATTATTTATTGTATACTCATACCAACGGGCCATTTTGATAAAATTATTATATTTGCTAATCTTAATGTGTTTCTCTGTGTCCTTGCAACTTTATTAATTGTTGTACCAATTATGAAATGACAATTTGAAAAAATAAAATAAGAATACTAATGACATTTTTTTGACAAAAAAATAAAATTATGTTAAAAAACAGCATAAAGTTGGTTATAAAAAAGAAAAAAAAATTGTGAACAATAGAATTTTGTAATTACATATTATATTTTTGCCTTTCATTCAGAAAGTTAGTTGTATGTTTGAATTCCATACAGGTTAGGCAATTTTCAAATCTATATAACCAGTTTTTCATCACCACCACCATCAAAGTATATAATTACATCTACTAATTTGTTGTTAATAAAAAAATAAATAAATATGACACCAACCTGATGGTTCAAATATCTATTTTAATTGAAAACAAAAATAAATTTTATTTGTCTCTAAATTGATGATCATTTAAATTGAAATTACCATATTGGTGATATAATAATTAAAATATCTTTAAATTTATATGCATTATAAAAAATGCCAAGAAATTTGTAATTGAAATATACTTAATTTAGTTTATTTACTAGACATAATCCAAATCAAATACACTTTTTGATTGCATTCTAAATATGAGTTGGGTCTAATTAAAAAAAAAAGGAAAAAATTATGCTAGCAATATCACTTGATGTCAAAATAAGAACACAAGCCCTAATCTCTGAAGATGATCTCAAAGACAAATGAAATTATTTTGAGGTAAATTACTTACGTATTTTATTTCTTTGATTAATTCATCACATTAGCTCAAAGCTTGTTTGTGGGAGTATGGAATGGACATTTTGTAATATATGAAAAATGGCATGTCTGACCAGAATTTGAATCTATATAAAAGGTATAAATCTATATGAAAGGTATTTTAAAAAAGATTAGTATTTAAAAAAATAATAAAACATTAAAAAATATGGTTTAGTGCCTATCATTAAACATTTTATATTTTTTAAAAATAATTTCAATTCTTTATTTTTAGGCACAGAAGGAAGAAAATGGCAATAAAGGTAAAGAAGAATTACAACATAAAGTGAATGTTTACCCTTTAAAACGTTTTACAAATCCATCATTACCAAAAGACTTAATGACTCGTGAAGATGCACTTAAAGAAACATATAGAACAAATCCATTAAAACGATTTAAAAATCCTAAGCGGTTAGTTGATTCAAAATAAAATTCTGTAAAAATTAAAAAAAAAAAAAAACAAAAAAAAAACAAAAGCATGATTGCAAAAAATATGGATATGTATGATTATATGAAAACAATAATATTTTTATTGTATCTCATAAAATAAATAAAATCTTGTATATAAAATTTGGTAATAAAACACAATATTATTTTTACCAAATTACTGAGTTTTTAATTATAAGTAGTTCTAATAAAATTCATAAATGTAAGAACTAAAATTCTGATTTGAAATAATGTTGGCATCCTTGAAAATGAAATAGTGTGAAATTAAAATAATAGTGGGGTTTTAAATGGTTATAGCTTTGGAACAAAGCATTGTAGAGAGATGAACTATACATTAAATTAAAGAGAAACATTCCAAGTTTATGTGCTCAAAAGCTAATACAATGTTTGAGTCAATTATACGTGTTAGGTAGGAAAACTATCGTATGAACAATAAAGACCCCCCACATGAAAATAACATTCGGCAATGGGACCACAACTCAAAGAAACAGATAGTCTACTGGAGCAAACACATACAGGATGGCCAAAGCTGTGTGAACAAGTTTCTTGATTAGCCCGAAGAAATCCATGTGAAAGTCTTCTAGACATTTGGGAATTCCTAAAATAACTGTTGGCAATATGTTAAAAAGACCTTTCACTGCATACAAAATTTAGGTGTTACAACAACTTTATCACTGAACAAAGTGAAACAATGTGATTTTACACTCACATTAAAGATGTCATAATTGTTCATAATTAATTAATTATTAATTAAATAATTAATATTGTCAAACTGTTCACAATTACTTGACATTCTGGATAGGTTAAAGCAGGATGATGATTTTTAAAGAAGTCCATTTCAGTGATGAAGCAACATTTCATATTTCTGGATGAGTACATCTGCATAATGTTCATATATGGGTTACTGAACCTCCATATGCCGTTATTGAACATCAGCATGACAGTGAAAACATCAATGTGTGGTGCGCTATTGGTCAAGACAGAATTATTGGCCCATTCTTTTTTGCTGAAAAAACAATAAAGGGGAAAATTTTCTTAGAGTATGTAGCACCCCAAATACCACAAAATTTCATTTTCCATTTAGATGGAGCTCCTCCAATTTTACTGCTACCATGTAGGAATTTCTTAATGAAATATTTTCTCAGTGATGGCTTGGACAAGAAGGATGGATTGCCTGGCCCCCTATGGTCTCCATAGGGGGCCATAGATTACCTCCATAGATTTCTATTTTTTAGGTTATATAAAAATACAAGTGTATCTGTTCAGGTATAAAATCTGGACTATTTAAAAGAAAGGATCACTGAAGCTGTTTATTCTATCACGCCAGATATCTCTGCCATGTATGACAAGAAACTGAATATCGCCTTGATATCTGTAGGACCACTAAGGGAGCACACTTTTAAATATACTGAACAGGTAAGAAATTTGCCCACCTCCATGGCTTGAGTGGTAGCATCTTGGTGTTTCATTAGGTCCCGAGTTCGAATCCCGGTCAAACATGGCACATTCACATTCTACAAATCATTCATTTCATCCTCTGAAGCAATACCTAATGGTAGTCTCACAGGTTAAAAAAAAGAAAAAAGAAGGTAAGAAACTTGGAATGTTTCTCTTTCACTTAACATATAGTTCATCTATCTACAATGCTTTGTTTCGAAGCTATAACCATTTAAAACCCCCACTATTATTTTACAAATACACTGTAATATCCTTCTTATCAATCGAAAGAATTCAGATCTGAAAATAATGCTATATACAGGTGATTCAAAGAAACGGGAAATTTTTAAAGTTGTGTTGGTAGCCGTGGGCGATTGGTACCTTTTGATAAGTGGCGCCAGCCTCTCTAACCTAACCTGCCATTTAGTTGTCATGGATCCTTGGAGTGGTGCGCAACATGCATTTGCTATCAAAGCGTTTTACAAAAACAATGACAGTGTGGAGGGAGCGCGTACAGAATTTCGCCGTTATTTTAATCTGGGACGGCACGACCGTGTTCCATCAGCACGTGCAATTAAAACACGGATATCTAATTTTGAGGAAACCGGTTCGGCAATGAAAAAGAAACCTCCAGGCCATAAGCGAGCCGTCCGTACATCACAGAATGTTCAAGCTTTACAAGATTCTGTCACACGAAGTACACGTCGGTCAATCCGTCGTCTCTCAGCATCTTTACAATCGCATAGTTCAAGTGTTCGAATAATGTTAGTGAAGGACTTGCAATACCATCCGTACAAGTTGCAGATCGTCCAGGAACTGAAACCGAACGATGCAGTTGTGCAAGCACAATTCTGTAATGTAATGCTTCAGAAGATAAATGATAACGAAGAGTTTGTTTACGATCTGTGGATGTCAGACGAAGCGCATTTCCACCTCAGTGGATTTGTTAATGAGCAAAATTTCAGATATCGAACACAAGAAAATCCTACGCAGCTACACCAGCGTCCGTTGCACAGCCAGAAAGTGACCGTGTGGTGTGCTATTCATCTTACGGTGTTATAGGCCCTTATTTTTTTGAGGATGACAACGGTCTTGCGATTACAGTGACGTCGGATCGTTACATAGCCGTGCTTGAAACCTTTGTTGGGGAACAACAAAAGAGATTTCCACCGATTCTAAACACAGACTGGTTTCAACAAGACGGAGCAACGTCACATACTGCACGAATATCGATGGCAGCTGTACGTCGATTGTTTGGACAACGTGTCGTTTCACGAAATGGAGACATTAGATGGCCTCCCAGATCGCCTGATCTCTCAGCTTGCGATTACTTTTTCCGGGGTCACCTTAAAAGCAAAGTGTTCCACAGTAGACCTGCTACAACGGAAGAACTGAAGGCAAAGATCCGAGAAGCAATTGCGGAAATTCCAGTCGAGATGTTACGTCAAACCATGAACAATTTAACTAAGAGACTTCGTGAGTGTTTACGTAGAAGACGAGGTCACCTGGAAGATGTCATCTTTAAAAAATAAACTAAAATGTATGTATCCTAAAATGGCAACATTTGTACAATTACATGAAATAAAATTCATTTTCTAAAATAAATTCTTCATTAACGTTATTTAATTTTGTAAATTTCCCGTTTCTTTGAATCACTCTGTACTTTACAGCTCAGCTAATCTCTGGCATCAGTTAAGAGAAAAGATGGGCTCAATAAACACTGCGGTATTTATGTGATTGTACTGCATGATAGATCTCATGAAACTAAACAAAAAAAGAAATGTAATTCTGTAGAATAATTTTTTTATGTAGAATAATTGAAAACATGCAGAAAGCATTATTATTACTAACCGATTTGGGCAATAAAATCATTTTGCAATAAAAATTTGTAAAAAGTATTCCTTAACACTTCTGGATAAGACTAAATGGGATCTCTTAAAAAAACTAGATTTAGATTTATTTTTACGCTGTGTTTTTGCTATTTTACAAAACCAGTAACATATCATTTTTTGCAACAGAAAATCTTCAAAACCATAAAACAGTATATTCCCAAACCTTCCAAAAAAAATAAATACATAAAAAAAAGTAAAAGCTAGAATTATTTTCAACATCAACATAAATCAGTGAAAACTACTAATGTATGAATGTTAGGTGCCATGAAGGTTCAGATGACCATTCTCAAATTGACAAGCATCGTTTATCAAGATTACTACAGAAAAAAACAGTGAAGTGTTTTCACATTACCTTCTTTGCCAAACTGACGATACTATTACACATTAACAAGTCCAATAAAATGTAGGAAAAGTTCAGTTTTACAAATGATAATTTCACTCTGTTCACCAATGACACTGATTCCACAATGAAAATCATTATTTTGAAACCTATTTAAAAATTATTTAATCCGGGTTAAATATGTTTATTTATTCATTTAAAGTAAGCTAACTATAATTATTAGTAATAAAAAAATAAGTTGATACCAGAATAAAGTTTTAAGAATTTATGCACAAGTATGCAGTGTATGATTTTGTATCTATGATTCAATATTTTATTCCAGGAAAACATTTTTGTAAAAAATTTGTTTTTTCGTGGTTTATAGTATACTGCGTTCAATTGAATTTACATCCTCAACGACGTGAACGCATGCGTGAAGTTGGAAAGTTATTTAGTAATTTATAACATAAATTAAATTTTAGTAAACTTTTGTATCATGAAAACAATTGATTTGTATTTTATATTAATTATCCTATTTATAATTTATTAATCTATAGAAAATTTTGATAATAATTTCATTTCCATTTAAAAGTTGGATAACCTGAATACTCATTGGCGATATTATTATTTCTTATTCTAGTAGTTCGTCTGCAGGGGATCAATATGTTTAGTCGTCCTTGTAAGAAATAATTATTAAAAAAATAACAGTAGTTTTATTTGGTAATTATTTCGTTATAGTTTAAAAGTTATTAATTTAAAAAAAAATTGTGGTGTATAATGAAATGGATTGCATATATTTTAATTGTTTTATATTGTGTCGGTGTTTGTTTTGCCTTAACGGATCCATACAAAATCCTGGGAATACATAAATCAGCTACTGCTCCTGAAATAAGAAAAGCATATAAACAATTAGCAAAAGAATGGTGAGATATTATTATTAAGTGTATTATATTTATTTATCCAAAAGCCGGTTATTAAGGTTGTTAATTTTAAACGAAATATTGCAGTGACAATGAGTTGTTTCAATTTACAGGTTATCGATGAATCGTAAATTCATTCAGCTTGCATTTGAAGTCAGATTTATAAAGACCTTGTGTACAATGTTTTATGAACTTATAATTTTTTATTTTGAGAAAATTATATTTTCGTTAGGTTAATTATTTTTATATTAACTTTAGTATTTTTGCTCAATTGTGCCCTTTTAATTTACAAATCAGAAACTAAAGATATGCTTTAAGCTATTATAAATGTCAGTTTCTTTCATTTATATTAGTTTTTAGATTTAAAATTTTATACTGTTAACTATTCATCGATTTAATTTACTTTTCATATTCGTTGTATGTGAATTTTTAGAAATATTTTTATATACTTATTAACTTACAACCGTGTAATAATATCTCAGATATTTAAGTACTTTTAAACATTAAAAGTATTTTTAAACATAAAAATTGATTTATTGAAAAAAGTAATTTCAAAATGTAACTTTTAATCATGAAACACTTAACTGTCACAAGCATTCCTAGAATGTTACTGCAGTGGCAATTGTATATGGATTCACTAATGTTCTATGCATTGCAAACATAACTGCAGTTTATTTATTTTAATCTGGTTCAAGTTCATTTGTAAAGTACTGAAGTTAGTTAATAATATGAAACAGTATGTTCTAATTAAAAAAAATATAAGTTCAAAAATTGTCCAAGATGTATATAGAATTGTGGGAAAAACTGTTTTTTGCTCCTTCTTTTATTGTTAAATTATTGCAAAGTTAGATTTTAATATATTTTGTTTGTAAATTTTATAATTAGAAAATAATTACATATTATTTGAATCATGCCAGGAATAATAGTTGTACTATTTCTTACACAATAAAAATTACTCCATTTAGAAAAATCATTGAAAACTTTGATCAGAAAAACATTGCAAGCTTGAAGGAAGAAAAGTAGTTATTGTTTTTTTTTAAATAAAAATAATAATTATCTAAAATACAATAATAATTAGCCATTTAAATATAATAAATAAGTTTAATAACTATTTTGAAGGCATTAATTGAAAAAAAAAAATGCAAGTTTTATTATTTATTATTTAAAAAGCTAAGTTAAGTTGTACTACAAATAAGAAATAAATTATTTAATTTTAATTAAATTGGTCCGGATACATTGTTTGGTAAGTAATAATAGAATATGAACGGAAGCATAATTAGGTTTTCCTCATAGGCTGTAATATTTGCTGCATAAAAAAAGTTATTTTATGTGGTTTAATTCAAGTGAGCATTATTAGGTTTTAGGAATAATTGATTGTTTCTTTTTTTTAAAATAAAGCAGGCAAGTGCATAATTTAAAAATAAATGTATAGAAATGTTGGCATTTTTAATTTACTTAAAACTAAATCATATACTGCAGCCAACTGAAGATTTGACAGTCTGTTTTTATATTCTGTAAACTTGTTCTGACTTGTACTAGCTCCAAGATTAGTATTGTATTATAGTTGAAAATATCTACAGCTAGAATCAATGTATAATGTGATGACAAAGTTTAGTGTTTTATTAATATGCTTTAAAGAGAAATAATTGGTTTAATCTTGTAATTAAATTTATTTGTTCCTCCCATGAAACTTGTAATTAAATTTATTTGTTCCTCCCATGAAACTTTATCAATTAAATTAGATGGGAAATTATTTATTATTATTCAGAAAGTGTTTGTGTAAAACATAGTTCAAAAACTTCAACAGTATGTTCCAAAGGACTGTTAAATACATTTTTATAGAATTTCATAGTATCAGCAATGAAATTTTAGTTTTTATTCAATGTAAATAATATCCATGGTAGTTGGAGGTAACATGATAATTTCTGTATCACCCTTTCATGGTTGATTGAAAAGGAACACCCAATTTTACTTTTTTAATATTTAGAGCTGAAATCAAAGCTGAATTCTTGCCTTTTCACAATTTAGTTCAAAACATATATATAAGTATGAAATCTACTTTTATTAGGCTTTTTTTTTTAATGGTGTTTCAAAGGAAAAATTCAAGATGTGTTTTGTTTTCCTGGAATTTTGTCATTTGTGTTAAGTTTCAAAGTTATGTTACAAAGTTCAGTGGATTCACTTCAATACATTTATTCTTCAAAGGAGTGGTATTAAGGGAGATTTCTATATCTAGAATAAATGTTTTTGAAAATTTTCATTGTTCCTAATTTCAGGTCTAATCTGTTTGTTGTAGCTGCATACTTGCATACTACACTAAGTGAGCCGAAGGTTTGCCTCTGTCTTTATAACTGAGCTGTCAACTGGCTTAGACAGGAGCTAACCAGATATCATCCAGTTTACACACATTTGTATATAAATTTCAAACACAACAAATCAGTACAATGCAATGACTAATGCACTGGACTCAACAATTGGCAAGGGGGAAACTTTCATTTCATGTATTGTACTTCAGGAGAATATTCTTGTCAATTTTCTGTTTGTTTAAAAATCTAATTACTTACTGTATTTGGAGTAATTTTCATTTTAAATTTCTATGTTCTTGTGGTGTGGTTGAATATATTATAAGAGCTAATAAAGGCAATTTCCCATTTATTTATATATATATATATATATATATTAACTTAGCAAAAACAATTCTTTTGTTATTGTATTTGTCCATATTCCCCTCTGTACTAATATCTCAAAGACAAAAGTATAAAAACCATTTACCACCAAGATTTCACAACTCGATAGTGCTTCTTACTTTATTATTATTTTTTTTTAATAGTGCTTTCGAGATTTTCCCTCATCATCAGTTAAAACTTTTTCTTACAAATCGCACATTAAATTCAAACCATTAAAATTATAACATAAAAATATGTAGTCATAAATATTAAAAAATGGGTAGTCACATAATAAAAAAAAAAATTATATTTATGACAACATATTTTTATATGTTTTAATTTTAATGGTTTGAATTTAATGTGTGATTGGTAACAAAAAGTTTAACTGATTATGAGGAAAAATCTTGAAAGCGCTATTAGAAAAAAATAATAAGTATAAGAAGCATTATAGAATTCTGTACTCTTAGTGGTAAATGGTTTTTATACTTTTGTCTATATATGTCTATATATTTTATACACAAGTATGAAAACTCCTCCACAACTTTGAAATCGTACCAGATAATACTGTTAGGTATTGGTCAACTACTTTACCCTTTTTATTGAGAATTAGAATTTCAACTCCTTCTTGGATGGTGGCCCCAGGAGTTGTGAATATTTTAAACGGTAACACCCTTTTTTGTGATAAAAAAGGGTCTGCACTTAAGGTTTCTTTAAGATCAGAAATATGGAATAAATAAAAAGTTGGGATGATGTCTACCCAAATTGGCGGCAGGATAAGGTTTGGATTTTGAAAACATGACCATTGATAATTTAAGGAACTGTTATCGCAAATAAATTTTATAAAAATTTGATTAAATGGATATTATCGAATAAATTTATTAAAAAAAATTATTAATTAAGCATTATATTTGCTTATTTCATTTTAATAAATGTTTGAAACAATCTCCTTTTGTTTGACGGGTGCCAGTCGACTGTAAAAGGATGATACTGCATTATTCAGTGATTCTCTTTTGTGCTGATTCTCGAATTCTATTTTGTAAATCATCGATTTCTTGGGGCTTAATACGATAAACAATAAGCAGTCCCATAGAAAGTTATCTGATGTTGACAAGTCGGGTGATTTGATTATCCATTCTATTCGACCCCGTCAGCCTTCTTCCAGGAAAAGTGCATTTAAAATTTCTCATGCCTGTAGACTGAAATGAAGCGGCGCACTATCTTGTTGAAACCAAATGTTTGGGATGATTTGGTCAAGAAACAAAGCATCATATTTCACTGCATTTAAATTTCCGTCAATAAATATAGGTTGTATCAATCGTCCACAAACAATGCCCGCCTGTACATTTACTTTAACTGGATACTGTGTATGTACCTGACAATATCAGTGTGGCTTAATATTAGTCCAGTATTGACAATTATGGCAATTTACATTACCATTTAAAAAATTGTGACTTCACTAATAACTATTTTGTCATAATTCTGCAGAACTCAAGTCTTCGATTGTAGTCATTTTCATTAAGTTCTTGTATCAGATGAATTTTGAAGGGTTTGAAATTTTCACTTCTTTGAATCAGTGAACTTTGGTTAATGTTCTGTTCTTGTGTTGCTGTTCGAGTTGAGGAATGAGAAATCTCAATAATAATGATTTGTTGCAGATTTAGAACTCCTTGGTTTTCCCATATTATTAATGCTCCCTGTTTCTTCAGATCATTGGATGGTTCTTGAGGCTGCACCTTTTGAAATAAGGTTATTATTTAATATTGTATCAAACAATTTACAAACTTCATTATATGACCTATCATCGAACCCCCTCATCATTAAAAGTGTGACCCTCTTCTGTTCACTAAGTGACAGAAAGGGGTAAAAAACAAATTAATTGCATAGAAAAAATTAATTCAGTAAAAAACAATTACAAAAAAAAAATGTAAATAACAAAAGTGGCTTACAAATGTGGTAAAAGTAGACAAAATCAATTAGCCAATCGATATCAATAAATTCTCATAAGAAACTAACAGTATAGTAATGAAACACACTAAATGGGATATTATACAACAGTGATTCCCAAACTGTGTGCCGCGAAATATTGTAAGAGCTTCATAATTAATTGAACCAAGACATGTATAATTATTAATTTAATGTTAATAAAGTAAAAAAAATAATACGAGTTTTATTCATTTTTATCTTTTACTTACAAGTAGACATACTTTTTTACTTAGGGTAGGGCACCATGGAAAAATTTTAATTGAAAAAGGGCACTACGACTCGGAAAAGTTTGGGAACCACTGTATATACAACAAATAAGTAAGCTTCATTTTTGCAACAGTGGTAAGAACCATCAATTATCAGCTAATCAGCGCGATTTGGTGACAATATTTTTATTTATTTACTTTTTGTGTTAAAAAATTTTTTTTTTTACATTTAAATTAAACTTTTAAAATAGATTTTAATTAAATTAGATTAGATCTTAATTTAATCCAGTTTAATTTAATTCTATTATTTGAACTTGATTAAATTTAGTAATTTTCAAAATCCAAAATTTATCCTATTGCTATTTTAGATACAGAAATCATTCAAACTTTTTATTTATACCATTTTTCTTGTGTTAAAGAGACCTTTAAAATGATGTATCACACAAAGGGTGTTACCATTTAAAATATTTGAGTTACAACCCTGGGCCACACCCCAAGAAGGGGTTGAAATTCTACATCTGATCAAAAGGTAAAGTAGACCGATAACTTATTCTGAAAGTATTCTATCTGGAACAGTTTTAAAATTGTTGATGAGTTTCCATACTTTTTTGACATTATACAGGTGTATCACAAAGTCTCCCAGGACTTTTATAATGTATTCTGTTGAAAATAATGGAAAACCTTTAATAAATACGTATTCTAAAATGCTTTGTTTGTGAGTTGCGATTTGTGCAAAATTTCACTTGAATTTCAGCTACTCTGGTGAAATGAGTTTGTATTGAAATTTTTAGGACGTTAATTGAGGGATAGAATTAGTGATTTTTGAGCTGAAAAAGCCGAATAAAATAGGTCCCAGAACCATATCTGCAGTAGTTTTAGAGAAATCTGGGGGGAACACCAATAAATTGTGGTTGAAAACCTTGTTTTTTATGTTTGACATATAACAATAACTTTGTTAATTGTGTAACAAACACAAAACTTATAAACAAAGCTTGTAGCGAATTTAATTCTAAACATTTAAGAGAAGTTTAATAAAACAGTGAAAAGTTAGAACAATTTGAATTTTATTTAGAAACAATACACTAGACCAAATGCATTATACATAACAGTTTATATATTCAAAAAAAAGGAAATGAAGTCTGATTTGAACCGATGTGTCTTCCTCTTGTAAGATCCAAATGTTTCATTAATTAAAATTTTATTTGCTATAATTCTGGAACCAGTGAAAATAAGTACCACTTTTGATATTTGTTGAAAAGCTCTCGATGTGGGCTTATTACTGCAGTTAAGAAAAAGTCCAAAATCAAAATTTTTTGAATTTTGGACACTTTTGGTCCGTTCAATTGTAATCAAAAGGGGAGGTGTACAACTAGATGTTACGACAGTCCTAAATCCAAAATTCCAATATCCTACGGCTAATCGTGTTTGAGTTATGCGAGATACAGACGTCATGCTGAAACTAGTCAAAATGGATTCAGGGATGGTCAAAATGGATATTTCTGTTGAAATCTGAAAACCAAAGTGCAAATTGAATATGTTGGACACATGTTGTCCATAGATTGGACAAGTTGTAGAACCCGTAATATGACAGTGCTTATGACATGATCAGTGTATTTTATCTTTACTGTTATCATTTAGTATTTGTTTTTTTGGTGGAGGGGATCATAAAATCTTTAATGCTGTATTTTATTTTATTATTTACTTATGGTTTTGTCAGGAGAAACCGATTGTAAATATTTGTTTAACACAGAAAAAAATATTTTAAACAGTTACATCTACTTTCATATCCAAGTTGGATTTCATAGAAATATGATTTAAAAAAATTTTAATTAAGTATAGTTTGGATGATCATTTTAGTAACACCATATTTAAAGTTCCCATGCTTAGATTTCTTTAGGCTGTTGTAAGATTGCCTGAGGATGCTTCACATTCTCGTTCGATATAGGAGACTAAAAATAGGTTGAAAATTCTTGAAGTTCATACTTTAAAATTCTATAAATTAAACAAAATAATTATGTATGATTTTGTCTTCAGCACATGTTATCCATAATTATATTGTGCTTGATTTAAATTCAAGCATATCAGAAAAAAGTTTTGTGCCTTCTGTTTCATTGCTTCTGTTGTGAAGTTGTTGATGCTCATAAAAGTATTATAAATCCAAGAAGGCTCCATAGTAATTGACTTGTGAATTTACTGTGCAAGAATTTTATTTTGATAAATTAACTTTGATGGTAGAATACTTTACAAACAAGTTTTACTGAATCAAAGCTCTTAACCATTTTGTTTTGGGTTTTTGACTTACTGAAAGGTTTATGATGCTCTTTGAATCTCATAAGCACAGTCCACGGTACTTTTCCAGTAATTTTCCCCCACCATGCAAACTTCTGTATTACTTAACATTAATAAAACAATTCATTTTTAATTAATTCCTTTATTAATGTTATTATAACAGTTTTTAAATACTTAGGCGTTTAATACTATAATTTACAGTTATTCTCAGGACCAATATCAAACTCTTTTAAATAAGAATAATCTTCTCGTTGTATACTCTATGTAGACCATACAATAGTAAATTTGTTCTGATTTTCTTAATTAATTAATATTATTTTTGAATTTTGGGGCACAAATTTTTCTTAAAAATTCTTTTTTCAGCTTATACTAAATCATTTCGAATTCTGTAGGCCTTCCGCACTATATAATGTTTCTGGTGAAATACTTAATGTCTTAATTTTATGTTTTTGGATAAGGATTTTTATTGTAAATGTTTCTTGTAAGATGGAAAGCCATTTCAATTTTTTGATGATTTTATATTATTAATAAATTTTTGTTTTCCTTTTTAGGCATCCTGACAAGAACAGTGGTCCTAATGCTGAAGATAAATTTGTTGAAATTACTCAGGCTTATGAGGTAAACAAAATATATGTTCTTATAATGTATATAATATTCTAGTTATATTAGTTTGGATTTACTGTATAATAAAATTAGATATAAAATATAGGAATATAGGAATTCTAATTTTAAAAATAAATTACTGAAACGTTTTGCAGTAATTTAGAAAAGGAAACTTTTTACAACTCTGGCTATCTATCTAGTTAATGAATTGTCCAATTTATATTTAATTTCAGTATATCTTCTGTTAGATGTTTTAACCAGACAGTCATAAATGACGTGGCATGAAAGGCTTAACCATTTTTGTATTGTATATCAGCTTTCTGAAGTGCAAATTATAATCAGTTCTACAAGTATTGCTTTGGTTCATTGCAATAGTGAACTAGCTGATTATAGGTAGTGATGTTTATCATTTTATCAGGAAATTTTTTGAATTTTCCTTAAGGATAAGTAAATTAGTAACATGATTAGTATGCGAGTTGAGAAACAGTACAAGAAGACAGAATGAATGTTGGGTATTCTTGATTTTATTAATCAAAAATGGATAAGAAGAAATAGTGATTGGCAAATGAAGATTTATTTATGAGGGAAATTATATTTGAAAATAAATAATAATAAATAAAAATGAATTGTTGTTAAAAAGGAAGAAAATAAGAAATTAAATATTAAGATTAACGTAGTACAAGGTTTGATAAAAAAATACAAATTTTTGTTTTTCTCAAAAAAAAATTTATTTATTTATCAATATTCATTTTATCACCTTTAAAGTACTTTTCAGGTGTAATACATCGTAACAGCACTTTTTCCAATCTTTGGAGCACTTCTGGAATGCAATTTCTGCACTTAGCTCCTTCTCAGCAGTTTTGTCTTTATCTCTTTAGTGTTGGCAAAATGTTGTCTTTCATAGTTCTTTTCAGCTTGGGGAATAGGAAGAAGTCTTAGGGGGGCCATGTCCAGTGAATACAGAGGCTGAAGCATCATAATGGTGTTGTTTTTGGCCAAAAGTTCACAAAAAAGCAGTGAAGTGTGAGCAGGTGCATTATTATGGTGCAATTACCATGAATTGTTTCGCCACAAATCCAGGCGGTTTTCTTCAGATTGCTTCATCCAAATGGCATAGAATTTTCAGGTTGTAATCTCTTTATTGACTATGATAGTTAATTGGTGATTGTCCATAATTATTTCTTTCACGTTTTGACGTCATCAGCGGTTGTTAATATGTTTGGATGTCCAGGGTCTTGTCTTCAATGTCTTCACAGCTCTCTTGGAAATGTTTGTACCACTTTTAAACACTTGTTTTATTCATAGAAAAACATTCAATATTTACAATGTGTTGTTGCACTTTATTCCATTCTTAAAGCAAAATTTAATGCAAATTCTTTGTTTCATTTCTTTTCAAAAGTTAAATTACCTCGCTGAACATTCCAAAACATGTGTAATTTTTTCAACAGCCAAAAAACTAAACCAATGTAAACATATGTTAGGAACATGTGTGCCAACTCAAAAAATAAATTGTGACAATTGAACTTATACGCCCTGGAAAATCTAAAAATTTCACATATTTTTTTATCAAACCTCATATGTTAAAGTTACAACCTTTTTTAAGTTAAGAGTGAAGTTAAAAAGAATGAATGAAGTTAGCTATAAATCAAAAGCAGACTGGCACAAGCCAGAGAAGCTGTCATATATATAATAAATTTGGCCAGTTTCAAATATAGATCTATGTATGTAAAAGAAATTCTTAAGTGTATTTTTACTTACGTGGGTTGTCTGAAAAGTTTTGAGCCTAACATAGAATGATGTATTTTTTTTATCAAATATAGTTTTATTTTTCAACAAAGTCTCCTTTCAAGTCGATACTTTTTCCAGCGATGCTCTAACCTTTTTAACGCTTTCAAATATTACCAAAAAAAAAAAACAATTAATAAAAAATCTGCAACATAAAAAAGTAGGGATTTAAAAACTGTATGAATCAATAAATGCAAAAAACAAAGCACTAAAGAACCTAGTTGGTGTCTTTCTTCGCAAAATAGGCGTTTACATATGCGATAACCTCCTCGTTCGGTAAAAATATTGTTCCTCCAAACAAAACTTTAAGGTTAGGAAACAAGAAAAAGACTCTTGGGATCAGATCTGGTGAATACGGTGAGCGGTCAGCCAATTCAAAGTGCAATTCGTGCCGTGGTCACCGTCAAAGTATGAGCAGGTGCATTGTCCTGATGGAAAAGCACTTTCTTCTTCAAATGTGGTCGTTTTTTGCAATTTCTGCCTTAGCTAGTCAAGTAATAGTGCATAATACTGTCCCATTATTGTTTTACCTTTTTGAAGGTAATTGATAAACAAAATTCTGTTACTATCCCAGAAAACAGTCACCATCACCTTCCCGGCTAATGGAATTGTCTTTTTTGGAGCAAGTTCACACTTTGCAGTTCACTGTTTTGACTGTATTTTCGTCTCAGGAGTGTAGTGGTGGATCTACGTATCATCTACAGTTATGAAACGATGCAAAAAATCTGACTTGTTTGTCTTAAAATTCTTCAGCAGGGCCTTGAAAATATTCATTCAAATGTGGTTTTGGTCCAGAGTGAGCAAACACGGCACCCAATGTGCGGATAGCGTACACTTATCTAATTCTTCAGTTAATATATGACAAACATGTTCTTTTGATATGCCCATAGCCTCTGCTATCTCTCTAACCTTAATTCGTCGGTCGTCCAGTACCTTCTGCTAAAACCGGTTGTTAAAGTTCCATACAAATATAAATTGAGATGCCTGTTATTTTGAGGCAATTGTTTTGGAACCCTCCTCAAATACAGTTTTGTGGTAATTCAGCTTATAATGAATAATGGAACGGACAGTACTGATATTCACAATACAGATTTCATTGGCTTCCCAAATTTTTATGCGTCTGCTGTTATGAATAACATCATTGGTATGGTTTTGTAAAACTTCAGTCAAAACTTCAACTGATCATCTGCTATGGTGACACTTCCAAAAATCCACTTACAAATATTTGCACAGTTATTACATTTTTTATCATTCCGTTTAAATCTGCGATCGAATTTTGGGTGGTTATACACCTTCATAAAATAAAAATTGTATCACAGCATGCCATTTTTCCACGGTACGTGTTTCAAGCAGAGCTGTTATTTTGAAACAAATAAAAGAATTTATAGTAATGCCAGTTCTTTTCAAACAATTCAGTATTTTCTATGTCACAGGGCCAGACAGTTTCGGTTTATTCTATTAGATAGTTTTGCCGCCGATGCTATTTGTCTCTTTAATTATTAAACAATCATTGTATAATAGAAAAAGCACATTGGAAAAGAGTAAATTTTTTTGAAAGCGGTATTACAGGAACATGTTACAACTTTGGTTCTTTGATAAAGTAAAATGTCTTAAAGAAAGAAATCTTTAGCAGATTATTATAAAGAAATGAAATATATTGGTGGGCCATATATTATGAAATACAAATTTAGTTAATTTTTTCAATTTTCAGATTTACAGAAAGTAAAAACCATTTAGGAAGGCAGTTGCTGGAATATATAAAATATTTTAGGATATGTAATTATGTCGAGGTTAAAGCACTGGTCAGAACAGAATGGAATGAACCACTATATCTAGCCAGTAAGATTACTGATGACCTAAATTAGTTACAAATAAAGTTTCGCATATTATATTTTTTGTCTGGAGAATGGGAGAAGATTTATTAAATTAACTCTTAAATTTTAATAAATAAAATTTATCTATATTTTGTAAATCGTAACCCAGTACTTTTTTTTTTTTTTTAGTTGTTATCTGATCCAGAAAGACGAAAACAGTATGATACTTTTGGTAAAATTATTGAGGAGCCTCGGCCCAGAGCAGATTATAGAAAATTTGATCCAATGGATGATTTATTTGCAAGTACTGGTTTCCGTTTCCGGTATCCTGATCGGGATATAACATTATTTCATAAATTATCAATCAGTACAAGGTATGTTTTGTTATTATTGAAATATGCTTTTAATAGTTAATATAAAAATTTTGTAAAAAAATCTTCTGTTTGTCACTATTTAATTAATTTGTTTTTATAATTTGTCATCCACCTGCGTGTGATGGTGTGTATGTTTTGTACAATACTTTAATAAAAAACATTTCTAGAAATTATAGTATGTTTAAATTTGGCTGTACCTTTTTATGTATAATTTATTAATACTTATTTTTTTATATTCTTTTACTGATAATAAACATTGTGTAGTGAACTAATGCTGGATAACTTAACACTATTTGCGTTGTTTATTTCCATAATGTTTATAAAATAATGCCACTGAGGTTATTTACTCACTTTAAAACAACCTTTAATAAAATATCATATGTTTTTAAAGGCATACTTGTTTATGGAAAATAACCATTTCGTATCAGGAATTAAAAGAAATATGTCCGAGATATATATACACCTACCCTTAATAGAATGGTTTATAAAAAGTTTGTTACTATATGCAGAATTTTAAATGAAAAAGAAAATGTCATTTACATTCACAGTAAACATATATTTATTGAAGGAAATAAAAGAGTGTAAAATTAAGAACATTTAAAGTAATATGTTAATATTCATGTCGTTGCTTCCATTGTAGATCACCTTGCGTACCTAATAAAAGGATAGGAATGCTCTCATAATTACTACTGTAGAATATAATTTTTATTTGTGATGTGTAGAATTTAAATATTTAATTTTACTTTCATTGTTTCTGGGTTGCATTTTCAGTAATATATCTATTAATAAAATTCAGTTATGTTTTTAATGTATTCATTTCTTCCAAATCTGAAATTTATCCTGGAATAATTATTTCTTCAAAGAAACTGCTAGAGATTCAAAATTGCTTAAATACAGCCCGAATTTATATTTTAACTGGTGTGTGTACAGTTTGTTATAAGTTTATTTTTTCTGTTATTTCTTACCATTTGCTGATAGTTTTTCTTCATTAACCATACTGCTATTATTATTTAATTTCTTTTTATAGTGTTTTAAAAGAAGCAAGCCAGCCAGGCTGGTGACCTTGAGATGAGAAGGTGGGTTTGGTTCTTTGTTTTTCACCGTAGAACGGTTGAGACCATTCAAAATGGTGATAGTTTTAGAACAGCAAATATTTCTTGTTGAATATGTCTTCCATGAACACACATGTATATTACACAGACAGTGAAAGATTAGTTTTCCATTAGATTTCTAGGTACACTAGTTCCTAATCAACTTAATGTATGAGCAGTAATTAAGAAATTAAGGGATCGGGATTAGTAAAGGACTATTAGTGAAGCGGCAGACCATCAGACATATAAGCTGCTATGTAATGTAGTTCTGATAAGTCTACATGAAAGTCGGCTTGACAAAAATACATCGAGTTTGCGTGCAGCTGTACACAAGGTAGTTTGGTAAGAAGCTGTCTCATCCCGTATAAAGTAAAAGCAGTTCAAAATCGGCCATGGATTGTGGAAAGTGAAATAAATACTGTTAGTGGTTTTAGGCAGACAATTCTGATGATATTTTGTACTATTTTTTCTAAATAGTCCATGACCAGAAGATTGAGGTGTTGATGTTACAATATACAGGAGAAGAATAGTTGGCCTAGTATTCGTTGCAGAAACAATAAATTCAGCTCATTGTGAATCATATACAAGTTCACAGGTGCAATCATATACAAGTGCAACCATGCATACAGCCAGGGAGTTTGCGAAGTTACTTTAAGAATTTTTGGAAATTTAATCATTTCTAAACTCTTGCAGCCACCTTGTTACAAATCTGGTGGCTTTGCGGCCATCGGATTTTTACAAAAAGTAATATTTATTGAGGAAAACCCCACAGCCTCCAGGAACTTCAAACTGCTATTCATGATTTCACCAAAAACATTCCACATGAACAACTTGTCAGAGTTTTTTTTTTTTTTAAATGAGAAGGAACGTGTGGAGATATGTCTAAATGTTCATGGGACCATTTCCAACAACTACTGTAAGATAAGTCGGTGTTATGTACTGTTGTACTGGTGCTTGACATGTATGTAGTTATTTTTTTTAATGCACTGTATTATAACATAATATTTATTTAAGTTTTTATAATATGTTGTTATTTTCACAGGGCATTTGAAAATGTTTTAGTACCGAAGAGTTATAGAGTGCCACACCTTTTATTGTTCTATTCAGATTGGTGTTTCGCTTGTCTTCAAGTTGAACCAGTATGGAGAAGAGTAATAGAGGAATTAGAACCTATCGGTAATTAAAGAATTTTTTTATTGTTCTTTTTGTAAGTTTTTCATTTTACTATGTCTCTGTTAATAAATACATTTAACATAATTTCAAAAATGGTCATGAATTAAATGCCAATTTTGATTAGTAAACATTCATCAATAGTAGTTACAAAGATATAAATTAAAATCAACATTAATTAGTAAATAAATAAATAACACTGGAAGTAAAGTAAAAAAAATTCTTGCATTTATAAATAAACAAATAAAAAAGCCAGGAAGTGGTTGAATAACTTTCCCTTTCCTGGCTTTCTTGGTCTTTATTTCAAATATACCGTCGGGTTTTTAACAGTACAATTGTGAAAAAGTTGGAAATGCTCAGAAAGAGCCCGATTTAATCCCTATTATCAAATTTTGTTTTCTGCTTTAAAAATATAACTGAGAAAATATTGAGATTTTTAATTGAAAAATTTGGCTTTCAGTCGACCTTCTTGACCAAATTATCCTTTTTATCATAAAGATTATACTGTATTTATATACAGTTACTAAAAATAAGAAATCAAAATTTTTATTTAAATCCCTTTTGATCTCATTTGACTTACTTGCTCGATAGCCAACTCATATTACATTTTTAATAACAGTCACAGCTAGAAAAAGAATTAAAGTATCAGAAACTATTAAACAATTTTTAACATTCTCATGTCAAGTCCCATGAGACCCTGTTTTTTTTTTAAATGTCCTATGATGTCTACATTAAGTACAGGTTGAAGAATTTTCAATCTTAAAATCAAAATAAAAAATAAAAAATTGTTACCTTAAACTTGGGTCTGTTCGTTTTTTTTTTTTGAGGCTTAAAAATTGATTTCTTGCTGTAATTATTTACTTAATAAGTCAGCTTAATCTGGTGTGGTGTTATTCATTAAGGCTAAAAGATCTTATTTTATTAAAAAATATATATTTAGTTATTATAAATATAATATTAAAAACAGCTTACCAATATATTTATGACTATATATATAGGTCTGTGATTCCTGTTGTCCTTTAGTAGTCAAAAATAAGGCCAAAACTGAGATATATGTAGCCAGATATTTGTGTCAAAGTTCAGCTTTTTTTATTTATAGGTTTTTAAGATTTAAGGCAAAAACTATTTAGAAATAATGTTGAATATCTCTCTACCCCTTAATCCAATCAGGGACTTAAAATTTCAGAATTTTACAATAAAATTATAAGTACTCTTTCATTTTGCTATGTTCAATTTCCTAAAACTGCTGTTCAAAGAATAAAAAATTCAAAATAGCAAAAACTTCAATTTTATTCAAAGTTTAATTTCATCAATGCACTAATTATAACAATTTTTGAAGAATTTCAAAAAGTTTGGAGATATTAATCAAAATACAAGTCAACATTTGTACGTTTGTTTTTTTGAAATTTCTGCAACTATTTTGTTATTTTTTTTTGAACTAAGGTGGTCTTCAAATGTTGACATTTGCAAAAACACTGATTGTCAAAATTATGGTCAATTACTAAACCTTTCCCCTTATAGCTGCTGTATCAGCAGCAATAGAGCATAAGCTGGGAAATTAAAAATGTTAATTTATACTTTTGTTTTTATTTATGAATGTGCTTGCAATCTTTGGTATAAAGAATAGTCATTTATTGTTAAAAAAGTAGCAGTATCCGCTGAACCAGAACTGTTTGTTTACGTGTAACTCAACACATGAGAAAATGTTTGCTTTATTATGATTTCATTGCCATTTTTTATAAATACTGAACCATTATAAAAACATCTTCCCACCAATTTATTTGAAATAAAATTAAACAAAAGATTGCATTACAATATAAACTTTCCACTTCTATTTTACTTTTCGTGCATTTATTATATATATATATTTTAAACTTATTGTTTTTCATGAACACATTTTTAATTTTTTTATGGTCTTATAAATAAAATATCAGTGTACAAGTAGTAATAATCTTTCATTTAGTAACAAATCATTAAAATTGCGTATTAAAAAAATGCCTTCATCAATTACAAGGGCTGATCAGAAAGTAAGTTACAACCCCTCTGTGAAACACTTATTTATAAGACAATTTTTTTTTTTATTGAACAAAAGCTACATATTTTTATTTATTTTTTGACATAATCGTCAACCTTATCTAAACACTTTTCATATCTTGTGACAAGTTTTTCAATTCCACTCATAAAAATTTTGTTCAATTTCCTTTAACCATTTAAGGATCGCTTTCTTCAGTTCGTTATCATTAGTGAAATGCTCCTAGGTCTTGCTTGAGAGAACCAAATAGGTGGTAGTCGCAGGGTGCTAGGTCAGTGCTGTAAGGCTAATGAGGTCACACACTTTCCACTTCAGTTTTTGTCGTAACTATTTTGTCACAGGAGCTGAATGAAGAGTAGTGTTGTAAAGAAAAATGACCCCCATCGCTTGATGTTCTGGGTCTTGGATATTTAGTGGCTTTTCGCAATATTTTTAAAGTCAGAAAGTAAGATTCTGATTGTTGTACATCAGGGTATATATTTATTGTAAATAACTCCCTAAGAATCGAAAAAGACTGTCAGCATAACCTTTTGAACATGAGGGTATGTTTTCACTTTTTTTGGTTGCAGTGAATTTTGTGTCTCCATTCATGTGATGCTCGTTTAGTCTCAGGAGTGTAATGAAGCACCCAGCTGTCATCCTATGTAATGATTTGTTTCAAAAACTGTGGACCAGTCTTGGAATAATTTTGAAGAAAAGAATGAGCTGACGCAAAACGTTGATGTCTGTGGTTGTTCTCACAATCCGTAAGATGTGGCACCCATTGTGCACACTGTTATGGTAACCAAGCTGATAGTGAATAATCGCAAATACACTACCATAACTGATGTTAAGTTCACTTGCAATCTCTCTAATTTTAATGCGCTGGTTACTCAAGATGATTTCATTCACGCGTTCTGTGTAACCTTATTACAATACACACGTTATCGTGTTTACAGTTGAAGGGCGCCCAGCACGCTGTTCATCACTCACCATTTGTTCTCCCTTTTTTGAACATTTGGCACCATTTTACCTCATATAACTCAACAATTTGGCAATGAATTTCATAACAGTTGTAATTTTTTACCCACAAAAATTGGACTACTGAACTATACTGGACGAAACCTCTAGAGGACACACCATATTGATGACACTACACTCTTACTGAGTGTCGTACAGAATTGCTGCTAGGGGAGCATGAAGACAATAATACAACCAGTCTGCCACTACAAGATATTAATATATCCCTTTCAGTTCAAGAACACGAAAAGGGTGTAACTTATTTTTTGATACACCTCTCATATTATAGTATCCTTTGTTATTTTATTTATTTATACAGTAACAAGGGCTGATACTCGATGATAGTTGCTGATAAATAATACTGAAATTTGTAGTGTGAAAAATGCCATGCCTGATTGGGACTCAGACCTGGAACCATTAGAGGCAGAGATATTACTGCTCCACCAAGGGCATCACTGGATTATTAATTATTTTAAACATTTTTTAATTAAAACTTCAGATAGTACAATAGTGAAGTAAAATTAAACATCTCTACATACCTTTTATGGAAAGATGAAAATGAATAAAAAAATAAAATTATTCTTTAACTTTATATCCATAACTAGCTCCTTATCACAGTTTTGCCTGTTCTGTATGGATACTTGTGTTTCCCGTAACGGTCAATTTTTTGTATGTTTATTAGTCAAGTAACTGAAGCAGGTGCAGTCAGTCACATACACCGAAATGCCAAGAAACATGGATAATAATTAAGTTGCGAAAGATCGGGTTCTTTGTTTCTTGCGAATAAACAAAAATCCTCTTCCTCTTTATATAATAGTATACATAGATTACTTTATTTAATGTAAATTTATTTCTGTTATTATGTTATATTATTCATTGGATTGCTTTGTATCATTCAGTTCAAATCCTGTTCACAGTTCATTAATTCAGTTCAATCATTTTTGCTTCAACGGGCAGATCTCCACTACTACATATATTTTTTTTTTTGAGATGAAATGTATCCAAACATTTTCTCAGTTATGCCAAGAAATATGGGTAAAAATTTAGTAGCAATAGATCAGGTAGTGATTTCGTTTGTTTATCCCAAACAAAAAAAAAACCCTCTTCCTGTTTATGTAATAGTATAGATTTAATTTTATCTGTATTATATTTACTAATGTTGGTAGGTAATTTTGTAATGAAATTATGTATCTTTTTTCAGGGGTTGGTATTGCAACAGTTCATACAGAAAATGAGCCAATGTTATCCAGGAGAGTCGGTGTCCATTCTTTACCTTGCCTTGCTATTTTAATCGATGGTAAAACAAGTGTTTATAAGGAATCCTTGTTCAGTGTTCAAAAAATTGTTGGTAAGTACATATTATGCTATTATTACTGCAAATTTATTTAAAACTATAAATTTGTTTCTTATTCATGTTAATAGCGAAAGGTATTTTTATTTTTAGTATACATGATTTGAAAGAATGGAACTGTATCAGAAAGGTTTTTTGTTTTTTATATTAGTAAAGTTTATTAAATAATTTCAGAGAATTTATAATTAGATTATGAATTTAATTTTGATCTGCGAAAAGGTTTCATTTTTTGATAACCTATTTTAATAATCCATTTTTTTTTTGTATACAGTTTCAACATTGAAATTAATATTTTGATTTTTATTTATTCTTTTTTTTTTTAAATTTATTTAGTCTGGGTCATTGTTGTAATTTAAAAATAGTAAATAATACAAACTCCCGAAAAATGTTTACAGTATATGAAAATATCCCTCAATAAACAATTGGTTGCCCCAAATCTGAAAAAAATTGATATTTAAAGAAACTGAATACTATTTGCTACTTTCAAACTTCTAAAAATACAAAAAACTGGCATATGAAAATGTCTAAAGGTTAGTAATTTTAGAATCCATGTTTAAAACATTATAATAAAACTAATGTTTCATAATTTTAAGTAATAGTTGTAAATTTCATAAGTTAAGGTGTTACAAATCAAAGCTTTAAAAAAAAAGGTTCTTTTTCAAGGTTTATAAAAAGAAATCTTTTCATTATTTATTATAAAGTATTTGAACATTTTGAAAGCGGTCAACAAACCCAAAACTAAAAAGACCAAAGTTTTAGGTATATTTCTTATGAATACAATTGACTATTTCTGACATATTTTTCCTGTAAAATCTTGAGCATTATAATATGAGGTGTGTTCAGAAAATAATTAAACTTTATTTTTTTAATCTTTATTATTAATTTTACTGATTATTGTCCTTATCCTCCTTCAAAGTACTCTCCTCCCCTATTCACACACTTTACCAGCAGTTTTTCTACTTCACCAACTAGTTCTGGATATCTTCATTTGAAATGACCAAATTTGAAGACAAACTTCAGGTTCATGACAAATTTGAAGATTTGAACCATGAGTTGTCTCACCACAACTGTGGTTTCTTTTTGCAGATTTTTCACATAATTGTTATAAAACACCTCGTTAGTAAGTACAGTTCACTGTTTCACCTTGAGACAAAAATTCAAAATGCACAGTTCCATTAAAGTTGGAAAAAACAGAGAGCATCACTTTGACATTGGATCGAGACTGATGTGCTTTCTTGGAGCATGGAGATCTTTCGCTGATTCAATGTGATGATTGAACTTTTGTTTTGTTGTAGCCATATACCCGGCTTTCATCTCCCATTATGATATTTTGCATGAATGTTTCATCATCATTGGCTTGTTCAAGAAGTTGCTGACAAACGTCTACTCTTCGTTCTTTCTGCTGTTCGACCATCAAATGAGGAAAAAACATTGCTGAAACTCAATGCATGTTCAGTTTTTCAGTCATAATGTCATGGCATTATCCAATTGAGATGCTAACCTCTTCTGCAAGTTCTCTGACAGTCACCACCAGATCATTGATTTTCTGAAAACGCATCAGTTGAAGTCAAAGGCCTTACTGGTCAAGGGTCATCTTCGATTGACTGACGACCAACTAAATCATGAAAACCATTCGTAACATTGTGTACAACCCAGATCATCATCTTTATCAGCTTGTTCTATGAAAATTTTCCCCAGTTTCACACAAAAATTTTACATTGTATTGTTAATCCTGAAAATTACACATTACAAAAATCGGTACTAACACTTAAACACGTTGCACTCAAATAAAAATAACATGAAAACTAAACGAGATATCAACAATTCAAGGTTCGAGGTTATGCAGAACACAGTGCTGCCAACCACACATCACTAAATATCTCTGTTGGTAATTAAAAATGTTCAGTTATTTTCTGAACAGACCTTGTATAGTTAATTTTATAATTTTGTTAATTTCTAAATGTCAGTTATTTTGGTGGTAAGAATTGTGAGAAAATGTATATGTGATTTGTTGTCATTATTAAATTTTTATTTTATGTTATGTTTTAAGTATTAGTTAAGTATAATCATAAACATTTTATTATTGTTATTACTATTACAGAATTTGTAAGATATAAAATGCCATACAGAATGGTTACGTCAGTTACGGATGATTCAGTACAAGATTTCTTATCCGGTTGGGTCGATAATAAAGTTAGAGCCTTGTTATTCCAAAAAAATGAACCTATAAGATTAAGATATTTGTTGACTGTATTTTATCATAGTGATCGTGTTGCTTTTGGGTAAGTATTTTTATTATACTACAGTTTTTATTAATATTAGAATAATAATAATTATAATTAAAATAAATTAATTAAATTAAAATTAATAAAATAATAATAATTACCTTTGAGATCCCTTTTGAGATGACAGAAGAAGTGGAAGTCATACGGAGCCAAATCCGGTGAGTATGGCGGATGCAGAATAGGCTCAACCTTCAGCTTGCTGAGACCCTCTGTAGTATGTGCGGTACCCATCATGCACAGATCTTACGGTAACCCAATAGCTCAATAATATAGCCTACTCATTCTTTAGATATGTCTAACTAATAGCGATGTGTTGCTGGGTGATTCACCAATCACTTTGAAGCAAATCATCCACCTCCTTTCGATGTTTCTCATCGGTCACAGAAACTGATCATCTGCTGCGAGGTGCATCCTCAATTGATGCTTTACCAATTTCAGATTTGCAAAATTTCAACGTCCACTTATTCACAGTACTCCTGTCAACAGTTTCACTATTGTAAACCACTTTTAAACGATGAAAAATATTCGTAGGATTCACATTTTCTGTTCTTAAAAATTTGATCACTGTGTGCTGTTTTAATTGTGTTGACATATTGGCCGTATTCAACTCCATTTTAACTGCTACTGAAAACAAACTGCTAAACAGATTTCAACACATTATCTCAGGTTTTTAAAGGGCGATTTTAGCTATCATTTGCTGCCACGTCTAACTCGTTAGTACTTTTGTCTCTGTGTAGCACGCTAGTGTTCAAAATTTATCAGCCGAGTTTCGTAGTTACGTATTGTATCAGTTGGCCTATATATTATTAAATTTTGCAGAGTTTGTTTCCAACTAATTGTAGTTAATTTTGAATTAACCATATTTTAATATTTATATTTTATACTTTAATATAATTTTAGGCTATTTTATTTAATAAAGCTATTATATAACTAATATTAGGCGTGATAGAATTGAGAAAATTTTATGATTTTGTATTGAAATCAATAAGCCTCAAGAAGAGGTTGTTAAAAATTTTTGTGGAACATGTTTTTGTATGGAACGGTGAGGCATGGATAGGTAGAATAGAGGAGGAATGGAAAGTTAAAGCCTTGACATGTGATGCTACCACAGAATGAAGAAATTCAGTGGATAGACAAAGTAACTAATGAGGCAGTATTAAGGATGTTTGGCATTGATAAACCTTGCCTCTTGATAAAGTTTAACTAAAAAATATTAGAAGATGTAGAGGAAAGAAAGAATGCTAGTAGAAGATCTAGGTTCAAGCATATTGATCAGAAGTGAAATACATGGGATGTGGTACCTACGTAGGGAGTTAGAGATTTGCTGAAAATAAGAAAGACTAGAAAAAATTTGTCTTCAAGATCATATTGAAAACTTATAGAAATGAGCATTATTGATGGCTGTGGAAGAATGTCTTGTTAGTTGAATGTTGGTTTAATGTAATTTAATTATTTCTTCTTATTGAAAGTGCTAAAAACCTATTTTATTTTTATGTTTTTTTTTTTATAAAAACAAATGTTTGATGTTGTTTATATCTTATTGCTTTTTCCAGATTTGTACAGATGTCATCAAGTAATACTGAAGGTATAAGACTTAAATATCAAGTACAAAATGATATGGATTCATTGTTGTTATTTAATGAAAATATTGATAGACCTGTTGCAAGTATCTCAATGTCTGATATACCTGTACAGACTATGCAGGATGTAATTAATAATAATAAGTACCTATTATTACCTCGTTTATCATCTCAGGTAAGTTTATTATTATTACGAGGGATGATCAGTAATTAATGAGACAAACAGTTTATTCAATGACAATGAAATGTAAACTAC
Organism: Lycorma delicatula; assembly: GCF_047948215.1. Lineage (NCBI taxonomy): Eukaryota > Metazoa > Arthropoda > Insecta > Hemiptera > Fulgoridae > Lycorma > Lycorma delicatula. The sequence goes on from NC_134467.1 coordinate 21,432,680, forward strand.
TTTTCAGTATAGTCTCCAGCAACATTTAGACACTTATCCCACCGTTCTGTAAGCTTTCTGATTCCTGCAGCGTAGAAATCTGTACCTTGCTGTTTGAACCATTTGTGTACCGCTTTTTTGATCGCTTTATTGTCGTCAAACTTCTTGCTGCTTAAAAAGTCTTTGAGTGACCCGAACAAATAAAAATCGGACAAGGTGAGGTCTGGGCTGTAAGGAGGATATGAGATAACACCTCTCAACCCAACTTCTCAAGCATTTCTTCCATTCTCTGAGTGATGGGGTGGGTGCGCATTATCATGCACAAGAAAATCACACCTTTTGAAAGAGCACCCTGACATTTTCACCGTATCGCAGTCCTCACTTTCTGTTGAAGCACATTAGAATAGTACTCATTGTTCATGGTAAGTTGTTCTTCTAAATAGTCACTAAAAATTGGGCCTTGCAAGTCCCAGAAGACCGTCAACATCACTTTACCAGCTGATGTGTGTTTTGAATTTTTTTGGTGGGTGAATGTGGTTGTTTCCACCAAAGACTGCCATTTCAATTCGGACTTGAAATGTTGTTCCATTTTTCATCACATGTTATTACACAATCTAGAAAGTTCATTACCTTTCGCTTAAAACCATTCTTTGATTAGAACAAATGCAAATCCAAGTGTCATTATGGGTTTGAGTCAATTCTGTTTTGGAACCCATTCTCGAACACATTTTGCAATAATTCAGCACATCATGAATGATTGAATGCACGGTTTGAACACTAATATTACAGAAACTAGCAATTTGGGAAATTTTGACTCGCCCATCTTCACAAATAAGATCATT